>NC_134040.1:8946989-10146989 GCF_965140245.1 Athene noctua
TTCATGAATTACCATCAAGGTTGCAAAAGTTGGGATTAATATAGTGAAAACCTCACACGTGCAGGATCAAGAGGTCAGAATATTACAAGTTGATTTTACAAGGTTCCTATCATTTTGAGCATCTCAAGAGTCAAGTGATTATTGGGCTATATCTTCTGCCTTCAGGTCAGAACCAGAAGGCAGGTTTCTGACTAGTTTTCACAAGCCCTGCATCGGGGTATTTTAAACTGGACTCTCTAAAAGCTAAGCAAGGATTCACCCCGGTTAAATTCTTCTATGCTCATGTCCTCTGTTCCAGCTGAGACATGGTGTTGGAAGTTCAGAAGTCAGGCTGAGGAGCTTTTAAATTCAGTGGCATCAGAAAGCCCAGTTTGCTTGGAAATGGAAATCCAAACTCCAAAGGCAAAGTTTGCTATTGCAGGTGGAAAATGTCCTGATTCAACAGGCAAGGCAGAAAAAGGCAAGACAAGGAGACAGATGTCTCTCCTTGGAAAATGTTGGGGGTTTTTTTCTGTAAAGGACATTCCCGCTAGAAAATAATTTGTGATCCTGTCCCAGTGAGACCTAGTCCTAATCGCATCTTGTTTAAGGGTGCAATGATAAGCAGGTTATAGGAGAAGCAAGCCAAGCCCCTATGGAATCTGTGCAATTTCATGCAGAATGTTAAATGTGTATTATTATTGTTATTATTTTTTAAATAGCAATTAAGCCTTCCAAGTTAGAGAAGAAACGTGTTATTAGCCTTTTTCATTAACCTCTGGGATGCCCTTCACTGATTTTTTTTCTGGTTCTAGCTAACAGCAACTCAAACAATGAAAGCACAGTCTTGATTCACGGCATGTACTTCCCCAGTTTTCCCCTGAGCGCCTTGGCAGCATCTCGCAATTAGTGCTGCTTGGTTAATTGGTGTATCACCACTTTAGACTCTGAAGAACTTGAATTAAGCTTCATGAACTTGACTTCCAAGGACAAGGGCTCTTAAAGGAGCAACAGCAATAGAGAAACAGCATTGATCAACAGCTTTAACAATTGAGATACCCAAAATGCTGTGTATAGGAATATCTCGATGTTTCCTAACACCAGGGAAACAAGAGTTTGCAAACTTCATGAGAAGGTGGCCTTTGCTTGAGACAAGGACAAAAAGGATGCACAATTACGGGTTAAAACTGTCAAAATATTATGTCTTCTTGTTGGCCCCATAAATCTGGAACTAGGAAATGTATTTTTGCTTGTGCACACACATTTTATGTACTGTGTACAGCTAGGAAATGGTTGGAAGAGGACTCTTATCTGCTGCCTATTCCTGGCTGACCCTAATAACCAGAGATGGAAAATGACCCTACACTGACTACTACTTAAGGGAATGTCCAGGCAAACAGCATTTTTTTTTTTTAACCTAAAGAAGAAAAATATCTTGTTTAAAACAGGGTTAATCTCAAGCATCATGTCTGGAAAATAGGATCAAATGTCTGGGATACTTGTCATCTCTTCTACATCCATTACTAATGATGGGCTAATTTGCTTAGGAAAAAACAAAAGTGTCCCTCTGCTCCTCTCATCAGTGTCCACAATCCAAGGTTACAGGGTCACCACTTCAGCAAAGAATTAATGTTATTCTTAATATTAAGCAGCTGATTTCTCCCATTTGCTTCTATTCATGAGAAAAAGTCAGGTTTTCCTATTGGAAAATTTCCTATTGGCCTAATGACCAAGCTGAAGGAATCTTCAATTTTTTTGTTGTGACCACAAGATCCCCCTGTCTCTGCTGCTGTGTTCTGTGCTGGTAGGGACCATAACCCCTGAATTACTGGGAAGTGACAGCTCTGAGTGGTCCAATGAAAAGTGTGAATCTCTTCGGTGATTGATGAGGTTTCTTTTCTCTGTTTTGCAGGGCTGAACTCTTTCCTGATGTTCAATAAATGACAAATATGTCCTTTTAGCATGGTTTTGTAGGGAAGTGTGAATTGTGTCTGCTGATACCTGCTTGTCATTTTAGTCTTTTCAGTAACTGTTAAGCTTATTTCCACCAAATCTGACGGAGGGATGGGAGTCGCAAAAATAATTATGTTTCTACAGACTTCATAAAAATCAGCATGTGGGCAGGAAAGAGAAACACAAATTTGCATCTCCTATTGTGGGAAAGAACAGAAGATTCAGTCTTTGTGGCTCTATTTGACAGCATCCAACTAACGAAAGGGCTGATGTCCACCACTGGCTAAGGTGCATGTGGGTAGCTCCAGTGCTGCCACAGCGTGACCTGCCTCTTAGCCTTGGGCATATCTCAGGGGATATGGGACAGAGTTGGGGTGAGTGCGTGTGATGCACGGGGACACAGAACAATTTATTTAAAATGTATTTTTGCCAGAAATCAGATTGGGATGCAGCTTAGTGTGAAAAGAAATATGGAATTAAATGTTCATTCTATTGAAGCCAACAGCAAGATTCCTAATCTTTAATTTTGCCCACATTTTGTAATAATGTGGTAAAAAAAAAAGTTTCTGAGACTGAAAATTTGTGGATGCAATCCTTGCCATAGATAACACCCCAATGACATGGCAGGTGATTCAAAATGGTCTCTCTTTGGGAACTGCTGTTTGTGCATGCAAAGTTTGGGCTTTTGTTTGTCTTCCTGAGACTCCACTGCCCACACAGATCTAACCATTTGCCCTCCTAAACTTCTTGTTTTGCCTCAGAAGCCAATTCTTTGTTGGGACCTGAAGGTAGGATAGGTTCACCCAGCACTTGCTGCTGGATGTTGGGTGGGACGCAGGTCCCTGTGCTGCCAAAGGACCTTGATAGGGGATACACCTATCTGCCTTGTATACTCATCTTAGGGTTCCTAAATCTCTCTCTGGAGGTAACCCATCCCTCCCTGGGACTACGAGGGAAACCCTGATGTTGGGCTGGATTCCTCACTTTTGGGCAGGTGTGAGGAGTGGTGGCCTGTTGACCCAGGGCCATGCTGGAAAGCTTCATTCATGTATAAAATGCTTGAGGAATCTCCACGGGCAGGGTTTTATGGTGGAAAGTACAGAGTAAAAATCTTCACCTGGCTTTTTTTGAGGTTCACCATCAGTTTACAAAGCAGTAAATGTCAGTGCCATTCTGTGTTATGCACAGGCAAGAGAACAAACGCAGTTGGTTTTAGAAATGTGAGACACACTGAGATGTTTAAAAAGAATGTTTCAAATGAGCTTACCCTTTTCAAGCATTTAGGAACAACCATCAGCTATTAACTGTCCCTCCAACTTTTAATGCCTATGACCAAATACTTGAAGGTATTTCTGAAGTGCCCTGAACTATTTCAGCGAAAGTGGTAATTACAGAAACGATACTGCTTCCAGCCAGCAATTTCCCACAAGATGAGAGCACCAGACAGCCTCTGGCCACAAGTAACAGAAATTTGAAAGAAAATAAAGGGTTTATTTAAAAAAGAGAAAGATCATAACTTTATAATAACATTATTATTCAAAGAAAAATACTTCCTTATGAATTTGAAAACCACTTTAGGCTTTGGGTTTTTTTCCATGCTCCAATTGCAATTAATTCCAAACCATGAAATAGATCATACAATAACATTAACTGGATGTGGGTGTTGCTTGTTCCCCAAAGGCTGTCATTTCACCCTGGTCTAGTAACTGGTTTTCAGGATTACACTCTTGCAGACTTTGAAGGTGTATGAGAGAAAACAGGCTAAAATGCTGCTTTCTGGCTTTCCTTCTTGTTGAAAAAGAAACTTTCTTGGGTGACACATCACTACTTGTTATTTATTATTTCAAGTGAGGAGAAATTTTGATACATTTATTTTCTATTGGTTCCTCCCAAATAATTTATACATTTGTTTCAAGTTTTTAAAATATTGAAGAGTTGACTGGTTTTGTAGGTACTGTTTTTGACTATTCTATTTATTGTATCTCGCAAAATGCTATTGTTTTTGTGTGAGTAGTGAAAAGCCATCCTCATGCTGAAAGCTCTCCCAGAGTCTTTCTCTGCAGCAGTGACCTTGTCCTCTTTGTCCAGAAGAGTGAAATGACAACATTGTTCCAAACAAATTGAGTTTAAAGGTGCCAAAACAATTTTACAGCTGGTATTTTTAGTTATCCAGTGCAGAGAAGCTGTCTGTTTTTGAGAAAGGCTGAGCAATGAGTGATGGGCCTATGGAATAACGACTGATAAAGACAGCATTTCTTGGTGGTATGACCTAGGTGAAGAGCAAAGAAACTAAGAGCCAAGACCCAGCTGGTATTTAGCCCTAAAGAAAATGTCATAATGGAAGTTAGGATTCTTATTGAATTTTGTTAAGAAAATGCAAAATAATTGGCATTTTTCCAACTGTGTTTGCTGCCTGTCAACCTCATTGTGCTATTGCTGCTGCAGGAGTTTATTTATATAGGGAGCTAAGGCACAGCTGAGGAGAAGGCAGGGAAGAGGGACTCCATTACCATGTTTGCTGTAGTGAGCCACCATGGATTTATTCCATCATTAGAAGGTGAAAAGGCCTCACAAGGCATCCTTACAAAAAGCATCACGCAAAAGCCATATAACAAAAAATTGGCTTTCCTGATTCTGGCTTTATCTGACATTACAGAAAATACTGTGATCTCCACAGAGAATAAGAAAAGAGGAAAAGGCTGAGGTGCTCAACAACTACTTTGCCTGGGTCTTTAGCAGTGGAACTGGCTGTTTCTTGAACACCCAGACTTATGAGCTGGGAGATGGAGCGGGGAAGCAGAATGAGGTCAGCACAATTAAAGAAGTCGTCAGAGACCTGCTACACCACTTGGATGCGCACAAGTCTGTGAGACAGGATGGGTTACACCCAAGGGTGCTGAAAGAGTTGGCAGATGTGCTCTTCAAGCCACTTTTTATGATTTACCTGAAGTTGTGGCTAACTGGGTATGTCCCATTGGACTGGAGGGTGTCAAATGTACAAGAGAGTCAGAAAGGAGGATCCAGGAAACTATAGACCTGTCAGTCTGACCTCAGTGCCAAGGAAGGTCATGGAGCAGGTCATCTCGGGTGTCATTAAGTCATATAATGGACAACCAGGGGACCAGACCTAGTCAACATGGGTTTATGAAAGGCAGGTCCTGCCCGAAAACCCTGATCTCCTTCTATGACAAAATGATCTAACTATTGGAGGAGGGAAAAGCTGTGGATATTGACTAGCTGGATTTTTGAAAAACATTTGACACAGTTCCCCACAGTATTCTCATAGAAAAACTGGCTGCCCATGGCCTGAATGAGCAAACAGTCTGCTGGGTGGATGGACAGTCCCAGAGAGTGGTGGCGGTCAGTGGAACTAAATCCAGCTCATGGCTGGTCGCAGGTGGTGTTCCTCAGGGCTCAGTGTTGGGGCCATTTCTGCTCAACATCTTTAGTGATGATCTTGCTAAGGACATAGAGTGTATTATCACTAAGTTCACAGATGACACCAAGTTAAGCAGGAGCATTGGTCTGCATGAGGATAAGGAGGCTCTACAGAGACACTTGGATAGATTGGATCGGTGGGCCAATGTTAACAGGATGAGCTTCAACAAGGCCAAGTGCCAGGTCCTGCACTTGGGCCACAACATCTCCCTGCATGGTTACAGGCTTGGGGAGGAGAGGCTGGAGCTGTCTGGGAGAGAAGGGTCTGGGGGTTCTCATTGACAAGCAGCTGAACAGGAGCCAGCAGTGTGCCCAGGTGGCCAAGAAAGCCAACGGCATCCTGGCTTGTGTTAGAAATAGTGTGACCAACAGGAGCAGGGAGGTGACAGTCCCCCTGTACTCTGCACTGGTGAGGCCACACCTGGAGTGTTGTGTCCAGTTTTGGGCACCTCAATACGAGAGAGATCTTGAAGCGCTGGAGCAAGTGCAGAGGAGGGCAACGAAGCTGGTGAAGGGCCTGGAGAACAGATCCTGTGAGGAGAGATTGAAGGATCTGGGAGTGTTTAGTTTGAGGAGGAGAAGGCTGAGGGGAGACCTCATCACTCTCTGCAGCTCCCTGAAAGGACGTTGTAGAGAGGTTGGTGCTGGTCTCTTCTCACAGGTAATTAGTGATAGAACAAGAGGGAATGGCTTTAAACTCCAACAGGGGAGGTTTAGGAAATTAGGGACACCAGGAAAGAATTTTTCACAGAAAGAGTGGTCAGACAGTGGAATAGGCTGCCCAGGGAGGGGGTGGAGTCACCATCCCTGGGTGTGGTTAAGGGTCGTTTAGATGAGATGTTGGGGGATGTGGTGTAGGGGAGAACTTTGTAGAGTTGGGCTGATGGTTGGACTCGATGCTCCCAAGGGTCTTTTCTAACTTGAATGATTCTATAATTCTATGATTCTAAGATTCAGTATGCAGCATTTTATATTTAGGCACTAGTTCAACAAATCTTAAGCGCAGTCTTGATTTTCCAGGGGCTTCAGATAAACTTGCATGCGCTCTACCTCTGGACCAAGACTTTGACTTGTTAGTGTACAGGGTTTTGTTAGTAAAGCAAAGGGCTGATACAGACTTTGTTAGACTGATTTGTTTTGAATTAGGTCAGGTGTCTAAAAATTTACAGAAAAATTAATTGTCTGTGAAAATTTGAGTTATTTTTTTTAAGGCAGCACAGATTGTGCAGCTCTGCACAGTGACAAAATTATTTTTGATGTAACAATTGGTAGAGACAAACCTGGCAATGTGGTTCTCTGAGTTTCTATTCCAAGCCTGCAGGATGATAATGGAGCAAATGAAGAGATGCTGAAGAACAACTCTTCAGAGGAGATCAGAGACCTTTCTTGCATGATAAAAATCTTTAACTGTGAAAATCTCTCCCACTCTGCGGAAGCAGGACTGAAACTTGTGCTTCTTGTGAACACCCACAGATGAAGTGACAGGTCCATTTTAAGGCACAGAGTTGTTTAGAGGAGAAATTTTCTGAAACTTTTAACTTTCAGATTGTCCTGCTAGTATATAAAGGGTGTCTTTCAGTATGGGCTTGGTCCCAGCTGCTCCTAAAATAATCTGAGTTTAGAGGAGTAGTGGGACAAAGTTGGTATTACATGAACCTCACATCTCTCTAGTCCCAGGCTGGATAGACGTGCTTTCTGGCATGAGTTCTGAACACTGTCTAGCAGCTATAAAATATGCTCACCTACATGTGGCACACAAGGAAACTTCACGTCTAGCACTGAGACAGGAAAGATGCCCCAGGTAACCTCTTTTGCAAAGAAAAAGAATACTAAAAGTGTATTAAAAATGGCCTTTGTCACGAAAGGCTTTGAGATCTTCTGATGAAGAGCTGCTTGGTGAGTGATTGGGTGGAAACAAAGAGCAGAAAAGGGGATGGGAACAGGCCATATTTGTTCACATCGTTACCCAAATACTACTCAGTTACTCCAACACCAGCCTGTGGTGAAGGGCAGGATGGGAGGCTGGAGCACCACAATAACCTCTCAAACAGCTCTGGAGTGTAGTTTCCTATGTTTACCCTAGTATTAGGCAATCTCTTCCAAACTTAAGACAGCTGTCTCTTTTTTTGTGCACATTTTTGAGTAGAACATATTTTTCCATTGGCTCCCTTGGACAATTTACCATGTTAACTGGCAGATCAGAAATTGTCAAAATACTGAGGGGGGACACAGACATTAAATTCAGTCCTGTCTGAGAACAAAAGTGCTGCCTCTCAGGGCCATTTTATCAGGCTCCAAAATCTCCCAGCCTCCCAGATTATTGCATGGGCATCCTTGATGGAGAGGGGTATGACGGCCAAGGATATAATGGTGCGAGTACTGCCAAGTGAAATTGCTCAGCAAAGCCTGTTCTACAAGGCCAGTGTTCCAGCTTTTTCCATTCATGCTCTGCTTTCTCTGATAAGAACCAGGAGAAATAGTGCATGTTGTTTAAAGATATTTTATTCCCATGCAGCATACAAGTAGAAATAACCTTCTCAATTTCACTTCCACTTCTTTGTTACTAATTAGTTTATTTTCAAGGATGGGTTAGAGAGTGGAAGAGTTGAGTGAGTTTACAATGGCAAAACATGATGAGTGTGTTCTTTTCTGATAAACAAATATTTTGCAGAGTGTCAACAAAGCTGTCTGTACCAAAAGGTTCACTGGCCTTTGCAAGGAAGGCAGGCAAAGTTAATTTGTGGTGTAGTTATGTCCCCTATTACTAGACTTTTTAATACACACAGACCTATGGGTTGGGCAATGGCTTTTGCTCCCAAAGTACAAATCTGGCCGCAGAGGGACATAAGTACCATACTAAGCCTTATATATTTCTCCAGAGGGAAGGAGTCACAGTCCTTGCCTATAACACATGTTCCCCAGACAGAGATCCTCAGTTACCCACAGGGAATAATACTGGCAGGAATGTACCTTAAACATTGCTCTTCTATGGGTTTTGTGCACCTGAGTCCAAGATCCCAGGAAGCTTCTGTCTGTCCTCTGGGATTCATAGGCTCAAATCTTCCCCCAAAGGGACTCCTGTGTCGTTTCTTTCAAGAACTAAAGAGGGACTTGTCTTTTCTTTCAGAACATCACTGTATCAGGGTGACCTGCACTTCATCAGTGCCCAAGTCTTACAGTCCTCCTCATGGTGTTCAAGTCCACTTCATAGCCCCAGTGCTGTAGCTTTTTTCTGGAGAGAGCTGAAAGTTTCTCACTTGGTGAATTATTGGAAGAAGAAAAAGATTTATGGAACCAGAAAGAACATGGATGAGCCTGACTGTGACTGGTGGGGTAAGTGCTCCAAAACTTGCTTGGTGTTGTGTTCAAGTATTTTACATTACATTTGGCAAAGTACAGAAACAGTCTTTTGAGCAATGTCAGCATCGCGGTCTTGCTCTCCCACATAGAGCCCTTAGGTTATAATGTCATGTTTATTCATTCCCACATACTCACAGAAATCTTTCATTTTTGTACATAATGGCAGAACCCCTACTGGATAAAAGGATGCTGCTTCCCATTCAAGTTGGCTTGCAGCTAACAATTAGGGCACTGTTCAGAGGAGGGAATTTGGATTTAATCTCTCTGAGGCAAGGACAAGAACTGAACCTTGGTTTCCACATTCTGAGTGACCTTGCACCATCCAAGTGTTGGAAGAGTGAGTTAGGTTTGGTCAGAGATTTTATGGGTACATATATTTGCATGTATGGGAGAGAGGCACAATTAATAGGACATACCCCTGTGCCCTATCTGTCAGGCTTATTCAGATGTCTTGAATGCCCTAGGACATCTTGCACAGCTCCAGACTGTTTAGGTAGATTGATCACACTTTAGCTCTCCATCAAAATATCATGGGAACTTAGACATACCTGGGGATTCCTAGGCGATACATGCCTAACATTAGAGTGAGTGAATGCCAAACGAAGGAACTGGTGGCAGTGTACCAAGCTAAGGTACATTGCAGGGTGCTTCCTTGGTACACACCGTCCTGGGCAATTATGTTACTGGGCTCTGTCTTTCCACACAGAGCAGTTGTTATTGGTCTCATCCATTCCCAGAGGAAGACTTACCCTTCTGGGCTACTCTCCTGTCAGCCCCTCAATTTGTGATACAGTTTTTTTGTAGCAACCATGCCAAACTTTGCATGCTTAGGGATTCCTAGTGATCTGTATTTTCTGTGCTGTGCCCCATCGAACCCATGTCCTTTCTTGACCAGGGAAAGGACCCTTTCCTGTTGTTCCCGAGCAGAGGCAGAAGTTTAATTATCATCCAAACTTTCATTCCTTTACTGGGTACAGACTAATTCCCAGCCCAGACTATGTCAAATGGCCTTGCCAGGGGACACTTGGCTGGAAAATCCATTTCTGTCTCCCCTGGGCCATTGACCACCCCATGCTCTCAACCTTGCTGTACCCAGGCAGCAAGAGTGACTTTTTACAGTGAACCCAGAGCCAGCAGCTTTCACTCCAGACAGCAAGGGCTAGATGAAGTTTTCCCAATTTCTGTACTCACCTGAGTAACATAAAAACTATGATTTTTTTTTTTTCCTGATTGTGGTTTTGTTAAATATAATGTCTAGTTTTCCTTGATTATTTCAAATATCTGGGCACATGCACATATTTTGCTGTATTAGGTCCCTGTAAAGCAGGTGGTGGCGGCTCAGTTTCTGGCTTGGTATCTTCATCATTGTACAGATATATTGATTTTTGTCTCTCTCCTCAATAGCTCTACATGAATGAGGCTTAACATGCCAGTGAGGCAAATGATAACACAGAGCTGACACCGTATCAAATTACTCTTTACAAAGCTGTAACATATGTCCAATACCGAAGTCCATGTAAGCCCTAAAACATGATACTCTTGCTAAGACAGGCCCAAGATATAAAGGGGAACTCCTGCGTTTGGATACAGCACAGGTCTGAAGGTTTCTTTCCCTTTTCTCCCACTGCTTCTACCACTGACAAAGAAATCAGTGACACCTATGCCTACTAATATGTTTAAAGAAGTAATTTTCATAATAAATAATTTATGAATGAAAATAGAAAATTATTCCAAATTATTTGCTCATCTGGGGTTATTGAAGTTTGTGGAGATAATCTTGCTTGACTGTAAAGGGTTTATGTCTGGGTTAATGTTCAGAAATATTCTTCATAGTCAAGGGAGATAAAGAATCACAAGGTGTGATTCATATTATTCTGAAAGAAATGTTCAATAGAGGCTGGATGAACTACACCCTTAAAATGCATCTGTTCACTGACTATTTATCTTGTAAAGGGGCTAGCCCAGATGTTGACATTTACCTCAAAGGCACCTAAAGTTGGTGAGATGGGGTATTCATCCCACATTGGCAGTCTCAGTGACTGTGTATGAAGTATCCGCTGCTAAGGAATATCTTTGGAAACAGCCAAAGGAGTTATGTTTTCCTTTTTCCAGATGTGGAGTAGTCCTGAGTCAAGGAAGAGCTTACACTACAGACTCAGTTGCCTCAGCACCCATCTCCATCTCAAAAAACTGCACCAACCCAGATAGAGAAGATGGAGGTCTGGTACTTGGCTGAGGCTCCTGAGTGCTGCAAAAATAGCAAATGCTGTTTGCAGACAACACCACAGTACAATTAGAGACTCTCCCCATCTCTAAGGTTTTCAGTATTATGCCAGAGAAACAGCTTTAATAAAGAAAGAGGGAAACAGGTTACGTTAAGGTCATTTATCTGCCTTTTTGTCGGACCACTTCTCACAAATACCAAGGAAAGTCTGAGACTTGGGATCATTCACAACACAGATTAAGGAAAACCCATTCCATGGAGAGCAGAAACCCAATATCAATATTTATAGAGGATGGGCCCCACCTTCAGACATGGCATGGGAAAGGGAGGGAAGCAGTGATGCTGGAAAATAACCCAACCTCCACATGGCACCGGGCGTGCTTCATTTCCATGCCAGCCTGGTGTTTGTCTTTTCAAAACCTTCCTGAAACCTTGGAGCAGGTGCAGGAAAAAAACCCATAAAACCCAAACCCAAATGATTTGATGATTGCAGGAAATGCTGTGCAGTGAGCCCCTCGGTGAACTCCAATTCCTTATTTCTGTTTATCAGAAAAGTTAAAAGAGGACTTCACTGTAGTGTGTAATTCATTGTTTTTCTTCAGGAAGAATGTGTTGCCTATCCAGGGCAGGAAGCTAGAACAAGGCAATTCCAAACTGGAAATAAGGCACATTTTAACTGTGAGGTTGATTAACTGTTGCAATGAACCATGGAAAGATTGATAGATTCCTTAATTTCCCAATGTCTTCAGTTAAAACTGGATGACTTTCTGAGAGAGTTGTTTTAGCCAAATAAAACTTGTTGGAAAATCTAAAGGCTGCATAGTACAGGAGTTTCTGAGGACTTTTCCACAGGGAGTATTTATATGATCATTGTGCAGTTTATTATTTCTGTTTGCTTTCTGTAGAAGAGCTCAAATACAAGAGAAATGCTTGAGCTAAGAGCAGAAACAAACAAGCCAAGCCTTGGCTATCTCCTAAAGATGTCAGCTGAAATTAATGTGGCTAAATCAGATATGGATTTTTATCTTAAAGAACCTACATTGTGAATCTGTTCTGAAGAATATTTTTGTTAGACACCCTTATAGATTTTATTTGAATACTTTAAAAAAAAAGGAACTTCAGAACTTCAGAGTTGCCATAACCAATAACTAATGAATTTGTGTCCTTTCTCTCTGATTTATAAGTTTCCTTAATCATAAACATTCCTCCAGTTTTGTTAGCTGACCCAAATCAAAAGGACAAAGTCAAAGATCGTTGTTGCACATTTTAAAATGCAAGACTGTCTCCTTCTCAATAAAACATGATGGATTCATGGTCCAGCACAGAATTCACAATCATAAAGCTGGGTGATAGAGGTTAACCGCCACATTGCAAATACCAGGACTTTGATTCATAAATTGAAGAATAAAACATACTTAAAGAAAAACTGGAGTTTGCAATTTCGCAAACTATTGAGCTCCCTCAAAGCTGGACTTGACTTTTTGCTGCTTGTGAAGTACCTGCTTCTAGAATGAAACAAAAACTAAACAAGCTGGACTGTATGAGGGTGCCATACTCAAGAATTCAAACCCAATTCCCTTCTATTTGTTTCTCTAGACATTGCTGCATACATCAAAGCAGACAGTTCTCTTGATATGTTTCACGACAGATTTACATAGTGCTTGGGGATCTTGAAGCCTCACGATTGTGCCCCTCCCCCCCCCCCCCCAAAAAAAAAAAAAAAAAGGCCCTCGGGAATGTAAAAGAAAAGTTCTCTGTGTGCTCATTTTTTAGAAAACTATTTATTTTAACTTGATACTTGATGAGGTGGAAAATCCCTTCCTCCCCTTTTTGAAAAGCTGGGGGAATCTAAAGCCAAACAATGTGCTGATAAGTGCAGTTGTCATCCCACTAGCATTTCAGCATCCAAGCTCTCTGTTGTAGGTATTTCCTCTGGATTGCAATATTTATTTTCCTTTTTGTATCTCTCTTTCTGTGGAATAATGCAGTGTGCAACCAAGGTACCCTGGAAGCAAATGGCAGAAGATCCACAGGGTGCAGAAAGTAACCTGCAAAGAACCTGTACAAGGGCTATTCCCGCTTTTGTTCTCTTACTCTCCTTCTGCAGCACAGAGTAACACAATTTACCCTAATTATATTTTTATCCTTCCTCCTTTTCAAGAGGTCTGTTCTTTATGTTCCCCTAGTACTTTCTCAAAGAAATTGTTTATGACTAGTCTCTGCCATCTGCAGAGTCCTGAGGGGCAGACTGGGGCCATTAACTTAATTTTGGATGAGTGTGTGTGCAAGGTAAACGTACTTGAAAAAGCAGTATGGGTACAAGGATCACATTCATGTACACACTGCAATTTCCCATAGCTTAAATGAGGATTCTTTTTATTAAAATAAGAACTTAATTAATACACTTGGGCATTTGAGGATCAGACTCTACATACAGTTCATATGGACTTGATTTAAAGATCCTGAAATTAATCAAAAGTACTGATAAAGGAGTCTGTTTCTGGTGGGAATAATACACCGATAACTTTCTTAGTTAGGGTATGCAAAAAGTTATGACTGGCCTCTCATAGATCAAAAACAAAATAAGAAGGGGTGGCTAATGCCTTGTGGAGAGTTGATCCCATCTGACTTGACTCCCTGGTGTTGGGCTTGTCAGTCCATTGCAGTGTTAAACCCAACCTTGAGAAAAAGAAGGATTAATCTAGGTCTACTTTGTAAGGAGGGTAACAAGATTTCCGCTGTTTGAAAACAGCTCTGTTTTGTCACTTTTCCACCCTAGGATGAACCCATCTCATCTTGTTTGTCCCAAGGAGCAACGCAGCATTGGAGCTGTATAATACTTGGATAGGTGACTGCAAGGAAAACTGAGCTACTGTGGGAATAAATCAAGGACTCAAGAACAAATCCTTGGTAAATGCTAGACCGTGAGCACTGGATGTTTTTGTCTTCAATGTCATTTGAGGACTGCCTGGAAGTTCACTTCAAGACCAGATTTGTTGACCTTAGAGGCAGTGCACCTTGAGTCCACAAGCTATGCAGGTAGGTGGGTGTGTTGAGGCATTTCAGAGGAGGTACCTGAAAGCTTAAACCTTTGTCTGCTGTTATCCAGTTTTGATGCCTCTGAAACCATTTGAATACAGAAGGAAGATGATCCAAGAACATTCCCTGCAGGCTGTGTAAAACTCATCAGTGACTGTTTTGTCCTGCTATAAGAGCTAAATTGTCAGGACAAAGAACTGGCTGGCTCCTGCAGGCTGGTATAAGGCACTGTGGGACACAGGTAGCTCTGTGGGTGAGGGGACATCTCACAGTGGGAATCACTCTGTGTGTGTTTGTGTCTTGGACCTTTTCATTGCAACCTCATCCCAAAGTCCTCAGAATCTATCCAGACTGTTCCCAACAAAATGCAGCTTCAGACCAGTGTATTTTATAAAACAGTTGAAAAGGCATCTGGCAATTTTGTGGGGCAGATCCCATTCAGCCCTTGCTTTCAGCCTTCTGGGTTACAAAGAGAATGTGTTCATGAGCCAGCTACTGCAGCTAGTGCTTGTTGGTGACCTGGAGACAAGTGATGGTTTCAGGCACCCCAGGATCTCTGTTGGGTCATCTGGGTTGACAAAATAAATATCCAATGGAAAAGAGATGAAATAGATCTTCTAAATAAGGTCCCAGTCCAATTTCCAACATGTCACAATGTTCTCCATGGACATAAAAGGAAGAAAATTAATAAACCAAATATCCAACATGGAGGATGTAGGCTACAAATTAGTTTCATTTTAAGTAGGACTTTGGAGTTGTGTAGCCCTTCTTCCATTGGATATTTTCATTTGTTTTGCCATAAGAAAAGTGGAAAGAAGTACTGAGTCTCCTAAAAAATAGTTAGATTGCAAATTCACTGACCCGTGTTTGTCAGATGAAAGCAAAGTGTGTGTGTGTGTGTATGTGGAAACTCATTGCTGTTGTGCTTGGCCTCCAACTAAAGAAAATCTTTTTTTCAAGTGCTGAATGAGTTTTGGTACTGCCCGTGAGGCTGATACTTTACACAAGTGTGTGCAGCCCTCTCCTGTTTCAAATTTGCCAAAGTTTGGGTATGGTAAACAGGTTTTTTTTCTTTCTCTCAAATATTTTGCTTCCTCTGAGCCTAGGAAAAATAATTAAAAGGAGGAATACTCTCTGTCACTCACTCTTTGCAAGGGCATGATATGTTTTCGGCTCTCTCATAAGTAAGTGTGCTAATTTTTTGGAAAGGTTTCCCTTATTCTTCTTGTAAGTAGAATGAAATGGTAGCCAAAACAAACACAGAAAGAAGCCAAGGAAAGAGTAAGATATATCTGCTTGTATGAATGGTCCAACAAGTGAAATCTCCAAAAACTACTGTAAGTGCTATAAGATTTCAGATGGCAAACTCATCCAAAATTAATGGTTGACAAAACATTCAGTTCTTAAACACCAATAAGGTAAAAAGAACAGCTTCCAACAGTAAAAAATAATCCTGCTCTTAGTGTGGAAGGACTGTCTTGTGGTTAAGGCATTGGACTTGGAGTCAGGAGACTGAGGTTTAGCGCTTCTCTCTCTAGGGTGACCCTATGTAAGTCAACTCTGTTGTATCTTTCTTCTTTATTTAGGAGAATGGTCCTGGTGATTCTTTCTTATCTATTTACTTTCCCTAGATTGCCACCTTCTTGGACTATAAATTTTCTGCTCTCATGTCTGTATGGCGTCTTAAATAAGAGGCCTTGATTTTGTTTTGAGCTTTCAAACAGAGTGGACAAAAGTTTTTCAATTAGATAAAGTGGTTGTTAATAGAAAATAATTTTTGCTGAAAATTTTTGCATATGGCCCCTAAATTACACTTTTTGTGAAAAAATAGAATGTTGGGAGAGATCTTTCATATTGTGAAAACACCTTGAAATCTCAGTATCTAACTAAACTCATGTTCTCTCCCACATGCAGTCTTTCACAGCAAAGGAGCTGGATTGACGTAATGTTCTATATCTGTTTTACAAATTGTGATGTTATATGCTAGCCTTTTGGAAAGGCGGTTAGTGTAAATATTCACTGTTAGGTACCTAGTCACAGGGGGTACATGGTCCCTGTGCAGATGAAATCTGTAAAAATGACCATTGTTTTGCTCTTCCTGATGTCATTGCTATTTACAGAGAAGAAAAAAGAAACAACAAAACCAACACGACGTGTACTGCTATTTTTGCATGCAAGGGACAAACAGAAAATCCTATTACACATTAACTATTTGGCTTGAATAAACAGTCTATTGACCACACACACACATGAAACAAGGACTGTGCATTGTTTCATGACAACGTTTATGAAAGCAAGCAAAGTCCGAATAAACTTGGTCCGTCCATAAAATGAAGCAGCATTTCAACAGGAAGATGTGAGCAGGGTTTTCTGACACACCCCAAGCTGAGCAGTGTGTTGGTGGGGGAATAGTGTGTGCTGACATTTTCCTTTAACAGTTCACCAGCTGGCTGAAACCAGACACAGAAAATGTTAACCTCCAGAGAGTCGCTCTGTGAAACTTAGCTGGTGGGATGGATCTGCCTTTACACAACGATTAAGGCCACCAGTCCTGCCACCCCATCTCTATTTCACCTGAGATGTCAGTTCAATGCTTGAGAAAATCCACTGGGCAGTGAAGATTTTATAAATTACTTTGTAAATCAGCTGCAATCCTGTTTTGCCCTTGACATTTTTCTTCTTATTTAAAGATATTATATTCACAAGCCTTGGATGTTGTTCGGGTAGGACCTGAACAAATGGCTGTTAAGATGAAGATCTGAAATGTAAATAAGCTTCCTAGACAGGAGAGATGGAGAGTAGAGGAGTTACTCACCTTTCAGTCAGGAGCCTGCATATGGAGGAATCAGGGTTCCAAAAGGACATTTGTAGCCAAAGCAGTGGTGGCAGTCCCCTCCAGCCAAATCACATCTGGTAGAGCCTTTGACATGGTGTGAAATCCTGCCTCTCCACACCTTCTTCTTGTCTGCAGTCTGTTTTATGTACCGTCACGCAGACATGGAGCTGCTGGCAGAGAGTCAGGAGATGTCCTGTCTCAGCTGGAGCCAGAGGAGTTAATACAGCCAAAGGCAGGCTCAGGAGGGGCATCCCCAGGGCTGCCAGGCCAGGCGCTGGGAGGACACTAGAAAACCTGTCTGCCCTCTGCTAACCTGACCCACCTTTCTCCACCCTGGCTGGCCTGGCTAACCTCCCTGCAGTTACCGCAAACTTGGACTTGGCTCCATCTCTGTATTTCTTTCTTTTCCTTTAAAATGCAGCAGTTTGGTTTTAAATAGGAACTGATGAAAGCTGTTGCTGTTCTTATTTTTCCTTTCTATGAACCGAAGTGATGACAACAGAGTTTCTAGTAAATTATAACATAGGCAGTCAGTTCCAGATTAGTTTTGAAGTTGGACTTTTTTTGGGAGGGTACAAAATACAGCCAGACAAGATTTAATTAAATACTTGTATTTCATAACTGTAATTTATCTAGCTCAGTATGTTCTTTCCCATGGGTTTGTTTGGATACAGGGAATTTTTAGCTTTCAAACTGCCAGACTTGGAGAGCCCTCTATGTTCACAAGACAGGTAGAAAACAGCCAGTAGCAATACTGACATGCCCACACTTCCCTCTTCATGGTCTTCACCCTGATCTGAAGTAGCCACCTCTAAGGATGAGAGGATAATTTCCAGGCCACTTAGCATCTGGTCTTTTGCTGAGCCTACCAAGACTGTATGTTTACCAACTAAAACAAGCCAACATATTTTCATTATATCTCTTACTACTGTGACTCAGAAATTGTTCCATATGGTTGCAGTCTTGCTACAGCTCTTTATGGGCTGGATCTGGAGCTTGTTGGTCAGTGGAGAAATTCCTAGTGATTTCAGTGAGTTTGGGGGCAGGCCTGTGTACATGAGTAAGACTTAGAAAAAGATGTATGTGGTATGTTATCTTCAACCCTGTTGGCAAAGATATCATTGCTCACCACACTTACAACCCAGAACTTTGTTCCCCCCGACCTATGAGTCCTGTCGTGGTGGTGAGATCTCCTAAGCAATGCATAGCCACCTGACATGCCTGATGCATGCAGTCTTTGTTGAGTGCATGGCTACACCTGTGTTTGTTTGCTGCTTCCCAAGACCTGAGCTAAGTGCTGGATCCAGTCCTTCTCATGGAGAGATCATGTTCCCACCCATTGCCTATGCCCACCCCTTTACTGCAGCGATACTAAACTAAAAAACTTTTCTCTTTCAATAGTATTTTTTACAACACTTTCCTAACTAGCGATTTAACACTTGCAGATTCATCTGCAATGACTGCATGAGCTACCATTACATTTCTCCACATCAGCTGAAGAATACTGCAGTTTTCTTGCCAACTATCCCAGAAATGCATAAGAAAAGATTTATATGTCCATACATACTCTACTGTCTAAATACTTCGTGTATGGAACTCATTCTAAGAATTCATTTGTCTGACAGCCTGGAAAATGCCAGTTGTCCCACGTGTAATTAGGATAAATGAAGAGTTAGTTCTTGCTTGTGATTTCTGTTGAGCGGTCAGCATGGACCAAGTTTGCTAATGCTTGTCCAGTTCCTCGTGGTCTGGCGCCTTCCACACATGAAGAGCTGGCAGCATGCCCCGAGGCTGCGGGGAGGGGACTCACACAGCTCTTCTTCTGTAGAGATGATTCCTCTGGGAGAAGGTTGGGGCCCATGGGCCCAGTGTTGGGAGGAAATGTCTTTCTGTTGCATGGGATAAGCAAGGGACTTTGGTGTTCATGACCTTTTACCTGGCAGCCCTCTTCAACTCCTAAAAAATTGTCTGGAAAAGATATGAAACAGGATGGAGTTCCTCAAAGGGACTCTCCTCTCAGCTGCCACAGGACCTGCTGTCTGAACACATTCTGTCCTCTCTCCTGCCTGGCTCCTAGCTATCTCCTTTCCTCCTCAGCAGATTACAATTGTGTTTTTGCAAAATTTCTTAGCCTCATACTTGGGACTGAAGGATGTTTCATGAATAGAAACAGAGTGAACAGTGTTCCCTATAACAGATGATACTGAATGTCACCAAGCAAAGGGGAAAGAAAAGATAGGGAGGCTGCAGTAGCCATAATCAAAGTAAGGATGCAATTTGAAAGGGAAAAATGATAAACAGATATTTGGCTGTAGTGAGATTTTATCTTTTTTTTGTCCAGGAAAATTTTTACTATCAGGAACTGTAGATATGACACATAGTTGGGATGGGACATCTATTTCAGATGTTAGAGCCTGGTCTTGCTGGTTGCTTAGTCCTTGCAAGAAAGCACCAGATTCCTTTAAATTCTGTTGACATTTGTTAAAACCAGGAGAACTCAACATATTGCAGGGCTGGACATTTAGTGACAGGTTCAGGAAAGGACATCGGTGTCTCAAACTTACTCATCACAATACTTAACTCTTATGTACTTTGCTTTGAGAGGGTTTTACATGGAATAGTTTGGGACAAAAGACTGAAGTAATTTGGGGAGTATAATTAGAAGCTACATCCCTTCCCAAGCAGCTGAACTACAGCATCATGGCCTCATTGCCATGTTCTTCTATTGAGGCCTACATATCCCATTGTTTGCCATATTTAAACAGTACAGTATACCCCATCCATTAGCCTGTAGCATACAGAAGCACTTTCCAGCGAAAGATACTGGTAATAAAATACTAATTTTATTATTGATATAAACTGGAAGCTGAACTTGTTGGGTTACTGTTCTGGAGAAACTGTCCCAGTAAGGTGGATGGAGGATGCCATACTAGCTGTAGCACACAGCCACGAAGGTCACTGACAGAGAGAGCTAGTTAGGACAGGAAAGTAGGGAAAGGTGAAGAGAGAGAAAAAAAAAAAAGGGAAGAAAGTGACTCTATCTGTATTCACTTGATTCTCAGATCTGCTTTTTCCTTTGAGTCTGGGGTTGATCAAAGGATGGTAGAGCCAAGGGGCAAGGAACATCACAGATGAATTGATAATATAGTCGGATGTTACAAAAGTTCCTTGCACTGTTGAACTTGTGTTTCAGGAAAGCTGTGAACTCCTGGCTCCTGCTGGAGGTGAACAACTGCTGTCTAAAATCTTTGAATTTTTATAAAACCTGACTATTTTTTCCACTTTCTTGGAGAGAAAGTTCTTGACTCTGAAGCAATCAGACATTTGTTCTTATTTGTGTACAGGATTAACACAAACTGCCATGATCAATACTGCAAACAGTGGCTCTACTTTCCCTGTTGTGTGACTGAAGGTGGGCTAGAAACTGTGTGGCAAGGCTGCAAGGTCTGGAGGTAGAACATGTCTTATTTGGTTGTTCTTTCTAAGGATTTACTGCAGTTTTAGTGGAAGGACAGTAAAAACGTTGCTTGGAACCTGCCACAGATCAATTTATAACAGCTTACTGCAGTAATTCATGGAAGTTTATTATATGACCCGCTTTATGAAAGTTCACTATTAGTTCAACATTTAGTGCTCACAGACTTGGCAGAGTTTCATGCAAGCTGGATGCTGAATATCCGGTGAACTTTGTTTATGAACACAGTATATGCTGGTTAGGAGGTCTTGTAGCTGGAGGCCACCACCCAGTTGTTTGAAAGCTAATGTGCCCACTTGTCAGGGAGAATGGAGGGATCCTGTGCAAGGATTTAGAAGAAATGATAATAATAATAATAATAATAGTAACATCAACAGCAACAATAATAATGTATTTCCACAGAATTAATTCTGTGCTTGAAATGTAGAGAAAGTGGAGAAGCTGCTGATCACAGAGATAAGGACAACATTCTCACACACCGAACCTGTATCATTGCCCCCCAAAGAGGACTACAGGACTTCCCCAAAGGTTCTTCTGAGGACTTGTGAGTAGAAGAGAAAATCATGGCCGGGTGATCATAAGGCAAAAAACTACCAGAAAACTAAGGGGAATTTGGAAGGAAAGTCTTCCGCTGTTTTGTCTTCCCCTTTTATTTGGCTGTGGTTTATGGCATAATGATTGACTACAGGCTCTTTTGCTAAGATATTTTGGAATGTTACTGTCACTGTTATGTCCCAGTTATTGCAAATATCTTGTTTTCATCTTTAAAAAGCCCAAATCATAGCTCATATGTAGTTCAGCTGTGGACGCAAGGAGAGACACCCACAGTTAAGGTGTAAAAGAGACCATTTGCACGAACATTCCCGCTGGGAAAATTGTGCCTATTCTGTATAAATAAGTGGTAGGAAGCAGTGTGTGCTCTGCCCCTGCTCTGTTGTGCAGTGCATGGTTTCAGGGGCCCCAACACCAGGTCTGTGTATTAACTCAGTGACTGATCCTTCGCACTCACTGAGAAGAGGTACGATGGCAGACTGTGTGTCTGAAAGGCGTCAGCAAACACAATGTCTTTTGCATGCGTGTCCCAACCGCTGGAAAGTACTTGATTTGGATACCCCAAGTTAAGAGGCTTATCTATATCCAGAAAGGAGGAAATCACTGTGCGGCTGAACTTAGAAGAATTTAGCTGCAGAAGCACTAGAGATGGACAGCATACGCATCATGTGCAGGCATAGGCTGTGCTCTCAGATGGGCATCTAGTTTTAAGAGTTTCTCTCTCAAAATATCTGTTGAAAGCATTTATGCTATGTGTGGTGCTCTACTTCTAAACAGAAGTAGATTGTTCCCTATGATCATCTGGCTAAGCAGAGGAGCCCAGAGTCTCCAGCTGAAGTTTGTTTAAAATCACTGAAGAGAAAGGGGCATGTTTCATCCAACCTAATTCAGGGTGGTAGTTCATCCAGTGCCATTCGAGACATTAACACAGAGCTGACAAATATGGGAGAAGACATATGAGAGACTGATGAAATGGTATTCTGAATGCAGGTGGGACAGCTTAGAGTGACGAGGGTGAGAAACGTGTTCAAATTATATCAATGCGTTCAATCCTTTGCAAGTTGGAATAAAGAGATGAACACCACCATTAGCCTCAACTGTGCAGCCAAACCTGCATTTGCAATAACATTAATGATGCAAATATACTTTCTGAAAGTGTATGGTCCTCTAAGAGAGTCATCATTCCTTTCAGCAATGCTCTTGTGAGAAGCCACCACATGAAGGTCACTTCTCATAATATCTCAGAGAATTAGTATTGTGCTTATGACTACCAAACCTACTGGGATTGTTATGACTTCTGTTATTACTAGGGCTTCTAGAAAACTAATTGAAAATATAATTAAATCCCTGTGATTAAATTCCTTCTCCTAGTGTCCCAATGCAAGTTAAAATAATAAAGAAGACACACAACACACTGCCATATAATTACAAATTAAAAATTAATATAAATAAATAAAAAATTTTATAAGGTCAAAACACATGATGGCCTCACAGTGATGTGACCTCAGCAATATTTGTCAGCCATGCTGTTCGGGTGTTGGACGCAGATGATCTTGCCTGTAGGGTACTTGACAGCTGAGACCACACTTGTTTTTCTATATGGATTATTTCCTTTCCATTATTAGCCCTGTTGATGAATAGGAAAAAAAACATCTCCTGGTAAACAAGATATGCAGACAGAGTTGCAAATCACCACAAAATCATTGTGCTGTTCAAACAGATCAAAATGGTCCTCAGGGACTTATTTATGAGCTTCTTTTAGAATCTTGTGGCCTTAAATTATGAAAGGGAGGTGGTTTTTAATCTATTCCTTACATTTTTGTTTTGATTTGTTTTTCTGAGTTGCTGGCAGTGATAATGACCTCATTTATATCAAAACTGGGGTGGGGATAGAAGAGTGAGGTCAGGTTGTTTGGCCACGTTGAGCATGGTTTCAGTTATTTCAGCAGAGAAGCAAACATTGGTGATCGTTAACACTTATATCTGCCCAGACGTTACACACACAGAGACACAAAAGCTATTAATAAAGTTATTTCTTAATGTTACCGAATTGTGGTAAGAGCTTGGGTGGCTTCCAGTTTTCCATAACTAGGGTAGGCTGAGCTAATTGGGATGAAATGAAAACCATCCTCAAGCTTCTGTCAGAAATGTTGAGATAAAAAAAAATAGATCTGTTCAATATTTCTCCCTCTTTATTTTTCATCTTCTCTTGCCTCTGTTCCTCTGGTTTCTAGCCAGGTCTTAAATATATATTCACATCCAGACTATCCCATTATAATTAATGATAAAAAGCATTTTGGGAGGGATATTAAACCTAGAGCTTCAGAGTTTACCATACTCTTTCTAAATGTTAGAAATCAGATCTCTGTAGGTTATTCTCCCTTCTGTCTCCACTGTGGCTCTAGGTCTTTCAAGCATTCAGAGCTGAGTCATAGGTAGAATTCTAAACTGCATGGATGCTGGTACAATAAGTTCTTGTGTCTAAGAAAAATGATGAACAAGTGAACAGCAACAACGTTCATCTAATTCAGGTCCTGATGCACTAGCCAGTCTGGAATAGGTAGGTCTGCTGAAAATTCCCAGACCTGATGTGAATGTGCCATGAATCTGCATTGTTTGCATGAGCTTGAGTGATCTCAGGCATCTGTGATAGTGTATACAAGATGGAGTTGATAAGCACATAGAGAGTAACCATTTCTCCTGACAGCTGGTATCTGGAGTCTTTTGGGTTGCTAGAAGATCTATGGACAACTTGTGTTACACTTAAATCCTGTTTAGGCTTGAATGTCAGATGAGATGTAGTAACTGTCAGGGTGTGTGCTCTCAGTCCATGGCTAATGTGAAAGAATGCAACTTATCTTAAACTCCTTTCACTCTGAGTTAAGCTAGATGGCAATAATTCGGTTTTTCTGGGTGAGGATATCCTACCTCGGCTACCATAACTAAGCTTATTTCCTGCTGAATCAGAGGAACGTGCTTCTGTGCCTGTGCCTGCAGCAATAGGAACATCCTTTGGTCCTAATCTTATGATTCAACTGCAAACCTTTAGTCCTGTTGAACCCTGAGGAGCACCATGCTCTCCAGTGCCTGCCATAATCAGAGCTCTCATAATCTTCGAAGAGCTTGCGAGTTGTCTCTGCTGCATTGAGATGAGGCAGGTCTGCATATGCACATAGCTACAAAGACCAGAATGGTTTTTACTGTAAATTATTTAATCTCTTTCCTTCCCCAGCAGTTCAGTGCTCCATGATTCATACCAGCCCAAAGGAACTATCTGGCTGAATGTCTGCAGATTGCCCTGAATCCTATCCAGACATTTTGGGCAAATACAACATACTAACAAGCTGTATCTGCATCGGGCTGAGCAATACTTCCTTACAACACAACTGCCTGCGCTCGACCAAGATAAACAGTGAAAGAGCATCCTGTTGTGCCACGATGAGGAGAGGCTTCCGTTCTTCTTATTTATTTTTAAAATATTTAGATTTAGCAAATATCTACAGAAAATAGGAAGTGCAGGCTTTACCCGAGCAGCCCATCAGAATCCTGCGCTTGCCAGCAGTGTGTGGTTCAGTCACTAGATGTCTCTGCGGGCTGCGCAGAGGGGCCACCAACCTTGGGGTCTCTGGTGAACAAAGACAAAGCTGGGACTTGGGCAGGAGAGAAAGCCTTAGCTCACTGTCTGTGGGTCTGCTGCCAGCCACAGTTGTTTGGGCTTAATAAACCATTTAGGAAGGTCTGTGTTTCTTTGATTATGTTGGGTCCGTGCTGTGTAATCCCATGAGCGCTACAATTCAACAGGTAGTACTTATTAAATGTGGTTTTATGTTTATGAAGCACTGGAAGAGCAACAAGAAACTCAGCTTTAGGTGAGTCCTTAAGAAGCTGAGTAAAAAATATCACAGAAAGAAAATCAGACAGAGAACATCTGTAAAGACCAAATCATGATTCCTTGGGGAGGTTTGGAGCTAAGTGAAGACCTCAATGCAATGCACGCAGGAGTCCTCTCTATGGGAACAGCCTACTGATAGATCTGTACTCAGCCACATTTCTCGTGCCACCTAGCAATGCAATGAGAAGAGCTGGCACCAGAATTCACACAGCAAAACCTGGGTGTTAAGGTCTCCAGGTCAGTTATGACATTCCACTTTGGTGGCCAGGAACATTATATGGAGATGAAAAACAAAAGCCAGCTCTCATTACACCCCCAGAGACATCTCTACTAAAATGGGTAAGGATGCAAAGTATGAGTTCATGCATGTCTTTCCTTCTGAGAGAGTATGAGGAAAGAAAACAGTATTTGAGTTCTCTGGGAACAATCAGAAAGAAAAGAGTCAAGTTTGAGAAAAGTATAGTGTAGAAAAATGTAGGTGAAAGCCACAGTAGGAACACACAGGGGTAGGCACAGCTGTGATTCACTATAGCAACGATATTGCATCTTGCCGGTCCCACAATATGTGTGTGTGTGTGTGTGTACACGTGTTGAAATTACATCACTCACCCCCTGTAAGCAAGGTTCTGCATCTCTAGATAGGCAGATAGTTAGATACTTGGTTGTCTGTGCCTGTCCCTGGCTTTCTTGGAGTAATCAAGTGTATTGTAACAACACAAAAGTTAACAAAACCTTTGATAGGAAAGTTCTTCCTCTTTAAAGGAAGAAAAGATAAACAGTAGGACAAGATACAAGCACAGACACTAAGAGATAACCAGACATTCCCCTTCATTAGAGCAGTGTGTGGCCCTTGAAGAATGAAAAAAAAAAAAAAATCAACTCCCAAGATTACTATGGAGTAATCAATGTAGTATTAATTATACTTGACACTTTAAAGCCATATGAAGTGACTATCTAATTAAAAGCACAGCATCACCTTAATGAGAACAACCCTCATCACATCACAGGAGGGTTTATATCTTCCCTCCCCACCCTCTATTCTTTGAATCAAAGTTCAAATTCAGGAGAAAGTTTGCTTATGGATTAGGTCCAGATGTGTCTGATGTTTTAACTCTTACTTTCAGCAGTTCCCTTGGCATGAAAGATCTGGGCTGTTTCTGAGCATGCTGTTGTTTCCTTTGACACAACGCTGGGCTATGATGTAAGCTTGAGATTGGAAAGTGATGATGGTGACACTTCCAAATCCTACTGAACTGCAACATATCAAAAGGTATTGTCCATATCAACAATTTATTTTAATTCTCCTCTCTGTCCAGTTAAAATTTGAAATATTTGGCTCTGTAACTGGACTTCACAGGACATTGCTTTGACTAAGGAAAATCATTTTAGCTCCTTGGGGTTGCTCTGGATTTAGGTCTGGTCCAAGTTAAAACTCTACCAAGAGGACCCAAAGGGTATCCCCGATGGTATTTAAGGCACTGGAGAGTCCATGAGAGTCCTAGGATCTCATTCTTTCTAGACATGAGGACAGGTGTCCCAGCAATGACAGCTCACCTTTTATGGGTCCCACCAGCAGTTCCTGACTCCATGGTGATTCATGAACATTCTCCCCCTTGCTGTCATTGACAAAAGATCTTTTAAGACAACTCAAGTTACATCTCTAGAGTCGTTTTAGAGTCCCTTCAGCATGTCCTCCAGCATATGCCCCACCAGTGATGAGGAGGTCTCCTGGGCTCTCTTTTCGTCACTTTCTCTTTCTACTCACATTTCCTGATAAACTCTTCAACAGTCACACATTCAAAAACATCCTTTTCTTGACACTCTCCTTTCACCCAGGAGAATCCCCAAAACCAGCAATGATCATTTCCCTAAACTATTATTTGTGTCATGTTCCTACTTGCTTTTACATCATAATCCATTTCTGGTCTTTTGTTTGCCATGTTAGTTGTAAATTCTTTGGGAAGAGGACTGTCTTTGTGGTCCTTGTTCGTACCGTACCAACCACAGCAAATATTCTAGTGCTGGACACTGCATTGACAATGACACCAGAGTAATAATCCAACTACAAATTGATAAGCAATACAACTATTCATTAAAAATAACCTTGTGTTTCCAGTTACATTTTTAAAGACTCTCTGACATTACTGGTCTCTTCCATTACTATCTTACTAGCACTATTGTCTGTGTTTAATCTCATCCTTCCATGGTAAGTTTTGATGAAATTTTCCTCACTACTGTAATTTTGCTCTTGAATATAATGTCAAAGCACAAAAGCTTTTTATCTTCTGACACCCCAGACAAGCAAGGGTTGAAGCAATGTGGAGCTGGGATTGAAATGGACCTGTCTGAAACTAAGAGCTAAAGACTAGGGAGCAGTTTTTGAGGGGTAGGAGATCCCTCACAGAGATTCTTAGGTCCTTATTTCAGGGAGAATGTCTTTGCCATCACTGCTTTTCATTGAATATTTATGATAACATGGTGACAGTGGGAAATTTGACCCCCGTTTGAGGTTGAGAGTGGGGAAGAAGCTTCACAACATGTAGCTGTAAACTGCAAACTGATATGCATAGATTAATAGTATAGATTCCTTGGCTTCCTTCATATTCATACATGCTCTGCCAAAGGACAGTTCAAAGAGGTGGTGCGGCAGGGAGAAGTTGTGCAGCGCACACCTATCAAGAGCCTGGAGTATACATGGCTTTGGGTGACATCAGTAGGGAGAAATGGGATGCATGGGTAAATCTGTTCCATGGGAACACAGTTCACAGGACTGGAAGTGCTCCAGCAGAGTTCAGCTCGAGCTCACAGAGACAACAGCCTTATATAATCTTGGTCATAAACTTATCAAGTCCTAGTAAATGTTCTTTTGTTTTTATTTTTCTGTCATTGCTCCTAGTAGGACCTCCAGTTAGGGACTTTATTTTAACTTGTAGCCTAAATTAGTTCATATATCAATTACATTCACCACTTCCTGCTTTGCTGCTGGTTTTTATTAAATAGTTAAAATGTTAACTCTTCCTCCACTAAGACAGTGATATTTGCTTTGAGTGAGACATGGTTGCAAATGAAGGAGAGGTTTATGATCCATGACTTACTGGATAGTATATGAGATTTTCTTCTTGTATTGAAAACATTTTTGAAAGCATCAGCTGTATTTTTTAACTACAGGCTGATGACCTACTGCAGCCTTGTTTTTAATATTGACACTACCTTTGGTATTCTACAGAATTTTCCTGGCATATCAAGATTTACAGAACTTGGTATCAGTGAGTCAGGGCATCTTCTTAATCAACTTGTGTAAAACCAGGATATTTCGCCGCGTTCACTGTTTTCCCCATGAGCCTGGAAACATCTGATTTTTCTCTAGTGGTCTGGATGAGCTCTTGTTTGGCAGCTCTGGTATTTTAGCTTTCTTAAAATGTGACCTGAGAGTCATGGTAGCACAGATTCTCTTTGGAACTGTTTCCTTTAAAAATTGAATTACAGTCCCTCCTTTTGATGGAAGGAAGTGGGTCATTAACAAGCAGCTCTCAAAAGTTTTCTAGAGTTTGACCCAGGTCAGCAGCAGACACTGTCCTTTTCCCAGTGGACAAGAGATTCTAATATAATTAGTAGACATCCTGGGATTTAGTACTTAGGACATATTATCTCTCTTTTTTTTTTTTTTTTTTTTTTTTTTTTTCCCCCCTTTCTACTGGCCTTTCAGAAGAAAACAAAGGCATTGGTAAAAACATGATGTAGCCCAAAGACCTCAACAAGAGCAGAATTAAATGTTTGAAAAGCCCTACAGAAAGGACTTTTTGAATTTGGGAGAAACATGAAGAAAATTGTAATAGGCAGAGGAATACCCTCTTGTTTGTCCAGGATTGTGAAGTTCAAGCTCAGACAGGATCTTGACTTAGGCTCTTGTATCTTTGCTGGCATACTCCCTGCTTCCTGGGATGGTGCTGACCATGTTACAGCTGCCTAACTCCACAGCTGGTCTCCAGAGGACACTTTGCATCCCTCAGCAAAATGGAAACCACAACCCTTCCATTACTGAGAGGTTGAGGACAGTCATTTTGAGGTATGAGGGCTCATCATATTGGTAAAGAACAAGCTTGGTAGGACAACTTAAAACTATGGGAGTCAAAACTTTCTCTTTGAAATTAATGTCCTTCAACACTAGCTGTATGATGACATCTACAGAAACTTTGTTTTACCATAAATATGTATTCAGATGTTCTTTTAAATACATTGGAAGGAAAGGTAATCTAGATCCAGATTACTGGAAAGGCCCATTTTTAGCTTGAGGGGATGAAATTCTGGTATAGATCTAGTGGATCTTCAGTGCTGCAGAGCTCATTATAAAGTTATTAGACTAAAAGATTATACATGGAAGATGAAGTTCAAGTGGTTGTTCAAGCCTCTTATTGTGGTACAGGCTTCTCTCTGCATCCATGAGTGGTGCTGAATAGTTGGGTATATGACAGTGAACTACATACAGTTGTGATCCCTTTGCTTTTATCAAAACCTGATTCAAAGGAAGTATCATAACACCTTTAATGCTCAACTTCATAGCAGAAAAGGAAAAATGCATTTATATTCATAGATGGTAGCCAACTTTTCTTCTGAAGCATGACAACTTCCATTTTCTTGGTGTTAAAGGCAATTTTCCTAGTAGGTCTTTGGGCTAGGCTAAAAGGCATGTGCAAAACTGACTGAAGAAAGATCTGTAACCCTCTGAAGTATAACAAAATAGCCATTTAAAAAAAAATATTTTTTTTCTTCTAGCAGCTATGTTGCACATTTCCTGAGGCGAGGACACAGAGGAGAATATTTTAAGCAGTAACTGACTGCAAATACATGCACCTGTGCAGAGACAGCACATTTGTTTATGCAAAATTGATAATTAAGTATACATTTGCCTCTGCAGTTACCTGTGTTGTACATGCAAACTCTTCATCAGGTGGAAAAACAGAAGCTCCAGTTATGCAGGTGTGTGTGGTGCAAGTTTTATGACTGCTGCTGAAGGTGTGCTCCTGCTGTCAGGAATACATGGCTCATGCAGGAGGACACAAATGAACAAACATACCTGCCGTCCCCTTTGGGGATATCTACAAGCTGATGCAAGCTCTCCTTCACTTTGCTATGGATCTCAAAGCTGTGCAACCATGCTGTGCTCGCTCACATCATTGTCTTGGGCACGGGAGTGGGTTAACCTCTGCTACCTGCCTCCCAGAGCTCCCTTGCATCTGCCTGTAAAGACAGGGAGATGTGCTCATAAGGGCTGAAGTATCTTTGACACATGCCAGCTGTCATCATGCAGTTCGGCACGACTCGCACATTTCCATCATTAATGAAACAACTGACATCGAAGTCTTGTAGCTGGGGAAGGTAGGACAAGAGTGCAACTTCCAAGCGCAGCTCCTTCGGGGTTGCTAAGAAGCTGTTTGCCCTGGTGTCCTGCCGACCATTACTCTCCTAGGGAGAAGAGGAAGTGGAATTAGCAGTGCAGTCAATCAGTTCTGGTTTTGCTGATGTGGCAAAGGCTGATGTTACATTTCTATCTGAATTAGAAGGGGAGAAAAACAAATAGTTCAATTTTTTGGAAGGTTTTCTGCAGCTAGGATGGAGCTTAGTGATTTTCTTTGTTTATCCTTACTGTTTAGTGCAGTCATAACAATTACAGTTCCATCTGAACCCCTGAATGCACAGGTAGCTTCAGACACCCAGATAACATGCTTGTTAGCACGACAGCATTGCTGAATATAGTGTAAAATCCCACTACAAAAACTGTGCCAAGAATCATAGAAAATGGCTATACACTGTGGTTTTATTTTACACAATGCTCTTTTTCCTCATAATGATCCCATGCCTAGGAATTTCTTAGGTTTTTTGAATATTTCAGTTTCTGATCTAATAAATTAAATTTTCTTCTAATTACTAAAAAAATACATTGCCCAACTGAAGTGCAACTTTCTTTGTGTTGACTAGAAATATGTAAATGCACATTCAGTGTGAGCACTGGTGCAGCCAAGGGAGATGTAAAGTCATTAAGTTACAGAGTTTTTCTTGCAAGTGAAGACATTGAAAGAAAAATCTTCAATATTTTGTTGCAGAGGTGCTCAAAACACTGAGTGATAAGTAAAAAACCCCATTTCTGTCAAGAGATGAACCCAGGAGACTGTTAGGTCAGAAGCAGGCAGACATGAACCCTGGAGTCCTACTTAAAGAAAAATCTTAATTTTTGTGGCTGTTCTGTGGGTCTAACCCTGGCAGGACAGCCAACTAATCTCCACCTGGGAAATAAGGTCCTTGCTTGGGTCAGATTTCCCAGGCAGCCCAAGCTGAGCTCCTGCCAGTGTTGCCTTGTCTCCCTGCAAAACCACTTCTCCTTGTGCTAAGCATCACCTAAAGCTTCTCTATCATTAAGAGTATTTTCAATGGAATTAAATTATTAGCATTCGATCCTAAAGCCTCTCCACAACTCTAACCTACTGTATTTATCATATTTGGCTCATTTCCTCAGATATGATGATCTTCATAACAGTATTTCTGAGGCAGATGGGGAAGCCATGTCCATAGGAAGGAGTCCTCTGCTACCTATGCCAAAGACCTCCTCAGCATAGTATCTGTAAAACTAAGTTTATGATTTACTAATGTGTTGATCTGACTGATAATCCACAGATACTTTTTGTTACTGGTGGAGACTTTGTAGAATGAGGAAAACGCCCCACATTGCAAATAATTATCTGGGCAAAGAGTCCTGGTGGTGATGAGGTTCATATCTATCTAAAACACGAGTGCTGGTGGTACATTTTTACATGTAAAAGAGTTCAAAGGTGAGACAGCTGGTCAGGTATCTGGCTAATCTAAACTGTTGGGAAGTCAGTGGCTTCAGTGCACAGGGCTGAGGACCTGGCCAGGAGCGAGTGAAGGGTGACCGGAGGTGGTTGGAGCTCACCATAAACAGAATTTTATGCCAAAAAGCAAACAGTGACTGCTAGTTTCAAAGAAGACAGTGTCTAGGGAATGCGCTACTGCTCTTAAGTATTTTGAAGAAAGTAGTATGTCTACATGATGATTTTTGGTTAAAAAAAAAAGACATAAAGGAAAACCAAGAAAAACATGGAAACAATTTTTTAGATGAAAGGCAAAGTTCCTTACATGGAAAACAGGTGAAAGACTGTAAAATATCATCATTACGAAATACCTGTGGGTCTGGATTCCCCAGGCCTTTTTCCCCATTCCCCCAGTAAAGTCAGACTCTTGATTTCTTAAACGTGTTATTTTCGAGATTCAGAAAATGTGTATGTACTGGCATATCCTTCTAATTAGCCTAAATTTACATAATTCCATATTACCAACTACTGAGGCATTCAGAAAAAGGCCACAGTTTTATTTTCTGGCATTTAGGGCTGTTTCCCATTTGTAGTGTGGATGCTTCCTATCATCTGTCAGCGTGAGGGTATTGACAAGGAGTGGGCATGTAATTCACACCATCGGGCTGCGAAATACCACCTGGGAGGAAGGAAAAAGCCTTCTTCTGAGTGTGGTTTTTTTTTTTTTCTATCTGTACTGCACCAGTTTCTATAAATCCAGGTCCTTCATGGGGTTGTGACTGCAATAGGTGCTGTGTAAATAAAGCACCACTGGAAGCAAAGTGCTCAGAAGCCTATTCCTTCCTCTCTCCTGGTCTCTCTTACACCCGGGGACGGATATATTACCTTTGCATGGGGATATATTACCTTTGGCTTTTGGCAGCCATTATATGAATTTCTTCATTTCCCTCCCCACTTATCCAAAGCAACTCATGGAGATAATTTTCCATGTCAGCAGTTAATCTGATCTATCTGAGATCATATTATTAAACTTTCGATACAAATCTGCTCTTTTCTCCACAGTCCTCTAACAATCACAAACTTTCTAGCTGTTACCTATGTCTACATCTGAAAGATGCAATTACCCAGCAGTATATATATATATATGCCAGAAGTCACAGATCTGCTTTTTGAGCATTGTTTTCTGTTCAGGAACATCAGCAAGCTGTGGGCCCTCTTTCCTCCTGGTTACACAAAAGATTGAATCATTATATTTAGTTCACAGAGAGTTGTCTCTGATGCTGAGCACCCCAGGTCTAATCTCATTTACCATCTGTGTGTTGAATAATTTCAGAACAACTGGTCTTGAGTTAAATTGGTTCATCTGAAAGCAGTGTCAAGCCCCTGTAGATTTATTTATTCGCTATGTCTGTAGTCATCTCAGTTCTTGACTCAGCCAAACTAAATACTGACTGATCTGTATGGCCAAAGAACAGTTACATAGTGAAAGGATTTTTGCATTTAGATATGTTACTTGCATTAATTTATGGTCCCATTTTGTCTTTCTACTTGGTAGACAGAAATGCATTGCTCTTCCCTCAAAGGTAGACCTTGCAGATAAATTATCCTTAATCTCATCCTATTTCTTTCTGTGCTGCAGTGCAGGCATACCTTCAGACAACAAATCCTTCCTGATCTACCAGGGCTTCTCCACTGAGTTCAGTATTTCACATTCCTCTTTATCCAGTGGGAATTTGAACTTAAATTAAATTTAAATGAAAATTCACTTAAGAGTGCTTGCTTTCTCTAAAATGTTTGCCTTAAAACTTTTCTTAAAAAACACTTAAAATGACACAAATTTTTTTGAAAATTAATACTCTACTTTTTGGAAAAGCTGATGTCTGGTTGGAAAACATCTTTTTTTTCTCAAATATTTCCTCAAGAATATCTCCCACTTCACACTTCAGTGAGTTGTCATGTTCCCATTCAACGTCAAAATGACACAAAACCTTTGTTATGAAAATTCCTGAGCTTTAAAGTTTCAGCCAAAATCCAGATTATGGTTTTATAATTTGACCTGAACTCTGCAAATATTACTCTCACTTAAAGAGAGTTTAACTGTTTGTAGCAGTTTGTAGGTGCACAAGCTCGGCTGTCTGTGGGGTTAAACTGGAGTAGCTCTGTTACATTATTTTGCTCCAGTTAATGATTTGCCTCCACTATTCCAATGGATAAGTTCCCCCCCCAAAAGCAAAATTTAGCTGCATGGGAAAGTTATGATACTGTGACCTAGTTCTACCATCTGCTGCCATATTATATCCTTCTATACCAGAGCAGTAGCAGGATTCATGACCTCAAAGATGACCATTCAAAAATGCATGGTGTAATGCTCCTACAAGTCTGACAGTTTAAGCTCTGTGCCTGGTTTTTTTCACTCTGATTTTTCCTTTTTGATACAAGTAAAGCTGAAATCCTGAGCTGCTTATGGTGGCCACCTCTTCTTAGCAGGACTGATCATCCATCACCTCTTTACAGAACTAGTCTGCAGCGTCAAGGAAGCTTAGAGCTTCTGCTCGCAGATAAAGTACCACTTTTCCACCTCTGCAGTGCTTTATGACTTCCAATGTGTTCGCAATGGGTGATATGTATGTAGTGCACAGACTAGATCAGCAGTTATTTCACCACGCTCCAGATCTGGTCTTGCTCTGTGCTGATTTTGTTTGGCGTGATGGCCGGCTCTGGGATCTTTCAGCAAACCCACCTTTCCTTCACAGTTCGGCCATTAGCCTTCTGCATAGATTTGTATACAAAAGTGCCAGATAGTTTATGGCTTAGTGTTGTCATACAGAGATATTTGGTCTTCACAGCATGGTGATTGGAGGGCAAAAGCCAGCTAAAATAACTCCTGTCCTCTTATTAGGGGTGCTGTGCCCTCATCACTAAGGCCATGTTTTTTGCAGTTTGCAAGTTAAATGGAAAATTACCAGTGATTTGAGGAGGAAGTTTTCATTTTGGGCGGGAGGATGGGTAGTTAAAGAACCCCAAAATGTTTCATTCATTCATGATTAATAAAAGAAAAACCTACAGCAAGGAATAAAATCCCTGTCTTCATCCCTCTCTCTCCATCATGCCCTACTTATTTGAAAACTCCTCTTGGGTTTTAAACACAGATTCTGGTCTGCTCCTAGCCTACCTCATTCCTGGCAGTAAGCTGTGCCTCACCCCTTGAGACAGGACCAAGTATTTGTTATCTCACTGGGAGGTTGCTCCTAGTTTCTCTAGCTGAAGCCACTTCTCTGTATCTTAATGTCTAAATATGCAAAAGAAGGCAGATCTAGATGATTCCCTATCCACCTTCAGGTGTAGCTGATATCACTACTACACTAGGAGTCAGCCTTTCTCCAGCTGAATGAATATGTTATTTACTGGTTTCATCATGGTGAATGATCCCCCAAACCAGGAGCGCTGTGCACCTGGGTTGGGAAGAGCGCAAATCATACTTAAATATGCAGTGAGGTGTAGCAAGGCTACATCTTCCAGCCATATGCCCATCCATAAATGAGTTTCTAGCCCAAGAATCTGAGCCCTGCTTAGCTCCTGAAGGGTCTGGAACATAGCTGCTTTGCTGTCTTGGTCAGGAAAAGTTTCCTGGCTTCCCACTGACAGACTCGAGCAGACACATCCCCTCCCAGGTGCTGGAAAGAACTCCATCTCAGGAAATAATGTATGGAGGATGCTTGGGGGAAAAGCTGTTCCTGCCTGAACAGAAAGCAAAACTGCTGCTGGTACATCATACTGTTGGTTGCAGAATGGAAAGTGCCTTTCTTACTCTCCAGTGAGAAATGCCCTGGGGTCCCTACTGGGTAAGCCTAAGCCAGTGCTCCTTCCCGGTAGTCTTGCAGTCTGGGCTTATGCACTGACAGGGAGACTGAGGGGTCAGACAACACTACAGCTGGTTCTGGTGTGTACACAGGCAAAGGGAGCAATTAAGACTAATCTTTATAGTTATTCAGTAATAATAATGAAACCACAATATAATAGTATACCTGTATCTGCATCCAAATCCTTATCCATGTCTATTTACATCTACATTTATATCTACCTCTTACACTAGGACAGACCCATGTCACCCAAGGACAGGTGACCTCATTGGCTCTGTCCACAGTTTGTGTACTCCCCGATCACTGAGTGTGTGGCTCTTGCCACACTCAGGTTCAGTGAACAGCCCACCTCCTGCACCCCTCAGATACGGGGCAGGGAATGAGAGGGCTGATGACGAGGCCAGGACTGCAGTCCACACACTGTAGAGCATTTGTTCCACCTTCGCATGGACATGCCCCAGGTTTAGCAAATATAAAAAGATGTGCCCTCAAGAGCTTGAATTGACTCACATAGAATTTGTGCTTCCTGTACAAACTTACTGGAAGAATTACATTAAGCCATAGCACCTCTGACTGAAATGGCTTAGCAGTTAGTGATTTAATTGAGTCTATGCTGTGGTGGTGCTGTGCATATGTAATGCAAAATCATTCGTTCTGTGGGATGTGGCTGCAGAGACCAAAGGTTATTGTCTGGTTTGGAAGGCAATTTTTTTTGAACTGCAGGCAGCAAAACAGACTGGTTGTTGAAGTATACAAAAAACTATCATTGCTCTGCTATGTAATTTTTAAATAAACACATTTTAGTCATTAAATACACACTCTTCAAGCCTAAGTAAGAAGAACATCAGAACTGTTTGTCAAACTTTAATTCATCTGGTATGAGTTACAACTGAGCTAAAGCATGTTGCAAATAAGAGGAGGTATTTTCCAAGGACAATTTATCTGTGATAACCACTTACACAGCAGGAGACCAAACTATAAACCGTACCCACTTTCTTTACGCATTTTGGTTTTTCTCTTCTTGTTACTATTATTTATTATATAACTTGAGAGAGGACCAGGGCATGTAATTGATCTCTTGAGGTTCCTTTGAGCTCTCCATTTCCATGATTAAATGACTCTATGAATTGTTATAGAGGTCACCACACAAATGAATGTTTTATTAGGCACCAGTAAATTGCTACAATAGCAAACTGAATTGTGTTTGTACGATATTGCATAAATTACAGACAGCTAGGAGTATCTTTTATATGTGGGCATATTTCTTCCCCCCCATCCCCATATCCCTGTAGTTTCTTGTTTCATTTGGCTTGTAGTATATGCGAACGAGTCCTGCTTCTCTGAAGGAATACCTTTTCCAAACACTGTGGTTAGTTTATAAGTGGTTGCTGATAAGCTCATCTAGTGTGCCAGCTTTAAACCCACCTATGTAGTTCACAAAGATTTGAGAGGGAGTCAAGAAGGAGGAAAAGTATTGTGTAGATAGGGTATGTGGTGGAATATATTTCATCTCACTGAATGTAATGGCATTAATTTAATTAAAAATCCAGGTTGGTTGCTACAATTTATAGGCCAACATGACTAATATCGTTATACTTATGTAAGCAGGGAAATTAATTAAAACTTTGAAGCTTACTTGTTGGCATAACGAGAGCTTATTTTATGCCGGTGAGAGATTAAGGAAACCTTCTCGGTGAGCTTTTTTACAGAAAGGGAAAGAAACCCTCCCTGCCCACTTTCACAACCAGACAGTGTTTAATTAAAATCAGTGGAGAAAGTAACAGGGGGAAAATGAAAGCAGCAAGAAATATTTTTGTTAATATATTAGTTCTGTAGAAAGAGCCTGGGAGTAGCCAGAAGGACCTTGACACTGGCTCTGTTGGTGTGAGAGATAAATGGGAACATCATTTATTATGGGAGCTGGAGTGATGGGATGCTGAAGGAGAGCAGGAGTTGGGGGATAACTGTTGGGGGGGTTGAGGTCCCTGCGGCAACATTACAAGATACTGTAGACATTGAGTTGGATGGGATAACTCCCTCCTTGCTTTCAGGAAAGGGATGCCGAAGTCAGGTCCTACTCCTTGGGGCTCTCAGCCTTCACTCTTTTCCTTTAGTTCCCATATCTACTGCTACCTTTCTTAACAGCATGGAGGTATCACTGGGAGCTACATAGCCATAGTTAATGTGAAAACATTTCTGTTAAAAAAACCCATCTACTACTGAAAAAGATAGTTGTTCGTATATTTGACCATATAGTTATTTTTTATATATCTACATAACTACACATACATATTTTGCTCTCTGAAGCTTCCTGAGGAGGGGAAGCGGAGAGGGAGGAGGTACTGATCTCTTCTCTCCAGTATCCAGTGACAGAACATGTAAGAATGGTTCAAAGCTGTTCCAGAGGAGGGTTAGACTGGACATCAGGAAGCATTTCTTTATCGAAAGAGTAGTCAAACACTGGAACAGGCTTCCTAGAGAGGTGGTTGATACCCCAAGCCTGTCACTGTTTAAGAGGCATTTGGAAAATGCCCTTATTAATATTCAACTTTTGGTCAGCTCTGAACTGGTCAGACAGTTGGATTAGATGATCATTGTATGTCCTTCCTCAATGAAATATTTTATTCTATTCTATATACAGATACATGTAGGGTATGCTTGTTGATGTGGGTTCCTCTTTAGTCTGCATCCAGACTGCCTCACTAAAGCAACTGGGCTCACTACAGAGTCATTTGAACTAACACAAAAGACTCTGAGAATGCTCTGATTCATGACAAGGATGGGTCCAGGCCTTCCTAATTGCTTGGGCCAAGAGACAAGTAGACAGTGAGGGCTTAACTGCACCAAGACGAAGACAGCCTGAACTCCCATGTAGGATGGGGTTTGATATTACTTGAGTGTAAGGAGTGGAACTAAATTCCAGAGGTAGCACAGCTGAAATTGCAAAATTTTTCAGGTCTGAATATTGCTCGGGACTTTCTTCTGGTATAATTTTCCCTTTTCACATAATGATACAAAAAACAGTAAAAAATAACAGAAAGAAAATTTCCTTCACTTTTAACTAGATCAGCAAGGTAAACATAAGTGCATTGTGTATTTAGAGTGAAAACAGTACTCCTGGCAAGCAGAGGGATATGTTTGTGCCTCAAGTTGTCATTTGAATCTTCTCAGTCTGAATGCCTTGCTTGAAACCCAGCAGCCAGAGTTGTGCTTGTGTGTGAGTGTCCCACGTACCTCTGGAGGGAGAAAGGTCCGTGCTGGCTGGTTCAGCCAAGGTTGTTGAGGAAAGCTGCAACAAAACTAAGTAGATTTTAGGGTCTGTAAATCCAAAAGGTAAATGAAAAAAAAAAAAAAAAAAAAGAGAAAGAATCCAGCATTTATTAAGAATCAAGATAATTACCGAGCTTATTGTTTTGGGGGACAGATATGTGAGGTTGATACTAGTAAGGTCTGATTTTAAGTGGTTGTCGTGGTTATTGCCAAGCTGTGCGAGAGATCTGAGGGCTTCTTCTTTGGGCGACGCTATGTCCTGATCATTTCCCCCTCCACTGGCCAGTCCTGCTGCATGCCAGATGTGCTCTTCCCAACATCTGGCTAATAGGTGCTACTGCTCTTCTTCAGAACTAGATATCCTCCACATTCAGGTATCTTTGCCAGGCTGTTCTTCAGCCTTAAGCTGCTCTGACAGTAATGACAGGTGAGATGAGTCTTTTAATGAGTTTTTAGCACAGCATGATCACACTGTAGAAGTTACTGTCAGGTCCAAGATCTCACGTGCATTTCTTCCTACAAAATATAAGCAAGTTCATCCCAGCTGCCAAAAGAATCACAAAATGGCAAATGTGGTTAATATTTAGGCCAGGGCTGAGAGTTTGTCTGCCCAGGCAGAGCTGCTTCTCCTTGCCTGGGCCTTCTGCTGATTTACATTCAGAAACAGCTACCCCAAAACAGCCCACATCTTCTGTGTCTGTGCACACTCTTGGGATGGCATTTTCCAGGCACCAGCTCAAGGCTGGATCTCCAGCAGTAAGTACAAGGAACAAGGGCCTGTTTCCCTGGCCTTCAGGCAGATAACATGGCATAGCTCATGCCTTAGCAGCTAAACTAGTTCCCTTCCCAAAAGAGAATCACAGAATCAACTAGGTTGGAAAGGACCTTGAAGATCATCCAGTCCAACCGTTAACCTAACACTGACAGTTCCCAACTACACCATGTCCTTAAGCACTAAGTTGAACCGACTCTTAAACCCCTCCAGGGATGAGGACTCACCCCCTGCCCTGGGCAGCCCATTCCAGTGCCCAACAACCCCTTCTGGAAAGAAATGCTTCCTAATATCCAGTCTAAACCTTCCCTGGTGCAACTTGAGGCCATTCCCTCTTGTTCTATCTTTTGTTACTTGGTTAAAGAGACTCATCCCCAGGTCTCTGCACCCTCCTTTCAGGGAGCTGTAGAGGGTGATGAGGTCTCCCCTCAGCCTCCTCTTCTCCAGACTAAACCCCCCCAGTTCCCCCAGCCGCTCCCCATCAGACCTGTGCTCCAGAGCCTGCACCAGCTCCGTTGCCGTTCTCTGGACACGCTCGAGTCATTCAATGGCCTTTTTGGGGTGAGGGGCCCAAAACTGAACACAGGAATCGAGGTGCGGCCTCACCAGTGCCGAGTACAGGGCTCAGATCCCTTCCCTGTCCCTGCTGGCCACGCTATTGCTGACACAAGCCAGGATGCCATTGGCCTTCTTGGCTCCCTGGGCACACTGCTGGCTCCTGTTCAGCTGGCTGTCAGTCACACCCCCAGGTCAGTCACACCCCCAGGTCCCTCTCTGACTGGCAGCTCTAACAGCTGAGGCTTTTGTCCATGTGAACTGGACCTAGGTGCTATCTGGGAGAGTGGTAGGCCAGAAGCATACCAGGAGAGGTGCCAGCAAATTAACGGTGCATATGATCAGGCAATAGTGCACATGCCCTGCCCAGTCTGCCCGTATGGATGCAGGTACTTAAATACCAGCCTGAAGATATCCACAGAGAGTCTCATAGATCACCTGTGGAAGTGTCTGAAGACTGCTTGCATGTATATGTAGGGTGAAGAGTTCAGCAGGACCTCAGAAATAACCAGGGAGATGACTCTCATGAACACTGTGGTGTTTTTTAACAGAAATTAGAATTTCCACAAGGTGGAGAGGGCTATTTCAGAAGAGAGTCAACGGGTCGGTCAGTGCAGCAGTGGGAAGGAGGTACATTCCTTTCAGCATGGAGATGAGGGCAGTAGCGCTAAATGAAAGAAGTGAACATCTCATTGAGTCTTGGAAGTGTGGAAGGAAGGACTGTGTTCTCCTCCTAAACAAACAGCCAGAGGCACAATTAGCAGTTGCCTGTTGCACCCCAAAAAAAGGTTACCTGCTAATTATGAGTTATTGAATACATGTGTAAGGAAAACAGTCAAAACTTTTGTCTTCCCATATAAAGTCCCCCCAAAACATCACCCTGTTGTATCATTTTTCTCACCTGTTTCAGGATCTCTTTGTTGTTCTTATTTCTATTGCAGTAAAGGGCAGAGCTGCTGCCCTCCCCTTAGTACCAGTGGTATTTAGGAGGGGGTCTATGAGCTCAAGAGCTCTGGTTATGGAAACAGGTACAGTCTTTCTGGAGAGCTGGCAAGCAGCTCTCTGTGTGTTATGGCAAGAGCCATAGTTAATATTTGACACACCTCATGACCGGCAAGTGTTATACTAATGGTTTGCTTTAACTGGTTGCATGAAGTATTGGCCCTCTACTACTGACAAATTAAGACAATTAAACCCTGCAACCATTAGGCAAGAAATTTGCAGTGACAGCTGAATGACTGGTTTGCCTGTCCATCCAAAGAACAAAGTGCTCAGGCACAGCAGGTGATTGGCAAATACTAATGAAGCAGCTGATGCACAGAGGAACATCCCTTGTACATTTGGTCAAACTGGCTGAAACATCTTTCATAGAAAGATTCCTGCTGGACCATATGGCAGTGCCAGGCTGATATGTTGTGGAGGAAACACTAGAGAGTGTTGTGAGCATACATGTTTTCTTCAGGGAATTCTATTTCAAATAACATGTTCAGGTTTTCGAACTGTGGCATTTTAAAGAAAAATTTGGTTTGGGCTTACCATTTGCCACAAAATACTGTTTACAATTTCAGAATTTTGAAAACAACCTTTTGTTATATTTAGGGCTTTTCTTTATTTTGTTTTTCTGCTCCTGAGTTGACATTCTGGTTTGTGATTGATTTATTTATTTTTTTACTATTTTGATTACTATTTCCATTCTGTAACATAATCTAATTTAGATATGTTGCTATGTGTAGTAGAACAAAAAATAAGGTTTCCCAGACAGTTATGACTTCTTTTATTATGGATGGGTCTCAACCAGCTCTTGAGCTGTGACCTTGAAAGCTGTTCCAGTGCAAACCTAAACTCTCTGCCTGGCTTCTAACTTTTGTGACATACAATGACAAAATTTTAGATGTTCCCACCTGAAATACTGTATTTTTCCATGAAGAATGGAATCCCAGTCATGAACATGGAGTAAAAAGACAATTGCTACAAGAAATTTTACGATCTACATGCATTTGTAAGCAAAGACAGTAGATGTGTAGAGATGAAAAAGCTTTGGTCAGAATGGTGTACAGGAAAATAAGCTTGCCACAAATCTGAGTATCGCTAGGGTTTTCTGTAGCATCTGTGACAAAATGAAGTTTTACAGAGATTTTAGAGCTAGGTACATACTTCATTACACAGACCTTTCTAGATTTCAGTCACTGTTTAAGCCAGGTCTTCAGGAAAGCAGAAATACATCCACAGAACACTGTAGGATAATGTAAAATTTAATCTAATTCGCAGCTTAATGCCAAGAGAGGGGTAAATAATAGTGCATTTTCTGCTCCTTTCTTTCTTGCTATTTATGAAAAAGCAACTGCTGAGAAGAACGATGCCAAGCAGCTCATGCCTGTTGTGCTGCTCAGAGCTGTTCTCAAGGGAGGAGAGGTTATACCAGGTGCAGCCAAATGTCAGCACTTCTATTCAGTTCAGACAAATATCATGTGCCAGCTAGGTCTGGCCACGGGGCACTCTGCACAGTCATGAAAACACAACTCCTGCTGCCCGGCATCTTTATCAGCACCGCAAACTCTCCAAGAAAAAGTGGACGTAAAGAAACCTCCCCAACATCTAACTTTTGCTCCCAACATTTGTTCTGGTGTCAGTGAGGACTTTGAGGTTAGCTGCATGTTTATTTGTTTTCGATCTTGGGATGCTGTGTGATCTTTTTTAAGCCTGGAGATGCAAAATGCAGCTTTGTCTTCAACAGTTTGTGCAAGTGGCAGTGACTGATGCCTTTTGGAAGAGCACCCCGGGGGCAGGAGACATGTGTAGCCGAGTGTTTGTCCGGGTATTGGTTAGCAGCATTTGTACTGAGCTGGTTTCTATTATTCCATATGTCAGGAAGAACATTTGCACTTCCAGGCCACTAGATGATGATGGTACTGTAATTACAGCCGCATCTTAATTAACATTCCCACATGAATAAAACATTAACATGATTATTCTTCACTTTTTAACCAGTGGGCTATGGTCTCGTTTCATTATAGCTACTTTCTTAACCAAACCAAACCACACACTAACAAATGAAGAAGAGAAATAAACACAGAGCATCAGTTCACCTTTTCACATTTAAAATTTAGAGATGGTTAAAAAGTAATGAAGTATGTCTGAAAACCACCATGTTGCCAGAATTGTGCCCATAACAGATCTGTGAGTTTTCAGCCTTCACTTTATATGTCTGCTAGGTCTGGAAAGGTTTGATACACTTGCAACTGAGGACTGCAAATTGCAAATATTGGAGGTGTCTTTTTCCACATGGAAAAACAATTTGCAGATGCAATTCTTAGTATTTTGCATTTACACAAAAACTTAGGGCCACAGGTGGAATGTCTTCATACGAGCCTGGAGTCCCAAATGGTACAAAGCCAAGTTGAGGTCCTGTTTGTGATGTGCTCAAGGTGCAGGGGTTACTTTTCATCTGGGTTGCCGCCCTGCATTCCTCATGCTGTGGGCTGGACAGGCAACAGCCCATGACAGCCTCAGGATTCAAAAGCCTGTTCAGGTTTGTCTACACTAGAGTCAGAGATGTGACTACATCTCAGAGACACATACCTGAGGTAGCTTTACACGGCATAGCCCAAGTACTGACAGCAACGTGGCTACAGCAGCGTGCAGGTGGGCACGAGCTGCAGAAGAATTCAGTCTGTGGAAATGCACAGGTTGCCTAAGTCCAGTGTTGTGAATGTCTATGTTTCAGTCCCAGCTGACTTTGGGAAGTCTGCTCTTGCTGTAATCTCACCTTTCTCAGCAGCATCAGTAAAGAGAAGAAGCGTCTGTTTTGGTTTGTGGGTTAGTGGCTCTCACTAGTTGAACTGTCCGTTGCTGTGATTTCAGACTTGGTAAAAATAGAGATACAAAACAAAGATGACCATTCCTGGCTCTCTGGGAAACCCCACAATGGCAGAACCATCCTCCTCTGATGATTTTTTAATATTTAACTTGTTTGGTTTTACTGGTCCCCTTTTCATCAATAAAAACTTTTGAATCCTTTCACCTATTTTAGCCAAAGCTGATAGGGTCATAAAGGTCTTGAAGATACCAAATTCTTAGAAGTTTCACAAAAAACAATGTTTCTGTAGAGAAGAGAGAGAGCTACCTCATCATCTTCCCATCGGAGAGAAGTTTGTAGCGTGAGTACAATTCTATTGCACACCAGGGAATCCTCACCAGAGAGAGAAGGAAAGGCTGGGATTGCTCCAAACAGAGACATTAGTCAGAGCTCACATTTTCTTAGATACACCAGTCAGATGATGACTAGACACCAGGAAACCATGTTCTGCTGCTCTTGAAACTACCTTGATAATTTAAGAAAGTAAGGTGAGCTTCAGAGTCCAGCCCAGTATATTTAAGCAGTGTCTAGGGAACAAGGGGCTTTGCCATTTGTTCATGAAGTCTCAGGATGTGAACAAGAGCACTGCTACTGTCAGGATCTTTCATCACGTGTTTCTGTAAGGATTTAATGCTGTAGAGTGTGCAGGCTGTGAAATCTGTTCATAATGATGGGTTACGAGTTAGTACCATAACGGCTCTGAATAGCCTGAACCCAAGTCTGAGTCATAATAAAAATAATAGTAGGTAGCTATTGCAGTGATAGTCTTCCAGGGCATTCATGGTTGCGGCCACACTTTACTGACTGGTTTGGCTGCTTCTTGAAAGCTGAGTGCTGAGCTGATTCGGCAATTATGTGAGCAAAGTAAAACTATAGCTTCTTTTTATAGCAGTTTCAAACTAAACCCACATACCAGGCTAGGTGACATAAATGGCAAGACCAAGTACCTCACTGAATACTACAAAGAGGGACCAGACCAGTGAGTTTGTCTTGAAGGATTCAGCTGTTTCCATCATTAACCATTTGACTCTGGTCTGACAAAGGCATCTTCCCATCGCACACAATGCACATTAGGCATCTAACATGCCTTTGAGCCTCTGAGCCTTAGCCTTAAATTTATACTTTGAATAAGAATTTCCAGTAACTTTTCAAGGCAAAGAATAACAAGAAAGTAAATGGAAATAGTGTCTGCAAACAAAGGATAAAATGGTTTGAGTTTTAGTATGGTTTCACAGCTCACACTTAACCTCAGACTCCCACTTAAATGTGGGTTGCTGAATGTCTTGTCTTCACTGTTCCTGTAATCCTAGTTAGCATAATGCAATTTAAGAGTACACCTTTTCTGCCATGACTAACTTGTTGGGGAAGAATGGAAATAGAGGAAAAATGACAGCAATAATTTCTGATCTAGACTTAAAGGAAGGAAATGTGTCAGTTCTCTGTGGCACTGGTTACTCAAGAGCCACCCAAAAAAGAAAATGCAATATTGCTTTCAGTTATTTATTTCTCTTCTTTGCATTTTAACAGTCTCACAAGTCTAAGTGATTTTTCTTCATGCCAAACAAGAGGAAGATCCATCTGTGATTTACATACAGTTGAGTCATCTACACTCTGAGAAACATGAACTAGTATGAGTTTTGCTTTGACACAGCAAGATATTTATATTGTAAGTCCACACTACGCTGTCTATCCTTCCATCCAAACCAAGGCACCAAGATTTACAGTAGTGGGATTGCTCACCTATTACGAATGCTTCCTTGGGCTCCCAAACTTCATGTGTGAAGTAGTCAGAAAAAGCGTTGCATGGTAAAAGGTGACATTTTAAATATATTCCTCCTCCCACATCTCAGCACAGAAAGGAGAGAAGACATTTCTCACAGTGTTTAGCCACACACACATGAAACAGGAATGATGTTCACCTCCCTTCCTCTCAAACATCAGGAACAAGATGAGGGAAAGGCTGTGAATGTTGTTTACCTTGAATTCAGTAAGGCTTTTGACACCGTTTCCTACAGCATTCTCCGGGTGAAACTGTCTGCTCGAGGCTTGGATGGGCACACGCTTTGCTGGGTAAAAAACTGTCTGGATGGCCGGGCCCAAAGAGTTGTGGTGAACGGAGTTAAATCTGGTTGGCGGCCGGTCATGAGTGGTGTCCCCCAGGGCTCGGTGTTGGGGCCACTCCTGTTTAACATCTTTATTGATGATCTGGACGAGGGGACGGAGTGCACCCTCAGTCAGTTTGCAGATGACACCAAGTTGGGTGGGAGTGTTGATCTGCTCGAGGGCAGGGAGGCTCTGCAGAGAGACCTGGACAGGCTGGAGCCATGGGCTGAGCCCAACTGGGGGAGTTTCACTGAGGGCAAATGCCGGGGGCTGCCCTTGGGGCACAACAACCCCCAGAAGTGCTACAGGCTTGGGGAGGAGTGGCTGGAGAGCTGCCAGTCAGAGAGGGACCTGGGGGGGTGATTGACAGCCGGCTGAACAGGAGCCAGCAGTGTGCCCAGGTGGCCAAGAAGGCCAATGGCATCCTGGCTTGTGTCAGCAATAGTGTGGCCAGCAGGGACAGGGAAGGGATCTCACCCCTGTACTCGGCACTGGTGAGGCCGCCCCTTGATTCCTGTGTTCAGTTTTGGGCCCCTCACTACAAAAAGGCCATTGAATGACTCGAGCGTGTCCAGAGAAGGGCAACGGAGCTGGTGCAGGCTCTGGAGCACAGGTCTGATGGGAGCGGCTGAGGGAACTGGGGGGGTTTAGTTGGAGAAGAGGAGGCTGAGGGGAGACCTCATCGCCCTCTACAACTACCTGACAGGAGGGTGCAGAGACCTGGGGATGAGTCTCTTTAACCAAGTAACAAACGATTGGACAAGAGGGAATGGCCTCAAGTTGCACTAGGGAAGGTTTAGACTGGATATTAGGAAGCGTTTCTTTCCAGAAGGGGTTGTTGGGCGTTGGAATGGGCTGCCCAGGGCAGTGGGGAAGTCCCCATCCCTGGAGGGGTTTAAGAGTTGAGTTGATGTAGCTCTTAGGGATATGGTATCGTTGGGAACTGTTAGTGCGAGGTTAACGGTTCGACTAGGTGATCTTCAAGGTCTTTTCCAACCTAGATGATTCTGTGATTCTGTGAACAAAGAATTCAGTTGTGGAACCTCCTGCCACAGAAAGTTGCAAATGTCCAATGTGTTAAGTGAACTGAAAAGCAATTTAAGCTTACCTTAATGGAAGGTAAGTTCATCAAGGCCACTAAATACATTGCGATGGATGAAGCCTCTGAGACTAGAAGCACCTACCTGCAAATTGAAATTCCCTGAGAAGGTACCGAGGGGATAGGTTTGTGTTGTCTGGTTTTGCAGTGTTCCCTGAGCAGCTGCACCTAGATCCTGTAAGCAATGGACTTTTGTTCTGGGATTGCATGGTTGTTCTCCTGTCTCTTCATTCATACCCAGAAGGGAGACCTCTGGTCTGAAATGAGCAAGTGAACCCAGAACTGGTTTTTTAAGACATATCTAAATACTTCATAATTGAGGTCATCCATTCTATAATTTTTATCTCTTCTGCTCAGTAATTTGGCAATTTCCACCTCTGCAATCTGGTGATGGAAATTTTAATTCTTCGTCAAGTTCACTGTTTATTTCAGGTGGCTTTCTGACACCCATAGATGTTCTGTCCAACTTCAGACTAAGGTCAGTGTTACTCAAATCTCACCAGGAAACTGGACCAAGAATGAAATTATACCTGTATCTCCTTCTTATCATGTAACCAGGATCTGAACCCAGATGTCATGATTGGCCTTTATACTTCTCGTGAGTTCAAGTCTCAAGATCACCTGTGCTGCTGTCTCTCATCAACCTCTGAAATGTGATTCTGAATCTTTCAGCTTAGGTAATTTTTAGCTGAACCACAAAGAAGGCAAATAAGTGTAAATTAAAACTGTCTTGACTTACCTTTTTCCCATTTCCTGGTATTGTGACTTCAGGGCTTTCTTCACTATGTATGTGTCCAGCCAACAAGTATATGAAGAGACATGTTTGAGAGCAGACGGGCCAAACTAAGCCCAGATCTCATCTGTCCATGGCCAACTCAATGACTGGGGTCTGGGAAATATTTTCTATTACAATTAAACCTGATTTTGCTGGCTTCCCATTCCGTTTAGGGAAAAGTCTAACTCTTGCAGAGGTTGAAAATGCAAGTTACAGAGGTTCTGTTGGAAGGGTGATAGCTTTGGTCACACAAGAGCTTTCTTCCATGGTAGATGTTTCTGTTAGGTTTTTTTTAAAAAAACAACCACAATGGCTACTATAGCAGAAAAAAAAACCCCTTATGTTAAAAAAAACCTGGTTTAACCTCTTGAGAAACTGGCAGAAGAAGCTGTCTTTGCCCTCCCTTAAATTATATGCTTATGCTTCCCTGCTGTTACGATAAAATAAAATGAAAAAGAATCTTCTCAATTTTTCTTTCACCAGTGTGTTAAGATATTGTCAGGTCAGCCCTGGTGGTGGAGTAGCAGATGACTAATAGCTGTGTTTTTTAATTAAATGTTATCAGAAGAGGATGATAGATTAGCACCACTACCCCCTGCATTTCCCAGAACATTTCAAAATTACTTTTTGAAAAATGGACTTAAAAAGAAAAAAGAACGGAGGGGGGAAACATGGAACAATGATGGGAATTCCTTGTCCTTTTTGCTGGACTAGAACAAAAGCTTTCTGTCTGATAGAGAAAGGAAAAGCTTATTTATTTGTTACAGTTCAACCCAGCACAGACCTGACTTGTACCTGCTTGGGATTTCTGCAGCAGGGTTGGATCTCACCTTCATAGATCTCTTTTACTTCAGGCATTTGTACTACCACAGAAGAGCTTTTTCTCCTATAAACTATCTCCCTTCAGCAGACACTGGTGGTTGTGCTGGTGTAAACTGCTTCAGCTGGTGCACATGACTGTAGACTCCTCTGGCAGCAAAGTGGGAAGGAGCTGGCCCAGAGGTTTTATCCTGCACTGCTTTGAAGGAGGACAGACACATTAACTCAAGATGTCCAGTTGCACATCGCTTTCAGCTGCAGATGAACACTGAATAATTTGAAGGCACAATGGGCAGGATTCCTCTCAATAACTCTCACATCTGCAATGCTGAATCCATACCTGGACTAATTGTCCAGACTCTCTCTATTGGCAATGGGGAGAAAAAAATCATTCTGGAGAGAGGGTTCATACACTAGCCAAAGGACTTTGCATGTGCCACAGATGTAAAGTGGGAAAAATACACCAAATTTATCTGATCTGGGCATTGTGTGATGAACATGGTACTGTGCATATGTACCTGCATAGGCAGCTACTTACAGAACAGCTTCCTTTGCCTTCACAGGTGGTGACCATGCTCTGTTTCCCGCTTTACTTAGCCTCTGCAGCAGAAATGCAATAAACAGGACACACCAGCGCCTCTTCCTCTTTCTCTCATTACATTATTATGTAAATTTTTGTATCACTAAGACTTTGCCTATGCCTGAGAAGAGATGTTATCCGTGTTTCTCACCTTACAATCTAAAAAGAAAGGAAAAAAAAAAAAAAGAAAAAAAGCACTGTAGACACTGTATCCAAACAAGAGATATAGGCATTTGTGATATTTAAAGCTGTAACACCTGAAAAGGATAAAACATGGAAGACTGAGTGAGCCCCACATTTCTACTACTGAGAGATTTACTGGGAGTAAACATATGAGCCCATGGAAAGGAAAAAATTCTCTTATCCAGAAGTAGCTCATAACTGAGGACTACCATTCTGCCCCTACATAAAACAAGGGTTCAGAGTCTGAAATTGTTCTTTAAGCAGGAATCAAAATTAAATATCTCAGTGCAGCCTGTTCCTATAGCTCCCTATTTCTGTTGAAAGACCACCGGTCCTTTCTCCTCTGCTCACATTTTTTTTTTATGCTACCAGTTAGAGCTTCTCAGGCCACGAAGACGAAAAGACACAGTATCTAGACCATCCTTCACCTTAATAAACAGCTTAAGAACTTTTTGATCAGAAAATGAAGGCCATTAAAGTGATTAAAGCCTTTCAGAGGGTTGGTTTTGAATTGTTCTTTTGAATATAGGAGCTTAAACTCTTCCTAAGATACATTTTAGGTCCCTGAATGCAATTCTGGATGCTGCCTAGAATGAACAAGTGGTGGGGAATAGGGATGCAATCTACAAAGAAAATAAGCACATCATTAACTTTTTATCATCATTGTTATTTTTATTAGTCAAGGTTTTGGCCCCCAGGAGCTGGGGTATTTGTAATGAGAAAGACACAAATAACTTGTAAGGCAAGCTTTAAATATGAGAGACTGGAAAACTGGGCTAGTGCCCAGATAGATGATTATTTTTAAAAAGAAATGTATTTGTATTTCTCTGTTTCAACCAAAAAGGTGTGTCGGTGCTTAGAGACAGAAAAAACTTCTTTACTCTTATAATTTTTCTGCTGCACATCTTTTTTAATGAGTTTCCTCCATCTTTGGATATGGCATGCACATCCCATAAAACACATATACTAATATTTCAAAGGAGCAGAGTCCTGGCTATTAACGTTAAAATCCTGACTTCCCAGATGCCTTGTTGCAACAAAGCCTGAGCTGTGGCACACATGCCAGTAAAATCCTGCTTACATATATATAGTGGTGGGTGAAGATATGAAGGAGGATCTTCTCTCTGCCAGTTATATAATTTCTGTCTAAGGAAACTTAAGTGAGGTACAGTTCTCCTGAAGACACTGTTTAATTCCTAGGCCCATTTAGAGTGTGCTATTGCATGAAAAACAGAAGAAACTGTGGGAGTTGGTATTTCCTTAAATTTTTTTCTCCTGGAGCTGCACATTTTGAGTACGTCAAAATGCCACTTCAGGAGTGAAATAAAAGGAAAAAGCTGCTACGTTGCTGGAAAAGAGCCTGCGTCAGAGTTTACTTACTTTACATTAAGGATGGTGACACAAACAGAGGGGCCTTGTATGCCTGTCACGTGCCCTATGGCCAGTGACAGAAACACGGGTAGTTTTAAATTAAAAGAACATTTCTGTATTAATTTATCACTCTGGTACACACAGGGCTAACTATTTTCCAGAAACTGTCTACTGAGCCTCATATAGCTGATGGAGCTTAAACCTTTATGAAAGAAATACAGTTGCTTTCTTGATGTGATGTATTTGGCCTCATGAAAGGGCATTTTATTTAGGTAGTGCACAGAAATCTTAGAAAGTGCCTATGGATACAGATACAATCCCTGGGGGAAGGCAGCAAACCTGGGCAGAGAAAGCAGCATAAATCGTGGGACTTAATGTGCAGCTCATAAATCCAGTGTTTGTACGGAGGTCTGATAAGGCAGGATAATGTCTGAGCACTTTTACTTCTCATAACATAGTATGTGACATTTGCATCCAAGCAGAAGTGAAACGAGCTAAGATTTGCATCTCATTTTTTTACTCCTCCATGCTATGAATGGGTCAGATTCTGATCCTGACTACATCAGTGTAAATAAGAAAAAAGTCCTTGGTTTCACCAGAGTGACTCCAAATGTAAACTCTCATATTTGGGATGTAAATTGGACTCTGTTCCAGTTCTGAATTATGCTCATTTGACATGAGGTAATATCAACCTATAAATTTGTAAGTTAAGCATCTGTGCTTGCTACTCACAGTAATTTGTATGTATACATATGAATGCTTATTTTATATTTGCATATCATATATTTGCATATTTTGAAGGCAAAATGGGAGATACACCAATGAGTTTTCATGTGCCTTGGACTGTCTGAGTAAAGTTGTTACTAAATGGTAGCTGGATGCTGCCACAGCTGGTTAGATAACAAGAGTCTGATAGACAAGTAAACACAGGTTTTCATAAGCAGTCTGTGCATAACTCCATGGGATTTAAACATTTAAAGTGCCTTTCCAAATGGTAACATTTGCAATGCTTTGGGGTTTTGGCTGTGTCAGTTAAGTGGACATCCTCCCCTTAATTTTTTTAATAGCCTTCCTAGATATCTTCATTCCCTCAAAGGTTTAGCTCACAGACACAGGAGATGAAGGGAGAGAAATAATGGTCTCATTATTATACTCTTTTCTGCAATATGAGGATTATTTTAATGAAAGATCTTGCTGTTTAAGGTAAGGTGCATCCATGGGACCCACTGAAAGGTAAAGGAGTTTCTATGTGCTCCCTCTTGCTCTCCCTGAGTGGCAAAACCCCAGGTTTTTCTTGGATCCTAGCACTGGTGATGGTGACTCCAAGTGCACTGTGATCTGTATCACTGCCATACGTGTCCCCACCATGGAGACTCCAGCAGCTTTTAGGGCTGTGGCTTCAGGCCCTCCTGTGTTGTTTGACTTCTCCCACCCATGTGCAGAGGGTGCCACATTACGATTTCAGTGGTTGCAGCTGTAACTCCATCAGACAATGCTGTCCAGGTATGCAGGTAGTCTGCTGTTACAGTCATGTAAATTAGGAGAAAGTCACTGTGCCTCAGACTTATTCTTGACTTACATCAATGTATGTCAATAAATTTTGACCCCAGGGACTGGACATGGTAAAAATATTCTAGCTGGCATGGTGCAGGCTAGACAAGTAATCAAATATCCTACCTTCTTCATTATTTGTTCCTTCTCAGGCTTTGGCAGAATTATTAAATGGTCCCTGTAAATTAAGTTTCTCTTTTCTTTTGTAAACTCAATATAGATATCTATGCTTTCAAGACATAACTGAAAGAGTGGCTATGAAGCTAATTCATTTTCTGTATCCATTTTAACTTGTTAATCATGGAAGGCAATAGATGCTTTCTTCTTTTCCAGTACAATTAGCAGTAGCATATGTTTGCTGCATAGTAATTTATTCTAATGGAGGAAGACGGTATTTCCCTAATGATGCATGCTTCTGAGAAAACATGAAACGTGTCTCCCCTGACAAGCATAGGCTTTTGGATAATAAATCATTGGTTTCTTTAATCTGCCTCAGACAAACCCAACAAAGTTACTAAAATGGGTCTGACTCTCTGTGTTCTCAATCAGCATAGCAATGACCTCTTCTCCTTGTAGCATCCAGAATTTTGCTTGTACTTTTGGTGACAGGAAACGATAGGGAGGTTAGCCTGGAAAAAATTTAGTCTATTTACTGACCACTGTAATATTGATCTATCTCCTGCAGCAAGATGTGTAAAGTTTTGTGATGTGGGCCTTAGTCTACAGAATTAACTGTTTTTAATGAAAATTCACTCCAAAGTGTGACTGTAGCTGCTGCACAGTACTCCATTCAGAAGATGAAGCTACACGACAGATCTGGAAATCTATGTTGTACATTAGCTCTTTGTTCTTGTGTCTAGAAGGTTTTTTCTAACTTTACAAGTTAGAAGAAAAAACAAATTGAAAAAACAGTATTTGAATCCCTGGGCTTCTCACTTTGCCCTGGTTTCTGAACGGTCCTGATGAAGTTTTTGGTGGAAAACTATGTTATATCATACTCCACATTAAGAAATTAAGGATGCTTGTTTGTATGCTATCTGAATGCTAAAAGTCTAATCAAATTCCTGGAAGATCATAGCGAATATCTGTGCTAGTAGAAAGCCACTGCTTCATAAACAACTGGTGCCAGTTTGCAGCGAGCAGCAACACGTTGAATTTCAGTTGGACGTCAGCATAGGATGTTATGTCTTCATGAAATCAAAGACATCACAAATGAAAAAAACGTAAAACAGCCCAAAAGAGAGGCCAGTCTGTGCCCCTTATCCAGAGAAAGGCCTCGTCCTTTTGAGGTGAAAAGCTGTTTGGATCTCTGTCAAGTTTTTCATACTTGAGGCACCAGAGGAAGGACATGGACACAGAGGAGGGGCTGCCCATACAGAAAGCCAGTCTCTGCCTCATGTCATTGTTTTTTATGGTGTTAGACCCTCAGCTGAGGCTGCTGTATCTGCTGCCTGCGTTGCTGTGCCCAGCTGCCCACCTCTGCTTGTTAGCCCCCAGCATCGCTGCAGTCCCAGCACAGTAAGAATCACCTACTAGCACCCCTCTCCTACATGCAGGAGAATATGAGCAGGTTCTCCCACTCTGCAACATGCAGAAGGTGTCCAAAATTTCCCACTTCATTTTTCCCCCCCTGTCGTTCCCAAGGCTGGGAGCAATGCCTTAACTTAGGCGTAGTCTTTGGCCCAGGTTCTTTACACTGTTGCAGTTATAAATTTTTAATCTCTCCGTGTTATGCTGCCTTTTCTTATTTTAGGAAAAAAGCTTCTCCAACACAATAAAACAACATCTGTAAAATGGGTTTCAGGCTTCTCCGGGGTCTCTTTAATATTTTTCCACGTTTCTCCATTATGGAGTTCTTCCATTTGGACTGTTCTGGGAATTATTTAGGGATACAGAGGCATCCCCTTTCTCTTTCACGTGTTCTCAAAAGTTTAAATCATCATTTGTTTCTAGGAAACAAGAAGTGTTTATCTAATGATGGGCCAGAATCAAGTGGTGTTCAGGTTGCTGGCATTTCAGAATCTTAGAAATCATTGTGAAAGCCTTTTTGACACTGCCATGTACAGAATGAGTCAGTCCCACAGCATGGTAGGGACAAGGCTGTCTCCATTGGTGCCCTCAGCCCAGGGTGATGGACCTGGCAGTGCATCACACAGGCCAGAGTTGTCCTTAAATTTGAAATAAATCAGTGAAATGCCAAGAAATGTAATGCAAAAGAGCAATGCCCCACTGGAGAACTGACAGTGGTTATCAGAGAGAGCCCAGAGGGGGAATGTGGTGTGTGGGATCTGTATGTTTCTCTTGCAGGCTGGTGGCACTGACTGACAACTCCTGGTCCACACAGCCCTTCTCAGTGCAGACCTCTGATGGGGCCTGGATCCCTCCTGAAGGCTTGAGTAGCTGCATTTTGAGTATCAGGCTTTATTTATTTTGGGGATTTTCTTTTCTTTCTCTCCCCTTGCTTGCAGAGGTGTTAAGTATTAAAATAACAGTGAGGAAGGGGAGAAATCACATCTTGGCATTTCTCAGTGAAAGTCTGCCAGACATTTAATAAACTGTTTTATGTTGAAAACATTTGAAGAATGACTCTGCAAACAGTGATAATACTTAATCGTTAAGCTTTCAAACAGCCTGGCCTGACAGCCTTAACCTTTGCTCTATGCAAGTGAAAACATAAGGCATAAGTAAAACTCCTTCCTGCAGTAACTCCAGCGGACTGCGTAGTGGATTACACCAGGTATGAATTTACCCCCTGGCATTTGGTTCGTTTCTAACACCAAGTCATCATGGCTTAGTTTGAACCCCAATGCCTGATATAAGACTCCCAATAGAGTTAATTACTCAGGTCTTTATAATAATCCATCGCCCAGTCAACCCACAAAACATTTCGTCGCAGTAGCAGCCTGAATGTTCAGTTAGGGGACCAATTAATCAAGCTGGCATTTAAAAAAATATAAAACCACATTTTATAATAGTGTAAAACATCAAGGTATTAATTCTAGTTGCATTTGGCATACATAGACATACAAACACACTATCTATAGCTTGATTTATTACATTTAAAACTGAATGGCTTTGGAAATCTATTTTATTAGACTTCATTATTTTAAAACATAAAATAAAGTGAAAGCATTACTTAATAATGGCTTTTAAAATCTAGATAAAGATGCCCAAAGGAAAAATATAGAAACCCTAGTGCATTTTATGCATTTTATGTTGTTCTTTTCTTTTTTATTTTTTTTTTTTGCATGGACTAGCTCAGTAGTTTGGAAAAAGAAATAATGTAAACTAAGGAGTGTATAAGGAGATGAAGTTTGTAGGTATTGCCACTTGTCCAGTGTGCATGGTAATGAATGGAAGTCATTCCATTGTCCCCAGCATGCTTTGGATCAGAAAACATAAATATGTGGCATCTGTCTCATTTAACCACAACAATAACAGCTGAAAGAGAAAATGAATGAGAGGTTGTCCTTTAAGAAACAAGAGAAAATCCCTTCTTTATTTGTAGATGTTTCCCTATCCAGAGTTATGCGGAGAGGGGAAGGGGTAGATTAGAAATTAATGAAAGAGAGATAAAGGTGTTGCAGCACTGAGAAACTCCGTCACAAGCCTTTCCCAGCAGCATGCAATGGGATCTTTCTCCACCTGTGTAACAGAGAGGCCAAAAGCAGAGATTTGTTCAGGGGCTATAGCAGTGAGGTGAGTAGCCGGTCACATCATAGTGGTCGGTGTGCAGTTTGGTGGAGCAGCCAGTGGAGGTCACCATGTCTGGACCAGTGCATGGCCCTCGTGGGCAAGGTCTTGCTAGACTGCCAGCATGGCTTGGGGACTGAGGTGCCAAGGTACTGTTGGCCATAGACTGCAGGTCCTGACTTTGGCCTTTTGCTCATCCTCTCCTTGCTTCAGCTTCCTCTGCTGGGAGGTGCAGAATCTGCTATGGCTGGGCATTGCTCATCAATAGGGCCGTTATTCTCGGGAAGAACTTTCCCGAGAAAGGTTCATTGCCTTTTTCTGTGCTATTGATTAGAAACAAAAAAGAAGCAAAACATTGCCAATGTTTAAAAACTTTGAACATACATACACACACACATATATAAGTATATATACACACATATACACACATATGTGTAGTTATATATGTTTTCCCAGCAAAACATGACTACTTAGAATGAAATGAATCTTTTCTATGGCTATTCTTCACCCCCAGACAAGACAAATGCTTCCACAGGAAACTTTTAACCACTCATGGGTGTAAGGTACACTTGTTTTTGAGACCTGCAGCTCATAACTTATAACTGACACCGGAGGGATTTGGCTTGGGAGTGAAGTCAGAGGGAGTGTAGCACAGTTTGACCAGTTTGGTACTGGCAGAGACATTGCAGCCAGAGGCAGTTACATAGCCATGGAAAGATGAAAAATCAAAGGATGATTATGGATTTGCTGCTGAAATTCACATCACCAATATCAGCCTCTCCCGGTAAGAAACCGCTGTGCACAAAGGATCTTGAAGGGCAGAAATGGGGACTACTGGGACATACCTACTGATGTTTTTTTTAAAAAATAGCATTTGAAGAGGTTTAACTGCTTATGCCCACATCCTCAGCAGGCTCTGAGTGATGAGGTCTGCAGGAGAGTCTGGACTTATGGTCAAGAACAATGCCTGCTTTATCATGTCTATTTAATCCTGTTGGCCTTCCTAATGATTTGCACCAAGGAACAGAGCAAGGCTGTGGGTGCTGGCAAACCAAGACTTCAGTGAAGCCCATGTGTACATCAGGCAGCTTCCCTGTGTGCTGCTGATATTGTTGGGTTTAACCCTAGAGAACTCTTTGTCTGCTTCCTTAATTTTCACTAAACCTCCTTTCTTTTGCTGCAGGTTCAACTTCTCAAAATGTGGCCTGTTTTTTATAGGGGTTTCACCCTCTCATACAAGATTCGTCCTTTTTTTTTTTTGAGAAGGCATAATGTCAGGATCTCATCTGAACTCGCTTGTGCTAAGGCATTAATCTGCATTGCATAATGTTTCGGAGCAAACAGTGCTGGAGTGAAAGCAAGCTCTCCATGTCTGTATTTTACTCACTTTGCTCCTCTCAGCAAACAGAGATGACATTTTTGTGCACAATAGGCCAACACAAGAAATAGAGGGGCTCAGTCTGGGAGGGGTTTTGTGTTTGTGAACCTCTCCCACTGTTCTATAAAATGAGGACAAGTCCAGCTGGGCCTCAAATACCAGCGACACGCCAAATGACTTGTTAGCTAAGGGGCAGCATTAATCCCTCTGGGATGGGATCAGAGGATGGAGAAAAATTGATTTAGGAGAAACTGGAGAAAATAAAGTTTCCAGCTAGGATTTATTAAACTGATTTCTCCTTTAATCTTGGTGTTTTATTTTCATCTCAACTCTCTTTCCAGTATTTGTACCTGCTACCTACTATGCTGACTGGTGCTGCTAAAGCTCAAGTGATAGCTGGCCAAAGTCATCTGACATTATAACTGGTCTGATACCCATGGGTTCATAGTCCTGGGAAATGCCTTAACTAGGCCACTCCAGGTATGGCTCTGGGTGGGGGGTTATGTTATCCTACGAAAGGGACTCCTTCCCAGTTAAGGTGACTCCTCTCCAAGAAAAACGCTCTTGGTGTCCCACAGCTGAGAAAGGGCTTGTTGGCAGCAGGAGCAGCCCAGGGCTGTGAGGAGACACAAAGCTGGCTGGAAAGAGAAGGGAAAGGGCAAGTCTGATGTCTATAGACAGCCACTCCTTCTCCCAAGTAGCATCCCTCCAGTGAGAGCAGGAGCAGCAGACTCAGCTCTGCAAGTGCCCTATTCCACTTTTATTCTTTTCTCTTTCTCACCTTCTTATGAGAGGGTCACAGAGAGGGTCCTGACATTCATGATTTGGCAACATTCAGCTTTGCATATAGGGCCGAGAAAACTTCAGCATGTCCTGTTCAGCACAGGATATTGGAACTAGCTTGGGCTTGCTGGGGATGGCTCTAGGATTCAGGTCCCTTACTTGTCTAGTCTTGACTTGCCTTTGGCACCTGCTTTGCAAGCATGAACATCCATCGTACCTTCCCTCAAAAGCTGCCATGAACAATTCCTTACACAAAACTGGCAGCATATGAAAACTGCAAGTGTAAAGAAAGAATTATTGGAAAAAACCTCAGTGTCTTGTGATATGGACAAATGTGCTACAAGGATCTAAATCCAAACAAAATTACCTGTCACAGGGTATTTAAAAACCCATTCCTCTTTTGAAAAGCAGAATGATGTAGAAAGAGAATACATCTCTACTGTCTAAAGGTGTCATACAACATGACTAGAACATACCCTCCAGAGCACACATGTGTCAACCATACCCAGGCCAGGTCTATTTGAAACACTCTTATGGTCAGAAATCAAACAGAAGGTACCATATTCACAGCTGGTTTAGACACCATGTTTTCAGAGTGCGGCTATGCTTATATTGCCAAAAAAGAGGTGTGTTTGATAGTCCCTGTTTCTGAAGCCAAGTTTGATAGACAAGCTTCCATCCATATTGCTTACTTTATAGCTCTTTGCTTTGGCTCTCCTCTAAACTCCACATAGTCCTATGCCATATAGCTCCTTTCTGTGTTTCCAGCTCATGGTGTTCAAATACACATACATATGAGGGCTGAGCTGAGGCCGCAACAGTAGTATTATTTACAGCATAACACTAAGATAGTGTAGTCCAAGCCCTGGAGAGTGACATAAGGGTCTATTTGAGAGAATGAAGTGTGGTTGGAGGACTGTGCCAGGCTACGGTATCCAAGCCTGGTGTTGTTGCACTCCCATGCAGTGTTGTCTTCTCAACATGGTCCAGGGAGGTAAGTGTCCCAAGAACCAAGGTTGGGCTTGGTCCACACTGAGCCAGAGAGCCTGCTACCCATGAAGCTATGTGGCTGATCAGTTGTCCGGGGCCTGAGTTTGTCCCAGAATGCTGTGTTATTTAGCACTGTGCTCGTACCCCTTGATCAATTTGAGTTCATGCAGGAAATACATGGCAGAGCAAGGACATGAGCCCAGCTCTCTGGAGCCCTAAGATAGCACACCATTTCCTTAATCTGATTTTATTTGTTCAGTACCTGGCTTTTCTGTAGCATGGAGATACATTTCCATGGTCCTGGGATGGAAATAGTAATTGCCCTACTGCTGGGAGGAGGTACCAAAAATGGAATAGTGACCCAATACCTCCTGACAACTTGGGGCCATTTCAGGAGTGTACCCCTGGGAGAGGAAATGTTCATGTTGCCCTGGGCCATGTTTTGCCACCGCCTAGGCTGCCTCCTGCCTAAGCTGGCCTTTGATAATGCTGTTGACAGTACAGCTCATGGAAAGCACAGCCCATGGAAAGCTTATCTAAGTCCAGGTGATGGTCACACGTAGCTGGGTGCAAGCAGAGGAGAGTGTTCAAGAGATTGTGGGTGATTCTGCGTGATCTCTCAAAAAAGAACATTTGTCAATGCTTAGCCACTGGTTCCCTTGTAAGAAATCCTTGTCTTCTTTGAAAGGTTCTCTCTGCCTGTGTAACCCCAAAGAGCTGAAATTCATCCCTCCTGAATCCTGCAAAAGCCCAAGCCTCTGTGATGAGCTGAAATTAGACCCTGGCTGCAAAACAGCCCCAGACTTGAATTCTCTTAGAGCTCAGTGGATTCAATGCTGGGAATTTGCTTCCACCCATGCCAGAGGTAAAGGGATTAGCTGTGAAGCCCTGATCCCACTCCACACTCTTCCCAAAGCTCAGGGCAGCCTGGGCTCCTGGGCTGAGATTCAGGCCTCTGCAGCTGAAAGTGTTTAAATAGGAACGTCCATCACTCGGTGTGAATAAAAGCGAAAGTGGCCCTTTTAAAAGAGAGCGATGACTTGATCAAAATGCTGCTTTGTCATATCTATTTCATAAAAATTTGCCCCCTCCGGGCCAATCCGGCTTGATGTCAATGGTGAACGCCAACCACAGCCTTGTCTCAGTGAGCGCCACACAAAGCCTTAATTTCACAGCCTTCAAACAACAGTGAAAAATCACCAGGAACTTTCTCCTTGGCTCTGGGATCTCCCTAGCAACCGCAGGCCAAGCATACTGTAATTCAATTTATGCCTTGAACTCCTTCAGGAGTCTCTTCTTTAAAATCTGTCACAGTCAACGTGCCTTGGGAAACTATTATAAAAGCCTGAACCTTTGACCAGCCGGAGAAAGTAAGCGTTAATATAAATCTCGTAAGCATGTTTGGTCTGTTTTTATGTTGGCTGTATGGTACATTTAACATTCAGCCCGTAGCCTCCATCTCTTTTCTGCTTGGGAAATGCACCCCGCATCTGTCATACTGTCTGCACTGAAACTGGGCTACCAGCCCCGAAAAGAGGCGCGGGGGAAATGCCTCCGCTCAGCCAGAAGAATTGCTTTATGTGGAAATGCACTGACATGGCCCTCGGCTCGTTGGGAGACAGGGGGGGGTGCGGGGTGTCATGGGAAAGATAAGCAGGAGTGACCTGGCAGGTTTGTGAATGTCTCAATCCAGGACTGAAGTGGGTTTAACAAAAGAGTGAAAGCTTAGCAGGAAAACACAAATGATAATGAACTGCTCGCTGTGTTTAAATAGCCATCCCCAAATAATTCTGCAGCGAACATTGTCAAGTTACTTGAGTCAAAGTGAGGTTTATAGGCCTGTAATTTTCGGGGCTATTTGCTCAGGAGCCCTCTGTGAGCATCCTGAAAAAATTACTGCTTTCGCTGACAAATGCCATTTTTAAATTAGCCATATGACACAATGTCTTATAAATAGGATCCATCTCTGTGCCTTAGCTCTGTGTCTCAAGTGTGGTCAGAAAGAAAAGGGATGAGCCTTTAATGAGTAATGCTTGCCTGGAAGCTTGTTGGCATTGCAAATCTAGGGGCAGATTTGGGCTAGCATCACTCGGGGGGGGGTTACATCCAGGGAGCAGGAGAGGATCTGCTCCCCTGGGGGTGCTGAGAGCCTCCATGCATTCTGACTGATGGGCCGGGCAGGTGCTCTGCACCTCTCAGGAACTGTCTGCTAAAGATATTTTTCAAGTAATTACTGATTGGCTATATTCCAAGCCAATCCGAGTATTTTCTCCCAGGAGCCTCACCTCATCACACTGTGTCAGCTGGGAATAGTAAGTCTGTGCAGTGAGAGGGGATTTTCCAGCTCAGTCAAAAATATTAAACGTCACATTTCTACCCTGCTTTGTCCCTTGACTGTGGGACAACATCCTAAATAAAGTGATGTGGCATAGTAACTCCAGGATGCACCAGGCAGTGGTTATTACAGATGGCTGGTACAAGTTGAATTGATGCTTTTGGACCATCACTGGGCAGCTCCAGAGGAAGATGCCTTGCTTGGCCCATGCAGCCTCTGCTCGCAGAGCGGTTCCAGATTCAGCCATGTTGCAAAACGTCAGCTAGCAGAGTATCTGTGTGAATTCCATCGGCCCGTGTGAACGGGGAGGTTTTCATGTTTGGTGCAGGGTTAGATTTGATCTCAGCAGTCTTTCCTCACATTACTCAATATGACTGTATTTATATTTTCAGTCCTGCTGTTTGCTTTGATCTCAGGGAAGCTTTGTAATGCAGACTGGGGACAGTATTTGGCCAGGCAGTATCTCCATCTACTCTCAGAGAACATCAGCTTGCAGCTTTTTCCAATGGTTGGAGAAGTACTGAGACAAGGACAGTTTAAAATCAATAAGGTTCTGAAAACTTGTCTGTGGCTGAGTAGAGACTTGCCATTTTATGCTGGAAGAACCTGCTTTGATTTTCGTAAAGCTTACAGGGATTTGGCATGGCAAAATAAAGGGCTGCTGAAAGGCAGACAAGGCCATAAAGAAATGACCCAGCAACATGCAAAGCCATGGAGCTGGAAACAGCAGTGGTACGATTTAGTGCAGCAAAGCTGGAGCAAATGCCAGCTCAGAGCAAATGCAGGTTTGTTTCAAGTTTTACCTTTCCCCTGGCATTTCTGCTTTTCCCATATATTTCTGCTTGTTGGCCATGCAGATCTGAGTCATGGACGTTTTGCCATGTTTCTGTGTACAGTGGCTGGTACAGGGAGGGCTTAGGTGTAATAACACTCCATCACTATTCATTACAAACACAAAATCACTACTGGAATACCCACGGGTTCCCACGAAAGCAGGGCTCTCTTTCATCTTGTTGTCTCCGATTTAAACAATTCCTCACTGTTCAGTCAAACTGAGCAAATAGGTGGAGGAAAAACACACATATTACTAATTAACCAGAGATCATTGTTGTACACCAAACAATAGTATCAAAACTCATCAGTTTCAGTAGAGTGGGACTGTTTATAGAGGCATCAATGAGTGAAACGTTAGCAACATCCCTTTAACTGTTTGTCTCCCTAGAAGAAGAGTAGTCATTATATAAAAGACAGGAATAGATTTCATTCCCAGTGTGTGTAGAAGTGGGTTACCACATTGAGGTTAAAGCTGGGCTCCCATTTATTTTAGATAAATCATGCACGAGCAGCTGCGAGGGAACTTTAGGTTAACTTTGCGAGTTACCCGGAGTGAAGACAGCAGACGTCTGCCAGGGCTGCCATCCCAATCCTGCAGGCTGCTCTCAGTGGCTGTTTCATAGCCAGTCGGGGCACTCTCAGTGGCTGTTTAGTAGCCACTCAGGGCATGGGGGATACCTGGATGCTCCAGAGCAAAACCCAAGGCATTTGCAAGGCCAGAGAAGCAGATTATAATAGCTGCACCAGGGGCATGTTGCTGGCTCTACATCAAGAGAAAAAAAAAAAAAATCATTTATCTTTCTCTGGGGAGTGTACAGGCCAAGTTTTGAGGGAATTATCTTTTTTGCATTGCCTGTTCGCTTGACTGTATAAATACAATACCTGCTTGAGAAAGGAACAACAGTGCTCCTTTCAGCCTTACAGGATTTCAATTCACAGTAAGTTTATCTGACATCTCTCATGATTAGCGATGAACTTATCTCAAGCAAGAGAGAGGGGTGGAGAGAGAGCAAGAGCGAAGAAGATAAGCACCAAACAAAAGATGTTTGTCTCTCTTTGGGTGCTGCCTTTAACAAGCCCAGTCTGTCAGGTACTGAAATACAAAGTAATACATAAATTTTGTATCAGGAAGCAGGAGGAGAGCATGGGATATAAACCCATTTTAGACACTCAATATATCTTACTATTATTTACGCTAATTCCACACACTGAGTGGGAAAAGTGCTGTTAGCAGGTAAGAGCTTGCTTTAAAGTGTCGTAAAAGATTCCCAGTGATTACAAGTCTGGGTCAGAGGAGAATTGATTCCGTTTCCATCTGAGTCCTGAAGCTTGCAGGCATGAGCATACAAGGTGGAGTTTTTCCTCTAAGGGCTACAGGAATCTGTGATCAGTTTTAGAGCATGATCCAAATCCCAGCGAAGGTAATGAGAAAGGTCTAGCTTACCTGAGCAGTTTGAGGAGAGAATTGGGCATTTTTACACAGTCTCCACCACCTACAAACCAGAGGACATCAAATGAAGTGATGACACAAACATTGTGGTTCTCACCACCACGGGGTGTTACGTCAAAAGTATAAATTTATTCAAAAATATTTAGACAAAACTGTGAAGGAAAATTCCTTCAAGACCTAGTAAATATAAAGATGCAAAAAAGTTGTCTGCAAAAGAGCAGGAAATCCATGAGCTACAGCCAGCAGGAACTTCAGGTCAGTGCTGCAGGAGGTGTCATGCTCATCTACTTGAGAGGCTCCTCTTGATGTCTGCTCCTGGCCACCTCTGAAGAAGGACACAAGGCGAGCTGCACTTTTGTTCTATCTCCATTCTTAAGGAATACAAAATAGAAGCAGAAAATCTCTTGCAAAATTTCCCATGATTTTTCAATAGAAAAGAAGAATAGCTTTATTTTCAATGAGATGGAGCACAATGTTCACTACTGGCTGGATGCCTGCAAAATAGCTGTTTTCAGGATGCTCTATGCTGTGGTGTCTTACATTAATCAGGGGCTTTCCCCTGCTGTAGACATGAAGTTATTCCAGAATAGCCCTGAAGGAGTAGTTGTTCCCAAAATAACTATCCCTGAGTAACTCCATGTGTGGACATTGTTATTCCCAGTTACTAGAATCTTCTGCTGACGGACTAATCTAAAATGTCTCTCTTTTTACCAAATAAGAGTCTTCACCTATGTGTTATTCAATAGCTATTGCTTACTGAATTCACCACACCTTTAACTTGACAGACCTATCAAGTGTAAAGGGGTCCAAGGGCATAAGTTTATGTGGTAACAACTGGCACATGTTGATTATTCATCATTTCACAATATTAATAATGTTTTGTTCGCAAATGGCCTTTGCTGGAGTCACTGAAAGTACTTTGAGAAATCACGGTGGAGTAAGCAATCTTATTTCCATTGCACAATCAGGAAAAACTGAGGAACAAACACAATAAGGCATGATTTTCTAAAATTATTAATAAACTGAGATGGTCCATCTCAGGGAAAAAACTAAGTGGAGAGCAAGAAGAATCCAACCTTAAAATAATGGTCAGCATCTACACTTGGAAAACCAGACCTTCTGAAGGGGCCTCTCTTGGTACCCAAGGCTGGAGGCAACACAATTGTCTTGACAATCCTGACGGTATTGGCTTATAAACTGGTCATGCTTACATTATTATTAGCATCATTATTGTGGTTGTATGCAAATACAGACTTGGGGCATTCTCACTGCTCTACACACTGTCAAACATATGGCAAACAGTGGTCCCTGGCCTAAAAGCTTGTTCTCCAAATAGCAATACAAAATCAGTGGGAGAGACACTGGGCTGAAACTGAGGTGAATAAAAATAAGATTTGTCCAGCTCTGAGATGCTCAGGGAAATAGCAGGACGCTACCTGCTCAGCTGCTGTTGGGCTGAAATTTCTCATCTGTTTTAGAGAAGAGGAGGGAGATGGCAGGAAACAGAGGGCAGACTTCGCAGTGATTTGGTGGGAACTCTTCCTTTTTCCCCATTTGGCAGGAAAAATGGTCTGAAAAGCACTTGTTGGAAAGAGAGAAGCTGGCCTCATCTCCCCCACCTGCCTAGCAACTTCAGGGAAGGTTTGGGAAGCAACACTAAACCATTTTCTTTCTCCCTCAGCCTTTTTCCCTTCTCCTGCGCCATAGCCTGCATTGAATTCTGCCTCCTTACCGCTTTCTTTCTTCTGTTGCAACTCCAGTGGCGTATCCTGGCACTTTCTGAAGTGAAGTCAGATTTTGGCACTGTCCCTTCAGCTGTGATGAAAGTTACAACAGGGAGGATAAGTGGAATTTGATAACAAAAACCCTCTTGAGACCTTTTCATCTTTGAACCACTGGCAGTCCCAATAAAGTCCTGTTTCTGTCTCAACATCAACATTCACAATTCTGCACAAAAAGAAAATGGAAGATAAAATAAATAGGAATTACTGCAGCAGATCCGTTAAAAGATTTTCCTTTTACTAGATTCCAATAAATTGCTTAAAACACATCTTAAACTGCCTGTGTTTTCAGGAATGTAAATACACTGAAGGACAGATTATAGAGTCACGACTCTCAGGGCCGGCATGTCAGGAGTACCAAAGATGGAGTCATAATCCTCCCCCTTATTCTTCCTTGCTACATATTCTGATGTGGTCAGAGTGACCTACTGTGCAGTCATGTCAACTCCTAAGTGGTTTAAGATAAGTGTCCCTTGATCACAATGGAAAGTTTGTGGAAATTTTCTGAGAAATAAGCATTTTGAAAAACCATCAACGGCTGGCAATGAAGAAAATATGCTCTCTTCCCCTGGCCATGATGAAATTCTATGCTCAAATGTAAATATAATTTGAGCACAAAGCAGTAAATTTTTTCAAGCATCAATCTAAATAGCTGCTAGAAAAGAGAAAAAAAAATCAGATTGAACTCTAATGACTTTTGTGTACATGTATTTGACAATATAGCAACTCTAGCCAAGGTTTAAAAATGGTGCAGTCTTGCATCAGAGGGTAGACTGGACCATATTTCTAAACTGTGCTGCAGTATTAGACATACTCATTTATCTTCTGTTTCTTCAGTTGGATTTCACAGAAATAAAGAGGACGTCCTTGCCAAAGCACATGTTTCAGAGTAAATAATATTGAAAAAAATGTGCTGTTTTGTTTGCCAAAGTGAAGTATTTTGCATTAATGCACAGAGGACTCCTGTGTTGGGAATGTCCAAACTAGGAGGACCTCATGGGTCAGGGACAGTACGTGGGGGGGCTGTTTAGAGGAACTCAAAAGGCCCAACACCAACCTGGAGAGAGGAGGCACTGGGCTGGCAGTAACCCTCACTTCGCTCCTTGGATGGGGTCCCTTTGCCTCTGCCCTGTGCTACACTGTGGTAAGGCACAACCCCACACTGTCTGCACAGACTGGGGTATAGCTAACATTACCAGGACAGTCTTCCTTGAACAAATAACTTTGCTGGATTGGGACATAAATGTTTTTGTTTTGTTGTATTTTGGTTTTAGTCCATATACTTCTTCATTAGTGCTGTTCTGACTACCTGGGGGAGAAGATTGTCCACACTGAGTTTTCCACTCTGGTCCTTCAGGCCTCCAGCTATTTCCAGAAGGAGAAGCCTGTGGGTAAGCTAATTCCTCTGCATGGACATTGCCATGGTGTCCTCTTGGTGATGCCCAAAGCGTTTTCCATCCGTTGCTAGAGCAGTCTCTGAACACCTGGAGCAGATGAAGCTGAGCCAGCCTGTGCTGCATGTCTTGCTAAGAACCCATGGCTCTGGCTATGTCAGCTTGAGCCCAGCTTGTGAGCAATAACTGTGACAAATGTTTTCTCAGCAACTTCTGGAGCCTTGCCATCCATTGGCATTTTGAGTGTGGGCATCTCCAGGAATACACCCTCTGGGTTGGTAAGACCATGCCCTTGTCTCCTCTATGGTGTATTTACCTCCTATCTCAGAAAGAGGAATGAAGAAAATTTTGCCAAGTTACTTCAGCCATTTTTGTTCACAGTTGTTTTGCCACTGGAGGGTTTGATATCTCTCATCATTATTCCAGAGGCAAATAAATCTGGCATCTGTAATAAAAATATATTGTATGTGAATCCTGTTTGGTCTGGAGTATATAAAGCTGCTCTACTGCAAAAGATTGTGTGGATTTTATTTTTTTAAATAATACAAGAATCCAAGACGGAGGACAAGTTTTCCACTGAGTACTGACTCTATAGTTGTAGTGATAGTGATAATGGTCTCTCCATTTTACTTGTGAACTTTGTTAGCACTGCCCAGCAAAGGATGGATTCAGTGGCTGGTAGACTGCCCTGTAGTTTTCTTGGGCATCCAGTTTCTTTGCAGAAGTCTCTGACATGAGTAATATGCACACAATACAGTGACATCAGCCCAGGTTTGAAGGGGGAAAATGCTCTCAGGCCTTCTGTGTTTCTAAGACAGGCGATAAGCCAGATTTCACCCTGGTCTATATCAAATTCAAGGTTAGGTGATGTAATGTAGGTCAGCATTCAGCTGTGCAAAACCTGAGAGAGGACAGAAAAGACTGTACTGGCTTCCAAATGCCTTAATAAGGGCATCTTCTTTTAAAGAGAGGGTTAGTCTAAAGTAACTACTCTTATGCTAACAGTTATGACTAGGCAACTGTAAGCGTTTAAATCAAGTGGGATTTTCTATTCAAGGCACTGCTAAAGACCACAGTTTTCAACTGCTTAATCTAGTAGCCCATGCCCACTCAGGAGTGTCATTTGTTAGGGGGAGGAAGATTTAAAGTGGAGAAACGTATATAAATGGCTTTAGTCATAAAAACCAGCCCAGATAGTTCATGATTACCTTAACGAGAAACTATAAATTACTAAACCCACAGCTATGCTTTAAGGGGGAAAAAAGATCAGAAGCTTTGATTCAACGAGGCCTGTGAAGTTTCATACTTTTTGCAATTATCTAAGGAGCTTCAAGAAAGAAGACTTTATGCATACAGCACACACACGCACACACTCATACACGCACGAACATGGAAAAATACCCAGTAAAGGGTGTTTCAAACTGCTGCAGCATCACAAAACCCCACAGAGCCCTTCACTGAGGGGTCTTGAAATGTTCCTTCTGCATTGCTCCTGCTGGTTTGCAACTGCACATCCAGGCATTATAATGCCAGCACCATTCCAATGAGACTTGAAAAAGGTTGGGGACAGTCTTGGTGAGGCTTGGCCAAATTTAGTACTTTGCCCAAAATGTGCATTTGCCCTGCAGCTTTGCTCCATCGTTGCCAACAGAAGGTAGAATAAAGGAAAATAAAGGAAAATAATCAGGGCAAGATGCTGGTTGGTATAGCTGGCACTTGTCTTTCATTTTCACCTGAGACAGATGTAAGTGTGTTGGAAAATGTTTATTTCAATTAACACAAAATATGCACAGCTGGTTTCTGATCTGTTCCACTACAGTCTGCCCACAAGAGGAGAATGGGTTTAGGGGACTCATTTCACAGTCCTGCCGCACTACAATATTAGTGGGTCTGAAGAGAGATTTGCCCTGACACCTTTTGTCTGCAGCTTGCAGACACCATTGACTGTGGTGCATAATCTGATTTAGCCTAATCCAGCCCTAATGGGAACTCCCACCTAGGAGCTGGGGAAACAGAAGATATTGCAAGATTTCCAATAGGTCATGGTGGTCTGTTTTGTTTTTATTGTTTGCTACTTTAAAAAAAAAAAAAATGACCTAACCTGAGCTCCCTTGGAGAGGATGGAGAAAGGAAAGCATCTCCAGAAGGCAGTGAACTGATCTGCCATATAAAACAGGTCTGAAAATTTAACCCGATGACTCCTTGTGGTTTTGTGTGTGTATGTGTTACTCTTTCGGACCACAGAAGCAAAATCTATGAAAATCTGAACTAAAGGATCTTTGCAAAGACCATCCAGTCTCCATGGAAGACCACTTTGGCAGGACACTCAGGTTTATGCCAGACTTGAACCCCTGAAAATCCTAAAAATCCTGCACATACTGCAATACCTTGCTGAATTGGGACCTTCCAGAGTACAGAGGTGATTCTTTGCAGTCTCAATTGTTTGCCTCAGTCTTGTTCTGAATCTCTCCTTGTTTTGTCCTTAATAGAATAAAGAAATCCCTAAAGCTCCCTTTTATCTCCTTCCTCTGTAAATAACTTTGGCCTAAGAGATGCCTCCTTTATAAATTAAAAAAAAAAAAAAAAGATAACATTTAGTACTGTTTACTATATCATGCTGATTCTGAGAAAAATATCGATAAAGAAAATTGTGCAAATCAAAACCCTGAATAATACTAAAGATCTTTATCACCAGGATACTAACTATTGTAGTGCTAAATAAATGAACATGTATTGCATTAAAATTAATTCCAGAAGCAAAAGTGAATCTTCTCTCTGTGGAAACAAACTTTTTTTTTTCTTAGATATTCTATTTATATGACCATAATTGGTTCTCTGCTTTTATTTCTCCAACCCCCTTCTAATCAGTCAGGCTACTTTATCAGTCATGATGTCTATGTGTCTCTCAGAGACAGCTGCACACTCCTGAGAATGGTCCTAGATGAGGCTGAGACAGAAGATTGATAGAGGCATGGAGTAAAATACCACTTTTTCTTCTGAGACTGCCTTCCCTGGAAGAAAGCAAGAGAGGACACTTCTTCCCCGAGAGCACCTCACATTTGTAGCTGTCTGCTCCCAGTGCTGGGGCTTTCATCTAGCAAAACTGGTAAGTATTCACTTACCTCTGGATACACAAGTAAGTGTTGTGAACTTTGCAGCATCTCAAGCAGCTACTTAAAACATGGCACATGCCAAAGTGCTCAGCTGAACTAGAATCCAAGGCCTGGATCCAACCTGACACACTTGGGAACTGAAAATAGATCTCCCTATATAGTCAAAGAAGGGAAGAAAGTGCTTCTCCAAAAGCTTTAGGGGATAATCCAGCTTGTCACCCGAATTAGATGTATTGCAGAGGATGCTGATTTATCACACTTGCTCCTGTTTTGCAGATTGTTGGCTACTTGAATGGTGCTGAGGATAAATACCTAAAAATACATACCCATAAGTACTTTAGCCTTCAGCAAAGGTGCATGGGGTAGGACTGTCCTGCTACTGAAGGTAGGATGGTGGCAACCAGGAGGATGACCACCTTCCCACCGCCATTCCCATCCCTGCCCCGGCATCCCCTCTCCCCCTGTGCTTCCCATGGCTCCAGCATGGCTCCCCTGGGAATATGCCACCCATGCAGCAAGGCACCTACAGACAGCAGAGGAGTAACAGAGAGGAAGGGAGGTCACCACCTCCATCCTTAAGGTTGCTGTCTCTGCCACCTATCATTTGGAAGGGGAGGGAGAGGAGCACAGTCCATGGGTCCTGTGGTCCCCTTGAAATGGATGTGGAAGGGAGCATGGAGCCACTGTGACCCTCGGAGATGAGTGACTGCTCCAAGAGGATTTAGTGATCTCCTCAGTTTCTACCCCCTGCAACTCCCCTTGTCCCCTGCTCAGTTTGGCTCAAAGTGGAAGAGGAGGAAGGTATTTGGGGTCCTCACTTCTCTCCAGGAGCCCTTCTGTTTGTCTGTGTGTCCTTTCACTTGACACTTAACAGAAAGTGATAACAACAACAAAATAAACTTTCAGCAGTTCCAATTTAAAGAAAAAGGAGTCCAGTGTTTCCTCCCTCAGAAGCACAGAGAGCTAAAATGTCAGCCAGTTATCAGCGATACTTGGAAAACACTGTGTTTGGTGCCAGCAAAGCTGATGAGGGTTTTTTATTTTAATGGCTGTGCTCTGAAAGAGCTAGTTGTTAGGTACATTGTACACCATGGGAATGAGGTGTGGGGTGGTTTTGGTCTTGGCATTCTGTGGGGTTTTTTTAAATACCCCAGCAGTCTCAAAGGGTGGGGACGAAGCAGTGAGTGCTCTGGGTTACTCTGAGGGGCTGTCTGTGGGTCCCATCACACCTGTGTTGTTGAAGGGATGAAGAACTTTTCTTACGCACATCTGTGTTTCGTGATGTGATTAAATCAAGTGTTTTGTGCTAGCACAATAGTTGCAGTAGAAAGAGGTGTGAAGATTAAGACACCACGTAATCAGAGAGAGTTTACAGCAAAGTAAAATGCAACCGGTAAAGGACAGCATTGTCTCCTGTGTCCCCATGGAGTGAGAGTTTGCGTTAGATAAGGTGTCCTAGACTTTTAGAGGAGAGGACAGTATAGTACTGCTTGGGATAATATCAGCTATTCTAGAAAATTCAGTCACTTGCTGTAAACCTACTCGCTGACAGAAGAGCAGGAAAGCTGTACAGTGCAGCTGCTTACAAAGCAGCAGGCTCCAAATATTAATAGTTACTGGAAAAGCTTTATTTTCCCCCAGCCTGAAGCATGAAAAAAGAAAAAGCATAATGTTATATTATCCACTTGGACAGTGCTGAATCCTGTCCTTCTGACCTCATACCAGACACACCGGCTACCCACCAGCCTGGGTACCTCAGTGGGCACTGCTGATTGCCTTGCAAGTGTGTCCTGGGAGTGAGATGTTCCTACATTAAAGGAAGACTTTTCCAGCAGTGCTTTCTTCCCCTAAAACAATCTGCACCCAACTTACCAGCTGTACAAGCCCAGACATAGGTGCCATAATTTTCTATTTTTCCTATTTGCTAAGTCCTGAGTCATAGAGTTGGTAGAAATAGGGGCAAATCATCATAAAGTCTAAAATACAGTGCAAATCCTGCATTAAGGGTGAGGAGTAGTCAGGATTTCAATCATTCCTAGAGGGAAATGTTTGCCATCCCCCCTTCTCCTTTCCCAGAGACAACTGGGGAATGTGAGCTGCTGAAATGGGACTGATCCTGCCTATGCTTGGTCCAGTGCAGATCCACTAAGGCAGATCTCCATGAAAAGTTCTCCATCCATATCTCTTTCCCTTCTCTCTCCTGAAATACAAGCAGCTGTTGATACTTTTGCTTGTTTTTCTTAGTGCTTTGTGCTAGGGTTTCTCTTGACCAAGCAAAGCACTGATTTATGACCAGATACAGCCTTTAGATTTTAAGCACCCATATAGGCACTGCTTCTATTTCTGGTTTTGTGCTTTTGTTCCCAGGTGAACCATGAGGTCTCCTATATACTGAGGTCGCTGCTGTGCACCGTTCACTAATACAGGGCTAAGGATCCCACAAAAACCTCTGGACAGCTGCAGGTGGAAGGTGATGACATTATCTACCCTCAGTTATATGTTTCAGGGCAGCGTGAGGTGAGTCAAATCTTTTCAGAGCTCTGCACCAAAATGAGCCCTGCTGGTGAATAAAATGTTTTGCAGAGCACTGAGTGTGTCTAAAGGCTGAGTTAAGCCTTAAATAATTAGAAAAATTCCAAACAAATCCCTTCTCCAGGTTTCTCAGCCACATCCTGCCTTTCCAAGGCTTGACATGTGTAGTGCAAGTCCTGGGAGATGGCACTATCTCTAGTATAGCATCCTGGTCAGGACTGAGCTGCCTGCCAGCATTTAACTAAATGTGAGACATCTCTCTGTAACAGCTCCCATAGCACAACCCCATCCCATGCAGATATGGATTTATTCACAGTGTGACATATTCTTTGCAACCAGTAGGCCGACACGTTTATATTTTATAGTCCTGCAGTCTCAGAGTCATGAACATTGATGGTCCCAAAGCACATGATGTGTTATTTTATGAGGAATTGCTACCCTTACATATAGTTAAGCCTTCCTCGCTTAGGTTGACACTCTTGATGATGAACTTGCACAGTTTAAGGATTAGAAAAGTGTATTTCTCGTGAGTTGCTTCTGTTAGAGTGACTTTGTGAGGCAAAGCCACTGCTTGACACATATTTTGAAAATTGATTATTTTGACTTACCTAGACATAATCCCTTTTCTTTGACCCAATTTGACTTTCTTCAGAAGTTGCTTTTTCAGGATTTTTTCAGAAATGTTTTCTTTTTTCTCTTGGGAGCTTTAACAAATATGAAAGCAGTGCTATTTTCATTAGTTTTTTCCACTTTAGTGGAAATTTAAGCTTTCCTCAATAAAAGGCAAATTTTTTATGCAGCTGAAAGCTGGGGTTTTTTAATCTTTTTTTTTTTTTTTTTTTTTTAAGTTAGAAATGCTAATGTGCTACCCTTCAGGAACTGCCATTTAAGTGCCTTATACACATATTTGCCTTAATTGACCAGACTCACTCAGATTCTCTTTTCTGTGATACACCACAGACTTCTCTCATGGTGCAAAAAAACGGTTGTGTTCTGGGAGATAAAACTTGGCCAAGCCCATAAAAGAAAATGGGGATATAAAGGGATCTGAAACCCTCACCATTTGCTGTGGAAAGCAAGCTGAATCTAAACATTTTATTTTCAAAGTATTTCAATTCTGAAGAAATACATGGCATTTTCCTCAAAAAGCAGAATTTTCACAAAGAAGTTAATACTGGGGGGGAAAAAAAAAAAAAAAAAAAAAGACACACACACGCTGAAATACCTAACAGCTAATTTTCCACTGGAAAACATCTTTTGTGGAAAGTTTTGATGATCTCCATATTTGTGTACTTAAACCTGCATATGTGCTAAAGTGGCTTTGTTGATTGGGACCTCAAAATTTTGCATTTTGTAGAATTTATGCATTTATTCCCAGCCAAACCATACCATATAAAAGCTGGCTTATTAGTAGTAATATTGAAAAAACTGGCTAACAAGACATCCTGGATACTGCACACATACTGATGCTCTTTATAGAATAAATGCTCTGTGCTCTGATGTGGCAAATGAGGTCATTTGAGTGCACTAACTCTGGTCTTCCTCTCCCTGTTCTGCTTGAAAGAGATTTGAATGTGAAAAGGTTTTGGCACTCGGTGCTCCATGGTTTGGAACAGCTTTCAAAATTGGAGACTTAAAGGTCACTTTTCTCTGAAGAAGTAAGGGACCCAGCCCCAATAACAGCCATCAAAGAAACTCTGAAAAAAGAGATGTTTTCAAAAACACGTTGAGTAGACTAGGGATATAGCTGTTCCCAATAAACATGTGAGACCTCTGCATTGAAAGTATATTGTTTTATCCCTGCAGCATGACCCTGTCTGTCAGATAAGGAGAAGCAGTAAAACAGGGAGGATGTGGTCTCTGTCTTGGAAGTTGGAAAACAAATTCAAACTTAGGCGGGTTTTTTTTTACTCCCTTAAAATTAAAACCAGTGCTTCTGCTAGTTTTCTAAACTTCATCCAAATTCAGCTGATGCTCTGACAAGGAAAAACAGGATTTCAAAAGCTATTTCACATTTACCAGTAGTGACAACTGGCCGGGAGATGGGAGCAAAGGCATGGGAGAGTAAGATCTGCTCATACCACCTTTCCCCCCTGCCCATAAGGAAGTGAGGGATGTGTTTGCCCCAGAAAAAAACCTAAGGCACTGAGAGCCCTGGGCACCTTAAAACAAAGGTCACGGTGCATTTTTTCTGGGCAGGGAGCTGCCCAGGCCAGGCATAGGATGTGCTGGTGGCCATGGTGTGATGCCACCACTGTCCTCCTCAGGGAGCCAAAAGTGCTTAGTTCTGGGCTGGAGGGAGATACCTGACAGCAGCTGAAATCCACATCAGCAGATCCTTTTGTGGGGGACCTGAATATAACCTTCCTCACACCATCAGAAGCAGGAGAACATGCTCCATCCCAGGTGATCTTGCCACTTGCTTTACACTTAACAGCTTGGTCTTTCCCACAGTTTTGGATTCAGATCCAAATCCTTCTTCTGGCAGACGCAGAGCAGGATTTGCGCTGTACTTTCCTGTCTGTCTGTGACTAAGCAAATCAGGGGCATTCTTGACTCTCTAGCAGTTCACTGTGTACCATCAGGTCTAGCAGGACATATTCAGAAAATAATTCCCAGGTTAGAAATCCCTTGTTTGCCAAGTAGTCTGGGTTTAGCAATCCAGCAGTCCAGCACCAGCACCCATGTCTAATGCATGCACAGATGTCCCTTTGAAGACCCAGCTCCTATACATCCCCCTTCATCTACTGCTGCTCAGCTCTGTGATGACTTGGCTCTATGCCCCTGGCTCTTTGACTTGTTGAGACTAATCCGTTAAGAGTAACATGCAGGGCCTGAACACGGAGGCCTGATTAATATATTAGATGACGCAAGTTTTTAAAAATACCAGTTTGCTTGATACGTATTATAAATGCTGCCATTTTCCTATTCAAGCAATCATAGCTTATAATTTCTCTCTCATCATAATGCTGCATTTTGACTTTACTTTCTGAGCCTGTAGTAGTATCTCAGTCAAGTTTTTGGGACTACTGAATTGCTTGACAGGCTTTCACTCACAGTCAGAGAGAGGTATGGTAGATGACTCTCTGCACTTTGAGGAGTGAATCACTAGAACAGTGAGGAAAGAGTTTCTGAAACCCCCAAACTGCCTTTTCCATCACTCACCAGCCTGCACCCCAGTTGGGTGGGCTGACAGCAAATCACTGTGTTCAAGACTATGGCATACTGAGTTGGTTTTAAATTTCCTGTTCTCTAAACCATGCTGCAAACTGAATCAAAACACTTTCATTAGAGGGATGAAAATAAATCCCACTGAAGCTGGATTTTATCATGCGGATCTATCAGAGACTAGCAGACTGGGTTACGTGGGGTTCAAGGATGTGGCCATCAGTCACAAGAGCCAAATGTGAAGCTGTGGAGAATCTCTGCTGTGTGCCCAGATGCTAGACTCAGCAACCAGTGTCACCACCTAGGAGTACTAAAACTGGCACACTGTCCTCCTCTTTTCGGTTTTCAGGAAACCTTAATTTCCATCAATGGGAATGAGGCTGGCAGCATCATAAAAACGGCTTTGAATTATGCTGAATTTTCAGAACTAAAGCAACATTTTGATGACATTTCTACTTGCGATTACCATCCAAACACAAATGTAAGCCTTGCAGCACATGTTTGAGAAGGGGGGTGGCCACTTTCAGGCATGTCTTCACATCAGGATTAGCACAAGCCCTAGCTCAGGAGCTGCTCTGAACCTTTTTCTTGCCCCCACTGAGAACACTATCCCAGTTAGCTGGTGCTCCCAGCTGGGACAAGCTGCCCCAACAGGATGCATTGCCTAGGGCGTTTCTTTTGCTTTCATTTAGCAATCTGCCACCACTCCTGGGAAGATTTGGATTACATTATTCAGATGGTAGTAACTCTCTCATCCCTTCCCCAGCCTCCATCCTGCACCCTTGGGAATAGTCCCAGTTTACTGGGACTAGTCCCCTCAGAGCAGTGTTGGGCATGCACTGCAGCATAAAGGCAGTGTGTCAGAAGAAATAACCACTTAATTCTGAGTTTGTAGCCCCTGGGCTAACCCAGGGTCAGATCTAACTAGCATCCTAGGTGGAGTTATTCCTATCTGGCAACAGGTCTTTCTGAGAGGGAGGTGAAGGTGTCTTTAGCAGAGCACAGCTCTCCTGACCATGGAAGCACTGGCTGTTTGCAAGAACAATTTCAAGATACAGTGTAATGTACATAAGTCATTGACTGTACTCTTACCTACAACAGCAAAAATGCACAAGCATGTAGACACAAATGTATTTTATTATGATTTGCAGCTGTCAGAGAAGTTCCTATCACTGAAAGAACTAAATTACCAATCTGGAACAACTCACTATCTTAGAGTAGAAAAAGAGCAAGCTGCCTGAGTGTATGCACATTCTTCCATTGCAAATCACTTGCCAAGAATAGAGGGCCAAATCCTCAGTTAGTGTAGACTGGTGTCAAATTTTGACAACTAAATCAAATCAAGAGAAGCTGGCTTTCCTGATGGGTGCTACCTGCAGATCTGATTTTGTACATTTTCTAATCTATTCACCAAGTGGACCATTCAAATCCTATAAGAATATCACAAGGGTGATGTTTATTAGGGGCCATCTGCATTCTCCAGAATTTATTTTTCTTGGCATCTAGATGGGCCTGAGGAGGTCTGGGTTTTATTCCTGACTGAGCCTCTAATGTTCAATGTGACCCCAAGCATGTCCTTCATCACCTTTGTCACTCTTAGTCATAACATTCAGACCAGAGGCATCAAACTTCAGACCACTAGATAGAGCAGAAAATGCCCTAGATCAAGACAAACCATCATACAAACACAAGACTGTGCTCAGTCCTATCTGTTCCTCCCACATAGCCTCCAAATTCAGACTCCTGACTGATGCCTCCAAGCACTTACCCCACTGAATTCCCTCTCACTGGAACCTTCCTTTGTCATTGTGGTGGGGATTTCTTTCCCACAAGAAAGTGTCTGCTCCAGACTGCAGAGAGATGCTTCTGAGTACCTTCTGGAGATGGTCTGCATACCACTAGCCATACTTGAGGCACAATTTGCAGCCCCCTTTTACAGACTGTGAGGCCTTGGCCAGGGCTGTCCTCACTGTGTTTGTACAAGACTTCATGCATCAAGGCTGTGCCTCAGCTGGGGCCTCAAAAACATGGCCATAAAACTAGCTATAAATAACGGCAGCACAGGACAAGGCGTTAAACTCACTGATGGCATCTGAGTCATCACTTCTGCCTCTTGATGGCATGACCTTGGAGGTAGGCTGTTAAGTCTGTAAAAAACGTTTAGAAAAATAATTTTAAAAGTTTCTCAAGTCCAGTGTCTTGCTCCAGTGATAGCAAAAAGGGTAACAGGAGACTGTTGTTTTAACACTGTGCCACCTTTTCAGATCTTGTTTTTGTTTTCCTGCAAGGACCAGGACTTTATTGGCTTGTTTTTGAGCACACACATGAAGCCTTTCATCAGTGCGTGTTTCAGTAACGGGCCCCTGGATATCAGTAACATTGACACATTCATACAATATCCCACTCCGTGATTTGCAGCGCTCCTACGGCTCAGCACTATTAATGTATGAGTGACTCTTTTCATTACCTTGCTATAGATCAAGTTCTGGCCTCTGATTTTGACAGATGATTCATATACATCTGGTTTTCCTAACTTGAGACTGTTCAGCTCCTCCAGCTAGTGCTAAATGATGTTGTTTGCCAGAGAAGAATAAACTATTTTGGAGGGACGTACAAAAGGCACTTTGATGGCTGAGCTGCAGTCCGGGCTAGGAGTGAACATGGCTACACCTGAAAGGGGGATCTCAATGGGAAGAAAATCTTTTCAGGTGAAATTTTTCTGGGACCGTTGACTTTCTGTTGGGGAGCAGGCAACCTTCACATGAAGAAAGTCAACAACGGTCCCATTTATAACCTATGATGACCATGAAAGTTTCATTTTCTGTGCACAGTGAAAGATCCCTTTATCTATTGGGATCACCCTTGACATTATGTGACAAATGCACCCCAATGCAATGCCAGCAGCTGCATTTTTATTTGACTCCTGACATACCACATCCTAAATTTAATTGCTTTAATTTGTTAACATTATTTTATACTTGACAAGCATCCTTTCTAAGGTTCTCACTGAGCCATGGCAGCTCACTCACCACCTTAATACCATTGAGAAACTAAGAGTCCCCTGTTGAAGTCTGCTCTGGTGCAGTAGACTGCTGTTCCTACTTGAACTAGTGTATGTATTTGCTTAAAATAGGAATAGGATAAAATTCAGGAACAAACTCAAAGAGGAAAAAACACCCTTTGCTTCCTCTAGAGGAGCCCCAGCCATCAGAGCACCGTGTTCTCATACCATGTCTGACTCACTAGTGTAATGCAATTTAAATACTTCACCCACACTGGAGCTGTTGTATTCAGGAGAGTTGAAATAAACCCTTGTCCCCCACCATGGCCTGGGGGAGGCAGGCACTGCCCCCCGAGATGGAAAAAGGGATGTTTGCACTGGCTAAGCCAAAGGAGCACTGGTGTCCTGACTTCTGAGAGAGTTCAGCTGATATACAAAGGATAGGCAGCAAGGGGGAAGGACAGTCATCCAAAGGAAGTGTTCTTGGCTGTGTTTTGGGGATCTGGTTTTAATGGGCATGAGAAGGTTAAGGTTCCGCACACAAGGAGGAAGGACTCTGTCTCCCTGGTGAGCACTTGCACTTTTGCCTCAAGCCAAGGACTCTTCACTGAGTTAGTTTGGCATCCGTGACTGGCTCTGAAATAGGTACGGAGCAGAGGATATTGAAGGTTACCAAAAAGTGTCTTAATCTTAAAGTTGCACTCTGAACATGAGGTAACTTCTGATTCAACCTCTCCTGCCTCCAGCAGCAGCCCCAGCACAGCATTACAAACACCTCTGGGCCCTGCCAAGGCTCTGGCAGTGACCCATCCATCTGGATGCCTCCAGTTGTGTCTGTGCTTCAAGGACTGTGTATTGTATATTGTGCACAAGTAGAGACCAAGAAACTTTCAGCTGGTTTGTTTGGTGTTGGAACAGGGTGTGGACCATGACAAGGGTGTGCAACTATCTGAGAAACCAAGGAAGCCCAAGCTAAAACTGACCAGGGCATCTTTGTGCATGCCTCAGTGTCCAAATTAGTAGCATTTTGTAGCATCCCCTCTGCAGGGTAAGAGGGCCAAGTTGTGGTGATGTTCATTGCCAGCTCTCTAGGGACATGCTTGAGAAGGACAGAGTCACTGAGACAAGCAGGCTTTGCATTTGCTCTCGGTGAGAAGGCACCCTGACAGCCATGGTTTTTCTAGGAGGGTTTTAGGCTGAGGCAGAAGTAGCTAAGATAAATTTATCTCTCAATAAAGGACATCCTTCTCAGCCAAAAATAAAATCTGCAGGAATATAAAGGACCAGAAAAAGCTGGACTTTGCAATCCTAGAGACTTCATGTGAGGAAATCCTTATCCTATCCAGCTCTTACCATTGGTCTGAGAGAGACAGTACTTCACCCTGGAACCCTGGCAAGCTATAAATACCTAACAAGCTATAAAGGGGCTTAAACTACCAAATGATTTTCAGGAAAGCCTCTAAGGTATTTGGATTTGCAGGGATGCAGAGGGGAAATCTTAGGTACTTACATAGTTACATGCCTGACTAGCTCTAAAAACCCACCATTTAGTCTGCAGTTATAGATCAGCCCAGGCCTTCGTGTGCACAGCATTGCTGCCTGGATATTGGCCACCAGGTGATCTTTTGGCCTTCATCACCCACGGCACAGCCTCCAACCCTGGTGAGACAAACATCCGTGTCCAACTCAGGGCATTGGCTTGAGGTGTGGCTGAAACCGGGATAGAAACACTAATAAAGGAGCTAGGTGTCCCCCTAGAGAAGAACAGGCTTTTTAAGATCAGACAGGCATTAAACCCAATAACCAATAAAAATATTCACACTTTGGAGCCTAAACTTGCTCCCTCTAATTGTCCACTAGAGGGTTTCTTGTACTTTCCACTGAAATGCCCGACACCACCGGCTCTTAGAGACAGAGTTTGGGGACCCCAGAGGCAGGATGGCAAGGATGGATGCAGGGACAGCCCACACAGCAAGGACCACCTGAGCCTGTGCTCACATTGGCATCTCGAGGTGGGACTGGTGCATGCAGGTGTATATCCATGCGGGCTCCCCTGCAAGCTCTGACATTGGCAGGAGCAAGTGCAGTCCCATCTCGGGGGTGCTGAGTCTAGAAGTCCTTTATTAAGATTTACAGAAGAAGTGTGGCTTTCCCAAAGAAAGTGACATATACACAGATATCAGCTGCTTTCACCAGCACATTTAATGGTAATTTCTCACACTGAGTCCATGCAAAACTTACCACCCCATTCCTGGCATTGCTTTTGCCCCTGTCTTGTGGCACATTGATGAGCCAAACCTTCTGCTCCCCTTCTCTGGTTCTCCCTAAAACCCTCACCACACTCACCCCATGAAGGAGGATGAGACTCATCTCCGTATTTGACATGGGGCCCCAGTACGCAAGGAAGACCCAGAGAGAAGGGACAGCAAAATGGTAATTTTTGAGCTTGATCCCTAGAACTGTATTTAGGAGATGTCATTATTCAGATTAATTTCCTGATGCTGCTGTACTTGCAGACACCAGTCATGGACATTTCAGTCACTTTCTCCTGATCATGAAGATTTGGCAGGTAGATGGATAGATATGAAAAACAGTGCTCTAAAAAATGTCAGTGGATATTTTCACAAATGTTGTAGGCACAGGGTGGCAGGGTGCGGTACTGAAAACTTTATTAGCTCCTGTGTACTTATCCATAGACTCTCTCCATCTATCAGGAGTGTGAGCATTTTAATCTCCAAGCACTTACAAAGCACGTCAGCATCACTTTCCCCTTTAACCATCAACAGAACAGAGCTGCAAAGAGGTAGAGTGTTTTCCTTCAGGCCATCCAGAGGGCTGATGACAAAGGTGGAGCAGTCCTCGGCAAACGCGAAACAAAAATCCTTTAAGTGAAATGACACTTTTGGAGTGTGTTTCTTTAAACGACAATATGAAATTGGAAAACAAAACAAAACAAAACAAAACAAAAAACCAACCAAACAAACAAAAAAAAACAACCAAAAAGATGGCAGAATCATCTGAAAAAAATAAGCATTTCCTTAAAAAGTTAAGTAAAATGTTTTGAGCTTTGGAAAAATTAACAGCAAATGTGAATGCCCGTTTTTCTCCCAGTACAATCTTGAGGTTTTCACAGTGAAGCATTTTTGGTGGCAAATTTACACAGATCTGATGGTGAGCTGGGGTCTTAGGCTGGCTGCTCCCTCGGGCTCTGCCTGCACTAGAGCCCTGGTAACGTGCACTGGCTGGTGGTGTAAGAGGTGTGATCCTACACCAGAATACTGCCTTGGCAGAGCCCCAGGCTTGTGCTGTGTCTACGCTGTGAGCACTTTGCCTGTATGACTATGCCATTATCATCAGACTTGTTTGTAAAATGTCTAGCCGACACTGAACACGAGGGTCAGATTTTCAAAGCACGTAGTGCTCATAATTGGAGCCAGATTTCTGGAGGAGCTCTGCTCCCATTTAAACACCTAAAGAGAGTGACTGGATTGTCTCCCCCAGCTGTTCCCACTGCGAGAAATGAGAGCTGCTATAGGCTGACTCAGGCCCTAGATAAATAATAATGAATGAAAGTCATTACAGGGGATGAATTTGCAAATATTTAAAGTTTCAAAGCATGAATTTTGTTAATTAAATAATGCTAATAATACAACATGGGTCTGACCTAAGGGTTAATGTAAAATCGCTGTCTTTGGTGAGAATCTCTCTCTTAACAAATTCCCTGGGGTAAATGAAACTTTTTCAGATTTCATCTGGCTTTGAAAGCTGAACCGATTGAACTGAAACTTTTCTATAGGGTTCATTCATCCCTTCTGTATTCCTCCAGATAAACCCATGGCCATCAAGAAATGATATAGCCTGCACAGATTACAAATTTAAAAGTTTATCTTCCTTAATAACTTTGTTCAGTTATTTTTTTTGCTTGTTTTACATGGGGCAGTATTGTGAAAGACAGCTATGATGATTTATAGGGAACCCATGTTAAGATGTTAGAAAAGAGTTACTTGTGTGGAAAAAGGAAATAAAAGGAGCAATCTCTCATTATGTAACATAATTGAGTTTAAATACTGCCAAAATAATTCTGTGTCTCTTCTTTAATTTGTCTGGATTTAACTGTCTTCTTTCCTTCCCTCCCCAGACCTTTCCATATGCAGTGAGAGACATACCATAGTGACATGTGTGCTAAGGAAACTTTAGCTACAATATTAGAAAACTATATTTAATTTGATTATGGGTGTCACTGAGTTCAGAAATATTGATATGATTTTGTAGCTGTTACAAAAATTTTTGTTTGTAAGTCTAGGACTTTAGAGCCTCAACGAGGCTAAATTAAAATAATGAAAAAATCTTTACAATGCAGGAGTAATGCTGTGTCTTTAGAAAGAAGTTCAGGAGAGAAAAATCCCTGCTCTATCACAGTCTTCTTGGGTAATTTTTGTGAGACTGGATTTTTAAAATGTGGATATGATGTCTATCTGTTCATAATCTTTTCAAAACCTATCCTGAGATTTTGTGCTTCAATTTCTCACCTCTAATCCCCTATCACAGAAGGCTGATATGATCATAAACACATTAAAAGCTGGGTAATGATTAGACAATGCAGTACTGGGAGAGATGTGTTTGCCCCTTCCCCTCAAGTCACAAGATAACTCACAGCACAGACACCAGAGACATGCAGTTAGTGGTACAGCATTTACTCTGAGATGTCCCTATTTTTCCCAGGAAAACTGATGATTTCTAAATGGGAATGTGAGCTCCTAGTCCGCATCTCAAGTCTGTGAAGCATTGGCTGTGGGATGTGTATTGTGTCAAGCATGGATTTTAAGTGAGCTTCCCTCTGTCCATTGAGACCTCCAGCTCATGGTTGCGGATTGAAGCACAAAAATTAGGCCAACACAAGTGTACAGCTTTTGAGGCCCAGTCTGGTGCTTCTGGGCAATGCTCTCTGCTCTCAGCACAGTATGATCTTTGGGCACTTGCAGTCTTCTCTCCCAGGGCTTCTTGTGCATCAATGGGCAGAAATGTGGTCTCCCATCCATTAGGTGTTTAAAGTCAATGAATTCCTCCATCCCTGTCCAAATCCTTTGAAGATACTCCAGATAAGAAACAGCTTTTGGTAGACTGTGACTACAAAGCCCTTATCACTCCCCTCTGAACACCAGTCGGATTTTCTGCATGGCTTTGGTCTGGCAAGGCTCAGATCTGGATATTATATTTTAGGTCACACCACAAGTTTGATATCACGGGTTTGCAGAGGAATCGAAGACCACACTGTCTAATTGCAACCTCCTACAACCACTAAATAGTGTTCTGTGGAGCAAAAGCCTATCTTTAGTCCTTCCCAAAAAACACTGGGCCTTTGCCAGGAGGCGAAAATGCTGGGAACATAAACAGAACTTAAGAAAAAAAAAATGTGAGGACTGAGAGAAGATATTTTCCAATAGAAAGCCTGTAATTTGCCATGGATGTGGTGATTTAGTCAAAATAATTGATTTCTATGTGTTTCCAAAGGGTTTCTGTTAATTTTGTTGGCTCACTTGGGTTGGGTCGTTGGTAATATGATATGAAATCTTTCATCTCGGGTTTGCTGCTCTGAGAACCACCCCAGTCATCACTGATCATAAGCATCACCCAATCATAAACATCATAGTCGTTCCCCTCGGGTGGCTTTTTTAGTGGTACACGTGAAATACATGAATGTTTTCTCATTCCCCAAGTAGAGAAGCATACTCCCCACATCCAAGAACACGATTACTGCCTGGTAATCTCATTGAACTTCAACTTGCCCAGCTCCTCTTTGAGAGTCTTAGTCAAAATGGATAGCAGCCAGCTCATGTGTTCAAGGGGTTTGGATGGTAAGCTTTCCGTTGAGTGGACAGACAGATTCTCAGCTGCTTCTCAAGGGAAACAAAGACATCACAGTTGTCTGAAAACATTTTGTAGGTGGAAAAATGGAAAATAAGGCTGGAAGAGAGCTTTAGAAAGCATTTCATTCTTTCCCTGCCCCAAGGCAAGTTCAGTTAGACCTGGCCAACATGTTACAGAGATTTTTCTACTCTTTTTTTAAAATCTCCTATGATGGGCACTGCATGACTTGCCTGAACTCAGCTACTGGCCTTTTTCCTAATGCTTAACTGAAATCTTTCTTCTTCTTGCAGGGTCATCCCTTCACTCCTTGTCCCTGGGGAGACATGGATAAAGGTTTATTGCTTTCCTCAAGTAGTGCTTTTTCAGTCTGAGGTCGACTCAATAATGGGAAATGATTTGCCACACTGTCACTGTATGTACAGTGTCTTCCTAGACAACATGTATGGTTGTGCTACTGCTTTGAGCAAATGTAATCAATATGGGAGCTCATTTATGCAAACTACATTAACTACTGCACTTGATACTGAAAATCACAGATTCAGTGGAGACTGTGAGTCTTCGACACACTTCACTTTTCTGTACAGTCCTTCTCTAGTTTATTCTTTTGGTTTCACAGGTGATTTTGTCTATTCCACAAGGGTTTGTCAACTTGTTGCCTTACTGGCTAATGGCCACGACTACTAACCACCCTTTTCTCTCAAATTGTTTCCCTGATAAGTATAATTAAGCTAAACTAGATGGAGAACAACAGAAACTGCTCCCAGCCGCTGTTTAGTTTGTAGTGTGTTGTTTAGTCTCCTGAAGACCTGAAGAAGTACTTCAGTGTCCACCGGTGTATCTGCTTTTTCCAAAGTCTCATAGGGCATGTTGTGTCCCATAATAACCTAACTTTCCTTTAAAGAGTAGTCAATGCATAAACTGATCCTCTTTTGAAATCCTCATTCCTCATAGAAGAGACTTAGAGTCTATGAAACAAACTTCTGGTGGGCCGTGCTGATTCCAAAGGGTGCCATGAATCAAAGCCCTGCATGGCACAGTTGCCTATGGTTTGGGCAGAGCCAGCAATGCTTAAATTTGCTTCAAGAAAGCAGAGAAGACTGTGGGTAGAGGCTGTGGGCTTCTCTGAGGGAGTGCAGAGATGTGAGACTGGAGGTTGGAGACGGAGACAGGGGCCAAGGAAAGGTGGGATCAACAGAGAAATGAGAACACAGGAAGAAAAAGATCTATTTAAAGCAAAATAGTCCCCCTCTTCCTTAGGAATGCTTCTTGTCCATCCATTGCTGTGCCTTGTTTTGTACCCCTGCACAGCCAAGGACTGGGTCTCCATTAGGGTTTAGGGTGCTTTACTGCCCTTTCCAATTACTGTGTCAAGTCCCACTCCCGACCCAGCACATCTATGGATATTGGCCTGAGAATCTTACACGTGTTTAAATGAAAAACAAAAACCATCCTGAGGCTGGAAAAGCCCAGACTTGCCTTGCTGCTTTTCAACTTTGCCATGGAGTGCTGCCGTTCACCTTAACTGACTTTCTCTGCTGTGGGCAAAAGGAGAATCAGGGCCAATCTCTCAGCCTGGTACATCCCTCAGAGATGTTATCTGCTTTTTTCTTTCTTTATTGGCTTGACCAAATGAAGTTCCCTGCACGTGTAAAGCACCAGCTGTAGGAGCAGACTCCATTGTTCTCTGGGCTGAGACCCACTGGCTATTTAAATAAACCAGCTTGTTATCTGCGACTTCCTACTCTGTAACTTACTGGTAGTTTTGAATTGCTGTCAGAACATATTGTCCCCACAATCACTTCCCTCCTGCTGGGACATCTTTTCCTGTGTTTATCCACGTCCTTTAAGTAATACTTAGAGCCAAGTGTCCGCACTGCAAGAGGAACACATATTTTAAAGGTTTAACTTCTGTAAAACTAGAAGCACACAGCACAAACGAGAGGGATCATTAAACTACAGTGATATGCTTACAAATCCTGTTTTGAATCTACAAAGACATTAAAGAAAGTAATTTTGATAAGGACTCTCAAACTGAGCAGTTTGTCTTCATTCCATTTAAAGGAAGAGCTGCAGAGCTAAAGTTGGTGAGTGCGACCATAGGAAGCAACGTATCTGTGTGGCATCATCTGGGTATGCAGTGAGGCCTTCAAATGTCTGAAAAGACCCTAATGTGACATACCCACAGATCTAACCATAGATCAGGATATTCAGGGATGATGGAGTCCTGGGGTAGATTCTGATATTGGTAGAGCCATTACCTGAATTCCTGCAACACCAAAGATCTCCTTGCCCACCTCCATCACATTTTACAATCTTAATGAAGAAAGATCATCTTAATTTCTTTCTGACACGAGTCAGAGGTATCAGCCTGTTCAGCACACCACAAAAATCTTCTGTCCTCAAAATCCTGTTAATCTTCTCTCTGCAAATAGATAGAGGGCAATAAACTGTAAAAAAATGTGGGCCATTGGGGAACATATATGGGGACTTCTGCTATACATTTTCTATGCACAGAAAACCCCAAAGTAACAGCCTCTGCCCTTGGAAATTCCCTGCATGGGAGAACAGGAGCAGGTGGTTTTGCACAGACATTGGATTTATGCAAATGCACTTTGATCTTCATGTGAAGGCAAAAGAAACAGTGGCCAAACACACTGTTTTTATTTCTCTCTTGTTAGAAAGATGCAGGGGAGAGAAGGAAAAAACCCATTCTTTCAGTGCTGGAAACTCTTCACACTACACTGTGTATTGCATTCACAGATCCCTGTAAACGTGGGCAGTAACCAGAGCTGTTTGTTGCTTCCCTTAGCCTGAACCTGTAAGTGCATATGAAATTGTACTTCAAAGCCAGTAATAATGTAATGCTCAATAAAACTTATGTCAAAGATGGAGCTTATTATGACATGGATTGTACAGTAAAACAGCAACGTGAGGAGTGTAAGTAGCTCCTTTTTAAATGACACTATATAAAATTAAAGCTGAAACATAATTTATCCCTTTGCAAGAAAAGTAAGGAACTGCTGACTGTACAATGACAAAACTAAATTGCACTGGCCCGCGACTGCACCAAGTGCTGTTACAAAGTTTTTGTTAATGATGGGCTATGACTGGAGCCATATGACAGTCGCTACTGTTATAACAGTTTGTAGAGGGAACCACACACTTCACTGTGATGTCTGATAACCACCATGCTGTAATTCCAAATGGGACTTGCTTTTGTCATTGTGCTTTGCTCCTTTCCAAGGGACTATTTTTGTTTCACTTCCCAATTTCAGTAACTCCATTCTCATCTTGGCTCTCCATCACCCATACTGAAGGCTCCGGGTTTGAGGAGTTGTGAAGTAATTCTATATCCTCTGAGGCTTCAAAATGGAAATAGTCACAGATTTATTGAGCTTTAAGGGAGAGGGGGTGGTGGGGAAAGGGGAGAAACCAGATGAAGGCATCCTGCATCCTGGCTTAGATTCAGAAGAAAGTCAATATGTGTTATTACACATTAAAGATGTCACTTAGAAAAGTTATTTTGGAATAAAAGAAGGATGGAGACTTGGAAAAAAGTTAAAACCAAAATGCATTCTTATGTGTAAAAACCCAACATATGTAAGGGTCAAGCACTTTCAGTGTTTTCTGATCAAACACACTTTTATTATCAAACTACAATTTCTATTTAAATTTGTCTATTTAATCAAATCATTCAGGCCAACTTTACATCTAACCTCAAGTAAAGAAGAGATGATCTTTAAATCAGTGAGTGCTTCAGCAGGAGATAGTTGTGTTCCTATATTATATTTCTGTAAAAAACCCGTTGACTTGCCCTGTAATTCAGAGTGAGCACAGCGCTGCCCATCACCATGGCCGGAGCAAGATTCCACAGCTGCCACAACGGTGCACCACTTCCCCGCTACACAAGTGTCCAGCTCAAGGTCAGCCACTGCAGAAGCCAGCAATCCAGCATCCTCAGAGGGAGAGTAATTCCCTCTCATCTGCCTTACACACTGATGGCCCCTGTTTGTTGTGGTGCGTCTGGTTTTCATCCATTTTCCACAGGTGCCCGCGCTGAACTCATCAATGGCTGTTTAGGAAGAGTGTAATAAGGTTTCAAGAGACATTTCACAAAGCAGATCTTCAGACCTTCCATAGTGTCATTGCTCATGTGATGACCTTCATCGCTTCTGTTTTCCCTTATGGTTCAATAATAAATTGAGTTATAGTGTTCCATGTTGTCCCCTGAAGGAGAGGGAAACTATGCACATCTAGGAAAAGTTAACCCCTTCTATAAAAAGTACTAACACTGTTTCTTTGGCATATTTACCAGCCCTCACAGCTCCTGCTTGCCTAGAGCTATCATCTCATCCCGCTTGCCTAGAGCTATCTCACCCTCTTAGCTCCTGAGAGGCATTTTGATGAACTCATCAGAATTCAAATGTGAAGTGGAGAAAACCAATACAAGTCTTTTGGAAAGCTGTGTATGAAGTTATTCCTGGTTTAACCAGGATAAGAAACATCACAAAGTCTTGGTTTTGAGCAGCAGCAGCAGAAGGGAACGGGAGAAAGGAGGGAATATTTTGAGGTGAAGAGCACAGCTGCAGAAAGGGAGAAGGTACACAACATATCAAGCAACTCTTTGCCTCTCAGTGATGGACACCAGCCATGTCATAAACCGTGGCAGGAGAAGCTACATGGTGAGGATGTCATTGCTCTGATAACAGAAGAAATATCTACTAGACAGTATCTCATTCAAAACTTGCAATTAGAAGCATGGTCTATTTTTGCTGGGATGTTCTCTGTCTACAACATTTATTGGCTTTTTCATAAAAGAACCAGAGCCCCATGGAAGGACATGAGTCCACATGTGAAAATGGTTGATAATAATGTCAACAGTGTCTCACAGCTGTAACTACTCCCCATGAAATGGGAAAACTGAAACTCTTAAACAGAATCTAAACAGCAACCAAGATCCTAGAGAAACAGATGCAGATTAATTTTCTGGAGGACTGACCAGATAGTTAATCTAAAATGCTGTTGCACTCTGATACATTCCTGGGTAAAGAAGATTTCTTCATATGGAGGAGATCTGGTCCTGGGCCTTTTCTCACATTGAGGTAAATGAAATTACAAATCTGGAAAACTATGGCAGTGTGTGACAGCACAGTGCAGGAGCCCAGCTGATGTGTTCAGGTGGCAAGACTTTCATCTGTGCTCATAAGTACATCTACCAGTACAGTCACATCTCTAGTCAGCAAAAATGAGATGCTCTTTAAAGGGATGAAGCTGAAATTTAACCACAAATATAAGTTGTGCTACTTCTTGAATAAGCTTAATTTCACCTAACTTTAGGTGTAGACTACATGGCAAGTTGCCTTTGGCTCCTCTTATGGAAGGAAAAAGGCTTTTCCACGGCAACATTAACTTTGCTAGAAAGCACCATATGAAGTTAAATAACCTGAACTGTAGAAGCTCTTATTTTTCTCCATGGACCATAAAATGAGCTGAGGGAGACTAGCTATACTGGAGTTAAGTCAGAGGGATTTGTCTGAATCGGGATGGTTCCTGAAACAGACATACCAGCAAAATTTACAACTTTAAAGGTTCATAAGTTTCTATTAAACTGTGTAAAGCTCAGAGTTGGACATCAAAGATTATGAAGTTGGCTTAGAAGAAGTAACTTCTTCAAACTGAAGTATCTGCCTTACTCTGCAAATATGAGAATTAGGGTTATACTTAAAAACACTGATCTCATTACATGTTTCCAAGAGCTGTGGCTCCGAGTCCTCCTGTCATCTCAAATACTGTGAGTCATGATTACATCTTCAGAGGCAGTTATGTTTCGCTGGACTTGCCTAAGCCCATCTGAAGTAATGGAGCTGCAAAAATGTCAGCAAGAACTGAATCTGCACATCATGAGGTTGCACATAATGAAGAGTGTTTGGCCTCCATCACTGGTGGTGATGAGGCAAAAGAGGAAAAGAATCCAGCAGGGAGCTGGCAGGTCTGACAGGAGAGGGAAAAAAGTGTGTAAATATAAAGCATTTGCTACAAAATGTAGGGAAAGAGTAGGAACATGGAGTCCCAGGAGAGGTGTCCTGACAGTTGCTGTTTGGAGGAGAGCTGGATTTTGCATTAGCAGATCTTCCCTTACGCATCTCAGCATGCTTCGCTTTACTTAGGAAAATGGGAGAAGATTGATCTGCAGCATCCTGATTGATATTCTTGTGCAGACGTGAAAATGTCTCTCTGTGCTTTCGAAAACATCCCTTCATGCCTACAAAAAAATGTGGCAATGCTTACAGCTGAGCAGTTTCCTGTGGTGCCTTCCAAGATCACCTCATTGTTTCCTGTCCATCTATACGCCTGTTAGTTCTTGTCCTCCTTATATTATACATTTTCTAGTGGTGGAGAAATTCTTTTAGTAATGTTTGCAGAGTGCTGTGCACTTCAGGTCTCTCAAGGGGTCACTGCAACAGTGGTATTATGTTTTGTTAACTTGGGACAACCTGTTGCATTCCCTGGTACAATCTGATGAGTTCAGAGAATGAGTAAAAGTCATTCTACAGAAAATGTATCATTTTACAGTTCCAGGATCCCGCAAGCCCCAGCATGACATTCCTACGCCGTTTGGAAATTTATATGCTGAAGCTGTGCCAGTACCAGTAAAGCAAATGACCCTGGGAACGTCCCTGTCCCCCGGGCCAGCTGCTGCCGGGAACAGCTCCTGGAGTGCTCTATCTCCCCAGTCTTGATGGGGCATCACCTGGGAGAGTTTTAGTTGGCACAGGATAAAAGTCAGCAAAGGACGATTTTGTTGAGTTTACAGGGTGGGTGATGGTGTTTCATTTAAACTACTAGTATGGGCACAAACACAGGTCAGAGCGAAGGGTCCTAGCTGCAAGATGGTTTGAATAGAGGGGCATGGGAGTCTTCTTACTACCATTTTTATACCCGTACCAACAGACAGTTTGATCAGGCTGGGCACATTAGGCTTCTTGAGTGGTGAGGAATGTATTAATCTGTAGATTAACTCAATTGCTTTCAGGTACCTCATTGACAGAACAACCAAGAGAATTGCCTGCTCATAATCAATGCACCCTGTAAACCTTGTAACGTTGTTCAACCATTGACTTCATTGTTTTTTCCAATGTGTGTGGGTGACCTTCCAAATAATAGTGGTATGAAGTCAATACGGTGTGGTATGAACCAATTTACCAGCTACCGCTTGACATGATCAACCGCTTTAGGTGTTAAAATTGTCAGCCCTCATAGGTTATACAGTCCCAAATTCAGGTGGTTGCCTATTTTAGCCAGTAACTGCTTTTGCATAACTTCTAGAAACCTACAGAAATTTACAATTAGAAAACTAGAGAGAAGTTTTTGTAAATATTCATTCACATGAAAAGTTTTTTAAAGTTTCCTTTGTTCTTTAAACAAACCATCTGCTTAAAAGCCATAATTCAAAATCCAGCTGTTTCTAGAGATTCATGATCACTGGGTATCTCTTGAGTTCTATTCCCTGAGGATTTGTGGTTATGCTTGAACTCTTTTCAGTGCTGAAATAATCTGCAGTGCATGAAGAATGTATAAGATTGGATGCAATTAGTTATTACACCCCTGGAGAATTTTGTGGGTGAATTGGCTGTATTCAGTAACAAAAGCAAGAAGGAGAAAGTATATGCCAGTTTCTATCCATGAGGAAGACCTCTGAAGGAGAAAAATTATTCAGGAAGGGATTTGGGATGAGTTGATATTCTGAAGCTGATCTTTGTGCTGGGTACACTTTGTGCCTTTTTTCTGTTTATTCTGGGCAGCTCTTAGTGACCAATAGCCATTTGTTTGGAAGGTATCTGCAAAAAAAGTCCTCTGGGATGTGCAATCAAAAGGTTATTTCTAGACATCATTTCCCAGAGAGCATCACCACAGCTGACACTGGCTGAGGTTTCATGGTACATGAGGCAGACCGAGAGAGCAAGAATCAGAATACCAGTCTATGCATTACGAGATGTTCACAGCCTGATTCATCTGAGAAATCCATTTTATTTGGCACTGCTTTGAGTAACTGTCCAAGCTTAAATGTCTAATTTCACATTTGAAAGAATAAGACACTTTGAAAGACACAAGTTCCAGAAGACATTTAATTTGGGAGAACTGTGACTTTCAGCCTTTTGGATTGTTTTCAACTCAATTCTTTATTTTAAGATGCATTTAGACTTCAGAAGTGTCAATCTGGTTAAGAGCTAAACAGAAACATTTTTCACTGGCATCAAACTTTTCTTTCTCACTAAGGTCAGGATTGGTGCTAGAAGGTATTTTTCACTTGGTTTATATCTTTTAGCCTAAAAAATTGAGGTCTAGATCAAGCAAAATCATTTACATTTCACATATTGTCAAGAAAAACCAAAAATAAGTTCTGAGTCTACCTGACACAAAATTTTCCATTCAGTTTCTTTAATCTGGTGAGCAAACTTGGACTACCCCATAATTAATGCCTTTGTACTGAGAGCTACACAAATGAGACTTCAACCTGTGTCTTATTTGGCTCTGTTGCTGAAAAAGGCTGTGCTTCAGCTTCCATGTTTTCTTGCGTGCTTCTCTGCATTCTTTTTCATTCCACTATGTACCTGTCACTGGCCTCATGACTTAGCTGAAAAAATAAATATTTCTCAAAAAAAATCTGTCAGTGCTGCTAAAAGAGTAGCTTGTCACAGAAGTACTGTGCTGAGCTGCCAAGATGAAACTGTCCTTTGGAAAAATTAGTTTCCCATGGAAAATAAGCATCAGCTTCCCATAAAATATACAGACTCGGGACAAAACTCTTCTTGGTTCAGACTTGTTTAGCCTGCAGTTATGGCAGCGTGTAAGTTTTACAGAGAAACCTCCAACGACTGGTCTCCTTTGTGTACATCAAGGTTGGTTTTAGTTTAATTGGTTATTTATTTACAGGGTAGACATTTTTCATTTAGCTTAGGTAGCTGAGATTGCCAATTCAGATATGGCAGTTTTTGAAAAAACAGTGAAAAATGCACAGTCCAGACTCAACAATTCTTTTCTATACAATATTCACCAGCATCTAACAGAAACAGCTGTTTCTCACAGCTGGATCAGTCTCCTTTGAGTTTTGTGAGGAAAACTCCTGGCCTTCCCTTGCCACAGCACAGGAGTACTGCTGAACCCCGTGACCTGGAGGACATTCCCCGGTGTCCACAACACGGGTCATGGTTCCCCAGGAGCTCCCTCTGCCTCAAAATTACAAATTATTGTGGCAGCTACCACAGCCCATCAGCAGGGCTTTCAAGAAACACAAGAAGCAAAAAGCAACAGAAATGCAACAAAGGCAAAAAAAGAAAATACCACACTGGAGACAGTGCAAAATGCTGCCTCAGCCTTCATATATCATAGCAATCCTAATATAGTCATGGTGATGAGCTGCTCTCCACGTAAATGCTGGTCATGGCTTGGCAAGTTGTGGGTCAGGAATGCACTTCATGCGCTCCAGCTGCCAAGGAGAGTTCAGTCCTCAGACATGGGCTGGAGCTACGCTGGAGTGAAACCTCCTCAAACACAGACAAGTGTGGGTGTTGAGTCCTTTGCTCCAAATGGTCACATAGACACTACTATCAGCTATTACTATTGGGCAGCCTGGGACAAGTCACTTCTTCCTCCGTCACCTCAGCTTCTCTGCCTTATAAGCGTGGGTAATGGTGTTAAGAGTCTTCTTTAAAGTAGCTCGTGATTTTCTGATACTAGTAACAATTAATACAATGATGACATCTTTCTGATATAATGATCATCATGCCTACATGGTCAAAAGACTGTAAAGACTTTGTCTTTTTTTTTGTTGTCTTTTTTTTTGTTTGTTTTTGTTTGTTACTGCCCTCTGGCCATGGTAAGTAGAAAAGCCAAAGAGTTACTTTATTTGAAACACCACTCTACATTTAAAAGAGGAAGAAAACACCACAAATCAGAGTACAGCAATGATATTCCACATCTTGCAAAAGTACAGTTTAAATAAAAATATTTGTAGTCAGAAAGTGAAATATTAAATCCTGAGCACAGACAATAACTGTTAACTGAAATGTAAAGGTTTTTAATAGTGCTTACTGGACAGCTGCAGATCTCTTTCTATATGAAAACATAAGATTGTTGAAACTCTTCCTGGGAACATGCATGTTCCTACAAAGATGGAATTTTGGGTCAGAGGGAAAAGGGTGAGACTTACCTATCCTAGAATAGCATGAAAGACATACTTACCCCTCACATAGCAGCCTAGTAATTAAGCATCTATGTGAGATGCAGCAACCCACATTCAAGTCTGCTTTGCCTCATTTAGACCATACTTTAGATCTTCACGTCCCATCCTATGTTGAGTGCTCTGTTTCTGGGCTTTGGAAGCAGTTTTGCTCTTGCCCAGTGAACATTTGGTCACTTATATGATAAGCAAAATAGCTTCTTCACTGTAGACTCCCAGTGACCAGGTAGTTAGGGAGATGACAAGAAACGTGGGACTAGTTTATACATCTTTTGTTAAATCAGGCAGAATTTGTGTGCTGAGATCCTGCATCCCATAACAGTACTCTTATGCCAGGCTAAGGCTTATTCTGCAGATAAAGTGCTGCTTCTCACTGCTCTCTTGTTCATTCTGATGTGGAGCATCTTCCATTAAATGGAAAAATCTTGCTGGGAAACACAAATTTCACTTGGTCAGTGACCCTAAGTTACAGAATCATATAATCATAGAATATCTTGCATCAGAAGATCATCGAGTCCAAATCCCTGACTAAACATGCATACAAGATTGTCTTCAAATACCAGGTTGATCTTGGCACCACATTGGTGTAGGCTCAGAAGAAACTATAGCCTGTGAATGGTATGTTCACATGTGATTTAGAGTATTCTCCACTGAATCAGCCCAGCAGAACCCACACAGCACGAACCTTCCTTCCGAAATTGGATCTTGGCCCCTCATGCTCACACACCATCAAAAAGCACAGAGCACACACTAAACAGCACCAGTTTGCTTTTTTTCCTAGAGTCCTAAAAAGCTTGCTATAGAACATGATAGAGATAGTTATGGGAAAATGACACAACAGGTTAAAATAAAGTACAGGCTGAGATTTTAACATTTAAACTAAGTCAAAACAAATGTTACCCGATGTCTAATTTCTCATGGTAGCTATTTGGTGCTCTACACCTGTGACTGATGAATGAAATGTCTGCAAGCTGGAAATGAGAAGAGCAGCTTGATTTACACCACTTGAAGGTGTCTTTGATATTAATAGGTTGCATACTCCAACCTGGGAAAATGTGACATGAGGGATGGGGTTTGTTGGAGTATGCACCCAACAGCCAAGTCTGTATCTGCAGACAGGAATGGGTTTGGCTCAGCTGCGGGAGTCCGATGAGAGGGTTTGAATACCTGGGCTGTCTGTTGAAGGAGAGATAAGTTCCCTCTCGCTCCACAGCTGGGAGGATCACTGCCACCAGCAAAGACCAGAATGGTGAGAAGACCTTCCAGGTCCTCTGTGTTAATTGTAAGCAGCCATGTAGGGAGAGAGGCAACAGAGAGTCAAGTCCTCTCTCCATGGGACAAGCAGCCTTTCATCCTTCTCTGGTACAATAGGGCAAAGAGGGAGGAGAAACATTTCTGCATCAGTTGGAAACTCCTGTAGGAGACTGCATGGACTTAGGTCTATAGCGTTTCCAGGTAGTAGACTTCTTTAAAAAAACCCCAAAACCCAAAACTTCACAGACTGAAGACAAAAGTCACTGAAGAGATCTAAAGGATTTTTCCTAAATTCTGGGAAAGTTCACTCTGGGATCCAAACATGATCACTCAGAATCACCTCCGGCAATAAGATGAATTGTACTGCAATATTCCTCAACATATACTCTCAACACCACTGCACAAATAAATCATCCTGATCCACTTCTAATTGAATGTATATTTTTCATGTTTTTGAAATGATTCTGGTTTCATTCCATACATTTTTTACTTTATGAAATCAGGCCGGTTTTGTATATTAAACTTTATACTGAAAATACTGAGTTGAACCTTTTTTTGGGCTCACGAAGCAAACCCCAGCATTGTGAGTGTGAGGAAATGGATTTACTTCTTGCCATCCCAGGAAGGCTTTATGTTGTCATGATGGGAAACACAGAGAAAATTGCTTATCAGTGGCCAAAGGGTTATTGAAGAGAGATTGTCTTTCTCTCTGTTTGTGGATATTGTGATACAAAGAAAGGAGGAAAACCAAAGGCTAAGGAGCAGAATGGGCCTTGAGGAAGCCTACTCTACAGCCTTGCTTCATCCTTTGTTTCCCATAGGACAAATCCTCAACATCTCATTACTGCGGTGTCCTAGTGATAAGCAAGGACAGCTATTCTCGAGACCTGTGAAGTCACTTGAGGTACCCACATGGGAAGTGGCTGAAAAATGCCACCCTTGTTGCTCTCATGTCACATTTTCATGCTGGCTGTGGCACTGATTTTTTTCTAACTGGAGGAAGAAACTCAAACGCAATAACACAGTTTTACATCAAAATAGTAATGGATCTTTCTGTCTGTGAAAATGCAAAGTGCTACACAGATGATAAGGGAGAAATCCTGTGTCCTGTGAAGTCTGTGGCAGTTTGCCAGTCACTTCTTTACAAAAGCAATGAAGAAAGAATTTTTTATTTTATTTTATAAAAGCAGCCTGATGAATTTGGAATAGGCAGACCTGTGCCAAAATTAGAGGCTCTATTGAAAGAGTTCCTATGGCCCAAACCCTGATCTGATGTACATATATATATATGTGTTCTGGTACAATAATACTGATAATACGAATAACCATAATACAAAAAGATGCTAGTTTCCATTAGCTGTTACAGATACCATTCTTCCATCCCATGTACAAACACACAATTTGACATCCCTTTACCACACAATTCCCCCTTGTGAGAGCAAGAACTAAAACCTCACAAAAAAGACAGAAACGGTGTAGAGGCAGTATAACCATGCGGTTGCATCTGTTAAAGCCCTTTCCAAGGTTCCTCACCACTATCAGGCTCTTTTTCATTGTTTGTTCCCTTTAAATTAATTATTTTGAACAACAACACAGAAAATATTAAAATATTAACATATTTGGGCCTGCAGACTCAGAAAGAGGAAGAAAGTTGTGTCAAACTGGTAGAAAACTGCTCCAAACTGCCCACTGATTGCGTGTGATACTCAGCCATCCCTTTCCCTCCCCACACACCCACTAAGGTCGGAGTTTATGTCTCCCCAAGGACAGTAATTTTTCACCATATTTTTTCTCTTTTTGTTGTTCCTAGAATTTTCATTGACTCCCAGGGAATTTTGACGAGTTTCTCTGAAGTGCTTTAGCAGTGCTACACAGATTGTGGGACATCTCCTGAACAAAAAAAAAAAAAAAAAAAAAATTAAAAAAAAATAAAAGGATTAACTGTTCTAAGAATAGAGCATAGACAGGGTCTGCAGGAGATGTAAGGATTTTTTAAAAATACATAACCATTCCTCCATTCCAACATCAGATAAAATGAAGAGGAGCATGTAAAAAATGGGGATTTGTGAGCATTTATATTCTTGTGGGAATTATGTATTTTATGTCTATGGTGTTTACTCTCTAAATTCTCTATGCCCTTTAGAAAAGTATTCTTTAATCTCCTACCTCAGCTTTTACAGACTAGCATTCCAGTCTTTCTCTTGAGCATGGTACCAGTTACTGTAGACTGTGGAAATGAATTCACTTGCTTTTGGAAGCTCCAATACATGTGTAGCTGTCAGGGTCTGTCTAGCCAGTAGCCCTTTCCCAGCAGGAGCTCCTGCCCACTTGTTGCTCTGAGGACAAATACAATCATCCTGACATTACACATGTCAAGCACTGGATTAATGAAATGTCGTGTGGGATTCACCGGACTGCTGGGTGGGATTTAGTGCACAGATTCAAGCTCTAAATTTAAGTGTCAAAACATGGACCAGAGGCACAAGTCACAGTGCTATGGTGCCATCTCAGATGCTCTTGCTGTACATGTGACTACCTTCAGAGCACGGGTCTCCATAGCCTGTGTTATACCTGCCAGCCCTGGGCAGATGTCTGATGCTCTGTGGCATCTGAAAGGTTACAGACAACTGTGCTTACACAGCTTAATCATGCTGTAGATATTTATTAATTACGGTGAGAATTAGAAAGATCTTCTGTGTAGATCTCCATATATGGGTACATAGTTTTTTTCTTAATTTTCAAGTCCCTCTCCCAATGGAAAAGATCCACCTGTACAACTTAGCACAAAGCAAAATTGTCTCCCATCAAGGACAAACACAGATAGAGCAAATCTGCAGAGAAGGTGTCCTTGTGCCCTGAGCAGCTGAAATCCCACAGCTGTTAGAGTACTTCTGAAGGATAGAACTACAGATCTGTGCCCTTTGGTAGCCTACCTTGACCTGAGGAACTGTCAGTGCTCTGCACTGGTTCTTTACTTTCATACTTGGTGATTGGATGTGTTTGGGAGCATTTTCAGGCCCTACCACCACCAAGTGGTATAGGACAGCTCAAGTCTTGCCTCTCCTGTGCTCCAGGACAGGGAAGCCTCTGGGGCTGGCATGCTTGAGTTCTGCAGTGGAGATGCATCTGTTGTGTCCCACAGGATCAAGCCTGGCCCATCTGGGCCTGCTGGTTCAATCAAGACTGCCCCATGCCCCCGTGTAATGAGTATATGCTTGGCCAGTGAGGCAGTCACTACACTGGGAGCCTACCACCCCAAATCGCGGCATCAGAGCCATGTCCTGAGGGCAACAGATCCAACAGGAGCATGTTGCCTCTTCTACAGGGCAGAAGCAGCAGGGGACATGCCGTGTATTGCCAAGTGAGCTAAACACTCTCATACAGCACTCTTTTTGAGACAAGGGGATCTTAGCTTTCCAAAACACCAAATAAGTACTTGGAGATTTGTTTCTTCATCTATAATGGCCATATCTCAGCAGTGAGTGAGAAACCTGATCCAAATTTTTTTGTGAACTTGCCCGCCTTTTGTCTCTTCTCCATGTGGCTTGAGAAATATTTCACAAAATCTCCTCAGCCTGTTGACACCTAGGGAGCAAGGGAACAGGGGGGTTCAGAAAGGTAAACATGAATCAGACCTTTCCCTCCTAAAATCATGTCACGCATTTGAGTAAGAGATCAGTTCTTAACTCCCTTGGACTTTTACTGACCCAGTTTAGATCTGGGATAACAACCAAACAGTCATGACAGAGGGCATGATAACTTGCAGCCAGGGAGAGGGGATGGGTGGCTGTAGATGGAAGTGGAAAGGCGCTTTTTGCACTGATTCTGCTGCTGAAAAATTCAGCAAATGAAGCTTCATCCCCAAGGAATTAAGCAGATGCCTGGGTTTGCTCTAGAGCCAGAACCAACTCCACTGCAGTGCAAGGATCATTCCTCTATATCAGCACTGTGTGCTTTGCTCCATGTGCAGGACTCTTGACAATTAGCAGAAACACAGTGACCCCTGATATCCCTTCCTTTGCAATTAAATGATTTTTTGGTGTGTTATCTGCTACCTGGGACCTTTCTCATTCATTTATTTGCCTTAAGTGGCTGTCTCCACCACTGTGTCTGCTCTGCCTGACATATCCCTAATCTTTTTTCCAAGGAGTGGAACTTCCTGGCTTGCTTTAAAAACTAGATATGTGTCTATATGCATAAATCTCTAAGCCTCAATAATGTGACTGCTTGGTTATCTCTAGGATTGCCATTTTCATTTTGCTTGGCACAAGAAAAGCAGAATGGAGTTAATAAAGCAGACAAGCTTTAGCCCTCAAATCTTGCAGTAGCTTTTAGTTTCTGATCAACTGAAGAAAAACCTGGAAATTTTTTAGCCTGTCTTGTTACCCAGTATGCACCTTTCTGGTCCCAGCTGTGCTTCTGGAAATGGTTTGAAACCCCAGCTGATCATTTCTCTTATCTCTGCACAGTCTTCCAGCAAATTAGAGCATGCAAATATGGCCTATGACAAGATCAGCAGTATTAGATGAGCACAGTAATTGCAAGGCTGGATCAGCTACCTTGGCTAATTTTCCAAGAGGTGGTCAACGGAGCTTTCGCGTGAACTGCTCTGCAAGTGGGACTGGGAGGTTACCCCTTGCAGCAGGCTTGTAGAAGCTGCTATGAGAGCAGACATTTTCTAGCAGCATAGTTGAGTCTGGTGTGCTTGCCAAAAAAAAGCCAAACACCCCCCACCCCCACCCCCACCCCCCCTACTCTTAGAAAGGTATTGGTCTCTGGTACTTTCTATTCCTTAGAGGGAGATGAATACCATCATCCCATGCTAAGATAAATGGAAATTACTGTTTACTGGAAAGTGTCTTTTCTTCCATTGATTATAGAGACTTTGTCAGACCAAACATCAAGCCTTTTTGATGGCTAAAGCTGGGCTGTCTTCCAGTCACTCTGTCACTACCTGAACTGGCATTACGAGACCTCAGATATGTAAGGCAGCACACTTGTGAACATCACGAAAGTAGACTGGTATACCCTCCTGTATGGATCCTGTGTGTAATAGCTATGGGACATGGAAGGAATAGGTGAGTAGTGTAGATTTTTCTTGCATAAACGCACTTACTGTCAACTATAAAATAGTTGTTATTTCTTTGCTCTCCTTAACAGCATCCTAGGTGATCAGCAGATGAGCTGAAAAGAGGTGGAAGGAGAGGTGTGGAAGGGGCTGCTACTCCTTTCCATACGGGTACAGAGGGATGAGCTTGTGACCCTGCACAAAATGGCCTGTACAGCTGAGCAAGTTCAGCTGGAGAGTTTATCCAGGTTATTCTTCCTTGGATTGAGAACAAGAAAAAAAAGATTTAAAAAAAAAAAAAAAAAAAGGAAAAAAAAAAAAAAACCCAGAAAAAAGTTAGGAGTCTGCCTCCTCATGTCTCAGCTCTTCCCCAGGCGGTTTGGCTTACACTGCCCCTCCCTCCTGACCCACAAAACTCTCAGGCTTGGGCTGTGCGTGGGCACAAAGTAGTATGCTATTCAAACAAATGAATGTACAATTTGAGACGCCTGTGGCCTTGCTGTGTCCCAGCTAGATATATTAATAGGTCACAAGTTAAACCTGGGTGTCTGCTTGCTCACTTTTTGAAAATAAAACCCTATGTGCCAAGTGTTGTCAATAAGGTCACTTGCACAAGGCGTCTATTTAGTCTCAGAGTCAGCAAAGCCAAATCAGTGGTCTAGGGAGAAGAAACAGCTACTTGAACTTCATAGGTTAAGAAAATCCCCAGCTGAAGTGGATCATCATTAATAAGTTTCCAGTTACATCCAAAGTAACGTCAACACTGATGTTTTGCGATCGGGATGGTGAGTAATTTTACCTAAGCACACTTTTCTAGGCTTTGCTTTTACAAGGTGTTCTTGGATTGAAGCTGTATTGTTCCTTCTCAGGTCCAGTTTGCAGATTTCAAGTGCAAAGCAGAATTTCTCTCTTCCACTCACTTCTTTTTATATCTAATCTACACTTAAAGAGGAGTCTCAAAGTCTCTGCTTCTTTTTTTTTTTTTTTTTTTTTTTAAGCAGCAAGTCATTGCTGACAACTAGGCACTGTAAACATGATCTTTTGGGCTCAGCTGAACCTTTTTTAAAGGACTGAACTGAACTGTGACTTCATATTAAAAGTGTGCAAAAATCAGCCAGTGATTCAGTCATTTTCTAATCTCAAGCTTTCATGTGTGATGCTATAATAAAAGACAGTCTAATGGGACAGCCATAGCAGCACTTGTACTTCTCTATCATATTTCATGGTTTTACTGAAATTAATTATGGCTTCCAGAGATGCAGATGACCGATATTATGACAGATATAATCAAAAGCTTCATGAAGGACTGGCCAGAAAAATCACAGAGAATGAAGAGCAGTGGGAAACAATATAAACCAGCCATAGCCAAACCTTAGTGGATTTATCTGGGACACCTACCACATGGATTGGCTTTATCCTTATTATTTATGTCTATATATCTGCATGATTCTTCTTAAAAGACATCAACATTCTATGCAGGGATATAGATGTTAGACACACTAAGTTGATTTCTTTTTGTTGCATTTACACAGACAATTAGGTCAAAGACAAAAATGTTTATTCACACCAATGAGCCAGTCTCGGCTTCCTGATAGACTCATCAAAGGACAATAATTACTTTCCCCGAGACCTTTCAATCTGCGTCGTTCTTACAGCTGGAGGAGGAAATTGCTTTCCCATCCTGGGAAAATTTAGAAGATTTTGATTGCTTCCTCCTATTCAGATGGAATCCTTGGGATGTATCCTATTACCAGCTTCCAGCGCCTGCCACAAGGACTCGCACAGAGCACAGAGTGCCTTCCAGAATCTGGCCCAGTTACAGTCAGTTCTTCAGCCAGGATCTGTCACAACAGACTTGGACTGAATGCAGACATGGCCTTCTCCAACATAGTGAAGAAAAAGCTGGTGAAGTACTGTGGACCTAGGTTTTGAGAGGTTTTTTGCCCATCTCTGAGATGGGAAAAGCCTTTCATCTGCTCCAAGATAGAGAGTAAGTAGAAAGTGAAGAGACCGGCAGTTTCCCATGCAACCCCCAACTTGGGAAAGCAGGTGGAGTGGAGAGGAGAAACCACCTTTCAATTGTGTTTTAATGAACAAGTTGTTTGCTCTTCTGTGTCCTTTGATGAATGAGTGTTTTCGTTCAAAAGCTGACGTTTGTCTTTCATTACGCCCAGCATATGCTCTACTAGGCAGGACCGTTTTTCTACTCTAGATAAATAAACATGAAAATGAATTTATCTCACAGAAGCATGTTCTCTTTCAAGTCTGGCACAAGCCTGCCCTCTCCCCCAATAAATCTCTGAGTAAATGTGAACTCCTCAGCAAGCCCTCCCCCTTACATCAAACGGAGACATTTTGCAACCTCCCATCTCCACACAGCCCAGGAAAACTGCCACTGACTCCAGGTATTTAGAGGCAGTGATTTAACTACAACTAACAGCTGAATTTAAGAGCTTTTTATCATGAAAAGTAAACTTTTCCAATTCAGAAAGCACACAAAACCTTTTTCCAGATAGTGATAGGTAGCATTTTTAACCCTCAAACTGTGGGGATGATGTGAAAAAACACTGCCTGCAGGCTCTTGCATGGGATCTATTGTTGAATGAAAGTTGGGTAGTATATTATGATGCCAGTTTCTTTTGAGAAAGAACCTGTTCATTGGGTGCACAGACCTGTGGATAAAACTGGTTGAATTTTTAAATATAGCTCTTTATCCTTCCAAACTTATTTCTATGTTTGTACTTTATTGGTTCACAACCTGATCCTGCACATACTTTGGGTTTAGACGTGGCAAAACATGTTCAGAAGTTAGAGTCCTTGAACCTTCCTGTCATTGTGTGCCTTAAACACACTGAAATGTATACTGAAACCAAAGCACATGGGAGCTCTTTGCAGTTACTCACCTTCAGCACGAGAGATGTATCTTTTGAACCAGTTCAGACAAAGACAGAAAGGTGGGTTATAGTCCTTCACATTTCTGGACAAATAATCACTCAAGCTTATGTCAATGAAACTTTTACAATCTCAGTATTTTCACAAATACCACAGGGAGTTTAATCAAATAATGGCCCTGATTCATGAAAGTACTTAAGCATGTGCTTGACTCTAACTGCATATTCGTGTGTCCTTGAAGTCAATGATACTGAGGAATATCTGTGATTATGTGCATGTTTAAGTGTCTTTGAGTGCTTAACTGATACCTTGAATAGGTCCAGTATCATTCATTCGGTAACACCTGTCCTATTATAGAGGCATATTAATAAATCAACCCGGTCAAGCTGCCTCTGAGCTCATCTATGAAACATGTTGCGATGGCAACCACTCAGCAGTGCAGGTCCTCAAGCAGATCGTGCCTATTACAGGCATATTCGTGATGTGTGGGAGGTGGAGGGCCTCCAGGTCTTTTTGAGAAGTTTGACTTTGCAACAGGATGTCCAAACTTGAGAGTACTTGATCTGTTTCCCTCGCACAAGATTTTGGATTCTGAGACCCATACGAGAAATTTGTTCAGTATAATAAACAGGGACTGTGCTCCCTGAAGATTTCAAGATGCATTGCAGACAAAGCCATTATAACACTTCTGCAAGTGCCTGCTAAGTTTCAGCCCCCTTGATTAAAGAATAACATTACTGAAAACAACTCTAATAATTGCAAAGTTTGTCGTGCCCTGGACCATGCCTCAGCCTTACCCTACAGTCCTCTCCAAATTTGTACCACCCACACATCAGTAGAAACACAACTGCTCAAAATTTTTTTTTGTACAGCAAGGGAGGGAGAAAATCACTTCACTTGGATAAGTTTGACTCCACCCTTCCCTCTTGGAGAAGAATGACTTTGGCTGGCTTGCTGATTATTTCTTTTGCAGTAATGGTTTTATTGAGTATATGAAAGTGTTAAGCTATGTCTCACTTAGGCTGCATTTGGCTCTTAACTGGATTACCATACAAAGAATGTTACAATGAGGCTCCGAGGTCTGCCAGGTCAGCTTGGTAAATGATAGCACCTCTTGAAGCTATAATGGATGAGAGGATCCTTGATAAGATTTGACACTTGTACTATATACGCTGTCACAGCAGACATTTTGCCTTTTTCTTGATGTTTTTAAGGCCATAAATATTGGTCTCTAATGTTAAGTATGTGAACCTCACATTAATCACACTGCCAGGGAGAGCAAAGAGTTTTGCTCATAAACTGAAATGGAGCACAGTTAATCTATCAATGTTCTGTAATGAGGACTATTATAACAAAGTATTTAGGTTGATTTACTGATGGGCTACACATCTCTGCTAATGATCACACATCAGTAAAAGAGCAAAGGGACCATCTGGATCACCAAGAGTCTGAGATTCATTGAATAATGTGCAGATCCTTCCTTATCTCTACTGTAAATTTCTTAAACTCAGTCTGTGCCAGTTCACTTTCTCCAGATGAGTCTGCTCACTGGGGCATGACTGCTATCAGAGGGCTATCCCCAGTTTACATGTCTGGGTAGCCTGGCCCCTCAATTTCAGTATTTTCATATATTGCCTTCAGTTTCAGAGACAGGACAAGAGAAGGCAAAGGCACTTCACTGATCATAGAGCTACCTCAAAATGAAGTAAGGAATTCTAGAAAAGTTAAAATTAACTAGCTTGAATATTTTTATTTATTATTTATACTGTGTAATCTGTGTCTAGCATTCTCCCATAGACATCTGATCCCTGTCAGATGCTGATGCTAAATAGATACAGAAGACATCTGCAATCCCTACCTTGGGAATTTTAAATCTGAATTTCATCAGATATTTAATCAGAGTAACAGTCATGGGCTCAGGAGGCAGGAATAATCTCACTTTCCCTTAGATGTCTCCATTAGAAATACCTAAGCCTAATGAGTTACTTATTCATCCTCAGCTTGACTTATGGTTCATGGACAACCCTCGAGCATTTTAAAAGAATTCTCACGTGACAGCAGGTGAACTGCACTCACTAAGGTATGCCACATCGTAAAATTCAATTGTTTTTTCTCCTCGTGAAAGATTTCTGCCATAGGCTCACTATCCCTGTCCAAGAAGCACCAGAGAGTACACTGCCAAGTCTAGGAGCTGGACTTGGGAGAACCTGTCTTGGAGGAACAGTCCCAGATATACATGGTGGGAAGGCAGTGACAAGTGAAGAACCAGGTCACCTAAATCCTAATCCAATTTAATTTGAGGAGTTTTGCAATCTTCAGAGCACCCACGTAAGGTTAGCAATGAAAGTTCCTGCATTCAGCTCTGCTTTATCTAGGAGAAACTTCAACATGTTAATATAAGTACACTTGCTTTAGGATAATTCTTCTGGTGGGTGTCAAAATGAAGACACCAGGTTTATGCAGAAGCTCCTCACCTTTCCCTTATGGAACCATCTATTCACCTGTGAATACGGACACTCCTTTTCTATTATGGAAAGCATGGCTGTGCTTGGAACCATATTGATAGCTGCAGGTGAATTCAGTCTTGGTGGGGGATCAGCAGGTCTGATTTTCAGAAACCACCTGATAAAACTTTGAGTTCATTGAGGGCATCAGATGAATAGAGCAATCTTAAAAAAAAAAAAAAATCCCTTACTCCATTTACACGGGTGAGCAGTAGAAAGAGCATGACCTCTCAGGAAAAGAAGGAAATGAGTTCTCCGAAAACCATATGCAACTGTGGAGAGTCAGGCTCCTCCTGCCTGTGGGTACACTCCTGTCACTGGATGCAAAGCAATCATCCCAGCTGCACACTCATCAAGCCTGGGCAATGCAAGGCAGGCCAAATTTGGTTGAAGAAATAGGCACAGGACATTTCTTCTAAAAGGTCATCAGTAATACAAACATATCTTAAAAGACATCCTTAGTTCCAGTTTGGCTCCAGTTCCACGGGAGAGAGATGTGTACACCCTTGCCTGTTCTGTGCTCTGGTCTGTGCTGAACATATTGTACCACCACTCGCTTGTAATGTAAAGCTGTTGCCTGCTCTAAACTGACCAAGGGATCAGAAAAGATGCCAAATCAGAAAATAGAAATGGTCACGGAGCATCTGGGACAAGAAGTGCCAGTGTATATGGGTGAGCAAAAGTACATGCTTCTCTCACTTGGCACATTCATAGGTACCAGCCATGGATGAGGACCCAGAGAGGAGAAAATGCTAACAGGGCCCAGACAGGGGTCCTTGGTTAGAACAAAAATAGTTGGCAGGCATTGGTTGTTGCACCTTGCCCTTAAAGAATAGTGGGAAGTTATAATTCTTTAGCAGATTGAGGGATAACTAGATTAAACAAAGGAATAATACAGGCAAAAGCATTAGAAGAAAAATTCAAAAGAAACATTCAGCCAAAAATTAATGTACCATTAACATTTAATGAAGTGCTTTGCCTTGCCTTCTTTAGGATGTAGTAAAGAAATATTTTTCCCTGCTTTTTCTTCTTCATTCTCCTTTCCTCCATTTTCTCTCTCTCTCTTTTTTTTTTTTTTTTTTTTTTTCCCCTGGTTCTGCATCTCTTGGATCTAAATACACTGAGATTTCTGGGTCTGAACCTGAACTCAGATCTGTATTTCACAACTGGCCTCCCTGTTTTTCTACCAGGTGACTCTGGATGTGAATATCCTCAGACTGCAAAGGGACACAGTAGATCTCACCCTGTGTGCTAGGTTCAATGCCAGCTCTGGTTTTTGTCTTTCTCTTCTGACCAGAGCTACATAATACTAAAAACTACTTAATTTTAAATTTCTGGAGTGATACAAAGGGCAGCTTGGTGAGGAATAGCCCAAGTCTAAATCCCTCAGCTCCTCCCAAGCACATCCAGGTGCCACCTAGTTCATCAGGTTGGTATGATAGACCTTACCTCATTCACTGCTGCAGTTCCTGCAAACCCAACACACTTAAAATACTTATTATTATCTGTATCAGGGTAACATCTAAGACATTTGACTCTTGTGCCTACCTGCAGGAGATGGAGAAAGCTAATTGGACAAAGGGGAGCGAGGTGATATTAAGGTAACTATGACTGATATCATAAAGAGTGATCAACAGCTGTCTGATAGCTGCATGGGTCATGGCAAGGGTCATGGTAAGGATGAGGTTTAGGAAAGGATTAGAAAGGACACATGGAGTTTCTTCCTGCTATGAACACATCATAAAAAATGTCAAAAGCTCTTGGCAAGAAACTGAACACATAGGTGAAAAACAGTTGGTAATTTGGGGAATTTTACCTCCCATTGCTTGCACAATATTTGAAGATATGCCAAAAAAAAGAAGTTTCAGTCTCCTTCTAGAGACGTGTGAGTCCTGGGCTTCTTTTTTCTCCATATATTCTTCTTATGAAGGTCCTCACTGAGCTAACCTCAGGAGACTGCTGCAGCAGCTCATCTCCATGCCTGAAAAGGGGATGCAGATTTGCAATCTGATGCAGGAGCTAAACTACAGTCAACCCCTGCCACCACTCCTCCCACCGAGCACACGGGTGATGCTTAGTGTGCTTGTCTGGAAGGGCTGCAGTAAGACTTCATGTTGCAGGACCTAGGTGAGGAGACACACAGGGAGACCTCAACACCTCCATGGCCTTCAGCTCCTGAAGGGGAAAGATGAGCATTAGCAGTGCTTTCGGTAGCACAATACTTGTGCTAATAGTGCACACACATGGGCAATCCTGGATGGTAGAACAGTAGTTATAGATGGGTCAGCCACAAACCTCATCTGTGAAAACAACCTTAGGAGTTCTACGTTGTTCAAACACACTGCTGTTTGTTGACTAGTGATCCTGACAGAAGATTTTCCTATCCGATTTTGGACAGATAAACAACAACATCCTGGCTGTCCCATCTCAGAGACACCCTCTGTTTCTAGTGGATGTTGGGAAATGCGTAAAGCAAATGACATTTCTTTCTTGGTATAGAACACCTGTGAAGCCTCTGCTTATCTTAAAGTTACCGAGGGAGTTAACAAATCATTTGTAAAAATGCCTTGGCCTGATTCATCTTTTACAGCTGTGGTTATTTAAGTAAGGGACATGATCACTCAAGGTCTCCTCCTTAGACAGCAGAAAGAATGAGGCACCAGCAGAAGATGTAAGACAGACCAGCTCACTCTCTGGGCAACTTCTACAGACAACAGAAACAGTCTAAACTGACGAAGTTTAGTTTGGGTATTTCAATGAAATATCTAATTTTAGAAATAAATTGATCTGGGTTTATGAAAGTGCTGTATTCATGCTTTAGAAGTGTCACTGCCAATGCAAATGCTTAAATATGTCATCAACATCTTGCCTCTACATTGACCTAGACCAAAAGTTAAATCTATGATATGCTAGCAGTTATGATGATTAATATTTTATAGTTCCTTACAGAAATTGCTAATTTGCAGGTAGGGATTGCTGGTAATTAGGACAATGTTGGAAATATTTTACCTCATGCAATCTTCAGTAGAAAAGCCTTGTATGGAAGGCAAGACATGTTACACTTTTGGCAGACAAACCATACTGGAAATAGACGCAATGATATGTTAAAATAGTTTTGCCTGAATTAGTTTTTTTCAACAAGCCTGGAGGGTTGGAAATAGCTTCGAGAATATATGGCTAAGTATGACCTGCCATATATTCTGTACTTTAGAGACCAGTTTCTCCTCTGGAATCACAGCATGTGTACTCTCTAAAATTCCAGCTATACCCTCATCTGCTCTAAATCAAGCAACTGCCCTGGGGTTTAGTTTGCTTGTGTATTCAGGGAGTAGAAAGGGCCCTGGTACAGATGGGAATATTGGGCCCTACATCTCCTGAAAATCCCAGCCATGTTTTTCTACAAGTCTCTCCACTGAAGAGGCTGCCCAGCGCCCCTGCTTTGTATAAACAGGCTGGTGAAACCCCAAGGAGGAAAGAAATATATTTTGGGCCCAAATTTGGAGTTGACATAGAGCAGAGCCATCAGAAAGAGTGTAAATCAGAGATGAAATCCCCACTTAACCCTGACAATGAGGTCTAACGAATGAGCGCCAAACCCTGACTTGACTTTCATGCAGTGCTGCCCCATTGAGCTTCACGACTCCCTCTGGACCCTCACCCTCTCATCTGCAGAGTGCCTTTTTTGAAGGGCAATGCAAACTGTGATTCCTACACCATAAGAAAATAAAATGAGACATGGAGTAAAAATAACTTGAGAAGAGTTGGGCTTTTTGAGGCAGCAGGAGGCGAGGGTGAAGCACCTCCATTCTCTGACACCTCATGGACTCATCTTGCTGATGTCCAGCCTGGCCACTATGAAAGATGTCAAGCTTGAAGGTGTGGGAAAGGAACGACACTCACTATCAGCTGTAAGGAAGGGAAAGGATGCAGACCAGCGCTGAGCGTCTCAACGAGCCGATGAGTGCCGGAGAGTAAACACGGCCAGTGATGGCTACACATCAGCCAGCAGACGACCCTGTTTGCCAAGGGACTGAGTGGACAGGGATGTGAGCGCCAGCTTTGTTGTTATTGTCATGTCGTAAGGAGTAAGTGCACTGGATTCTACATGCCTGTGTGTTTGATCAGGAGAGCACCACTGACAGAGGATAAATAAACAGAGATAAAAACAAGATTAAGCAGGTCCTTCTCCTTATCGCTGCCTCTTTATCCCTATTGATCTCTGCCTGGTCCCTTTTCATCTAGCCTGGAATTCCTCACATGCTTGAACCATGAGCTGTCACATCTAATTAAAAACATAGTACGAGGTTTTGCATGCAGCAGCGGGTATTTTCCAGTGCCGGACAGCTGTGTGTTCAGTCTTTTGCCTTTCTCTATGAAAACTCATTTTGTCTTTGTGAAACCCACCTGGGTTTGGAGCCAAGGGATGGCAGATGTGAACAGGAGGAAAACAACCAGCTTTTTTGTTCAATCTTCTGCAGGACATATCTAGCCCCAAGGGTGCAACATAGGCCTCTTGCCCTGGGAGAGAGAAGATGGTATTTCTACCCCTGTTTGTTTGGTGGGGGTGTTCTTCCATTCTTGGGGGTCTCTGTGGCAGATGGGCCAAAGACACACATAAACTCAGCTCCCCTCCCTGCTTGCCGGCCAACACTTTCCATCCATTCAGATGTTTCTAAAGAAAAAGTGGTCACTGGCTGCCTCATTTCCACCCCATCCTTGCTTCTGTGTGCTGCCAGTTTTGCTCCAGAGCCCCCCACCTCTCTGAGTTAGCTGCTGCCTTCACGGCCACCAGATCGCTCTGGACTCACTGAATGAGCCCTTTTTACTTAAAAGAGTTAGAAGATGAAACATGTCAGTATCACTGGGGTAGTGTGTCCTTCTTCATAGAGAAGATGTCTTTCATAAATTGAGGATGATTTTCAGAGGTGGGTCCATAAATACCATGCATGTTTAAGGTCTTCATGAAGGTCTAACACCGAGCACATAGCTTCGGGTAGAAAATTAAGTCCCTCATGTTGTACACCTAACACTGCTAAGACAAACAAGGCTAAAATAGAAGGAGGTTACCAGGGTAAGGGTAAATAACACAGAAAAGGAAACATAAATAGCACTGTTTATTTTCTGCCTGACTTTTTTCATCTCTCCATTCTACCATTATTTTTCATTTTGTTAAAATATTCAATAAAAAAATTCACTGAGACGTGGCTTTCCCTCACACTCTCTTGATTTCTGGAAACTATTAGAACTATGGTTTTGGCTTTGGTTTTCAAAAGTGACTGGTGGCTTTAGGTGAGGCAAGATTTGCAAAGGGGGGACAATGCTATTAGGGAGCATGGGAGAGCTAGGGAGTGAAACCAGGCGTGATTATGAAGAGTCTGATCCCCCTGAGTCTGATTCCCCATGGGGGTAGCACTAGGCACCTTCATTTTTCACAGCTAAAACATGTTAGCAATTTGAAGACTGTGCTGAACTCTTCCCCTTTCTGAAATCAGGACCCTTGACTGTGTCTCAGGCTGGGCATCCAAAATCATATCATTTTGGAAAAGACAGATCATGTCACTCCATTTCTTTTGCAACTTTTTTGCCTGTCCCTACAAGTAAGGCACTTCAGATTTACTATGTGATCCAACAGGCAATCAGTGTGAGCAGTGCTTTTATTTATTCTTTCCTATGCCATCATTCAAGACCCCACAGTTTATTGCTCACTGCTAAAACAATATCATTAGACATGAAATAGACGTTGCCAGGCTCTCCCCCGTCTTAGCTCTCTCCATCTCCCTCCCCATCATTTTCTTCTGAGGAGAAAGGAAAGAAAACTTCTTTTCAGGATACATTGTAGGGAGTGCTCATGAACTGGCAATTTATTTTCTCCTGAGTTTGACACTGCCAGGCCCTTAGTGCTTTTATTGACTCTGGCTAAACACAGTGACAATTATTTTTGTTGGTTTCAAATCGCCTTCTCCAGCAGAGTGTGAAGTCAGCAGGTTTGGGGTTTTTTTTTGCATGTTGAGCATGCCCTTTCAGGCACCAAAAGAGGAGCAGAGGGAAAGATGATGGCTTTTTTTCATTTTTATCCAGTTGCACTTTGGCATTCCCTGAACGGACCTTTTGTTTCAAAGCAGGGAAAGCAAGGGAGAGGCTCATAGCTGAGAAGCAGATTGATAGTCATGGGGGAAAACAGAGCCAGGACATCCTTATCTGAAGGATCCTGCTGCAGAAACATGCTTTCCTGCACGTCCCTGCCAGCAGCCCCACCCACCCCTCCATGGTCATGCACGACCACCCAAGGACCCCGCCATCAAACTCCAGTCCTTCATCTTCCTCCTTCCTGGTGCCCTCAGGAGCACGGTGTCTCCCTGACCACCCTAACCCTCCATTGGGCTGTGAGGGGCCAGGATGATGATGAATAGGGTCTGTTTCTTGGAAAAGATGTTTAAGCTACCCTTGGCAAAGGTGCCCTGGAGCATTCATGGCTTGTGGCGTGTGCATTAAAGAAAGCATTTGTTTAAAGCATTTCATGTTACCCCTTCTGTCTCTATGTATCTATTACTGGCGAGGCCCAGGGAAGGCAAAAACCCCACAGACACTGTAGGTCAAGCCTGGGGAGTGCTCCACAAACTGACCTGCCATTTTGAACATGATGTGCAGAGGTTACCAGAAATAAAAAAATAAGCCAATCCTTCAGTCTACGCCTTGGATGAATGGGGTGTGCTTCTTCACTCTCTTATGACAGTGAAATTTAGACTTCAGACACTAAAGATCAGGTTTTCTCTGCCTACCCACTTTGCAAAGAGGCTTTGACCATTTTTGGCTCTTCTAATTGATACAAGATCCCATTCAGTTTCTGAAATAGAAACACTCTGGATTAAGGTAGATCTTGTCTGGGGGAGGAGTCGGGGAAAGGTACAAAAGTACTTTATCATTTAAATTGGTTCTTCAAACGTTTTTTGCTGTATTTTAAAAAATGTTCCCCCCAAATGATGAAAAATGTTTTAAAAAAACCCTCTTAAATTTACTCCCAAAACAAATTGCCATAGTGAACATTGCTGCTTACTTGGAAAGAAACACTTCCTGTTGGTTAAAAAAGCCTTTTTTAGAGATAATGTCCCACTTTTACAGCTGTGATATTGAGTAAAGTCTGAAGTTTCCACTGCCATCCAAGGACTCTCTCCCATTACTATCACCTTGTCCCAAACTGTGAGAAAATGCAGATGTGAATAATCTTTTTCAGATGGTGTCACCTTCCTGAGGCAATTGAACAGCCTTCATCAACAGACATCAATACCTCCCTCTAGACAGAATCTGTAGAAAAGCAGAAGGATTTTATTTGCACTTTATGCAGGAAGATGTAGAGTCCCCTAAGCTAAAGAAAAGGACAGTTTTATAAAATGCTAGGTCTGGTGGAGAGGTTGGCCTGAGATGTCCCTATTTCCCAGTAATCCCACTCGTTCCTGTCCATGTACTACCACTGGCTGTTGCTCCTGGTGTGTCAGGACAGATAGTAGTGGGCAGATGCTGCAAGTCCTTGAAATGAGGTTAAAAACATCCTTTCAGAAAAAAGCTACAGATTGATGTTTTACCTCTGGTGCTGTGATGCATGGTCAAAGGCAATGAGTGTTGGGGCAGGAGCGGAGACGAACATCTGAGGTACAGGAGGTGATGGGAACTTCTCAGTCTGCCTTTGCCCACACTTGGGGTCCATTTCAGGTCATGCAAGACAGAGTTCTGAGTAAAATTCCACTATACCAGGCAAAAGCCTTAGTAGTGTTGAACTGAAGTCACCTGGAGAGTTCTGACAGGAAGATGGATCCTGTCTCCGAGATGATCAGTTATTTCAGGGATGAAAAGGGGAATTTCTATTCACCTACAAAAACAAACAAGCAAATAAATATTTCTGGTTTTACTGACTCTCTGCCTTTGCACAAAACCACAGCATAGACTGCAGAAGACATCCCTCACCATACCTCCCTGCTTCTCCATCCCACCACCCCTGAGGGGCTTTTTCCTTGGACTTGCACCACAGATCAGTGGGTTGGTGCAATTGCTGTCTTGGCCCAAAGACAGATTCTGGAGCCCATTGTCTGGATCTGTCCTCACACTGCTGCCCTTCCATCTCCATGGCAGACAAAAACCCCAGATCACAGGAGATGTCTGTAGTTCTGATCCAGCTGCCATCTCCTGCAGGAGGTTCCCAAGGGGCCGATAGAAATTGCTCCTCATTAGCTGTTGTTGGGCACCTGACAGCAGTTTTTCAGTTTGGATTGAAAACTCCTTCTAGTTGTTATTGTTTCTCCATAAGGGACAGGTTATGACAAATAGGAAGTCGGTGTGTTCATGAGGTGGTGATGAAGGAAGGGAGGAAACATCACTTTTAAATCACGGGTGCTGCACAGCAGCAAGGCACTGTCTTTGCTGGAGGTCATTTCTGCTGACCGACCTCTCTGAGCTGTCTCCTTGTGCTCTTTGCTTTGATAGACCATCCCTTTCACCACGGCGGTACAATTGGCACCAAGTCTTGTCTGTCCTCCGCAGGCATTAAGTCAATTTGAGAGGGATTACTATGCCAAATGCAGTAATTAATTAGAGTGACATGCTTCGGCACCAAGCTTTTCATTATCTAGATTGCTTGACGTGCCTTTGTAGGGGCTGTGCTAGTATTGTCAAGGCCCATCAAGCTCCAGCCCTTCCCACTGTGTGTGTTTTGCTAATTCATATACCACTTTCCCCTCATTGGTGTCTTTTCCCCTGCAGCACCCGTCTTCGTCATGGTTGCTTACCTCCTTCGCAGTGATACTGCTTCTAACCAAAACCCTCCCATCCCTGAAGATGATAGCAACCTCTCACCCTTGTGTCATCCCAGCACCTCAGTACCACACTATGCTAGTAGATGAGATTTGCTTTTTTTTGTCCTCTCCTCAGCCTCCCATGCTGCAGAGATAACACCCAGCTGTGTGAGCTGTCCTGGGGAATCCACTACCCACTTTTGCCTGCCCATGAGAATCAAGGCCTTCCCAAAGCTCAGCACCCTGCTGTCAGCAGTGCCTCTTCCTGGAGATCTATAGCATCTCACTTCACCTTGCCTGGCCATGCTCAGAAGGATCCAGAGTATGTGGAAAGCAATCCTTTTCATTTCTAAAGTTCTGCCATTGAGACAAGAAGCCATTCATAAAAAGAAATATTATCCCCAAAACTACATAACCTCTTTTTTTCCCAAAAAAGGATCTGGATACCTTTCTACAGAATCTGTTCCCTGCCATTTGTGTTTGCTCTGCATCTTCTTGATCTTTCAAGGACCACAGCTGAAAGAGACCAGTAAGAGGCTATGGAGAAGATCTTCCCAACCCTCTCTGAACCCTGAGGTGGGACTCACACCACTGTATTTTGAGGTGAAGGATATTCTGAGGGAAGTGAAGGCAACACCACCAGAGTTGCTCTGGCAGTGGAGGATGCATCTTCTCTTTCTGTGCTTTCTAACAGAAGTGACAGTCTCATATTTGGAACCCAGGTGTGTGCCTGTCCCTACCCCTGATTTGGAGTCTCTGTGCAGCTCTTAGCAAGTTTGAGTTCCCTGAGCCTTGCTCTGTGATGTGGAGACATAATTTTCATCCCCTCTCCTAACCAAAAATTTACAGATTTCTATACTTAAACTTGACAAGTTCAGTCCTGGTTTCAGCATCTATTCAGAAACATGTCATGCTGGTCTTCTGCAGCACTAATGAAAGGTCGATCTCCTTCTGCATGTTTTTAACTCAATGACCCTCTGTATAAGTGTGACCAAGAAAAGGTGCAGCATCCTCGCTGCTATATGAACACATAGTAAGAAGCAGTTCCTGCTGGAATGAGTGGACAGACTTTTTTAACAACAGAGGTGTTGCTGTCATGGTCTTGCAGACAAGACATGAGGCAAACAGCAAGTCCTTTGCCAAAATTCAGGAAGGAAATTGTCAACGGGAGTGGTAAGAGAACTCAACTCTTCCATGACATCCCAAACTGAGTGGCATTATTGCACCTGCTGGGGTATTTCTCCTTAATTGGAGACAAGCAAGGCAACAAGATTTTGAATTAAAATTTATGTTCATCAGCAGTGCATGACCTTTTGAGTTTTTGAAAAACAAGTATGGATTGGCAAGTAACTAGAGAAATACCTAGAATGTTTATTCTACCTAAACTTCTAGACATTTCAGTATTAATGGTTGGTATGAGCATTTCCAGCAACTGATCTTTGGGAAATACAATTCTCAGAACAATCCCATTCATTATTTCAGCCCACTCCACTTGAAGCTCCTATTTCCAAATGAAAATTGAGGGAGGGAAAACACACATTAAAAGAAAAAATAAATAGAAGGATTCCAACAACTGATTTTCATTTGAGCATCTTATATTGATTTTCCTCCTTTATAATTATGCAAAATAGAGTGCATCTTTCCTTAATTAAATGGGTAATGACTAGTTTGGTAGCCAGCAGAGCAGTGCCTTCAGAGAAAAGATAGTATTTGAAAGCAGAGGTTATGCGCAGAGCCCTCTCAAACAGATCTTTGTGCCAGAGGCTTTGTTTTGATACTAGAAACATTTCCACTACAGCAGCCTCTGATGGCAGTCATGTGCAGGATTAGGAACTGACTCCATTCAAATAACAGACAGCTGTTTGGAGTGAAAACTCGTCTCTGTCAATTTGCACTCAAAGAAGGCAGAGGCAAAGGAAAAAAAAAAGACCCTGGGCCTGGGAATCATTGTAGCTTAATCCCTCCTTTGGCAGGAGATAAAACTAGGGCTTTCCAATGCTCTATAATTTCTTGCATTGACCTGGAAAGAGATTTCTCTATTCACTGGGCTGTAAACCTCCTTTTTTTATATTTACTACATGATGTACAAGAACTGAATCTCCAGCAGAGAAAACATGCCGTGTTCGGCTAGGAGCCTGGGAAGAAACTTAGTCTCAGGTTAAATAACTTAGTAAAGCAGGGGTGCACAGTAGCTGCTAAAACCACTTATGGATTGTTCTTTTAACTTCCAGCGGAAGGTTTTCTCATTTTCTGCAAAATTGGCTGAGATTTCCAGAAGTGGCTAATGATTTATGGTGGTCTGCTTTTTCAATGCCAAATTTCAAACCCTGGAGGAGGGCCTGATTTCCGAGACTGGGTGCACAGCTCTTACAAAAAGTCAAATATCTTTTGTGCATCTCAAGTCCCTGGTATTTCTAGTCATTCATGCACTCTGATTTAAAAAAAAAATATATATATATATATATAGTAGAAAAGCAGAACCTCTGGTCATGCTCTGTCAGGCACAACTGCAGACACAGCTAAGATATGAGCTTCACTGCTCCCATATAGCACACAGGTATTTTTGGTTAGCTTGGTGCTTCTTGCCTGCACCATAAACAGGCTCTTGCAAAAGGTGTTTCTGTTGTTTTTCATGGGAAAAACTGACTGTACCAAGGGACACCCCCTAAGTACAACAGAACAAGTGTCAAAGCTGTGACCAGGATTCAAGGCTGTGTGCAGCTGGAGTCATTCCTTTTCCCTAGTCCTCCTCCACAGAACTGCATTTTAAAAACAAAGAGAATAGTATTTAGTCCATTAGAGAATTAATTTCATTAAGAAATTAAACACCTCCTTTGGGGCTATTTGGAAAAGCTTTGATGGATGTCTTTTCTCTCAGAGATCTGAGTGTCCTCTCAACTGAAAAGGCTTGCACAATCATATGAAAAAGAGGGAAAAAGTTCTGACCGTATCAAAATGTGCTATTTTGACGTTCTGAAATGAAATTTGCCTTGGCTTTTCTTTTGGATGTAACTTTGGATTTAAATTTTCTATTTCCTCTGCCACATACTTTATTATCAAGCTGGCTGTGGCATCTCCACCACATAGCTGGTTGAGAAATGCTGGGGCAGGCAGCTGTAGGTAGGTGTTGCACAGGACCCTCCAACCTCTTAACATACCTCCAGACGCTGTAGAAACACTCAATATCTACAAGAAAAAGACCATCAATTTTCTTGAAACAAACTGTTTGGAATTGACCAAGAAAAAAATATAGAGCGATCAATCGATCTATGTGTCTATCTATCTATCTATTTGAGTAAGGTGGGAGGAGTTTCTTTTACAGAAGATCTAATAGAAGGCTGGGATTCGTATCCATGTGAAATGAAGCTAGTTTATGAAATCCTGTACCTCTGTGAAACAGCCCTTCTACCCCTGGGGGCTGCAGAAGCCCATGTGGAGGGTGTACCAGCAGCCAGGCCACGGCCAGGAGAAACATCCTTTGTCAGCACAATGCAAAGAGAAAGAGTGGGAAGGAAGGGGATGGAGAAGTGATTTTGCATAATGCTTTCCCTGCTTTGTTTGGATTGGAAGCCTGTCTCCCCATGTCCCAGCAGACAGCCCTCGGATCGTTTGGAAATTGTGCCCAGTTCATTCTTGTATAGAGCTGAAGCCGAGACTGTTTGCTATGGCAGATGCCAGGGCGCTCGGCAACCTACAGGAAAGAAAGTCTTGTTCTTAAAAAAAAAAAAAAAAAAAGGCAAAAGCCCCCCTTGAGCTTGGGAGCAAGGAGACATGGATCCTATTCCAAGCCCTGTGCTCATTCTGGGTGGCCTTGGACAAGTCATATTGCTGACTCTGTTCAGCTCTGCCTGAAAAAGCAGGATGAAGCGTGGCAGGGGGGTATTGCTCCCTGCTCACCGTGGAAGGAGTGCTGTACACCAGGAGCTGCCAGCAAAACCCCTGATGGATGAAATGGGCTTTGTAGCTTTGCTTCAGCTGCATTGGCATCAGTATCTTTGGGTATATGTGCACTGTCCGTGGAGGGAGGTCCCAAGAAGATGGCATAGCCTGCTAGGTTGGGGCTGGGAAGCTGCCACACAAACAAGTTATTGACTCGGGGCAGGCTCGGGAGTAGTTGTGTGCACCAAAGGTGGGAACTTGGTGTGGCAAAAAGACCAAGGATTTCTTTTGCCCCATCCGATTTTTGCATTACCTGCTACAACAGATTGCATGTTGTATCATCTTGATTGCTCACACTGTGGGTAAAGCCTATAGCAAGCTGTTCTTGATAATAAACACTGGATGGAAGCTGGTATCACAAAAATGGCAGCTGGAGGAAGTCTAGGATCAGTTAAGAATCTGGACCTGAACCATAATACTAATATTGTCTCTGTTGATGTTAACCCTATAACAACTGCATGAACAAATTGTCCAGCCCCTTAGTGTTAGCCAAAGAAACTCTCCTTTCATGAAGTTCAAAATACAGTGATTGAGATTATTCACCTCAGGTAGATTAACAATGAGCAATCTTGAATCCTGCCAGTCTAGACTTTACTTCAAAAAGTGGAATGTCCCTTAGGGATTCAGCATCCAGAATGAAAACATGGAAACCTCCTCTTCCTTTACTTCAGCAAAGACTAAGAAGTTTTCTTCGAGTTGTACCTCCTCTTTTAGAAACTTCTCTACTACCTCTATGGGCTTTGCCCTGCTCAGTGTTTCAGTCACTTTGTAAATGCTCAGGTATTTCCCACACTTACTGAGCAGTATCCACCTGCGAGATGAGGCTTGTCAGAACAGGTCTTTTCTTTTTTTGGGTCCTGAACACTTCAAAACAGGCTGGGAATTTTCTGTTTCTTTCCAACTGTACAAGCAAGTCTAAGAAAATATGTGACCTCTTGCTACCACCCTGCCCTCGCTGCCATCCAGCTCCAGGAGACATCACCTCTCCTGCAACATGGGAGATACCTTTACCTCCATTCCTCTAGGAACTCACTGAATTTTGGAGATTACTGGAAAGATGCTTCTCTGAAGCAAAAGTGTGTTCGACCTGTTACAGAGATAGCACAAAAGACTCACAGAGCAGCTGAATTCCTTTTTTTTAGACACTGAAGTTCCATAGTTTTTGAGTCTTGATAAAGTCATTACAGTGCCAAAAGGGGAAACACATGTCGTTTCCATGGCTGAAAGCAACCATTAAAGATAGCTACATTCAAGTGTCTGGAAGCTTCAAAGAGCATGATAATATGTTCATATTCTTTACTTGCATGAAGGATGTTGTGGATATTTTTTCTTTGGAAAATGGGTCTTATTAAAAAAATGAATTTTTCTTTTAACAAGAATGCTTTTAACACAAACTTTCAATCTGAAAGTAAAAAAACTAAAATAATTTCTTTTCAATTAAAGTTTTGCTGCATTTTTCTAGAGAATATTACTATTTTAAATTAAATAATTTTTTTTTTCATCTACTATATCCTTTTCTTTACCACTGAAAAAACATTAAAAGTGAGTGATATTTTTCCTGCCCAAATCTTTCATCTTTTAGTCTGTGGTTTTTGAAATGATCTTTACATTGGAAAGTTATAGACAAAAATGCATGTGACTTCCACTCTGTAAATTCTTTAATATCAAAGAAGCTTTAAATATTGACAGCATGTTAATTTGATATTTTGTCTTTTTGCAATTTTTACCAAGGTAAAGGAAGTTTTAAAAAAAAAATTATCAGCATTAATGTATCCACTGCTGTATCAGGACAGAGGTGGAGGTGGGTGATTGACTTGGGGGTTTCTCTCTTCTGTACTTGTGCCAGGTCCTTTGTGCTCTTTTACTTGTTAAATGCTTGCACTGGGCAGTCTGTATCTGCAAGAAATTATCCCATCAACATTTAATTTTGAGAGGAAGTCTAATCCAGCCAGAGGAGAAGTGAGGCCCACCCTTGGTATATGTTGGCTGTATAAATTGAACTGAGAGGATGCTGTCGTCAAAGAACTGTTTATTTACAGGGAACTTTTCTAATCCATATAGTGGAGATCAAAACCTCACGGCAGAGTCTTTGAAACTATGAGACACAACAGAACTTACCCTCCTGTTAGGTTTTGGAACATCACCTTGGAACAACATGAAGGGGAAACTTTTTTGAAATTTTTTCAACCCCCATGATACCAGCGGCCACAGAGTCCCCAGTACTATGAGGGAGATATTACAAAGATGTGTACATAGTCTTGAGTTACAAGGAATCAATCATACATCCACCTGGAGAAGGAAGAGATGGCTCATATGGCTGTTAATTTACCACATTAGGCTGCTCTTGGAGTTAACCTCCTGTTGCTCCCACAGATACAGCTCTCCCACATCTGGAACTGAAGGCCCAGAACAACACAGTTTTGCACATAATGAAGCTGCCAGTACGTACACAGCTCAATCAGCATGGCCTTGTGAGCCATCAGACTCCATGGGGAGTGATGTCAACAGATGAAAAGCTAGACTTGGTCTGCAGCTCTTCTTCATGCGTCTGCTGCCTTCAAAACCTTGTGCTCAAGTTAAGGCTTGAAGCTCTAAGGCTGGGTGGTTCCAGATAGCTGTCACCATGCTGTCTTTTGACTCTGAACTCAACCATTAAGCAGCCTGTCCCTTCAGCAAATGCATCAGAACATCCTTGAATTATCTCTATTAGCTCTGGCATGTTCCTTTCCCCTGCATTCAGATCACACAAATAGAGGCTTGGCCACATAAATTGCTAGAGTCGCTTCGACATCTCATATTCTTAACATCACTGCAACACCCTGGAAATGTTCCCTTGGCCTCATTCAGCCTTTTAACTAGATAAGACTGAAAATGTGCGTAACACCAGATCTTCCTCCAGCATTGCTCCTTTGTGCGGCTGTAGTTGGGAATGGGACTACTCTGAAGTGTTCACAATTTGTGCATTATGCACTCAGATCACTTGAATAAGGACTTCTCAGCAGCCTTTCATAACTGGTAAAATTTTCCTTTTACACTGTGCTGTTGGTTTCTGCAGAATTACACAGGATAACTGGCACTGCACTGGGGAGGGTGCTTGTTGAGCTGAATGCTGTTATCTCCATGCTTCAGTTTCCACATAGTAAAAAACAAGGGTAGTGATGCTTTCCAGCTCTGTGAGCTCCTTTGAACTCTACTGCCAAGAAGAGCTAGATATCAGTGGATAGCATGGTTACAATGAGCTCTGTTACTCTAACACATCCCTGGGGTAAGACCAAACCAAACAAATTCCCTATAAATAAATTTCTTACATTGGAGAAAAGCCATGTTCTGGCACTCCCAAGCAGGCCACTTGATTGCTGAGCAGTTGGCATCTGCTTACTCTCCAAGGCAGAGGCAGCTGGGCAGAAGTGCAGAAAATTGTTTGCTAGCCCATGGATCTGTGGGGCACCAGCATCAGGGGTGCTGCCTGGCAATGCTGATATCCACAGGACTGTGCTAAGAAGGTCAGAAGATGCATGGAGATGCCTTGTTGGTGCTCATCGTCAGACACAAAAGGGACACCCAAAGTCATGTTCATCTCTTTGTGACCACAGTATATTTTGTGAAGTTATGCTAAGTGTATGGCAGGCACCAGCAGGAGCCAAAGTCCCCTGTCTAAAACTGTGTGACATGAACTCCTGAACATTAGTTGGAATGTGAAAATGAAGAGCCTGGCGACACTCTCTACACTTATCTATGAACTTACTGCTTTTCTTTTGAAGATTTAGTATAAGGCTGACATAATGATATATACGATATATTTTTATTTCCCTTTCATCATCTTTCCTTTCCATTTAACAAGAACATTGCGAATAAGAGGGAAAAGATAAATAAAAATAAACTAAAACCAAAGTAAAATTTTATTCCTATCAACAATCTGATTCAGTCCTAAATTTGAGAACCCAAGCAAATCTTAGTTCATTTACTCCCTGAGTTAATGATTACAGTTCCTAAATAATAAGACATTCTGTAGCCTGAAGTCCTCATTTTGAGTATATATTTATATTAGCAGTTAAGTATACTTTTCATGGGCAATTAAGACATTATTCGCTCCTAGCTATTCACAGACATCTCAGGGGGGAATGGGGGGAGAAGGAATTATAAAGTCACAAGGATAATAACAGCCAAGGACCCTTTCCTCTTCTTGTGATATTGATTTTCAGAATATAAACAGAGGCACAGAATGCTGGATCTTGGTAATATGCCTATTTTAAATGCCAGTTGTCGAGTAAATAGACCTCTGTGGGGATATGTTTGTTTGAAAAGTCCTTTGGGATTAGAGAATATTAGGCCGGCATTCAGCCTGAGACCTATTTTGTGAGGCGTCTTTGTTACTTTGTCAGCTTTCTAAAGCCCTTTATGATAGGTCTCAGCCCTGGTGATATTTATTCAAGTAAACCTAAGAATAAGAGTTAAGATGCAGCTGTTCCAACATTGTGGACATCTTTGGGTCTCAGTGTGTTTCATCTCTACCCTGAAGTGCAGGACATCTTGGAGCAGACCAACAAAGTATTCACACTCAGGCCTTCAGTATGCCACTTAGACATTTTCCACAGTCAATACCTTTTACTAATTAATTCTGGCCCTGTAACTTTTTGCTCAGACACATGAACTAGTGAGTTATTTATTTTCCACCAGCTGACACATAAGACCCTGGTTTTGAACAAGACTTATCCTGGTGCTTACTTGCAGCCCTGCATTTTGCCCTTCCTCTGAGGAGTAGAGGGTTTATATTTTTGTATTTTCCAGCCAAAGAAAATAAAGCCTTTCTCTGTCAATCGGGGCATCCTTTAGGTCGTTCACTCTCAACTTTGTGACATGGGAAGTGCATTCCCAGGCAAGACTGATCTTTCCTTGCTTGCTATCAAACCGGGTTAGTGAAGCCACATTTATTAAAAATAAAAAATAAAAGGCGGCTCTGGGTTTTTGCTGTGGCTCCCATTAAGTGTTGGACTTTTCCAGTTAGCCTGAGTCGAAATGCATGTATTCACTGATTTCATCCTGCATCAATTAATTCAGACTATAGGAGACATGATATAAAATCCTCATGTGAACATGGTTGTGTACTAACCCAGAGCTAGTTGTCACCAAACAGACTCTTTCTCAGACTGAGTATTTCATCAGGCCCTTGACAGATGGAAGAATTTGACTTTCATTTGTCACTTAGATATGTTTATAGCATCCAATACTATTAAAACCTTCAATAAACCCACTGGATGACAGTAGGTCTCCATGTAATGTACTTACTCTTTCATATATCACACATTAGATAAATGGCAAAAATACAAAATTGATTTTCATAACAAAGATCATTATATTAATTTTATTACTATGTTGTGTCACACGGTGACTGAAAATCACAGGAGAACAGCAGACATGGGCAGCCAGAGCAACCTTGGAGGGGAAATCCAGAAAACAAGGGCTCCTGTAACAAACTGTGTTGCAATCCCACACTTTGTTCCTGTCTGTCTCTCTCCCTGTTTTATAGACAAAGGGAAAAGGAACCTTAAAATCCCCCAGAACCTACACTCTCTCAAGTGTAGAAGTCTACTGAGGCCACAAATACAATTGCAGTGAACACTGTGGTTGTGGTGAAATCACATGTATAATGGACAAGACTAGAGAGACACCACTGCAGAAACAAGCAAGCCAGCCATGGCTCTTAATTTCTAGGATTTGGTGTGAGGTTGATTTACTGTTCCCAGACTGTAACAAACAGTAGGCATTATAAAAGACTGTATCCTCACTGGGAAAATATTTAGGGCATGTGAAAAAGAAAGGCCTACAACTGAGCAAATGATACTTAACTGGGGAGAAACGGGTAGCTTCAGATGGTAATTCATTTAATCCTAAAAAATGGATGTAAAATATAACAGATTAGATCAAAATCAGAAAACTAACTTTAGGCATCCAGGGCTATATCAGAGGGATCTCAGTTTAAGCATCTAAATAACTTTAAAACTGATTCTCCTGCACCCCACCTGTGTAACAGCAGGCTCATGATCTTTCCCCATGTGTATGTCTCATGGGTGTGTTCAGTAAATGAGTACTTGGGAAGCATTTTGAACTCCCTGTGCAGCAGAAACTACCTTCCCCAAGTGCTATCATGAATATCCAGTCTCCAGCCCTGTATTTGGAGAGTGTGGTATTTCATTTCAATAGCAAACCCACAACTGCAGCGTTGTTTGTTTCCACAGGTGGATTTGAAGTACATGCCATCTTAATCACTGAACCTGACCATGAGAAATCATGGACCCCTATTCCAAAGGCAAGATCTTCCACAAACACAGGGCTTGCTCCAGGAAGGCATTTCTCTGAGCAGAACACAGATGGATTGTAGGAACAGACAGAAACCCACTGTTAGTGAAGCTGAAGAGAAAAACCTGGGCAGAATCCAGAACTTAACTCAGGTAAATAGAATGGTACATTTCTGTGAAAAACTTCATGAATAACCAAAGACTTTTAAAATAAACCCTTTCTGGAAGTTGCAGCATACAGTATTCTCTTCCAGGAATGATATTATAAGACACAAGCATTACAAATTTCATATTTTCTCATTAAGTAACAACAGAATAAATAGAGTTGCAGCCCTAACTAGGCTGGAGCTGGAATACTGCTTACAGTCTATTCTGTTCTGAGTGCTAACCAAGCATAGATTAGTGTTCATCCCCTAACCAAAGTTGCCTTAAAAATCAGGTATTGACTTCCAGTTGGTTTCTTCAGCTCCTTTTGTAAGCATGGCAAGAGGGAGAAGGTGCTCTGCCACGTGCGGTACCTGTCCTTGGGGAGCTCATCTCTTTCTGTTGGCAACACAGGGAGCCCAGCCCTGGCTCCCCAATAAATTTGTAGGCAGCAAAACTTTGAGGACTCCACCCAGACTGCACCCTCCCCAGATCTGCTCCCTTATTCAAGAAAACCTTAAATTATAAGTAGTTGTTTAACATGAGCACATACCTGAAACTCAGTGGAAATTAGGTGGATGAGGAAGTGTGTTGCTTAAATGCATCATGCATGAATATGCAGGGAAGGAGAGGGTGGAAAATCAGTCTTTTACAGTCATTCAAGTTAAAAAATGAATTTGGACTTGACCACAGTCACTTTCTTTGAATATTCAACAGCTGAACTATGTTAGTATGGAAGTTCATTGACAGCAAATGTTAGCTATTTTGTGAAAGCAAGTTTGGATGTTTAAAGTGGGTTGGGTTCGAAATTCATGTTACTTTGTGACCAGAGCTATGTGTTGCTTTATCTTTGTACAGGGCTGAACACACTGGCAATGCTGCCAGAATGAAGGAACAATAATTCTTTCATGAGATCACCAAAAAAATATAAGTATCATATTCATGGACTATTCATATAGCAAAAAATAACAATAATTCAAGCTCAGATCACCTCTACTATAATTACGGCACTGCATATCCCAACCACTGCCGGGCAATTCTGGTCATGTTGACTATTTATGTGCAGAATTTCTTACTGGGGTCTACATAAAAGAGAGAATCATCTCCTTGTGGGTCAATAGGGAGAACTAATTAATCAAAATAAAACTAACCCTCAGAATGTAAATATATCTGCCTGTAAATTATTAAATTCTATAACTTCATAATTCTGTTCTACACATGACTTCCTGAAAGCAGCTCTCTATAGACCTCAAAGGGCCAGATTTGTCTCAACAGCGTATCTCAAAGGCTAAACTGGTTGATCCACAACTGGTATATTGCTAAGTTGATTTTATGCACGTAGAGGTGTCTGTACTAATGTAGTAATAATCTCAGGATTTTTCTGTGGTTGATAAAGACAGTGGAGTACAGAGGATGGATTTGATATTGGAAGATGCCTCTGTCTCTCCTTTAATTACAGAAGGTCCATGTAGGATAACTGAACTCCTAATCACTCTACCAAGTACTTCAGTAAGATACATAAAGCAATTTGGGACTTTCCTCATGAAGTCATCATCTTCAAGTTCCAGAACAAGCAAAACTCCTTCATTTATCTGCACATATTTCCCCATCTCCTGCCAAACCCAAAATGACTGACTCGCAGGGGGCAAGCCAGAGCATGCAGTTGCACTTGAGGGTGCTCTGTGCTGCTAAGTACATGCAAGAGCAGGGCTCAGGTGACACTGAAGTAGCTCAGAGAATTTGCTCACCATTTTTGAGTCTCAGTATCCATACACACACGCACACTTTCCTTTGCACCACAAGGTGAAAACCATGAGGGATTTATTCACAAGCAACACAAGTGCAGCATTTGTGAGTGCGGCTTTGGACCTTAGTAACCCTTGAAAGGAGGTTGATGCAGAGCAGTGGGAGTCTGGGGCAGGGGAAGCTCCTTTCTGACATCTCCCCCTTTTCCACCAGCTGCCCCCAACACACAGTGCTGCCATCCTCCATTTCTCTCTGTCTTCTGGGCTTGGGGCTCTCACCCTGCATCTGGCAGGATTTTTGATGATTTTTCCAGAGACAGTCAGTCTCCCTGACCCATCCCTTGTCTCCAAGTATATGAAGATAACACTTTGCCAGTAAGCTTTCCTCAGGGCTGTGGTTACTGCCAGTTAACTTCTGGCTCCTGAGAAGGACCTTTGCAAAGGAAGATTTCCGAATATGCCCTATAAAACTTAAGACCGCTCACTCTCATACTGCTTATCTCAGTTGTCTGTATTTTTAGCTCATTGTATCTTCTTTTTCCTTTCCTAAAACTGAGGCTTTTCGCTACCAACAGAGTGCATGAAAATACTCATTTCCTAGATGAGTCTGAGTGACTTTGATGTTATCCCAGAGTAACTTTGTCAGTCAAGTCAGAGAAGGCACCAAGTTTGGATCAGGTCTGTAGGTTTTTTGAAATATGGAAGCAAAATCTATCTTCACAAACACATAATAACATTTTCCTCCTTTCCTTCCCTTTATAGAGATCGTCAGATCTGAATTTCAAAGACATTAGAACACCATTCCCAAAATTGCACCCAGAAATGAAAAGACAGATGTCCCAGACAGATGCCCAAGGCTCCATACCTGGCAGGAAGGAAGTTGTGGGTATAATTAGACACGGATATTGTTATGACATGTCCACAGAGACATTGTACTGCATAGCTCCACAACAGAAAGTATATCAACAAAATATGTAATGTATCCATACATCTCAATTTGAAAATAAATCCTTATGGTTTTAGAAAATCCTCACTGCATTCAGTTCTCTGTCATGACACTACTTTTTCCCACAGAGATGCTGTAATAAATGACTTAAAGTGGGATTTCACTCCACATACAAAGGACCACTATGCAGAGCACTAACACCCTGCTGCAAGCTTCCTCATCGGGGTGAATCTCTTGCCATGTGTGTTTTTACTACAGAAAGTAGTAAGTTAGTTCTCTTGTGTTACATATATACACATAAAGCACAATTACCCTGCATCCAGCCAAATCTCAATGTCAGGAAACATTTATGTCTTTACAAGCGGTCCAGTTAGCTGGAGCAGGCTAAGAGTGTTCATAGGGTCACTTGCTGCAGCTCAGCTCCCTGATAGCAATTGATTGAGCTGTGCTGTCTTCTTTGCTTGCAACTGTGTGAACACATTGCCAGAAGCATTTCGCTTCTGCACCTTATTTCAGGAGCCTTCCACGCACATTTTGCCTTGCATTGTACCCAGTTTTTATTAAAGCTTCTTTGGTTGGAGCTGAACCCATTTAACTTGATCAGGTCAGATCAATAAATTATAGGTCTGTTTCTGACAGCTCAGATGAACGCATGTGGGAAATGTTCCTTTTTGAAGCAATCGGTAGGAAGTATCCCAGACACACAGATGGAGAGCATGTGTCCACTGAAATTAAACGGAGCTGGGGCTATGCACCCAGAAAAAAACACTCAGCCCTTTAGTAGTGGAAGGCCATTAAAAGAGCTTGGTGATGACACTCATGCAACCTAATATCTCCATTGATGATATACAATTATTTCAAGCACCTAATGAAATTGGGTGGTTTTATTACTTTATTGCTTTCTTGAATTTAATAACATATGAAGGAAAAATTAAATGACCATTTTCTCCATGGTGGAGTCTCTGTTTTCAATTGGTATCTTGTTTCATTCATCTTCTTCATGTTCAAATGCTGTTCTACCCCCCTACATTGGCAAAGTTTGAACAAATATACAACCCACAAAAACTTAGGAAAGGGGTTTCTGGTTTCCAGTCAAATCTTATAGAACTCAATAAAAAGCCACCTTATGGAAAGATTCAGGAAATCTCTTAAGCATCATGATACGTCCGTCCTTATTCAGAAAAACCTTTAAGCATGTGCTTAGCTCCACTGGGAATTAAGCACATGCTAAAATTCTTTCCTGAAAGAAGTGCCCTTTAGTCCACCACCTAGTTGAAGATGATTGGTGTCTTCATCGCTGAGCCATGTAGAACCAAGTTTTGCTATGGCAGATGCCAAACCCCTAATTGAGCAATGGTGGAGGGCTCAGTGAGGAGCCTGGCCTTCTAATTTTTAAAAATTAAAACTCTGAATATCAAGGGACTGTGGGTTTACTCCTAAACCACATATCAACTTACCACCAGCAAAAAGAAAAACAAATAAATATTTCCTTGAAATATTGAATATAGAGGGGGCAGCAGAGGATGAGATAACAGATGTATTTCTTGTTTGCCATCTTTGATGCTCATAAATGTGGGGTGCTCCTGAAAACAACCACTCTCCCACTTAGGGTTTGCCATAGCCATGTACTTCAGCTCTATGATTATAATGAGACAAATACTTGCCATGTCCCATTGCACAAGGGAGGAGACCTGAGGAAGTGTGCAGAGTATCTACTATTGTGCATCAACAGTTGGCTGAGGAGCTAACAATGTCTAAATTCAGGAGATGATAAATTATTCAAAATGCATGTTATCCTAAGCTCTCACGCCTTGAGCCCTTTTCCATTTATTTTCAGAGATACCTGCCCCTCTTCATTGCCTGTAGTATCTCAAATTGATGCTTTGGGCCATTCTTGCACCCAAAGGGTCATATCTGAAATGGACCACTCCTGGACAAAATGCTCATGTACACAGCTATAAGGGAAATGCTGAGTTTCTCCAGCCAGCCAGGGCCTGGGTATTTTTCCCCACCTGCACACCTCAGGGGAACAGTAAATCCATCATTAGTGCCATTGCACATATTTCAGCAATAAAGTACTTAATGCACTGCAGCAGAAATGAGAATCTAATAGCGTTAAAATCAGTTTGTCACAGAAGTTGCTGGCAGATTGCCCTGCTCACTGAAACAACAAATTGACATCAGCTATACTCGCAAATGAATTAGTCCAGCAGCCAAGGGCTCCCAGAGGCCTGAGTATAAGGTGTAGCTGTGAAATGGCACGTGAGAAGGTTATCGATTAATTTATCTTGGGAAAAGCACCAAAATAATCAGTATCTTGTAACCTTTAGGAATACTGTGGAAAATGTGATTCTTGCCCACCCAGAAGCTTTTTGGAGCCATTTTTCCAGAGCTGGAGGTCAGTTTGTTCATGACAGTTGGTGGCCCACAGGGCTCCTGATCTGCAGATGGGAAGTACTTTTTGTATAAAATACACCGATTTAAATCCATATGGGAGAACTGTCAAATCTCAGTTCTTGGGCACCTGTCCCATGAATCTCCAAATTAGGCAGAATATTACAGGTGACTGAGGTTAGCAAGTCTACTATGGAGAGCAAAGACAGGCTTCGGTAAAATAAGCAGAATGAACAATAATCTCAGAGCTAGACCACTTGTATTGGATACTCACTCAGACAGGCATTAAAATGTATTTACCCATATCTGTGGTATTTCCATTTATAAAAATAAGTGTCCTGGACCAAGAGCAGAATGTCCCAAAAGACGAAGTTACTTGTGAGACCCTAGTCTTCAATTCTCTCACTCCACATTTCTGGTTTTTCCTACTTCATGGTCTCCATGGGCAGAGCCTCACCTAATCCTTTGAATGTGAGAATCTGGCACTATCAAAGCTCTTCATTTTTCTGAGGTCAAAAAAGGGAAGTTTAATTAACATAGGCACGCCTGCAAACTCATACCCAGTCCTTCCTATGGGATGTGAGCTCTGCCTTCCGCTCGCTCCTTCCTTGTGGAAAGGCGACACTGAAGATCACGAAGATAAATGCCTTCCACATATGATGGGTTTGAAATTATTTTTAAGGTTTAGATATGCAACTCTGTCACTAGGCGCCAACTGAGCCACAGTGATGGGTTGCGTGTGCTTTCAAAGGATGACAGCTTAAATACACTGGGTTAGGACTCTTGCTGAGGCTTAAGTTGATGTGCTTTACCTCCCCTTCACTGCAGGGTCACAGCATAGTCATGGATGCCGGCTGTGCCTCAGCTGACATGCTGTGACTTGGGAGATGCAGCTGCTCACTGATTATTACTACTGGACATGACTACTTGATCGGGGTTTTCACCAGTATCTTAATCAGGATTCTCTGGGTCCTGACTTGGGGGACAGATGCTGGCTCCTGGATGTAAAAGAAGAATATACATCAAAGATGAGAAACTCTTTCCATCCTTCTGTGAGCCCAGCTTTGGGAACGTCAAGATCAGCATTCAAACTTTCCATGAGCTGCAAAGGGAACCTACAAAAACAACTGACAAAGATGCACCTGGCAGCTAAAACTCACAGCTCCAACAGATACCAGTAACCATGGGCTCTCCACCTGGCTCCTAGGAAATAGCCAGATTATCATCTCTGTCCCTCAAGCTCCTTCCCTATACATCTTGTCTCTACAGGTGCCTTCTACCTTTTCTATCAGAGATGGCCTATGATATATTCAGTAAAGCAAGTGTTGCCTTTTTCTGTTTAGCTTTGAAGTCTGCTGCTTCTATTTCACACTTGAGGGAGGGCTTGTGCACCCAAACACTTTTTTAATTTTTCCAGCTGTACCATATGGTCTAATAAAAATGAACACCTCATTCTGGTAATCTTGCCCTGTTGTCCTATGGATATTCACACTGAGAGCTGTTGTATCGCTGGATGAGAAAAAATGTGCACCTGTAACAAGTAATACTCTATCCGGGGCAGGTGTTAGAGACTGTGTCTCTGTGACTTATTACTTAGCTTGTGCAGCAATGAAAAATTAATCCTTTAATGTATGTATAAAATTTTCAAAATAAAGTGATTAAAGATGCCCATGACTGTTGAATGATGGGGTGGGGAAGGGCCTTAAGAAGCCAGGTACCAGTTGTCCAGTATCAGTTAAAAGCAGGTCATTCCTGCCAGGTTTGTCTGTCCTGTCCTAAAAGTCCCTTGGTTACAGAATATATGCAGCCTGACCAAACAATCCAGGCCAGAGCATCTCTGTCCTTTTCTTTAGAAAGACTATTTTAACCTGAAAAGATGAGTTGAATCTTTATTGACCTAATTTAAATTCGTGCCTTGTCATGGTCACCACTGCAGTTCTCAACAAAGGATGTCTTTGCACAACACTCATTCAATATATACCCTTGCTCTTCTTTGTAGGTTAAGCATTCTTTTTACTGGGAGAAAAAAATTTTACCCATGTGGCACCTGAACCTATGATTGCAGGTTGGGAGATCACTATCTCATGCATGAGACCACTGAGACGCCTACACACAATTTATGACTTGGATTAGTAAAATCTGTTGAAGTTCTCTCTATGTCAAACTCTATTCTACAGAACCTACACTCTAGGACAAACTTTCATGTTTAGCAATTGAGAGAAAAATCATTTTTGATTGGAGGGAGTCAGTTTGGTGCATCTTAAACAGAGGCAGCAGAGCACTACACTGTATGGATGGATTTCATGCTGGCAATATAAATAGGACACCAATAAGGATATCCTTCCTTTTAATGTTGCGTAAGTGAGAAAAGGTGATCTGCACGTTTCTATAATCAGGCAATGTTGTCCATTTCCTGATTCCGGTGCCAACTCTGCATTTGAATTCCAACCATATTGTTACAGTCCATTAATTTTCGTAGACTGAAGCTGTTGCAGTGCCACACAGGGAAAATATGTAGCACAGATGTGTTTGCTGTTATGAATTTTTCTCTTTCTTTTTTTTGTTTTTTTTTTTTAGAAATAGTTGTAAAATAAAATAATAAAAACACTCCAAACAATCCATACTTGGACTAAAATTAAATCCATCTTGCTCTTCGGCTGGTCGCAGAGCTGTAGTGCTAAACTTGGGAACACTCCTGCCACCTATTTGCAATGTAATTAGAGTTCATTTGAAGTCCGATGGAATTTCACTGCTATTCCAAAGTACGTCAGTTGCAATAAATGATTTTCTTGGACCAAAGAAAAGCTATTCCAAAAATTAAATAGCAAAGGGCAACTATGCTGTGAGCATCTGAGAGGGGTCTAGCTTGCTCAGCTTTTTATGGATGGCATGAAACTGCCATTAAAAGCAGCTCTAGAGCATTTGGTCAGAGGAACTTGTCCTATAAAGTGTTCAGCTTGTTGCAGTTATTCTTTCTCTCTGTCACTAATTTTGAACAGCAGGATAAAGGCAGTTGGAGGACAGCACCACAGCAGGCACAGAAATGCTTGTTGTCAGAATAATTCCCTGCATTAGGAGGATGAGCTAAAAAGACACAGGGCCAAACGTCTTATATTAATGTCCCTGCTAGCACATGACAGAAAAAATCTAATAATGCTTGAACGTGGCTCTTCTGTCCTACAGCTGCTCCCAGTACACCAGCAAACCCAACAGAAATGCTGTTTCCAGGAATGACACTGCAATTTAGCCAGTTCCTGCTATAATTTTCCATTGGAACTTGTTGCATATAGTAGAAAAGATGTGAATTCCTTTAGGTTCCTTCTAGACCTGGAGTGTCACTATTGGTTTATGTGACTACAGTATATGCATTGTTTTTCACCTTTTTTAAAATAAAAGAATAATTACAAATGATTATTTCTTACAGTGATCATATGACTAAGTATATAACAGCCAATCAGCATTGGGTTAGCATGGGAAATGAAGTAAGTAGATTTTTATGCCAGCATTAGTACGCTTACTTGACAGCTATACAAATTTCATGTGAAATACTGTATTAGATCCCACCACAGCTAGCAGGCATAAGTTTCTTGTACCAAAAGAAAGCTATATACACTGTTCAAGTTTCCTGGTGTTCATGACATCTTTTTTCATATGGTTTCATGCTCTTTTTTTGCTGAAACTTCATTCAATGCAGCTTGGTAAGTGCAGTCGTCATGGTCCCATTGACTTAATAGGGTGATGACAGTGTGCATCTGCAGAGGATGCATCCCAGGAGAAATGAGAAATTTCTTTTGGAGTATAGCATTAGCGTGGCCAGGGTTTATCAGGAAAACCTTCATAAGCAAGAGTAGACCCTAATAAGATGCATATATTGCATTGATTTTCCACTTCACTGAATGAAGTGAGTAACTGCAGCAAATACAATTTTCTTCTACAGTATCTGGAACATACTTAGCTGTGTCATCAAAAGTAATCTTTAAGAAATTAAGACTTTACCATAGTTATTAAAAATGTAGCAATAAAGCCAAAAATCTTAGGAAGTGGTGAAATAAAGTGGTCATAATTCATTTTTATGGGAAGACAATATAATGAAAACAGAGCCAGACCCTTCCTAGAGGTGTACAGTGGGCAAGAGGCCATGGAGACAACTCACAAACGTAGAAATTCTAGGTAGATATTAGGAAAAATATTTCACAATGAGTGTAGTCAGACATTAAAGCAATTTACCCAGTGACGTTGTGCAATATCCATCCTTGGCAATATTCAACACTCAGCTGGAGTAGGTCCTAAGTAACCTGATCTAAGATAGCTCTTTTTTTGAGCAAGTGCTCAGACCATGTGATTTTCAGAAGTCTTTTCCAACATATATTATTCTGCTTCTGTGACTCTGTGATAAGTTTTACATAGTTCACAGAAGTGAAATAGATTTTTTGTATTCCCAGTTCTTAGGCAGACATCTCCAACAGGGATGGAAAAGCCACATGAATTCCCTGTTTTAGTTTTTCTATCTGAAAAACGGAAACTAAACTATTCATCTAATCACAGTGGCATTTGTGTAGTGTACACCATCATTGTCTGCCAAGTGCTTCAGTCCTTAGGGGACTAATATCATACGCACATTTGAACACATTATGAATAGCCATTAAATAGTAAGAGCAACACTGGAACATGTTTTTAGAAACAATACTGGGCTGTTGGCAGTTGGCAGTTGGGTTATAGTTCCTGAAAATATATTTGTAAGTGTTGCCTAGAGAGGTGGGAGAAGCTATGGGTTACCTGTGACTTGTCTGTGAAGTCTGAGTTATCCAGAAGAGGTGATTTTCATGCCTTCACATGCCTCACTACATCAAGCCTGTTTGGAACCTGGTCTGAAAGGTTTCAGGTGCCAAATGAAGCAAAGACTCATCCTTAGACAAGTAATGGAGTTCTCATCATCTAGAGTAGATGAGTGGCTTCTAAGTTAGCCCATTTTATTTCTGGTCCTTGACTGAAGAGACACTTTAACATCCGAACATTTGTAGGTGACCAGCAAACAATCCTGAATGGGCAGCAGAGTGAAGGAAGACTGAATTTACTTACACACGGCTACCCTGGCTCATTTCTACAGGGCAGGTATTTGCACAGGCTTATGTTCACCTCACTCCAGAAGAGGCACGGAGAGCACTTGAAAACTACTTAGATCCTTAAAATAGGACTTAAGTGGGACTTAAGGGCTGTTCCAGCCATCTGTACAGATGGGAATGCCACCTACAAGAAGCAGCATGGCTCAGACAAAGACCTGTTCATGGGAGAGCTCACAGATAATGAATAGCAAGAGGTTTAAATGTAGCTGAGCCATATAAATTATGAGAATAGGAAAGAGATGTTCAGTGCTCTAGCGGGGCCCTGCATCCAAACCATTATAAGTGTACATGTGTGTGCGTGTGTGTGGGTGTATCACATATATAGGAAGAAGAAAATACTTATAAAACACACATGCACACACTAAGCGATTATTGTGATTTTCTTAGCATGCTTGGGAAGGCTGAATGAAAAATAATGTCAGACTTGTTCTGTATTCAGCAATGGAGGACAAGAAATTCTGCTGCTAATAAAGGCAGATTTGGCAGCTGTGGAGCCTTGGCAAGGGTAGAGAGTTCCTTCGTGAGCTACTGAATAGCTCCAGCTGTGCAGAGCTTGAAATGTATCTTGAAAGTACTGAAAGACAGCTGTCCTGCTCCACTGCCCCACTTGTCTGGCTGAGAGAGGATGAGGACATTTTTAATTGTAAATTCATGCTGTACTTTGGGTTCTTCCTCTGCCTGTTTTCCCTTTTTCTGGTGCAATAACATAAAAGGTAGACCTTCTCCATGGGACAGCCAGCAGGTATGGTGTGACAAAAGTCAGCCCAATGCAGGATGAATGGTACTGTAGATTTGATCTAGGTCCTGTTGTTGGCAGACTGCTGCCAGAGGCACGCTTCGCATTACATCAGGTTTTGATATTCGCTCATCTCAGTCAATTATATGGATCCTCTGTTCTGTTCCACCAGCAAGATAAGATGAAACTTTTTTGTACTGTGTTTCCAATGAAGTTAATAAGGGGGAAGAAAAAGGAACGTGCACTACAGTGCTTTATGTCCTGGTGGAGGAAGGTCCTCTGCCTCCTGCAAAAATTTTAGCACTGTTTAATAGGGAAGAAATCTTAGAAGTAGAGGCTGTATCCTCCACTCTACCAGGAAAAGCCCAGAGCCGTCTCTGCAGTGCCTTTTAGAGTGTGCTCAGCTCTGCATGAAATGCAGTCAGCAGGGTTAACCATATACTTACATTAAATATAAGCTCAGTTGCCAAGAGGCTAAATTAGGGCTTAACACTTTCTCAGTCAAGTGGCAAATATATTGGCCACCAGTTAGGTTTTCTTATCCTTAAAGAAGTTCAGCTTCTTCCAATGGTCAGAGTGGGCAGAGCTCCCTCTCTCACTGCCATCCCACTATACAGCCCCACAGCCTAACAAGCTGTTTGCGTCCACTCTTTCCACTGGGACACTGTTGAGAAATTTCAATTGTTTGATGAAGTCTTCTTCCAGTTTCTAGATGCAAGCTTATCTATGACCACATCATACTCTTCTTGTGCCAATGTTGTTTCAGATAGCTCTTCTTCCTTCAGGTGTTTCCCTGGAATATTTTGTCCACATGAGTGGATGTGTGGGCATGGGTGTATGTGCACATACACTGTGAAAACTCTGATTTATTTCTATAGAGGCCTGTCAGCCTTCATTTCTCTACACTAAACAAAGCTGATGAATGTCTGCCCAATTAGATCTTTCCATTCTGTTTCTGAAGTCCATGAAAAGTTGTTCATAAAGGAAAACCATGTTTCAGTGACTCGGTGACTTTGATAGCCCTTGTTAAAGCATGCAGCTATTTTGCAGCGGGAAGTTGCCGCCTTTGGTGGTGGGAGACAGGCAGGACAATCAGGACAGCTCTAAAGGAATGCCAGGAGGGTCACTCCGAAATGACTATAGTGACTCAAATGCCTTGTTTTGCCCAGATCAAGGTGGGAAATTTTGGTCACATTGTTCATTACAATCTAGAACCAATTTTTCCAGCAAGGAAAAAAAAAGTGCCAATGCCAACAAGCCAAAAAAAGAAAATCTTTTCTTTCCCAAAAATACAACAAAGGGATTTTTCTTTCTTTTTCTCCTTACTCACTGAACCTCAGGATAAAGGCAAATGTGTTCTTGCAGCAAGGGTTATCCTTTAAGGTGACCTGTAAGGTTAAAACAAGGATTTGTTTTGGGGCAGCTGGTAGATAGAGGGGTCATGGGACTTGGGGGGGGGGGGGGGGGGGGGGGAGGGATTGCACTAAGCTAAAAGTGGAGTTGCTGGAAGATAAAATAGGGAGTTGAAAGGAATCCTGGGGAATGGGCCAGTTTAATTAGAATTCTAGTGGGGTTAGAAAAAAATGCATTAACATGCTGTTACTTAAGCATTGGGACTTAGGGAATATTTCTTGAGCTTCCTGTGGCTCCCTTCCATGTGGACTCTCTCATGTCAAATAACGGCTGAATTCACATTGTAACATTTCCCACTAACTTACTCTCTGTCCTGTACCCCACTGCTAATTTTCCTGAATATTTCAAAATACTGTAATGCCTTTCCCTTTCCATCAAACTGCACTGAAATCAGTCAACAGTCTCAATAATTATTAAATGCGGGGTAAGCCTGACAGACAAACAAACTACAGCACAGCTGCATAATTCTCATTTCCTCAGGAAATGAAGCAAAATATTACAAACAGTGTCCATGTATTAAACCTATGTAATATTTTAATAAGAAGGATGTAGATGTTCCCCCATTGAGACCTCACTTGGATTTTAGGCTGGCCTTTTCGTCTTTTTTTCACCCTCCTCTGAAGATTAAGAGCTTGATTGCAGCTGGAGATGGGATGCATAGATTGCCTGACAGTGTCAAACCAAGCCTGAGGATCATATACACCTGGTTAATCTCACTGCCAAGTGCTGGGTCTGGGAGGAATTTCTTGCTTTCCTTTGCACAGTAGAGGATTGTCCCCTTCCTAGCTTCATCTGTGGGTTTTCATTCAGGGAATTCCCTGATGTTACCAGGGCTCAATACATTTCTCTTGTTCCCCTGTGGCATGCCATTGCTCCAGAGACTTGAAGAAACTCGCAACACTGAAGCTCTGGGGTTTTTTGGTGTATATTGGTATAGTCCTCATGGACCCACTGTGTATTGCAAGATCACCTGCAGCAGCAAGAAGGAGGACTTGCTGACTCAGATGGTTCCTTCAGGGACAAAATTCATACAAGTTTTGCTGGGGGATTTATAATGGTGCCTATGACTTGTCTCTTCACTCTTTAAACTGAATGATGACAAAGTATGGGCTCAAACATTCTTCCCCAGCAAAGGCCAGGGATAGTCCTCAGTTGGTAATTTAAATCAGGTGAACCTGAGTTTTGGAGAGAAGAGATTTTAGCTGCGTAAATTGTGAGGATTAAATTAATGATATATATTTATTTTAATTATATTAATTCTATTTATTGCCTCATTAAATCAGTTCCACTTATTTTGAGATGCATTTAGTTGTATGATACTATTTATTAATATTCTTGCTAATGATTTAAATTTCTGCTATGCTCAAGAAGTTTGAGATACTTTCTGGAAATAGAGGCAGATCCTGCATTAAATGCTTTATTTTGAAATCGATGAGGAGGAGAGGAAAAGAACATGGCATATAAACATATTGTTGAGATATAAATTGCACTATTAGCAGTGTCATGATATATTGCAGGAGCTACAACAGTGTCATCAGACACAGGTGATGTTTTTAATCCATTCGATGCTTTAGCAGGAACCAGACCAATATTTGACACTTTAGATCTTGCTTGATGGGGCACGTGGACCTGTTTCTGCACAGAAGTCCAGCTTAATGGGAGGTGCATCTCTAACACAGATGGGGGAATAGACATGATTGTTTCTCCCCTGCAGCTGGTATATGGAGAAGTATGCTATTAATACAGCTCGTCACTTATTGTTGGTTACTTGCTTTATAGGAGCTGCCATGATGGTGACTACCATCTCTTTTGTTGCATAAAGATAAGGCTGGTGTCCTTGGCAGGCTACAGACAACTTATTTGTTGAGCAAAGTTATAATCTACCTATTTTCGCACAAATGTGTCATTCAAACCTCTCAGCAAGTTATCTAAAACCTCTATTTCATGGTAACATTTCACCATTCCAATCTGTGGAAGCTGGAAACCAATTTTGTCGCTGAATACAACATTCATCAGACTTGCTGAAAGGTTGAAATAGCATTTTCCAGCATCAGATGATGGGCAGCCAGCAAATATAGTGACTTGCTGAGCAGTCATAAATTTGAAATGAAATCAAGCTGGGCTGAGTGAGCTAATATCTGATCTGGGACACCCAGACCACATGTCCACCCTGCATAGCAATGTACCAGTGTGCACTCACAGCCTCTTCCTTTCCCCTAAGGAATGCAATACACACTATAACTGTCCCTGTAGCACCCTTAAAACAAAGGGGAGAAGATTCAGCTCATCTGCTTTAGTCATCAAACTATAAACTTGACCCTTCTCAATTCACACATGTGAACCAAGGTGCATATAATGGCAGCATAGTCACTTTCTTTATCTAACAGACACACAGATGGGTCAGCGTTTAAAGGAAAGGGGGACATAGGTACCTCAAGTAGGAGACTAAAGTTTGGTGGGATGAAGCTGGCATTGGTTTCCTTAAGACCCTCCAAAGCCAACAGAGAGAAATTTGGTCCTCCAGAGGTTCCTTCAGGGTTGTAGCCTAAGTTAGGTGCTCTGAAACACTCTGGAAGACCAGAGTGGCTGTAGATGGAGTCTAAGGAGCTCAGATTATTCACTTGGCCACCCAAATTTAGAGGACAGCAGGTAGCATGAACATCCACCAAAGGAGATAACCTGGAGTGTGTCCAGAGTCACAAGGCAGCTCATGGCTGGCTTGCATGGCAGCCTTGATCCTCTCCCACAGTGTGGACATGTTACAGACAGCAGCCTATGCAAAGATCTTAGAGTAGAGGTAACTGGACACTTAGCAGGAACAAACTGGAGAAATTAATAACCTCACCATAGAGATGAATGCCCTCCATTCTAGGTGAGGACAGCAAAAAGGTAAGTTTCACCTCATTTGTAAGCTCCAACAAGCATTACTAGTGTCACAGTAAGTAACACAAAGAAATTGAGAAGGTGTCCAAATAAGAGATAAACACCTTCAACCTTTAAATTCATCCATAGGCTATGTCTCAGGTTTTTCCTTCAAGGTCTCACATGTGTGAAAGCTTGCCTGATTTTTTCCATGCCTCTTAATCATTTTGACTAATAAAAGTATGATCTCTTTCTATAAAACATTGTTTTAATGTATACTGAGACCATCACAGACACATTAATGATCCATCTCTATAACTCCTCTGCTCAATGAAGTAACCAGAGATTGGTTTTTCATTTTTACTAAAACTTTTTCCAACTTCTGGATTTGTAGTCCCTTTGGCCACAGAGGAAAGACTGTCAAGAGCCAAAGCCCACACCCTTGTAGAGGCAGAACAAGCTTTCATCACTGTACTCACCACTTTCATTACACAAGCAAACTATATGGGACATACAGAGATATATATGTCATCAGTTCAGCTTAAATAGATATAGGTGTAGAAACAAGCTGTAACAAAGAGTTGGAAGGTATGAGCAAATTCAAATGATTTGTCATTATTCATTCCCAGTTCATTGGATCTTCAGGAAATAAACCATTAGAATATAAGTAATTCCCCATCATTCAGTACAGACGAAAGTAAAAGTTAAGATCCAGATCTGGAGCTAACTTACTAAAAAGACCCAAGGTTCTGACAGGAATGGACCTGCTTTAAATTTTGAAGACAAAACATAAAATTCTCAAATTTGGAAGCTTTATGTCTGATGATTTTATGTCTGAAAGAAAAGAGTAGGTTGGATTTGGGGTTCGAACGTTTTATATTGGGTTTTTTAATGTCAGATCACAGTGATATTACCAAAGTCTTGATATGTCTTGATAAATTTGGAGAATCCTAGAGATCCCATCTGGTTCAGAGCTCTTAGCACTTCATAAACCAGAATGAAAACACTGTCCCAGTCCTGAAACCCAAGACAAACAATGCTGTTCAAAGTCGGGGAGATGGAGGAGACAAGGAAACACATACGACATTGATATCCAGGCATGAGCAGATAACCAGACTGTCTAGCAGGTCTGTGGTGGAGCACCTCTGGCTGGACACACGACAGCCTGCTCCACTCTGCACCCATGCACTCTTTGAAACTTCTCTGAAACAAGTCTGAGCAACTTTGCTGGCCTTTCCTTCTCTCAGTCTACCTGCTACCTCTTCAGAGTAATGGGATCTCAGGTTTATCTAACAATCACAGGAAAAAATCCACAGTTTCTAGCCAATATAACTTCTACCATAGCTATACAAATGGAAACCAAAGGAAAGACAAGCTGAAGGTGAGATTCAGACAAAGAACAAGTCCGTTTTCACTGTGGGATGATTCTATATTTTGGGATCTCCACTGTTCCACTTGCTTAGGTGTTTTTATTGGGTGGCTTCTCACTATACTTATTTGGTGGAAGCACAGGAAAGCTGGAAAAAATGTCATGTTCTGAGATGGCAGCAAGCGCTCTGTGCAGTCACTCCATAACCACCTCTTCTGAGATGCCAGAAAATTGTGACCTCATGACAAACTTTGTCAAGTATGCAGTCAGCCAGGAGCCAGTAATAGTAGTGGTATCTAACCACCAAAAAAGAACAATTCAAGACAGGGAGATCTAATATTGCTTGAGAAGAACTCAAATTAAGCCAATTCATAAACCTAGACATTCTTATTAAACTGCCTAAACTAACACATCTTGCTATTTCTAGCATTCCAGTGCAGTATATATATCCTAAACCACAAGGCATAAAGGATGGGGTTTCTAACCTCATTGGCAGCATGTTTTTTATAACACCATACAGTTCATAAAAAGCTTGGCATGCATTGCTGGATTCATTTATATCCATTACAGAAGACCAGATGAGCTTGACACTTTTATGTTCACTTGCAGATCTCTCGGTACTGCAGGCTGTCCTGATGGCATCAGGCCCCGGTGAAAACTGAAATATTGCTCACAAAAAGGAATCAGAAGGACAATTGACCATAACAGGCTGGAAACAGTGGTGTAAAATTGCATGGAAAGAATGTCCAAACTAAAGCTACAACTTATCCATTGGCCCAGGGGGGGAAAGGATGATGCTCCCACACAAATTCAGCGACCTTTGGATTATGCTTTGAAAATAAGGGTCCTGCTTGTCCTCCCAGGATCTCCAATGAAATTTCTTCAAACCCCAGTGGTGGTCCTGGTTTGCACCCATGAAGCTGAGCAGCAAATCTTTGTTCTTTTCCTTCTGACTGCAGACCCCTCCTGTATGGCTCTGAATAGAAACTGCATTAAGTGCTGGATCATTCAGTTCTGTGACTTTGTTGTTATTATCTGTAATTTATTTCTGAGGCATTCAGAAATCTCTTAAACACCTCCTGATATGGTGGAATAGAGAGAAGAATGCAAAATCAACTTATTTAGTTACTGAAGTTTCCATGGGAAGAGAGAACTATGTTTCTGGGAAGAATATAGCCAATTTCTGAAGGGATGCATTAGAAAAGTGTCTTTAAAGACATTTTTAAAGAGACAAGATCTTGATGCTCTACTTCCTCTGGGTCATGCCTTGCAATTCTCCAGGCATCCCCAGCAATTCCAGTGGGAGTCTATGGAGGTCTCATTAGTGTAGTCATCAGAACTTGATAATTTAGGCTTAGGCTGTTGTTAGGTTTGTTATTAAAATCAAGAAGACTCTTTATGCTAGACTGGGACCTTTATTAGATACAGAGTTAAGATTTCCTCTTTAATTTTAGAGTCTTCCGTTCTCCATTCTCATTCTAAGAGAACAGTGTTAAATAAATGGATTTTTCATGAGCTGTTGATGAACAGGCAGAAAACAGAAAATACATCAGATTTTGAGCTGGTATAAATGCACATCATTGGGGTAGACTCAATGGAGGTATACCAATTTAGGCTCACTGCAGTTCTGCACCAATGATTGTCATTTTCTTAGGGTAGATTATTTCCTATGATAAAATTACTATAAGCTATCTGTCTATTGACTTCAGTGGTTTCTGGATTCTGTCTTCTCTATCTAACATTTCAGTTAGATTTTAACACTTTGAATATTATAGGACTGTTGCAATTGTGTTTGTAAGGGAATTAATTCACAAACTCATATAGTCCATTGCCAGGAAAGGATCAGTCCTACATAAAATAGACTTAGTATTTGTTTATCTAACCAGTTTTAAAATATTTTCATTACTGCAGTTTCCACAACACTGAGATGAGTGTTAACAAGTCTAATTACCTTTGTAGAATTGGAGTGAGGTGGGATTACATCTTCAAAAATCATGAATCTTCCTGAGTTTTTGGACACTCTTAAAGTTCTCATCAATTTGTGGGTTTCAATCTGTCTTTCCCAAAAGCATCATACTTCCTCAACCCATATTCATTATCATCCTATTACTCTCCTAGAGGGTTTCTCTCAGTCCTCCCACAAAACCACATGCAAATTCAAAGCCCTCTTTTGTCTTTGATGACAGCATGTTGATTAACAGGCAGGACAGGTTTAAGAACTTTGTAGCAATTAGTTAAAAAAACAAAACAAAGCAAAACAGAAAAAGGCCAAAGAAACTCACTCCAGAATGACTGTACAGGCTACCCTGATGTGGATGAAGTTCATGGCAAATGGATTTACAGGTCCTGGAGTCTTACACAGCATGAAAGGAAAGCAGGCACCCAGCCTACTTGAACGCTTTTATAAATTATATCTCTGCCTGTATGCACCTGGATACTTTAAGACAACTGTCTATCGGGAAGGGAAATTTGACTCCTGTGGGCAGTGAATTGAGAGAAAGAGGTAAACCTTTTTTTTTTTTCCACTCCTGCTCTGTTGTTCTTATCCTTTATAAAGTTTTTGTACCCTAAGAAGCTCAGTCACCAAGAGGGTCTGCTGAGCTAAAGTGGCTGAATATTACAGATACTCTAAAATAAAAGCACCTTCAAACATTCACAGACAAAACTAAACTAGGAGGTAAAAACTGAGATTATACCATCAAAACCAGGACTGAGCCAGCGTCTCTGTTGTTGCAAATTCTGGACAGTCCTAGCAACCTACAGAGAGCTGTCAAAAGCTCAGATCTAGCCAGGACATACTGAAATACTGGTGGGGAAGATCCAGTCTGCACCTCACTGGCAGTGCTAGGCACTTCAGAAGATGAGCATTAAGGGCACATTTTCCCATAGTTTTCCTCTGAATTAAGAATGGCGATTGTTCTCTTTGTAATCTGTGCTTTTACAAAGCTGCCTCTCCCCAAAGAGCCTTAAAATGTCCTGCAAGCCAAAGGCCTCATTCGGATCTGTTTTATATTGATATAAATGAAAATTACCCTGATGGTAGATCAGAATCAAGCCCTTTGTGTAAACAGCATTCTTGAAACTCAGCCTTTTCTTGGGCAGAAATCAATCAGCATGTTTGGCTTTAACCTTCCTGTTATAAGCAATAAACTTATTGCAGTGGGAATTGAGAGTGTGCATCCAGTAATGACTCCATGTTTGATGCTCCATGGTTGGCTAGGCTGATGGGTAAAATTTCTCAGGACATAAATGGCCTCTTAGAGGAGGTCAGAAACTGTAAATATCACAAATGCAGTATGGCAAGGGGATGTCAGAACTAGGGTCTCTCTGCAGTTCTGCTACAGATAACCTTGTTAAGTTACACCTTGCTAGAGAGGTAATCAAACAGTTTGATTTGCAGATCCCTATGCATTTTCTCACAGAGGTGCAGGCCCCGGTATCAACAACTTATGTCTCCTGACAATAAACTTTTATTTTCACAGGTCTTTTTAGAGGAGCTCACAAGTTCAGAGGGTTGTATTGACTTGCAGTTTGAAAATCCTTGGCTTAAATCATCAGCCTGTAGCACAGTCAAGGCTTCTAAGTATTGCTGTGATGAAGAACAGATAAATAATGTGTATGGGGAAAGGAGGAAAGCCATTGCTAACCAAGTGACTTGGCTTCTATTGAGCTTTCAAGCACTGACTTTAACCAGTGCATGCGCTTGCCTCCATAGTTTCAGATGCTGCCACTTTAAAAGCCATTTGGGGACAGAGGCAGTCTTTCACTGAGTTTTCTCTATAGAAAATTGCAAATCAATAAAGGTGGAGAGGGTGCAGCAGAAACAAGTAGCAGCATCCTTTTTCCTCTCTCCTTATTTCACTCCACATAAGCCTTGAATTGCTCAGTACAAAACTCTTCCCATGGGATATCCTGGAGCATTAAAATGTCTCATTTTAATTCATTGGCATTTCTCAGCTAAGGTAGAAAAAAAGGAAGAGTGCACATGCATGTGTAGGGGGATTTGAAAACAAAATAAATAACCTGAGGCAACTCTGGAGAACAAAATAAACAATCAAATAAGTAAATATTTACCTGGTTTTGCTTTCAAGGTAGAAGCATTATCAAGGAGAGCAAGTTTACTCACAGTTGTCTGTGGGGTGTTCCTGGGTTTTACACTACAGAAACACAGCACATGGAAAGCATCGAGAGAAACAGGTTCTCACCCTGGGTCCACATTATTCTTCCCCTGTAAACTCTTCAATTAAAATGCCCCTACCTTGAAAACACAGAGCTCATTTTGAGGTCTTCAGTAGAGAGCTCAGATCTCCCATTGCCTTCTCCCCAAAAGGGTTGCTTTAAATAAATAACGATGTGCTGTAAATAAATCCAGGATTGTTTTCCCTGGAAAGATTTCTGAGAAGCCTGCACAAGAGCAGAATGAATGTGGAGGAGTGTTTCAAACCAGAAGGAGAAGATACGCAGAGTTTTAGCTAACTTGCACCACTAAATCAAAGGGACAGATCTAAAAGGCCCAGCAGGAGCGGTGTGTACAGCAGCAAAAACTTTCCTTGTAGGTGTTACTCCCCCCAGTTGCTGCATCAGTAGCCTCCCCTCTCGACGACTGAGTACGCCCTGCTACATGAGAATACACCCAGAGCTGTCGGGGCTTGTGTTCGCTTAATAGCATCGATTGTTTTTAATTATCTGGCTGCAGTTAGGCAGCTCTGCCTCAGTGTCAGACAGTCCCCAGAGAGGCAGGGCTGACGCCTCGCAGCCCAGTCAGCTGAAGCCACATTCCCCCAGTGCTGGTGGCAATGACACAGCTACCAGAGGAACTAATACCAAGCAGCATCTGAAAGCAATAAAGCAAATGAAAACTGCAGGGAAGCATAAGCTGCAGGCGTCCGGGTGGGAGCAGCCAACGTGTTTGGTTATATGAATTCATCAGCAGCCACTCTTATCCTGAAAGACATCCCAGTCTTGGAGATAATATTCCTGTTGAGATATTTCCTTGTCATTCGTAGGTTTTGATCTCTAATTTTCATCTTCATTTCTATTCAACTGCTCTCAGGTGCCAGATTCCTCTCTTCCCCCTCTTACCAAATGACTTTGCGGTAGGTAACTTGTTGGGCACTCAGAGTTTCTACCATTACAATGACCATCCACAGCCACTCCAAATATCTCCTTTATTGTCACAAAAGGACATGTATTTTCCTCCTGTCAATGCACAGTCAGTTCTCAGCACAGATTAGCAGGAGAGAGAGACACCATGGAAATGTCCATCCTGTGAGGGCAGCAGGACCTGTGCCCATTCCCATAGTAAAACTACCTGAAAAGCCAGACCCTGGCAATGTTCTTAAGCCCAGATTGTTTGAATTTAATTCAGAAAAATCACTTTGGTTCATTTTAACTATGGATGCATCATGCTTTTGATTTCACTGAGAGTACCCCACAAGCCTTCCTTGAAGTCTGATTCACAGGAGAATGGCAACCTGTAAATGTTTAATACAAGTGGGCACACAGGCTTCAGAAATGCAAGGGTATAAGAGCCTGCAGCCCATTATTTCCAGCAAGTCCATCAATCAATGACAGACAGATGGAGCAATAGCAACAAAAAGTCTGGAACATCCCCTGAAGTTCACGTTTTGTGAGTGCAAATAAGACTGCAGCAAGCTTTTATTTGGATTTAGACCCAAATTAACTTTGCATACTTCTGTAGCCCAAGTAAAGAGAATGAATACAGCTTGTCTTCTCTGAACACAGAACTTCCTCAGATGGTTTTCCCAATCTAATGGTCAGGGACGCATATCTGATACTGTGCAGAATATAAATGCGTTTCCCCTCAGCTTTTTGCAAGTTCAGCAAGCCTACTATTATCACAAGCTATTGGCCAGCTTAATTTCCATTGTTAGGAAAAGGACTGATCTCTTAACTTCAGAAAGTGGCTTCTCCAGCCCATTTACCTCAAGCACACCCGTTGGAAGAGAGGCATTCGGGTATCCTATTGTTTCTTTCCACTTGGTGCTGGGGTAGCCAGCGGTCTCAAGGATGTTGGTCTCCCTAATGTTTGGCCAAGGATGTTGAAGGTAGCCATCTCTTCTGTGATGCCACTGTCACTTTGCTGCATTGAGGCTCAGACAGGCCAATAACAGACTGGATGAGCCTAACTCGGAAGATGCTCAAAGAGAATTTGTATTCAAGGGAGTTTGAAGCCTTGGGAAGGATACCAAACCCCTCTTTTTGGAGAAGGATTTAACACAGATTGAAAATCTTCCATACACTTCAAGGTTTTCTGCTTCATTCCCAGGGATGCTTTGCAAGCTTGTCAACCCTAATTAAATCATTCCAAATAATTGCATTGTTTTTGAAAACTATCTGTCAAATATATACATATATATATAATTTGTAACTTACATGATCACAGTAATACATCAAGTTCCTGAAAGTCATTGAGTCCTGCATCAAATTGCCTTTAGTCTAAATTGTTTTATTCTGTTCAATTGGGTTATAAAACCTTGGCCACCTAGTGAATCTGGTAGTGGCTATAAATCTCTGCAGCTGGGAAACTGGAAGGCAGCCCTGCCTACCTTACAATGAGAAGAAACCCTGCTTCCCATTCCAATTCAGCAGTGCCTGCAGAGTATAAAGACCTTTCTGAGCAAAGTCCTTCAAAAATAGTAATAAAGAACTGAGGGGAACCCGGGGAAGAACACATAATTATAGATGTTATTTGGAGGGCTCTGCTGTATACTGAAGGACATTTTGAAAGCCACAGCTGTGATGGGATGGGATTTTGCTCTGCAAGGCTTTGCAAGCATCCTGCTGCAAGGCGTATTGACAGGACACATGCAGCACCACCACACCACTGCCTAGCTATATCACTTTGTTGTACCCTCTGCTTGTAAGGCCCTTAGAAACCCAGTGAGCTACACTGAATGTTGCTGAACATCCATTTCCCAAGGCTATTGAAATAGGATTTTTTTTTTTGGTGAATGGTTAATGAATAAAACAATCCTGACGGAAGAAAACCAGCCAATTCCTGGTTTCTGTGTTAGGAGTGAATAAAGAGGATCAGCTCACACAGTAGGCGAAAAGGATACGACATACTTGTGATAAACTGGTTGCCTTTTATCCCATTTTCTATTAACTTCCATGTTTTCAGTCTTCCTTCCTTCAAAAAATTATTATAAAGTCTTCTATAACATTGAGATCAAACTAATGGCTCTGTAGTTGCCCAGAACATCTTGTTCTCTCCCTGCTTTTCTTATGGAGCCCAAATCCTATTTTCCAGTTACATGAGCTACCCATGACTGAATGAATGCATCATTGCTACTGGACTAGCCAATTCACATCCTTCTTCTTCCAGAATTTGGGAACAGAGACTATCTGTCCTCAAGTCTCCCTTCCTCCTCCTATGTGGTCGTTCCCATTTCTATAGCCTCATCTTCACTTGCTTTCACTTGCAAATTCACTCATGTCCTTAATCAAATTGAAGACGGTGCTGTCATGAGCAGCTGGGCCAGTCTAACACTGCACAGGGGGCAAAGGGAAGAACCTTCTCCGTCCCTCATGTCCCCATGGTCCCACTCATCGTTGGCACCAACTTGGGTACTTGTGAAATAGTTTCCTGATCTGACTCAACTTGCTAAAATGGTAGAAAAACTAACCACGGTGCTTTGCTGAGGTAGTTTATTGATGGGTTAAAGGGCCGGCACAAGACATGGGGTGAGATCACATGGCTGTGGAAGGGAGATGGGAAAGCATAGCAGAGCCTCTGCTTGCTGGCAGAGGTAAGTAATCTCTTAAGCCATCTCGCCCCATCTCACAGAACTGCACCCCGAGGCAAAGCATTTGTTCAGTTTTGGTGCCATATTTTTAATCTCTTTCCTTTCGCTGAGTTGTTCTCAACTATTCCTCTAGCTGAAAACCCTTCTGGTTTTGATTTTAATTTCCTTTGCAAGGTTTAACTCAACTTGACAGTTGACGGTTCTCACAAGCCCTCTATGCTTTCTGACCTCTAAGATGTGGCTTCTTTTGCTGGTCAGGTCTGTTTTTCAGCCCTTGTAACCTTTCACTCCGACCACTCTGAATATCCTCTTTGAAGTAGATCTTGCACTTAGTTCACTCTGGAGCCTTCCTCTGCAATATTGGTCTCTATCCTGAGCAGGTTTTTTTCCACCCTTGCCTGAAAAGTATTCTGCACATCCTCCACACAACAGTCCTAGAGCTCTTCAGCCCCACTGGTTTTACAACTAATTCCTCAAATTTATTTAAATTTGCCCCTTTGAACCTAAGTTACAGATCCCCATTTTAATACTTCCATTTCATTAACATGGATTCTTCTCATGATCACAGATCCAAAGTCATTTTTTTCTTTAGAGATCTCACTGTCTGCAAAATCAAATCTAAAAATCTCATCACCTTGTATTTGTTCTATAACCAATTAGTGAATGGGTCAGTCCACACTGAGGACTGTATGGGACTTTCTTGACAGGATTTATTTTCCAGTACTTGTGTCCAGAATTAAAGCTTCCCATAATAATACAGTTCTCACTTGTATATACATTGCTCCATATATGTGCGTATATATATATATGTATATAAGAAAGAGATTGTTAGCTTACAGTCCAGCTTGGGAACCTATAGGAGATGCTCAGTATGACTCAGCATGAATGTCTTCAGCCAGTACACTATATCACTTTGACCCAAATGTGTTTTACTCTGCCCATGCAGACAGCTCTTACTTCTTGGCAGTCTATCCTACCATTACTGTACAGCACTACTTCTCCCTCCAGTCTTTGTTTCTATCTCTCCTGAATAGCACCTATCCTTCATTTCCTGCGTTCTAAATATGATGTTATTCTACCATATTTCCATTATCCTTATAATATCCTGTCTTACATCCTGCATTGGTAGTTCAAGTTCCTCCATTTTGTTGCTAATGCCTCTTTAATCAGTAGACAAATGTTTCAATGCTTTTTGCTGGTTAATATAATTTTTCCACTTGCATTAGACAAAATGTACTTATTATCAGATTGCCTATTTGATTATTGCTTACAGTAATAACTTTTCCTTTCCACAAAATCCATCCTACTGTCTCACATCACAGCACACACCATGTTTTCCTTTATGCACTGAATCTCCTCCTCCTCTGTGCTGAATCCAGGTGTAAGGATTATATAGATATCTCCCCAACTCGCTCCCTCATTTCCCATTTTCAGTTTCTGACCAGAGCTTCATGCTAGTTTTAATCCTACAATACCACTCTCCTTACTGAGGTGAAATCAATCCACTGAATATCTTTTTCATTAATAATTCCTCATAACCAACTGTCTCAAAACCATCCTTCCTGATGAATATTTGAGGCACTTGCTGACCTCTACATAATGACTTCATCTGTCTTTTCCAAAGGCTGAAAGACTCATTCAAGAGTTATTTCTTTGAATGTCTTTCTTAAGCGAGCATAATTATCCTTAATTCTCCCTCACGTCATTTGGGGACTTGTTTTAGCTTCCAAATTCATGTTGTACTCCCCACACTCCTCTGGACACTGTCCAATGGCAGGTCAGTCAGCTCTTCTTGGCAAGGACTCTTCTGTCACCTGCCTTTCTGGGACTGGTACGAATCAGCAGTGATCCTTCTCCTGCCTGCAGATGGGTGGATGAATGCATATTCACCCATCCCTTCTTCTGTGTGTTTTACCTTCTTACCTCTTTGTAGCCTCTGGGTCCCTGGATAGCTCCATTTTGTCTTCTTTTCTTGTTGAACTACTTGTTCTTCTGTTTCCTGCTGGTTCCTCTTCCCCTTTCTACAATGCAGTGGACCTCTTTCTCAGCCCCGTTTCTCATCTGCTAGTCTTTTCCTCTACCCTACTTCTTACACTTACTTCTACAAGTCACTTCAATCAACCAGTAGTTTACCTTTTCAGGTGCCTTGTCTAGCAGATGTCTGAAAGACCCAAGTTGTCCATGTGGGCTCCATGCATCTGCAGCAAGCCTTCAGTTGCCCCACTGAACTCCACCGTGGTCTCCAATGAGACCCCTAGTTTTTCTACCTCCTCTTCTTTGAGGAAAGCAAATACCATGCATAAATGTCCCAATATTTCTAAACTAAGATACATTCAGCATCTTCTGCATTCACTTATCTCACCATGTACTTGGGTCACTTCTATTTCTGCTTCACTGACCCATTATTAATGAAAAAGGCAGAGACATGCTCAGTCATCTATTAAAAACTCCCTTGCTTATGGCTTCTACCATATGACAAAAGTACTGCAGGGCAAGGTAACATCACCTGGCATTTCACATTTAATATGATGTCCCTCCTCCTGGGCTGATGTAATTGATGTGAAATACCATATCCCTTTAACTAGATCTGACAAAATATATATCTCAGGACTTACTAGGAGTTGGCTGTCAGTCCTTGCATGAATAAGCAACTGTGTCCCACATTATGTACACGGACAAGGAGCATGGAGAGCCTTGCTTTCTCCTCCAAATTCTCTGTCATATGGGAATAACTGGCCAAGGTCAATTCCTCCTTCGGGCAATTGAGGGAACCAGGGATCACACTGTGGCTTTTGGAATTAAAATCTGGTTTCATCTATGTAGATTGAGAGGCAAAGTAACATACTGCTCATGCCTAAGGGCCTGGGTTGGAGCCACAGTTACTGTGTTATTAGTAAACTTTCCTCTAAAGAGCAGAGATATTGCCTCTAGATAGCCTAACACTGGGCTTTGGATTTGGTATCTGTAGGATGAGTTGGATGTGCAGAGTTTATAGCGTTTAATAAGGTCTCTGCTTACACTGCATCTTCTCCTGTCACTGCTGTCTCTTTCTTCTCCTCAGGCATCACTTTTCCAAAAACTTTTTGGCACTTAATATCTCTGAAATCCTCAATCATTTAGTTAAAATTGGATACATGGCTGTATAGTTAGGAAAAACAGCAAATACACACACATGGCACATACAAATCCCAACTATGTTACAAAACCAGGCAAAAAAGTCTTAATATGTATTCATCTTTAGCTAAGCACTGACAGCAGGGCAATGTATTATCTTTGCCAGTCTTATTTTCACTTGAATGGTTTTCCTTTTATCCCCTGTGGTGTTTAAGGTCTTCCAAAAGAAATACAAATGATCATTGGAAATGAATAGCTGGTTGTGCATGGGTGTTGGGAGAGTGCTGAAAATGGGCTTTCACTCTGCATTCAGTGAGAAAGTGAATCACTCTCACACAAAGCTACAGACTCGAATGCGAGGGGATAGAATGAAAGCAGGATGTGATTCTTAGATGACATTTGGTGCTGTTTATCTAGTGGAAAAGTGCATGGATTCAGTGTAGAGGAAACAGCATCTCACTGCTGGGGAGCAATTGCACTCATTTTGAAGTGATCTGTTGGTTCTCAGGTCCTTTAAGAAAATGAGGGATAACATGAAAAGAGGCAGAAAATGAGAGGAAACCATAGGAGACATAAGGCCAGTGCAAAGGCTCTGGGAAGGAGGGAACAGAAGTCTGGGTTTAGCAGGCTGTTGTCTGCTCCAGCTATGCCTGTAAAGATGATTTAATCCAGTTTTAAACTTTACATAGAAATCTCAGTCTTGAATAAAAGTAGAGTCTCAAAGCTGGCGATAAGGGATCCAGGAGCTAACCAGAGGGTCTGAAGCTATATGGGGTTAAAACCTACCTCCACTTAAAGCAAGGATGGGCTTAAAACACAGTCAGCTGTGTGTGGGGGGGTGTGTGTGTGAGAATTTAGCCTGTTTGAAAAAAGAAAGTGAGTTCCAGCACTGCATAGCAGATGTGCTGGAGGTAATTGCTTCCTTTTCTTGTACAGTTCCTCTCTCCAGCTTCTCTGTTTCATGCCCACACATTGCTGGTGCCTCCAACATCCACCAGCTGACCAAGAAGGACTGTATCCCCTCCATGTAAGCCATTGATTGTTAATTTGTGTTATGTAAAGTATGGCCGCTCCTGGATTCAAACCCCAGATGATGTAGATCAATGCAGCTTCATTGATTTAATTTCTACCAGTTCAGCCGAGCCAGTTCCAAGAGATGTGAACACCATTAGCCTCATTTAGCTCATCATTTCTTCTCAGAAACTACTCCCAGTGTTCCTGAACTTCAGGAACATTGGAAGAGCAATGACTCAAAATGAGAGAAACCTGTCTGTCCTTGAGGCTAGATCTTTTAGCAACTTGAAAAAGGAACAGATTCTCAATTTGTAAAAGCAGACAGAGCTGGAGAGCTGTACAAGTCATGTCTACCTACACTTGTGGATCTCACTGTGCACCCTGCCCAAGGTTATAGATGTCCCACTAATGGGACTTCTGAGATGGTGCTCAGTGTAGAGACAGGGGAAAAAAATGCTGGCTTGTTCAGAAAGAAAGTGAATAACCCTTTAACATAGCTTTAGTGGGGAGTGATTGTCACTGATGTATTCTTCCAGGCAGTGTGGCCCTGCCCAGAAATGAGGTACTGCTGACTGGTGGTACCTCGTCTCCAGCAAAGTGGCAAGTCATCACAGCATGAGTTTCCTACATGTCTTTGAGGTGTGCACACTCCCCTAAAAGGATGGTGAAGAGCATAGAAAAGTGGAAGATGGTGCCATCCCCAAAGCTCACCGTCTGCCCAGTTAGGTGGGGAAGTCCAGAGGGAGACCTGCAGCCTGTAGCTTTCCCACTGCCAAGGCCAGGTGGGTCCCTGTCCCCTGTCCCTACTCCACCAAGTGGTCAGTGGGTCTGCTCCATGGAGGGGAAACTTGTGTTTGAAAATCTGATTTTCTGATTTCAGTGCTATGCTATAGCTGAGCTTATACAACTGGCTGGGACCTCACTGCCGGGCAGGGTGCTGGGCTTGGGTATGCCCTGGCAGGGTGTCCCCAGTGCCATCCCCCTCACCCAGGGGATACATGCCAGTACACCCTCTCCAGATCTGAATTTACTCTTGCTATAGTGAGCTGTCCACGCTGCCTGCCCTGTCACAAAAAACCAAGCCCATCCTCACAGAAAACAACATACCCAGAGAGTCTGGCTCCAGCACTCCTGCTAGACCTGTTTGAATTAAGCACTTACTTTAATTTGTAGGAGATTTGCAGACTTTAATTACCGTTGTAGTTTCATAGAGCATAATTACTATTTTTTCATTCTCTTTTTTACTGCTGCAATGAATAGTTATTTGTAGTTTGTCAAAGTTACATGCAGCATCTGTCATGGACAATGAGAAAAAAAAAATCCAGCAGCCTGCTTAAAAAAGCAGTGATTTAAAATGACTGGCAAAGGTGCTTCTGCCGGGTCAGATTGAGAACAAGCACAAAGGCATCTCACTTTTCCTTTTTTTTTTTTTTTTGTCTGGGTGGTGGCTCATTATCAATTGTAAATTACAGGGGGTGGAGAAAGGGACATGAATGACAAAGTTCAGAAACAGCATCTGCTGAAGAAAAACAAATGAGGTGGGGGGCAAAGCAGGAAAAAACAGATGAAACACTGTAATTGCTTGGCAACAAGTTGCTATTGTAATTTAGAAAATTGGAAGCATCCGTTCTCAAACAGTTCAAGCTTTATTTCGTTTCTTCTCTATTTTTGACTGCAGCCCTTGTTTTGCGATCAGCTGTGTCCTCCTGTAGGATTACTGGCTCCCCCTCACACAGAGCAGTAATGGACCCCTCGTGTTTGGTTATGGGCCATCGAAGAAAGCATTTTGCGATTGTTTCACAGTGCAGTCATTTAACAAGATTAGAGATAATTTGCCCCTTGGAATGCAAAACTGTTTCTACAGGTGCTTAAGCTTCCTGGCTTTTGGATTAGAGGCCTCATTTTGTTTTGTGCCATTGCATTCAGCAAGGTCTCCAAGGACTGTAAATAAATGAACAGCTACCCTCCGCAGCTGTGAAACTAATTTTCCAGCCTAAGCTACAAGAGTTGCAGCTTACAAAGCTCAGTGGATGCAGATAAATATGTGCATGCTAATGTATTAAACGTGCTGATTAACTAATCCTGACTGTGCCTGAATACGAGCCATTTGCCAAGGGGGAGACTCCAGAGAAACAAGCCTGACCAGAGAGGGAGCAGGTTGCTGGAGGCGAGCAGGAGGTACAGGGTGGTCAGAGCTGCTTGGGGTGGTAAAAGAGGGGATGGCCATTCACCCTGATGCTGGCACACTCCTTCACACCTCCCTACCTCACTCTCCCCCAGGGGAGAGAAGGAGCCTGGGAGCTCTGGCCACCTCCAGGAGGACAGGATGTCTGGTAGACGTCCACTGAGATGGGGAACCTCAAAGATGTAGGGATGCCATGGCCTCCTTCCAAAGGAAAGGAGAGCCAATGCATGCTCCCCCAGGGACTCCTGTGCATTGCATCCAGCTCTGGTCCTGCCAAATAGATGTGGTCTCTGGAGCAATTCTCCAAGAAAGATCATGGATTCCTGAATGGAGCTGGCTCATGATTACTGGGGATGGGAGAAAGCCTCATTGATTTGACTTCCCCCATTTTTTTCTTTGTCCCTTCCTTTTCTCGTAGTGTTTCCCTTCCTTCTTTGGGTGCAATTTGTTTATTTGTGCTGAGAGGGAAATTGGATTCATGATTTCAAAAGCAGTCTCTTTTTTTCCAAGATGGTGGGATGAAATTCAGAACTTCTGAAATTCCCCACAAGATGAAATGGCTTCTCTCAGCTCAACCCTGCAGTAGTTCTCAGTTTGGGGACAGCCTGAGCAAGTGTAGCTAGGGCCAGAGTCCTCCTCTGCTTTGGACATACTTGCTGGTCCCTGTCAGGCTGGCCTGGGTCCGGCTTCCTGGGAGGCTCAGGATCACCATGCCTCTGTAATTCCCAGACCTGGGAGGCCCAGGGTGCCAAGCACCCTGCCAAACTAGCCACCAAGGACACTGGGCAGGGGTTGAAACCTAACTGGCAAGTGCAGCTCCATCGGGAGCACACTCTGGTGCTGGCAAAACCCTCTTGAAACTCAGCCACCTCCACGGCAATGCTTTAAGCTGGGTGAATCAGCAGCTCCCAGGGCAGTAGATGTTTTGACATGATCAGCCTTAATTTCTCACTGGTGGCAGTAAAAACCCTACACGCAGTAGAAGACTTGCTTTCTGTGCCTCTCTGCTTGGTCTCAGCACTATGCACTGAGAGCACAGATCCCCTGGCTCTGGGAGGGTGACAGGATCCCAAGCGGATCGCTGCAGGTAGGTCATGCAAAAAAGACGTCTCTTGCATTATTTGAGACAGTGGCTGTGCTCAGGTTGTTGCTGACAAGAAAGCAGGGTCTGTTACCACTGTGCTTCCAAGCCTGTGTCTGCTCAAACCCAGTGCAAACCCTGGTAGAGTTCAGTTAAGGGTGTATGACTTCAGTGACCTTCAAATCAAACTCAGGTGAAGGGTTTTCTTTTGCCTAGGTAACTCCTGTCTACCTCTTAAAATATTATTAATAGAAATTAACACTCACCTCTTAAAAGCAAGATAGTGTTTAACCAGCGGCAACTTAAAGGTGGAATCCTCCATTCTAACATTTTAGCAAAGCATTTCTGTCACAAAGTTGAGGAGATGGGTGAAATAGAGAAGAGGGTTAGTGAGCATTCCTTCATTCCTGCACTGTAATTTCTCGTTAGACCTCCTGAGTCTATGAATGTTGAGTTTGACAGGGAGAAAGTGGTTTGGGGACCAATCCAAGATTTAGAACTTCATTGTTTAAGACCTTCTTGTGCGTCTTCCAGCTACTTCGAACAAAATGCTGAAAAATTTCAGAGTATTTGGGTGCTGGGGGGACAGAGGACTTGAACTACCAGGGTCTATAAGCTTACTACTGAAGCATTTCAAGAGTAATTTAGGTGAGATTTTTTCATACAGATTTTTATAGTCTTCAAATAGGTAAAAATGAAAAAGAAAGATTTTGTCAGAGAAGCCAAAATTATGTTCAGCTGCAAGATACCACCAAGAGGGATGGCTTTATTCCAGCCTAATCCTCGCTGCTTGTTCCCTCCTGCCCCAAGCCATCTACTGATGGTGAAGCTTTGGCAGGGTTAGAATTTTTGGGAGGTGGAGTCTACAGTGAGGTCAAATGAGCACTGGCATCAGACAAGGGAAGCAACAAGATTTAGCAAGTACCAGTGAACATGACCATCCCTTCTGTTACCACGTAGTCTTATTCACTCAGTCAAAAGGTGGAAAAGCTCCTAAAATCGTCTGTCTTTAGGTTTTTTCCCCTTTTTTAAAAATAAGGTTAGCTGACTCTTTCAGAGTTATCTACCATTTTTAATGAATGTCAAACTCTCCATAAATTTTCCTCTCTTTTTTTGGTTCTTTTTGGCTCAAAACATTCTTCACCTCTATTCCCAGATATTTAAGAGCACAGACAGCTTCAGCTGATCAGAAATGCATTTTTGGCAAATAAAATATTTGCCCAGAAAATTTTGCCCAGCTGTACTCATAAGAGTTACTGAAAGCTTTTCTCACAGTTCTTCTAGTAAAATGGCAAAATAGGATGTCCTTATTCGACACAGAGATTGCAAGAATAAGTGTGTGGAGAAATGTGACTCACAGTAGGAGCCAGAAAGACAGGTGCCATAAATTGTGCCCATGAGAAAATAATAATAAACAACAATCTTAGAGCCTGACAAGGTATCACATGAAAAGAGCAAATTCCACCTAGTTCGTCTGCTTCAGCCAGCTGAAGCCCTGGACATACTGATGCACAGTTTGGTACCTACCTTTTTACTGATGAGCGAGAGCAGATTTTGCCGAGGAGGCATTTCTGCAAGAAGAGTGACATTGAAGTTTCCTACAAATTTCTTACAAGCCACCAGGCAGTCACTTGACAAGCAGCAAAGTTCAAGCAGTAGCAAGCAAAAAAGAAGAAAAAGCAAAGGCAGTGTTAAGAAACCTGTCCAGAAACCACAACTCAAATAACCAGCTTTACTAACTAGACAGCCACATGTAGAGCACGTATACCTTCAGAGCAAGGTGATGCCAGCAGGGATTGGTCTGGGAACAGAATTTCCAGATGGCTGCATATATTGCTCAAACTTCATGCAAATACTGTTTGCATGGTTTTAACTGCTTGTGTACAGAAAATCCCAATCATCACCCATATGAATGCTTGTGGAAAGCAAGAAGAAGAATATGATTGGCAAGTAAATATGATGGTTTTACATGACACAGTGCTTGTGGATATCTGATTGCAGGCATCAGGAATCTCTAGGGCAAGCAGAGCGAAGAGAACTGCCAGATAGTTTGTAGTCCTGTAGGCTGCACTTCAGCACAGTGCAATGCTTAGAGGTGAGAACGTGCCTAGGGATCCCAAAGGGATGTACTGCAAGGGATCCCCATCCCAGCCAGTCTCTGGGCACCCAGAGTATATCAGTAATGCCCAGCCACTATTCCAGAGATTTATATTGCAATAACATCTAAGTGTCCCAGTCAAGGTTCAGACCCACTTCATCAGGTTCTACAAGCTGCCACTGACCCCCACTGTTCCTGAAATTCACAGCATAGGCAGATGAAATCTAAGAAAGCAGAAACAAGGGCATGGGAAATCAGGGAGGTTGGCCCCCCAGAGGCATTTCTGTCTGCTGTTGGGAGCACTTTGGAAGCACAGTGCAGAGAGGAACTTTAAAGGCAAAAGGAAGGGAGTCCTAAAGGCTGCTCTCCTGGGAAGGACTTACACTTACACTTCAGGTGCCTCATCTCTCCAGCAGGAATTCTACCTTTAATTCACTGGTGGATCTGATAGTCTTACAAAAGTTTAAAAGTAAACCTGCGGTGTGGCACTGTATTTGCTCTGCCTATGGCTTTACCAGAGAGGCAGGGGCTGCTTGCAGTACATCTGCAGTGCAGACACCTTGGAGCCCTTCTCACTGAGCTCTTCTCAAGTGAAGTTGCAGGTGGAGGGAGGTAGCTTGGCCAAGCCTGGCTTCACCACTCCTAATTTTAGGCATGGAACAAAGTGTCTGTGTTAGGAGTGTCTTTCCCCTGGCCTCCCTGTCAGTACTGGAAGGGGATCCATCCTCTCCAGCAGGCAGATGGGGTCAACCCAGCATGGACTTGGGTTTCTCCCGTTCCTTACTGCTTGCACAAGGACCAAGGGAAGGCATTTCAGGCATATCAGTGGGGGACCAGACTCACTTGGGTAGCACTCACTGCCTTCCCTGGAGGAGGGGACTTCCTTCCTCTGAGCATCATGACCAAGTGTTTTAGGGCAGGTTATTTTTCCTGGGAGTTGCGTGCAGCCCCCATTGCCCAGAAGGCCTGAAGAGCATAAGTGAACATTGTTTCCCTCGCATTGTTGCCTGGCTCTCCACTTTTCCCAACTCCTTCTTACCTCATCCTCCCCTTGCTGTCTAGAGAGCTGTAAGCCGCTGATTAGCACTTCATTTGACAAACAGGAAGTCAGGAAGAAAAGCATCATTTTCAGAATTAGAGCCTCGGAATGAATTGAAGAAAGAAAGGGGGAAGAAGGAAAAAAAAGAAAGCGAGCCCTGCACACTTTCCTAATTGCTCGTTAGAACCAATGGCCTTTGTGGTTCCTTCCCCCTGTGTCTTCTTTATAAAAGCGTTTGCACAAGACATTGCTATTGTCTGCCAGACAGCCTCAGGGTAGGACAAAATGAACTAATTGATTTGCAGTTATGTCGCGGTGAATAGTGCTAAACATCCATCTGCAGATTCCTTGTGAGGAGTGATTAATAATTTGTACTCCTGGGCCTAGAAGCCTGAATACCCTTTTTTCATGTAAAACTGAAGCATTTCATTCTCTCAGCATCACAGATATCTCGTCTACATTGTGGGTTACAAGGACGAGGTCAGGAGCAGCTCGCTAGCATTGCTGCATAGGCGGTTGTCCTCGTATGGGTAAAACCCAGCACGGTTGTGGGATTAATGGGAATTTGTAAAGCTGACACACGGTACTGTACAGCACGCCTGCTCTGGCCATTCCAGCGCAGATGTTCCCGGTCCCCTGTCATTGTTCCAGGGACGGAGGATTTTGTATGTGTTTTCAAAGGGAGTGCTGGGAGACTTAAAATTTATTTAAAACACAGAACGAAAACCTAGATTGAGACAGTTCAAGGAATTAGATCTTAGATTCAAATTTCAGGGTTTTTGTGAACACTGTTTCTATAACGACCAGAGGGAAAACCCTGGAGCCAAACACACATAAGCACTGAGGAGTTTAAAAGGTCAGTCAAAAAAACTTCATTCAAATATGACCTACATGTTGGAAGTTACATGCAAAATACTTTAAACTGTCCAGTAAAAGGAGCCTGCAAGCCTTCTCCACAGGAGCTCCTGCTTGTGGATCTACTTTACCAGGACAACCCTCCTGTTAAGAGCTGCACATTTAAATGATTTAAATGGTGGGGCTGAGGCTGGAGGCATATTGCCTCTGTCTGAGCTCAGTCAGCTGTGACCGTCTGTGATCCCCACTTCCAGCCACGTCTCATGATCTTTTGCGGCTGTGTCCCCAACTCCACCACTCATTCTTGGTCCTTTCCACCTCCACCTGGAATGAAAAGCCTATAGCTGCTCTCTGAGCGATTTCCTGCTTCCTAATGAAATCTATTGGCCTCCTGGGGGAAAAAAAACATCGACTCAGCCAACTCTTAATGAAGTCATCTGTTTTCATGGTGTTACTGGTGCCCTCTACTTTCCCAGCTCATTAAAAAAATTAATAACCTTTAGACACATCCAAAGATCCAGAGATGAGATCTACCTGGTCAGAGTAAATCACTTTCAGTGGAAAAAATATTTTTTCTTTCCCTTGTGACCCATTTTTATGTCTTCCTACATTACCTACATTCTATCCCATGCCTTGAGGATTTTCGCTGGGTCCATCTACATCGACAAACAGATGTCTGTGAAGCCCTGCTTTGTTGTTAGCTTGCTCCTTGTCTAGTTTGGACTGCTTCAGCCAGATCTCTCTGAATTCAAACCAAAGCATAGTTCTGGGAATGGTTTTCTCCAGGAGCTGATCTGATGCCTCAGATTTGGCTGTCTTTGTTCTTCACAGTCCTGCAAACCTACCTCAGCATGCTTTGCACCTTTAAATGTTCCCTGCCACTCTGCTGTGTATTCACCATTGATCCCATTTATATCCCATGCCATAAAAATCACCCTGGTGGGCTTCCCATGCCCTTTGGTCTCAGGGTCAAGGACTGACTGCTCTCCTTTGTGAGAAGTGTGGACACAGTTTATGTGCCTGAAACAGATAGGCATGAGGTGCAAGACAGATTTGTGTGGTTATGCCACATCTAAGTCTAGTTTCCTTCTTGGAAGGCTTGGATGAAGACTTTGCAAGCACTTCTCTTCCCTGCCATAACCAGAAGAGCATAAGCGGACAAAGGTTTTTAAAAGAGTGCACTAACCCAAAATAATTCCACGGTAAAACAAGCCAAGAACATCTAATTATTCAATTTTATCAGACTCCTATAGTCAGCCTGGCGATGCCTGGTTGTTTTCCTCTGCTGATAGGTAAGAGCTGCTAGGGAAATCAGTTCTTCCGAGTGCTACGCTGCAGTGTATTAGGTAAAAGTAATTACTGTAAGTGCTTTGCAAGAATATCTTTGGGTAATGTATTTGATACAGCTCTGAAAATTATTGTGTGAGGAAATAATGAGCTAGGAGTATAGAAAGTGCCTATTTCAGAGAACTTTCCCTATAACCTTTTGGGGGTGATAGGCTCTGACCACTCATTAAATATAGTGGGAAAGTTTCATAAATGTATGGTGCTGTAAATGGAGTGAGATTAGATTGGATGGCGCTTTAAATGAAAAAAGTATCCATTTAGAAGAGTGTTAGCGATTCAAGATTGATGGACCCCAGGGATTTCTGCAGACCAAGGGGAAGAGTATGGGTATATTGTCATATTCTTTCTTTTCTTTTTCTTTCTGGCCAGCTGCGGCTAATTTAGCACACTGCAACGCAATGACCTGAGCATAAACAGATGGAGTAGACAGGTTTGGATGCTTTATGGCAACATACTGCTTATAATGCATGGCCTTTGCACAACAGTGTAAGACCTTGTTCCATCTCTGAGTTTCTGAGGGTAATAACAGATGATCAGCACGTCCATGATGCTGAGCTGACTTGTGCAACTCATTCCTACAGTAGATGACTGAAGTCTAGAGTATAGTTCCATTCAGAAAAGACAGGAATATAGCAAGAAGCATCCTTATGACATTCATTTGTACAAATCCATACAGCACGCACATCTTGAATATTCTAATCAGTTTGGGTCTGTCCACCTCAGAAAGAATATAGAAGAAGTAAGGACAAAGATGGCCAGAGGCAGAGAATGGCTTTTCTTCAGGGATTAAGGTCACAAAAAAACCCTCTCAAGTTTGCTCAGATAAGAATGAGCTAAAGGATACTTTAGGAAAGGAAGCCTTTTGCCCCACGTGTGGTTCAATTGTGGAACCCCTTGCTGCAAGAGTAGTGGGTGCAGGAAGGGAGTTTAAAAAGCATTTAGATAGGATGAAAAAAATCACTGAGGACTATTCAAGAACCTACCACCATTAAATAAAAAGCTCTCAAATTCCCAGACTGCTGGAGGGGGTAGGGAAGATGTTCTGGGGTCACATCTAGATTTGCTCTTCCCTATGCACCCTCTTCAGCTGCTGAGAAACAGTGGGTCTGTGGCAGAAGCAGAACTAAAATCCCCATCTCCTGACTCCTTTCCCTGGTGACTCTGGGCAGCTGACAAACTGAGCCCATGAAATTTACTTTTATTCCAAGCAGAGATACAAAGTCAAAAATCTGGGCGTTGTTTAGTGAGACAAAAGACACTGAAAAATGTTCAGCTCCAGCTTTTTCTGTGTAATTGCAACATCTGACAGGCAGGTAAAATTAGGAAGCTGAAATGTGTATCACTTGTCAAAGCAGAAAGCCTGCCTCGGAAATGGGGAGCCATAGTATAGAGTAGCTGGGTGTCCCATCCCTCTGCACAGCCTCCCGGGAGGAGGAGAAGGTCCACGGACCTGACCCGTCCAACCCATGGGTCTGTCCCCTGTCTCACAGCAATGCTTAGGTTCTGCACCAAAAAGGACGCAAAAGAAGGAGATGAGGGACAGCGTGGGATGTCCGCCGGCAGCAACCAGCTGCAAAAACCCTCCCATCTCTCCCAGCCTTCCCATGCAAGGCTCAGCAGCAGAGGTGGCACTGGGGAGAGAGGAGGAACATGCCCCTCTCTCCGTCGAAAGCCCTGGCATCTCCGGCCACTTCAGACAGAGCCATTGAGTGGGGTGGAGAGGCTGCACATTGTGCCCCTTTCCAGAGGGCTGCCTCCTCTCCATTTGTTTACCACACATCCTGTCTTCCTTTCTGTTTGCTTCACACATCATCGCCTTCATTAATCGTCCTCCCCACTCCCCATTTGGGTCTTTGGATTTTCGGCTCGTCATGGGTAATTCTAATTACCTCAGGCATAAAAAAATAAAATAAAATAGGAGCTTAAGTAGGTGCACTTCATTCTTCAACTGCCTTTTACAAGCAGTTCAGTGCTGGCTACCAAGGGAATCTGATTAAACTAATTACCCTGATTGGCTTGTTTAATCAACTGCTTGGTTTAATTGGGCCTCGCTAATGCGGAGTGGTGGAGTCCATGGTGCGTAATGTGAGAACCAGGAGACCCGTAACACCGGCGGTGACACCACTACAGAAACCAGCCCGCATTCCCAGCCTAACGGGTGGATTTTAATAAATGCAGACCTCAGCTGAGAGCCCAACTGTATTCTCAGGAGCCTGAATGGGCTGGAGGTTTTAGTGATAATTAAAATTGCTAGGAAAAAAAAAAAAAAAAAAAAAGGGAAAAAGAGAAAACCCCCAAGCCTTTCTCATTAAAGGACTTGTCCTTTCCCCCTCCCCCTCCTGGCTGTGGCCTCCAAACTTGAAGCAATATCGGGAATCCTGTCTGCCTCTTTCAAACAACACTTGAATTCATCAGGGCAAAGAATCCCTCCTCCTTCGTCTCCCCCCTTCCCTGAGATTTTTTACTACCATTTACAGCGTGCGCGGCCCAAAGTAAATACACAAACAACAGGGTTACAAATTACCTTGCACTAGGTAAATCCACTCTGAGTACCTGGGGAGGTTCGTAGAATACAAACAGCTTCTCTGTAAGCATCCTGGGAATAATGGGGATTCCAATAGCTCTAATTGCTAGAACAATAATAACCTGGAGAGTCTTGCCTTGCCTCGTCCTCTCTCAGCTCTGACTCCCCACTTCCTTCCCTGCCCTCCACTTGCTCTCACAGCAGGGAGGTATGAGGATGAAGAGCTGAACTCACGCCTGGTTTAGCAAAGCTCCACTCATCTGGGGCCAATATGTTTTATAGTGACATGCAGAGTGAATTTTTTACTGAGGATTTTCTTACGGCTGACCACAGACTGGCAGTCTGGTGGGCATTGTCATGAGTGCTAAACCTCTGCAGTCAATATTAGATTCCAGCACAGGTTTTCCCTGTGCCATAGTGCATGCCACTTGGGCACAAATGGATTTCACGCTAAATTGTCATAAATCTCTATTTTCCTTCTGTAAAAATGGAGAATATACTGTGGGAATGAAAAAGTGTGGGATTTCTGTAAGGATATGGTAGACATAGCCACGTTAGCTATCCTGGAGCTCCCCTAGCATAATTTTTGGAGGTGATCTTACCAGCTTAAAAACTGAGGGTCAATCTAACTGGCAACATTCAGCATTTATTTTGAATTGTCCACAATTTTCACCTCAGGAACAGACAGTAAGCTAAGATGAAATACATTTTCCAGGGAAACCTGTTCAGCTTTGTCTATCTCAGGTTCCTCAGACCCTTCACACTTCACCTTTGGGCAACGTGGGACACTCCCAGGTGATGCTTCATGACATGTAGACCCACCTGCCCATGCACAGGACTGTGCCCAGCAGCAGGGTTCATCACCTTCTGGCATATATTTGTAAAGCAAATAGGACCAAGCTATGGAAGGGAGCTTCTACCACATTTCTTTGCTGTCTTCTTCCATCCAAACACAAGGGCTTCTGAGATATCACAGCCTGAAGGGAGACCATTGTTGAAGCATTGTTCTTTCTTCTGTCTATTCACCCCCAAAATTGCATGTCTACGTCCAGTGAAGCCAAATATAAATAAAAGTGGTCCAACCCTATAGTTAATTTTACTACTCTGACTCCAGTTGGGGCATGTATATAGCTGCCTTGTTGAGGTGGGAATTAGCTGGGTCAATGGGCATGTGGGATTAGATTCTCAGGAGAGGAAGAAGAAAATAAACATTTAAAGCAGACCTTAGGCAAAATATCTGTTGAAATTTCAGCTACCTCCATCCTTTATCAGACTGAGCCACCAGAGAAGGGTTTGTCACACCTAACTTTAGCTGTGGAAAATACAAACATATATACATGATATATAACAGCTCTAGACTGCCTTTGACCTCGATGCAGAGAAATGGGCATTTATGCTTATTTCAGGTGTCCACCTTGCCCTAGAGGTACCTTTTTCTTCTGCTGTGGGTATAAAACGAACTGCAGGTGACCTAGGAGCTACACCATGGCCAAATGACTCCCACCTTGGTTGCTGAGAGGAGGACCCTAGGAAAGACACCAGGGCTCCCAGCTCATAAGGGTGTTAGGGACCTGACATCTCACCAACCTGGTGTCTTCCCCCTGCAAACCAGCAGAATAAACCTGGCCTGCCTCCCACCATGCTCACTGCCATATCTGTGAGCTCCGTCCACATGTTGGCCCAACCTCCTCACTTGCAATGGGCAAGGGCCTACACATCAGGCATGAACAGATAGATGGACAAAAAGAATCATCATAGTATTATAGAATACCACGTTGGAAGGGACCTCAAAAATCATCTAGTCCAACCTTTCTTGGCAAAGGCATGATCTAGACAAGATGGCCCAGCTCCCTGTCCAGCTGAATCTTACAAGTGTCCAATGTTGGGGAATCCACCACTTCTCTGAGGAGTTTATTTCAGTGGCTGATTGTTCTCACTGTGAAAATTTTCCTCTTGTGTCCAATTGGAATCTCCACAGAAGTAACTTGTAGCCATTACCCCTGGTCTTTTCCATGTAACTTCTTGTAAAAAGGGAGTCTCCTTCTTCTTTGTAGCCGCGCTTTAAATACTGGAACATGGTGATAAGGTCTCCCCTAACCCCTCTCTTCTCAAGGCTGAACAAACACAATTCTCGTGCCTTTCCTCACATGACAGGCTTTCCAGAACCTTGATTATCTTTGTGGCCCTTCTCTGGACTCTCTCCAGCCTGTCCACATCTTTTTTGCATAGCAAGGACCAAAACTGAACACAGTGTTCCAGGTGTGGCCTGACAAGCACTGAGCAGAGTGGGATAATGACTTCTTTACCTCTGCTGGTGATGCCCTTGTTGATGCAACCCAGCATCCTGTTGGCTTTCTTTGCCACTGCAGCACACTGTTCACTCATATTCAGCTTGTTGTCCACCAGAACCCCCAGGTCCCTTCCCACAGAGCTGCTCTCCAGCCAAGTAGATCCCAATATGTGTTGCACTGCTGGATTATGTTTACCCAGGTGCAGGACCTTGCTCTTGTCCAGTCTGGTTTTTTTTATGACTGCAAAATCTGAGGGGGAGAAAAGACGGTTCCCCCAGAAGTGGTTGGGTGAATTCCTGCATTAGCCCACATAGCCCCTGGTCACTGACACCTCACATATCGGCACCATACACTGTGGATTGCTTCACCACAGATGCTCCCCAACTGTCACTTCTTTTTTCTTGAGCAAAACACCGTACTAATCTGCAGATTAGTAAAAGATGTGTTTGAATTCTGTAAAATTTCAAATGCTTGGGTTTTTTTTTTCTGAATCGTACGTTGTGGCAGTTTCCTTTGCATTGTCTCATCCATAATCTACAGCAAACAAACACTGTGGTTCATAAACCCAGATCTAATGGCTCTGGAGAAGTGTCTCCTCTTAGTTTTGTGGTTTGCTCTCTGCTGAAAAATGTCCATGTAAATGAGGAGGTGAAAGCATTTTAAAACCACCGGGAACCCCAGTGTTGAGCTGGAAAGGAAATTGAAACTTTTCTTCATGGACCAGATATGTTTTATATCCCAACTGACCATGCTGAAAAGGTCATGAAGCACTACGTGGTTGAAGTTGTCTTATCAACTGTCCAAAAAGTATCATCTGCTGCAGGACACCTAAATTAAAGTGACAGCAAAAACAATTACCATTTTTATGAGGGAAAGCATGGCATTTTTCACCAGAATATACCCAGTCAGATGTGAATCAAAAGAATACAAAGCAATAGCCATTTGCTAATATTTCTGCTCTTCTAGGGTCACTTGAGATATAGCTGTGGTGATCTCCCTCCCCATCATTCTGCCCAGCAGCATCCATCTGGGACACCTAATGAATGATTGGTAAACATAACTTTTCCCAGCAAGACAAAATCTGTTTCTAACTCATGACCTAATGACACTCGTTCATTATGTAGCCTTCTTCCAAGAGACAGGCTGTTTAGGAAAACTGTTGACCGCCACATGCTCTGTACAACCATTCCTTAATTACAAGACGGTCCCTATTAGTAGCTGTGTGATACTAAAGGGCTGCTGAGCAGATGTTCTGTATAGGGTATCGCAGACACTTAGTGCGTTGCTGAGACAACGCGGTGCCATGGGACCTGTTGCAGAGCCCATGGAGCTGTAGGAGACATCCTGGCTGGCCCTCATCAAGCTGAAACAGGACCATGTTTTACCAAGAGCACTTTCTCCTACAGCCATCCCTCCCATTGTGTAAGGAAGACTGTTGGAAAATATTTCACTGCCTTTCATCGGCTTTGGGTGAGGCATTACTTGAAAGTATTTTGAGATATATATTCTTGTGAAATCCTCCACACTCACAGCCCCTGACACTGCTTCGTTCATATGCACTAGATATATCAGAGACCTCCCTTTTACCTGCCTTTGCACATAATGCCCTGGCCTCAGTTAAACATGCCATAGACATGCAGCAGTCTGTGGTGTTGCTCTCCTCCTGTTTGGAGACAAGACCATAAAGGCTAAACTGAAAGATTTATGAAAAGCCAATCATTCCACCTAGCTATTTCATGCTCGTGAATGAATTACATTGCAGAGAGAATTGCTACTTAACAAACACTTTCAGTTCCTACTCTTCCCACTGAGCTCTTGGGAATTGATGCAAGCGAGAGAGAGTGCTGGCTTTTCCCTTCTCAGAGAGCCTGAGAGTGGTTCACCTGGCAAGGTAAACAACCTCATCGATCTTACAAGGTTTAGCTGAAGATCAGAGTAATTTGGGGATGCTTCAAGCTTTAGGTTTCTTTCCTAAAGCCAATTATGTACTAGGTTTTAATCTTTATTCCAATTCCAAGGGGCTGCATTAAAACACCTTATTACCAGTGTAAGTGGATAAGAGCAGAATATCTCCATTCCAGCAGAATAATGTCAAGTTATCATTCCATTCACAAAGCTTTTTAACACCCTCCACATTTTCAAGTCTTTTCACCTTTGCATCAGTAAACTCTCAAAATCAAGAACTGTTGAACTTCATACCTTTCCCTATGACCTCTGTGCCTTAATACTGATTTCCTAGTGGCATGAAAGCAAAGGGGATGTGACCAAGGTTCAGTTAAATCAAAACAATGGAAACCCAGAGAGTTGGCTCTAGAGCCTTGGCAGTGCCATAAGCAAATAAAACCGCTCTGTGTTCATCCCTTCATTCAGTCCAGATGGATTGTGTTCCCCATACTGTAGTCATCATTCTGTATCAATACAAAGCCCTGAATGATATTTCTGTAGCATGTTGCTTCAATGAAGCTGTCCTAGAGTGGCTGTACTAGCGGTTTTGAAGTTGCCTCTGGGTCTCTCATGTGGTTAAGCTTACAGATGCCTTCTGTGGTCTCTCTTTCTCTATCAGTCAACGTTTCATTCTCATGTCTTCCAGATTTCCAGATACCTCCTGCCTGTGTCTGCTTGAAGGAAGGCTCCCTGTAAAGCCCTCCCATGTATTACAAAAAGATCTGCTTCTGGTTTTGCTTCACATAACGCAATATATGTTTTGCGAAAACCTAGGAACTGACAATCAGATTATTGATCACAGCCAACAATTCTGGCTCCTCCGTGTCTAAACCTACACCCACCCTGGAAAGCAGTTTTAGATTTGTTGAATGAATCTGCAGCTGATGAAAAGATAAGGTCAGACGTATGGGCCTTAACCAGACAGAGTACAGGGAGGAACTTCTTACTTCATTTGTCCTTCTAATTAGGCTCGGTTGCAGCCTGTATCATTCCTGTAGCTCAAACTGTCAATCTTTCCTGAAAAAAATCTTTAACTGCCCAGTATTCTACACCAAATCAGATTCAGCTCATTTGCAAACGTGGCCCACATCTTGCACAGAGGAAGTTCAAGGCAGTGAGTACTTCTGCCCATTGCTCCAATCTGCCTGCTGGAAGTGAAGTTCAGCAGAGTAACTGCTGACAGTTGTGTTGGCTCCCTTTGAAAACAGACACCTAATGCAAGAACAGAAAGATCCAGGCAAGGAGCTGGGATTTGAAAGACTCAGAGTTCAAGCTCCTGCCTCAGCCACAGCCCTCCAGTGCCACTCAGGACAAAATGTTTGGGGCACATTCGCAGTACAGAGTAGAAAATAATACACATATACCTTGGATCCATGAGGCTGGATCCACTCTAGTGGATCCAAAGGGCTCAGTTCATGCAGAGGAGCTAAGCTGCGAACATTTGGGGAGATTTCAAGCTCACCTGGCTCTGCTTCCAAGTATTGTGTCTTTGCATTAACAATAAGCATGTTAACAATTGGCTTCGCTATTATTAATGTAGACATAGTCCATGTGTGTCTAGACACGAGCTGCAACCAAGCAAGAACATGTGTCTCTTCTCCTGACACAAGGCTTTACCCTCTCTAACAACACAGGCTTTGTGGGTAACAGAGAGTTTGCAGTCACTTTTTAAAACACACCTGTTTATTTGACCATTCCAAAAATCTAACAGAAAACAAAACTGCTGGGCAAAAGTAGAAAAAAACCAGTAGCATCATCATCCTCAAGTCCCTGATACCACAAGGGAACTTACACCACAGGCTGGCTTCAAGGTGTTTCCTCTCCAAAACCCTTTTTAAAGAGCTGAGTAACCTCATGGGCTTTGCACAGGGTTCTGGGCTGGTGTGAGCAGGGCTGCAGGGGTATAACTGAGTACAAAATATGACCCTGGCTTAGCCCAGCCTGACTCTGGCAGGGCTGTGCACAAAGCCACAGAGCCTGTGTGAAAATGCCCTCAGTCAGGCTCGTAAAATGTTGTAGTTTGCAGCTGAGAAGGGATAAATTAAACTAACAAGCATGACAGCTATTTAAAAATAAGAAATCATGTTTCATGGGGTAAAACAACATCTGAGGCCCCAGAGAGTCTGTACTTTGTATTTTTAATAGTCCTTTCACTGCAACAACACTCTCTCCTCCACTTAGCTGGGCTGAAGACCCCGAGTTCAAACATTTCCCCACTGCTCTCTCCCTGGTTTACTGTAGCTCTCATCTTTACTATCACTCTGGATAACTTTCTTTTGTGAGGAGAAGATATCATTAGCTAGGAATAGATAAACAAAGAGGAGGGTGGAAGCAGAGGTCCCTGCTCCCCAAAGCGAGCTCCCTTGGGGGTGGTGGTGGCCTCCCACCCAGGACGGCTCTGCACAGACCCCAGCTGCAGCCTGTCTACAAACGTGTTGGTGGACAGGCTGTCAGAGGGCTGAGCCGTCCCATACTGGCCTTTTGGGGGAATCATGTGCTGAGGGTATGAAAAATCTGTGTTTCAGAAGACTTGCAAAGGCAGAGGGTGTCTGGTCTCCTTGGGCCAGCATGTTTTGGCACCCTGGGAGGGGGTGGGTGCTGGATTCAGCACAGCACTGCAGTGCCTTTGGGTTTCAGTGGGTACAAAAGCGCGTGAATCCCCATTGCAGGGGACCTGAGGACTGAGGTTCTACAAAAGCCTGCATCTTTTTGAAAACACTATGACACCCATATCCATCAATGTTGCCTACATGCTCTTAGCACTCTGCTGCTTTAAGGAGAGCTAAAAGCAATCGAGTGAGAATTCAAATGTAGTTAAAAGTAGCTTTGAAGCAATTTTGCAGTGATTGTTAATGGCTAGCTTTTTCAAAGCAGTATAAATTTCAGTATAAATTCCCTGTGAGAACAGATAATCTGTGGCAGGATTACATCAATGAAAAAGAAATCATCACGCAACCAACCAACTTGTTATATGCGTTCACTCAGTTGCCATTTCTCCAAATGACAAATAATACTATTCCCTGTGGTCCCTGAAGTTGGTAAAGACAAAAGACAGGGTGTTAAAGCTATCTAAAGCAAAGCAGAAACATTTTTCAGCTTGACTTTTCCCATGGTGACAGCTATGTGAGTGGGGAAGATGAGGCAGAGAAGTGTGGGTCTGGTTACATGTAAGACCACTTTTTGTTCTTATGCCTAAAAATCTCAGGGAGTTTTTTGATGTAAAGCTATTCAGATCAGAAGCTGGTCATCTTTTCTGAAGTTCTAGCAGAAGACCTTCAAAGCAGAGTGTTTCTCCATGAGATGTATCATCTGCCTGTTCAAAACAATTCACAGAGACCCAAGGGCATGGCTAAAATAGAAGTCTGCATGACTATATTGCATTTACCTCACCTTGTTCTCTAAATGATGGAAAACAAGAGTGTTTGACTGTATTTCTAAAGAGGACTTGAAGACAAGGAGTTCATTATCCTGTCTGATATTACAGTTTTATCCTCCCAAAGGACAAGAGGAGCAGCGGGTCCTGAGCACCTAGAATTGTCAGATTTGGCTTCAGTGTTGAACAGGTGAGTTTTCAGAAATGATCACTTGGTGAAGTTGAGCAGAAACAGGGCTATCCACAGCTGGCTGCTTTCTGCCAACACTCTCACTCTACCCATGGATTAAGAAGTAAGTTTTTAGGGGCAAAACCTGATTTTTGGGCTGATGTCAATCTGCATGTGATCTGAAATGGTGCTGCAAGTGTAAGCCAACTACCTAACGCCTTTCTGCAGAGCTCGCTGGAACTTTTTTCATTAGCAATATCTGCTTTCGATGAAAAATAGTTTCACAATTGTGATAGAATTTTTCATGGAAAATGTAGAAAATTTTTTCTATTTCTTTGATAAAAAAATTAAAATAATATGAAATAGAATACTTTAATGTTCTCAAATTTCAAAGTTTGCTTCCATTTTCCTTTCTTTGTTTTTTCTGCTTTTTACATCTTTTCCTATGAAGAAAATACACATTCCCCTTTTTTCTACCTTTCCATATCTATCCTTTTTCCTCCACTTAGCTGAGAAAGGGAAAAAGAGAGGATAACAATGGAGAAAAAGAAGATAAACTATATCAAACGCAAATACTACATTTTTCTAAGAAACTGAAACCAGGCAGAATGGTCTATTAACTGCATGAACATTTTAAAATAATTCCCCCCATCTACACCTTATTTGAAGGTTAAAAAGCTTAATTTCCTCATGTATATTGAAGACATATGCTCCTTTTTTTATTCTCTTTAGGACTGGTGTGACTCCTAACCCTTGTATTTCTCTTCACTTTTCCCACTTTGTACTGGACGAACATTTTCAAAAGCTTCCAGAGGACTTAGCAGACTAAATCCTATTTTGAAAAGTAACACAGGCACTGTGGAGCTCTGTCAGACTCAGCTGGTCTCTACCACTAACAGCTTGTGCTGATGTGCAAGGGCTGTGACCCACCATCATGTCACTGGGAATTTCCCAGTGGCGTTAACCTAATGAGCTGAGTTAACAGCAATGGTAAAGGGCAAGAAATGAGAGATTAGGGGCTGCAGACTGCCCTGTGAATGGCGTTGTGACCCTTGAGTGTTCCCAGCTCTGGTGCAGCAGCCACAGCACAACCTGCCTCTCCCTGGCACAGCAGAGACAGCCAGAGGACTCTTGTCCATACCAGGAAGGACAAGCAGTATTGCAAATGATAAATCTGTAAAGGCTCTACTAATCTGGGATTTTGATGCACAGGATCAAAAATGGCCTTTGTTCCAAACAGAGAGGTCCATGAAAAGTGGTCACAAGAAATAATTGGATCTAATGGGAAATGGCTTCATCAGAATTAGCTCTGGAAGCCTGTATGCAACTTATGTCATGTGCAGCTAGAAAAGCACCTCTTGAAGAGGAAAAAAAAAAAATAAAGCAAATAATCCAAACAGTGACAAATACTTCCAGAACAAAGGACTAGAGAGGACTATGTATAGCAATAGCTGGACACCCATTTAAACATCCCCAGTTACAGAAACATTAGGCAGGGAACTGCTCTCTTAGTGAGTGTGAATTTGGATGTTTGTATCGCCATCCATCCATGGACTATTCAACAGCCTTGTGATGTGATGAGAAACAAATGGACCTGAGCTGTGTGGACAGTCACACGTCAGATTAAACCATGCTTGCTTTACACCTGCAGGCTTACTGCCAAGATGGGACATCTGCCAGGGGTCTGGCTGTGGAGGTCTGGCTCAGACTTGTCCCTCTCTCCTTACAGTGCTCCAAAATAAGGACATGCATGCCTTAAGATGCAAGCTATTTCTATACTGCAATGGTCAAATACAAAGGAATAAGAATATTTTCTAATTTTTACTTCATTCTTGTAGATGGAGTTTACAAAATTTCTTTCCTTGTACAGTTTAAGCGCTTTTTTAATGTCTTGGCAAGGGGTGTGTGTGATTTTTTCCTTGCTAAACAGGAGACTTTCCTTTGAACTAGCAATAGAAAGACTCCTCCAAAGCTAAGGAAATTGTAGTAGATGTCTTATTCACATTCACACATGCTGCATTCTATCACTGGAATATTTATTTTTATGCTCATTTTTTTCTCTGCCCTGTCTTTCACCCCTTTTTTATTCTTCTTTTCTTACAATTTTCAATCCCTTCATAGTAAAATGCTTCTCAGCATCTCATCTTATATTTTTCAGGTGTATTTGAAATTAGTTAGATTAATTCATCCATCCCAGCAAGAGAGAAGATGCTCAAGTGGCATTTACCAATGTCACTAAAATCCTAGACTTTATCAGTAGTCACCTCCAGTGAAAGAAACTGTTAGTTTCCTTCATAAAACAGATGCAGCTCGTGAAGATTTACTCTAAACAGTATGAGGCTGTCAGACAAAAGCCAGTAAACACCCAAATGATGCAGCTCACCAAACACACCTGCCCTCTCATTTTGAGTTGCTTCATAAAATGTAATCAGCTAGTCAGTCTATAGCGATATGCATTGCCTCCTTTTCCTGCAGACCTAAGTGAACATCAGGCATGGATAACGTGAATCCCTCACTATTTCAGTTAGAAATTAATTCATAAGAATGGTAGAGAAGAACACAATTTAGTGTGGCTTTGACATTCCTATTCCTGTTTTAATATGCAGCTGTACCCCCTTCTCAGAACTATGTTGGTAAATCTTGGAGTTAACATGAATTCTTTGTCTCAGTTGTGCAGACAACTCCAAAAGCTGCTAAAAAGCAGCAGTCAGGAATATGATCCCACAGCACTTTATCAATGGGAATTGCTATTCTGTTTGTGAGACAGAGGCTATGAGAGTTCCCTTTATCAAAATGAGTTAACAAGCTTTTACTGAGTTGGCCAGCTTAAATGATAAAAATAGAAGAAAAAATGACTGTGATCCTAAAGCATTAAAAAACTGAATTCTGGCCTAAAGGAAAACCTGATACTCATGTAGGTTAGAGCAACTTTATATTATCCTGGTTTCTCAGAGCTGCCCTAAGTTTCCTGGAGAATTCATGTAGCACTGGAGAAGTCTCAATGCTCAGGAGTCTCCAAGCCTTTTCCCATCCTAGAGGGCAAGGTCAGGTATCCTATCCTTCTGTCTTAGAAAATATTGTGCTTGATAATTTTCTGAGGCCTTTTGCACTCAGGGCATGTTAGAGCAGCTCTTGGGCTGCTACATTTCATGCCTGCAATTAAAGCATTATAGGGAAAAAGCTCACGATCTACAAAAGCATAAGATTATTTTTTGGCCACTAAGCCGAATGATGAATAAGCCTCTAGATCTGGCCCTAAACCTTCAACTTGCTCAGTGTTTGGGGTTTCATTTTCCCTTTCATTTCTGGAACAAAGTATGTCAGGAACATTATGGAATAATTTTTGATTTCTGGGAGTCCCCCAGCACCATTTTAATTTACATAGACATCTCACTCTTCAATACGTATCAAAATATGCCCTGAAACTTTTGTAGATTCACCATGACTGATGCCAGAGACATGGCAGGACTTCAAGCAACATAGCTAGAAGTGATTTTAAGCCTAGTGTTCATATGTGTAATATAACTTCAGCTATTGCCAAGGGAATAGTGGATGCTGCTGAGTTACAAACCAGTTGACAAAGAGACAATGCTGATGGCGGCCTGTCCAATGTGGTCCACTGAGGATCAACCTTTCCTCCTCGCTGTGATCGCTGAGGCATGGCAAGGCATGTTCCCCTGAGGGCCATGGTACAGCCACCTCCCAAAGGCATCCCCCAGCTGCTCCGCTCGTGCTGCCACCCAAACAGAACAACAGAGCAGCTTGCACGTGGAAAACAGCATCGCACAGACACATGTGCACAGGCACACGCACACCCTACAGGCATCTGTGAATTATGAGGCGTTAAACCCTTCACATAACTCTGGTGACTTCATAAACCACAAAAACGATGAAATTATTGCCACATAATGAGAAATGTTCCCATCTTTTGATTTTATACCCTATATGGAGCAGGAGCCCTGATTCTTTCTCATTTCCTCTTCAGAGGCTTCCAAATATTTCTGTCCTCTGCTTCCTGATGCACAGGTTATCTCACACAGTTTCACCTTCCCTGGTACTTTCACTTGCAGCAAGATCCCTCTCTGTTACCACCAGTAGACTCAGATGTACCCTATAACTATTCTTGAACAAGTCTCTCCAGGAGAAATGTTGCAGCCAAGTGAGAATTTGGTTCCCTTATATTGCCTCTGGCACTTTCTCATCTTGTAGTAATCTTCCTACAAAGGAATTGCACATTAAACTGGAATTAAAACAGAGGAGAAGCAGCACTAACCATTTAGAAATTTATCATAGTGTGGTTCCTTTCTTAGAGACAGCAGCTGAGGGCTAAGTCACATTTCTTTCAGAAAGAGGTCTAGTCCTGAGAAGAGAGAATTTACTTTCATCCTCAGGAAACTGTTCCAATATCTAATTATGCTCAGAGTAAAAAATTTACATTTTATTTCCTATTCAGCTTTTTCCTGACTTCAGCTTGCAACCGCTGGACCCTGTCAATGTTTATGTCTGTGTAATTAAAAAGACTAAACCTTCACATACCCATTGCCTTTGCAGGCAGCTATGGTCCATGACCAAGACACCTCTTAATCTCATCCTGATCAGCAAACAAAAACAATTTAAAATAGTCTAGGAATGCATGCATTAAATAGAAAAATCAAACCACAGGGAATTTGGAGCTGTATTGCTGAGGTAGCCTAAAACTGGGTCTCAAATATTCAATGTGTACCTAAATACGTACATTTTAAAGTTCAAGAAATTAAAATGCCATGCAGACAGAAACTGCAAAATAGCTTTAACAGTGCAGGCTTTTGTATTGTCATGCAATGACTCATTTCACTTAGGTACTTTTTGTTGCTGTCATTTTATTTTGCTTGGGCATTTCCTTAAACCTGAAAAACTTAATTTTGGTCAGTGCTGTCAAGTGAACCGCAGCCTGGGTTTGAACAGGCTGGGTTCTCGGTGGACACCCACCTCCTGCATGGCTCAGGACAAGGAAAAGCCTGCAGAAAAAACACAGTTTTCCCCTTCTGCTGGTAACTTCCACCGGGCAGTGGTCAGTAACTTGAGAACAGGCACATGAAAGCTCTTGGTGTGCCACTCCCTCGTTACTGGCAATCCACAATGTCTCATGAAACCTTCATAGTAACTTAGCTTTCTTGTAAACTACTTAAAGACAAGATTTCTCTGCCAAGATCAACTGATTACCAAAAAAAAAAAAAGAGTTTACAGAACAAGTTGTTTCAATGAGATAAAGGGCCAGAAGAAACACAGATGATGTTTCAGAACTGAAGTCTATTTAGATTTCAGACTTATCCGCAGTAATTGGCTCCTCTGTTCTCTACTCTCACTAACATCCCTTCATGCTTTTTGCAGTTTACAGTCAACTTTGCTTCTATCCTAGTTCTGCCTAAAACCATCTATTTCAGAGGTCTACTTTGAGTTCCACAAAGCAAGGAATGGATCTGAAGGCTAAAGGGCTAAAAAGTTCTTCCATTAGCCACAGAAGTCACCAAGCTGCACCTTGGCATAAAGTGATACCCACCTATTAGCTTTGATGGCAGTTCATACCAGTTTGCAGCCAAAACCAAGAAAAATAGCTAGAGATGCAAATATCATGGACCTGTTCTAGATCTACTGCTTTCAGAACTAGAGATTCCCAGAAGTGAACTTACTGCTTATATATAGCTCCTTAGTATTATCTGGGGGGTTAAGGTTTCTTACATGATTCTCTGTGTGTTCAACACTGTAATTGCTTAATTGCATTTCTTTATTGGTTATTCCACAAACCACATTTAAAAATCCTAATGCCAGAAGTGATAAGGTCATTTCCAAGTAAATTCTGGGAAGCAAAAGTCAAAAATGGAATAAAAATTCTAGTACCAGTCTAGTACTATTTATCTTCAAGTACTACAACTTCCCCTAGCGTGGTTGCTGTGTTCTGAAAAATACATAAGGACACTGTAACACTTCTCTACGTGGCATATTTTTTGTTTGTGACAGCATGGAAATATTAAAAAATCAATGAAAGAGCTTCATATCCAAGTTATGCAATTGTCAACGTGTTCATATTTTAGTCAAAATTCCCTATGTGACAGGAATGTGACATCCCTTTTGAACACATTTCCAGCTATTTTTGTTTGTAAATAGTTTGAGGTCATTAATCAATAGAGCTTCCTTGAACCATTAACAGAACCACTGCTCTGCTTGGTTGTTTCTCTTTGAAGAGGATTACAAAACCATTTGCTCTAGTTTCAATCCACATGGATTCCTGCTCTGAATTGCATGCTAAGTTTTGGAACTGACAAAATTCTTCATCTGGTTTCATGTCAAAACCATCTGAAGTCACAGAGTTCTGCACAGAACTGATGCAGAGCCATAAATTGTCCATACTCACTACGGATTGGTCCAACCATATTTGTTGGAGAAAGGGTGGGAACCGGAGAAAATCCTTGAGGGAAAATGAGCTAAATTTCAAACACAACTCAAGACCAGGCAAATTTTACATAATTTCAGGTTTCACAGCCAACATATTTAGGCCTCTTCCCTATCTTTTTGCCCAGAAAATAGGACCTGGCTGAGGCAGGAATATATGCCAAGTTTCTCTTGTAACTGCACAAATTTCTACATAATTTTAATTTAGCGAACTGATGCTTATTTTATATTCACTTTCCTAAACAGCCACACATGCAGCTTGGTAGAACTGACGTGTCATTTCCCATATTCGAATATTCAAGCTAGGTACAATCACAACTAGAGACGGAAAATAAATCATTTGTTTGGGCAATCACAAAGCTAGCCAGTATGCATTGGGTGCTGAGGATCAGAGACTGAGAGAATCAAGTGTTAATTTCTCAAAAATAATTCTGAAGAAAGCAATTCTGGAAAAAAATCAAATTATATTTGATGAAAGAATACATGTGAGGAAACCACATTCTGATTCTTCTAGCAGGAAAAAGAAATTTTAAAAGCATATATCCTTGTTAGATAAATCTACTTTGTTAAATTCTCACTCATCAAACCAGAGCTCAGCTTGATTGGAGTTAACATTGTAGAAATCTTAACTTATTTTAAAGAAAAAAAATATTCTGAAAAATTATTTGTTTCATGTTCTGTTATGAGTTCCTTCCCTTCCAGACGTTTTATTGCAAGGCAAGAGCTGAAAGTCTTAGAGATGATGTTTAAAGCCTGTCTCATCTTCCTGAGCTGCTTCATGTGGTCAAAGTATCACTGTTTGTCATTTCAATTCACCATGAGAAGTAAAACAAAAACAAAGATTTTAGTAGTATATCCTACTAGAATAATTGGTATAACTGGAAAAAACAGGGAAGCTTTGGGGTGTGCAAGCATCACCTTTAAGAGGAAAATGCATGTTTAACATTTTTAGTTGATAAAAGACATTACTCATCGATGTGTATTCTTTTGCTTCATCAAAGCACTATCAATCTAAAAAAAAAAAAAAAATTCCAGCAAATACTGCCTGAAAACAAATACATTCACTGTTGGTTGTAGCATCTTCAAGGATGAGAAGGCAACCCTGAAAACTGTGGCTATTATTTCATTTTCCAAACAAAGTCATTCAGTGCCACTTCAGATAGCTTGGGGTATGTAAGACACTTATATGGGCTTCACTAGTGTCAAGCAGGATCTACAGGGGTCCATGCTCTTCTGGAGGGGCAGATGGAGGGCAGGTAAGCTACAGGAGGTATCTCAAAGGCACTGGGTTACCACATTTAAGCAACTGAATTCCACACGTGTGTCACATGCAAAGGCCACTGAAGCTGGAGCAAGAATTTGTAAGAGATGAGGCATACAAAGGTGGTCATTTACATATATTTATCTAGATTAGTTTCATCTGGTATTAAGCTTTAAAACACCGTGAGTGAACTGATATAAAACTAATACTTCTCCCTTTCTCCCAAACTTTTAATAAAGGAAGGTATTACTGAGGTACTGGAAAGACAATGTTGAAGGGTGAGCTTCCTAGCCAGGGACATGTATAGGGCAATGTGCAAACCTAGCCATTGCTGTACCAAAAAAGCTGAAAACTGATTTGACAGAAAGAAGATCTCATATAAGTGCAGAGATCCAAACCCAATAGAATGGTTGGGCTCCCAATGCTTATTTGGGCATTGGACTTTGTACTGAGGCCAACAGAAACGAACCATTGGCCCCATGCCTATGTGATCTCTGGACAATAAAAGTATGCCTGGATGTCTCCACACAGTAGGAATAGCCACCCAACAAGTGACAGTTCCATTTATGTTTTTTTCAAAACCTCATCTAAGACCCGACACTTCCAGGAACAGGAAGTACGAACAGCATATTCTCCTACAGTTTATAACTGCCCATGGTGACTCGTCATGCCACTAGTGCTGATCATCCTAAAGCTTCTCCAGAGATAATCCATGGCTCTGGGGGACTCCTCCACAGCATGAAATCTCAGGGATTCTTGTGGATTTGCAACTCCAGAGTTTAGGATGGAGAGTTTGATCTGAAGTGAGCTTCTGCCCAGCTTCAGCTGCAACTGTTGTCACAAGTGTGCAAAGCCCCACAAGTCTTTGCCTGATCTTCATGGACATGAATAAGGTACCTGCTACCTGCTTAAGTCTTAACAAACCTAAAACATGTTTTGGTCTTAGGACAAATTAACTTTTTCAGGGTTTGATTTTCTTTAAAGTTCTGCAACCAAACCAGAGCTCCTCTCTCCATGCACACCTGCAAGTCTCCTGCTGAGCAACTGTCACTATTATGCAGGATTAAATTAGTCTTGGCATTTCATAGTGTTCACTAATTGCAAGCACATCAGTTGAAGAACAGTTACAGTCATTTTGTAGAGGGATGAATCCCAATGTCAGCCTGTTTGATACACGTTTTGTTTCCCCTTAGAGTGAGGGTGGAATAAACACTACTTTAAAAATCTATAATCTTCATTTCTCTTCCAAACAAATGTAAACGCTTCCTCAGCTTCCCTGGGGAACATAGCTGGAATATAGAAGACTCTCAGGGAAGATGAGTAAGCCTAAGGGCAAAATTTTTTGTGAATCTCTTCATGCCTGGTAAAACTGATTTAACATAAAAATAAAATTCAGAGAAGGAACCAAACTGAGGTTCGTGCAAAGGTCTTGCACCTGGGATCAGTGGGTCTACAGCATCAGCCATGTCTGTATGTGCCCGTCCCTTCACACTTTGTCCAGTTGAGGGCCATGCATGGCAGTAGATGGTTTCTCCTTTCACCTCTTGAACCCTGACTCAGGTCCAAGCTCATGTTCCTGGCATCGTGAGAGAACTGCCTTGCTCAGAAGCAAGTTTGTGAGACTGAAATATTTTGTTGTTTATGTATTTTAGCAAAGAAAGCAGTGAGAGCACAAAGGTTACTATTTCATTTACACAATTTTCCTCATTCATGGTAGACGATCTTAGCAATAAGATCTCTTATGTTACACGACTGGTTTTCATTTTCAAACAAATATCACTTTACCTCAGACAATGGGATATAACTACTTGGTGGTCTGAAATCCTGTGTCCTGAACCTTTTGTATTAAGTGGATAAGGACTAATGATCCTGGAGTCAGTAGGGCTGTCCCAGTGTCACAGTCAACTGAGAAGGGATGCGTTGTCCTTGTTTGAACTTCAGACTCTCATGGGACCTTTGCTGTGCTTCAAACCAGTTCCTTCTTAACCCAGATACTCCTTGTGTCCCTTCACATGTCTCTTGTAGTCAGTTAAAAGCTATTGGCAAAAGAATGTTTTTTCTCCAGAGATAATGCTATCTTAGCCTTTGGTCCTGTGAGCAATACTAGCCCAAATTTCATTCCACTGATCTTTTACTTTTTATCTTGCATTTAAATGTGTTTAACCATCAAGAGAAACTGCTTCACCCCCTGGTGTCCCGCATCTATTTTTTGGGAGAGGGTACGGCTGGTGCTGAGCACACAGCAGTTTTGCACCACAGATGGGTCAACCTCAAAGGCCTTGGCAGCTCATTCATCAGAGACATCAGTCCCCTGATGGCTTCAGTGCAACGTTCACCAGTAAATCCAATATCCCAGAGTCATCCTATAGTCATCCTGTCTGCCTCGAAGTGGTGAGTCCTGGCAAGCCAGTTTAACCCTTGCACAGATGCTTGCAATCCTGCTGGGACTGAAGCTGTGCACCACATCAGGACATCAGCAGAGCTGAGAAAGACACTTTAAATCCTTCAATGACCAGAGTCTGGTACATGGGATGACCAGACCGCTGGCATGCGTGGGAGATAGGAGCAGAGGGGTCTGGCTTTTGTGAGCCACCACCAAAGTTGACAGCATATTGCTTCAATCCAGGGGATTTTCCCTGGCACCACTCTCATCCCCACCACTTCTGCAGTCCTCACACTTTTCTGTGAAAGAAAACCCAAGGATCCTGGGATGCACCTGCCTAGAGATGGACTGAAGTGCATTTTAACTGTGTCCCTGGACCTGCGCAGTTCAGGAACACAGCTGAAGTTCAAGCTGATCCACACTGTGACTTGCAGGATAACATCATCGTAACCAAACCTCAAGCATGGTTATCTAATAGTGAGGACTCGCTGGGTGCTAGTACCCTTCCCAGCAAAAGCTGTTTATTTGCAGAGTTGTGACAAGCACATGGGCAATCAAAGGCACTCCTGGCTACAGCTGCAGTGGTGGCAGAGGACAAGAAAGTGAAAGCAGGCTGTGAGGCTGACACTGTTTCATGTGAATTAAAAATAGCAGAATACCCTCCCCTGGTCACTGCATTGAAACCAGCAGAGGGATAAACTTGTCCTGCTAATGACTCAGGTAATGACTGAACCAGGAATGCTCTGGTCCTATACTGAGACCGTGAAGTTAAAAAAGGGTGCGCTAGAGGACAAAGAAGCAGCTCTGTTATTGTCTAGACCTCCAGATAATATCCTTAGAGGCTGTGATGCAGCTTATTCAGAAGAGGAAATAAAAACTGCTTGGATAAAAGTTTCTTACACATTCCCATGCTCTACTGTCTTGTGAAAGTGTTTTTAGTCTAGAACTACACCACTTTAATAATATGCAATTCTTCAATAAAAAAGCATGACTCACGCCTCTGCACAGGAGATAAAAGACATGTGGAAACCATAAAAACTCTAATCCAGCATGCAAAGCCAGCAGAGTCATTTATCTTCATGGAATATTTTAATGTCTGTCTTGTTCTTCCAGGAAAGTTATGGGACCATTTACACCTTTAAAAAGCCTCAGCCTGTAAGTAGGTATCTAAAATATCTTTCCTAAGCTGGTTCTGTAAAACAGTTTTAAAAGGACTGATATAGAGTTTAATAGGGCATTCTTGGTTTTAACGCTCTGAGTGTTAAATTAGCCATATCTTCCTCATGTATAAATATAATGGTAAGGAGGCAGAAGTGCCTCCAACAGCGACTGCAAACAGAGAGGTGCTGACAGGGTAAGTGTCTTCCTCAGTGTGAATCCTAAAGGATTAGTGGTCCCATAAGTAGAGCAATTACATCCCAGCTCCCTGCTCCCATCTGCCTTGTCTCCCCTCACATGGAAGTCATGACTGTTCCTTTGGGACATCTTTTCCTTCTGGAGTCACAAGCTGCACCCCAGCAAACCTCGTCCCCTTCCCCAGATCTGTGGAGCCTCATGGTTAGGGCCCGACTTGGCAGACCCATGTCTCCTGCCTCCTGGGAAGCATCTAACCACGAGTCTAGCATGCAAAAGCAAGGCACTGTCAGCATCTGTCTTTGACCTAAACTTAGTGCAAAGTCTGGGGGCACTTGATCTCATCTTTGGGTTGTCTTCCAAGGCAGACATCTCCTCCCTCATCCTCAGATCCCAGTGAGATGAGGCTCCTGTGGAGTAGACATCTCAGTGTCTTTTGGTACTATCTGATGTGATTAAAAAACCCAAAAACTGGCAGAGCCATCAGAGTCTGCAGTGGACAGAGAGGAGTCTTTGGGATCCACCTGGCTGACAACACTACGAATGATAGCATTTGGGGCTCTAACTGTCCAAAAGTTTGTGACACTGCTGGTCACCTACAGATCCTTACTACACATGTGCATACACACACTCGTGTGAGTGTGCACTCACAATATGCTTCATATTCAGTGATTGACCAGCTCTGTTGAGGATGACCTCCATTAAAAGGTGTCCTGTATGCTTCATGCAAAGTGTGGCAATGCACACAGGTCTAGAGGGTGGTGAGAGTTCCTGGACTTTGACGATGTTCATCACAGGCATCTGTGCAGCTGACACAGAATTTGTTATTAATCTTTAGCTGTAGCACTCTTAATTATGTCCCACCAAACTGAGATTCACTAGACATCATATCATCTATTAGGTTTTTTTAGAAACGCCTAGTATATTTTACTGGTGTCACCCCAAAGCTGACCATGCAGCTGAGTCTGCAGACAAGGAGAGAGGCTGATTTACTGTGACAGGACTCCTGTAGTTCTGGCCAGCAGCAAATCAGCAGCAGTGTAGGGCATGAGCATTTAATGAGGACATCATATATTCCTTGAATGTTCTGCTGGAGCATAAAAATCATATCCAGCCAACCAGGCTTGCATGCATAAATCTCTGTTGTTCACTGTTCCAGTTATGGAGCTGCTCCAGTTTTGGGACCACTTAAGGAGATATATGCGTCACTGGTTAGAGTTGTCCAATTTGGATGCAAAAATTAGGATTTTATAACAATGATGATAAGCGAGCATCTTCTGGAGGTCATTTAGGATACTGAGTTAGGAGGCTGACCAGGACTGTAGCCAGTGCAGAGAAATTAAGGTCTTCAGAACTGAGCTAAGCAGACCCATCTGATACCCACCCAGCTGACAAAAATCCTACAAACCTCTGATCACCAGTGTTTGGACAGGGCTGTGCAGACATGCAAGGTCTATAACCTCACAGTTAAAATCAGTTTATGATACTACTTCTATCTCCCACTCACCACTGCTTTATGGTGCAAGGAAAAGGGAATTCAGTGAGGCTGATAAATAATTTTCTGCTTAAAAATTGCTTCCACCATTTACTACACTTTTGTGTCTCTAGCTGCCAGGCATTTGACCACTACTTTACATATCCCAGGAGATTAAAGTGGGTTTCTAACTCCTTTTAAGTAATGTGCAAGTAATGAACAGCAGTAACAACTCTCATCACTGGTTGTTTTCCTGTTCTTCAAAGTTTAGACAAAATATTAATTGGTCTCCTAGAAACAGTCCACAAAGTTGTAGCGTGATATTCATGTTAACCTTGAGAGCAAGGCTTCCATGTGGCAATGCAGAGACCTCTTGGAAAAATTAAAATAGGATCCCCTGCTTAAAGCCAAGTAGACACAGATGGTTGAAGGAGGCACTGTCTCCTAGCGGTCTTTGGGGTGGTTTCCTCCCATATTCTGTAACAATGGGATTTTTCAAAGTGAAAGACAAATAATAGTTTTAGTACCTTTTAGAGAGTGATCCAGTGCTTCTACTGGATGGAGAGGCCCAGGCTTGAACTTCTGTTAAATATGGGGAGCTATTTCCCACAATAGTGTGAGGGTGAGGAGAGAGATTATGGATGCTGTATCTGAAATGGAAGGTACCACAGGGTGGTACCACAACCAGAAACAGCATCGCCCATCTCTGGATCATGCCATGTACCAAGTCAAAGCAACTGTGTACATCTAATGGTACATGGGGAACAGTCGGGAAGTCCTCTATGGAGCCTTTGTAAAAGCAACATGGAGTAGATTAGTATGTGGTTAATAATGTTGTTTGTTGCATTTTAGTTTCTTGATGCTGAATAATAATTTCATCAGTCATTACTGTTGTGCAATGATTATAAAATTTGCAGCATTACATGGAGAAGGAAACCTTATGTTGTTCAATGGGCCATAATATTTTGCAAGGGTAAAGGCAAGAGTAAAACTGTGTAAAATAATGTGGCAGTCCTTGTCAGCATTACAGCACATGTGATTAAAGCCATCTCTGCTTATATGATGCTTAAACATACTGAGAAACTTAAGCACATGTTCTTGATGAGTGCAATACTGTCCTGAATTGTACAGTAAAAAAAGGAAAAAAAATTACATGGAAGGGGGCCGAGTCAGGCCATTCAGGGAGGGGAAATTTTTGAAGGCTTTTTTCCTGGTTTTTGGTGCTCCAGCAGAAAGCTTGCTGTGATAATCTACTCACAGGAATATTAATGGCATTTCTGTTGGGACACTTGTTTAAATTATATATTTATTCTCTGCACCCTCCCCCTGCCCCAATAACCTTACTGGTATAACAAACCTCACCTTCTTTTCAAACAGGTTTTACGTTGCTCAAGCTGCAGACATTACAGAAGAGTGAAGGGTTACTACCCCTCCCTCAGAGGCTGTGGTGTGCTAGAGGATTTTACCCTTGATGCCATAACTCTGAAGAAACTACATTTCATGCATTTGGGAAATGAGTAATCACTGTCAGACTGCTACATGCACATGCACATTGAGTTATTCTTCTGCAAATGGTGGTGCTGTGCTCAGCCCGTGGATTCAGGAGGAGGAGGTGAGACCCAGAAATATTGGCCTTTATTCTGGTCCTGAGGGATGCTCTGGCATGTCCCAGAATCTGTCAAAACTTCTAATGCCTTGGCAGCGTTTTCCCCTTTAACAGATATTTTTCCATCCGTCTTCCTTGCTATCCATCCCTCTTTCTTTTATTTTTCTCTCTTTTTTCTTTTTCCTTTTCTTTCCTTTTTCCTTCCTCAGCAACTTGCCTTGCCTAACCACCTTCCTAATTCAAAGACACACAACTTCCAAAGTTTTTATCGGTGAACAACACCTTCACATGCGCAAATAAAGTCACTTCCAAGCTTTGGCATTTGCAGGAGTTGAGCCTGAAGTGTTAAAGTACAAACACTTTCTGATCAGCCATTCCCTTGATAACAGATGGCCCAATCTATGCTCCAAGATTGTCTTTAACTCTGTCTGACCCAACATAAAACCAAATGTTCATAAACTGCAGTTCTCCATACCCCAAGATGTCCATTTTTGGCTGTAAATCTGGAGCACATGCTGTTATCTGAGATTTGTAACAGTCGTGTGCGATACTGGGAGGTGTGTTAACTAACTTAGGGGGAATCTGATCAACACAGGCAAATCAGTGCTCCCTCCAACAACTTCAGCTTCTTCTGAGAAACTTTCTTTGCCAGTATTTTCAATGTGATAAAGTTATTTTTTTATTTCCCTGAATTATACCTTGGGTAAATGTACCGACCCCAAGCCATAGGAATTACATGCATTGAAAGCGACAGGAATCAGACTGCACTTGGATGGGAAAGGACTCTGTGTGTAACACCAGAATTTGAGTACAAGATATGCTGGGATGAATGCTGCCTCTTTCCACTGGCATCACTGCTGCCTCAAGGGCAGAAGAGCACAGAAAATAATGCCATATGCAGAGCTCATAGAAGGTACTGAAATAACACCCTGAAGTTAATGAATTCTAAGGAATCAAACCATAGCTCAGGTGTCTGGTTTGAAACCTTGCTTCCTCAACTTCATTCAACTTACCCCTAGTGGGTTGTGATTCCACACCGCTACTGCAAAAGGAACAGGGAGATAGCTGTGACTGGATGCTTGGCACCCCCTCAGTTCAGGAGGAAAAGGGCTGGATTGTCTTTTTTTGATAAAGTCACAAATTCTGTTCATCAAGGGGGTAAAAAAAAAAAAAAAATCACCTTTCTTATAACCCATGAAACTTTTGTCTCAGGCTTCAAAATAAGAAAATAAGAGACAATTTGTTTTTAAGGAGTCCATAAAATAGACAAATGTTCAGGTTTCATTGATGCAAAAAAAATGTCTTTTCACAGGCATTATTTTTTGCAGGGCAGGGGGAAGGGAAGCTTCTAATCTGTTTATACTAGGATTAATATTAGGAGTGAGTTAGTTTTTCCAAGGTTCAGCAGAGCATGAGGGGGAAAACAAAACAAAACTTATTTTCAGGAATGTTTACCAATGGGTTCTGGTCATGACTTGTGTTTTGAAACTTGGGAGGCCAGTTTTTGAGCCTCACTGTTAGTGTTTAACTTTAGGATTAGGAATTATTGAGTTAGGTTCATTAAAATAGCTGGGTTTTGTCCTTCAAAAATTTAAGAAAACATGGTGTAAGCCTTGGAAGCGAGGTCTCTTTCTGGGTAACAACAGCCTCATTCAGCTCTAAGCATATGGCTGTCTTTGTTTTAAAAACCTGTGTTAAAATAAGGGTAACGCTCCCCATTCCAGCAGAATCATCATCTCTGTTCTCAGGGATTTATGTAGCTCTCAATAATGCTGGTTTAAAGCCTTGAGAAATCTACTGAGATCCCAGCATATTAAAACTACTGTAAGGGTGATGCAGGTCAGTTCTTCCCTAAATTTCATGTTCAGTTCCCCGTTTGGGGGGGGGAAGTGCCAACATCACAGAGAGGATAAGGCAGGCCAAGGGCATCTCTGAACTCTCTGAACTGAGTAATGAATGAAGATACTGAAATACTCCCCCCCAAAAATACTGAGGAGAGACTAATCCCAGATGTCATCATGGAGGCGTCCTCCGAGGAGTGCATGGAGAGGCCAAAAGCCGTTGTCCTGCTGCAATGGCTTATTCTGCAAATGGCAGACTGGAGCCCCATGCCCTGGTGCAGGCAGAGGACAAAGGCTCCTTTGGGGGCAAACCTTGGTCCTTGGGTTTCCCAAATGACTTGCAGCAGTCTCTGTGGCTTTGTGCCAACTGCATGGTAGGATCTTTGCATTTCCATCAGCAGCAGGACCAATTCTGCCTTCAGCCACTTTAATGTAACTGAATTCAAAGCAGCTGCCCTGTTATAGTGCAGACTAGGACTAACTCCAACTTATCTATGTGTGGTTGCTCTCACAAATGTCCCATTAATTGAGAACAGTCTCCAGTGGGTTTTCATTTCAAGAAGAGTTTTAGATGTTTGGGTCACTGCAAACAAAATCGTGCTCTCCTCTGTTTTGGGTGTTTTACAGCAACTCAACTCTTTTTTTAATCTGCAGCCCAACCAGCTGACTGGAGCTGGCAGAAAGACAATGAATCCATTTTACAACAACTTTCAAGGTTTCAAAATGTGTTTTGGATCTGCCTTGGAGTGAAAACAAAACCTTCTGAACTTTTTTGTATAGTGAAGTCATGTCAAGACCATTTTTGCCTGGGAAGACTCTGAGATTGCCTCCATGGAGCAGACTGCAAAGACAGCCTCATCATTGCTGCAGGAGGTCAGGTGGCTGCTTATTACTCTGAAAACAGCAGCTCAGCAACCTCTAGATAAACCTGGATGTCTTCAGCTCCAGACACATGACATTAATGGTCAGCGTTAGGTTAATGGTTGGACTAGATGATCTTCAAGATCTTTTCCAACCTAGATGATTCTGTGGCAAGCTGGTTCCTGCTCTGGATGTTTTGTTCTAGGTGGGATATCTGCTGTGACTTTTGTCAGGAATCCTCGGGAATAACGCAGTTACTCCTAATGATGGAAGGTCACAGAGACCTTGGATTTCTATGCCCACAAACCAGCACGGGGAAAGCTTGTTGGGACCCCAATTCCCAGCTTCAATTTTCACTTTTACAGATATTATCAGCTTGCTGATGTAGATAACATTCTTCTCATGTTTATACATTTAGCAGGGGGAGATGTTGCACTGTACAATAAATAAATTTAAAAAAAGAAAGAAATTGCCTTATCATTCTTGAAACCTCCACTTTTTCCTTCCTTGTTTTTTTATTCTTCCAACTGCTCTCTGTTTCATTCATTGTTTAAGACAGATAAGCTCACTGATAAATGCAAGCCCTGGCCCAGAAAATACCAATCTTACGTTAATTTTTCCAGGCAGAGACCCTGACTATGCCTTATTTGCACTCAGTGATATATGGCAACTCTCACATAATGTCAGACCTGCCAGGAATTACACCAGTGTTGGATTATAGCATACTCGATTTGAAGAGAGGGGAAGCTATGCTACTGTAATCATTATTTAAACTATATCCCTTTGCTTTGTTGAATGGCAGGCTCCCATTCACACATAGCCTATCCTGCAGACACAAAGAAAGGGACTGCCTTTGCAAAAAAAAAGCGCACACTTTTCTGCAGCTGAATTACTCATTTTTGCATAAAAAACCATTACATCAGCTAGAAAGGTGGCAGAATAAAATTGTGACATATATTTATTGATCTTTTGAGCACAGAGGCTTCCTGTGAAACATGACCCTACCTGTCAGGTGTTGTGAAAGCACAAAGCTTCTCCCTGAAGAGCTTTCAGTTTGAATAGAAAACAGCAAGAAAAAACATATTTTTAGTATACATCCTTATTTTACTAATGGAGAAATAAACCAGTGAGAGAGTGGGTGTTTTATCAGAAATATGTCTGGTTGAAAAGACAACCTCTCTGGGAAGGCAGTCAGATTCACTAACCACAAGATTATCTTTCTTGGTTATTAACCTTCACAAAAATTTCACATCATAATTTCTGCCATTCTGTTTGATACCACATTAAATGGAAACGGCAGCCTCCTTGTCACATAAATTACTAGAACAGACCTGTCACCAGTTATACATAAGGATGCATTGCCTGGTTTTCATTCTTGATGATATTGTGAAGTTCATGAAGTCCACGTGGTTCACCCATCCATTACCTCCACACATCCATTTGCTAGATCTTTCTACCTCACATACCGATTATTTCCATATGTTGCTGTAGAGCTCATCTTATATGCTAGGATAAACTAGGTGTGCAGAGGCTGCTTCAAACCTGGTATCAAATCAACTGGATATCAAGGCATTGTCCAAAAAGCTGACTTTGCAGAAGGGAAACACCAAATGCCCAACCGTCTTTCCTCACATAGGCTACTTATTTTCCCAGTGCCCATCCATCTTCTTTTTTCCCCATCAAACATAACTGGACACCTATGATTTCTTGGCAACAGAGTATGTAGTTTATATTTGAAGAGAGACATTTGTAATAAAGATGACGAATTCATGTAAGCATCCAGTGAACTCATACTGTCTTCTTCACTGTTTATATTCGCTTATTGTGCTCTACTGTTTTCAAATAATTACATAACTAGCCACAGCCATTTCAAACAGCCCTTCAACCCACATCAGCCTCATGTATAAACATTGGTGCTTTATACAGTATGAAATTCGTCTGCAGGGCAACAGTTTGCTGTACCGTAGTCATTTTGTGAGATGATTCAGGCAGCAGTTAGGACTCAAAGTGCTTTTGATTTCCTTGCAAACGCTCTGTCTGCCTTCCCCCCTATCTGTAGCCCAAGATCTAAGAAGGGGTTGCCCAATATGGTTTGTAACCAGAGTCCTGCTAATAAATCACTGAGCTGCAAAAAACAGGCACAAACAGATCCCAGGCATCTGGACCCCTCACTCTGTAACTGCAGGCACAAAGTCTTCGATCATTTCTTTTAAACAGGTCCAATTTCAGCTCAAGCACCCACTGCTAATGGGTCAGACGCTGCAAGGCTGCATTAATATGATTCTGTGCCCAAGCAGGAATAATTTGTGTTTCATTTTGGGTCATTAGCTTGGGCTCAGCCCTGCCCTAACTGTAGACGATTGAAGACTGAATTTGCCTGCAAAGACTTGGTGGCTTTCCACCCTGTGAGGAGCAGTCCCATGCAGTAAAATAAAAAAACCCTTGAAAATCAGCCTGCTCCAGAAAGTGATGCAGGGCATCCTAGCTTTCTCGGAGACAAAGATGACTCTGGAAAAACTTCAGGCATTTTTAAAAGAAAGAGTGCATAAGATGAATCATCATCAAGCTCCCCACATGCTTTTTGGGCAGAGAGGGTGGTGAAATGGTCCAGTAGAAAAAAGTGTGTCATCCCAACAAGCCTGTTCACCTCACAAAGTAAAAAATGCCTGGGAGGCAATGAATCCCATCACTGTGAGCAATTAAGCAATATGGGTAAGGAGTGCAGAAGGCATAAGCATCGTGTAATTCCATTTTAAGCCCTTCTTAAACATCATTATAAGAGAAACCTGAGCCAACATCTTTGGCATGGGGACAGATTCATGTGTCTCCACCTTCATCCTCAAGTGGTGCAGCTGTATCTCAAAGGGAAGACAATATTGCACAGCACCAGCCCGTATTCTTGTTTGAAAGGAAAGCAAGGAAGAAAAAAAACCCAGGAAATTGTGCCGATTTCTCCCCAGATATGAAGAAGTGGACATTTCTGCCTTTCCTCTTACTGGCAGGAGGGGTTGTAGTCTTTGTTCTTTGAAAGGAAGAAAAATGAAAAGCTCTGGGCTGAATAAAAAACATTTTTTAGATGTCTTTTTCTCAGTGACACATCCTCTTATTGTACATACACACACACGCACATGCACCACACACATGCGCATGTACACACAGACACGCATTTTCTATTTCATTAAAAAACATTCTGGTAACAATCAAAGGCAGCTCATAAATGTCATATTTTGAAAAGCATAATGCGTGATTCCCTCTTTAGAGCAGTTTTTATGACAAACAGTATACCAATGTTTGTGTATCATTTCTAAGACTATAAAACAACCTTTTATGACTCTTAGGCTAATATCTGAAAAGTAGAGTACATTTTCGTATGAAATTCTTTCACAGTATTTAAAGCATAATATCCCTTGCCAGTCCACCCTCCCTCTCCTTGTTCCTCTTTCTATGCAAAACCATGTGACAAAAAGCAAAGTGCTTTTAATAACATACCTCTGGCATAGAGCCAACACCCTCGTTTTCCTTTTTTTTTTTTTGGTTTTGCCAGTTGAAGCTGACAGATATCTATAGCAAACAGTTAACATATATAAACATGTCAGATATAAAACAAATATACTTTGAAAGAAAACAGAGAGCTGGAATCGTTAATGCTGCAAGACAATGTTGGTGCAATTAGTGGGATCAGGGTGTGGGGTCTTCAGGATGGGTTTGGCAGGTCTATCCAAGGTAGAAGTACCTTTCTTCTTCACTCTGTCAAGTTCTGTGTGGATGGCATGGAGAAAAGACAGGCCTGCAGTGTCACAGCCACCATCTGGTATAGATGAAAAGAAAGCACAGGCAGTTTTTCATGATGACCGGTGAGGCGGTGTGTATGAGAGACATCTGCAGGCGTGCGTTTCTGGCATACGTTTCACAGGTCGAATAAACTGGATCATCACTGAATTGCAGCCACTTAGAGGCTTGATCCTGCAAAGCTTCTGTTGGATGCTGAACCCTCCTCCCTCTGCTCTGGTGAGGCTTTCCTCTGCTGTTTATTACCGCATGGCACTTTAATGTGATTATAAATGAATGAGACTGAACTAATTACAGTTAGGAAATCAGAAACAAGTAGCGGTGTTTTCTGGTACTGTATGCTATAAGCACCCCACCAGCAAGGAGCCACCCCAGCACCAGTCACCTACAAGATCATGGGATATTGACCCTAGAGGGATGCATGAGGTTGGGGCAAAAATGACCAAAAGATGATGACCAGAGAGGAAGGGAAGGGTGTTCTGCTTGGGTCTTCTCCCCACTCTGCTGCAGTCCCAGGGCCACGTCTCTTCACTGACCACTGCCTTCTTTTGTGGAATAGTTGTCCACAGGCCCAGATGTGTCATTTTTGTCATTCTTGTTGCCAGACTGAATGAGGAAAATAGTCATTTTAGCCTACCTGTCAAGTCAATGAGTGGGACTGGCATCCTTAGACAGCAGTTCAGGGTGGGCTTTGGTGTTCAAAATGCCATGGGATGTATCCAGGCTCTTCTGCCCCTATGTCCAGAGGATCTCCTTCTTGGTGGGTCCTATAAAGCAGTCGAGCACAGACTAGACACCAGGGTGGCTCATGGCCATCAAACCCTAACAATAGGTTAAGACTAGACTAAACAGATAATTAAACAGATTAATTCAGCTCTCAGACAAGGAGTGCAATTAAATGGACTCAGATTCTTCAGGCTGGGAAAGACACTGCTGAAGGGGATATGATAGAGATCATGAGTAGGCTGGAAAATTTGAATAGAAGATGACTGTTCACTGTCTCTTCTAATACAAGAGTAGGGGATGTCAGATGAAACTAGTTAGAGGCAAGTTCAGAGAAAAAAAGAAACAAAAGAAGAGCCGTTTTCCCTAGTGTGCAGTTAAGAGGGGGAACTCTTTGCCATAGGGCTACCAGGCACATTCACAGAAGAAAAATCATTTAAGGGCTATTGAACACAAAGATGCCTCCCCTGGCTCAGGGCAGAGCTGATGCTGCTGGTGGCTGGTGAGTGCAGTGGGGGACATTGACGTGGACTGGCCCCACTCACACCTCGGCATCCATGAGGGAGACAGACCAGGTCTGCCTTGGGATGAAGGATTGGATGGGCTTAGGACCAGCATCTGCATCCCACTGAAAGAGTTCAAAATTCACGTTTTCATTCACAGTCAGAAAGGCTACTAGCAGCATAGACACTGCCTGTAGCTGGAAGGGAAGGCACATATCTCCATATGCTCAGAGTTCTTCAGAAAGTCCAGGCAGCAATACCTGAGCATCCTGGGAGCTGAATTTCCTTGGGAAAAAAAAAAAAAAAAAAAAAAAAAGATGAAAGGAGGGGTTTTGTGCTTCTGATGCCTCCCAGGGACACAGATCAAACCTTTATTATTTTGTGAGTGGAAGAAAAGAAGGATTACAGCAGCGATGGGTGAAATTCACTTTGCAGGTTTCGTTCAATTTGAGCCAGTCTCTAAAACAGATCTGGATGGGTATTTTAGCAGTACACATTTCAGAAAATGCCTTCCACAGGAAGTGTTCTCCCATGTCTTAGATTGCTTTTATTTGATGCAGAAATAAATAAGGATGGGAAAAAATGGTTTTGGCTACAATAATACTTAAGATGTGATTCACCAATAATGAAATATTTTGCAGAAAGTATTTATCAATTATGTTTTTAATTTCTACAAAAAAAAAGTGAGACTTTGAAAAGTCTAGATTTCTTTCTTCTTCCTTATTCCCTACCTTCCTTTCTAAGTGATACATATTTTCTGCTCATTACTCCCTTACCCTACTCTGTCTGCTGCTGAAAAAAGGATGAAAAATATTTCTAAACCCTTAGAGAAAATTACTATTCATTTAAACCTACTGAAAAAATAGAAGAAAGAAATTCAAAGTGTGAAACTGCATGGAAAACAAAGCTTCTTTTTTAATGCTTTTCTACCTGAAATATGGGAGGGGGGGTGGGGGGGTGGAAACACATGCAGAAATATTTTGAAAAGTTGGATGCCTCTACTTTTGCCTTGCTCACTGCAGGCACAGGAGATTTGATAGGTCTCATCCAGCTCACGGAGGGGCAACAGAGACATCAACCACTAAAGGATAATATTAGAGGTGCCATGTTCCTTGGTTAGATCTGCTTTTACAGACACACAGGAAGTCTGCAGCAGAAAATTATTAAGAGCAAGCCTTAAATGAGTGACCTCTCCCACTCCCAGATCAGCCTCTCTCATTTCTTTCTCTTTCCCAACAGAAACATGCACTGCTGATGGAAACAGCAAAAGGGAAGGCAGCCCCAGAAACCACTGGGCTGTTCTGGGGAGACAAAGCAGATGCTGCCATCCAAAGCAGATGCTGCCATCCAAAGCAGAAGCATCACTGCAATTTTCATTTTTTTGCACCTTAAATATTTTCACCAATAAAAAGGCACCTGATTTCCACACAGCTCCAGGCCTGGCATGGAACCTGCTAATCCTCCCAGCAACTCAGAGAACTCCCATGAAGCGGTGTCTCCTTTTCTGGTCCTCTGTTGCATGGTGACACCCCATCCTGGGGCCAGATCCTGAGCCAGCACATGCCAAGGTGATGCCGACTGACACTGGCTGAAGATTAGTCTCCTGAGATAGTTCCAGTTGCGGGGTGGGATTTTCCAATGTGCCTGTTTGTACATATATGCAATAGAGCAGGAGAAATTGCATAGATAGTTTTATCCCTCTCCACAATGTAACATAAACAAGTTCAGTCATATATTTTAATTCATGAGAAAAATCACCCTCCAAATAACAAAAATATCCAGAGAAACATTCTGTCAGCTCAGCAGAGCAGCCTACTCTGGCACCATGCTGCAAGAGCTGCTTGCACTGAGCTCCTTGAGAAGAGGCTCCAACCCTAAGGCAAACATCTGTGGAAGTTTTCTGAGAGCCTAGACCAAGAGAAAAGCCAGCAGCAAACATCTGTAGGCTTCTTTTGGGCCAAGGACAACAGATATCAGTGTCTATCGTATGAGGAAGAATTGCTGGACTTTGTGGGATTCATGACTAGCTGCAAGGAAACCCTAACAGCTCCATTAGCTGGAACACAATTGCTTGAGGTTCCTGTCTCTTCCAGGTTTATCTTCTTGTGTGAAATCTCCTTAAAGAAAAAAATAAGGGGATGGTCAATTTATGAATATATGAACTAGGCGCTATTTCCAATAATCTGACTGGGTCTTAATGCCTTAAGTCTTAGCAATATTGGACTGTTAACCACAGTATTGGACTGGCCATTTAACACCTGCAATAAACCAGGGCACTATTCAGAATTTCATCTCAATTGCTCACAAATTTCCCTGTCTCAAGTAATAAATGTAGGAGATACTACACAGCTTTTGAGTTGTGGGCGGCCACAATTCTGTTCCTAAACATGTTGTACTTGCACAGGGGGTTTTTTTCATGAAAATATTGGTTTAATTTTGCCTCAGTTGAACAGGGAAAATCCACTGCCTTTTAGGACTGAGGTCTGTGACTCTCAGATCAGAATCTCACTTGGGGCCACCAACGTATCAGTTTGTCTCTGAACTCATGGATGACATTGGCTTAAGATGCTGTAAGAGATTGGGATGGTTCAGAAAGCAGAAGGGGAGAGAAGAGGGAGACGAGAGGGACATGAGGCCAGGTGAGACCTCTGGGGCCAGCAAGCATTATAGTTTGCGCTGGTGAGGAACCACTATTCCTTAGAAACCCTGGAGAAACCAAGCTGGCATCTTCTCCTTGGCTCTGGTCACTGTGCATGGGCCAAAAACATAAAGTGGGCTAGGACATGAGTGCAGATTGTGCTCGTTTACTTTACAAGTATAGATGTGGCCAACATATCTCACCACAGCCCTGAACTCCAATTCAGCTGACCTGGAGCCTGTAACAGCTGGAGGAGAGAAAATGAGCTTGCACAGGTATTTGACTGCTGGTGTCTCCTTTCAGCTGAAATTAATGTCAATGGTTGTTGATGCTACAGGTCATTTCCTGTCTCCCCTCTTAAATCTGGAACTTCAGTGGATTTTCCAATGGTAAAGAGAGGTCTGACCAGCTTTCCAGCCAGCTTTTCAGGCTTAGTAGTGTTCTTGTAAGCACTGGAGTGTAATTATAAAGCAGGCTGTGACCCACGTCACACAAAAGTTCAGAAAATAGATTTACAGAAGAGAATGTGCTGCAGTTTGTGTGGGGTGCTTCCTACATAGCAAGTAGCATATGTCATCTACAGATAGGCAAACAGATATGCAAACAAAACTCTGTTAGCTGGAAATCTTAATGTCAGGAATCATAATGCCAGATTGCTGCTAAAGTCAAAGAGTTGTTCAAATGCCATGACTTTAGACGCTGAGTTTGTCCTCTGGGTAATCTTCCAAGGATGTTCAAGCACCCGTGGACACAATTGCCACCACCTGCAAAGTAAGTCACGCATCCAGTTCATGGGTGTCGACTCTGGCCTTGACACACATGTTTTCTCCGTGCAAGAAGCACAACAATGAGTGACTGAAAGACTTCATGGGGAGCTTGGCTTCATTTTGTAATCAAGCATCCATTTTCTGGGAATGTCTCCTCATTCAAAACACATGGTCAGCTGAACCAGCACAATGCAAAAAATAGCCATGTCCAGAAAATTCTGGGCAGCTTTTTGAAGCAGCAACTGTCCCCCTAGAATCTCCAAATGCTTCACACATTAATTAATGCAAGATCTCTGTTAGACAGCTATAATGTTGGGTCTGGGATCTCTCTGCAGTAGTGTCCAGTGCTGCACAGAGGTTGTCTGCTTGTGTGTGACACAAAGGTGTAGTTTTGGAGTAGGAAGACGAGAGTCTGCATCCCATCACCACTGCAAATGTGGAGTGGCCACTCTGTGAGCTACCAAGCTGACATGGGGGTCTTTACTTCATGCAGACTTACCTAGTCCAGCTGGATACTAGTCTTTGTTCAGTTCAACTTTTGTGCTTCTCCCCACTTTGCTGCACAAAATATTCTAGGCATTTTCTCTTCCCACCCCTCCTCTACCCGTTGCCTTTCCACTATTTTCATTGTTCTTCATAAAATTTCCTCCATGTTGGGAATATTCAGAAAACCAACCTGAGGTACTTAACTGAGGCAGTTGATCCTGTGGCTCCTGAATTTACTGTGGAAAAGCTCTACCAAGAGGATGAACCATTTCTGTCATTTCTCTAGAGGAGCCCATCTCTCCCAGGTTTCTGTGCAGGAGGCTTTTGGAGAGCAGCTGGCTACTCTTGGCTCCTAAATTTGGGTGGGGTGAGAACTGCTGCCCTGCAGATGTCAAAGAGATTTCAGTTTGCATGGGACCAGGAGGCGCTTGTGAAAGCACAACCCTTTCTGCTGATTCCTTTGTTTGCTGTGCCATGACCATACAACGAAGGCCTGTGCCAGGCACCACATAAAAAACAGAGGGAGAAAGTTTTCTCACCCTGGAGTTTGCAGTCTAAACAGACAAAGGAGGACTGCAGAAGACTGAGCAGTTTGGCTTGCAAATATTATGTTAGCTCCCTGGTTTCTTCATGGTTGGTTGGGCGGCAGATGTATTGCTTTCTTTGAATGGTTTGGGAGGGGTATCCATGCAAGCCTGGGAGTGGAACAGGATCTTGTCTTTATGGCAAATTTGGCATGAGGAGATGTTCCCAATTAAACCTGGGCATAATCAGATGAGCACTTGCAATCCTATCAGAATGATTTCAGACTGATTTGGTTTAATTTAACACATACAAAGGATGGTGTTCATTAGAAAATACTTTTATTCCAGAATTAGGGCATCTCCACGTGGAGTTTTTCAGGGAGAATTATTCTTTCTTAAATCCATCCCTTCCCTTAATCTAAATTAACTTCCCTGTTAGAAAAGTATGTGTGTATATGTAACACAGAAGAGGCTCAGGGAAAAGCAGGAAGGGATTAGCTGAAAGGAAAAACAAAGGAAGGGGCAGAGATATGGAGGGGAGGGAGATAAATTGGCTAGCGAGAGGGAAGGTAAAAGAAAAGCAGCTGGAGCAAAGAGCCCGTTGGGCCAGGACGTCAGCAGGGGGATCCCCCAGTTGACTACAGTGCAAGGCAGCCCGCCCGCTCCTGCTGCCCCTGGGCAGGCAGCCTGGGGGAGCAGAGGCTCTGCCCTGTGCAGTGTGCAGGGACCTTGTGGACCATCCAGGTTTTCTCTATGAGGCCCTCAGCTTCTGGAGACACCATTCGCTAAGGTGTTCAACTCTGGAGTTGTTTATTTTCTTTAAGAAAAGGAAACATCTTGATCGAGGGAAAACTTTTTTTTTCTGTAAAAGTTGTAAACAAATGCAACCTATTTGATGCACCACTGCAAACTGTTGCTTATTACACTTCTGGAGTCAGAGGAAATGAAGCCAAAAACCAAACGAAAAAAAAGAGAGAACTAATCTCTTCCTTATTAAGCGAAGTTCACCATTGCTATAAATGGGCAAAGAGGTGAGGAAAAGATTACTCTGAATCCTGGCCCACAAGCAGCTGGTAATCCCGCAAGTTGCCTGTACATCACCCTCCCCGCTCCTAACACTGTGCCACAGGGTGCTCACAGGAGGGACACTCAGCTCTGTTCTTGTTTTACAGCATTGCTGATAACCCTGAAACCTTTTCTGATGCCCCAATGCGGGAGAGCTGAGCACACACACGACCAATGTGATCAAGCAATGCCCGTTTATTACAACTAAGAAAGCCCTTTTATAATGCTCTCCCGCACACATGAGTAACATGCAGTACAAGTCCTCAAGACTGGACAGTTAACATAGCCCGCGCTTTAAACCTTCTTATGACTGGATAAAAAGTGCCACATCAGCCTTGCCAGGCTTCCTGCCTTGGGTAACTTCCTCTTCTGTCCCAACCCCTTCCGGGGGTTGTTTGTCTCGTCGAGTTTCTCCCCACTCATTCAGGGTTATGTCCTTATCACATTCTTGCTCAGGCTGAGGCTCTTATCAGTCTTGTTCTCACGCAGGATTGCTCACATGTCTATTCTCTCACAGAAAGTCCTCTTGAATCCCAACACCCCAATACAACAAACAGGCTGCTGTCTTCAATTCAGCCATCCTTCATGTGGGAAGGATGATATATATAGAATATATAGCTCCCACGGGCAAAGGGAGTGAAGACAGCACCCTACACTTGAGGGTTTAAATCTCTGCTCTGCCACAGGTTTTCTAGGTAACCTTGGGCAAGACCCTTAGCCTTGGGTAACCAGGCCCCCATGCCTACCTGCTGGTCCTAACACTTCCTTACCTCTTAGGGGTGTCTCAAGGAGGTCAGCACCAGCAACCACAAGAAACCCAGTCCCATGGCAATAGGAGCTGTGTGTATTCCTCAAGTGGGTCCAGACTGTGATGATAATGGTGGTATTTTCATTGTTATAATTCCTAAAGTGTGGTCTTTAAAGAAGAAACAGGAAGATGCAGTATTTGCCCTAGACTACATCACCTGCGCACCCAGGGCTTTGTCCAAATGAACGATACTGCTTGCCAGATTGCATTTCCTGTGAGCAGAAATTGTTTGGTGTGGTGCAAAGCACAGCCAAAGTTCAGTAAAAAAAAAATAAGGAAGGGAAAGGAATAATAACATTTTATGCATGAATTCACTGAGAAATAAAATGAGACACAGAGTTGTTGAGTGGTTTATGCAGCAACAGTGTTGAACACTGAAATATTGAACCCAAGAGTCCAATTCTGACAATCTCATCCTGTTTCAACTGCTAACACAGAGTGTTTTTTCATACTTTTCTACCATTGCTATATGCAAGGCAGAATATCCAAAGAGCGTAATTTTCTCATTAATCTGATTTTGAAAATGTGAAAGATTTGCAAAGGAAAGGAACCAGAAATTTCAAGGATGAGAAAAAGCGCTAAGAGAGTTCGAAGAGGAAAGCAAAAGAGTAAAGAAATATCTCTCTGCTCATGCATCCAGGTCACCGGCAGTCTGTAGCCCAAAGAAGGCAGAGTTAGCCGTTGCTGATATGCATAACTCTGAGGATGCTAAAACCAGGTTAGAAACCACATGTATCTTCATTGGTTATACCTTCCTTCCTTCCTCCCTTCCTTCCTTCCTTCCTTCCTTCCTTCCTTCCTTCCTTCCTTCCTTCCTTCCTTCCTTCCTTCCTCCCTCCCTCCCTTCCTTCCTCCCTTCCTTCCTTCCTTCCTCCCTTCCTTCCTCCCTTCCTTCCTTCCTTCCTTCCTTCCTTCCTTCCTTCCTTCCTTCCTCCCTCCCTTCCTTCTTTCCTCCCTTCCTTCCTCCCTTCCTTCCTTCCTTCCTTCCTTCCTTCCTTCCTTCCTTCCCTCCTTCCTTCCCCCTTCCTTCCTTCCTTCCTTCCTTCCTTCCTTCCTTCCTTCCTTCCTTCCTTCCTCCCTCCCTCCCTTCCTTCCTCCCTTCCTTCCTTCCTTCCTCCCTTCCTTCCTCCCTTCCTTCCTTCCTTCCTTCCTTCCTTCCTTCCTTCCTTCCTTCCTTCCTCCCTCCCTTCCTTCTTTCCTCCCTTCCTTCCTCCCTTCCTTCCTTCCTTCCTTCCTTCCTTCCTTCCTTCCTTCCTTCCTTCCCTCCTTCCTTCCCCCTTCCTTCCTTCCTTCCTTCCTTCCTTCCTTCCTTCCTTCCTTCCTTCCTTCCTTCCTTCCCCCCTTCCTTCCTTCCTTCTGAAAAAAAACCAAAAATTGATTCCCCATTCAAATATAAGCACTAGTGTAATGAGGATTTTGAGTCAGTCCTTGACATCTAGAATCAAAAGTTATTATGCTAATTTAGATCTTAAGAGATGATTTAAACACTAAGGGTGCTGTGAATGCCGAGGGGACCCATCTCCCCCAGGCGCATAGCAGCACCTCCTTCATCCCTTATGCCTGCAGAGTAGGGCACTCCCATAGGATAAGGGAAGGCTACATTCAGATCCTTCCATCCTTAGAGGACTCATCTCACATCTCTTGACTTTCAAGATACTGTGGTATTTTTTCAAGATATTAAGATATCCTCTTCCCTGAAGTTTTGGGCAGGGAAGAAACTTTAGCTTCATCTATTGAAGTTATGTCATTGCCTTCAAAAGCAAGTTCTTCTGGGCTAGAAAGCAGAGAGTGAATATGGCTATCCAGACCCAGGTGTAAACACCTTCCCACAGGACTGGAGAGTGGGATTTTTTTCCAAGCACTGGTTAACACAAAATAGTAAAACAGCCCTTGAAAGACAGACACAATCCATGTTATTTCGGGTGATTAACATGATTACTCACTAGAAAAATCCTATTCTCTCTAGAGCCATGTGTTTTTTTGGCATGGTGGGTCAGTCTCCCCCCAAGGCAGGGATGTCTCCTGGGATGGGCTGTGAGCACCCAACCCTCACCAGCAGTGCAAGGAAGCCCAGGAGTGGAGCTTGGGCACTGGACTCTGCTGAGAGGTCAAATGTACCTGAAATATAGTTTCTCAGTATTAAGTGCTGTGTCTCCTGAACTGGATCCTATTTTGGATCTTGCATAGTTTATCCTCTAAGCCTTAAGGGCAGCTCTGAGCTCATCAGTGGGAATTTTGCTAATGGTCTTAGTGAAAGGAGGCTCAAAGAGGCAGCAAACCAGCCAGGGTGCATGTTGTACATATAGGATCTGCATTTATTTAAGTGCAAATTAGATGAGGAAAACCTTGGAGGTTGTTGTGATCACCCAGTATGGCTTGACTTGAAGGCAGGGTGATCCTCTAGACCTGCTCCAGGAATGCAGATGACCTGGCTCATGCTTAGTTGTGCTGCACATCCATGGCCAGGACTCGCTCCCAGGGCCACAGGAAATGTTACATCCAATGGACTTCAATTTACATGTAAAGTAGGTTTGTGTTCTATAGAGTAGTTCATGCTCCTGCGCTGTCAGGTAGCTCGAGGTCTACTGGAGGTCCTCATACACAGTATGTTATGTGCAACCATTCAGATGAGGCTCTTTGAACTTGATCTTACACTTGGCAAACCTGTGTTTGCTCCAGGTCTCCTGCTGGCTTCCTGTGTGGCATTTGGAAATGTGTTTATCCATCCTGCACCTCAGTTCTGCCTGCCTGAAATGGGAATCATGTTCTTATCTCCCAAGAGACTGGGAGGTTAAATTGTTATGGACTGGGAAACTAAATCTGAGAGCCAGTGAGGTATAGAGACATTATTTCAGTCTCCCTGTTATTAGACCATGCTGCATGGAAGTCAGCTGCTCTTATCAGCATAATACAAAAGCAGATGTGTGAGATGTGCAGCTACATTTTTTAATGTTACTTTTTACTGTGCCTGTATTTTTATTTTCTTTGTGTAAAATTACGACCTTTTAAATATCAAATAGACTATATATTATTGCAGAACAGTTGCTCAGTTTCTTATGAGAAACAAATATGTTTTCCATTATATTCACCAGGTGCATTCTATAAAGGGGGCGTTTATGGTAGAATCATATATATTTCAATAAAGGCTTAGTAGTTTTATGTCAGAGAGAGGTAGCCCTAAAACCAAAACCATACTTTTCAACTTCACTGAAATTGCTTTTTTGTCTGAAATAAGGTAAACCCTCAAATGGGAAAAAAATATATTAGGCATTACATAGGTTTTAGAGAGAGTCACTTAAGAGTTAGGGCTGAAAAAAAAAAAAAATTGATCATTTAGATGGGATTAGGGAAAGTTGGAAAACATAATAAAATCCCACAAAAATAGGCAGAGGGTTACATAATGCTACAAAACCTGGAAATTGATATCCATGGCTTGCACTTTTACTATTTGGAATCTTCCTTCGGAAAATGGTTAATTAAAGCTAAGCCATTGAAATGGTAATTTACAGCCCCATTTGGAGCAGAAGCCTGGAACAGTAAATTCTGGAGCAAGGCTGTGCATCACAGAGTTACAGCACAAAACTACGGTATAGACATTGCTGGAAAAGCTCAGCTTCTGTTACCTTGTGTCTATTAATCTAGTATCTCTGTGTATACAATTCAAACCATTTTACAAATATTTGTAATTTGTAGGAGGAGATGTTGCCAAGACCTGTCTTGATAAAGCAATCATAAATAAAGTGTCCCAACACAGAGCTCTGAATTTAAAACAAACTGCTTGAAGAAGGTGGGGACAAACTATCTTTTATGAAATACAAACAAGCTTTCAATTCTAAGCCAAACACAGAAGAAATCTTTGATATTGAAAAATCTAAAGAACAAATGAAGATTTTTGTTTCTATTTCCTGTGAATCCTACAAGTGTTTTCCACCATCACATACGCTCATCCTCAGTGTCCCAGAGATTTCCAGAACACATTAAAAAAGGTGGTTAAGTTCTCACATTCTCTCCCAGCAGGAGAAACAAGTGAAACTGTCTTATGCCAGGCGAATTTGAAAAAAGACATATCCATTACTTACAGAAAGCATCCATAGCAGGTAAGAGCCAAAATACTCCTTTTCAGAGGGGATACAGACTCCTACAAATCTGAGCAAGAAACTCCCACTAGCAAAGAGAGTTATAAGCTTTTCCTATGCATAAATTATTTCGTGAGCATTTGCTCTGTGTTTCTTGCATTTTCCCCTGCAGCTCCTGGAAAGGGCTGCTGTCACACATAACTCCACAGATACTATCAGGCATTGAACTGTCATGACAGAAGCCTTTGGGTTCATTAATATATACCAGTAAGCATACAGCATTAGTCTTGAAATAAGTCAGGATACTGTCTTTGACTCGTGCCAGGCAGGAGATGCAGCGACGACAGCAGTTGATGCCTTACAGAATTAGCTCCCTTTGGAGAAGAACCTGTGTCCCTGCTGTTTATAAACCAGAGCCAAACCTGGCACATCTTCACTGTCTGTAAGGAGCAGATCTTGGAATAAATTATTCCCTCAGTCACACTGAGTTTGGGTTTTTTTTTTTTAATTCTAGAAAGTACTGAGACCCTCTCCAAACAGGAGTCAAGAAACAAGCCACAATGCGTTTGGTGACAGTTAGAAAGCAGAGACCTGGAGGCAAACAAAACCAAGGGCATAAATGTGAGGAGATTTTTAGCATGAATGGACTATATATTGCCTTCTGATGCTGTCCTGTGCTCATTCTCTTTGCTGATTTTGATCTCTGCTGAACTGAGCATTGGCTTTGAGAATATTTTGCGATTCCACATCTGCAGAAATATTGCTCAATATTAACTTTCAGCAGCCTTGGGCCAGCATGTCCTTTGTGTGCCTGGTGCGTTCTGCTGGCCTTGAACTGTGACTGCAAATAATGAAGCTGTGTTGACTCAGTGTTTATTTCTGATAAATTTCAGCACACATCCCCCCCCCCCCCCCTTTTCTTTATGCCAAATACCTAAATGTTTTCTCAAAGTCTAGCCAAGTCACATCCAAACAAAACATCTTTTCGTAGTTAGTTGTCCCAATCCTGTGTGCATTTCTGTGAGAGCAGGAACAAGTTTATATCCTTGTGATAGGTAGGAAAATTGGTCTGTTGGGTACATTTCAGTGCTGGGCACACACATGTGTTGTACCCTTGCCTTTTTCTTGATTTCTTCAAATATTGTTAAAATTGGCACAACTTTCACTTCAAATCCAGGAAAGTTACACCATCCAGTTTCTACTGAATTCACCTTCTGTATAGCTCTGAGAGCTGAAAAAGGTCATTTTAGCATAAAAATCTATATTGCTATATGATGAGAGAGGTCTTTGAAAGGGAGCAACTGAGAGTCCTCGTGCTCCCTTGAGTCAGCTGCGGTGGACGGAGCAGCAGCATTGCTGGAGGTGGGAGGCCAGGGAGAAACACCCTGCGCTCACACTGCTGTAAGATCCACCAGAACTGGGACCAGTCTGACCACTGACCACCACTGAAATACTGGAGCAAGGAAGTTCACATCTTACCCCTTGGTATGCTGCGTGCTGGGGATGCTGCAAAAACCTGCTGACTCGGTCTGCTGAGGCTGGTTTGAAACTATCTGTTGAATAAGAAACAAGAAAGGTCTGACCAGAACTGATTCAAATTCCTGCTCCATTTGACACAGACCAGCGTTTTCATCCCAGATCATTCCAAATTAGGCAGGGAAAGGATCAAATTTGATTCTCCACATTCCTAGTCAGCCTTTAGTAGTTGAGCCTCTCTCTGTCAGCCTCTCTCAAGCCCTTCCAGCTAGGGACTGCCGTATCTCTGCAAAATGTTTCAGCTTTGACCAGCCTCCTTTCCAGGAGCAGAGAAGAGGGATTGTTGCAGCCAGCTCTGGCTGCAACTTCTGACTCACCACAGGACAGATGCTGATACCCTTTCCCAATGTTCTCTACCACTCTCACAAAAATCAGGGTGTGAATCAAGACTGTGCTATTTTGGACTCACTCCATTGCATGAAATAGTCAGAGCTATCAAAGTTTCTTGGATTTCTTTCCTTCTTTTTTCCCTCATGAAAAGGCTGGTTCCTCCCTTGAGATACAGGACAATATTCTGAGTCCAACACAGCTCTGCATGGCTGTGATTTATATCAAGTGCTGCAGATGCGCTTTTTAAAGTAGGCTTAAAAATTACTCCCCCTAATAGAGATTAAATATTGATTACCTAAGTAATAGCTCTGTCTGAAATAGGAAATAGATGTCTAGTAACCCCCACACATCAGTCACTCCTATTATCTGAGGAAATAGCGTACCAGATGAAATACAGGATGTTTGCAAATCCTTTTCTAAAACCATCCTCATCTTTTACATAGATGCATATAAATATATATACACAGATATATATCTATTTATATATGTATGTATTCATACTTATCCTTTGACTTTCCCTGGAAAGCTAGCTAGCTCCTCACTTTTCATTTAACTTCCTACTGATTAATAAACGTTTTTAATACTGATGTTACTGCATCTTTCCTCATAGCTTGCCATACCATGTGTCCTTACTAATTTTGAGAATGGATGAGCCTCTGACACAGAAAAGTGGGGCTTGCCCCACAGCGTGCTGGTCGGGTGATGTGAGCGTGTCCCCTGCCAGTGGCAGTGCTGCGTCACACGGTGTGGCAATGCTGTTGGTGCCGGGTCACACAACAGGAGGGATGGAGAGAAATGTAGTGTTAGATGACCACATTGACCAGAGACAAATAGTCCTGGGGTGAAGCAGTGAGCCCTGTGGATACGTCAGCTACATGGCATTGAAGAGCCGTAAAGAAACCACCAGGCCCTTGGGGGTGAGGATGAAGACTCCTTCCCTCTCTCCCTCTGTTCTTTGATTTACAGGTTTTGGGGTCTCCAGTGCTTTGGTTATTCTGCAGACCAGTCCTTGCCTGCTGCACTGAGACTGAACCTGAGACTAAAGCTCTATAATCACTCACGGTCTAGATGGCAAGTGGGCATAAAGGGACCTTTGCCTCATGTGTTTGCCACTGAGGTGCATGGGTCATGGCCTCAGCTCCTATCAGCTCTCCGGCACTCAGAGCTCTTCAGCCCAGACCTCCACATCAGCTCGGGTCCTCGCAGCATTGCCAATGTGAGTGGCTGACTTTAAAGAGTCAGTCTTCTTTGCCAACTACTATTGCAGGACTTTGCTTATCTATTCAATTTGTTGGGAAAAGATAACAATTTTCCCTGACCTTCCCCTTCTGAGATAGCATCAAAGCAAGATTAGATGTTAGATAAAGTCCAGGGACATGTGCCCTCCATTCCAGTCTGCAGCAGCATGTCCCTGCCTGCAGAGTGCACAGCATCTTTGGAGCATGTGAACATTGCACAGAAATTGCAAAAATGTCTGTAATGACAGCATCTGTCCAATTACTTTGTTCATCTTTACTGAATCATGAAAACATAAGATACTTATTCACTTCTGTAGGACATCTCCTTTGACTATTGCTGCAGCCAGCTGAACACCTGTCTGCCAGTATTCCTGGGAGAACCTAATTGGCTGATAATACCAGCTGATGGTGTAGTGGAATTTTTGGACTTGCCAGAGCTGTGCAGGCAAAACTAAATATTATAGCTAATACAGGCAGGCAACAGTGTGAGCAATCTGCCAGGAGATGCGGAATTACACACGAATCATGCAAGCCAGACCAATGGGCTGAAAATCATTCATTGTGCTGCCAAATGCTTTGGCCCGAGCTGGGATAGTAACACGGTTCTTTTTAGCACTTGTCTAAAACAAGCTATCTGGCAGCAAGGAGCTCAAAGCAGTTCAGAAACTGGAGTTAAGTCTCAGCCAGTCCCTCTGAATTTGAGTAAGACCCAGGCTAAAGAAGCAGTTTGTCAAGGCCGTATACCAAGTACACGTGGTGGCATCAGGATTACTCTTTCTTAGCACTGCTGTAGCCTTCTTGCTGGGGAAAAGACACAGAGATAGACAAGAAAAGGAAAATAGTAAAGTAATGCAATTAGCTGGGAGTTAAAAATATCTTTCCGCTTTCAATGCCTGCAACTACACCTACAAAACTTTCAGAGTGGCCAGAGCTCTTAAAACATCACATTGACTTTTGTTTGTCTTGCATGTTTGAGACAAAAGGTTTTGAGACTGTTGCAATAAGTGTAGAATGGGATTGCAGCAGTGTCTACTGATGCAAGGACATTTAATATTACCAAAAGTCATTATTCACAATGCAAGTACACAAAATCCAGATGAGAGCATACCTCTGTCCTGCAGGCATCCTACAGACCCCATGTGGAGACCAGTGGCTGCGACCATGAAAGGACAAAGTGCTACAGAGCCTGCAAAATGATGCAAAAATCTATGTATGCACACATTTGTACGTAATGGGTGTGTTTTCAAAAGCCAGGCACAAGAATGTGAGCTGAAGATTAAATAACAGCCTTTCAGCTCAGTATGTCTGCGCATATGTTGACTCGCTGTGACTCTAGCAGTTTAATGTTGCACCATTTGTACTAGTATCCGTTTATATCTAGTAAAATTGTATTTTTTCACACCCCTCAGAGCCAATGCAGGCCCCTTAGAAAAGCTCTGAACATGTGAAACGACCACCCTTGGAGCATCGAGAGCATGTGCTGAGGTCAGTGGTCTTTCATGGTCCGCAGGAAAATGTCACTGCTCCAAAGAGGAACATGGCAGTAGTGTACCAAGAGATTCACTTTTTGTTATCTAATTCTCTAAAGTATGTGATAAACACCTGCAACTGAACTTTGATCCAAACTCTAGCAGAAGAAAGGAACTTCTCTCTGGTCAGATGTCTAAAAACTGACGTTTCATTAACATATTAGCCCTGTCCTAGCTCATTAAAAATATGTATTCGTCTTCATTTTATTAAACCTGTCTGTGGCATCACATCTGGGTTATGAATCTGTCATCTGATCTGCCCATTTCCTTACTTTTTAAATATTTCAAAACCATCATTAAAAATGAATATAGGCAGAAATTTCAATCTCAGATAATTATCACTAACTATTAATTGCTTTTCAGCTGGCATACTGTGTGCCAGGTGAAACATTAATAAAAAAGAAATTCCCTGAGCTGTCCTAAAAGTCATGCTTACTGGGGAAAATGTTGGTATTTTCAACAGGATGCAAACATAAAGTTTGTCAGCTGTTCCAAGTATTAGCTATAATATTTAGGTTTCAATTTTAGGTTTAAATTTATGGTTTAAAACAGACAATTCTGTGGAAAGCATGGATTATTGTGAAAAGGTGTAGAAAACCATATGTTTTGTTGAAGGGAAATAGATTCATTGCAATGTTTTTAACCTATTCTTTTATCACTGCAGCAAATACAGAATCACAGAATTGTCTAGGTTGGAAGACCTTGAAGATCATCCAATCCAACCATTAACCTCACACTGACAGTTCCCAACTACCTCAGATCCTTCAGCACTAAGTCGACCCGACTCTTAAACCCCTCCAGGGATGGGGACTCCACCACCTCCCTGGGCAGCCCATTCCAACACCCAACAACCCCTTCTGCAAAGAAATGCTTCCTAATATCCAGTCTAACCCTGCCCTGGCGCAACTTGAGGCCATTCCCTCTTGTCCTATCGCTTGTTACTTGGTTCAAGAGACTCATCCCCCCTCTCTGCACCCTCCTGTCAGGGAGCTGTAGAGGGCGATGAGGTCTCCCCTCAGCCTCCTCTTCTCCAGACTAAACCCCCCCAGTTCCCCCAGCCGCTCCCCAGCAGACCTGTGCTCCAGACCCTGCCCCAGCTCCGTTGCCCTTCTCTGGACACGCTCGAGTCATTCAATGGCCTTTCTGGGGCGAGGGGCCCAAAACTGAACACAGGAATCGAGGTGCGGCCTCACCAGTGCCGAGTACAGGGGTCAGATCCCTTCCCTGTCCCTGCTGGCCACGCTATTGCTGACACAAGCCAGGATGCCATTGGCCTTCTTGGCCCCCTGGGCACACTGCTGGCTCCTGTTCAGCCGGCTGTCAGTCAACCCCCCATTAGATTACTAACTGCTGTTGGAACTGACGAAAAATTTAAAAATGAAAACAGTTGTGTTGTGCATATATTTTTAATTGGGATTTAGTCAGACAGAACATTGCTTGAAGAGGAAGCTCAGCATCAGAAAGAAACAGAGTTTACTTGATATTTTAAAGTGCATTTAAATAGTATAAAACACAAGCAAACATAAGCCATAAGGAATGAACAGAAGTTTGTCTTTTTAGAGGTATGGAAATTAATCGGGAGGAGGAAAATTGAAACTGTGACCAAGCCGCAATTGCTGAAAATGATTTTTATTCTCGTGTGTGTGTGTATCAGATGCCCCGATTCTCCTTTCATTGACACAGTTGTAAATTGAAAGTGAGTTTTGTGGGAGTTTGCCTGTTACAGCCTGAGAATGAGACTCAGAGACTCGAACAGATTGCAACAAATAGATCCTCTTGCATGAACACTGGTAGAAATTTTCTAAGTGTGCTTGGTTTTGAAGCAATCTCTATTATCAGACACCTAGATTAGGCTTTATCTATCCTATCAAGCACTGAGAACCTGCTCAGCCCTGTGAACCTCTCTGAGGGTCACCCAGCGATAACTGCCCAAACCAAGCAAGACCTGGTGCAGCAAATTTCTGCAAGAAGACAGTGAGTGTTCAGCTGAAACCAGCAAAGTAAAAAATGGATCAGGGAAATTTAACTCTTGCTCAGGATTTATCAGATGCACAGAGAGAGGGTCTGGCATCAAGGAAATATTGAGAGATATAGAGATCCTATCCGAAAGCAGTGGTCCCATTTTCATTTATAGCCACTGAGAATTTGTCCATTCTACATGTTGATTTTGGACCTAAAACTCTGAAGTCAATGCTCTCCTCTTTAAATCACTGCAGTGATGAGTAGGAGCAGATTAAAGGCGTCAGGATTTGGCCCTTTGTAGATTAATAAAGGCTTGCTGAATGGGAATTTTGTCTTTGTGATTTTCTTGGAAGTGGACGAATAAAGTGCTTTGATCTAGAAGGGGAGTGTGAAAGGTCACTGGCTAAGCATGTGTGCTGAAGTGCCCTGAGCCATCCAACATGATCAGCATAAATTAGAATCTGACTGCCCAGCTTTATTCATCTTTATTGATGTCTATATAGTTGCAAAGGCAGAGGGACTATAACAATCCCAGCTAGTGCAGAGAACGAACTGGGGCATGCAAAAATCCATAAAATGTTTAGTATTTCCTAATGGAAGCAAATGCAGGAGTATGTGTTAGTGATGCATAAGCCTCATAATTTTAGAGTTTGGGTTTTGTTTGGACCTGGATCCAAACCTTTGGAAGCTTATCTGAAGTTTCCAAAACTATTTGTGCTTGCAAAATTGCAGCCAAGTTTTGAGAGTTTGTCATGAGAGTTTTTCCATTGTTTCTAGCCCTGGCTGAACCAGTAGCAGTTGTTACTAATGCCAAGCTGCAGACCTATCAATATAATATGAGCATTCCCCAAGGCAAAGTGACACACTGATGACAGCCCTGGTAAACAGGAGCTGCACAAAATTGGACAAAACAGGCTTATGACATGTTAAAAATTTCTGTTTCAAGGTCACTTTTGGAAGCAGAGACATTTCACCCCAAAAATATCCACTAGATGTGTATATTCGTGACAGCAGCAAGAGGCAGATTCAGCTTTGCACTTATTTAGAGCATCCAGCTCAGTCCAGCAGCCAGTTACAATAGCAGTACAAAATCCTCCATCGTACCCTTTCTGTCCACAGACGAACTCTGCCTTCTTTACCACTAAGCTACCAGGACTACTTCTTGGTTCAGTCCCCAGAAACACAGGCCTTTGGGTTTGAAGGTCCTCAGTGTGTTACTCAAGCTGGCAACAGTCATTTCACCCACCTGGAAAATGAACTTTTCCTCTTTTGAATATGTTGCGTAACTAATAAGACAGAATCTTTCATTTCTGATTACTTGATTATCTCTCTTGGATGAACAGTAGGTAATATTCAGGGCTCAGTGTTTTGCAGGAAAATGCAGTCTTTTGAAAGCAAAATATACACAGAACACCATCAAAATTACACATCTCTGTTAAGGAAGTTCCTATGGTCAGGGCTCAGCTATATAAAAGCCATGTCCTAAATGGCAATCCCTAACCTAAAATTCTTAAGGTCAAAACCATCATTTTGATCATTTATCCTGACCTCCTAAGAAACAAGCCTTAACAAGCAATTCCTGCCTCAAGCCTGTAATGTTTGGCATACATCCTCTGGGAAAAGCTACAGTCCTGAGTTAAAGATCCCAAACGACGGGAGATTCCAACATTTGTGTTGGCATTTTCTTCTAATGGCTAATAATGGTCATTGCTCAAAACAAGAATCTTCTTGTTCTAGTTGTACCATCAGGGAGCAAATATTGTCACCAATATTCTTCACAAATATTGTCTCTTTACAAAAAGAGCTTGACATAAGAACACAGTTAACTTGTAGCTGCCAGTTCTTCAACAGTACTGATTTTCTTTTTCCCGCTGGAGAAATTTTTCCTACATGGTCAGTGAAATAGCATAGTTACTATAGGTGCCGAATAGAACCCAAACTGAGCATTCAAATGGACTTTTGTTTTTAATATGAAAGAGAAAAGTTTATATTTACAACACATGCCTTTTGTTTCCCTTTACACTGGAAACACAGTATATCATTTTCAGTAACCACAGTGCCTCTATTTTTTCCGACCACAAATTAACCATAGTTCAGTACAGTGAAATGCAGTAAGACCGATGGAATGCTTCTGCCTAAGGGATGACTTGCCCCTAACAAAAATTATGCTTTGCTTCCTATTTGTTGTGTTCAATAATATTGCTTCTCTAAATACTTTTGGTTCAGTATTGACACCAAATGAAGAGGAAAGCCTCCAGAATGTACAGACGCACAGGATTATGTTTCATATGTCTTTGTTCGTTGTCCTAATTCAAACCAGTCACCCAACCGCTGACTTATGACTCTAGGAGGCATATTGTGGGGTTTTTCAAATATATTTCACAAAACCACCCAAACTCAAAGGGTGACTTTCTGTCCTCAGCTACACCCCTGAAAGAGCAGCAAAGTTTTTAAGTTTGCACATGTACAACAGAGTGGTTTTAAAAAATCCTGCACGCTGTCTTTTTAGTTTGCTATGTTTGAAAATACAATTATTTACTCCAGACATGCATGACCAGTTTCTGCAATAGGCTAATAAACAAAATGTAAATACTTTGTACATCTACAGTAGATGAACATATTTTGTTGGCTATAATTGGAAATCTACTGTTTGAGGATTTGTTTCCTCATTCACTTGTTTCAGAGACAAAATTTTCTCATTGTACAGAAGGGGAATAAAACTCAGCTTTTCTCCTATACCTTCAGTCCTGAATTGCAAATCTGCAATGAGAAATAGTTCAAAATTCTTTCCAGATGTTAATTAAAAATCCCACTATCCATTAGAATTACCACTTGGTATGTATTTATACCCAGTCTCATAGCTGATGAATGTGTGAGAACACAATTATTAACAGAGTACTGACAAAAAATCCACATTCTCCATCAGAAGATCTGTCCTAATTCCCTTTGCAGAATTAGTGGCTGAATGCATCAAATGCCTGCCATGTTTCTGAAGGCTGGTGTCAACCTGTAATGCTTCTGCATGTAAATAGCTCCACTGAGATTAATGGGAGTATTCAAGCAAGCAAATATCATGCACACTGGGTGGCAGGATCAGGCCAGCAGTTAGCACGTCCCTCACGGTTACAGTGACTTCTCTTTCAGATTTAGCAACTGTGATTGCTAGAGAATTTCCATTAAATTTTATCACTTGTATCCCAAAAGAACAGAGACTTAATAATACAGTAACTGTAATTAGGAAGAACTTATGAAAACTAAGTCCTATTATGTTCAGTGCCCCATCACTGGCAAAAAGAATGGAGTCTGTCATCATTTTATAGCTGCCTGGTTTTAGCCACTTTATTTAAAATTTTATTGAATCTTGAATAAGGATTTACTCTACAAATCCTTACCTGCTCAATCCTCCACTAAGTTAGAAAGTGAACTTTTTTTCCCTTAAACTGCAGAGAAAGGAAAGTTTGCAGGGAAATATCTGAGCTGTCAGCAATAGATTTGAAGACAGAATTAAAATTCAAGTACTCTTGTGAGGAATTTATCTCATCTAACATTAATCATCTGGAAGTGGAAGTCTAGTCTAAACTTGTTGTCTCAGATGCTTTAGTGTCCAGACAATGAACAATTCAATGTTAAAACAGCTGTCAAAGGTAAGTGACATAATTACTCCCCAGAAATGCTCCATTCTGCCTGTAGAAAGCTCCAAGATGAGCAGCTAGGACCAGGCACCTAAGTTTTAGGTGGCTAATGTGGCAAGAGTAAGTTTCTGCTCTGTGTCCATTCAATATCTTGAGCCTTTCCTGAATTTTTGACCACAGAGACAGCTCTATCAGCAAGCAGTGCAATCTGCATCAATAACTTGGCCTAGTATGCTGGGATGAGTTGTGGTGATACAGATCTCGCTGTCTGTATATTGTACATCTGTCCTGTGGTAGCTACCCACACGGTCAAGATCCCAAGCGCTGAGGTCTCGGCCTGTCTCCTTGATTAGCCCTAATGAAATGTATGTTTTTGTGATGAAATCCAGACTAACCTCTGTTCGATATACAACTTTCGTTGTAATGTCAATGATTCAGGCTGATCTTGCTGACAGACAGTACATTTTGATAATGCCTCAGCTGCAAACCTGGCCGGTTTCCAAGTAAGAACACAGTGGTTCTGGTTGAGTTGTGTCTGGAGTGATGGTTTCATCCTGATGATAAGCCAAGAGAAGGCTCCGGCTCTTAATTCTCTGTTCTGCATGAATAGCTGGATTGAAATCCCTGTAACTGGTAACATAATCTCAGGAACAGTCTTCCACAAACTTCAGAAGAATTTCAATTTAGAGCTAAACTAAAATTTGCACTGTTCTGAACATTTATGCCTGCCCTCAGCTCCCAGACAGCATGGTCATATGCAGTCAGGGCATCTCACCGTCCTCAGAAGAATTCACTGAATTACTGCTGTGGCATTTTCTTTAGATGCTGGGCTGCTGCCCTGCAAAAACACAGAGTCACTACCCTATCTGACAATACTTACTGGTGTACCTTTGTTGATGTATTAATGCAAAATGAGTTTCCCGCTAGCTTGACTCCATTCCCCAGATACCTAGTTTTCTGGAAAACTAGCAGTTAACATTGTCTCTGTTTTCCTGTTCCTTCATATCTGGGTTTTTCCCTACACACATCAGGGCTAAAAACTTTTTTTTTTTTTTTTTTTTAATGCTTAAACCAAGCTCAGATTAAGGCAGAAGTGTCCACTTTTATACTGGGAACAAGAGGTGTGACCCTCATTCTGCACAAGGGGTTCTGCAGATATCCATGTCCTGACACAAGGACTGTGCTACTGGGTCAAACCAGATTAATCTGGCAGTGTCCTGGACTGGACAACAAATGCCCAGGAATAAGCAAAAAAAAACAGGTAAAAATATAGTGATACTTTCCTCCAAAGGCTTTCCAAGCAATGAATGATTTGTGGTTCCTGAACCCAGTGTAAGTTTTTTGGAATTTCATAGTCCTCAATGAACTTCTTTTCCACAGTGCTGCCTAGTAAAATATTGACCAGTGGTCTTGAACCCACATAAACCCCAGCAGCCAGTGTCCTCTGACACTGCAGAGCTTAACTACCCAGTGAATGAAGGACCAGCATCTCAGCCTGCTTCGAACATGCCCCGGGTGGTTTCATGTGGACCTCTTGTAGTGGATGGATGACAAAACAGTGGTTTCTTTATCTTCTTTATCACACTTCATATCTTCTCTTTATTTTATCTTTTTTTTTCTGGATGAAGAGTCTTACTCTAATTATTCTTTCTATAGACACTAGTCCAGACCTTTGACAATATTTATTGCTGTCTCTGTATCTTCTCCGGCTCTGCTATGTTTTTTTCTGAGACAGGGAAGTCAAGACTGTGCAAAGGTGCTGGCATACTGTGGATTGATAAAGGAAAAATAATATTTTATTTTCTGTCCTCTATTCCTTCTATAATAATCAAGCACTGAACTGATGTTTCTCATTGAGCTAGCTCTTACATCCCTAGATAACATACCTGTGTTATAAGTCAGCTTTGACAGAACTGAATATATGATGCTGAGCCTGTGAATGACAGCCGAGACTACACAGGATTATTTAAGAATGAGAAATGTAAGAAGGACCCTTTCTTGACTTTAATTGCTCTCCATGAGTACTAAGGACAGCTGCAGCCTTTTACTCGGAAGTGCAATCAAAGTAAACCTGTTCTGGAAGAAATATTCCCCCTGGCCAGACATGGAGGAGAGAGTGAAAAGTTATTTTGAGTCTCCTCTGCCGTCTTCTACCTCCACACCTTCCACCTGTATTCGTATTGCAATAGATCCAGTGGCTGCTGAGATCTGCCAAGCAACCTCAGTCCTGGCTTCATCCACACACAACTCTGGTCCCTACGGGCCAGAGGCAAGAAGGCGTAGCTCGGGACAACCAGCTGCCTGGGATAGAAGCTCTCAAAGCTTATAGGCTACATAATGCATCAGCTGCAAAGGAAAAAGAAGCAGAGGTCTGTGTGCAAGGTGCAACACTTCATAGGTCAGCTTTGTTGGAGCACTGCCCTGGAAAGAGCTGCCTGCCATCTCTCCCAGTGGGGGTCTACACCTCTTTACTGCAGCCAGGTCCTGCGTAACCCATAACTCACTTTCATCTCCTCTCTGTGCTGCAGTTTCATGCTTTTAAGTGCTTCTATGAACTCCCATACTGCTTTACCAGCAGCCCCACCAGGCTGCTGCATTATGCTCTGTTGAAGCTGAGGGAGGGAGGGAGGTGGGAGCTGGGAGGAGAATAGAACAGCAGTGCTTCTCTGGTTTTCCTGGATGTCTTTCCATTCACCCTCAGCTGCATTTTCTCCCCATTCAGAATAACTAGCATTCTTTGGGGCACATCTCTCCTCACAAATCTTGAGGAGGCGGAAGCATTGCAGAGCTGGCTGCTTCACTAAAAAGCGCGTTAATTCCAAGGCTAAGATCTTATTACTATTCCCTTACTACAGCAACACATTTTTTCCGCTTCTTTTCGAAACCTCAAATGTTGTTATGGCGTCAATGGTAAAGAAGTTCAGGCTTGCTTGGATTTCAGTCTTTTGGCCCTGGATGGTGGGGAAACAGTATTTCTCTAAATACATGAACCCTTATGCACGCTCCAAGACCCCAGTCTTGAAATAAGATCTGCCCGTGCATAGCCTTGTGCCCATCTGAATTTGTGCTGAATGCAAATCAAGCACATCTGACAGCTCAGGTTCTTGTAATGCAGCACTTTGTTAATGCTGCTACTAATGCAAGCCAGAAAAACAGCAGCATGGTTCAAACCATGCCAGCCAATGGTCCCAATATAGTAGCAAACAAGATGAAGTTAACAGAGAGACAAATGATGCTGCAGGGACTCTGTGCACACCCAGGTCTCTACCTTCATCCTACTGGGGGAAAATGTGGCTTCTGCTCCTCACTGCAAGGCAGAAATGGTGGGAGGAGAGAGCCCAGAGCTCATCCTGCTGCAGCTCTGAGCAAGCAGGCAGGGCTTCCAGCATGGTACAATGGCACAGAAAAGCACCTGCTGTTATGCTTCCTCAGACCCCTTGGGTTTCTCCCCTCTGCATATGTGAGATGGGAGGGAGTTGAGGGAACACTGAGATCAGTACTGGATTTTGGGAGAAGGTCTGGTGCTGCTGTTGTCTCCTCAGGCTCAGTATTGTGCCCTGCATTCAGCCTGCACACCCCGGCCTCCTTCCATGGGGCACAGACCAGGGCACACAGATGGGTCTGGCGCATCTCTCAGAAGACCAGTGCAGAAACCCAGCCCTCCATGTTCTGGCCTTCCAAACATTTTTTCCTTCAGCAGCCCCAAGATAGGACGCTGTATTTATCACACTTAAAATCAAGGCATGGAGGGAGGCATAGCCGGATTGCTAATGATATTTATGTGCCTGAAGATACAGATATGCATCTGGTGGAATTGTGAAGCACGTGGAAGCCCTTCTCTCTCTCTCTCTGTGCTTGAGCCAGGTCCTGCAGCAGGTCTGGGCTGTATGTAGTAGGAATTGGGCATCATTTATAACAGGCTCTGTCTGCTGATGAGACTGTCAAAACCCCCTGTACACTCCAAGAACAGCTTGTTCCCTACCAGTGAAAATTGTTATTCTCGCACTGTTGTTTCACAAGTTCTGTTTCCATCAATGCCTGATCACAAATAAGACAAATGTAATCTCAATATGTACATCTTGGGCTTTGTTTAGCCAGGATCAGCTAGGCATCGTGATAGGAAGAATGACATTTCATTTCTTCCTCCAGCAGCCCCTCCCCTTCTCTGCTTCTTAGTTTTTTTCCACTTAAACCTGAGTTCAAAACAACTCTGAAAACCACTGGAGCGGGGATAGGATAATCCCCTGAGCTGGAATCAGTTTCAGTCTTGCCAGATGGACAGGTACAGATCTGGTTCAAAACAAATCTGTGTTTCCTGTAGCCTGCACTTTACTAGTGACTTCCTGCAGGCTCTTAGTATTGTTTAGTACCTCTCACAGAAGCAGCAACTGAGCCCAGCACTTGCACCCCCACCTACAAAGCATCTTGGATGCCTTGTTCAGGTGAGGATCTTGCCAGGGCAGTGGGGATGAGTAAAATGTTCAGGGCTTGTCGTCCCTGTGACTGCCATGAGACTGATAATCTTAGCAGGTGATTCAGTGATGTAGCATCAAACCTGTGGCTGGACAAGAGACCTTTACTACTAAAAATTTTGGAGCCCTGAGAGATGAAGACTTGCAGAAGGCACACCCGCATTTCTGAATCTCAATCAGAATTAGCTTTTTGCAAATTAAAAAAATGATAATGACTTGACTCAGGTTCCCCCTCTCTGAACAACAGAGATTCAGGAGATTGGCTTGAACCTACAGAGAGGGATAACTGTCTGGCTCAGATCTGGATTTCATCTCACCCAGGTTACAGGATTCTGGGGATACAGTGAAGCTAAACAGAAATTTTGTCTTTTGAGACAATCTTCACTTGTCCTTATTCCTGTGAGTCTCACAGTTGGATATAACTCTCCAAAGTAATAACTGGCAGAGTGGTCTTTGCAAGGAGAACTATCCTGTGAATCAGAAGTAATTACACACTGTAAAAATCTAGATATTATTTTCTCCCAGGGTTAACCTGAGATGTGAAAACTCAGAGGCAGGGTGCCAAGTCAGAGTTAAAAGAAATGTGTGAGACAGGCATAAACTGTCATCCAGTATGGCCAGGCAGCTTCTGTGTCCTCCTCCCCATCATGAAAATTAACCTAAGAAAAGGCAGTGCAGTGCAAAGCAAGAGAATTAAGTTGCATTTATGTTGGAGGAAAGGCTGGACAGCAATTGTTAAACTCAGCCCCTTGACCTGATTTCTGACAATAGGAGAAAAAAACCTGTGAAAGCTGATATCCCTTTTATCTTAAAAAAAAAAAGAGGCTCATTTTTGCTTCTCTGATTTAAGTGTCACAAACAGAAGGAGCTGGGAAGAGAGCAGCCTTTGTTCAGTCATACGTCACATAGGTCAACAACAGCGATCTGCTGTGTGCCTCCCTGGGACCAAAGCGTGGTGGTGACACTGGGATGGAAGTCCCTACTCCATGACACCATCCTAGGAGGGTACCATCCCCCCAGCCAGGCTTCTTTCTTCTGGTCCATTACTGCATGGTCTCTGTGTCTCCTTTCCCCAGCAGTTAGGTCCCTTTTGGTGCCAAATCCCTCTGTCCAAGGGTCATAGTCTTAGTTTATGTGTCCTGTGACTGCTCCAGGGACTCTCTCTGGCAGTGATGCCTCCCAGGAGAGCCCCAGGCCACCAAAATACCCCCAGATATCCACCTCTGTTACAGAGTTTGCATTTAGCCTTGAACTAGACCTTGAACCCCTGTAATTTGGAGAGGCATAATGGTCCTGTCACGTCCCACTCAGATGAGGGAGACAAGTGACTCAGATTCACAAATCCCCAATGGAGTGGACAACGGTGAGACAAGTCTCAAAGTCCAAGCATTTATTAACTACCCACAATGTACTAATTGGACACACGACAATTGGCTAAGTATATAATGAGTTGTGGCAAGCAATACAGTATGCCTTGCATTTCTTAATGGTAGTGAAGGAAAAAGGGGAAAAAGGAAAGGAGGGAGATAGAGGGAATAGGGGAATAGAGATCACCAGTCTGGATTTCAGTGTCAATCCCACCAGTGAGGGTTCAAGGAGGCAACTGTCTTCTTAGCCTCACTTCACTCTCTGGGCCCTCCCCTCCTCTTTCCTCCCCCTTGATTTATACACACTTCCCTTGGGTCTGTCCCCTAGGTTGACCCCCATACCTACGTATCCCATGTATGTGGAGAGGTAAGGGGTTTCATGGGATGATGTAATTAGCAAGATCATGTTTGTCTTCATTAGCATATTGAGGGGTGTTAACTTTAATATGCATTTCGTGGATAATGAAGCAAAGGTCACTCACTGGACAGATGGCCCTTGAAATTTGTCCAGGTGCCCCAGAGCAGAGCCATCCTGTCTCCACCGGGATCCCTCCTTCAGCTGCATCCTGCGTTATTCGGGCACCCTGATCAGCTTCGACCTCCACACCATCCACCCCGTGACTATAGTTTCATCTTGCAAGTGTTTGAGGCATTCCTTAGCTTGGAGGCCCTCAACTTTTATCTCTTTCTCAGGCTGTTTTTCTCAGTCTGTGTTTCTCCCAGGCCTGGTTTTTCATCTCTCACAGGTCCTCAAAGGGCAGGACACCCCTTCTCAAAACCTAAACCCTTAACGACAGAGCAGGTTACAAGCAAGCCTAAGAAATGGAGGAAAGAAGTGGAGACCTCAGGAGGAAAAGTATATTTGAGGGATCCTGAGTGGTATTCCCCCTTGTTCTCTTTTTAATTGACTGCAAAGTTCTCTTAGCAGCCAAATCTCTTCTTCCAGGCTCATGCTTTGACATCGGTGTGCAATACCTGGTATCTGCTTTGACTGAGGTCCTGACATGCAGAGCATCCATCTCTGAGCAAAGAAAACTAGTTCTGCTGATCTGACAGACACATTTCAACAAATCTAGCATATTTGAAGAGAATATGTCCTTACACCATGCAAAATACCTAAGAAGTCTCCAAGACTCAAGGAGCATCACATAGGGGGAGGGGAGAGAGGTCGGTTTACCCAGCTGAATCTCCAAACTAATCCCCAGAGCAAAGAAAACACTCTGAAGTCCTTGCAAAGGCTGTTGTTGGCAAACTTTACACAAACAGGATTCCAGCAGACACTGCCACAAGGGTTCTCAGTGTTTCCCTCAGCCCGCGTCTCTTGTCTGCTGAGGAGAGATGCAATATTTGAATGTGAATGGTGCACGCTTGTTGGTGGAGAAATTGGCATTAATCAGCAGCCTCTGAACTGGAGCTCCAGCAGCTTCCAGGTTCTTAGCAGTAGCTGCTCAATAGTGAGGAGGGAAAAGTGGACTCAGAGGCCAGCCCTTGGCACAGCAGAGGTGACTGAGGCGTGGGGTAATGGCTACAGCCATCAGCAGTGAGGTAGGATCTCCAAGACCTTTAGGATTCTTCTCCTTCCTATTATTGCTTGTGACAGGGTTGATAAAGCACTCCAGAAAAACCACCAAGCATCCATTAGCAGAGGCCAATCCTTCTAATCTTGTTTTTGGCCTTGAGTGATTGAGGCCAGCTTGGCTATGAAACATAAACCACAACACATGAGTTTTGGGAGGAACTAAATCCAGGCAGCAAGCCGTGTCAGAGGAATAATAACGCTCAGCAAAACCGACACGTATCGGACCTGGCTTCTACTGCATGGCCTCAAACTGGATTTCCAGTAAATATAAATCAGTGCAGCTCCACTTAAATAAGGGGTTTTACACACCAGCTGGAAAACTAGCCAGGATATCAGAGATGTCTTCACCCACCATTACATAGTGCTTCTGCCTCCAGATATAGCTCACGGCCTTCAAATGCTGCTGGGGAAGGCAGGCACCTACCTGATAGTTAGATACCCAAAGCGCCTAATTAATAAAGCCCTCTGGCTCTTGGATACCAGCTAACTTCCAGGTTTCTTTCCTTCAGAAAAACTTTCATCATATGGCCCACTTCAGAGAAGACCACTGGTCCCTCATCTCTGCCTCTGCACTGCAGTTACACTGCAGTTTGTCAGTGACTTACATTTGGTCTTCCTGACAGAGAACACAGCTGCTTAGTTTTTAGAAAACTCAGCTAAACTCATAAGCATCATTGAAAAATAAGCAGGTGAGTTAAGAGCTTGAAGTGTTTTATCAGTTCAGTAGCAAATGCTACTAACCCTCCTTTAAAAATGTGACTCATGTAGGGTAAGGAAGCTCAACTCCTACCAAAGCAGGTTTTTATTAGAGGCAGACTTAAAGCATAAGTCTTTAATAAGGCTGGATACGTAGCTAGGACTAATACAGTCATGTCTCAATGGAGCTGCTTCCCAGATGCTGACAAATCAGACAACTTCTTTGGCTCAGAGATCCTATCTAAGTAGTAAAACTGCTTCCACGTGTTCATTATATAGTGCAGGGTTGCTTTTGTGGTTATTAATGCATATACTGTGCAGAGCAGAGACCCTGGCCTGCTTAAAACATGGATCTCCTCTCACTGCTCAGTGCCTGTCTCCAGCAACACGTCCTCTGATGTGGAGAGAAAAGACCCAATTTTCTACCCCATGAAATGAGTAATAAGTCAGATTCTTAAATCACTTCCAAGCATTTTGTAATCCTTAGATTTAGGGCATACAATACTCTATGTCAGGCAGAAAAGGTCTGCAAAGGTCAAAGACAATAAATCAGAAGACAGGAAGAAGGATTAAAAAAATGAAAAAGAAAGGTAATATAGGACTTGAAATCACCAATTGATGGTGCTGAGCAGAGAGGATTTGGTGAAACTTTGATGGAAAGAAGCTTTAGGTAAGAATGTGCATCTAAACCCACTCCTCTGTGGCTGTTTTTTTTTTTCTTCAGGTGTTGAATTTGGCATTAGAAATATCACAATAACTCACAATGTACCTCTAACAGTGGCAGCAACTCAGTTCCAGATTATGGCTGGCTGGTTAACCATGTTCAGGGCTCATGATAAAAAAGTCATATGAAAGCTGACCTCAATTATTCATGTCTCTGATTGCAACTTCCTTCATCAGCCTGGACATATACAACCTCTGCACCTTGGTTTCCTCTTATGCTGTGCACCTGTGGCAATAATGGAGTTTTAATCCAGACACTGCTGCACCAAGGTGAAATATGAGTATGAGAGGTGGCAAAAGCATGGGCCGAGCCCAGGAAGGCTTTACCAGGGTAAAACATGTGGGGGACCTATAATGCTAGTGAGACTGCTTGTCCTGCCCAAGGCTGGGAGGAGGGCTGCAGCCACGGCCGTGGCTGGGCAAGATGGGACCCCACCACCCAGGAGGCTGGATCTGTTGCTAATGGTTCCTGTAGCCCCTGTTCAAGTAGTGGTTGCTAAGAAAGGTAAAAAGGCACGTACAGAGGAGCTGTGTAAAAAATAAATAAATCAAAGGTCTGAACCCCTGTGCTAGAGAGCAGTGTTCACACGGAGCTGTGTTTGCAGGAGCCAGAGACGCAGCCTGTTATCATCATGTTTATTAGCAAAGGTGCAGCCTCCGAAATAACACCCTGATGCAGAGTGCACCAAAATCAGTGGAAAGACTCCTACTATATTCAGCAGCATTTGGATTTAATCATAAAAATGTCATGTTCACAGTGCCCTTTTACTTCTCCATTTACAGCATTGCCTGGCCAGGAACGGCGTTCATCCTTCACGCGTCACTAGATGAGAGAGGGACGGTTGTATGTGGCTAAACAAAGGAATTTCTTAGGAGGGCAGAAAAGTGTTGCTGACTGTCTTAGGTAACCAAATTTGCAACTTCAAGTCAACATGGTGTGTTAAGAGTCAATGAATAATTTGGCTGGGAAAAGGAAATTTGAAAAACAGTTGCTCAGATATTTTTAAAAAATGTCTCATTTGGAAAATGTTATTTACACGACTACTTGTATTTCCTTTATTTTAAAGGTTAAATATAATGTCAGGAAATTAACATTTAGTTTGGGGTTGGATTTTGAATTAATTTGACTCTGCTTTTAGTAAATTTCATCCAAAAAACTTTTTTTCAAGTGTTTCAATTTGATCTGAAAACTACAAAGCCAGTTCTGTTTCAGGAAAACTCCAACTTATATTTTATATTCTGAGTTTTTAGTCTGTGGCCCCACTAGAAAAGCAGCTATTCAGATGATCTTAATTATAGATGTAACTGCAGTTATCTCAGTGCCAGTAAAGAGATAACTTCTTGGGCTGTGTTAACTGGAAGTGCAGTGAGAAGCCAGTGCTGTGCATTTCAGATTTATTTAACATTCCTTTCATACATCCACTTCTGCTGCTCCTCTGCTGTTTTCCCAAACATGATTATAGTGGGATATAGGAGCAGCACAACAGTACAGAGCAGGGCAGTGGGAGTTTCAGAGATAAAACACACACAGCCCACTCCAGACACAAAGCAAAAGCCAAAGAAACACTGACTGATCAGATTTATGTGAACATTCTTATTTAAAACCTCTTAATATAAATACAGCCTCTCATTTCCCAGCCATCAACTGCTTCTTTCAGAGCTTATACTAACATGCTGATACACACACAAATCCTATCAGGAAAAAAGATGCAATTGCCTTGCAAGCCCCATACTCCTATACTCATCCCCACTCTCCTGGTGTGTGTGCAAAGGTTTCCTGTGTGCAGTACTGATGAGCAATTTGGGCACCTTCAGTCAAAGCTGTCTCCTGGGTCCATGGTGCTCCACGTAAAGGTAGGACTCTGGTGAATGCACTAGCAATACTGCCATGAAGGGTCAGAATCACTCGTCAGCTGGCAAAGGCAGAACAGGTTTTCAGCTCTATTTTTCCACGTAAAAATAGCCATGTTTTTTAAAAATAAAAGATAAGCACACAGGGAATTTGAGAACAGACTCTTTGGTAATGTCCATTACACATCTTCGCAGCAGGTGGGTGAGACATAGGCAGGATGGGAGGATGCTCCTAGGCAAGTGCTGGGACAGGATGCTAGCACAGGGCTGCAGTGTCATGCATGGGACTAACCTCCCATGAAACGTGTCCACCTACAAGTTCACACTTAACCTAAACTAGTTGTTGGGGCCACCTCTGCTGGCAGATGGTGAAAGAAGACACCTCCAGAAGTGACTCAGACTAGTCTAAGGTGAATCCGAAAATGGGTGGCAAATTACTCAGAGCTGCTCAGCCCATGGAGTCATTCCCAAATGTTAATCCTCTGTACAGGAAGCCTCCACTCTCAATAAAGCCATCTGCCTCATGTGAATGATGGGAGCTGTGGACTGAGAGTGCTGCAGGATTTTCACTGTGAGCCAACCCTGCCTGATCCACAGGTCCCCATCCCAAGCCTCCCTAGCTCAACTACAAACACGATTACTGCTACAGCTCTGCCCCATGGTGATGCAGATTGCTGCCCACAGCCATGGGGCAGTTTCAAAAACTGGGACAAAAAGTGATGTCAGAAGTTGGGCAGCTGTATGGAGCTGCAGGTCCCCATCACACCTGGAGGGTGGGCAGAAAAGATGGAGAACCTGACTCCTTGGGAATGGCAAGCCTACTCACACACAGAGGAAAGATTCCAGTACGGGGAAATTTTATCAAAAACATTGCATATTTTGGTGTTGCATTACAAAACCCAAGCTAAACAAGTTTTCCTCCTTTCTAATCTCAAATAGATGTGGCAGAATAAAATCTTTTAACTTTCAGGTATGTTTGAACTTTTTAGGAGCTTGATTGGCAATCAATAAAGATATCACAGAATTAAATATTATTTGACTGTGAAACTACTGACATATAAAATGAGTGGCAGTGAGATGTATACAGTGTTAAATTTAAATCTGTGTATGTTTATGTTTATATTGGACATGACTGTTGTCATCCATAACTGCCGGAGCAGTAAGACCTGGATGCACAATGCATTTTGAAAGCGACATGAACCTTCAGGCTTAAGATGGTCAAATTACCAAGCTGAGAAGGACATTTTTTTCCACAGCAGGTCAGTCCACAATTGCTTTCTTTAGGAGCAGTCAGTGCTGGTTGCTGTTGGACCCAATGGCCGGATGACCTGATTCAGTCTGGCAGTGTTTCCATTGCATACGGTCAGGTCTTCAGGAACAGAGTATCCATTTTAACAAACTTTTTTCTAAACTTTTTATTGCAGGAATTTCTTTGGGGGCAGTATTACTCTTATTTTGGACTTTGCAGGAAAAAGCCAAACCCTCTCTTTCAGCTCATTTTTCATACTTTATTAAGAACATAATTGGAATCCTATACTGAAAAATATTTTGCAAGAGATTGATAATGGTGTGCAGACTAAGGATGAAGGCAAATTTAATCACTGTTTTTATTATTCTATTTTCCTGACTAGGGTAATTTCCTATCATCCTATGTGGCTTGAACAGCCACAGGCTTGAAATAGTGATGATGGAATTTTCTGGGAACAAATTAATGTGGAGGCACTGGGATATTACAGTAATAGTGTGGTAAAGGAATGTGCCTTTTACTATATGCTTCCGTCATATTGAAGTATATTTTGGCTAACACCAAATGTCGCTTGCAAAATGTGTTCTATGTTGTGGCCCATGTTTTTCTGGCCTCTCTCCGGCCAAAGTGGGGAGTACTGTACCGTGTTAGTCATTCCTGATCATGGTCCTGCAGTGCTTTCCCATGCAGGCAGAGCTCTCACTGGTTTCCAGACGGACATGTACAAGTTAAGGCTGCTAGATCTGTCCCTACCATGGTAAAAATAGACAGTTACTTGGTTGTTTTCATTAAAAGGAGGGGAAGGAGAGCATTATATAACAGGAGGGTTGGGGGGGGGAGCACTGGTTTATTTAAAACCTCCAGTGATAGCTGCTTTCCCTGACAGGAATTGGCTCTGCAGCAGGGCACGAAAGCTGGGATCTTGCCATTGCTGGAGAGCAACGCTCTTTTCTTTATTAGCAGACAATAAGCCACATTCAAGACATGCTAAAGAGTTGGAAGACAAGCAGCCAAAGCAGAGAAACTCAAAGTGAGGGCTGGTACTTGGGAGCCTGGTGTTTGCATTTGCCTGCAAGGGAGAGGCAGACACAACTGAAGATGCGGCAGCCCTTTGCCAATGCTCTCAGTGCTCTCAGGATCTGGAGGCAGAGAAGGTTTTAATTAACACCTGTGCTAATTTCTTGCCCTTAGCAGGCAGAAGTCCTGCAGGACTGGAACAACTGGCCAAGTGCTGAGGGCAAGGCACACATGGGAGAAGATAGCATTTTTTATGGTGGTAAGGAAAGTTTAGGGACCACTTAAATGTAATGAGTGAGAAGAAGGGGTGCATGGGGGCTGGAGGCTCTGTTAGCAGAGGAGTTTGGGCCTTGTGTCATGTAGGGAAGAGGGATCTTGATGCTTGTAGCCCTTCTGCTGTTCCCTCTCTGTCCCAGCTCTGCACACTGTCAGCTGTCCCCTCACAACCCACAGCCAGGTCTCACTTAATCAAAAGATCCAGACACAGTTCTGCTTGAAAAAACATGACTGGCCATTCCGGGTGAGCCCAAAGTCTGGTTTCTTGTCTCTGGTAGAGGCCAAGAGAAAAAGCCTGAAGAGAATGAGAGCAGGACTTGTCTACTGTGTCTCCATCCCTAGGTTTTCTGCTGGCTGTTTTCTCTCCCTATCTGTGTCTCCTCGGGAGAGGCATGGCTCACCAAAGCCCTGGAGGACTTTCCTCACCTGTGGCCTTGCACCAGAGCTCCATGTGCTGTGGGACAAGGGAGATGGTGGTCAGGGTGGCTGACAAGGGGTGCTGGCACACCCCCAGCCAGCTGCGGGCCTCCCGTAGGATGCCAGCGCTCTGATGGCACCACCCTGGGTGTCCTCAAAAGCCCTCAAACCAAAGTATTTTGCATTGTGCGTGTGTTGATCCAAAGCCCAGTTTTCCTATTGTTTTCAGTGGCATTTGGTTTGGGCCACAAGGCCCTGAATCAACACAGTGCTGAGCCTGGCAATCAAAGGAGCTAAAGCACCTGATTAGAACAAGGCATTTTTTTTCAATTATTCTCTGCCTGACGACTTATGTGAAGTGTATAGCTGGGTTTAGAAGGACAAAACATTGTCACTTCCATAGGACTTCAACAAATCTTGATGTGCTTTTCAGAGCACCTGGTTGTGGGCTCTAAAAGTAGACCCTCTTCTAAATGAAATATAGAATATTCTCATGGGGAACAACAGGCTGTGTTCATTCCCTGAACCAGTTTTATTGCGATACTGGGGTTCACAACATGGAAAGGCAAGGTGAAGTAGAAGAAGCCAGATGAAGGCCATTTGAAAAGCCTTGTTTCAGAATGGTCACTAAATTAAAAAATACAGCAACCTTACAAAAATGTATTTCAGCACTGAGACGTTAATTGTCAACATTAAGCCAAGGGGCATTTCTCACATGTAGTTGCAAATGAAACAAAAAAAAAAATGCTGGCACAGCCTTTGCTACAGCAGTTCCAGCAGAGTAATTAAACAGGAGCCACTCGAAGCCAGCTCAAAGGAAAGTGTACGCCCACAATCTTGGAGGGGGAAGGACTGTGTGCCTGCACGCATGTGTGTGTGTGTGTGCACATTGGTTTTTTATTTCTCTTAGTAATATTTGTGCATTATTTTCCTGCGTGTCCATGGCACCTTACTTCAGTGAACAGTTTGAAAGGCATATGCTGTTGAGCAAAGGGGAGAGAAACTGTCCTGATCTTTTTTTTTTTTCTCCTATCTCAGTGAACATGCCATTTTTTGATGCTTTTCCTAGGGCTTCTGTGACCTATGCATTACACCACCTGGCTGGTTTAATTCATGAATCTTCTATTAATATGACAGGCTCTGCAGAGGTAACCAAAATGTAAGAAGACAGATGCCATCAGTATCTCTCAAGGGTAAATACTTGAAGTCTGCTCCCTTTTTGTGTGGCTGGTCTCTGTTCCAGATCTTGGCAGGTCTTGTGGTAAGCCACTGAGACTAATTCACTTTTGCTCCTCCCTCAGATGCTCTGCATGAACATTAACCATAATTTTAACAGTTTCCTGTGTTTTCCTCAAATGTCAAAGCCTTTGTCTTCTGATTCTCCTGCTGGAGAAACCCCATCTCACACAGATGTAGCTGGAAGACTCCTTATGACTCATAAAAAGTCACAGGGCACTTTCCACCACCATCAAAGCACATTTTTGTCCTTCAGGCAAGAAAGAGGTGTTTGTTAGGAGTATAGCTAGCTCCATGTTGAGTCGGCTCAGCATCTCCTCCTCATAGAGATCTCACCTGAAAAACTGTCTCAGGATCTGCTGTGGCTGGCCCAGTGACGACTAATGTGGAGGCAGGACTAGGCAGAAGGAAGTCTGGTGCAGATACCTGGCCCTGGTATTAGAGAAGCTGGCTTGTTTCTCTTTGCCCCAACATGAGATGTATCCAGTGCCACACATCACAAGGGAAGGGGAGCAATGCCCATTCTCAGAGAGCACAAGAACATTTGGGCTTTGGGGCCAATGTATGTGGGTCCATTCTGAGTGGAAAAAGAGGCTTGGACTTAAAGTATATAAAAGTGTGTAGAAGCATCTCTAGAACTACCGAGACATCTTGGGGACTTATTTTCCAGTCTGTTTTTCTGCAGCACAGGGAAGAGGGAAAGGGTCCCAATGCCACAACTAGAGTGTTTAGACAATGAATGATCGTCACCATAGAGTGGATAAAGAGAGGATGATGGTCTCTGGGGTGGTCTTAGCATGGATGAGAGATACCATGAGTGAACACATAAACTCTTCCTGTGCTTAGAAAGCAGCAAAAGCAAGAAGATGAAAAAACCTCTTCTGTTCACTTCCTTGCAAGCTGCCTTAGTGCTTTGGATCCCACTGAGACTGCCTGGATCTAGCCCATGTAAAGACTGAATGTCAAGCCCAGATCCAGCCACGCTCTTGGCTCTGGGATACAATTCATATCTGTGTCCAAGATGCACATTGTAGGCTTGCTCCAGGCTGAGCACACTGTGCTTCTCTTCCAAGACAAAGCTCCATATCCACACTGTCTGCATCATATTTATCCTTACGAGACTGTCCCAGGAAGATTGTTTCATCTTTGGAAAAACCCTCTTTTGCAAACCGGCATTGTGCTAGGCTCATCTCTCCTTTCACACTCCTTCCCAAGGCAGTTACTTGTCTGCTGTAATTTACTCTTTAATGCAGCACTTTCCTATTCTGTGAGACAACAATCATGAAGCATTTAAATTCCAATTGAGTAGGGCTGGAGTGCAGAGGGGCTGCGGCTTGCGCAGCGAGGATAATGGGAACCTGAGACAGGGGACACCAGTTCAAGGCCCCCCAGGAAGGAAGGCTACAAGCTTCTGCCTCACATTCCCATCTCCCTAGAGATGTAAATCAAGAAAATGAAGGGAGGGGAAGAGGAGGAGGGGGTGTTTATAGAAAGAAAAGGGAAAATGGATTGAGTTGTGCTGAATTCTAAGACAAGGATCAGCTACACAAGAGAACTATTGAATAGCTGTGAAATCTGGAATTGAGCCATCAAAAAAGCTGCTGAGCTGCATGTGAATCAGGTTGATTGTTTTTGAGAAGCACCTGATTTTTTTTTTTTCCTGCCCCCCTCTCTCTCTCCCAGGCTTCGTGCTTAGCCTTGGAATTTGAACATGACTGCCGATGTGCTGAACTGATTCTCCTTGAGATAGAGACATTTTAGGGAGCGGGAGAGGAGGGAGGGGGAGCGTCTCTCTCAATGTGAAGGCCATGGTATCCAGGCCGAGAGCTGACAGGTTCCCCACTGCTCCCGGCAATCGCAGCGAGGAATTTACACTGCTGGCAGAAAGCAAGCAGGAAAAGTAAAGAGCTGTAACTCCCTGGGACGCAGAGGAGAGCACTGCTCAAAGGGCTGCATGCCGCTCCATAGCTGGGCTGGAAGCACATTTTGCTTGCTCCTCAACAGCTTTGTGCTCCCAGGAGCTCACATTTCTTACCTTGTCTCCCAAGACAGAGCTGGTGCCTATTCCCTGCTGAGTGGTCCCTACTGGACCACAGGAAAATGAATTGCAAAGCCCCAATTTAATACTACACTTACCATCATAGTGTCTGGTTCTCCCATGTGCATTAGTGGAGTTTATAATTCTCTCTGCAGCCTTCACTAGTGAGGGAAGCAAAGCACAGGGATGCTAAGAAGCTGTTTTCCCAAAGAGCGCTGTGATTCTAGAATGCCTTAAAAAGTCACACTGAAAGAAAAAAAAAAAATAGCAAGGACGCTTTTAAAAAATCTAGTAATTTGCCTAGGGTTATGGAATGAGTTGGGATTGCAAGAGTGAAACCTTGCCTTTCCTCATTTGGTATGGCTGAGAACTGTCTCTGTTCTAATTTATTATTATTGTATTGCATTATTGTGTAATTTTATTGCATTCAAAATCATGTGAATAGCACCATGGTGCTCTACAGAGCACAACACAGAGCCACTGCTCCAAGGAGCCCTGTTAAACTGCCTCCAGATTTGACTCAAGAGACCTATATTCTATTACCTTATGCTGAAAACATTACATTGTTTTATTGTTGTTTATTTATTGAGCACTGAAGGTAAGCAGCCCACTGGGCAAACTTGAACAGTCTGGACAGATCTAGCAAACTTCAGTTCTGCAATGGGATGAGCTCATGCGGCCTCTTCCTTCTTCCTTCTATTGTGGCACCATAAATCAGCCCACCACCACAGCTTCTCTACCTCTCCAGTGAACTAGCTGATGAGACTCAGGTCCCCCCCAGCCCTTGGAGAGGTGTCCAGACCCTGTAGACCATCTCTGCCAGTAGACCATCCTTCTCCTACCCGTGCTGGTCATGTTAAGGGCTGCGAGGCCCCTGGTACCTTAAGGCAGCCCTAGGGTCACTCGCAGTGCCACCTTCATCCCACAAGAGACTCTGGCCATTTTGAGCCTGTATAGCATCCACACATCAGGCCAGTGATAGGATAAGCTTTACTAGCCGTTGGGTGCCACAGTAACTCAAAGCAACCTGGATCCTGCCATGCAGGTGTCTGCAATGATGCAGGAGATGACACCCAAGTGAGTCATGGCTCAGGGCTGGAGTCAGGGAAGGAGCCCAGCGTACCCTGCTCCCACAGCCCCAACTTCATCAGACACCAGATGGGAAAAGGATCAGTCCTCAGGGGATTATTTCTTTCCTTCAATGGAAAGGACCCTCTCACGGGATGAAATCTGCTCACTGCAGGGGGAAGAGAAGGAAATGCCCCACTATCCCCTCTCAGCTCCCTGCTTTTGTGCTCTTGGTCCCTGAGCAGACTCCAGCATCCCAGCACTGGTATGAGGTGCTGACCTGAGAAAAAACTCACAGCAATTACCCAGTAACCATCTCGCCAGGCGGAGGGTTCTCTGAAAGCGCCGGGGCAGCGGTGACTCAGCTCTGGCGGGAGGTCAGGGGCAGCAGGAGGGCAGCGGGAGGGCAACCATTGTGCACAGGCCATTGCTGCCTGCTGTAGAACTCAGCCATTCACACGGAGCCCGACTCCGGGCCCCTTGAAGTTAATGAAAAGGCTCTCTGGGATGTCAGCAGGTTTTGGGCTGAGGCCTCGGTGTGAAAAACCAGCTCCATGTCCTCAGTAACTCAGCAGCACCGTGAGCTCCAGGAACACCCAGAGACGCCCAGGCTGAGCAGCTCTCGGATAGATGCAGGCAGCATCTTCTTATGGCACTTGCTAAAGCACCTCAGAAGTTGGCAACCAGTTGTTGTTTTTTTTTTTTTTAAAGAGGTAAAAAATAATTAACCTTCACCTCAGGTCCTAACTCGCATAACCACAGATCAGATTCTACTAATAATTTGCTTGCTTAAGTGACTCATAATAAACACTGTGAGTTTACTTTTGCTTTGAGAGCAGCTGATCTTTGGAACAAACCGCCCACAGGCATAAAATCATGTCACCCATTTGCTGATTTAACCCTCTGAGTGCTCAGGCGTCTCCAGACCCTGCTAAACTGCTGCTTGCAGGAAAGCCTGGTTTCTGGGAAATTTGTCATCAAACATGAAATAATACCCAGAGAGGGTGTGATCTCTTCTTCACCAATTTCAGACTGGGATGTCTTTGGTCGGGTCAGTGGTCCCCACATATGGGCCCAGGGATGTGGGGTGAAGGCAGGGACTGCCTGCCTGTCCCATCTAGAATTGCTGACTAGCCATTTATGCATATTTTCTCTGGTGGCATTTTTTCCTTATAACAGGTTCTTCTGAGGATCCTTTTATCCATTAATTATAGATAAGCTGCTCAGCCTTGGTTGCCCCTCAGGCCAGCCTGAACTTCAGCAATACTGATACAGGACTTGGAGTGCACCAAAGACCCAGCACCGTGGCCTGAGGCTGAGTGCAGGATCCTGATGGAACACCACGGGACACATGGGCTGGTGCCAGCCTCAGAAGGACACATTGCTGCTGTAAATAAAAAGACTCAAGGTCTGTTTTCGTAGAGCTAACCTATTTTCCCCTCCAAAGCACAGGGTGCCCAACTTCACTGCCTACATGGTGAGCCCTGGCTCTGTGTTTTGCCCTGACACCATTGATGTGCACAGACCATGCTCTGGAGGAGCCCCACTGCAATACCATGACCCCTCGTGCAAAGGCAGAGATGACACCCACATGCTGACCTGCGTGTGTAGCAGTGACGCCCTGAAACACCCTTCTGTCTGCAAAATGTGAGCAGGGCGTGCCTCATACCACAGCCACAGCGCAGGAGTTACTGTGCCCTGTTTTGCACGTGGAGATAACTGAGTCTGAACTGACAGAAAAGCTTCCTCAATGTCATATAGAAAAGCCCTGCCAGAGCATGCCCTGTAATGCAATTTAACCATCAAAATCCACCTCATGGAGCAGGCAATTGCTCCTACTCTTGTGTGCATGTATTTTCCCCTGCCCTCTGCATTCGACGCTTGATGCAAGGAAGGTTTGCAAGTGCAGCAAGTTGGCTGCAGGCTGCTGAACAGCAGCTTTCTGTGGAGTCCTCAGACTAATATATTTTTGGAAGAGAATTTTTTTTCTGTCCATCCCTAGCTTATAGTTTCAGCCAAGCAAAAACCTGTTTGACCTAAATTCTCCACCTTGCTGATCAAAGGTCATGTTTTACCAGGATTATTTCTGTCTTCATTGTAGGCACAGCTGGTAAACAACATAGAGATTTTACAGTATTTAACTTTGTGATAGATTTATGGAGGCTCCCTGCCTGACTTCCTTTGCTTCTTTCAAACCTTTGGCATTCACCCTTCAGATGATACCATGCGCTATGCACCTTCAGGCCTAAACCCCAAGCTGAGGCAGAGAAAAGAGCTGTGTGTCAACAATTAGCCACCCACCCTGCCCGCAGCTGGCCCCAAACCTTGCCTCTGGATCACCTGCTTTCAGCAGAGTGGGTAAATTAGGTCAGCAACAGCTCAGACCTGCTCAGGTGCAGTGATGGGCATCGCCAGGCTGCCAATGCTCCTGCTGCCAACCACAAAAAAAAAAACAGAGGGAAGGTGCTGACCCCATTTCCTGGGCTAAAAGAGCATATAGTATGGTCTGCAAGCCAGAGTGGAAAAGCTGTTCCTCCATAGGGAAAATGGTGAGGGATGGGGATGGCTCAGCTAGTGGTCTTTTGTGCTTAAGGAAAAAGAAAAAAAAAAAAAAAAAGTTTATTTCCCCAGAAGCTGTCTAAATTAGAGTTTTTCAACCTTGGCAGCTGTAGTGCACTGCTTGGGAGATGATAGGAAGGTTATCTCTACCCAACACCTAGCCTTCTGGCCTTCTTGTAGCGCAGTGGTGGTAGGAAGAGGCCAGGCTGGATTTCCCAAGTTGCAAAGCATTCCCCCATTTGGATTTAAGTGACAATTTCCACTGTTCCCCATTTAAGCAGCTCTAGTAGAGATAACAGAGGGCAACAGCCCAGACCTGGCACTTCAGCCCTGCCTGTGCCAGGGTAACACTTGGTGGCAGGAGGAGCAGAGGGTGTCCCTGTGAGCACCAGGTGTGCTCCTGCGTTCCTGAGCAGGGAACAGGGACCCTCCGACTTCCCAGATGAGGGTAGTCTTCCCATTCTAAACCAAACACCTGGCTTCTGCTACACCTCCCTCAAAGCAGCTTTTGCATCATCAGTGAATCAGGGAGTGCAGTCTGGGAGCTGCTGGTTTTGCGAGCATGTTTGTGCCAGTAAAGACATTATTCAAATCTTCTCTCCTGAGGAGCCAGCCAAGGGGAAGCTGCATCACAAGCAAAGTTATAGCCTCTGTAGCACAGTATTGATCCACAAGTAAAGTCAGTGACTCACAAGGAAATATTATTTCACCTACCAAACAATAGTCTAAATATATAGCATTCAGCATATTTTATCTTCTTTCCATCAGCATCCACTGGGTAACATATCTTATTCAAGTACCATGAAGTCATACTTCCCTGGTACAACCATTTTCAATTATTTATTAAACAATGGAGGTTGGAATGGGCTGAGTCCTGCAATGGTCACTCATTTCTTCTTTTTCTAATTGAGTCAGCAAAAGGTGGCATAGATGTCCAGAGATAACAACTTGTTCTCTGGTGCTGGTTACTGCTTTGGAAAAGTTTCAGACCAGGATCCCAACATAAGGGCTTTTCTCTTTCTTCAGAATCATTATTATCCACACGAAAGTAACCAACGCAAGACTTTTCTTGCCCTCTTGCCCCAGGGAAAAGATACATGCCTGTACTTTTTTGTATATTTTAAGTCTTAGCTGGTTTATTTCATTCATAACATGAGGTAATCAAAGAAGATGCAGAAAGGCTCTGGAAATATCAGCCTATCTACTTGAGGTTTCCAGGAACCTTAAAGCAAGCTCTAACTACAGCACAAAGCAAAGCCCAAACACACTTGTGAGTCTCATAACCCTAGCTTTCCCCAAAGTGTCACCATACATAAGCTGGGCGTAATACCTGCACTATTTAAGACAACGTCATCACCCTTCTATGCCTCCATGCATCCCCCAGCAGCTGGGGAGTAGCTGCACCAGCAGTGTAGGTGGGAGATGTGTGCAAGGACCAGTTCTCCAGCTCTGGAGAGAGCTTAAGTAAGGCAGGAAAATTTTTTTTTAAATTCCCCTTTGAAAATTCTGACCACTGATTAAAAAAAACAGTTTCTTATTAGAAAATTCTGAAGCTTTCTGAAATGCATAGCATTGGCATTACTGCAAGGTATGAGCAAAGTGTCTTAAAGCAAAGATATTTATAAGTGTGGGTTAAATTTTCCTCAGCTATCAATAATCTACTGATTACAATGGTATGACAGGAGATGGGGCCTATTGGCTTGAAGAAACTGCCCTGATATTTACCAGGAAATGGTGTAAATGAAGTTAAGCTTTAATTTGTGGATAATTGAGTGATCAGTGACAAATGTTCCTGTGACACACAACAAGCTGTCATGAAAAAAGTATGCTGCTACAACTACATGTCACATGTGTTTTTAAACTGATTATTCTAAATCATCCAGTGTCTTTGCTCAGTGTTTGTTAAAAATAGATCCCTAAATTTGACCTTTACAAAGTTTAAATAAAAATGAAAAAAAAAAGGTAGTGGGAGATAAGTCAAAGGAGATTTTGCTGCTGACTTGAGTGGACTCTGGCCAGGCTGCTGAATGGAGTACTTACATGGGTAAAACGAGATGCTCACCCTCTTCACTTAAAGAAATGTCACGCAAACAAACATTTTCAGGTCAAAAATCCCAGATGTGCTGGTTTCCCAAGTGTAAAATAATAACCCGGTGTGGAGAGCTGGTGTTGCAGCTCCAATTTGCACAGATAGGCTAAGGGTAGCCTAGAATCACAAACCTGAGCCTCCCCAAATATGTTCTGTTTGGAACATTGTGCCATAGAAAATTAATTGCATTCCAGCTCCAGGGAGCATTAGCACTTTTCTGAATTCAGGGCCAGCCTGAGGAGCAGCCATGCCCTAGGCAAAGAATCCAGCCCCCTCCTGGCCTTTGCCCCTTCCTCTGCAGGACTGAAAAGAAAAAATTATAATAAATCACAGCCTTTAGAGACACCTACTAAACACTGCCTGGAATATAAATGTATAAATAAAATAGGAACTGAGCATACTCAGCACTCGACTGTGGCTTTTCTTCCCTTCTCACTTTCATTTCTTCTTTCCTTTCTTTCACCTTTGTTTCACACATTCTCCTCTCCCCATCCCCCCCCCCCCCCCCCCGCCTTCCTCTGTTTTTCCCACTCTTTGTTGTATTTTACTTTCTAGGCTCTTTCCAAGACTGTCCTTTCTCACCCTTTCTGTTCATCATTCCCTATTGGCTGTTAGATCTCTTTCCTTCTTCCTCAGCACTTTTTCTGACTCTTTTCTCTTCCCCAAGAATGTCCTGAAGATAAGAGAATGGCCCACTGAAGAACAATCTCTGTCTTTCAGAGATTACATCCTTATCACTCTTTTTCTTAAAAATAACAGTTCCTATTTAAGATACCTTATGAGTTTTCTCAGGATGGGTATTTATGTATAAAAGAATCCAGAATTACTGGTTTCTTTTGGAAAGTTTGGCATATATGCAGTGCTTGAAGTAGATGATACATTACTTAGGAGCAAACCTGCTATCTTTGTACAAGATTTCTGTGGTTGTGGAAGGTTTGAGTATGCATGTAGTTAAAAAATGATCTGTACTGGCAAGGAGATTTAGTCCTGGCCAGTTTACACTCTGTTATTCTTACAAGTTTGAGTTGCTGTGAGTCATGTAGAATATGAGTAAAAAAACTAATTCAAGATCCTGCTAGCTTCTCTATTCACACGTTTTATCACATTAACCATCTAAACCTCTCTAACATGATATAACACCCCCAATGGGAATGAATTATGTCAATATAATATTGCTTCTATTCCCCTAGTTACCCTGTCAGAGGAAGGGAATTAAATATGTCCCTTTATGTTCGGATACCTGATTCTGCCTGAGCAGCTGCAGCTATGAAAAGTCTCACACTGATGGTTAGTCTAGCAGTACAGAAACTATCTGCTATCTGTAAAAACGTGATAATGAGGAAGAAAAACTATTTTGTGAATGAAGAGTTCTGCAGCAGAGAAGCTATGTGGTTTATCCAAGGTCCTGTGGTATCTTGTTGACATTTAAAGCATCGTAACTTCATTATCACATTTACGACACCTTTCCAAAGGAAGCATTTCGCTTACTCTGTTTCCCACGAACTCCCTCCCCTTTCTGTCCTTTTCTTGCCTTCTGTCTCCAGCTTGCTCCCTATGTCCTCATGTTGCAGAGGCACTGCTGAAAATGAAGAGGCAATTTCTGCTTGCAGTTGGTGTCTGCATCACAGTTGGGCTGCAGTGTCCTGCTCCTGTCCATCTGCACATATTGAGAGGAGTCTGTGGAGGTCTGGGAAATCTGACCTTGGTCCATAACATTGTTGGTTTTCCTGATTCAACTCTCCAGCAAACTCTCCAGGATGATGGCTGGGGAAAGTATGATCCTTGTAATCATAAATTCCATAGCCATGTGTCCCATAGCCATGACCTTCAAATGCTAGCTCAGGGATCTGGCCAGTGTACAGCAGAGCTCCTTCCAGCCCTGTGAATAGCCCATGATGGTAGGCACTGGTGCACAACCACATCTCATCCCACCAGGCAGTAAGCCAAGTGTGGGAGCTCCTGGTCATGGAAGCTGAGAAGCATTTCCAGGTGCTGCTGTGGGGACATATCAGAGGTGTCAAGAGAAGAAATAAAAGCTTCAGACTTCAGACTCAAAGACTGGTCAGGGCTACGCTACCACTGTCATGGTAATGTGTAGCAGTGTCTGGTCTGGCCTTGCACTGGCAGTACGAGACATGGTAAACATCCAAGTGCAGTGTCGTGGAGTTCAGTGCAAGCTAACTGACCCTGCAGGAAAGGGGGCTGTGACTGAGCTACAGATGTACTTCTGCAGCTTCTATTAGCTGTAGTCAACTGTCCCTGAGGACTGTTGAAGACCCATTCCCTCACATACTTACTCATTTTTATGGATAGTGTTTCAGTTGCATGTTCCTGACAGATTGCAGGCACACAGACAAAGACCTGGTGTGATATGCTGTGCCTTGGGAGGAGAAAGAGCATGCTCTTTAAATCAGATCATGACCGACCATATGTTTGTCCTTCCTCAAACATCTCTGCAGAACCTGATCTCTGGCTGCAGCTGAACTTCTTGTGAATGGTGGTGGTGCACCTCCAAAAGCTCAGCACAGGCAGATTAGTAGTGCATTCGGACAAAACACAGTGCAAAAACACCTTCCACACATAAATGCTAGATGATTGAGGCAAATCGGGGATAAAAAGCTTGATCTTATCAACTTAAAAAAATCATAGAATAGTTTGTATTGAAAGGGACCTTTATAGGTCATCTAGTCCAATCCCCCTGCAATGAGCAGGGACATCTTCAACTCAGGTTCATCCTCCGGGGTTGCCCTGTTGTCTTTGATCCCTGCTTCATTAGAGTCAACAGGACATTTTGCCATCACTGTCAGCAAGCAGAGCTGGAAATGAGACTTCTTGCCAGAGTGAAAGTCCAAATACAGCATTGTTATTGAAAAGAGGGAGTCTTGTTTAAAATATTGAAAGCACCTTTATTTTTCATCTCTGTTCCTCAGATGGAATTTAATGTTCCGAGAAAATGTACATTCTTTTCTCATAAGAAGAATAAACTTAATTGATCCTTTCATTTTTAACCCTGTGCCCAGTGGCAATCGGTCACCTCTTTACAATAATAGCTGCAAAGAAAATAATCTTTGCTGGATCAGATGAAAAGGTGGAGAAAGAGTTACAGAATTAACTGGCAGAGCAATCTGGTTGTTGCCCTAACATATGGGAATAATAAGTGCCAGCCAGATAAAGCCTGAACACTGAGCTTTCATTTTGTTATTCTAAGCACAAAAATAAATATTTTTATGACTATATGTAAAGAGTAAAAGCAAATAGAGCTAATATGTAAAAATATACATTTCGCTTCATTATGTGTAATAATACATATTGATTTCATTACAGTATTTTTTTTCAAGATCAGTTTGCCTGGGAATGGTGGTCTATTCCTAAGAAGCAGTCTGGCTTTTTCATCCCATCTTTCTAAGGTGTTGTGCTAGTATAGAATGAAAGGGAAATATTAACTAGGTTGTATTATAAAGACTTACACAGAGTTCTGGGGGGAAAAAAAAAGGCATTTGGAAAAATGTGAACTAAAAATATTTCTATTTTTACAATTGAACGTGTCTGCCTGATTTTCAGTCATGGACTGCTATGGGCGTGAAAGAAGAAATACAGAAAGAGGGAAGTAGCCAGTAGGGCTCCAACTGTGAAATGTTTCAAACGTCACCAGGCTGCTTTGTGCATCTTTGTGCTTCGATCTCTACAACCCCTTTAGGAGGAGGGGAAGGACACTGTTGCAAACCAGGAGCTCAGATCCAGCAGAAACTTGGAGCCAGGACAACCAGAGCACAGAAAAGCACAATGTTTTGCAGCACTGCCCAAGTACAAGGAGAAGTGAAGTCACCCTTCCCTGAGGCTGGCATTGCACAAGCTCTGCCAGTCCCTCCCAGCACCTCCAGTCACCCAAACAGTGGGGCTCCCACCTTTACCCTGCATATCTCTTGTGATGCCTGAGGACCACAAAGACTTAAATCTTGACGAGCAGGTGCCTTCTGAAACCAAATGCTGGAGAATGACCTCACGTGCAGCTGTGCTATTGGGAGCCACTTTCTATGTCACCTTCACCCATCTAACATCTGATTTAATCCAGTGTAGAGCTGCTTCATCCCTGTCTGCAAGGCTGGCAAGTGAGCAGCTGCCAGGCTCTGAAAGTCTAACCACATTTCATACAGTATGGGGGGAAAGCTGGGAGAAAATGGTCACAGTCCCTTAGGACAAGGACAAGTAATTTTACAGGCACCATGGAGGGTAACTGCTGTTTTATTATTCATGAGCTAGATTAGTCCAAGAGATAAAGTTATATTTATGTGGATCTTGGGGAAATCCATACAACAAAAAGACAGAAGGCAGCAAACTCCAAAGACAGGCAACCTTCTCACCATGCCTCAGGGTGCAAAGATTACAGTACCCATGGTGGTTTTGCTGACAGTGAAGTTGAACTCAACTCCTTTCTGCATCCAGTTTCTTAGAGCTTCATTTCACACTCCAAAAAAATAAAACCCCCTCAACCAACTCCAAGTTTCTTTGTCCCCATGCTCATAGAACAGCCCATCTGTCTGTTTGAACTACTATGGGCAAATGGTCCCACCAGTGTCATATCCCTCTATTGATTTTGGTCTGGGTGATGACACAGAGGTTAAAGATCAGCGTATATGTACATTATGCAGACCCCAAGGAATGCTCACATGAGGTGCTTGTAACAGCGAGAAAGTCAAACTCGAGAGCACATTCAAAATGTTAAACAGCAAATCTTGGCTTTACAAACATTAGTGCTGGCTGCATATGAGAAACTTAAGCTTTTATATCCAGCTAGTCTATTCTATCAAGTATCACTTAGTCTGTGGGTTGATCTACCACACTGCTGTACAAGTGATTTAGCAGATATGGATTCTTTTTAAGAAATGTGCTTATTTGCTTAAAAGCCTGTTATCATGTTGTGGATTTGGACTGAAACGGACTTTTTTTTTTTTTTTATCTAGCGAGTGGGTGAGTTTGGCAAAATTTTTTAGAATCTAATGAGTAGGTGTACGTATTGCAAAATATTTCTGAAAGTTGGCAAAAAAAAAAATGGTTACCGCAGATTTCAGCGTTCCAGTCTCTGGATAAATGAAGTGATATGTCAGCATTTGTTTTCTTAAGGAAGCAAATAAATTGTGCCTCCTAAAAGAGTAAATCAACACACAGGTTTCCATTTGTTACAGTCCTATAACTAGTCAGAGAAACTCTCCATTAGCAATACATGCCCCTGAGAAAAAGTATGATATTCTCAAAGAGGGTTGAAGTGCTTAGATGGAGAGCCAGAATGGGAATGGGTTGACTCTGAAAGTGGAGAAATTAGGGTTGACCCTAAGAACAGAAACCCAGGGCTGAAGTGCTGGGTCCATGAGGCTGGGAAAAGATTCAGTACTGAACTCATTGCAGATTTAGTTTCATATCAGATTTTTTTCCAGGGATCTATCTGAATGTCTTGAATCTGCCAAATTGGGTTGAAAACCATGAGTGGGTCAGTCTAGTCCCTGTGTTTTTGTCTCAGCTAGAATTCCACTTACATTGCAATGTCTTTTCTTCCAATTTGAGAGTAAACAAAGCATAACCAAACATCTCAAGAATTTTCAAAAGGTCTGGTTCAAATACAATTTTAAGAACAGGCAAAGATGTGATATGGTTATTTTGGGAAAAGGATACTCTCACAATCTCTGAACAGCCAATGGCCTCAAGGATAATTTGTTTATCAGTCGGATCCCAGAGTGGTGAACTTTGGCCTTAATTTTTTTGGTGATAGTGGAATCAAATTTTAATTCAACAGGCAGGGAAAGCTGCTCACAAAATGCATTGTCAAAACATACATTTCTTTGAATTTAATCCTGAAAACACAGTAAAAGCTTTTTGATCACTCCTGTTGCTAAGAACAGGTACAGTAAGAGGACCTAGAAGAGGCAATGCAGGTCTCCACTGGGCTCTACCCACCCTTCCTTCTGCCTAAAATACACTTTTTTAAAAGTTTTTCTCAATTTGGAAGCTGTTGCTTTTTGTTCCTTCTTGGCTTCCTTTTGTAGCTTCTTCCTGACCTATCTGCTGTGACTAGCTCTCCTCTAAGCCATGTGCAGGTACACCACATTCTTTGTTTTCACCATGCCCTGGCTCATTTCATGATATTTCATGTAGGTTTTGTTTAAGAGCAGGCTAAAGACAAACAACAGAAAATATAATCTCAGAAAGATGAAGACCCTGGTTTATTTTTAATCTCATGATCTTCAAACTGACTCCATCATTTCCAAATATCTGCTTGAAATAATGGGAGTAAATCAAGGCAGAGTTCTGGCTCTTCTTCCTTATCCTGCTCTAGTTTTATGTCTTCTTTCATATCATCATATTCCATGTCTCCCCACAATGATACCTCTTTTCGAAACATTCAACTCCGTGGCCTCATGCCATGCTTTATTTACTCTGTATTATACTACTCTTGTACAAACTTACTTTGGTGCAGGGATTTGCTAGGCATTGGCAAAGCTCTGCTTCTGCACATGACTTGCATGATAGGGAAGCTTTGTAAACAAATAATCATGAACACCTTTGCAAATTGTGAGATGGATAATGCCCTCAAGTGCATTTGTTGTAAGAGCCACAGTTCTTTGTCAGAGAAAACTGAAGTTGGTAGAGATGCAGCCATTAATAACATCCAAGGTATTGGCCTGTTGATGTAGTTACTAAGTCTTCTCTCAGATGGTCAGAGGATGAGCCAACTAAAGGCAATAGCCTTTTGTCAGGGTTTTTCTAAAGATGCCTAATAAACCACATCATTTATTGGCCTCTCTGAGCCTTCTTTGAGGAGACTTTGAGGGTTGTACCCTTGAGTTTTGCTAGTACACATATGCATCTTTGCCAGGGAATATGGTGTTCAGCAAACCATATTCTCAGTTGGAATCAATCAGTGAAGCCCAGTAAATGCAGGGAAGCTTTTACACCAGCTGAGACACTGGCCCACAGTCATCAGAAGAGGGATGCAGTATTGGACAAGAAGGGCTTTATGGGAGCCAATGGCAAATCTCCCGTTGGCTTTCCCAGAGTCAAGGCTTCACCCAAGTGGGTGTGTGCCCTCCTTTTAGGGCCACATGTACCCTGCAGCCTTTAGTAGGTTAACAAAAGCACTATCCTTGAGCTGCCATAACACACATTTGTGGTCACGCATACAGCTCTTGGGACAGGCTTTATCTCTTCTTATTGTTTGCTCTGTGTGTTTTAACACTGAGCCTCAGGACACAGCTTGGCTTGGGTACAGTGTTTTGTTATAAAGCCGACCCTTAAACCAACCACAGCTAAAACGCTGTAATTTTCATAGAGACATCATGTACTTTTTATGCTCCTTAACTCAATCAACTGTAGTCACAAATCCTTCTTTGTACTAGCAGCTCATGTGAAAATAAGCTTTAGGAGCTCCTTGAAAAAACTGTACCTCTGTGACGTTTAGCTGCATTGCCTGGTCTTGCCTGTCTGCTAAGTGTAGCCCTGCATATCTTGCCCTAAAAAAAAAAAAACAAAACCGTTTCAGAACTCGCAATTCACATTATATAGCATACTGGGGACCCTGTAATTCCAATGAAAGAGACATCAAGCTGTTAAAAAACAGCTCTGCAATGATATTCTGAGTTCAATCTGTCGGTATAGCAGTAGCTGGTCATCCTTGCCACTTGCACAGCTCTTCAGCACACGACGTTACTAACCACCACATAAAAAAGGCACTTTAAAGCTGCTTACTGAGACAGGCGGTATGGCTAAACATACTATTCATCCTGCACTGAATTTCAGTAAAATTGATTATTTCCATGAAGGCCTCAAACTTTGTGCTGGGAGGATCTAAGCCACTTCAAAGTATGATCTCTGCCCAAAGGAGCTTTCAACCAGACAGAAGCCCTGGAGGTGGGACATCAGGGTGGCAAGGGAGACAAAGGGCAGCCCAATGGCATCAAGAGCTCCCAACAGCACCGGACAGGTCTTTATGCATGCAGTTGTTGGAGCTCACTGAATAGATTTATGGTCCTGCTTGGGTAATTTATTGTTGGCTAATTAGATAAAAGATTAATTAACTGGCTTGCTGGCCATTAATTACAAATTCGGTACCTTAATTTATTGTCATTTCTTCCAAATAATTACTGTGCTCAAACAACGCTAATTTATAGTACAATGCAAATATAATGAACCTGACTCAGGTTGTACAAAGGCGTCTTCACACTGCTCCCAGGGCGTAATAGGGTCTTAAAGTGAGCACAAACTTAAATTCTGGCCCTCCAAGGCAGCTTTATAGTACCAGCATGCAGTGATTCACCGTGAGTCAGCAGCAAGAGACAGAAAGGCCATGAGTTGCACAGCTGCTGAGAAATTGGGATCAAAGGAGCCAGCCTCATTGACTCCCCTTGGCCTGCCATTATGCAGGAGAGCCCCGGGGCCAGGCAGTTGGTGTTTGTGTAGCACAACCAACTCGAGCAAGTGGGGGTTGCTCCAGTCTTAATTATTGACCTGATTTTGCCTGCCAGTTCCCTTTCCCAGTTATTGCTCTGTTTCATGTTGCCCTCTGCAAGCCTGGAGTGGAGCAACCCGAATGTAAATCAGAGCTGGGTCTGGGGCTCAGAAAAAGGGTTATGAAATGTTCTCAGGAGCAGGATGCCTTTGGGCAAGGGGAGGGCTGGATGCTGAAGTGTGAAGGAGGAGAGGCAGCCTGGAACAAGGTGAAGAAAGGTGGCCTGAAACACCTGACCTACAACTCCCAAGGGGCATCCTGACAGCAATCTGGGGCAAAACGTTGCTGCTTGCAGCTGCAGCATCAGGGTTGAGGTAAAAGCTTTTGCTTTATGGGTGTGTTGGCGTTCTTCCCCTCCTCCCTTTCCACCACTGAAAACTAGATCCTTAGTGGAAGGAGGAAACAGTACAAAATCTCCTGTACTCTGTTGAAAATGCAAGCTTGTGTGAAAACCTCTGATTCATTCAAAAACGGTTAATCTGCCTCCCCAGTTTGAAAAGCACCTCTCTGTATGATTTTAAAAAGCTTAAAACCGTTTCAATTTCCACTTCGTTTGCTCAGTTACATCCTGAAGAAGTAAAAAGCAGCAAGTTCACTTTCCTGGACAGTGCAGAGAGTAAACTGCTGACCAGTCTCCCAGCAGCCCCTCCAGCTCCATGGATTTAACTTGCTCAGCACAACAGCATGTAATTGTAACAGCGGCTCTAACCAAAACTGTCAGTCACTACTCTGCAACAGACCCTATGAGTCTTGCTGCCTGTTCTATTGTTTCTTACGATATTTTCACATATTTTCCAAAATACCTTTTTTCCCCTGGCCCCAGAGATAAGTATGCAAACATCATTGCCAACAGATCTGGAAGCTTGAATACTTTGGACCAGGTGTATTGCACATCTTTGCATTTTTTTAAGCTCATCACATATTAGCAAACTGATGAGTCATCTGAATCCTTGCCCGTGATCTTGACTGCTGAAGGAAGGACAAAAATTATCATTTTGACTCCTTGGTCTCTGAAATGCTCCCCCACAGTGTTATTGACGTGTGTGCCTGGATTCAGCCTGTGCACTTCCATACATACCTAATGAGAGGGGCTTGGTGCAGATTGTGACCACCAGATGCCCTGCAAGATTCTTTCCCTCTGGTTGACAAAACTTTGGAAGTGAGTTTGGGTCTGAATTTATGACACAGATGAATGCCTGGGTATTGGGTCCAGCTAAAACAGTGCTGGATAAGGATATGAGAATGCCCTGGCATTCTCTGTTTGGATTAATATTTATGAGACCTGTATCTCAGCCTTATGATTTGGGGTATGGGAAAGGAATCATGTTTTCCAGAAGCACAACAGAGCCACATAAATGTCAGAGGGATGAAGATAAGGCCTCAGCAGTGTTACCAGCACTGGGAAGTAGGTTTGTGTAGCTGGAGCAGAGCTCAGAGCACCCACTGCAAGGTTCAGCCTGGGGAAAGAGCCCTCCTCTGCAGCTCCAGCCACGCTAGCAGGAGCCGTGCCAAGGCGAGGGGCTGTTAATTCCAACAGGACTACCTTCATAAGGGATCCCGTTGAGAAATCTGTCTCTAAAATTATCTTGACCCTCTGCCATATGCACACACACACACACTTTTTAGAGGGAAATGAAATTAATCTTCTCTCTATCCATCCTCTTGTGAAATATAAACAATTCCTGATGGATTTTCAGCTTACGCTCATAACTGACAGCTTGCTAGCTGCTGGCACGATTACTTACAGTCTGGCAAGCACCAGACGACTGAGATGCCTACAATGTGCAATCCCTGAAATGTGGTATTTTTCAATGTTGCTGAAGATCAGATCTTCAGATCTGCTCTGTTCTCATCTAAACAGTAAAACAACTGGCCAGAGTTGAAAGCCAACAAATCAGACACTGATCTTTGCTCAAAACCTGGCCTGAACTGGCATAATAAGGGAGCAGATCTCTTCTGTAAAGTTCCTCTGTGTGGTGAGTGCTGAGCCCTTGGAAAGCTATCCCTGAATTTGCACTTGAGCAACCTGGATTTTTCTATATGAATGGTTAAGTGGACTCTGCTTGCATCTTGATTCAGGGGAGTTGGATGCCTCGATGGGATTCTTTCTGAGTGAGTCTAAATCACAAATAGATAGGCGACTGACTAGGCACAGCAAATAAAATTCCTTATTTTATTCCTTATCTTCCTCACATAAAGCTGAATACAAAAACTAGGGCACCACTATTGCACACATCTACTCTCATCCAGCGAGCAAGCTAGAGCTCACCTCCGTGCCATATAACAAATCAGGAACCTGCTCACTTTTAAAGCGGGTCCTGCCTAGTCTGGGAAAAAGCATGTGGAACAGCAAGGCAACCATTTGCACCACCCATGTGGGCGATAGCCCTAGTTCAAAGAACTTTCTGTGAAACAAATGTGATTTGAGAATTCACATGCCCACCTCTGATAGAGACAAGGCTACACCAAACCTTCACTCAGATAGCAAACACCTCTGTGAGACCGTGCAACACAAATTCAATGGTGACACAGGAAAGCATGAGAGAGGGGCACTCCTGCACCTGACTGTCCTTGTGACTGTTAGACCAAGCATGTTCTGAAGAACAGAGTTTGGCTGTCTGTGGCCAGGTATGTCAGAAGATGCCAGGCAGGCAGGCAAGAGGGCCACTGCCTGAGGACATGTGACGAGCTCTTGCTCTTACAAAGCCGAGGTGATGTTCTTTTCTATCAACTGGGCACTAAGGTGGTGACCATGCAGTTTTCCAGCTAGCTGTCACTACCACCTCTGGGAATAATTTTCTTCAATGTTTAGGAAAAGAAAAACCCACAAAACACACTCTTAGGGAAAATAATCCCAGCTCACAATATTTATGTCATGAGGCAGGGCAGACCTTCTGCCCCCACCTGGCCTACAAAAGGTTACAGTGCTTCCAACCAGCTTGGCAGCTGAGTTTATAGAAAAGTTAAGCTATTGAAGAAAACCAATAGCAGCTGCAGCAAGAGAAAAGGAGGGGATGGGGTCTGAGGGGAAGGAAAATATGTTTTCCTCTGTCTCCTGAAAAAAGGTGGGAAAGGGAGCTTGTCCTTAATATGTGTGCAGTTTGCATTGAAGATGGGAATGAAATTCAAGATCAAGGACAGCAATTGGCTCTTCTGCTCGAGGTGACTGACCCAGAGGTGTCTGTGCTTAAGATTTGCCTGTTATAGAGGAAAACCTTCTGGAGACTGAGCTGTGCAGAGTCTGCGGGTGCCAGAGCCTGCACTGAAGATGCTGCTTTGACAGGTGGTCCATGAGCTGCTCTGAAACCTCTGTTAAAGAAAACAGCTCTCAGAAGGCACCAGCAGTGCAACGCTTTTATAAGCACCACTTGCAAAGCCTCAGCTGTATCATGCCTGTGTCATCTCACTCACGAGCAAAAGGATTTATTTTCTTTATTTTGGGGTGCTTATTTGCTGGCGTATGGTGTCTTTTAACAACAGGAAGACACGTGGGTTGCAAAGCTTTTTTTAAAGGCTATGAGTCATCTCAACCCCTTCCGTGTGCCTGCATCATCTCCATACACCAAATGTCTTTCGAGCAACACAGTAGAAGTACACAAGGGGTACCCTGTTGTGCTAGCCCAGTCGTCTTTCCTTTCCGAAAGCCTGCATTTCACTGGGGATTTGGAGAAATGACCAAGAAACGCTACACTGGACAATTTAGGAATAGTTAATGAATGGAAGAATTTTCTTTCCTACACTGCTGGTTGGTGCTTGGTGTCCATCTCAAGGCATGGGTACACTGACTCCTCTACGGCAGAGAATCCAGCTTGCCACTGAGTTATTGTTATCAAGCATCAGGGCAGGCTCTGGCCCAGGGTGTCAGCTCAAATTTGGGTATGAGCACAAGTCATAAGGCTGGCTGGAAGAACGCTTCTCTTTGGTAAGGACTCAGTGCCATGGTTGCACGCCAAGTCTTGGTGACACAATTCTCTCCTAGCCCTCAGTCCTTTTGTAATCATAAGTGATTTCTGTATTGGAAACTTTCAAAACAGTTGCGACGACATTACAAAACTTGAATGACTATTGAAATCACAGGATCCTAGAAATTGAGGGAAGAATAAAACACTGTGAAATCTCCTGGTATGCCTGACAAATCCAACCTGTTCCAGAGAGGGAGATGTCACAAGCCTGCTTCTTCTAATTTTAAGTGTATTTAAACTTTTCCTAGTATCTACAATGCTTGGGGAGAAATTACTCTATACCATTACAGTCCTCTGGTGTTTCAGATAAAATTGTTTTTCTCTTACTAACCAGGCAAACAGAAGCAGGTGTGTGCTCATGAAGGAGGCAGGTGTGATTCCCTTCAGCACCTCTCTGCAAGAATTACACTGCCCTCCATTCCCATGCTCCAACACAGACATGTCCATGGGCTGTGTTATCCTTTCCAGCTTTACAGAGTTGTTTTCTGTTCTTTCGTTTCTATGTTTTCTGAAATTGGCCGTTACCATTTCTAAACATGGTTTGTCTGAGCAAGGTACATGAACCTGGTTAGTGGCCTTTTAAATATTCTTTCCTCTTTACAGAGGGGGACAATTAGCAAAGCTTTTAAGCCAGGAGCACACAGTTTTTCTTGAACCCTGCATCAGAACTGCATTTCTGGTAGAGCAAGGACAGGAGTCTTTAATGGATTGCCATGGTAGCCTGAACACTTGACTAAGTGTGTTTCATTTCTAATCTGACCTATTAATTTTGGCCTGGATTAATAAAAACCCAACCAACCAAACAAGAAAAACCCTAAAAAGGTTCAATTAGTTTGTCTTCATTTAGTGCTGAAGGAAAAAAGTTATTTCAGCTCAAACTAGTGGCAGTTGCAAGTGATTACCTGCAACCTTTTAACAAGAGAGGCACCATTTTGAGTGAGGATGCTACAACATGAAGGCAAGCATCTTTGTCAGCTTCCAGGCTTGACTGCTCTTTCCAATATCTCTGCCTACACTTTTCCAAGATGTCCCTTACTATGTCCTCCCCTGGGACTTCTACCTGTGAGATGGGATCCACAAACATTCATGGAACTGCCACATCCTATTTTTGAGTTACTGGAAGGTAGACACCATTCCTAATCCTGCTGAGGTTTTGTCCTTCCTCTTCCATCTGTGTCAACCTCACACTTCCAGCATGAATCACTGGAGAATAAGAAGAGCTCTTGTTTTATAGGTCTCGAAATGTGCCTTTCACAATTGCACTGTGGTTTGTGGATAAAATTACAGTAATTCAAGTGATATGTTACAATAAGTCATGAGCCCTTATCAGTCTTCTAAAGGGAAAATGACAAAGTTGAGTGCACTTTATCAGATATATGTGACATCCCAGTATCACTTTGTCTAGCAAACTGTCAATTTGCAGCTATTGAGAACACCCTTCTAGCCTGTAATTCATAACAGCTCAAGCAGCGTGTGCTGGAGAACTTCATCTTGTCATTATTCTGTGTTTGCATCTTGTAACTTTAATCTCACTCTCTCCAGTCACAAATGTCCTCATCAACAAAAGAAGTGCTGCACACACCCCTGCATGCCTTCCAGGACTACGGAACCATGGCTGAGAAGCCGCCCACTAGACTGTTCCTGTATAAGAGCAACTTAACACGGTAGTGCCTGTGCCCTCCCCACAGTTTCCACAATGTTGTAAGATTGTATTAAACACTGTGCATGAAACACACTGGCTGGAATGCTGCTGGCGAGTACTTTGATAGGCCCTCTATGAGTTCATCTTCATTTGTGGTTTCTTAAATTCACCATCGCTCTAAAAAATGAAGAGTAACTTGACTGTAAAATGCCAGCAAGTTCTGGGTATACCAGAGCCCAGGAACTTTTGTGAGTAATGGCTGTCAAGCTCTGGCCATTGTTCTCAGTGGAGAAGTATTGTCCTTTGGTGGTTTTGAGTGTAGTGGTCAAAACTGTTTTGGCATCTCTTGCTGCTTGGGCTGCCAGGCCGAAGCACAGAATCATTGTTGACACAACCCAGGCAAACAGTGTGTTTGCATTCAGCCTGGGAAAAATCTCCTTCCCACATGGATTTTTGCAAAAGTAGACACTTTTATTGTCTTGACATTCGAAATACACCTGCATCAATAGAGAAGGAAAGGAGGAATGAATACCTCTGTGCTTAGCTTGGTGGGGTTTGCAAACAGCAAATTTGTGACATGAGTGCATCCTCAGGACCAAACTTCTCACATGCAATCTAGTGGTCAACGCACACCATTTCCTGGGCCTGGCTTACCCAGGTAAGACTGGAGCCAGAGATCCTGCGTCTACTCCTACTGTCTCTCAGTGATAGGGAAAGTGAGAGCAGTCAGATAAATATAAAGCTGCAGCAGCTGTCAGGCACATACAATATTGTTACTTAAACCTTAATTCAGTTACAATCCTCAGCACCTCCTCAGCTACCTGTCTTGCTCTTCACCAACATGTCAGCACACCTCTTCATCCATCAGCATGAAGTGTGTCCATGTCAGTGAGGCTTGAAGCCAACCATCACCTGATGATTTTTGGTGACTAGACTGGCCCCTAGAAGCCATCAGCCAGCTGATGCAACTAGATGTCAGCACCCATTGCCTTAATGCGTGGGGCTGTGTAGGAGCTATGCTTCACACCATTAGAGCAAATTCACATGCAGTTTGTATTCTGACCCCTTACAGCCACGTTATCTAAAAGTGTCTTTTTCTCATGATAATGAGAAAGTAAATTGCACGCTGAGGAGGCTGATTGTACAGGCAGCTTGGTGGAGCTTTGGTCTACACTTATCGGATTTTTTTGTGTCTTTCTCATAGAAAAGACATAAAAAGTGAAACATGAGCTGATGTGACTGGTTTTATATACTGTGAGGCAGGGACCTTGAACATTTTAATATTCTACCACCATTAATCAGTCCTTTCTCCCCAGCTGAGAATACATTTGGACTCAGCTCAATAAAATTGCTGTTTGTGTCAAAACTAAAAAAAAAAAACCAAACCCAACAAACAGAAAATATTTTTGCCTGTCTCCTGAGACCTGTTAGCTAGTAGCTACATTTTGTTCTTATGTGAATTCTCTTTTGTTAACAGTGCAAGCTATTCTGTGTATGATAGTTTGTACAAAAGACATGATAAATATTTTTGTATGTGGTGGACCCTTAAGTCATGGAAAAATACTGTGCACATCACTGGATTTTAACTGAAAGCTTTAAAATATTCTTAAAGAAAAGCAGTACCTGTTGATTTGATTTACTTACTTTATATGAGTCTGTATGGACACAAACGTTAAGTGTCCAAAGCCTGAAAAAAAGGGAGAAAAATCACAGATGCAGATAAGAACTGTGTCTCTGCAAAATCTAGTTATATTCTCCAGTGACATTTGTTACCTCACCCAAGAGAAATGCCTCATTTTTTCCCAAAACCACACTGGACTTCAAACGGGAAAAAGTTGCTTTATACAATGGGACTGGGTGGCAAAAAGAAACTGAATAATTTCCAAGTGTGACCAGTAACAAACAGAATACACCATGTGGCATACATCAGCCACATGGGGGTTTGTTGTACTGTGAAGTTTTTATTGCTGTGGGTTTCGGTTGTCTGTATAACACATGAAATGACAGAAAGACAGAAGCCCCATAGGCTCTGACCAGCAAGAGCCATTCAAACTTCATAGCCACACTCAGAGTTGCAGACCAAGAACAAAAATGAACGTGTGGGAAGAAGAGCGTTTCTCAACACAAAAAAAACCAACAACAACAAAAATCAAAATTTGGAAAGGTTTCAGAAATCTTACAATGGAAAGAGTGTATTCTATGTAACTTCTTAACTTTCCCATCGAGTTATTATTGCTTACTTCAGTAGTCAGTTTTATGCATAGAAAGGCCATTCCTGCTCTCCAGACAGCATTGCCAAAATAGATGTAGTGAGATAAATGGGGTGGAAAAGCCTCATTTTATAGAGTTTTGAGACAGTGGGAGAGAATGAAACCTAGATCAGAGAACTTATTTGTGTGACTGAATACCCTTCTAGAAATAGGCTTTAAAGAATTGGCTGCTCTTGCACAAGAAATCTGTGGTAAGGCTGAACTCCCCCTGAGAGTCTCCATCCAGAAGAATAAAATAGAAGTCACCCTGTGTTCCCTACCTCTGCAGAGCATGTCTGTGTTGGACATCCTTCTGTCACATCTTAAAACAGCTTCACGTCATCACTTTTTTGAAACCTATGAAACTTGCTGTCTAAGCAGTCTTGGGGAGTATACACTCATAATTTTTCCTATTTAGGGGACAGCTGAGAAGGGTGAAACCAAGAGGGAAATTCTCCTCCTTGTTGCTCATGTCTCTTACCTCCTGTTGTCCACAGCCTAGTTCCTGCTCCTGTACTCTCAGATCATCTGAAGCAGCATTAATGAATTAATAACTTGTCTTTATGTCTAAGATCAATTAGACAGTACAGAGGCTTTTCCTTTGCCACTCTCCCTAGCTCCTGAGACAGCATCTCTCTTGCCCTTTTCAGAGAACATCTTTTTTTAATTAACTTTTTTATTGAGCTGTTTCAGAAAAATCAGAATTACAAAGCTTAAAAAATACAATTAGCATAATGTAACAGTAACATCATTAATGAGGACTGGCATGCATTCACCCAACAGGGCATGATTACATAGAGCACAATAGCAGCTTCTTTCTGCAACAGCAAAAAGTCCCAACCCAGGCAACCATCATCTTTGTGCTGCACAAGCTGAGAATTGCCTTCACATCCCAGTCTCTGCTCCACACAGAGATGCTGTAGCTCTTGCAAATGTTTGAATGGCCTGCAAACAACATGACACACCATCAAAGGGAAGTAGTACAGAACAAACTTCTAACCGACCGTGACTGAGAAGTAAATGCCTTTAAAATGTAACCACTCCCTCTGGCTGTTTCAAAAGCTGATGAAGAACTGGACCAAAAAAACAACCTACAAACCACAGACCGAGTCCAGATTTTGTGTGATATTGGAGGGTTGCATCAGGCATAGCTGAAGTAACATGTATTCATAAAGAATGCAAACTTCTGATAGAGAGCTAGAGATTGTCAGTCAAAGAGAATCATAAAAGATGCCACGTACTCACTTGCAGACCTGCCTTAACGAAGTGGATGAATTTAGCGATGGAGACAACCAAGTTTTGCATGGGCAAGCTCTGATATTGTTGGCTGGAAATCCTCTCAATATTTGTTTTACATCATTGTTTAAGTTTTTCTTGAGATAACAAGTGTTTTAAAACCAGAGAAGCATCATATGTATAATACTTAGATGCAAGTTCTCCATTTTTTTCAGGATTTCCTCATGAGAGATCCCATTTCTACTAGTAGTAACAGAGCTGTGGATTTTTAGAGACAGGAGTACAGCACAGGCGTATACACCCCTATTCAGAGCATGTGTTTAACTTGGACTACTTACACTTAACCAAGATTTAAGCATCTGGGGTGAACATGGTCAGAGAGTTTTGTAGCCCTAGCAGTGCTGTATAACTATGCACGCAGGGATATTTAACATGAGATTAGATTTATGCAAACTCTGCACAGATTTTAGTACAGATCTTACAGTCAGCAAACTTTCCAAACTGACCTCTGTAATTCCCCCTGCTTAACTTTATCCCATACTGTCAGTGTTTTCTTGGAACATCAAGAATATTGATTCTCCTGAGTGATCCCACTGAATGCTTACCCGTGTGTCTTTAATTGGAATTTATTTAACAAATAAATATGTATTTGGTTTTTTTGACTTTTCCTTACATACAGAACTCTGCCTGTGCCTCTCTTGCAGAAGTCCTGATCGCTTCCCTCTGACCATCCTCCAACGCAACAGTGGTGTGAGATGGTGACAGCCTGACTGGTGCCGACAACTGAAGATTCCATTTGTCCATCAGCTGCATCAGAGAGAGGTGGAAAAACGGTGAAATCTGCAAAATGACTTTGATATAACAGGCATTTTAGGTGCCCACAGCCAAAACTTAGACCTTCAAAAGTCTGTTAGCTCCCATTTAACTGTTGTTATACCTCATGTTTTTCTGCCCATTTATTACTCTAGATCTCAACACCTGCTGTGTGTGATGTTGGGCTGCAAAGGTGTTGTGTTAGCAAAGCATTTATTCCAGATGGAGAAAATCCACCCTCTCAGGTCATCTCATGAAATCTGTCTTCCTGAACACTGGGAAAGGCAAACTGTGCTCGGGGTCCTTCCCCAGCCTGGGTTAATGTTTTGTGAGACTGGCTTTTGCGACAAAATCTTGGTTGTCATCTTCTGTGTTTAAAATGGGACAACTAGGTTATTTGGAGCTCAGACATAAATTCCTGGGGTACCAGACTCAGGACTGCAGTCCTCAGCCCTGGCAGGGCCATGAACTGCTCCTGGAAGAAAATAGGTATCACAAGGACTATTATAGAATATAGCATAAAAGTTTGATTGATATCTCCCTGGTTTTCCTTATGACAAAGTTCAGACTTGTGCAGCCTACTGGAATTGTTGAGCTGCTAATTTCTGACGTATTTCAAATAATTTGGCTGTGTGGCTTTCACTGTCTCATCTTTTGAGGTTCACTCAGTGTTGCACCCACAATAACTGATTTAGAGATTGTGCAAGGGCACGTTGTGAAAGCTGCTCTGAAGCAGGATACGTGTTAGCCGTGCTAAAGTGAAAAAGTGCAGGGGTTGGAAGTTGCAAACAGAGCTGTGTATACAAAATTCATTTTCTGGCTACTCCCTTGAACAGAGAACAGCTAATCTTAACAAAACAAAGGCAGACAGGCAAGAGACATGGTCCAGAAAGGCACAGTCAACCTGACTTATCAAACAACTGTGTTTACCTTTTGACACCGTTTTATTCCATTAACAATTACTGATCTAAGACAGTTCTGCTAGGGTATTGGAAATCTTTACAGCTTCAGGGGAAAAAGTGTATTCTCTTAACAGTTTTGTTAACTCAACAATTTATTCTTTATTTATATTGGCTTTGATGTGAGAGAAGAAAGTGAAAAAGAATGTAGAAAGTGGGCAGTTTCATAATAGAAGTATATTTATCAAGTGAAAGAGGCTTAGGAGACAAGGAAAAACTGTAATGTGAAACACTGCAAAAACACAATTAGGAACATAAGTATGAAATTATGCACAGTCTAACCTGATTTCAACCTTTGCTTGCCTTGTATGAAGGTGAAGTTTTTTAATGGCATTTCCAAAAAAATAAATACCTGCTTTTATGATCTAGAACTCAACCAGGAAACTGCACCAGCAATTGGCATCACTCTGCTAGAAGGAAGTCTTGATGTGCAGAAGATATGATGGCTCAACACTTTTTAAACTGCTGAAAGGTGTCTGAGATCAGCAACATCTCCCAAATGGTCTTGGGATTAAGTTTATCTGAGGAACGAGAAGAGGAAAGGCAAGTATGAAAATATTTTAAGGATACTTCTGTGGTCCAATCAGCAGTGTATGGATTCAGTGCCATTGTTAGTGCCCTACAGAAAGGCTTGTGAGCTTAGAGAAAAGTTGATATCTCCATCCCAGTCTCATCTCAGAGCCATGACGGTCTGAATTTATATTACATTTACATCAGTCTTAAATGTATTTCTTCTTGGTGGCCTATAGCAGCCTGACAGCTCCTCTTTAAGGAGGAGAAGGGTGACACATACCCAAAGGCTTCTCAGCACAAGGAAGTTGCCTCCCTGCCAGCCCACCCCCCTTCTGTCTCAAATAAAGTTTCTTTTTTTCCAGTTTGGCACAAACCAAGCTGTAAAAAGCTCGGTTGCACTGGAACAAGCATTTGTGGTTACCTGTTTGATACCAGCAATTACATGGTGACACTGTTGGGGAGAGTGAAGCCCAGGTGCCACTCAGGGAGAGCCAGGCAGCCCATGACAGAGGAGGACATGCAGCCTGTGTCTTGCAGATCCTCCAAAGTTACTCTCTGGACTCTACTGGACTCTCTCCCACCACTCTGCGTGGATGTGGAAACTCTTGCACACAGCACCTAGGATCCCAGATCTTCCTAGCTAACAAAGCTTACTTGATCTCCTTGCTAATGGAAAATAAACGTCATCCTAAGCCTTTGGCTTGGTTTGGATTCAGTCCGGCTTTTCCTCTCCTGTCCCAGAAAAATTCTCCTTGCCTATATGTGTACAGAGCTGCAGATTGTCATGCACAAGTTTTGCATGCTTGGGAAAGAAATCATGGGATGCACCTATGATGATAACAGGTTTTATCATTTGTAAAGCTCCTCACTTGTGTAAATGGGGAGTGGAGGATATGAGAAGCCCTCAGTGATTTCCTGTCCAGAGTCCAGCTTCTTTCCAGAAAACAGATGTAGTAATGAGAAAAGGATGAAAAGGTCTCACTTGAAGTCATTTCCTGGATTTACCTGATTTAGGGTAATTCCTGGTGTTCCCTCAAATGACCCTTCCCTTTTTCTGGTCCCTGTCAGGGATTGCAAACTGCTTTGTCTGTCTGAGGACCCACTACAGTAGTGGTGACGGTGGTGGCATGTGCACTACCCTGTCTTCAGACACTACTACTTGCTGGCTGAGCAAGGAGATTATCCATGCCTATAAAATGAATGAATTAAGGGCCATATTTTCCAAACATAACCTTAGATGAGCCATCTGGAGACATTCATCAGGCAGGAATTTGTATGCACAAATTAGGCAAGTGTGCATTCAGCCATCTGATTTGAATATCCCAAGGTATGTTTTATGCTTGCACATAGGAAAACACAGGTTTTCACAGTTTCAGAGGTTGGTTTGAAAAAAAAATCTATGTTTTTTGGTATCTACAGAAGATCTTTTCATTTAAAGAGTTGCTGAGAAAGATTGCACCAGAACATCTCCCAGCTGACCCGGTGTAATGGAGAGGAGAATCCAAGTTACTCTTTTCCCTCTCTTCCTTTTTAGTTTTTCATGATAGACTCTTCTCAGGCAGCAGGGTATCAGATATCCTACATGGCAGACAAAGAATTCTGTTTCACCTCTTAGTCTCTTACCCAGTTGTTTTCAATGGGGGAGTTTGTTTTTCCTGTATGATTGGAATAATTACCCTGACAAGGCAAAGGACTGGGACAGATGTTCCCCCCAACTAATAATAAAAGCAGTGTCCTTCAGCTTTTTGCTGGCTGTGAAATCCACTACACTCCCATGATATCATACAATGGGATGCAGGTAGTGAATACTTTAGAAAATGGAGTGTTGCTGCTGATCTTCCTTCTTATTTCAGGAGAGGACAGGGCAAAGACTGCAGGGTTAAATTAAACTGTACACTCACTCTCTCCAAGAAGAAGAATAACTTTTTTAAAAGCTCCTAATTGTTGCAGGTTACCTGCTCTTTATAAAACAGAATTATTATAGTTTTGATATTTCACCATGAAATGGTGCTGCCAGCTGTCAACAGGTCAGGGAACAGTTAATTGTATTTTTGTACAGCTGTTCATAAGAGTGTAAAAAACTGCAGTTCTCTTCTTAAGAAATAAAAATCTTGGCATCAGTTCTTTGGGGACAATAGTTAACAAGTGTCCAAAATACTTGTAACTGGAAAGCCAATTCTTCTTCCTTTTGTGAAGTAAAAATGCATTTCCTCTGGTGTAAAGGGAATCAGCGTGCTCTTATGGAGCTGAGTTGGGAATATTTGTGTTTGAAATTCAAGGGAATTAGTCGTCTCCACTTCCAGAAATGCCACTTCAAATCCAGGGCCAATTTCTGTCTGGCTATACCAGGGAAAATGCATTTCTGTGGCTGGACCTGCACTGAATTCACATGCATCTGGTCCTTAGCTTGCCTATGTCCTGCTAAATCCAGGTTGTTCCTTTCTGACGGATGGCAAATGCCTCAGCTTCATGCTGTAACATATCCCTAGCTACAACATCAATTTGAGATTTGCATTTCTGGCAATGCTTGAAGGATCTAGCCCAGTTCTGCTAGATCCTGCAAGACATGAACAGCGCCAGAGAATTTACAGTGTAGATAGACAAGCCAGACAGAGGGTGTGGGGAACTTTTAAACTTGTTTATCTGAAAGTTTTGATTTGTCAAAAATGAACTTATGTTGTTAGAAAGCAATCTCTTTCAACAAATTCAAGCACATCAAAAATAATTGTAATATTTTATTTGGATAGTTTTTAGACTGAAACATTGGCTCTGTAATTTTTAAATGAGAAAATTATTTTGACTTAATATAAATGTAGGGTGGTGGGGTTTTTTCTGATTTTCAACAGAGTGGTTGCAATCAAAATTATTTGGAAATGATAACATATTTGTATTTGCCCAAACAGATACCTTTTTCTTCTTTTCAAAAGCTCTTTTTTCATTTGAAAACTCACATTCTTCATCTTTTTTGTATTTATGATGGAGGTGATACATTCATTTCAGATGTTTGGGGGTTAAGACATTGTTTCAAGCTACTTAAAGTGCATGAAGATGAGGAGACACGAGTGTTCCCTTGACATTATTCCCAATTCAGGTGCCCTAAAAGATGTGCACTTAATTAAGCTGCTTCTCCTATGCTCCTTCAGTAGGCAGTGGAGAAAAATGGGTCCAGAGGAGGGCCACAGAAATGGTCAGAGGGTTGGAACACCTCCCCTATGAAGAGAGGCTGAGAGAGTTGGGGTTGTTCAGCCTGGAGAAGAGAAGGCCTCAGGAAGACCTTAATGTCGCTTTTCAGTGCTTAAAGAGGGCTTATAAAAAAGATTAAGAGAGACTTTTTACCAGGGCCTGTAGGGACAGGACATGGGGTAATGGATTTAAACTGATAAAAGATAGATTTAGATTGAATATAAGGAAGAAAATCCTTGTGATGAGGGTGGTGAGACACTGGAAGAGTTGCCCAGAGAAGCTGTGGGTGCCCCATCATTTGAAGTGTTCAAGGTTAGCTTGGATGGGACTTTGAGAAACCTGATCTAGTGAAAGATGTTCTGCCCATGGTGAGGGGTGGGGTAGTAGGGTGGGGTGTGGACTAAATGATCTTTAAAGGTCTCTTCCCAATCCAAACCATTCTATAATTCTATGAAAATAGATTTGCTGGAGGACCCACCACCCTGCAGGTTTCTTTGCTGTCTGTGGAGGGAGAACCAACTGCTGTCTTCAACCACATCCATTGCTCCCTAGCTGAAATCAGGGGATAGAAAATACAGCTGACTCCCCAAGGTCACTGACAGAAAGAGAAGAGTGCAGAATCCACATCCTTTAGCTGGGACAGTGCAAGACTTGCAGCCTTATCAAGATGACGACTAAGGTGACTTGTAGCAGCTTTCACACCATTGAGGTGCAACCTGGGGGGATTCCTGCTGCACGGGCAACACAGTGGGTGCTCCCCAACTCTGACACCCACTGCAAGCCCTACAGAGGGCCTATCCCAGGGAATCCTATCTATTCTGGCTTGGTTGCTCAAGGTCCCTGCTTGTATCCTCTACAGTGTTCTAGCTGTCTTCTAGCTAGGGCTCCTGACTCCTCACATCATCACTGAATCCCTTGTCACTTTTATGACTTTAGGTGACTCATTGCAATTGTATTTCTATTCCACACATGTGCAAGGCCTCCCCTAAGTGGCACACACCTCTACCTACCTCAAAATTTTGTGAAAATTAGGTGCAAATTAAGGAACTTTTGCAAAAATGTCACTTAGCTTCATTGTTATTAATGGGTCTTTTTGCTCCAGTGATTCTAAACTACTGAAATACTTTCCTTTAGCAGTTACCCCAAAACTTCTAGCAAGTTATATGCAAAAAAAACACCAAAAACAACTGGTTAGTGTTGGCTTGGTCCAAAAGCTGATTTTTGAGGATTCTAAATGCATCCAAGACATTTTTTTTCTTTTATAGTGATAGGGTTTGTTATAGTTGTGTATTGAAACAGCTTCAGTAGACTAACTAAAAGTTCTGAAATTCAGAAACGCATAATTAGTTGCAATTTAGTTTTGAGATGGACATTAGAAGGCTTTTGAACATTTGTGTAGATCTTTAAAGAGTAAAACAGTAATTGAAATGAGCACCAGTGACTGGATAGTGAAAAGAAGGTCCCTTATGGAAGGACTGGACAGAAAGATGGTCAAAAAATAAATAAGCAGTTTTGCAAAATAAAATCTAGTCCACAGGATCCCCACAGAATACTTCGAAATGAAATAGTCTTAAAAATACCTTGCAATGTTCACAGCTGCAAATAGTTCACTACAGTATAGGTAATTTTGAGCATTTTTTCTCTCATCCTCCTTCTTATTGGCAGTCTACATTTTTTCCAAAGTTGGGAAACTTCATAAAATATGGATAACTGGCAGAAAAATATGAAGAAACATTGTTTATTGCCCTGCATGGTTTTTTGCCAGAAACAGGGCATCTGAAAACTTCCAATTAAAATATATCTTTGACAAAAAATGAAGGAAAGTGAATTCCAAGCAATTTGCCTGATTTAAGTGAAGAGACACCAGCTGAGTCATTTAGAAAAAAAACTTGCCAAGATTTACAAACATGCTCCTGTCCCAGCAAGAGCACCCAAACCACTCCAGCATTCAAGTTCCAGCTGTCTACCTAAATGTGAGTAATTGGGTTTTTTCCTATGAGAAAATGTTACTTTTACTGAAATATCACCTTTCTGGATGAGAGTCTTTCCCAAGGAAATGCTAGTGGGTCTGTTATGTGTCTGTTTGGCTGAGCGTGGCACTGGGTACTCCTGCCTCTGTTAGGGAGAAAGACCTTGATTTAAAAAGCTGGAGTATATTCATAGCATGACCTGACAGCTCTCTGCTTTTATAGCAAAGTCCCCCAAAAGTAAAGGCCACATTTATTATGAAATTCTACCTGCAGTGCACCATCTGTTGCCAAGATCTGCCTGCTCGGTAAATACCCATGACCACAATCATTCATAACCAGACTTCGGAGAAGACTCATGAAAATCCTGAAAGGTTCTGAAAGCTTTTTCTGATATATGGTTAAAATGAAGCTGGAGTAGTCTGAAAATTCCTTGTGTCAAAGTCTTCACAGGCTTCTGGCCACATTGCTGTTTTCTGTGGACCCATCAGTCCATCATGCTCTTTCTTAACTGGACAATTATTGCCACGGCCCACTCCCCTTGCAGGTGCTCAGAGCATCTGGGACTGACAGCTCCTTTCAAACTGGAAACATGATGGCTGCCAGCAACAGAAGCGCTGAAATGGGTATGATGAGATCCACATCTTGCTGTCTTCCCTAGAAATATGACCTTTGTGTGCTGTGGTCTTCAGTGCACTGTTAGTGCTAACCAAACACGAAGAGGGACTTTTCCAGTAGCCTGATGGCTCCTACAAAATCTACTAGAACAAAGCCCATGGTGAGGTTTATTAAATAGTTGGTGACAGCAAATGGCTGCAAAGGAGGATGGCAGGAGCACTGGAAAACGCAGCCCAGAGACATGAGTAAGCATGCTTGGCAAGATGCAGCATGCTGCTTTATACCTCAAGAGAGGAGTCAGACGCTACCGATAGAGATTCTTCGAGTATCCCCCCCCAATACGCTTGCAAGTAACAAGATGCACAGACACATTGGCTAAAATCTGTTCCCTCGACAGCCTGTTTGAGAAGCTTAAAAAAAAAATAATAAAAAAAAAAAGACCAAACCCCTTAGCGTATTTTTCACAGATAACTCTGGACTAGAGCTGAATTATCCAAGTAATGATCCATGCCCAGTTCTCCACTCTACATTTTCAGAATATAAAGCAGCTGGGATGGTGAGAAATTGAGCAAGCAACATGAAAATGGAAAATAAGGCAGATAGATAATTACAATTTAACTTAATCAGTGCAATTTTATGGAACTGAAAAGTCATTTCAGCAGCCCCAGGACATGTTAACAGCCCTGGAGAGTCCAGACATAAAAGCCAGATATTTTCCAAACTTCAAACAGATCCAAAGTTTCGTAGCAGGAGGGAATTGTTTTAGCATGTAGCTTTCTAATTAGATGTTGGAAAAACTTAGTGGTAGAGTAGATTTTGCCCTAATTTACACTGAAGCAATTGCACTTTAAAGTACAGAAATTACTCTGGGTGGATATGACCTTACCAAAGAATAGAATTTAACCCAGCATCTTTAAAGTTCATGCACCTATATGGTCAGAAACTCTCTTGCCCTGAATGGGAAATGGTCGCTAAAACTTCTCAGAACTGGAGTCAATTAATGTTAATTTAGTTCGGTCTTTCGTGCAATAAATGGATGTAAATGAAGCATCCCCAGTGGAGACAGATTTACAACAGGCAAAACAGCTATAAAAGTAAGAACAACAGGAAAATTAAGCTGGTGTCTGATAAGAAGGTGTGAGCTAATTAAGAGCTTCCAGCTAGTGCATGAAAGTAACACATTTAACCCCAACAGATAGTAAAAGTCTAATCTGGCAATTTATGGTGACTGACAGGTGAGATGTTGTGTGAAGAAAAGAAAGGTGACGTAGCGGATCTTTGCACTGCTCTGTAGTACACTGTGTGTTACATAGGGCAAGGTTCTGACACAGCTCAGCTATGCAAACTGATGTAATTTAATTCTTTTTCTTATCAAAATTTCCCTAGTTGCTCCTTCTCTCCCATCACAAGGGTCCTCCACCACTTATGAGCCAGTTGCCTGATCCTCTTAATCTCCCTCCTGTTCCAAGTTTAGGGTTTGCTGAGCCTCCTTAGGCTTGCTGTAGACACAATTCAGATGGGATGGAAAAGAGGAAATTAAAAAAGGAACCATATAGCTACTAAAAATCACATGGGCTAGGGTGTTCTCTCCCTTGTGTCTCCAGGAAATCTTTGGTTTGCAGCTTGCATTGGCGAGTATATTTCACTCCTGAGGCATACCAAGGCAGTTCATAGAACAGAAGAGCAGACAAAGGTCCATGTGGCCCAGTGGCCACATGGGACATTCATAAGGAGAGATAAGTGGGAGGGAGATGAGACTACATTCAGTGTCACCTTTTCTGTACTTTCCCAGATTTTGATATTCTCTTTTGCATGGCATGACATTTTCTTGCTTCTTACAAGCCCATTGTTGTCTCTTGCTCAGACTTGGATGCACTAGCTGTTCCCCCAAACTGCAATCCCTCCTTTGTTCATACCATTTATGTTACAAGGGAATGGCCTCTGAGCCCATCTGTGCTTGGCAAATAATCAGTGATAGAGGATGTATTAATTGCAGAGGCAGAAGAGGGCAAGCCTGTCCAGCTCTGGCCCTCTGTAAATAGTTGAACTTCTTTGTAGTAAAGTCTGAAGGAAGTGAGATGGATCCATTGCTCATTTTATGGTGCGAGTCCCAAGGGCAAAGAGAGGTTGACTTTACACAGAGGAGAACACCAACATTTCAACAGCCACTGAGAAGATGCATTTCCTACAGAGGTTTCAGACTTCCTAGAAGCTGCATGAGTGTACATAGCATTGATCTGGGTTGATCTCTCGTATTGCCTCAAGGTCCAAGCATGGTGAGAACAGATTTTGTGAGCTTTGAATCAAACACCAAGCATGGTCAATGCCTGAGGGTTTGCAAGAAGCTGTAAGTAAGGATGACGCTTGGGGATACCATGACACTGAGTGAGCTTCAGAAGGGACTTGTAGATAATCCACTAAACTGTCTGGCATTGCCTCTTCCTCCAGCTGCCTGTACCTACAGTATGGTGAGCTGGCTTCCCAGCTACGCTGGGAGGTGAGAAAGGAAAAGGCCCTCCCAGAGAAAAACAGGACAGTGGCTGGAAGATAGGGACCAGCTACCATGGAGACCAGAGCCGATATGCTCCTGTAGCAGATGCTACCCTCCAACTGTGTGTGCTTGACAATTCCTCCCCTAAACAGCGTCAGGTACGAGGACAAGGGCCAGGAATTGACTCAGTGTGGGGCACAGGGTCCCTACAGCAGAAGGAATTGGAAACATTTGGGTTGTGTTGACTGGGATATGAACTGGGCAGTAACACAGCACCAAAGTGTGTACTAAAGGCTGTGGATAAGACCCAGGAGACATCAGGATGGAGAGTGCACAGCCGGTGTAGGGATATCTAACTTCCAACAGCTTAGTCTGGGCAAGAGGAACTTCACCATTTCTCCATGAGTAGAGCTCTTTTTGTTCAGGTTTGAGGGTCTGTTTTTGCAATGGGAAGCCAACCAAATGCCTCTGACCCAGGACACCCTGTGGAACAGGCAAGCTCTCCTAAGGGAGTTTGCATTGCCTCCATTGGCAGTGGGCAAACTGCAGGCACCCAGGTACCAAAGAGCTCCCAAAAATTGTCTCCAGCTCCTCCTGACCGCAGGCACACAGACCAGTGCCATACACTACAGGGAAACCTCAGAGCAGTGTTTAAAGCTGCATCCTACCACCTCTTGTCACCTCCCAGCCATGTGTGGGACGGGACTAATTTTGCAAACAGCAGGGATGGATTGTGACAGCCTGTGGGACTGGCTGAAACCCAACAGGCAGTGCAAATGTACGTTTGGCTCCACAGCTCTGTTACACATCAGTGAAGGAGCCTTCTGAGCCTGTAAAGCAGCCACCGTTCCTCGTGTACGTTGATGCAGGTCCCTCTTGTGCTGCCACTGGAGGTCTCAGCAGAGACTGGGGAGTTTATTAAAAAAGGTGAGTAATTATGCAGAGCAGTTCACTTATCCACCACACCATATGTGTACAGGCTGTGACCTTTCTGGAGGTTTCTGCAGCACACCTTCAGCAAGCTTGCTACAAACATAACAGGTAACCAGAGACCTGCACCAGGGAGCACTTGCTGATTGCATTGAGAGCTGCTAAACAGCTCTCTGACAATGAGCATTTAAAGAGCAGTTTCCTTTCTGTCGTTCACTTTTCTTGCCTAATTTATTAGTGTGAGGTCATTTTGATTATTAACCCGAACCCTTTGCTTTCTATGGGCAAGGGCTTCTACCCTCACGCTGCACGTTTACACGCCGCCTCTCTGAACATTTTATTACTCGATTTTCCTGTTTGATTTCCCAGGGTACTTCAGTTCCTGTTCTGAGATACGGTATGTTCAGAGAGTTAGCTAAAGACTCGCAGATCTCCAAACCTTCAGGGATAGATTCTTTTCCTCCTTCTCAGTAGCTGACAGATGGTTATTCTTCAACAAATAAAATCTAAATTGTATGAGTCTGCCCTGCTGCAGAAGCAAGTTCTTAATAAGCGCCTTGCTGTGATGAAAGGAAATAGAGGAAAAAGAAATAACCCCAAAGTGGGGTTATTTAGAGTTAAAAATAGACTCCATGTGTCCATTTCCTAGAATTGCACAGCAAAACTTCACATCTGAAGGGGACTGAAACGGCACAGAAGCCTGGTATTGGCTCACTCTGAAGAGATGAGTTATATCCATAACAAACTCTCGTGAGTGGCAACTGTTTTCTGAACCAGTGGTAATGATGTGCCAAATCTGCCTTGTGCAGGACCCCACATGTGAATGTATGTCAAGGGAAAAATGAGTCTGCACCTACCCAGGCTGATGCAGCCAGGGTTAGACCTGCCAGGGCTGTGGAAATGGGCACCTGTCAGTTCTGTCAGAAGAATCAAGGCTGAACTGAGTTTATCAGAGAGAAGCTGGCTCACAGCAGGCATCAAGGGCTCCCCATCTGCCTGACCTGCAAATTCATGCCATCCTCTGGTGCCTCTTTGTGAACACCCTGACCACTCTGAAACGGCTTTATAAAACTTCAAAAACCCTCTGTGTCTTTGTCTTAAAAATCCCACCCTGGAAACCTCTCAGTTCACTTCTACACATTATGTGGATGCTCTTTTCTCTACTTGGGCCAACTTCTTCTCTGGTTAGCATTGGCATGGGCCAATTCCCACACCAAGGTCTGCGCTAATTCCACAGACATCAACAGGGTCAATGTGGTTATGCACAGACAGCTCAACCCAGCCCTATTATCTTTTCATCATAAAAAACATGGTGAGTACTAGTGCAGAGGGCATGCATCAGGCATGGCCCTTTGGTAAACATTGCTGCAGCACCATGGGCTGGCCCAGCAGCTAGTTGCTCTCCTCACCACCCCGCTCCTACCTGTTCCTGAAATGCTGACCCAGCCAAGGTTTCCAGTCACCTAAAATATCTTCAGATTTGACTCCTTCTCAGTCCTAAAGTAAAATAATACATATGGTTGTGGAAAATACACCCATCTTGCTGTGAAGGGGCGAGCACCCAGGCTGGCTGGGAAAAAGTGACTGTTGGCAAGGTAATCCCACAAGGGAGAGACCCTTGGTGCTCTGGCATTTGAGAGCTGATGAAAGTGTCTTTATTAGCTCTTCATTAGCTGCAGACTGTGAATGGGCTGACCTCAGACAGCAATCCTCTGGCAGTCCATGTCCTAAAGCCAGTCAGTTATTAATCTTTGATTATATCTTCATAATTCAAAATCAATAATTCAAATCATGTAGAAAACCCAATTACTCCTCAGATACAGGGAAGGAAAGTGTGCAAAATAATCTACTAACCTCTGGATTTTTCCCCAACTGTATCTTCTCAGGTATTCTAAAAAATACACTTCATTACACACTGTGTCTCATTTGAATTTGCATGGAAGCATCATGTAGGAGTTGGTACTTCCCTTCCTTTTACTAACTGCTTCAGAGAAAAAGGATTTGGCATATTTGCCTAACAAATCAACATCATCAATTTTTTTGACATAATGCCAAATATCTGTATCCAGCTCCTCTCCCTATTCAAGGCCCCTCAATGGACTCAAATCCACAAAACTCATCTTTTCACCTTGATGTTTTCCTGGGATTACTCGGGCTCTGAGAACCAAAGCAGTCATGGCTACTTTGGACTTGTAGTAGAGGATGCGTTCATGTTTGCGGAATATGGACTTCATCTTTTCTGCTCATCCACCTTCGTACTGCTCTTAGAACATCTTCCTGGCCCTGAGGGATCATGCATTATAGGGGAAACAGTCAACAGAGATGAGGATTAGGGGCTGAAAGCTCTTGATCTCCAAACTCTTGGTAAAAGGAAGCCAAGCACTGTCATGCCGATCTTCTGAGAGATTTTCCAGCAGCATGTGAAACAATCTGATGTCCATGCTCAGACTTCTGTCTTTTTGTTGTGCGATGTGTATGGTCTTTGGCGGGCTGATGCTTGGGTCCTCCTGCTTCTTTTCTCTGAAACTCCATACTTACCGCTGTGAGGACAGGATACAAGATCAGACATCTTATCTCTGAGGAAAGCTTTTTTAATTTCTTTCAGGCCAGTCATAAGGTAATTAGAGCATAGCAATTCAGGTGATGTCAGCAACAATATGTGCTTCAGAGAGGTGCGGTCAGCCAGGCAAAGAGGGATTACAGAGGTGTGAAGTTCTTCCCTTCATATAAAAGAAGGGCCAAATACCAACTGATAGCCCTCATGGAACTTGTCACCACTACAGATGTTCTCTGCCCACTGATGCACACTTCTGTGAGCCTCTGCCCAGGGGCTGCCAAGGTGGCCATGCAGGAAAGCTAGCCACACCACAGAGTGCTTTCTCAGCTCTAAATCTTCAGAGAAAGTACATTGAACCTCAGAGAAGATTAATATAGAAAGCCGTGTTCTGAGAGGTGTTTTTCTGTAAAACAACACATCTACCAGTTCTTAGGTAACTAAGCCCACTGGCTTGCTTTTGCCCTTTAAGAGAACAGTCTGTTTCCCCATACACAAGTATACTTCTGTACTTATCTTGGCTACTCACCCATTCGCAGCCAGACTGATGACAGCTCCCAGTATTAGTGGCCCCTGTTTTGTGCCTGGGCAGGGAACTTGCTCTTGAAGGCCCTCGGCTTTTGTTTGAATCTTGATCAGCTTTTGGCTGCAGTAGCACCCTTGAGCAAGAAGTTCCACAAGTCAGCTATGTACTATGTAATAACAGGCACTTTCCATATGTTGGTTGTGTGTTGCCTTCTATTTATGTACGTATTGGCCTTGACTAGTTAATCTCAGAAAGCACTAAAGTACCCTTTTTTTTTTCCCATTTTTAAAAAAATTATTCATTGTGAAGGCCTGTGAGGCTTCTTTTGAAAACACTAAAGGGTACGCAATAGCATTCAACGCCGCCAGTAATTTTCATCACTTGTTTTTCCTCTTCATGCTTTTTTGAAGATGAGGGCTGATCTGAAGCATCAGTGGTCTGTCCCCAGGCAGAGCTGTGGTCTCTCCTGACCTGCATGACCACCTGCATGACAGCCAACCACCATGCCCATCATTGTGCTGCCCATGGGCTCTTCCCTAGCATGTTCTAGTTTGTTTCCAGCCCAGCAAAGGGCTAAGGAGAGCATCTCCATACTCCTGCTGCCCAGGAATCATTGCCTTGTCTGTCTCAGCAGTGTCTTTTATCTGCCACCATTCTGCCCAATTACCTGGGCTGCATGACATCTCCCAGGAGCCACTCCAGCCTCAGCAAATGCAAACAATGAGCTTAGTATCAGCCCTAGGAAGATCAAAAGGGCCCAAAGCTGCTCCTGTGGGAAGGTCTTAAAGGAGCTGTTTATACGAGTTCTTTCCCTGCTCTATCTGAATGTTAAAAACTGCAGCAAGAAAATCTCGCTCTTTGAGGCAATTATGTTGCTCCTCTACCCATCAGTCTCTGAGCACGTCTTAAATCACCTTTAATATGATGTATCTTCACAACTCCCCTGCAAGATAAGGGCGATACCATCATCCTTGTTTTACAGATGGAGAGCCAGGGCACAGACAGATTACTGTTGCTTAATCACTTTTCTTTTATTAGTGAGCTTACCTCTGGCAGTGCCTGGTTATCTTAGTCAGCGTTCAGCTGCTCTTATGTGAAGGCTCATGAAGGCTGTCAAGTTGCCACAGAAGCAGCAGACCAAGAAGTTTGGCTGGTTGCATCACTATAGTTCTTGCTGTGCTAATGTAGGTGCAGGTACAGAGACCCTGAACATACAGGAATTGTACATTAATCTAAAACCGGTCAGTTCAAAACCAGACGTTGGTTCACTTTATTCATGAACAATTGTAATTCATATTGGTGAGAACAGGTTGCACACCTCAGGGTGGTAATTTTATTTCATGCTCTGCTCTAGTTCCTCTAATTAGTACTAAAAACCACTTCTTTTGGTTGTGCACCCTCTGCTCCCCAGACAGGAAAATTCTTGCTAGTTTCATATTTTCTGAAAAACTGCTTGCCTTGATATGGCATGTAACTTTGACATCTCATGGAAAATCATCTCTTCTCTTTACATTTCCACGGTGTGGCTTTGTACTCATGTGAAGCCAGCGCTCTAACCTAACCCTCCTGACTCCTGAGCCTAGTTATTTCTGGTGCAGCTCACACCAAACCTTGATCCAAGCAACTATGCCTGTCCTATGCAGATATACCACATCCATCAAAAAAATACAGTTAGATCCTGAGCTGTGCTATTCCAGCCATGTACAGAACACACTGGGCCACCATTATGCCTGAAGAAGAACTACCAAAACCAACTTTTACCAGAATAAAACCAGTATTTTCATCCCTCTTCTGCAGCCACTAGCTGGCTGCTGCTTTCCAGATGAAGATGCCCTCCACTGCATGAGTAGCACCCACTGCCTTTGCAGTAATAGCCTGAACAAGGTGGACTTCCAAGGTGGACTGAAGTCCCAGGGTGCATTTGCACCATGTGTTCTAAAATCTGAAGAGCTATTGAGGGCTGTGAGGTGGTAGATGGGCCATGTCCACATAATAGACCACCAAAACATTTCTTGTCAATCATTTTTCTTTCTTTCATTTCTCTTCCTTCTTATCTACTGGCATATGACACCTGCTGGGGAATGCTGGCCTGAAGCCAGCAGGAAGAGGGAGCAGCTGAAAGTTGCTTGGCTGATTTCTCTATGGAGAACTCTCACCAAGTTTTGCATGCACAACGAACAAAGTGCCATTTCTTGCTTTAAAAACGCAAAGAAGAGGGGGTGGGATAGCAGGGCTCTGCAGTGCAGATTTCCTCACAGCCCTAACTTTATGGAAGGGTAACACAGATCAGTCTTGAGTTCTCTTAATATGGGACAGAAAGCCAAAATTCAGTCATCAAATGGCATGGCAGGTGCTAAGAGCCACCCAGACTGACAGTGTCTCCTGTAGTATAAACAAGTAAACTGTTTGATTTCAAGCTCCAGCTATTTTGCTCGGGTACCCCTTGTTTACTAAGTGCTGAATGGCGCTCAGCTTTTACAGATGTAAAGCCCCTGACTGGGAAGGTCATTAAAATTGGCTGGAAGATTGGGTAAAATCTGAGAAAATCCACAGGGGAGCCCAGCTAATTAATTATGGTTTTGTAATGCACCTAAGAGAACAATGTCCAGAGCTCTGAGCTGTTTGAAGGGGCTGTTTAAGAGCAAATTAAAGCAGAATATCTACTGTAAATGTACAATTGAGCTGTATGCTAAACACACAGTCAAACTTGTTTACCCTGCTCCTGAGCCCTCTTGAGCATGGTAGGTTTGAACATTTGAACACAAATGTCACTGGGTTAGGAGAAACTGTGAGAAATGAAACAGGCAGGGGAGGAGAGAAAACATCTACTGAAAAAAAAAAAAGTAGTGAAATACTGCAGCAAAGATTGAAAAACAAATAGAGGCAAAACAGGAAAAACAAAATATTTGAGATAGAACTGAGTCCACTCATCACCCCCTACAAAATTTGTAGCGCTGGCTCTGGAATAATTATTTCTGAGGAGTAATTGTTATGTTTTTGAAGAGATGCTGCCGACACCCGCTGCCAGGCAGGCTGGGGCTCCCATTTGGAGGTTGACTGGAGAAGCCAGGGCAAACGCTGGTGGTCTGCACCCCACGGGCAGCCCCTGACATGCCAGATCTGCATCTGCCACCTGGGGACCATCTGCCTGGAGTCTAGCAAGGGCTTAGCAATGACCCACCTCATATTTGGGGAAAATGACTGGGCTGTGGTGAGCAGCAAACCATCAGAAGGTTTCCAGCTACCACTACACCCAGCCTTTATTCAAAGTATTGCTGAACCATCCCAATGAAGGAAGAAGCATCTGCCTCCCATCTGCTTCCCCCTGTCTGCAAGGGCATATTTTTTCCATAAGCAGAAGATTTTGTCTTGTGTCAAAAAAAAAATGCCTTTTGGAGTGGGCCACAACCCCTGCGCTCCTGGAGCTTGATTCCCACAGTGAATGTGGCTTTTTCATCTGAGATCGTAACCAGATACCTTTGGCAACTCCAATTATTTCAAGAGGGGGAAAAATACAGCTCTTTCTGCTGATAACCTCATTGTAATTTGGCACAACCTGCTAAAAACTCTCAAAAAGGTTATGGCATGTGATGCAAGAAAGGTGAAGCTGGCTCTTTGGAAAGCACACGTGCATACGAATTTGTAGTACCTGCCCTTTCTAAACTGCTCAGTGAACAGGGAGCAGTGGCCCTGAAGAACTTCACGAGCTGTCAGAGGCAATGTGTGTGCATTCCTGTGTGGGGCTCGGATGACACCAAGTGAAGAGAGAAACCATTATGTAACTTGGAAGATCATATTATACAATAAGTTAAACACACACACAAAAAAGATGTATCCCAGCCAACTGCTTCGGCGTGAAAGATGAGATTCATAAGATTAGTAAGGGCTCCTATCTGCCAAATCTTGCTGAGCATTACACCATGCGATGGAGCTGGGCTAACCCTGTGTGTTATTATGACTCAGCTTAGTGGGAGAGGTAGGGCAGGGCAAGGCAAACTTTACTATCAGCATCTGCTTAGAAATTGAGCTATATTTACAACACCAGGGCTGATAAAATGCCTGTTGTGTTTGACTAACACCAAACATTGCAATACACAGCTTACCAGAAAGGGACTGGATTGGCAGCTAAATTGTTTAATTAAGATCAAATTACCAGAGGGCTAGATCTGGTTCTCAAGATGTAACACGGAGATTATATGTAAGAAATAAGTTTTAATGTAAAAATAACAGCTGCCACCAGGTACAACACGTAGCAGCTGGTGAGAGAAACCAAGTGTTTGCAATGCTGAGCTCTGCCAGCTACCACCCGTCACCAGCCTGGCAGCCAGGGCAGGGCAGAGGACCAAAGAGCAGGATTAGATGCTGCCCCCAGCTCCCACCCAGCTCCCACGAGGGCCCTGTGCAAGGCGCTTTTCTCCCTGTTCTGGTGTTGAAGGAGCCAACCTTGGGAAGGGGTTGACTCTTGCTTGTCTCTGCCCTGGGAGGTCAGACAAGCCCTGTCTCTGGATGGGAATTGTCACGGAGAAAAGGAAAGTCACTTCATCCCTCCCAGTAAGGGGGCCATCGAGTAAATAGATCCAGTGCTGCACATTCCCTGTCAGGAGAGGGGCTAGCACAGCGAAGTGCAGGGTTAGTGACCCTGTGGGTCCTTCCAGGCTTCCAACGAGTGACTTCCGTGCAGCAACAGCAACAGATACTGGTTGCAAGCACAGGAATGAGCAGAGCCCAGGGCCTCGCAGCTTTGCAGCATTTTTATATTTTTTCTGTGAAGGTGTGAGCCTGCACTGCTAAAATCCCTTCCCCTTTTGGACACACTGGAAGGTTAAGTGGCCTTCCTCTGAGACAGCAAGACTTCTGGCATCCCTCTCCCACTTGGCAGCCCATATTCTTCAGGTTTATTTACTTTTGTAATGTATTTCTTTCTGTCAAATGTGAATAAATTTGACCAATGGATGGAAGAGCTATGAGGGAAGGTCAGACAGAGACATGACTATGGGGTTTGTTTGAGCTTCATTTTCACAAGGAACCAGACTAAGATACACCCACTAATGAAATATGCCCTGTTCCTGCTTATCTGGTGAGACACTGGAAAGCCTTTTAGCTTCCTGGTGCATTAAGCTTTACTTAATGCAAAATCTGCCTGACCTAGTGTCACCTCTGCATTTCCTTCACTGAGATCACTGCACACAAAGTGTTTTAAAAGTGGGATCCAAACTTGGGGATCCAGACCTATGGACCCAAACTATGCCTAGTTTTACCCACAAGTAAGCGGCCCTGCAGCTCTGAGCAAAGCCAACAGGAGCTGCAGTATATTAGGCACATTGGGTTATGGCAGCATTTCTTAATGAACTGTTGGTTCTTTTGAGACTTGTGTTTCTTCATCATAGCTCAGTGCTCAGGAGAGAGGGAAGAAAGAGAAGTGTGTTGGTCTAACGCTGAAACAACTAATTTATGTACTTACACTGTGACTTAAGAAAGTTCTGCTTTAAGTGAGTTTATTAAGTGGAGTCAGGATGTCTGACAGCTAGCAGAGCCTCTGCAAATAAGACAAGGCTGTTGGTAGTAAAAAGTAGGAATCCAGTTAAAAAATAGCTCCTCCAGTTACAAGACTGCTTGAAATATTGTACTCTGGAAATGTTTGTGTTTTAAGCTGTTTTAGTGTACAGTATAAGTCATTGATTTTTTTCCCTAAGTTTTGTTGCTAAACCTAAGAGGGGAAATGTTTTTCTCCACTTGCTGGACAGCAGCCATGAATTAGTAATGACCGACCATGTTTCAAAAGTGTGTGTGTATTTTAATCTGCATCAAAAGCCATGTTTATCTTCTTTCTGGAAGCTAAAGGAAGTTTTAACGTCTGTGCCGCTAGCGAAGTGCAAACTGCTGTGGGAGGGAAGCGAGCCTGGCGTAGGGCTGAGCAGCTGCCACGTGTGGATGCTCTGCATCCCGGTGCAGGGGTATCAGCTCAGCCTACAAGGCTGATGAGAAGCTTTGTTATATGTCAGACTTTGTGACTTCAACTCACCACCCAAATTAACCTCAACCTGTTTAGGTAGTTTCCCCATCTTGGCACAATCCAGCTGTATCCCTTGTTTCTCCATGTTTTTAAAATGGAGATGCAGCACCTCCACACCAGTGGGCCACCACCAAGCTCTCGTGCAGGCAGCAAGAAGGTCTTAGCCACCGGAGGAAATCACTCATACTTTGAACAACAAGCTTCTTCTCTAAAGTGCTTCCTGACCAGCATCCTAGACCAATGTGTTATCTGAGAATAAAGATGCTTATTTCATAGTGATTACTTTATGAATTTATTGTAGCTGAGTCTGCAGCAGTTATGTTGGTTCCCCTATGGACATAATTTCCTTTGCTCAGGGGTAACTGAGGTAAAGAAATCCGAACATATAGAACCTAAAGTGCTAATTTGAGACTTGAGAGACCTTGGTTTAATTCCTTCCACAGACTTCCTTGGACAAACCGCTAACTCCTACTCTTGCCATTTCCAAAATGAATGTGGAAATTTCATCAAATTTGCCTTTTGAGGCAGTGAGGAAAACACTCATGAAAAAAGCTAAGGTAATGGGGCTACATAAGTACCTCTGAGAGAGATTAAGTTCCTGATCTTCATCTTCTTTATATAAATGTAGATTGGGAGGAACCCTGATATTGAAAAAGGACTGTGAAAGAGATGTAGGCTCCTGTGATTTACAGTGGTAAGGCCTCTCAATGAAGTCTCCTGATTCTCAGTAGTGTACTTGAAGCAGCAGGCTATTTTTCCTAATTCCCCTCTGTTCAGTTACACCAGACACTTCTTCTGGTGACCAAACAAGCAAAAATATTCAACTCAACCCTACCACTGTTATTTCTTCTGCTCTAACTCTGCCATCAATACTTTGGCGTCACTAAGGAGGGCAGTAATAGGAGTTGCATCTTCATGGCTGCACTACAAGTTTCATTTGTACAAAATGTACTATTCATAACAAATAATTCTTTAAGGAAACACCAGTCAAAAATTTCAAAAACGTCTGGACCTTAAAAGTGTAATGAGATGATCTCTTTTTTGGCTACATCAGCTTCACAGTACTTCTCAATTTGGGTGGAACAGGATAATCTCTGAAAGCCACACCCAAGTAATTCCAGTATTTCTGCTAATGTGTGTACACTTTGTTTCTGTAACCTGAACTAGCATGTTCTGAGCTAGCTCAGGTATTTCTGCATGGCACTTCATGGAATAAACACATCCCAGTTGCCCCTAGGCCAATGTCCTGTTTTATGACAGTCATTTTACCTACTGAAAGCGTATATTTTTTCCTTTCACCTCAGTTTTGCTCAGGTCCTGCTGGAGCTGAATGTCTGAATGATGGATGGATAGAGCAAATGCTAAAGGCACTGTGGAAGAAGAGAGGTTAAAAAGAGGTCTCCAGGATGACATGGAAATACATTGGAAGAAAGAGTTAGGAGCATATAGATGGAGTGAAGAGGGATTAGGATGTTTGAGGGAGTCCTTGAAGTTGATTAAACATGAAGGTGGTCCACAGAGCCCTTGAACGGTAAAATGAGGAGAAGCAAGGAAATTCAAGATGTCCAAGGGTGCAGCCCTCTAGTGATATAAGCAAAAGAAGCATCTTTAGGGATGTTCAACAAAGTGAGTTTCACACCATATTACATCTCCAGCTAGTGTGAGAAGATATTTGAACTGATTTCTTCAACTGAAAGTGCAGTATTGTGGAGATCATGTGGACATCTGTGTTTGTATTAAAATTAATGAGCACCAGAGATGTGGGCTGTCCAGTAGAAGCAATGCCCATTGGCTCCAAGACAGACCTGCCACTGGCCAAGGTCAAGCCCATCAGTGATAGTGGTATCTCCTCTGCAATAACATATTTGAGAAGGGAAAAAAACCTGCACAACACCAACATCAATTGCAGCTAGACACGGGAATGAGAATATGTGAAACAACTCTGCAGACACCCAGGTCAGTGAAGAAGGAGGGGGAGAAGGTGCTCCAGGCCCAGAGCAGAGATGCAGCCCGTGGTGCAGCCCATGGTGAGGAAGCTGTGCCCTGCACCCAGAGAGGTTCACAGGGGAGCAGAGACCCACCTGCAGCCTGGGAAGGGCCCCACGCAGGAGCAGGGGGATGCCTGAAGGAGTCTGTGACTCCATGGGAAATGTATGCCGGAGCAGGCTCCTGGCAGGACCTGCGGCCCCATGGAGAGAGGAGCCCACACTGTAGCAGGTTTTCTGGCAGGACGTGTGACCCCGTGGGGGACCCACACAGGAGCAGTCTGTTCCTCAAGGACTGCCCCTCACAGGAGGTGCCTGTGCTGGAACAGTTCATGAAGAACTGCAGCCTGTGGGAAGGACTCACATTGGAGAAGTTCATGGAGGACTGTCTCCCGTGGCAGGGACCCCACACTGGAGCAGGGTAAGGGTATGAGGAGTCCTCCCCCTGAGAAGGAAGGAGCAGCAGAGACAATGTGTGATGAACTGACCGCAACACCCATTCCTTGTCCTGTGCCTTTGCAGGGCAGGAGGTAGAGAAAATCAGGAGCAAAGTTAAGTCCAGGAAGAAGGGAGGAGTGCAGGGAAGGTGTTTTTAATATTTGGTTTTATTTCACATTATCCTACTCTGATTTGATTGGTAATAAATTAAACTGATTTCTCCAAGTTGAGTTTGTTTTGCCCATGAGTGAGCTCCCTGTCTTTATCTAGACCCCTGAGCCTTTCGTTATGTTTTCTCTCCCCTGTCCAGCTGTGAAGGGAAGTGATAGAGCAGCTTTGGTGGGCATCTGGCATCCAGCCAGGGTCAACCCACCACAACTATCAATCACAAGTCCTTCTGTTCCATAAAGCATCTCAATGACTTCATTGCCATCTCTTGGATGAATGTTTCTGGGATCTCTCTGGGACCACAAGAGGAAGAGTGAGTCTAGTACTTGCTTGGGATGGGACAGTTACATCACACATATTATCAGTGACAAGGAAAACAGAACTAATGTGATTCTCTTCACTCCACACACACAAATCAGGAAGACCACAGCTCTCAGATAACCGGAGAGACAGTCCTGATAACAACAGAGGGGTTTAAGGTTCTAGTGGCCTTCAGCAGCTCTGAAGCCAGAGTAAATCCCTATCCTTCCTGAGAACAATATACATTGAAACCTCACGGTACCACCCAATAGACATATTAATTCAGGTTGACCCTTCAGTGTTAATGGATTTCAAGATTTGGAGACTGCTCTTTCACAGGAGTGTGCACATAGACATTGACTTTGGCAGAGCCACGCTAACACACAACGATCTGGACAGTTGTACTTTTCTTTTCACATTGTTTGGACTCGTGTCTGGTTGATCCAGGTGAACAGAGCATGGTATAAAGCGGTTTTCAGCTCATACCATGCCATTGGGTCATTCTGAGCAAACAAACATGGCCCTTGAGGGTCTTTGCGGACAGCCTGGCACCAGTCTTGATCTCTGGGAGCTTGGTGTGAAGATGTGCTGTGGTCTGACTCAGGAGAAAAATTAGGGTAATGGCCTTCAGCTAGTATTAAGTGAACAGTGACTTGCACAATAAAAAGCACCACAAATATTTTATTACAGTCTGGTAAAAAGGGCAAGTTTTTGCTTGTGCAGAAGCTGTGATTTTATTGAGCTGAAAACTGAAATACACCTCAGATCAGGACAGTACTTCACAGTTCCCACAAGTTGTCGTTACATTGCATGGAGCTCTGTAAACACCATGATCTGGATATTTTTCATGTCCTTCATCTTTCCATTTCTAAGTGCTTAACATTTTGCGGGCTAACGTTGAGACAAACATATACATTGGACAATATGCTCTTCTCTCATATTGTTTTTGACTTCCTGTTTGGATTGATTAGTACATGGATGTCTTCGGGGTACTGAGTGAAAAAATAGCTGTGTTTGCCTATGCTGCCAAAAGGCCCAGTTCATCTGTGATAAAACTCCGGGGGGAAAAAACCCAAAACAACTAACAATCAAACAATGGACTTGTAACACAGCTGGATTTGACTCAGACTTTCAGTGTTCAGTGTTAGTCTCTCAAAAAGCTAACATTGATTCAGAGTATCTATTGCAGTGCCAAAAGCTAAACCACATGGTGGGGGAGGGCAAAGGGAGAGGTGGAAGCATTTTGCAAATGGAAGACTGTGTGCATTATTCAGGCTTTAACATTGCTTGCATTCATGGAGCAATGCCCTTCAGTTTGGGAAAGCATCACAAGCACAGCTCCTGTTTGGCAGAATGAATGAAAGGCATCTTACAGAATCTGTATGTGAGACCATTAGCCTGACGTCTGAGACACTGCAAAAGCTCCACTGATAAACCACACCTCTTGAAGGAGACTGGTATCCTTACATCACTGACACAGGCAAAGCCCTCAAACTTGGGCAAATAAGGCCTTGTCTACTGGCTGCTCTCCTTGCCAGTAATTTCCACTGTTGCTACCCAAGGGACACAAACGCAGGGAATATCTTGCAAAAAGAATGATTCTGTCTCATCATGTAAAAGGTAATTTCATGAGTTTGGGTGTGGGTTTTGGAATTAATACACTGGCAGAAAAGAAATCCCAGTCATTGCAGTTCTCATCAGTACCTCTTTGACAGTTTCTACAGTGGAGGGCTGTACTGTGGACCCTCATTTTCTGGAAGGGCATATATGAAGACATGGAGGAGAAAGGCAACTCAGTTAAGGCTGTGGAGCAGGCAAAGAGGAGGGCCAAGATTAAAACCAGGTCTCTAAATTCACAGCCTTACCCATGGACAACTCAGCCTCTCCAGAGGACATTTTATGCATCTACAGATGGAACAAAATTAGTCAACAGTGTGTTAAAGACTCTTCTGACCGCCTGTAACCTTGTTGAACCGACCTCCAATGTTGTTCTGAAGAAAAAACATGGCAGGTCTTCAACATCATGAAACCCTGAATAGTCACAGCCTATGAATACCCAGTCAGTTGCCACAAAACTGACTGATATTGGTTTGTTGGTGGAGAAGTAACCATTTTCAGACAAGTTGTTTTAGCTACCGGCTTCACACTCTTCTAAACATTCAAACACACAAACTGTTCATGACCTTATATTTTATTGCTTTGTGGCTTTATTTGTGTGTCTTAAAGTCTCTTCCTGAAGCATTTTGGATTGGTAGCCCTTCAAAACACAGACATGCCAAGTCCATCTTCAGATAAACCTCATCACTTTTGGAGCAGTTGTGTGGGTGTATTTGGAAGCAGTCCAAAGCAAATCCCAGCTGAATTGCATATTTCTTGTGTAAAACAAAAATATATGGGGTGGGAAGAGTTTGCAGCGTTTGAGTAAAGGAGAGGAGGGGGAAGAGTGAATGAGAGAAAGCATGTTAAGCATAAATATGATCATAAGTCAAGCGAGAGGTTAAACAGAATGCTGTGCATCCAGAAATATAATAGTAAAAGAGACTTGAAAGTTCAGGCTTCCCCACTCTTACAGGATAATTGTTTATTGTGGGTTGGAAGAGACATCATGAAATCTCTAGTTCAGCCTCCAATCAAAGCAGGGCCAGATAGGAGATACTTCATCCAGCTCTCCCCTTCTTACATCTTTATGACTAATGTCTTTGAATTACACTTTCTTGACAGCCCCCCTCCCCATGGTTGCAACAGCAAAGGAGAGGAGAATGAAGAGGAAGGCATTAGAGATCAGACAGATTTAGGGATTTTATTTCTCCTTCTCAAAGACAAGATGAAGCAAAACATGAAACTATTGTTTTGGCTGACACAGTTCGAAAAATCAGTGTCAGTTGTATACAGTTGGGTCATCATCAGTATAATCCCAGTGAGGCATTCTCATGGGATGTCTGTTGGAGAGTGCTTCTCTGAGTGGTATACTAGTTCTTCTACACTCCTGATGGCCTTGTCCTCACACAGTCCTCCCACCACACCTTGGGTTAGCAAGACAAGCTGAGAACAAGAGACCAAATGACATTTGACACTTTCTTGCCTTACCCATTCCAATAAGATAGAACACAGTTTGGAATCAAATACCAGAGAAGTTTGCATCTCCCCCCTTGCCTGACTGCCTTGAACGTTCCTACAGCTTAAATACACATCAACACAATCTGAGAAACCCAAGATAGGGAGGAAAGCATGTAAATTCCAGCTGGGCTAAGGGACACTAACAGATGTATGGTACAAATTATTTCTTAGCACCCTTGCTGTGATTGCTAATTCTGTCCAAGATTTCTAGGCCGGTATGAAGGGATAATTATTCACATAACCATGAGGATTCTGGGCTGTATACGCCAGGACTGTAGTGCCTCTGTGTCCCAAACACATGCCTTTTTGATGATCTAAGCAGTGGCTGGGTTAGTCAAACTACAACTTTGAAAATATTCACACACACCCCCACGTTCCCAAAGATTTTTTTCAAAAGTGTTTGGATGGTATTTTTAAGTCCTTAAAAAGACACGATATTCAAAAGCAACCTTGGAATTTTCTGAAAATTGGGTTAGTAGGGCAAGAAAATCTTCTAGATTGTGCACCCAGTTGTTAGAATATATCAAACTTCTGAACACACAGGAAAGCTTTTAAGGCCCATGAAGTGTTTGAGTGGTATTTGACAATAACCCACAAACACAGAAGAGCAATGCTTGAGGCATCAGCACACTTTGTACAAGGAGGTTTTTCACCTAGGATGAGAGTAGCAGGGCTCTCACAAAAATTAACATTTGGGGAAAATTTACATTGTAAAAATGGCTGGTTCTGGAAAGACTGCTTTACATCAGAAAAATATCTTCTGCAGAAAATTGAAGCTTGGGAAAAAAAAAAAAAAAAACAACACACAAAAACCAGAGGTAATGAAACGTCAACAGTGTTTAGAAAGCAATATAATTTAAATTTGCAAAATTATGTAGCCATTAGGGAAAACTTGGTGCAGGGTTCCTGCTAGGAAACAAGTAGAGTTTTCCACCCTGGAAAACACAAACTGTTCTTCAACGGATTATCAAAAAGTCAACAGGAGATAATAGTATTGATGCAATTTCATGTCAGTCAATTAGTTATTGTTCCTACCTTAAACAGAATGATTATTTTCATGTTATGCTTGTTGTTAGCTAATAACTGTGGTGACAGATGTCTAGAAACAAGGCAGTGCTCAGGTGGTTTCCAGGCAGATGGATTTGGAGAGCAGTCAGCAGAGCATTTCTTGTGGAGGTACTAAACATAACAACTCATTCACATTATTCTACATTGTATTGTTCCAGTGGTTTGGGGGTTTTTTCTTAGTGTTGTTGTTTCAGATAATTAGTGTTTCTCTGGTGCTTGTTTGAAGACAATATCAGGAAGTCCCTCATTTCCTTCAGAGGAGTAACTCCAATTACCTATAACACAGCAGGACTCCCGTCTCACTTTGATTAGCGTCTCTACTTGCCATCCAGGTTGGCCATTTGAACATGAACATAGCTTCTTTACACACAGTCAAACACGGTGGCACTTCCACCACCCAGCTTTTGGAGACTTCGCACCCAGCATTGGGTGTCCTCAGCCCTGCTGCCTTCATTGGATGGACCAGAGACCAAACCCATCCTTACACAAAGAACTCACAGCAAAGTCATTTAACTTCTCTATGCCCCACCTCAACACCTAGCAAAATGGAGGTTGTAACACTCCTTTGCATATATTGGACACTTTCTACTATTTGCAATATCACTTAACACAGTAGGAACCTTTTTTTCCTACGCTCCTCATAGAAGTGGAGGAAACTCAACACCACTCAACTTTGAACAGGATACTTCTCTTCCTCATCAGTGATCATATTTATAAATTTTCATGTAATCAGGCTGAGAAATTAATGTCTCATGAGTCAAAACATCCAAGCCACAACATTCAAACTGGGACAGATCATCACTGCTTAATTCTCTTTATAATGATTCTCCAGTTATCCATAGGAGGACTTTACCCTTTCATAAAAGATATTAAGTCATTCCCTCAAGTCTGACCACATTCTTCTTCTGTAAAAGGAAATGGAAGAAGCGTGAGAATTTGAGTGTGAAAAGACCAACAAATTTACATTTCTAGGCTTCTACTTCAGGTTCCTCTTTTGATGTTGACTTCCCTTCTGAAAGCTGAAAGGACTGGTTTGTCTTTAACCTCTGGTGCAGTTTTGCTTAAATTAGAGGTGATTTATTTGGGGGGTTTTGATGTGGCTTGCTTCCTATGACCTGGACTGAATCCTCAAAATCATTTTTCTTTAGATATTTGACCCAAATTCAAAGGCCTTTCTGTTTAAAAGGGAGAAATTACAGAGATGGAAGAGGGGTAAAGTTTTACATAGTGCTCCTCACATCATTATCCTCCTTCCCTACTCTCCATCCCTTTACAAAATGGTGTTTGCCTCTCATTCTCTTGCCAAGACTGTTCCTCATTCCTGTCACACATTCCTTAATTTCATATAAATACCAGGAAAAATACTGCAGACCTCGCGTGGGCAAACCTCCCATTGAAACCAATGGAAATGTTACCTAAGTAAGGTTCTGAGAGCTTGGCCCTCCACTAGAAATTCAAAGAAAAGTAAAAAAGTCACTGAGAAACCAAAACGCTCTGTGTTCTTATTTTAAAAAGAGGGTGCAGGAGGTGGAGGAAGGTTGAGGTAGGGTTTGGGGGGGTTATATTTAGAAAAAAACCCTAAGTTTGGTGTTGCTGCCAATATGAGCACATGGAGTTTCAATTTGTGGTTTCTCTTTATACAGTACATTTTGAAATTGGAATTTAAAACAAAATATACATCTCCATGTCTGACTGTGTATATAATAATTTGTCATTTCTTGGCGGGATATTGAAACTATTTTTAGTGTTCAGAAATAGTCTTCTCTCCCTTTCCTTCACCTCCCTCCCCCCATCCTACTTCCAAATTACTCTTTAATCAACCTTACAAGATTTTTAGAACTTTCCAAACTCTTGAAGTAAGGAAAATAGTGACAGGAAATTAATAATTATTGAGGAATGGGGCTATATTTTCATTTCCTGGCCCCTTTGGAGTTAAACGCTAAGTTAGAGTGATTTGTCAAAAAGCTGAACAGAACAGTTACCTGCAGATTCTTTTTAATTAACTCCAAGAACAATACCCTCTGAAAAATATATATCATTAGGATAATCAGGAAATACTCCCAAAGCCAGGGCACTTGTGATTTATACTGGGGCTTGAATAAGAATAAAATCCCTCCCATGGGAGAGGTCTGGCAGTAGCATTGGTGTGTTGGTCTTCAGAAGGACAGATTATGTTAGCAAGGACATCAGCATGGACTCCTTTGCCCATCCATCGCTAAGATGCACCGTATACTGAACCCTGAGCATGGGAGAGCCATCAAGTGTCTGATCTGGATAACCTAATGATAGCATTGTGACCCCTTCAAGGTGGCCACCATCATTTCCTAATCCACCTTCACACCTCAGTTTACACACAACAGCAGTTGTGTCTGAACTCAGACCAGGATGAAGGTGGCCACAACCTACCAGACCGCTGCCTCTTCTCTCTATTCCCCTCTATGCCATAATCACCAAAGTACCTCAACTAAACAAGCTCCACCTGTGAAGTCAGGGCTCTTCCCTGAGCTTCATCTTGATAATTCTGCCGAGCCCAGGTGTCTGAGAAGATATAAAAGGCAGTACTGAGTCAGGGCAGTGATCTTCCTTACCCAGTATCCTGTCATCCTTCTAGTGGCTAAAAATGGATGCCTAGGGAAGCATATAAAGATCAAATAAAAACACATTGTGTCTCCCTGTAAGTTCCTCAAGCTTTAGAACTCTGTGGCCTATGGATTTCCTAAGCCACCCGCTGCTGTCCTTGCAGTTAACGTTGTGTTGTTTTTTCCTCTACAATCTGGTCCAGTTACTTTTTGAAGCTTTGTAGACTTTTAGCCTCCACAACATCCTGTGGCAAAGAGATCCACAGCTTAATTCAGTGTTACATGAGGAAATGCTTGCTCCTCTTGGTTTCAAACCTGCCTACTAGTTTCATGGCTGTCTTCCTTAAATCTTGTTTTAGAAAAGACAGGGAGCTGTCATTTCCTAATTGCCTTCTCCACAACTCTTTCAGTTTTATAAATCAGAGCTGTTTATTCCATCCTTCTATGGATGCCATACCATACCTAGAACCTTTTCTAGCTCTACGTTAGGCAAGACAAGGTTTTTTTAGGTAGCTATAATTAATATTTTGATTTAGGCTTACTTCTATGGATAGAAATACTAAATGGGCTTTTGGATCACAACACTGCTGGTTTGGTTTGGTTTATTTTTTTTTTTAATCTGGAGAGGTTTTGTGTGCTCAAGAGTGTGTTGATGTGGTTTTTTATGATTCTAGCTGGTTTAATAAGAGATGTCCATCTATGGGTCTTGATTGTCTGCATCCACTTGCAACTACAGTAGAAGTTTTACCACACGTGGAAACAGTATACACTATTCAAGATGTGTTTGTGCCATAGATTTGCGAAGTTAACATAAGGACATTTTCATTTTTGTTCTCTATTCCTCTCCATATATCTCTTAAATTCAAACAAATGTGGGATTTTTTACTGCTACTGAGCATCAAGTTGCTTTTTATAAAACTGCCCGCCATCCTTCCAAGATCTCTTTCCTAAAGGGTAATAGCTAAGAGCATATCTGAAGAGCATATCATTATGTATGTTAATTGAGGGGGTTTTTTCTTAGGAGCATTACCTCTGATTTATCAACACTGAATTCCATCTGGCATTTTTTCATCAGTATTATGGAGCTGATTTATTGCCACTGCAAACCTTCATAGTGAGCTTTCATTTCTACTCTGAGTTATCCTGTCTAGGCTGGTGAACAAGCTTCATACTTTCACTAGACATTGAGGTCATTTATATATATGTTGCACAGCTCAAGCACAAGCAGAGATTACTTTGAAAGCCCACTGGCAAACATTCGGGAACTGACCGTTATTTCCTATTCATCGTTTCCTATCTTACAGCCAGGTATGTATATTCAGGCTTTACAGCAAGTTCTCTAACAGGTTTTGGTGAGAGAAATTGCTGACTGCATTTAAAAAATCCAGTTAGATTTCTTCAATCAGTTCTCCCTTGTATATGTGCTCACTGACTCCTTCAAAGAACACTGGTGGGTTTATCTTCCTGTCACAAAAGCTGGTTGATTATTCCCCTATAAATGAATAAATATTATTTGTTCATGTGTCATTATTTTATTCTTTATTATAAGCTCCACCAGTTTGCTTGGCACATATTTCTAACCTGTGTGTTTCTGCTTGGACAATTTTATTAAAAATTGACATGACCTTTTCAACTTTCCGTTTCTCTAATACAATGGCAGGTTTAAATGAGACATCACACACTACAGCCAGGAGATCCATTATTTCAAAGTTGCCTTTCATTAGAACCCTTCAATGAACAGTGTGTGACACTGACCATTTGTTTCTCCTGATATTTCTTAATTTGTTCTATTTTTGACACTTGAATTTGAGGCAAATGAAGTATGCATTAAGGTCTCATGGTGAATAAAATTGGAAAATAAAAAGTAATTTCTCTTTTACACTGATACGTTTTCTCACTTCTACTTTCACACCTTCACTGTCTACTGGCCTGCATAATCTCTGCAAGGCATTCATAATATAGTTAGGTTATTCATTATTAGTTTTTATAGCATTTCAAAGTTGATCCCGAACTCCTTTTTAGATTTGTCTTTTTGCAACTCCATATTTAATCTACTGGAGATTGTTCTCTTCTTTTTTCCTCATTTGAACACAGCTTCACCTTTTTTAGGAATAAGCTTTCTTTCTTCTAACATCCTCCCTTATTCTGTTGGTTAGCTATCCCATATTTTGTTTGTTTCTTTGGTCTCTATAGACTTCATTTTGATAGGTAGTATGCATTTGATCTGAGCCATCAGTAAAAAGGAATCCTCACAATCCTTTCATCTTCAAACAATCTTTTTGCTAGCTAGTGTTTCATGATCCAAATAAATAAGCATGTCCCTCACCAGTTGTCTCCTAGCCAATGCAGCTTTTGTAATTCTTTTCTTGTCTATCTTCACATTTTTGTTGCTTTTATTTGAGTTTCTTCAGCTACTCAGCTGCCTGTGAGGACTTGCATTCCTGATGAATCTTACGCTGACATTTAGCTCTGCTTCTGAGAAATTCTCTGAAATGTAGGTAAGGTCTCATCAGGTTTGAATAGACGTCTACTCAGAGATGTCAACCACCAGGATGGCTCAGGTCCATGCACTCCTGTTTGTGCCTCCAGACACTACCACAATGCCACATCACCACATAAATTAAGAGAACATCTGAATACTTTCTTTTTCCACATGCCAAGTAAAGAGATGTTCAGGCAAAGGCAATATGGTCCAAGATTGGCAGCAGAGCAGGAGTCACAGTATTTGGTGCTGAAAAAAATAATTTCATGTTTCTTTTTCCTAAATCCCTTAGTCTGTATCTCCACTCAGTGAGTATTCAGTTATATCTTACAAAGTAGAACAATTTCAACAAGAAAGACTGAGAGGAAAGGCTGATGGTCACCTGATACATAATGATCTAGGCTTAACACCCTGATCTGAATTGCACAGATTGAAGGCCTGGGTTGCTGTCATCACAAGAGAGGTCTTTGACCGCTTTTGTGGTATTAGCAATGCTAGAACTTGATAGGGAGACAGGGACTGGTCTCAGAATTGCCAGAAATTTCATCCCCAACACGGCAAAAACTGTAGCTGGAAATTACATTGGAAAGTTTCAAATCTGAAAAAACAGCATTTTCAAATTTAAAAAAAAAAAAATGTTTCTATCGAAAACATCTTGGCTAGCAATCTTGTTGTTAAGTGACTTGGGAAGGTGGATACATTTCTCAAGAGTTTTCAAGAAATAACCTATAAGGTTTTTCAGCCTGGTTTATTCTTAAAGTCAGTGAACCCTGTAGCTTTAAAACAGAACAACTCAGAGACTACTACTGGCAATTCAGGGGATAGTAAATCCCTGCAATGTGATGAAATTCACCCTGCAATGTTCACAAACATAGGTCAACAGGAGGCTAAATGGATTCACAGGGTTTGGCAAGTGGGATGGAAACTCTGAAGATTACTGACAGGCTAGCATCATAATATCAAGAAATTACTCTTTTGAATATCCATGGAAAGTGTAGGGCAAACTCCTGGAAAATAAACTTTAATGTGAAGCAGCCATCTGTCCAAAGTCTAGATTTATGTTTCAACTGAGATTTATTAAGTGTTTTAGGAGCACAAGTTCTGATGTGAAAGTTTAGGTTCCTTCAACAGGTGTTAGCTGTGTTGGGTGAACATACTCAGATCTGTTGTGTTGGATGAAACATAGGAGCCGTAAGATGTAAAATGATGACCACTAGGAGATAACAAGTTTCAGAAAGGATTGGAAATATAGACATGGACATCTGGTTTTCGTACTCATGACTAAGATTATATTTTTATTACATTTTAGCACAGATATAAATCAACCTACACATCTATAAAACAAACTGTCTGGTCATTTTGCAATGTTTCACACAATTGGTAGAAATGGACTGTATATCTCATTATTTTATAAAACCTTTCTAAACCAATGTTCTGTACCAGCAGTAGGCCATTATTTGTGTCATGAATAAGATGTATCCAGTAGTCCTTTCTCAAAAAAAGGGGAAGATGGAAGATATTTTAGGGATATCCATTTTTCAGTACCAATTCTGAGATTTAAGAAGAAATTGCTGAGTTTCTGGGAGTGACAAAAAAGTCATTCATATTTTTGAAATCTTCAGTGGAGGCCATAGCCTCACATTTTGAATCATGTAACATGGATGGATTATCCCCATGATATGAAAATACAATTCCATGGCTGTTTATAAATTAAAACACTTCTCCCCATTATACTTCTTCACCATCACAGCTACTTTTGAAAATCTTTAATCTATAACAAGCCTCCTTGACAGAAAGAGTTGTGTCACCTAACATTTATCCCTGAGAAAGGGTCAAATTAGCAATGGTATTCAGGAAAAAAAATAAATTGATTATGCACTAGAAACGTCCATATGTATTTGCAAACATCATTGGGAGCAAAGTCAGCAGCATGCATGTTAGGGTCCAGACTGGAGGTGTAACGGTTCTCCTCTGCGGAGGAGAGCTGGTAGTATGGGACAGAGTAAAGATCCCACAAGTTCATATGCTAGGTATTTTTCTCTAACAGCTCCAATCTTTAAATATTATTTTCTCTCTTCAGTGAATTCTCACCTTAGCTGTTGATCTGGGGAGACTGGCAACCTGTAATCAAGAGAAGGCCAAGTTTAAATAATAGAAGTGTTGTTGAACAGGGTGTGAGACTGTGCTCCTGCCTGCCCTCACACTGACAGATATCTTTTCATACCCTTTCTAATAATTTTCAGTTTTGTACCTCTCAGATTAGTTCTTTAGCTCCTAAAACCATAGCTCTTAAGAACAATGTGTGCATTTACTTTTCTTATGGATACATAAAAAAATGTTAGCATATGGTTTATACTTTGATACAAAAGATACTTTGATCTAAAATGTGCCCAAGTTTTAACTTCTAAACACCTGATCTGGCGGGCTGAGTTTGCTCAGAAGTGATGTGGCAGCAATAATTTACAGGCTAAGGGGGTGGGAGAGGATCTTCACAGCCGGTACAACCTAGTTATTGCTTGGTGCTCTGTCAGTCTTGATTTTACAACATTACTTCCATCATAAACACATCCATATATCCTTGTTGGATCACTTTGCTTTAATGCTCTTTTAAAATGAATATAGCTTTGTAGTGTTTGAGAAATCACAGTGACAAAGCAAAAAACATAAAATTAAGCATAAGTGTTTGTTAAAACAAAACTGAAGCCACCTGGCACACTCGCATTTTATTTAGCCCTGATGCTGGAATAATTCCCTCCAGGAAAACAACAAACAAACAAAAAAAAAAAGTCTGAACCTCGAGAGGGAAAACAATTCAGTCCAGACTAAGGGTATTTCAGACAGTACCAGAAGAAAAACTCCACATTAAGAGTTGTTTTAAGCAACACGGGCTTTAAGGTTATTTCCACAGTTTCAGGATTGTCACTTTCTATGATGAAATGCTATTCCTGTTCAAGATGCCAAGTTTTACAATCTTATATGCCTGAAGTCAAGCCTTTTCATAGGATCCTGTGTTCCAAACACCTCCAAGAACCAGATCTGCTTTCACGTAGGAACCCAAGTCCAGACTTTTAGTGTCAGCATACCTGTTTGTAAATGAAGGCATATGTTTATAACATTGTTGTTATCCTTATTAGGAAGGAAACTTATTGTTAATATCAGAGGACCAAACTGTACAAAGCGAACTTGTGCAAGAATTCAGCAAGACCACATCAGCTCTCTGACAGGAAAGACCTAAAGAAAGGAATTAGCAGGATCGGATGTGGTGCTTTCTGACAGACAGCCAAACCTAAGAGGTCAAAATAAGAAGCCAGTGCAAAAATAGATTTATGCTTAAATTGAAATGTGCGCAATTCCCATTTCTATCCCTGCGTCCTGGATTAAGCAACCATTGTATGAAAGTCCAAAAGCCCTGAGCTCAACAAGCCACCCATTTCACCATAAATTAGGCCATGTTCAACAGTGCTGCAGTGGCAGCATTTCTAGTGGTATTATCCCCACTTTCTTCCCCAAAGGGTCAGGGACTGCATGAACTTGCCCCGTGCTGAACATCCCAGGTCCTGCTTTGGAGCACTGCGTAGCTATGCCATCGCAGGCAGCCACCCCAGCTAAGTCTCACTGCAGATTTCCCTCTCTATTGACCCCACTCACCACAACTCCACCCCATTTTCAAGAACAAGGTGATATTCTTCAGCCTGGAGGGGAATTGTTCCCATTGCATAAGACAGAGTGTCAGAAGTGCACAGAATCTCTTCTCCTCTGCATACGAGGCTTTGCTCACGCAGACCACATAACCACAGCAATAAGTACCTGCTTCCTGAGGCAAGAACAGTGTAAGAACCCACATTTGAGAATTCAGCCTTGAAGTGCTGACCTGTGCTGAAAATAACCTCGACAAATTGCAGGGGGAGAATCATTGTTTTGTCACAGCATCTCCTGCCCTTAACTATTCAGCTGGCAAATATTCAGCTGGCAATTAAGCTTCTCCTTCCAATCTGTCTGTCCCTTATTGCCTGGGTGGAGATGGTGACTCAGAGTGAAGCCCCTTCTTCCAAGTGCCTCATGTTTAACCTGATCCCGTCTTTCCAGGTCAAGCATCTCCAGAAGTAAATATCCTACAAATGGAAGACATTTAACAATGCTTTTGGTGAAGAATGAACCAGAAGCGTTTCCAGCTCTGTGCCTAAGAACTGCTTTATCAGGGCCGACAATTTTCTACACTTGTTTTCATCAGCATGTTCTAGACATGCTTAGTGACCTGTTAGCATCAGAACATCATTCTTTATTCAGTTCTGGCCCTCACTGTTGCTAGAATGCACCACAGAGGGGAACCACTGTTTAGTTCTCTTCCTTTAAAGATCAGGGGACAACTCACTGAATCAGAAGTTGATCCATATTAGGACAGGGAGCTGAACACACCTGGAAGTGCATCTATGTTACCCCAGGGGACATCAGGTTCCTATCTTCCCACAATGGATTTTTTATCATCTTTTTTCTATTCACACTAACTGTAGGAAGCAACAAAGTGGGTGGTGACCACACATAGGACAACTTTACCAGGTAAGAAGATGCCATTAGGACTTGTAAGCTGAGTGGTGGCACTGGAAGTAATTAACACCACCTTCACTCATGCTATCTGCCCATGCCCGGGTGCCAGTGCCCAGGCTGCACACAGCACATCCCCCGGGGCCTCCCGTCTACAGGCAGGGAGGAAGGCACAGAGCCTGCAAAGCCTCCACTCTGCTCCCTCATCCCAAAAGGTCACCATTCCTCTCCCATGAGCCACAGCAGGAGGAAAATAAGAGGGCACAAACTGCTGCTGAAATGGGGCACACAGAGACATGGGTATAGTGCTTCTGAGGTAATTGCTGAGGTGGCGTGGCTTTGGCAAGATGTCAAAATGCACAGCTGGCTAGTATAGACCCCTCTTTTCTCCAGAGCCACCTCAGAAGCAGCTATTGATTCTTAAGGCAGAAATATTCATCTGGCATCTCATTCATTCCAAGTTAATTGCTTAAATGGGTGGAAAAGGAAATTTGTGAAACGAAATGTGCTGCTGCATCAGGCATAAAGGAAACTTCGTCCCTATTAAGCTGGAAATGCTTCCCAAAGACAACACATAGGCTTTACTGTGCCGAGGCACTTAAGTTCAATTCTTCAGTGGTGCCACTGTTTAAAGAGAGCATTACTGACTTGGTCACAGCAAGCTTCTGTACTTCAACTTCCCAGTCACTCAGTTTACTCTTCAGGATGGTTTCCCCTACAGGTTAAAAATATGACCTTGGAAAGAATCACTAAATAAGTAAATACTTGAGTCTATCAGGGTTTTCTTCCTACATCCAAAACCTGGCACAGGTTGAAGCCTTGCAGCTATGTCCTATCTGCTAAGGAGACTTCTGTCATTATTAAGTGGCATATTGTTTAGAGAAATAACACATTTTTGTGAGAGAAGGAGAAGACATTCCAAATAAGCTGCTGGTCAAACAAGCATTTTTACATGTGTCAGCAGCTTGGGAAGAAGAAGGAGAAGGAGCAGTTTCATTTAAGTGTTTCTCTGAAGAGAAGTTCCAGTTTACATTACCATGAATTTCTCCTTCAGATAGCTTCTCATATTCAGGATGCAGTTTTGTGCTTCTTTCTCACAGCAGACTTTTTTCACAATCTATATAGCAGTGCTCCTTTAAGAATTGGCTGTTTCACCTCTCTAAATAAAGCTACTTTAGTGAATGCACTAATTCCTTGCATTTGGTGTTACTACCATACAAAATGCCTTTTTCTGCAGAGATAATAGCACAGTAGCTATTTATTTAATTATTGAAAGCATGCTCTTTTAGTGTTTATATTCATCATTGGTTTTTAATCCCATTTCCATTTGTGATCCCCGTTGTATCGTCAGGTAAGTCTAGAGAAGTTTCTTTTGGGCATTACATTAAATTTTCCCTATATGTAATGCCTGAGGAAGGTCTGAGTGATGTTTAAAGGATTGGCCCAGGATGCCATCTTGGGGTCTGCTGACATTAGCTTCCTGTGCCTGTGAGCAATTTTCTCCAGAAAAAAACATTCAAAGGAGATTTTAATCCTCTATGGAGTGTTTTTTCTGCCTCAGCTCTGGTACTGCTGTGTGACAACCCATTCTCTCCTTACACTTTAGCTACCAAGAAGCCTCAAGCAGCCAATGCAACTAACGACTGCCAAAACAGAGACCTGTTCCCATGGTCCTACAGTCCTTGAGGCTCTCCAGCTTGGAGGCAGCAGAGTAAACCCTGCATTGCCATCATCTGTGGGTTCTCAATCTAGAAACCGTGTTCCCACGTTTCTCCAAGGACCCTGAAAAATCTTTTTTTTTTTTTTTCTTGAGGAGAATGCAACATTGTTGTGTTTGGACTTTTGTTTAAGGGGTGAGTTGCAAACATGGTGCAGTCAAATTCTGCAGATGACTTACTTGCAGTGACGGTAAGGCTGATCCAACAAGGATGTGCTTGAGTGAACAGTTCAAGAGCCAAATGTTTCAGGCAGTTGGAGACTATAGGTGACTGAGAAAAAGAGGATGAACTGCAAAGAACTAAAGGGAACTGTCAGAGTTTGAAATGGAGCAAGGTGTATTCAGAACAATGGGGCTGAGAGAAAAGTCCGGAATTTCTTGAAAGTGGCAGAACAAGTTTGACACACTTTGGTGCAAGTCTGTAGCTGTGAATTCACTAGCCTTCCTTCAGGCATTGGCAAAATGGGCAATAACTCTTTAAACTCAGTACTCTCTCATATCTTGCCTAAAGGAACATTTTAGCAGCTTTCTCAGTACTGAAACACTTTTTACTACTCTGGAAAGAGATAGCTGCAATGAGGTAGATGATGACAGTGGTATTTGATGCTCAGGCAATGGGAACACCATTGTCTTGCTGGGTGACTGGCTTCACTAAGACTGAGGAAAAGGAAGTTTAACCTGGATCTTTGCATTTTAAGCCCATCCTTTTTCTATCATGCATGGACACAGACAATAAATCATTCCATCTCTCCCCACATCAGCAGCTTCCTTATTTCTGAAGAAACTCTCCCTTCCAGTTCAGTGGGTTTCCAGCTTCAGTACTGCTCCCAGGATTTGGCTCCCAAGGATTGCTGCTTTACTTTCTGCATAATAATACAAAGCCAAAAGTTTCCATAAGGGTCTCTTATAATGAAAATAAGGAGACTGACAAAAAATAAAGGCATGAATGCTCTCTCCCACTCATGTGCCACCTCTCTTCATTCTTTCAGCTCTTGTTTTACACTTGTTAGTGTACTGTATGCATTAGAACTAACTTCTTTCTTGCTCTTTTTACAGATACTGTTTTTAAACATAGGAGATTTCAGCAAAACAGCCTCCCAGACACTGAGGAGGTACGTCTGAAGAACAATTAATTTCATCTAGGGGAGGTGGAAATGAGATTTTAAAGCTGCACCTTTGAAAATAAAAACCACTTTGTCTTTCAAGCCAAAACACTGCTGCCCAGAGAGGTGTCATACAATGACATTACCTACCAATGTAGACAGTCCACGTCTGTCATTTCTGCTCTAAGGCAGACTGGCTGAGTGAAAAATGAGCCTTACCTGTGGCACAGTTCAGCGCCATAACGGCGGGAGGCTCTGCTCTGAATTGTAAGCTTTAATGCAGCATTTCACAATCTCAAATAATTTTTAAGTGAAGCTTATAAGAGAGAACGGCTGATGATACGTATTTACTTAAGAGTTTGTTTGCCATTTGGCTGAGAATACACTTCCAGAAATCTGTGACCGGTGCTCTGCACTTTTGTACATCAATGCACTGAGTGTTGTAAATGGTTATCAAGTAACCTCCATTTCAGAGGAAGAGTGTACAAGTTCAACAAAACATTGGTGTCCAAAGGAGCCTGTGGTGAAGGAGCCCTCTAAAGAGCTATTAATCAAGCCTAAAAAAACCTTGTGAGAACACTTTAGCTTTCATAAGTTTTCTACCCCTGGGGAGATGTGTAAGGAGGGAGCTGAAAGATAGAGCAACACACTCATATTTGCCTGTTTATTTGCCTTGGTGTCAGTTATCTGGTACTTGATAAATGCAGGAATTGTATTCAGTGAACTGCTCGGACGATGAAATTTCACTTTCTTCATCTACTGTGGTTCTGGCAAGAGATAAAGAACAACTAAAATGAAGTTATTAGGAAAATCAGTGGTTGAACCTTGGAATTTCAGAGCTCTGGTCAGGCTTAACTGATCTTTCTCAATGAGGAGAGCACTTACTCCCTTCAGATTTTAGGCTTAGGTCAAGTACTGAATTCCTGAATAAATGTGCAAACACTATTAATGTCCTGACTTTGCTATATTGAGGCTTTTTTGAAAGTTTTCCAGTCCATCTGCCTTCCAGAGAGATTAGAAATGGTGCTAGAACAACTCATTTCCAGAATCCAGGACTAACTGAGCATCTCACAAATAGCTCTAGCCCAGGTTTAGTTCCAGAAATAAGGGAAGAGTACTGCAGAACACTCTGCTATTGTTTCCTCTATGAGAAAAATAGTCATTAATATATTTGGACAAACTTGCTTTACTTCATTTCCAGCCTAAATGAATATCTTGCTCTCAGTTCAGCTTCAATATACAACAGCAAAAATGAGAAAAGAGCACAATAATCCACTAATAAATTCAAGAAATACTGTACAATGTCAACAGTCAGAGCCATTTCAAAAAATGTTAATTATTTGCAAGATATGATGAAGTGAAATAAATTGCTCCTTCTCTTATAGCTCATAAAAGAAACCCTATGAAATTTAGAAAGGATTCCAATTGCTATCTTATCAGAAAAAAAAAAATTGTATTCCAATTAAATTATAGCAATTTATTAGAAAAATTGTTTCACCTATAAACTAAATAGCATGATTTATAGCATGTCATTTCCACTGAGAGCAAATTTCAGTCTGTCAGAAAATCTTCTTTTGCTAACTGGTTTCACGGTCTTTCATGTAAATATTCCACAACTGATCAGGGTTCTGCAAACCCACAGTGAAAGCTTTTTTCTCAGAAAATGTAAAGAAGAAATCTAATAAAATTAGTAATAGGTCTAATAAGAGGCATCTAATTTATAGTAATTCAAAAGTCACCTTGGGATTAGTTGTCTGTGAAAACTGTTTTTCCTATGTGCTTAGGGAGGAATTGAGGTGTCCAAAGTCACCTCCAGGACAGGCAGAAGATCACTGACATGAATCTGAATTTTGGACAAAAGATCCTCCAGGGACAGTGGGAGAGCACAGAGGCTCTAATTGTCTCTTGTGGAGTTGAGCTTCTGGTGTTTTTGTTCTTCAGCTGTAAAAGGGAGGTACCTACCATATTTTCCATCCTCACCAGAACATCACAAGACCGACTCAGATTAAAAATGTCAACAGCTGGCTCCGAGGAAGTAGGGTCATGGAAGTGTCTGAGATGTTACTTTTTATTGAAGCATCAAGAATGATATCTGCTTGATTGATAGCTAAAAGAATTATTTCTATACAACTGGTAAGAAAAGAATTTGAGAATGTTAGATTTCCATTTCTCATTACCTTGTTTCCGTTCTCACAGGGTACTGGCTGATTTGAGACATAGGCTGCATTTTTGGATTTAAAGAATAAGATTAGCTATCACTAACTATGGATATCACTATTTATTCAGCTTGTCAAGATGGATTTTTTTATTGCCTAGAAGGGAGTGTCTGCTATTTCCATTTTCCTGAGAAAAATGGGAGTTAAGACATATATCTGAAAGCAGACTATTGTCATGTCACATGAGATCACAGACCTCTGACCACACCAGAGATTTCAAAGAGAATTTAAACACCTTAAACATTGAGTGAGCTTGCTCACACTGTCTTACCAAGTCATTTTAGGATGGTTCAGGTAACTGAATCTTCAGAATCTTCAGTTCTTCAGAATGTGAGCACTAGTGCTGTGATGGCAGCTTCCTTTATTGCTGTGTTTTATCTTCATCAAGCATGAGTGAATGTCAAGCACTTGATGAGGGTTGGTAATTAGCATCTAAGAGGACACTATAGTGTTCAAAATGTAGAATCCCTTGTTGTGTTGGTTCATCCATACACCTAATTTGGTCTTCATTTCTAGCCACTTCTGCTTGAGATCCCTTGCTATGTAACTGATAGAAAGGCACAGACATCTTTGTAAGTGTGATTTCTGGAGAATAAACTCCTAAATTAACAGCTTGTTCTCTGAAGAAGAATCTGATAAAAGAAAATGTTATGCTGAAAAGTACCACAATTTATAATGTCCCTGGAGATCACTATCACTCCAGAATGACTGCAGCCCTCACAGTGACTGGATAATATAGGAAATCTTGTGTTTTATCATGAAATACACTTTAAAAAAAAACAAAAAAACAAACCTCTACTGAAATTCCTATACGTTCAAAGGCAAAATGTGAACATACCCCTAGAGAACAGTCTACTGGATGACTGCGGAAGAGGAGAAAATTAAATTCAGGTGAATATATAATAAAAAACAACTACTTGCATGTAACTACATTATTATAATTCATGTGGGCATCACTAACCTCTTGCTGAATTCTGAGAGATGACAAAACTAATTTATGTCAGTGGCATTAATGCTGAAATGCCACACTTGAGTACAGTGGTTTTTCATTCACTCAATTTTTATTCTCTTTCTCAGTTTTCTGAAAGACTTTTCTACCTCTTCTCTCTCTGCTTATCACCAGCCACATTGTGGGGTTTTCTAAGGTTTTTTCCATCTCTTGTTTGTTACTTCCTTTTTTTTAATGGAAAAAATCTCTGCCATTAGAGAACCATTATAGATCGATCCCCTTTCATCTTTGGGGCTGTTTCCACACCGAAAGCTCTTGGGTCAGGACTGACTTCAATAGTGGACACTGGTACCTTGATGCTTAATGGCCTTCATAATTGCATACCTTCGTAGCTGTGCCTTTGGGAGCAGAGTATGGCCCGAAATGAGACATCAGTGCCAACCCTGATGGTCTTCTGGTGTATTGCCCATCGAAGAGGCCCTCTGCTCAGCTGTCTGTAGGGCACACATACATGGGTCCTGAATTGGCTGAGGCAGTCCTGTGCTCAGAGGTCCCCAAAGGAAACCCAGCAGGAAAGCCTGGATGTTTGCATCCTCACCATTAAATAAGTAGCCCTGATAACAGGGTGGGCAAACCCCCTTCATCTCATGGATTATTATTTTCACAGTTGTAACTGATATCATTCTGGCTCTTTTTTCTCCCTTTACATGCTTGGTGAGGAAATGATCTCTTTGGGAGGAGAATTCTGAGCTGTCATTAAAAGATATCCTCGACACTTCTCTTGACACATTGAGCAGGGAACAGTCACTGCACACAATCAGTGTGAAGGTCAACGGGTATGGAATTATTAAAAAACTTTTTTTTTTTTTTTTGTCGGAATCATGTAGGAATGGATAAAAACTTGTTAACTTTACGGGAGGAGGCTGAGATAGATTCCCATTGCATGAGAGAGAAGTCACTGGGGATGGGAAGACTTACGTTGAAGGCCAGAACTTGAATCTGGACCTTCTTGTACCGTGATAGCACCTGAACCACAAGCCAGACAGGCAAGGTGGGAAATCCTCTTTCTTACTTGTCTTTCAAAGGGCAAAACATTTGTTATGGTGCAGGAAGAAACACCTCAGAACTAGTAAAGGTTTTGTGAAATGGGGCTGTCATCCTCCCTCAAGAGGACTTCCCTCCTCCTGATCACCTTCTTCTGCCCCCCTGCACACAGAAGATTCCTCTCCCAGCAGGAAGAGCAGTGAGAGTGCAGGACCACCAGTCTCACAACTACTCCATGTCAAAAAACAGTGGGATTTGAACCTGGGTTTCCCACTGTGTAGGAAATTATTCTAATCACTGCCATTTCACATTGATTTTGTGAACTCATCCTCTCACTTCCTTAGAAATGCCCCAAAACTAAATAAGCTCATTTTCTAAATATTCTCAAAAATCAGGTTTGTATTGTTCTGAAAAAAATATCTTCCCATTTTTGGGTATAAGTCTAAACCCAACCAATTCTTTATCCTCTTCTAAATACCTCAGAATCCCCACTGCAGTTATCTCCTCAAGTACAGAGAGGTTGTAAGTATATTTTTGATGTCACTGGTAGATGAACAACCATACACAGAGCAGAGAAGGGATTTGCCCAGGGCCATATAGACACTTTGTGGAGGAGCAGGGTCTTGAACCAGCTTTCCCACATTCCTTCTCTGGTTCAGTAAGAGACCAAGATCATTTCACTCAGTAGACATTACAAGGTTCTTCATCTGACCCTGGTCTCACATTTCACAGTGTAGCAATCGGGTACAATATTTTCTGCAAGTTTGCTTAACTTTGCTAGTGTTCCTGCTTACCTGCTTTCCTGCAGCTGTGCTAGGAAAATTTTTCCCTCAGAAAATTTTGACTGGGCAGAAAAAAAAGGGGATTTTACCATTTATCAAAGATCTCCAGGTTTTGGAGTAACATGGGCAGATTGGCCTTTGTGATGGTAGTGCACACTTCATGCAAGGGATAATCAAGTGCCCTCTCTGCAAACCCATTATGTTTCTTCGTCACCAAGTTGTTGGTACATACATAAAGCCCCTTTTTCTTCTAAGGTTTCTTATTTAGAAATATGCAAGACCTGTCTTTTTCTAGGCTATAGGAATGATGAGTTTCTTTTTGCCATCTCCAAAATATTGCCACTGGGAAAATCCAGAAGCTCCTTACATCTTGTAAAATTTTGATGGAAGCAATACTCTAAATTGCAGAGATTATGTTTACTTTAAAAGGCTACCAATTTCTACAGTGAAGTCCAGCATTTCTCAAACATAATAGCAAGAACAGGGGAAAAAAAAAAAAAGAAAAAAAAAAAAAGAGAGAGATATAATTAATTATTTCTATATCATTACTGCACTGGTAATTTCTAAAACAGTGCACATGAGAGAAGAAAAAGCTTTTGAGGGATTCTAGGAACTGTTCTTATTTCTGTTTTTGCAAAACAAATCACTGTAAAGCTGATTTGATTTATCCTCACATCACTGTTTGTGGTAATTTCAGTCTGAGGTTAACACCTGTATGTCAGCAGAGATTGTGGGCATATATGTGAGTTGGAGGACAGAACAGCAGTAACACTGTCCACCTCTTTATTAATCATCTGATAAGAGATTGTTGGTGAAAAAAAATATATGCTATGCTGTTCTGACATTCAATGTCCTTCTGTGTATGAGCAGTTTCACTAAGGCTTTTTGGTTCCAAATATTTTTAGAACTGTTATTGGTATTTTCCTACTTAATTCTCATATATATCATACCTCACAAGCTTCCCCCTGTGCTCAGCTCTCCTAGATGGCAGAATATTTAAGAACATTGGTTTATGAAACACAACTGGCATCTCTATCCCTTATAAGAAATAATACTCAGGAGAGAGATTTCTGCAGTGGTCATGCAGGGATAGCAAAATTTCGATTCATTGACTGCTGCTGAAAAACTGCAGCATTCCCTCCATAAAATATAATGATATATAGTGCTCATCCTACAAGAGAGATGTTTTGTACCAACACATATATCTTCATGTGAAATACAAAATTATTAGTCAGTTCAAAACTCATGCAAATTACCAAACATATCTCAAAAAATAGGCACCATGTGGCTAGTGCCTGTGTGAGGTTGCCTGCTCCTCTGCCTCAGCGAGCCTGATCCAGAAGTTGGTGGATGCCATCACCTCACCGACCCATCAGACATGTGGGGCCTCGCTGTGTCTCTAACCACAGGCGACTTCACGTCTCTGTGCCTCTGAGAAATTATGTGCCAGAGTGCTGGGCTCCTTTGGAAACAGCGTTGTGACTTCCCAGGGAGAAGCACCCATGGAGAGTTAAGAAAGGTTTCTGAGCAGCAGCAGAGATAATTCGTGCTCTCATTTCCACCAGAATAAACCCAAAACTATGTGACAGAAGCAGAGAAGCACATCGGCGCCTTAAACCCAACGTAACTGAGATCCTGCTGCGTCTGCACACAGCAGCACCTTCCTTGTGGACATGGGCACGTACTGCCTGGGAAGGATTTGGCCCAGAGCTTGTGAAGTTTGTCCTCATTCCCCCTCTAGACGAGCTCTCCTTGTAATTCCAAAAACATAGTTCAGTAGCTCAGCACAGCTTGGCTGATGACGAGAGGACGCAGAGCAACTTTGGAAACACAAACTGGCACGAGGAGAGAGTCTTTTTGGCTTTGAAAGGACAGCGCACACGTTTGGAGCCAGAATGTGTAAAGACTTTTGTTCAGAAACAGAAATCCCTTGTGCTGACAGGCTCTGAACAAGGCTGACACTCTTGTGAATGCAATATGAAAGTTGCCTTGTATTGGGATTAGCCGAGCAAACAGTTTGCAGCAAACAATTGACTTGGAAAATCTAGTGGTAGGAGGATTGTCCTCCAATATTTAAAGAAAAAAAAATAAATTAAATGAGCTGTGAATGCTCTGCTGTTTTGACTTTGTTCTCTCTTTAAAATAACCCAACAAATGTTTCGGAAGAACATGCTTCAGCCCAAGGGTGGCTCATGGTCATTTTGTTACAAATATTCATTTTTCAAGCTGTGATACTTGGTGTACAGGGTGACCCATAGCAGTGGCTGTTGCCTATTTGCATCTCTGTAGCAATAAACTGATCCTGCAGCAGCTCTGTAAAGCGCGAGACTCGTTTCCTCCACCTTACCCATAGCAAACTGAGGTTAATAGGGTCAGACCCTCAGTACCAAGTCACATAGGGACTCTACAAGAAAAATTGATCTTGCTGTGTCTCAGCAAGCATCACAATGTCAGAGCCACATCTTTTTTCTGGCAAAACTGCTATTTTCCTGATACAGGGTTCCTCATTATCAGGCAAGAAAATTAAGTGTTCACATGGACACTCTCTCCTAGATTCATCTCTCCCATTTGAGAAGGGATGAGCTGTTCTCTGGACAAGCTTCTGTTTCCATAAACTATAGATGGAGCATAAACAGGCCAAGCAACTCTCTTACATGCCTTCAAGATTGATGTGGAAGGAAGAAACTAAAGCCAGTTTCTGAAGTTTCTGTTTCTGATCACAAGTCCTATATTTTACAAACTACTTTTTCTTCTCAAATTAATTTCAGACCATTTTCAAAAAAACGAATGACTCAAATGTCACTTTCCTCTGTGAATTTTCATACATTCCATCTTCTCCAGACCAAGTATTCCCCGAAAAGGTCACAAACACAGACATAATAAAATCCCTAGATTATTTCCAATACTTTCACAGAATCATAGAATCACTTAGGTTGGAAAAGACCTTTAAGATCATCAAGTCCAATCGTTAATGTAGCACTGCCAAGTCCACCACTAAACCATTTACCAAGTGCCACATCTATGGGTCTTTTAAATACCTCCAGGGATGGTGATTCAACCACCTCCCTGGACAACCTGTTCCAATATTTGACAACTCTTTTGGTGAAGAAGTTTTTCCTAATAACCAATCTAAACCTCCTCTGGTGCAACTTGAAGACATTTCTTCTTGTCTCATTGCTTGTAGTTGTGGAAAGAGATCAACACCCACCTCGCTACAGCCTCCTTCCAAGTAGTTGTAGAGAGTGACAATGTCTCCCCTCAGCCTCCTTTTCTCCAGGCTAAACAACCCCAGTTCCCTCAACTGCTCCTCATAAGATTCGTGTTCTAGACCCTTCACCAGCTTCATTGCTCTTCTTTGGACACACTCCAGCACCTCAGTGTCTTTCTTGTAGTGAGGGGCCCAAAACTGAACACAGTGCACAAGGTGTGACTTCATCAGTGTTGAGTGCAAGGGCACGATCACATCCCTAGTCCTGCTGGCCACATTATTTCTGATACAAGGCATGATGCTATTGGCCTTCTTGGCCACCTGGGCACACTGCTGGCTCATATTCAGCCAGCTGTTGACCAACACTCGCAGGTCCTTTTCCACCAGCAGCTTTCCAGCCACTCCTCTCCAAGCCTGCAGCAATGCATGGGGTTGTTGTGACCCAAGTGCTCGACCTGGCACTCAGCCCTGTTGAACTGCAAACAGCTGGCCTCAGCCCATCAATCCAGCCTCTGTAGAGACTTTCTGCCCTCAAGCTGATCAACACTCCACACAACTTGGTGTCATCTGCAATCTTACTGAGGGTGCACTCGATCCCCTTGTCCAGATCATTGACAAAGATATTAAACAGAACTGGCTCTGATACTGAGTCCTGGGGGAACACCACTTTTGACCGGCTGACAACTGTATTTAACTCCATTTACCACCACTCTTAGGGGCTGGCCATCCAGCCAGATTTTTACTCAGAAAAGAGTACACCCATCCAAACCATGAGCAGTCAGTTTCTCCAGGAGAATGCTGTGGGAAATGGTATCAAAGACTTTACTAAAGTCTAAGTAGACAACATCCACAGCCTTCCCTCATCCACTAAGCACATCACCTTGTCATAGGAGGAGATCAGGTTAGTCAAGAAAGACCCACCTTTCATAAACCCATGCTGACTGGGCCTGGTCGTCTGGTTGTCCTCTGTGTGCTACATGATGGTACTCAAGGTGATCTGCTCCATAACCTTCTCTGGCACTGAGGTCAGACTGACAGGCTTGTAGTTCTCCAGATCCTCCTTCCAACCCTTTTTGTAGATGGGCATCACATTTGCTAACTTCCAGTCAACTGGGACCTCCTTGGTTAGCCAGGACTGCTGATAAATCATTTGCCTTCACTTCAGGCAGACATGGGGCTCGGTGATCCAGCACTGTTGTTTATTTCACTGCAGAAGTTTAGTTCCTTTGTTCTTTCTTTGTTAATATCTTGAGTGGAGCTAATTATTACTGGATAAGTTAATTTATGTAATATGACTAACCCTCAGAACTGAAGAACAGTGAAACAAGCCTAAAAACAAATGGGTTAAAAATGATAAGATTCAAAAAAATAGTAATTAGTCTTAGGACTTTTCTTTCTTTACTGACAGCTGAGCCTCACAGTCCTCAATTTCAAGCTTTATGCAGTGATGAGAAAGCTCTTGTCTGAAAGATATGTGCCTTACTGCCTTGCACGGCTTGTGCTGGGAAAGCATCAGCACTTGCAAAAGCCCCAGTGCAGTGTGGAGTCCTAGCCAAGCAAGAAGCAAAGCAGTACTCAGAGGAGGCCCTCAATGCCAAGGCAAGCTGTAGCTTCACATAATACAAATCTATTTGAGTGTAGTTTGGAACTAACACCCTTGCATGGGTCAAGTCCTGTGTACAGTACCACAGACTGGCTGGGACTGAGGATTTAGGGGCTTAGCTTTTGTATTTCTTGCACACCAGTCATCAGAATGTGGGTCTTCACAGCTCACCCTGTCCCACCAGGCTGTGACCATTGAGGAGCCCCAGGGAGAGAGAATGGAAGCAGTTTTGTGGGAATTTCAAGACCAATGGCAACTCTGTGAGATCCAAGCCTGAGCCCAGGTGGGGAACCTCTAGGTCTTTAAAGAGACACTTTTAGCTGCCCTGTTCTCTGCCACGGCAATATGAAATAGCATGCTGTTGTCCCCTTTCAGGACATGGCCTCAAACATGTCTTTTTCTCCCTTTTCCACACCTATCAAATTACTCTTTCTTCCCTTCTTCATTTCTCAGCTTGCATGAGAGACTCTACACAAAACCATCTGAGGGTGAATAGGAAGGACCCTTCCACTGAATATTTGGTTAGGACTCACAGGCACAAGCATTTTCCAGCAGCACTGAAAGGATTAATTGAAATGTTGAGCCAGAGCAGCAATTATTTTACCAAACAGTGAAACGCTATTCAGCCCTCCCTTCTTACCTGCTACTGATGCAATCAAGGCCAAACGGAGCCAGGATATAAAATTACCGCTGCAGTTCACCAATACTCTGCATTTTAAAAGCAATTAAAAGAGAGAGGTGCCCATGATTACTGTGTAAGAAAGAGGGTTTTCATTAAACAAATGGGTATAATGCTTGCTCTAAAGCCCTACTACTGCTTCCCAGCAAAACAAAACATACAGTACTGGACTCACTTCTGACTTTCCAAAATGAATCCATTCACTTGAGTAGAGTTACTCCAGATTTACTCTGGGAGATCAGAATCAGACCTGTGCAATGAAAGACGTTAGAGGTGCTTTTTCTTTGCTTTGCTTTACTTTCTTGTGAGCGTATTTTTATCTCTTCCTATTTACAGTTCAAATACAGGGAAAACAATAAAAGACCCAAAGAAGAAACTAAACTGGGGTGGAGAGCAGGAAGTGAAAATTTTTCAGTCTTCATGTTTATTCTTGCCATAGGAGTAAATAGGGTTTGGTTCAATGCACAGCGCTGTCACAGCATGTTGTGTTTGCTTCTCCTTATGCCTGTGAAGCTCTGCTGACTGCTGTGAAATCGCCACTACAGCGAGCAGATAGAAACTGTTTGATGCTCAGAATGGGCAGCAGTGATCTTCCACCTTTTAGAAACTGGAACTGCTGAATGATCTGCTTTCTCAGATCTGCACAAAGTGATCACCTCCCTTATGCTAACAGTGAAGGGCCCTGCACTTTTATCACTATGAATCTGCCTCATCAAATCCATGGGGGCAGTGCATGTTTCCCCCACCTGCATTTGCACATTCTGCTTTACCAACAGTCTCCATACATTTTTCTACTTTAATTCACTTGGAACTTTCCAAAAAATTCAACCACCTTTGCTGAAATTTTCCATGTTTCATTTCGGACCAAAGGTGAGTTTGGATTTTTAAAAAAGCCAGAGGAAAATTCCATTGGCTGCATGTGAACTGAAATGAAGTGCCAAAAAAAAGAAACATTTCCCCCCATTTGAGAGGACTTCTAGCCACATCTCATTAGGGAGTACAACACCAACGACTCAACATAAGGGAGCTGCAAACAGACCTTATGAAGGTCTCACCCCACCATTCAATAGGCAGTAAAGATCTACATCTGGACTTGCACAAGCAATGGTAACCATATGACGCAGCAAGTTTCTTTATATATCCAACCCAAAACCTACTGAAATCTGCAGACATCCTTCCACAACTCAACTGGACTGGAACATCAGCAGTATCATGGTAAAATGTAGGGCTGTTGTCTGGGTGTTGTCTGTTTGTGTCTAGCTGGATACCTACTAGCCCAGAGAGCCTGTGAGCTCCCTGTATACCCCTCTGCCTTATATCCACGTTTTTTCCTCTAAGCAAGCATTTTTTCTAAGTCATCCTGTCTCTAACCCGAATTGCCGAAAAGGACTCTCTGCCTCTGAACAGAAGAGATGGCCGGTAATTTTCTACCTTTCCCAGCCAACACAGAACTAGTTAATCCATTTCTAGAAGAACCAAACCCTGGGGTAAGAAGGTTTTTATGGAGATTTTCATCAAAGGAGGAGAGGGTACAATTCCATCACTGAAGGGATCTTGAAAGTTTGGGGCTTTTTTTCTATGAATGAAAGTGAAGCTGCAAAGACCTCCTAGATCTAGTAATGGAAAGCTCTCCCAAATGCAGCTACCTTCATAACTTTCCTTTGGAAAGCATAAGGCAGACCAACCTTTCCTGATATTTCATTTTAATTTTTCTTTCTTTCATTCCTCTTTCTTTTCTTTCTTTCTTCCTTCCTTCCTTCCTTCCTTCCTTCCTTCCTTCCTTCCTTCCTTCCTTCCTTCCTTCCTTCCTTCCTTCCTTCCTTCCTTCCTTCCTTCCTTCCTTCCTTCCATTGTTATCTTACCTCTAAACTTTTTTTTTTAATGCTTCCTCTCCGTACTAGTGCCATAGTGGTATCTGACTTACTGGGCACAGAGTAATGTTGTTCCACCCTCAGAAGGAGCTCTCTGGGGTAGGACTGGAACACAGTAGGGAAGTTTGTTATGGCCTCTGTCTTGGCTGACACACTGGGATTGAACTAGGTGCCTCCAGAGCTAAAAGCCCAGGTTGTTGCAGGCTGAGGTTCAGAGCCAGGCTGCATAGCTGGGAGCTGTAACAACTCCTATCCCCTGTGGATTAGCACAGAGAGGGACTTGTGAGTGGTCCATGTGATATCTGTTCAGAGGTAAACAGAGGATTTTAGTCTCCTGGGCTGTCAAACCAGCTCCTTTGACAAGCTCTAAATTCACTTAAAGCCATGTAATTTGAACGTGCTGTGGGGTCCAAGTCTACTTCACCCTTGATACTGCATCAATAGGCCCATTAAGATTTAGCCAAGTTTTGTGTGGTTTGTTCGTAAACAGTCACCACGACGTCTCCTTCAGAGAGATAAGCACTCCTCTGCCAGAGCACAATAGGGATTGCTCACATGGTGTGAATCCATGATTTTAAAATGATTAGTGGGGGGAAAATGAAAGAAAAATATTATTCTCAAAAGACATTATTAAACTTTAGCAACTTCACCAGCTTGTGTATATTTTCCCAGATAGAGACCTTGTATGCTATGATTTTTTCAGCACTTGAATCATAAATACAGTCTTGTAGGGCTTTTATAAATCTGACAAAATTTTACCATAGGATGGAACTTTGCACAGAACTCCTCAGACAGGAGAGAAGTACTTTCTTCTTTTTAAGGTTAGGAAATTTAAGAACCAGGATGTTGCAGGACAGTTCAGGTTTTCTATCTTATTGAATAGAAAATTCCATACAGAGAAACATCACATTGCACTGACATTTGATTAGACCTTCTACTTTTTTTTTTTTTTTGGTAAAGCCATTGCAGTATCAAACCTCCAGTGGTTCAAAAATGCAATCTCAGCCCTCACATTGTTCTCACAGTTCTTCTGTGAACCAGCATCGGATACAACTTTCCAATCATATGAACTAGAGGTAGTCTTTGATAATGCATTGGATATGAGTCTCAGAGAGGATGATTTGGCAAATCTGTTCCAAACTTCAACAAGAAGCACAAACTGGACACCTTCACCTAATAATTTCTGCAACAAATCTATCTTTTTGATTTGAACCATATCAACTGATTCAAACACAACATCTATGCTTAACCTAAAGATTGCAGAATATCTAAGATTCTCCTGTGGCATCTTTGGGTAGGAATCCAAATTATTGCCACATGTAGGAAAATTCTTGGAAGGAGAGAGAAATCAGGAAGCTAAGTAATTTACAGGGGACTGAAGCCACAGGGAAACATATGGTTACAAAGGAACAGTATTCTGGTGAGTTGTTGTTTTCAAACATCTTAAAAGAGAGCATGGTTAAGAAAAGACTGCTGAGAAATTGTGCAGATAAGAATTCATAATTGGTCTTCCTTGTTATCCCCAATGTGATAGAGTAGGGCACCAAGAGAACATGCACAACTGTCAGGGTGAGAGCACTGAAGGCAGCCAAACCACAGAGCAACAAGCCTCCAAGGAGGGACATGGACCCATGCTCTTCTCTCCCTACAGCCCCTGGGTTAGAACAAAGATCTGCCAGTTTGGGCATGGCTGTCTTAGAACACAGGCAGCCAAAAGCAAAGTCTTCTTGCAGCAGACTGTTCCTTGTCCAAAGAGGGCTGACCAGGTTGTGTCACAGCCATCTGCTATCACTGGTAATATTTGCTTTATCAGTTTTGTGCCTTACATCATCCATATGGCATGTAACAGGTTTGCAGTAGTAGCTTAACCCTCTCTTATTTTGCTCATATTATTCTTTGAAGGGCTGTGCTTGCAGTAGGCTGAGTACAGAGTTGTTTGGATATCGATACATCCCCACCCTGAAGGCCAAGGAAAGTGTCCCACTGATTGCTGTGAGGCCAAATCTCCCACTGTTTCTGCAAGAAGAAAGCCTGTAAAACAACAGGGAAGCAGCCCTGAGCCCCTCCTGGAGCTGACTTCAGTCCCTCTTCTCAAGGTCCTCTTCAAGCCAAATTCTAGTCCACCCTTAACTCCCTGAGCCTTTGCAGCTTTTCAAGTCCTTCATCACTCCATTCTCCTTCAGGTTTTCTGGATGCTCCTGCACACAGACGCCCTTGATCACTCTCTGGTGTTTTAGCCCAGCAGTATCCCTTTGCACTGTGAACCAGATGAGACAAACACCATCACTACCGCTGGAAAGGAGACAAGGTCACCCTGCACAGCAAGCAGCCATCTCAGCACCCAAGCTGCTGGTTGCGAGTCTTAAGGAAGAGGTGTCGAGGTGTGTCTCAACACCACTTCAGCACATTTGTGGACCTTCCTTATCCCCTTGGTGTTGCTTTAATGTTTTTTTGTATGTCTGATGCTCTGGCCATTGCCTAAGCTTCCTCCTCTTCAGTGCAGGGCTCTCAGGTTTTCAGCCTTCCATGTGGAAAGGACTATTCGTCTTACACTGAGTGAGACTTGGGGGAAAGTGAATGAACAGAAGAGAGCACTTAGAGCCCAGACATTGAAAGGCTCCTTACACAAAACACAAAAGAGCTTTTCTTCTCATCAGTGTTTTCAGGAGACAAAAGAAAACACATTTTCTGAAGTGTTCCTTGGAGATATTTTGTTTTCAAGTGGTTAAAGAATTTCAAATGTGAGATAAGGGGGAGACACTGGCATGGAGAGAGGATAACAGCTTGTTCCTCTGAGGGCTAGGATTAAATTGCAGGGAATGCTGGCACTCAGCCCAAGCTCAGCTTCCCCGGCCCCAACACTTGCTTAAAAAGGTAGAACTTGAAACATGTGCTTTGCACTCTCTTCTTATCATCACCCTCCTGGCTTCATCCATTGTTCATGTGCTCTGGCATTCACAAAGCCTGCATCTAGGTTTTGCTCAAGACAGCGTTGATAAGACAGATGATGAATGTGGAAAACTCCTCCCTGAGAGGGTTCGATTGGGGCTGCCTTTGAAATCGCTGGCAAAGGACTCTCCTGTTGTTTTTTGATCATCTGTGCCCAGCATTGGGGCAGTCCCATTTTGCAGAAGGCTGCACGATGTGAAGCAGAGATGCTCTGCTTGCAGGTGACTCATTATCAGATTGACAGTGCTTATTGCTGGATTATGTCAGCTCTTGTTTTGACATGACACAAGTGCAGTTCCCGCTCTCTCTCCTTACCTGCTGTTGCTCTTTTTTTTAGCAGCAAAGACTTTCTTGCAGACGTTTGAAATGTAACATTATTTGAGCCAGAAATTCTGTGCAAATCACTCACAAAGTCCTCCCCTCTCAGTTTGCAGGCTTTGCTGACAGATTTGTTTCACCTGTCTAACCCTCAACACACATGTTCTCACAGTCCATGGGTGAGTGGGGATTTTCGTGTACTCAGAGTCAGCGTGGAGTCACAGATTAGCCAGGTTTGTGAATCAGAATATACTGCGAGGCCCTTTCTGTGCACTGACAGAGAGTGTCAAGACCTGTGTTTGCCTACATCCATTTATCATGTCTTGGTATGTTCAAAAATGTTGTTGTTCTTCATTAACTCTTTCATCTGTAAAAGGCCAGGATCTTCATGCTGTCTTTGCTGCTGCATTCCTGGGTCTCCCAGGTTAATTGATTAATGAAGTGGAGCTGCTGGTATCTGTGGAAGAGAGGGTATCTTGATTTAATGTAGATACCACAATGATGGTCACTGGAGGCCTGAGGTAAACACAGGGGCCTGGCATGCAAAAAGAAAGAGACAACACCCTGAAAGCCTTATGTGCTAAATAGCAAGGCAGAGTAGCGTTTTAGAGTTTTAAAGAGAGGAAGTTTCAGTTGGTGGAAATGAGGGCAGGAAATACACAGTGACTTGTCTAAGATCATACAAGGCAGTACTGGGACATCTAAGAACCCAGGTCTCAGCCATGTGTCTTAGCCACAGAGAAATCAACTTGAAATTTTAGGTGGATATGTCTTGTTAGGTACATGAGCTATGCGTAGGCTGCCAGCTTACTCGTTTTCTCCCAGTAAGAAATGATGAACAGTCCTGTCTCTAATCAGGCAGAACACAGGGCTGCACACTGAACTGGAAAGCTCCCCCTCTGGCTGCTGAACCCAGCTGCTGTAAGCGGGTAAACTTTGTGCTGCTGCCTATCTTGTTCTCCAAGAGCAATTTTGGCATGCCCTAGCCTGTCTGGGTTACAGGTGATTCTACTGTGTTCATAATTGCTTTGTCCCCCCATAAGGACAGGTCCCAAATCCAGCCTATGTAAGCACAAACAGTATTACTGCGTGGGTTAGACTTCCCCTGGGGATAAAAGAGAGTCATAAAGCCCACTTTGCAATTAAGAGTGCCAGAATGTTCTGGGACTGGACTGGGGAAACAGATGCCCCATAAAAAACAGAAGTGTCAGTTTGAACCTTGATCTTCCTGTGGTTTGGAAGGAGGCTGCTGTGTGTTTTGGGTTGGGTCAGTTTCATTTGTTTTAGGATTTTTTGAGAAAAAAAATGCAGATTTTAGCCTATGTGTCTTAAGTCCTTGTATCATAGAGTTTGGTCTGTGTTGTCTCTAACATATTGTATACATGCAGCTTTATTTAAGTAACAGCTGGGATATATGCACATATGTCATCTATCAAAGATTGGAGAGGGAAATGCATGAGCTGGTACATTTTTGTAGACTTGCTGTCATCACATTCATGTAAAAAGAATTAAGGCTCAAAGAAAAAAAACTTGTTGCTCCATCTGACCATGGAAATCTTCTTCCTTTAACCTTATGCCCTGCATGGTTGAGCAACTGTACGGAAAAGCTTAAGTGGATAGTACAGAGATCAAAAGAGCTCCATCCGTTATAAATGATTTGAGTCTCTTGCACTTTAAAAAAAAAAAAAGAGTCAGGTTTTGTTTGTGTTCTTGTGGGTTGTTGTTGTTTTAACCTGTTAGTATTTGTTTCTTTAACTTCCTATTTTGATGCGGATTGTGCTCCTCATCCAAAGCCTAAGAAAATCATTAAAACAGGGACTGTAACCTCTGTGAACCTAAGACCCTTAATTTGTCTCTGTTGGAGTGGTGGGTAGTTGCTTGTGGATATAAATAAAAGTTAGTGATTTGGGGATCTTTCATGGCTGGACAAACCTTAGGGGACAAAAGTCCCTAGGAAAAAATGGTGTGTCTCTATTAGGGCTTTGTAGAGGGTATCAGAATCCCACTTCCCCAGGTAATATGGGTGATGCAGATGTGATATGGGTGACGGGAGGGCCTGGAGAGGTCAGAGCACACAGTTATGGGATGGATGAAATTCCACTTAAAGCAAGATGGTGTCTGGCTTTGAAATGCATTGTTTTGGTAAAATCACCTCTCAACAGAAGCACAAGATCCAAATACTGATTACAACTTTCTTTAGTCCCCCTCAGACAGCAGAGGCAGCTGGACTTTGAAACACTGAATATAGGTTTGGATACCCTTTGTTCTTCATGTCACGTTAGAGAAGTCAGTGAGGTGTGAGGAAAAGACATGAAAATTGCATTTATCTTCTGCATATCTCATCTACAGATCTACAGATTATCTTCCACCATCCTCAGAACAGAGAAACTGACATTTTAGAAAAGACCCAAAGCTGATCTAATCCAATACCTTGGCTCTGTCAGTAGCTAGTGGCAAATACTTGAGATAACTGCATTAAATCATGACTGCAGGCAAATTTGAAATAATCTTCTCTCTCAGAATACCCATCCTGCACTGAAATAGTTAAGGAATGACTTCAGCTCTGAACCTGAAGGTGTACTAGCCCTTCAGATGTACATGCTGCTATGTGACTTACACCTGGGTATGCTTGTTATTGTTAGGAATATACTTTTCTGAATATGGCTAAGTAGCTCCCTGTAGCAATGAGTGCCTCATGCCTTCATGTGTGGTACCAGGAGATGGTGTTTCCTTTTATACTTATGCCAGTTCCTCTGAAAGACACAGTCCTTCTGTGCTGTGAGTTTGGAGATACACCTTAGGATGTCTCCCAGCAACTTATTTCTATCACACTTTCTGGTTTTTACCTCCTTTCTCACCTGATGTAATGACCAGGTAAGGAAGGACCTGGGTCCCTCTAGCTTCAGGAGCTTTACCCTTAGGAACATTCTTGCCAGCAGTGAAGGCTCAAATGCATCTCAGCTAACTGACCTAAGGAGATACCCCCGGAGGCCAGCTGAGATGTCACAGTCATGACCCTGGAAGTGCCACGCTTTCTCTTTGACTGGAAGGAAAGCTGAAGTTCCCAGTGCCAAGTCGGGGGATCAAGGCACGTCCTTCATGAGTTTGCTTACAACCATCCCAATCTGCAGTCCATCTGCGTGTTCTCTTCAGGTCCTTGTCTTGACTTAGTGGAAACACCATGTCTAACCATGTTCTGAGAGCAAGGACCTTTCAAAAGGTGGCAGGACTTACAAACATACAGTAAAGCAGCTACAGATTGCATTCAGCTTTGGTTTTAAAATGCTACAAAGCTCAGCAATACCAGCTGAGTTTTGCGTTCACAACCTTCTCGTGTCTTGAAATACAGCAAGTGCCAGATTATGTCTTTCCCTTTCCAAGCTGCTGGGTGGAAGGAGAGCTGTCATGCTGTTCCCCATTAACATCACCACCAATCTGCTCCTCACACCCAGACTTTCTCATAGAAATCCAATGCCTTGCATGAGCTGTAGGTGGATTTCTAAGATCTAATTTCCCTGGAAGCATTTTCATTACTTATAAACAACATTTTCCACAGACCTATCTGTAACTCACTCTCTGAAAAAACTTGACATGGATGCCACGTATCCCCACAGGCTTGCTCTTGTCTCAAGCTTTTTTCCAGTAATCTGCTACAAACAGCATCATTTCACTTGCATGCGAGACTCTTCAGCCAAAACCTTAATCTGAACTCTGTGCACTGGTTCTGAAGAGCTTCCCCCTTCCTTTCAGCATGTTGGTTTTAATCTCCTGTATGGAAAACACTATTAAACCCATATGGACTAATTTTGCCATCACCAGCACTGCTCTAGGCTTTATCCTACTGTGAAATGCTGCCAGATCAGGAGAATGGTGTTTGACCATTACCCTGCCGGCAACAACTGACGGCACTGGACAGGCAATAGTCCCATAGTTCGCGTTTAACTTAATCTATGGCTGTCAAGGCTACCAGATACTACCAAAAGACAGGAAGAAAAGAAAGGAAAACCTTACTTCCACAGGGCTGTGGTCAACTGAGTGTTGAAACTGGCATAGTTGAAACAAGAGAGAGTCAGAATGAGACAATGTATAAATAGGAATTAAGAAAAATGAGGATAAACTATGAGGATAACCCAGGTCTGCTGTGTGTCCCGCAGTCCAGGCTGAAAGGCAAAGCTCCTCACAATGTTAGGAGAGCATCACATGAGCCCAGACCTGGGACTCAGGGCACCAGAGCAGTCTCAGCTCTGCTCTGCTCTCCCAATGGACATGACTCTGCCTCTCCTTGTAGCTAATGCAAGACTTAGGGTAGACGAACATATTTTGAGGAAGAACCACACTGTTTTCTAGCTGAGGTCACCTCTTGCATGCCTTAACTTTGCTGAAGAAAGCAAGGTGTGTAGGGTGAAACACTCTGAGACAAAGGCTATCTAATGTATGTATGGCTATATATCATCTTCCAACCACACACAGACCTCGGCATGATGTGAGCAGTTTCATACCTGTACTGACCCTCTGAAAGGTGCTTCCTCAAGGCTTTTTATGTTTTAGCAAAACATCTGGGCAAATACTGAGGGATTATTTCCTTCAATTGTTGCCGCCATCCTCCACCACCCTCAGAATTATTAATTCTAAAGGAAATTTTAAAAAGCTTTTGTTTGAGAATTCAGTCCCTCTAATTGAGTGCATTGTACAGAGATCAAAGCACTGTTTTTAGTGGGTCTTGGTAGGCAGGAGTTTTTCTGAACAGACTCCAAGCTTTTGGTGTAGAATGGGTCAAAATGACCTTTGCTTTCCCCCACACATACATTCATACATTAGTGACTGCTAATTCACATTAGCTGGCATGGACTAGACTTAGTTTCTAGATCAATTATTCTTACAGCCTTATAGTTTTCAGAGTGGAAGAGTAAACAGTGTTCCTAAATTGCACACATTAGAATCCTGTTGCTTTAGGAGGGAGAATATCCCTCTCAAAGGCCTCTTGATGGATACATTTCACCTCTACCAGCTTCCTGCTTATGGGACCAGAGTGGAGGGAAGTAGAGGGAAGACTGAACTCACGGCAAGCTGCCATCAAAGAGATCCAGATTTCATGTGTGGGTGAGTTTCCTTGTGCAGTACTCTCATAGGTGGGCAAAGCAAATAACAGCTCAATTTATATCCCTGAACACAGAACTCAAATGTTGAACTGTGGCAAAAACACTCATCACAATGAGGAACGTGGACAGTTAAAGACCTAAAAAAAAACCCACAAATTTTATACATCACCCCTGGGGAAAACCTCCTCCCACACACAAGTATCAGATGCTAGTCTTGGCTTGACTGTTGCCCGAAATGCTAAATCACTAAACAGGGAAAGGAGATGGGCACCTTAGCGTGGCTGGTTTCAAAGTTCTGTGTAGCTAATGACCTTTTGAAGGAGTCATTTGTCACCTGCAGGAAGTCAAGCATTTAGAAGGGCCAACGGTTATCAGAGGAAAGCAGCAGTGGGATGGCTACAGAGAGAAGTACTTAATGGAAAATGAGAAAGAAAAAAAGAAGAGCAGAGGAAGAAAATGTGAGGATTTACTCATAAACAGACACATTTCACTGCTGCCAAATCAGCAATCTTACTAATGAGGGTTTAGAGAGTCTCTTGCCAAATAACTAATATTACAGTGTGTGAAAAAGCTCAGGTTTTCTAAATGCATGCCTCTAAATCTTCAGCCAAAATCAGCTGAATGTTTCCTCATTTAATAGTCAGTAAAATGTTTTATTTAAATGTACCATAATGTGTTCAGTGTTTCTATTACACTGAAATGCAATTTGTATCATTTAAATCCTGAAAATACCACCGCTTTGCAGGTTTGTTCAAGCTACCAAATACATCATATTGCCCACCGCTGCTATATTGGGGTGTATTTTGAGGAGACACAGTAGTCCAGAACAGTATTCACATTACAGTAGTTTCCCAGTCTCAGACAATTTTTTTCCCTAATTTTCGAAGTCTGCAACAATCCATCTGGAATTTCACGTCCATGATCTTCTGGAAGAACGGGCTTTTCTTTCTGGAAAGTTTGAAGTAAAAATGGACAAAGCGTCTTTGAGACCTGGAGGTTCAACAAATTAGGTGTTTTCATTCTTGGAAAAGTTGCCCAGTTTATGTTTATTTTGGCTCATTTGCTCGTATATGGCTGGAGCTACGGACAACTGGGGAGGATCAATGCTTTTCACCAGCTCTTAGTAATGCTGTTTAGAGACAAGAACTAGAGACCTGGCCCAACACATGCAATTTAAAAAATGGGCCAACGTGCTTCAGTTTAAAGCTGAAAATTTTAACACGGAAGATCAGCAAGTCTGAGAAGTAACTAAATTACATTCACCTAAATGGACAAGTTTCTTCATATGGTACTCTGGGGTGACTTGAGAAGGAGGAGGACCGACAGACTCAAACATAACATAATTTTTTCACTGTTTCAGTTAGACCTTACTCCCTTGCTGCAGGAGATGTCATGCTGGATTGCAGCTCTTCCCTTGGTGCCATCTCCCCTTCCTAGAAGTGCCGTTAATGTTCTGCTTCCACTGCAAGTCCTCAGCTACACCCACAACACACCCTGGTTTTGCTTGACTTTATACCTATTTTCTTCACCTTGTAACTCATAGGGGTCAAATCACTTTTGACTTTTTTAGTAGTTGGAAGTCCACACCGCCTTCCCCATCCATTTGTGGCTATTTTAAAATTATATATTTGCAAAGATTAAATCTGTCTGAGGAAGTCTCTGAAGCACAAATTCTTGAGTCTTGTTGTATGCTTACCCTTTTCCTATACTCTTTCTGAGGCACCTGCTACTGGCCAAGGCTCAGAAACAGGACAGTGGGCTATCAGGGTCTTTATACAATCATTCTTACGTTCTTGTGCTCTTTTAATGCATTATTTATACTATGCTATAAAAACTGGAAATCTTTGTGAGTGATGAGGCTGTATTATTTTCAGGAAAAAGGATGCGTCTTCTTTTAGGTGGAGCACTGATCTGTGTGAGTCTATAAGCTATTCTTTCTGTCTTATCCACAAAGGAAGTGAAGTTGGGACTGTCTACTCAGTAAAAGGTGTGACTGCAGTCATGATAGCTCAATCTAAGCAGGCTATTAACAACACCACTGACAATATGGTGACACTGGCTTTAGCAGTGGCACTGTGAGTAAATAGCACGGTCCCAGGAGAGCTCATATGCTGTCACCAAAGATCTTGCTGTGGGGTCTTTGCTGCTACTGCAATTTACTCCGAAAACGTACAATCTAATTCAATTTTCTGCCAGAAAGCTACACCTGGCTGTAAAGACTCCTGCTTTCCCAAGTGTGAGCCCAAATTCAGGGCATCCCATTGACCAAAGCGGTACTACACTTCCATACACAACTTGGTTTCTGGAGTGTAACCTTAACTCACTGGAAAAATGAGAGCTCTGCTGAGACCACACGGCTTCACTTCCACAGGACTGCAACAGTCAGCCCTTAAATTTGAAAAGCCCTATGTCCTTTGCAATGCCAAGACGTTTTGGAAGAGTCACAGGAGGCTGAACCAACTCCTCACCCTTCCTTGTCCCCCTCTGCTGGTAGGGGATTAGACAAAAGTTTGCCGTTGTCTTATTGCCCAAACTATTAAAGACTAACATGAAATGACACATGGCAAATGCCCCTTCAATCAATAGATTACCAACATGCAATTACGTGAAATTTAATGATAGGAAAAGAAAGCAGATATTTTTATTTTCTAATAAAAAATACGCATATGCAGCTACAGTAATGTTTGTCTGATCTTGGCCAATCTGCTTCAGTAAATATCATGCAAATTGCCTCCTAGTAAGAGTTCAGGACACTGAAGAGTTTAGAAATTGCCTAGGATAAATCATAAACAAAACAGCCTGCCCTCTAAATTAAAAGCCAAGCTGATGGAGGAGTACAGTTCCCAAATGTGACACCCGATGATTACAAGCTTGCCTGTGTTCGGTGTACACACACAAGCAATGATGAAACAGCAGCAAACTGTCTACGAGGAGGAAAAAAATCACTTCAGGTCCTGGATGGGAGGGTAGATGGGAGAGGAGCTGCATGGTCAAGGTTTGTGTCACCTGATCTGCAGCCTTCTAGGCAATGTAACTATTCTTTTCAATTTACCACATAAGCTGCCTGGATAAAGAAGCTGTTTCTCTGCAGCGCAAGGGTACTGTCTGTCTCTGGAAAGTCTCAGTCACTTGGAAACAGAAGTGGCAAACGCTGGCAGTGTTAGCATAGTCATTTTTCCATCACCCATACTGAAAGTTGTTTTCTGTCTCCAATCTCTTTGACATGAATGGTCTGATTTTGAAAAAAAGAAAAAAAAAAAAAAAAGTGTGTACACAAAGGAAACCACTGAATGCAATAGCAAGAAAACATATTTTATGTGCTCATTTGGGTGCTGCTGTAACCTATTTTCAGATTCACAAGTTGCCCACTCCATATTTGAAAAATCATAGATAAAGCTTTTCAAAATCCTGAGATCATCTCAAAAAATCATGAGATGTTTGAGAAATTAGAACAGACTTTTACTAATTTGAATGCTAAAGAGTAAAGCATCATGGTTCATATCCTCAGCCTCTTCTTTTGCAACAGCTGCTTGTATTTTTGTTTTCATTAAAAGGTAAATTTTTGTGTAGTTGCCCATAGGAAAACAGTCATAAAAAATGCATAGAGGCAGTGATTTTGGTTTAGTCAGACACCCAGATACGTGCAGACAAAAATGTCATGGTCTTACTACAGTTTTTGCAATGTTCTGTGTTTTTACTAAAGGTCCACCAGCTAAAATAGAGGAGATGTGTATGAAAATTCAGCTTTCAGTTGAAAAAGTAATAAGGAACTTCTAGGCATTATCATTACAGAGAAATATTTGTATGTGTGAGGCTGAGGTTCAGAAGATGATTCAGATCTTAAAGTCATGACTTTTACAGTGAGATGTCAAAATTTCCAAGCAAGTCCCTTGGATCTGAAGGCCCGGATCAGGGGTAGACCATGGGGTTGGGATGTTAGTGGTCCTCCAAAATGCTCAGCTGATCTGGGGTAAATCCAGTGTGGAGTTAGGTGCACAGGCAGGACACTGGTTTGTACATGTGCATCTGTTACAGGAGGGAGTGTATAAATACAGACACGTCCGTGCATTTTTTAAAAATCCCTGTGTATTAACAGCAGCAAGTTCTTGGAGCATTGAGGAGTCCACTGTAACAGTGTAATGCGGTGATGCTCCCGTCTGGCAAACCTGCCACGCAATGGCTGCAATCAAGAAACGGACAACGTGGATTCATCTCAAGCAGCGGTGAAGTCTGAATCCTAAAGCTGCCATGTAAACAGCAGCACACGGAGTGACTTCCCAGCAGGACTGAGGCTGCAGCAAACTCCCCTTCCTACAAAAGGAAGGGTTCCCAAGCCCCAGCAGGCGGGATACAATCATGAACAAATCAGTCTGGATTCAAACAGGTTCTCCCAAGTTAAAATGTTTGGCTGCTCATTGTGTTGCCTTCAGAGCTATCCTGCTCTTGGAGGAGGATCAATGTTATACACCTTTGAGCCTTGCTGTTTGCAAGATTACTGTAGAAAACCATGTTCTGGTGCTTTCAGAACATCCAGAGACACTGAGACAAAATCATCACTCATACAGTCCCAAGCCCAGGTCTTAAGGGAAGAGCTCACATTTAAGTAGCAATGATAAACCAAAGGTTAGCACAGCATCCTTGCACATGAAAGCTGAGATTTTGTGATGTATGTAAAGCACCCACAATGAATACTTCAAGATCTCTGAAATCTCTTTCCTTTTACCACTTGTATGATCCACTAACCAGGTTTAAAACAGCAGCCTTTCACCTCTTCCACCATAAGTACCTGTTCCTTAAGTTATGGTGCAGGTAGCACCTGTCCCCAGTGTCCCCACCAGAGCAGAACGACACAGGTATATATGCTTACAGGATTACTTGCAGGTAGCAATATGGTACCAAGCACTGTGATTCAGGATATGCTTCCGTATATCAGTGAGCAACCTGCAAACAGTCAAAGCGATGCCTTTGCTTGCCACCTCTGAACAGAGGAAAGACCTATAAGCACAAGTTGAAGAATTAGCTCTTCCGCAGCAATCACAGACAGAGATTCATCAGTCTGTGTGCAGCATGAATATGGGTATGTAGCTCAACACCAAAAGAAAAGTCCAGCACCAGGCTCCTGAGGCAGCAAATTCAGCCCCTACTTTCTGAAAGCTGTGGGAAAAAGTGGATGAGTCTGTCTATGGAGGGTCAGACCTTTGCTCAGCTCCTACCTCTGCCCACAAGGACCTCGAGAAAACTATCTGTTAACCTGTCAAATGCGTGGATGACAGGCAGCTCCTCCACACAGCAGAGGCATGAGGTCATGGCTCGTAATATGGCTACAAACAGCACATCAATATCCACTGCAGGCTGCAGAAGTGCTGGGACTTGTACTGTCTTTGAGCTGGTACATGAGCACATTTCTCCCAGGTACAGCGTGGTTGCGAAGCCTCTTCAAACACAGGCTGGAGCTTCCCGCGCTGCTGCAGGCCCGCCAGCAGCAAGGCCAGATCCTGCTGCTGAGGGGGAACGCAGTCAACAGCCCTGGGATGGAGCCGTCTGGATCCATTTTCCCAGATTTTTGTTCGGGGGATGTTTTTGTTTATCTAGCTCACCCATTTGCATTTGCTGCTTTGCTATTTCATCTCGTAAGAGCTTGCTAAGCAATTCTTCGTGGCTGTGAGCATTGGCAGAGTGTAGCCTTCCACCAGACTGGGACTTTTCTCCAGCTCTGCAGTGAGTCACTCCAGTAGTCCCTCCTCCCCTCTTTTCTTTCTCCCTGTGCACAGAGACATTTGTGAGACACAAAAGGATAAAAGTCCTCCTGTGAACTGCCAGGCGAGTGTTGACACTTCTTGCCATGCAACTGATAGGACTGAGTTTATAAAAATAAAACTTCACAATAAAGAGCTCAGGAGATTGTTAAACTCAAGAAGAGCCATTTGCTCAGCTGGGGAAGTCTTACAGAAATCACCCCCCCTTAAGGGATTTCACCCTGGTTTCCTTCTGTTGAGCCAAATCACTTTCATTTTGATCAAAGCATGACTTCCAGAAAGCCATTCAGTATTGATTTGAAAATGTCTTGCTCCCCCTCCATAGTCTGTGTTAAGCATTAATCAGCCTTGCTGTTTTAATTGTTTTTTACATGCTTTTTTCCCCCTGTGAATTTAACTGTCCTTAACTTCCAGGCTGAGCTTCTTCTTACTGGTTCTTGTTGTGCTGCTCTCCGGCTGAATTTGAGAAGCCCTTGTAGTGGTTGGTATCTCTGGAATGTACTTGGACACTTCATCAAGACAACTCGTTGTTCAGTCTTCCTTTTATTGTCCTATTTATCTGGGTACAGGAGGGAAATTGGGAATACGGTGACTGCCCCAGGGAAATCACAGGTAGCTGGGGCTGTGCCCAGCTCTGGAGGGATTACCCCAGCACATCACAGGTATTCACTCGTGGTTTTTTCTTTGCAAGCCAGGAGATTCTGGGGACCATTCTGGTGAGGGCTCCTTTCTTCACTGACTCCCAGGGAATCTGCCCCAGAGTGTGTAGGTGGTGTTATGGGGAAATGAAGTGACATGATGGCATAACCACTCAGTGACTGGGCCGGGGGGGGGGGGAGGATGGTGAGCCCAGCCCAGCAAGCAGTGCACCCTACCTAGAACTGATGTTTCTTCGGTTTGGTGACTTCATTCCCCTTTACACATCCAATGACTCACCTTCCTTTGTATTGAAACCTTTAACCTCAAAGTCTGTTGTCTTCAGTTTCTTGTCCTTTCTCTCTGATTCGTAGACTGCAAACTCCCCGGGAGAGGGATCACAGTCTCACTACATCTACAACAGCAGCAGGGGCATCCCCTGTGCAATGTGGCAAAGTTGTGTTCCCATCATGAGACACACTACTGTTTTGTGGACATGGGCCTTGAGCCCTTCTCCAGTGCATGATTCTTCACAAGTCTGCTTCCTGACTTGTCCAGCAACTTTCTGTTGAAGTAAGGGTCCATACCTCAGTTTCCCCAACCAGTGAGAGCATTTCAGTGAGGTTATCAGTGTTAGTCATGGAGGCACACATTCTTCTGAGGGCAGTAGGACCAGAGGTCTGGTGAAAAGGGGTTCTAAGTTTCATATCTTCAGATATGAAGTTGCTCTGGCTGCCAGCAACCCCTCTTCTTAATCTCTTGTCCATGAACTCATTTGCTCCTTAGATTTTATAAGGAAAGGAACAGTCCTCGCCAGTGGCAAAAAAAGCATTTTTAGCAGCAAATGCAGAAAGCTCCCATTCTGCAGCCTATTGGCAACTGAATTTCACACCCTTTCACTCTGAAATGGACCTAGTATTTCTTCCCTCAATTTTTCCTGCCTCAAAATCCAGGTTGGTTTGTTGAAATAAGAAGTAAACATAATGACTTTAATGGGATGAGCTTGCGGGGCTGTTGGCTGACTGAGGCCACCCAGCTAGAGTTCAGCATGAGACAGTCTGCACCTTATAAGGCCAAGAGATGAAGGCATTTAAAACAAAAAAAAAAAAAAAGGATCTGAACATGTTATTTAAATCATGGTGCAGGCTTTTTTTTTTTTTTTTAATTCTTTTTTTTCCCTTCTGGTTCATGACAAAACCTGAAATATGCAAGTGAATATAACGTCTAACATTTGTTAAACCCAGACTGAAGGCCAGCCAGATAGCACTGAAAACAAACTGTGAATATTTTAAATGGAGTGAGATATACATGACGGAGTAAATAAAGGGCACATACCACATAAGAAAAATTGGACAAAGTTCAAATGCTATTCATCTTGGAGAGAGGCTTTTGAGCAGAGCAGTGCAGCTTGGAAATGCTTGCATGTGCTTTAGGGTCCATTATGGTCAGTCAGCTTTTGGGGACAAGAGGAGTCAAATCATCAGAAAGAAAAAGGAAAAAAACATTGACATCCCAGGTATTGCGTGGTATTAGGTAATCATGACTCTGAAGAACTAGAAAAAGAGAATAGGGTTTGTATTAACCAATAGATGGAAATGATCCAATATGTCAAGAGTTCAATGCTACTTCTAGGTCTTAAGTGCTAATAAAATAAGCTCCTAAACTGCTGAAGGCACATGTCCAGCTCTGAATGTTTTCCAGTTCCTTAGCAGCTATTATTTTTTCTGTCTGATATAGCATTCTTAACTCTACTTCCCCAAACTCAGACAGTTCCAAATTTTGCTTGTTTTGTCTTTCTTTGGGTTCTTTTTTAGTTGACACCACTTTGGAAATTTAAACTATTGAACTGAAATTCCTGCTGTGCATAATGCCACTTTTCCAACGCTTGAAAACATATCTCACTCTACTTGTGGATTTGGTGGGAATCCCAGCTATGAAAAAAGGCAACATCCACAGCACACACAAGATGAAAAAAATTGCAAGCAATAGGCCCAATTCTATGACTGGAAAGAAATTGCTCACAAGAAAAAAAAAATAATTATTTGAGAACAAAATTAGTATTTTTGGAAATGTTAGGACTGGGATTTGGAGTTGTCAAGTAGAATGGGTAGCTCAACACCCCAGTACCACTGATGGAAATTTTGAAGTTCTGTAGAGTTGAAACAAGCTGTCTCAGGAAGTTTTCAAGGAAGTTTATTCTTGTGAAAGCTGGAGACATACTTGCAGGTCAGCAGGAGAGTTAACAAAACTCTACCCGTGAACTCCTGCTCCTAAGCCATCCTCGCAGTCCCTTCCCCAAAACCTGGTGCAGCAGCCTTCTCCCTCAGCCAAGAGCTGTCAGCTCTTGGCAGCCCAGCTCAGCATGGCTGTTGGTTTTAATCACATTGCTTAATTTCTGTTTTCACTTCATGCTCATGTGTCTGTTGCCCATGAACTCTGCATTTTAATAGCAGCATGTCAAAGAGCTGTTTAGATGCACTTTAGTGTATGATCAGGGAAAGCTCATTTGTCATCTTCCACAATATCGGGCATCTCTGGCCTGTTTGGCTATCTCCACAGGACCTGTTTGCAAGGGTGGAAGGCGACAATATTTTTCCAAAGACTCTTCTCTCAATCAAATGACAGGGGTCTTTGTGCTACCTCATGGGAGTCCTTCTCACCCCACACTGCCCTTGGAATAAAAAAGCAGAGAAGCACACTGTTTAAATATGCATATAAAGCTCTGTTGCACAATAGATTAACTGCCATCAGCTTTCTATTTAGTGTAAGGAAAAAACAGTAGAGATTTTTAATTGATAATTCAGAAAGACACCCCATTGAATGGTGTTAATAATTACATCTGCCTATTCTGAGCTCTTCATCTACGCAGGGGTAATAGAGCCTTGTCCCTCAGGGACTGGAGCCCAGCTGAGAAGGCGGGACACCAAGCAAAGGAGTTGTAATTTGTATTTTGTCAACAAAAGCTGCTTAATCCTCCAGAAAGGCATCCTTCAGAGAGGCAAGCCTTTGTCCCAGGGTTTTCAGAGTGGAGGGGGAGGATGGGGAGGGAGGGAGAGAGGGAGAAAAGGGAATTACTGGCCACATGTAATTTATGGTTGAAAAGGTTCATTTATAGCTATCCCACTGTTGTATGCTTAGCCTGAGACCCTACTAGCTTCTCATTCTCTCATCAAGTTTGCCTTTTGTGGCTATACGAATGGTAATGATTTGAGGACAGGTTGGTCATGGTTGTTAAGAGTCATCTAGTGTGATCAGAACTGAAGTCTCAAATTGATATTCATGTTTAAATACATTTCACCAGCATGAAATTTGGGGTCTCTGCAATAACCATCTAGGAGCAGGCAATCATGTCAGTACTATGAATATATGAATTTACTAGCCATGTTTCAGTTTGTTTTCAGCAAGTTTCAGATGACACAAAGGGTCTTTAGCATCTGGTAGAAATGATTAAGTGTATGTGAGGAATAAATCCATAATAAAAAGATCAAAACTGGAGCTGAAGCCCTCTGAGCTCTGGTGATCCAAACATACCATCTGGTTTTGCTTTCAGGTCAGATCCAAACCAGAAGACACCTATTTCTCGTACTGTACTTTGGGTACAGCAAGAACCCCTGAAACATGAAACAAGAAGCCCTGTAACCACAGCAGCTACGTGACATTTATGCCATGCAAGGCTGGCATCTCATGGGAACAGACCCCAAAGCAGCATTACCCTGTTCCCCCATCTGACTTCCATCCTGGACGAGCTACACAGGTTCCCAGCCCAGAAATAAGACAGAGCAGTCACCTACCTTCATGGCAGGTGTACCAGCGGGCTGGCCATAGGCAGCCACAGCTCTGTCTGACGTGCTCACCCTGAACCTTTGCAAGCTGTGATTCCCCATGTGTGGAGTCAGGCTTGTGCCCAGACTGTTGCAATGAGGATCCTCTGCCCCAGGAGTCTTGCTCTGAAAGGTGGAAAATAGCCCACAAGTGCTTACCAGGGAGCGATCTGCAAAAGAGGTGGGCTGAAGCTAACAAAACTTTTACCATCCTCGACTTAAAGTCAAGGGCCCAAGTCCTTTGCTGTAGCATCAGCTCAAAAAAGCTGTTCAGATGCACTTTAGTGTATGTGGATCCTCATCTATCCACTTGCAAGGCTGGTGTCAGCAACATGTCCTTTTTTGCAATGGGCTCCTCCTGGCTTCAAGTCAGAGAAATGACTATGGGATAAAGACTGAAAGAGGAAGATTCTCCTTCTTCAGTACAAGACAAAAGAAAAGATGTTGATAGAAAGGGAGGCACGAGGTAGTAGTGAAAATAACATCCAAGAGGATTTGGTTGTAAAGCACAGCCTGGCCAGCAGTGTTTACTGTCCTCCATTCTCAGAAGGGAAGTGACCTGTTCTCCAGGAGTTCAGAACAGGGTGTGTAGAGCTGTGGCTTAATGACTGTTTAGGCATCTCATTATTGGAAATGTGATGCCAAACTGCACATCTAAACACACTCAGATCTGAGGGCACATGAAATCCAAATTTGCAGCTTGATCTGCATTTTGTCATGGGGCTCTGGGTCTGTGACCAACCCAAAACCTTCATTTCAATATATATCAACTTCACACCATGAAAATTGGTTATTCTGTGCTGGGCTGGCACATATGTCAGCGAGGCTCCAGAACAGGATCTGAACTTGACCCTTTTGATCCATCCTTACATGTTTTCCTTTCTTCCAGCTTTCTCCTTTCTTCCTTCTTCTTCCCTCCCATCCTGCTCATCTTCTCTCCATCTTTCTAAATGAAATTGCACACCCTGTCCCATTTCTAGATGATGGCCTTTATTTTACTTCAGAAGATAATTCTCATAGAAACTCTAAATAGTATGAAGTCACCAGCCTAAGGTCAAGAGTAGTTTGAGGGCTTTCATTCTGTAGAAGAATTTCATTTTAAAGGATGAACAAAAGCAGCAGGGGCATTTTTGGGACAAAAAGAAAAGGCACTTTATAAACCAAATCAATAAGTGTTCCTGCAACAGCCTAATCATTAATGGATTCATAGGGCATTTTATCAGCACATCAGTTCAACAGGAAACTCGCTAATCAGGCAGTTATTCTCCTCTGTATAGTACATACCATGAATGATTTTTTCACTCAAAGGCATTGTTCGGGAGATCGATGGGACTAAGCAACTGTCATGCCACTCTTACTGCACCACATTCATTGAATCCCTCACCCTCAAAACCTCAATGAGGTTTTACCTAGCTTGCAGATCTGTAACACCAGTGCTTCTTTATGTCCTGATACCTACCCGGTCTGTAAGCATGTTAGAGTGCTTTTGTGTCTCACTTTTTAGCAAATAGAGAGTTTAAGGCCGTTACTACATCTCTATATTCTGTCTAGCTTTTTCTCAAGTTTCACTGCAGATTTGAGTTTCATAAATGTGAACAGGAACAAATGTATGGGCATATGGACAACAAAACAATAATTTCTGGAGTGAATGCACTAAAGGCAAATACTAATGTAAAATCATTACCCAGGTAATGAATGGTTCCCTTCTGCATTAGCCCTGCTAATATGTGCAGTAAATATCTCCGAGTAAACGTCTCTTAGCAAATGTCTCTTAGCGATGGGTTGTTGTGCACCTGTAACTGTGTTTTAACACAGTAGCTTCCTTGACCATGCCTTTCTAACCACCTTTGATCTTGCATTTGATCCATTAAGGCTAGGTTATTACCTGGTTACTAATCCAGGGTCTGACTAATTTCTCCATGGCTTTACCTGAGTTAACTGAATCACAGTGGGGGAAAAGAGAGAATATGGTGCATCATGTAACCAGGGTGGAGGCCTGCGACACTTTTGGGTGGGAAGTACATATGGTATTGGCTTAACGTACAGTATTGACCAATATTGATGTGTGCTTGCGTTGATATGCTGCAGTTGCAGCACCAGGGGTTACTTGTTTATTTAGAGGCGCCACACTTTGTTTAGTCCCTTTGGTCGTTTGGTAACTATTTGCATTACCTTTCTTTGCCTTTATTATTACTGAAGGGGGACCAGTATGTTCTTAATTGTAATAAAAGAGTTGGTCAGGTACCTGAGAAACCAGAAAAACAGGATAGGAACAATGTCTTGAGGTAAAGGTACTGCTCTTACAGAGTCACCAGTGGGTCTGTAGAGGAGCTGCGGAGAATGGGACCAAGACCTCCTCCCAGTTATTTCCATCTTATCACCACGTCTCCATGGAATATGAGAGGTTTTTCTGGTCTGAAAATAAAACCAGAAGCCGAGACTTTTTTTTTTTTTTTTCCTTTCATCATTCACAAGATGATGACTGAGCATCAAATCACTTAAAAACCCATTAACCAAAAGCCTTTTGCTCAGGCAGGAACAGAAGAAGCTTGACCAAAACACCCTGCTCTGTGCCTTGTTTGTGAGAGGATGACTCCAAATAACACTTGAGGTTTACTCACAAAACAAAAACAGTGTGTTTCTGTTGAGCCAAAGCCTGTTTAAGGATTTCATATGCAGCAGACCAACTTCAGCTGGAGAGACTGTGCCAGACTGCTGAATTCGCTTGAACTTTTCAATTTGTCTAAATCAAAAGGGGGAAAAAAAAGGCACTTCCAGAAAGGGAATTAAATAGCTGTGCTAATTTACTTCTACCCCCTGTTCCTTAGGCAGTGTGTTGAAGGGAAGTCTTTGCCCATGTTTTCAATTCTGGTAGGAGGAAGAGAGAGCGAGCTAAATTCAGTTTATCCTTTCATAGCTTACCAAACGTTGTCTGCTCAAGGCTAACAACTGAGGTCATCCCTTTCCAGACTCACAGGATCTTGTCTTATACAGCTTTTCTGTTTTTTGCTACACTTCAGGGAAGAAGACTCATATTGTCATCAAGAAATAAGGTTTAGAGCCTTTCCCAGTTCTGTTATTTGCTTCTTACATTAACCAGAAAAACCATTTCACTGCTACCATGCATTTCATTCTCTGTTCTCATCTTGCTGGTTGAAATTTTCTCACTGGTTATTTCTATTCCCCAATAAATTATTTTCCCCAGAAGCAGCATTTCCCCAGCAAACTGCCAGTATTATTACAATTTTCCACCTTTTTTCCTTCCCCCTCACTTGTTACAAAATATTTGCATTGACAGATGAAGGTGGGGCTAGCAGGGATCTCCCAGGGCTCTGAATTTGGTCCCCAGCTGTCAGGACATGCCATCCCTGCCAGAAACTGCCCAAGCACTGTATGGACTAAGCTCAGCCCTCGGTCCCTCCGCTGCGGCTGGAAGACTGTTTCAGAGCTGCACTGCTCAGGTGGCTGGAAAACATCTTCTAATTTCCTGACTATGTTTATTAGTGACCAGTTTATATCCATTTGTTCTTGTGCCAACCCTGCCTTTTGCTTTAATAGCTCTTTTCCCTCCTTCGTATTTACTTCCCTGATGTATTTATAGACAGCAATCATGTTTGCTTCATTTTGCTAGGCTTAACAAGCCAATCTCTTTTAGTCCTCTCTCATAAAACAGACTTTCCAGGCCCTGATTATGCTCCATCCTAGTTGCTTTCCTCTGCACCTGTTCCTGTTTGAATTCATCTTTTCTGATAAAGTCAAAACAGTTTCAAATCACTGAAATATCCCCCTGACTGCAGGACTGGGTTTTCCAGGCAGAAGTATTATAATAGGCCTTGATATTATTTTATAAAGTCTATGAACAAAGGCTATGTACTTTTGTAGATTCAGGTATAATCTAATTAGTACTTGAAGGACTACGATACTTAATAAAGCGGCTGTTCTGACTACCCAGGAGACATGTGGCCATGATTGGCATGAAGCAGATGCTTGCTCTGCCTGCGACATCGCTCCATTCAGTGCTGGGGGAGAATCTATTTATTTAACTCTACTGGTTAACCTTTATTTCTTAAGGTTTGCCATATCATCCATCAATTTGGGAGGATTGCTTTTCACAGGTGCAAATGAGTCATCACATGTTTGCCAGCTTGGAAAACATTTAGAAAATTAGGGGCTAGAACTTAAAAAAAAAAAAAAAAAAAAAAGGAGAGAGAAGAAATTACAGTCAGTCTCATGGCCCTTGCTAGGATGTGCCTGTCCTGCAAAAAGCAGAGATGGGTTTTCTTCCACCACAGGTTTTGTGCTGGTTTCTGAGATCCTTGTCAGCAAACGTCAGCAGATCTAAAGCTGAGCCCATCCCATAATGAAACAGTTATCCCAGCCTTAAAGGCAGGATTAGCTACCCGAAGTGGAGCAGAGAGCCCCTCTGCACTTTTTAACACCTCATGAAGAGATCTGGCTGCCAACAAAAGGAAAATCCTAATGTGTAAAAAATGCATAATAATAAGGACTTTGGCTGAGTGGAATTCCATCACGGATCAGATGAAATTGCCTTGTGCAACTCGCTGAGGGCTTCATGCTATGCTAAATGACCTTTGTACCATGTAAAACGGGCACTGCTGCAGGATGCGGGTAGAACCAGGGGCTGGGCTGCTCTTTTCTTTCCTCCCCCTATGGAGTTCAAGCTTGTCAAGAATACAACAAAAACGAGAGGGAGAAAGAGGGAGAAGAAATGTCCCACTGAATTTTTCATGAATGATTTTTGTCAGAGGAGAAGGAACATCTGTGTTTATGAAGGGTATGGGGAGCGGACACAGCAAGAGCAGGATGCGACCATCTGGTCCTGGGTACCCAAGGACACATGCAATGCCCTACGTGAGTGGTAAAATCCAACCTGTGCTGCAATTTTTAAGGTTAGAGCCGAGAAGTGCCCAGCCCTTGCCCTCTGTGCTCCCAGCCTGAGGCTACCTGCTTTGCACATGTGAAGGGATAATGACTCCCCGAGGGTTTGGGGCTGAGGTTTCGATGAGTGCTGATACTGAGCACTCTAAAAACCAAGTCCTGCCTGCCTCAAAATGATGAAAAATCCATGAGCGCCCCATTTGTTGGTGTGCCCAAGAAGGGCTGTTGATGAACTGGGTGTGGACATGACCCTGTCCACATGGATCGTCACCCGAGGCTGTTCATGTATACCTGCAGAACCTGGGGGGAGCTTTTCCTTCTCCTTTTCCTGGGATTTTCTCACCTTCCTTAGAGGCACCTGAGACTGGCAAGAGCTGGAAAGGGGAGGCAGGGAAGGATGTAGGGGCTGGTTTTTCTGGAGGTGTTAAACACTCCTAAAACTATGATTTTCTTGGATCACACACTTGGGGCTGCACTTGGCACCAGATTTGGGACCAGGAGTCAGTCTCCCTCCTGCTCAGACTGGCAGGAGCCATTGGGCTCCTTCCTTTTGTTTGTAGTAAGGGCTGTGACCCTTGTTGCAGAGTCAGGGGGAATTTTACTTAATTTCTCTCCTGTGTCATGACTGAAGATGCCCTTGAGCTCTCCTGCATCTTACAATGCAGTTTTGAGTCTTTGACTGTATGTCTGAAGTTTGTTATAGGGAGCAGTGCAGCAGTTTTTGTCCCATGGAGGTGAAGACATGTGGAACTGGCAGCTTTGGGACTGGATGTGTGTGGCAGGGCTGCCTGTGGTGGAGGAGGACTGAGCTCAGCATCAATGTGCTTATTGTCAGCTCTGCCTCCATCCTGTTTACTCCACTAAGGACTGGGACCAATGTGCTAGGAGCTGTACAAACACAATGCAAAAGCCTACTCCTGACTACCCAGAAATATTGCACAGAGGGTGCCATTAACAAGTAAACAGCACAGGATTCTCCCTTAAAAAAAGAAAAAAAGATGGGCACACAAAACTGGTTAGAAGAATCCAATATATCTCAACAGTCATGCTGTACATGTCTACAGAAGCAAGATATGGACATTTGTTGTCATACACCCAGTGGCTCTGTATTTGATTTGGCTAGGCATCAAGTCTTAAACTACCCAAGACCTTATCATTAAAACCATGGTAAGATTTCAAAATAAATTATTTTCAACAGAGCTTATCAGGTCAGCAGCCCCTGAAAGTTTGCCCAGGAGGGTGATGAAAGGCTCTGAAAGAAGCAAGTCTGCAGGTACAGAGCACCCAAAAATCAGCCCTTGAGTAGTTGTCAAGACTTGTGTTACTGATGTTGCCTTCTGCTCTCAAATAATCCCATACTGCCCCACACATACACACCCACGTATCCTGAAGGGTTAACAAGCCTGAACAGGCAGAGATGAGTATCTGCTCAATGGCATTAGATGCCTAAATTGCTTCAGTCTCCTGACAGCTCTCCATGTTGCTTTGCAGCTCTTCAAATAAAGATGCCCCAAGTAGAGATACAAAACTTGCAGAGCACACAGTATTCCCAAAGGTCAAATGGCACAAGGAAACACAGCCAAAGAGGAGAGATGAAGCTGGAGTCCTGGGTTCTTTTTCTACCCACTCCAGTGCCATTTTGCATGACCCAAAGCTGTTTATTCACTCTACCTCCAAATCTCTTTTCACCTATCTATGGAATTCATACCAACCTGCCAGGAATTTTTCATGAGTTAATTTGGTCTGGGAACATTGGAAGAGCTGCTACTGAAATGCAAAGGGGATTTTTTTTAATATTATTATTTTTATTAAACCTCGTTCCTCCCCCTACCTCTCCCTCCACCCACTGCCTGTGGCCAGAAGGTAACTCTGCACCTTCTGGGAGAATTACAGAGTGAGTGCTTCCACAAATCTCCCTTGAATTTTCCTCCTGAAGGGCTGGTATCATATTGTCAGAGATCTGATCCATATGGAGATAACAGGAGTAATTTATCCTTTGTGGAAATTCATCTTCTTGCCCAGACATCCTCAGTGCTGAAGCAGGGTGGAGTCTCTCTCTTGGAGGGCAAGCAGAAGTTGCCCTTGATGCCTGTTTTTCTGGTGGTAGTAGCAACATTTGACTCCGATGATGTCCGATGCCTGTTCCCTAGACTAGACAGCCACTGCCCAGACACAAGGGAGGATGTGTGTTGGCCTTTCAGCTCTTTCTCCCATGCTAGCATCCCCTTGGAGGGGTTTAGCTCTTGATGCAAAGCTTGATCTCTGGGCAAAGGCTAAGGAGGATGGAGGTCCCCTCTGCCCCATCATCTTTGCTTGTGACTGCATATTCATCATACTCTTTGTGGTAGCAGCAGGTGATGCTGAGCAGCAGGCCTTGTACCTCTCAGGAAAGACCATTCCCCAGGGCCATTACTAGACACAGAGCTCAATTTTTTTTTTTATCATCATGCTGCAAGCATCGCACTTGCTCCACCGTGCAGAGTTAATGGTGTTTTTCCAGATCCTATGACTCCACAGACAGGGCACATTTAGCCACATGCATTGTGCCGGGCAATGCTCCATGGTGCCTTCCCCCCATACCAACCAGTCCCCACACAGCAACCCCTTTCTTCTTCAGTTCAAAGTGCTCTGGCACTTCATCTGGAAAATCCTTTAAATCTACATTACCTCTGCCTTATTTAATCTTTTCGAGAGCGCTGACATCCAGTGCATGAAAAAGAGATTTTAGGCTGAAAGGAAAGCTGCCCCTGGTCACTTCTTGGGGCTAAGTTACAAACTGAATTGGAAACTGGAAGGTGAAAAGAATGTTACCTTCTAAGTGTCACATTTTCCTTTGCAAAAATGCCTTTAACTGAGTTGTTGCAGAAGGAGTAGAAATAGCATCAAGCCACAGCCTTAGATTTTTGCACTGAATGCTCCTAAACAGGTCCCTTTGGTGTTTGCCTTTGTTTCTGCAGAAATGAGGGCCACCAGGCACATACTTGGAATTTGGAAATCCCTCAGACCGGGAAGATTTATATCTCTGTGCTGAAGCACTGAGCTGCAAGTACCCATTGCTTACCACACTTCATAGCACAAACCAGATACATCCTCAGCATCAGCAGCACAGGTACAGCTCTGGGCACTCTCCAGGTATCAGAAAGAAAAACAAAGAGGAATCTGCAGGCAGCATCAATGTAGCTGAACATCGTAAATCTCTATTTATTATACCTGAAATCTGCAAACCACAATGCCATTTGGAGCTTACCTGGTTGAACTTAGGTGCTGCAGACTGTATTTGAGTTGAAGAATGTGCAGCAATTTACTGTACAAACATTCCCTCCATGCTGCAGGACCCAGGGCAGACAAAGCACTCACATGATCCTGGCTGGACCCCCATTGGCAGAACCATTTTAGGACACAGTCGGTGAGGACACAGCCTACAGCACCTCACCTCTCCAGGAGGCACAGCTGTCTCCAGCTAATTACTGACCAAAACGTATTTGAGGTCACCATAGCCTGAAAGTGCCTTCCTGCATCAAAACATCTATTTACGTAGAGTGGAAAAAGCATCAGCTGGCCCTCTGCAGATCCCAGCAGGACTGTTTATCTACTTGTCCTGGTGGATGTAGGGTTTGTAGGTGCCAGTGGCAGAGAGGAGACGGGCAAAGGTGCTGGCACAGGATGGGGAGATGCATGTACTCACTGTGCAGGTCAAAAGCAGAGGGAGGGAGAGGAAAGGCTTGCTGAAAGCAGCTCTCCAAGGCTGCTTCTTCCCCGTGTGCCTCACCAATATCATCATCATGAACCTCCTTGTTGCAGCTGCCCCTTCAGCCTGCACCCACAGCTGCACTGGGTTGCCTGACTGGGCTCACACCCTCGTGGTCACCAGCCCCTGGGGAAGCTCCTGTGCAGTGGCTGTCTCCTGGTCCCCTTACACGGGCCACCCTGGCCTCGTGTTTCTGAATTTAGCTTCTGACAAACTCCTGTGTCTGCTCCCTTTTCTTTTTTCCCCCATGATACTCACCTGGGCTGGGACACATCGATTTTGATAGAACTTAAGTTTAGTAGGAATTTTGCCCAATTAAGAAAAAGAGTTTCCCTATAGAAAAAATAATCACTGTTGTTTGTGAGCAGACTGTGGGACACTGATAAGAGCAATGTAACAGAATAAAATACTATTTATATATCAAACAGACTGACAAATGCTGATTAAAATGTCTCCTTTCACAATCAAATGGCAAATATAAAGACAGATTTTCTTATCTGTTAAGGAGCTTTTATAGCAGCCTAGGCCAGAAACCCTTTTATATTGTGCAATATCCAGTAATGTGAGTGCTCTTTACAGAAACAGGCATAAACCTTTGTTGCAGGGGATCTTGGCTCAGTCTTTTCCTCTGACAGTGACTTGATTTAAGAGGTCCTACTATGCCTCTATTCAGTTGCTTATGCATGGGCATCTAGTGCCATTAGACATGGCCTTCAGTGTCCTTCCAGCCTCCAGAAGGACACAGATGGCCAAAACACTTCTGTCTGATGTGTTGGTCCCTTCAGGTGCTTGAGATACTCCCAGTCTTGTCCAGAGGCAACAGATAGCCAGTCAAGGAGGCCAGATTGAACTCTCAATCCCCCATGCATCCCCCATGATTCAATTACAAAATTTGAACTACTTCTTCCTCCTTGTTTTTTAAAACAGCCTGCAAAACCTGGGGATGGGATCTACAGCAGGGTTCTCTCCTAAGCAGGTACCATTATGACCTTCTGTAATATACATAACGAAAGCAATTTACAGGAGAGCTCTTTCCCAGTGCATTGATTAAAGATTCCTGGGATGGCAGTTGAACTTCCCATGTATGTACCTCCTCCACGTGCTCTGCACCCACTGAGTATCAAAACAAAATACAAACAATCAGAAGCAAATTAGGTTTTATTTATGCAACAAAGATAATAGGCATGCAGGGCAGAGGCAAAGGAAGCTCCATCTCTGGCTGCTGAAGACCTCCCCATGAGCATCAGCTGGAGCCTGCCCTGCTCTCAGATTGGCAGGGCTGCGTCCACATCCAGCAGTCCCAGGTAAAGAGCTGGGCTCTAGTTAGGGGAAGGAAAGAGGGGGAAACATGGGTTGTGTTTGCACCAGAGTGCTGTGGCTTGCACCCTACTAGCTTGCGCGTTACAACAAGTGGTTTCATGAGCAAAAAGTCAGGATCAAATACCTTCCCTGAACAGATGCAGACAGCCAGGAGCTGGAAATGTGTGTTTGCTACCAAACCAGTGGGGCTTGGCTGTTGCTAGAAGCAGGGCCGTAAGGGAGGGCTGTGTGCGAGCAGCTTCATCAGAGCAGTCCCAGGACAAGCTCTGGTGCAGACATCTCTGACTCACTGGTCCTCCCAGCTTCGTCCTGGAGCAAGAGTGAAGAGCAAGCCCTCACCAGCCACAAAAAAATGGTCTGTGTTCCCCCACAGCAGCTGTGCAGGGATGTGAGCAAGCTGGAACTACTACTGGCTGCTCGATGTGCTTTCCATCCCACCTCTTTTATAGAGAGGATGAGCACAGAAAGTCTTGCTCACTTCTGGACCTAGAGCCCAGGATAATTAATGGGGTGCTAGGTGGCAGCAAACCAAGACCAAGAGACTGACAGCACAAAAAGGCAGAGACAAAACAGGGAGCTGAACATAGATCCTTCGGCGCAATTCACCCCTCTGGCAGGAGACCTCCCTTCTCCTCTATAAGGGAAAGCACTCCAGTTGAGAAGCTATCTTTCCAGTGTTTGTGCACACCTGATTTTGTCATTGCCTCCCATCACTGTCAGTGCCTACCTCTCCCAGGGTACCCCACATGTGCAATTGATACCTGGAGCTGCCCGAGGGGGGACAGGCTTGGCTCTGATGCCGGGCAGACAGGTGAGCGCTGCTGGTACCGCAGCTCCTCCGGGGGAATGACTACCTGATTTATCTCCAGCCAAATCCTCCCTGATGTAAATTGTAGAAGCTCTCTTGGCAGGGAGCCCCATCCCCTTATATAAGCTGAAATATTGCCCTTTGAGATTTATCCATTACTGCCAGACTGCTGAGCCGTCTGTCTTCAGCAAGGGCCCCAGAAGAGGAGAGGACGGTTGCGTTCGTACCGGTTTTGTCTGTGCAAAGTAAATATTATTGCGTATTCTCACCTGCGGCAGAGAGCCCAGCACCACTTGGACAGACATGCCTTCATTCTCTTGTGCTGAGACACTGGCTCAAATACTAGGAATTTAATTTGACCCTGTAAATATCTTTCGCAGTTAAACATTTGATTTTGGGCAGGAGGGAAGGCTCTTTCAGAGGACTGAAATTTATATACACACACAGAGAAAAAGACTTTTTAAGAAAAATTAAGAAAGCAGAAAATCACTGTGCATATGGGAAATGGGTTTTCAGTAAACTGTAATCTCATACCCCTTCTGGCCTTCCTTCCCTCCTTCCCACCCACAGAGATACACACTCACACCCTCCACACACACACACACACACACACACACCCCAAAACCTCTGGCCCCCACTAGAGCCAAACAGATGCCTGGCCCCTACCTGGCTGATCTCCCCACAATCAGCAGCTCTACGGTCAATTGTGCCCCCGTTTGACAGAGGGATCTTCTCCCCACCCCCATTAGATTGGGCTGTTCAACCAGTTGTGTTTGGAGACCTACATGTTTAAACTGTCAGAGAGATGACAAGCCCAGAGGAGGAAGGCGGCTATTCCCTCTGCAGAGCTCTGATAAGGCCAAGAGTCTGGTTAATAGACCTGGAGGGGCTGATGGGGTCTGCTGAGTTTTGAAGTGCTTGTTACATAGCTACAGATTGCTGAAGAGAGCAAAACTGGTGCCCAAGCAGTGTAAACCCAGAGATGGCGACAGGTAGCCTGGAATTACACCTGCTGAGACATTGTTCTCCTCATTTAATTTCACTTAAGCTGCCACTTGAACTTAAAGCCGTTTCCTTGCACGGAAGTTTATTAAGTGCCCTATGGCTGTTATTCCTGAATCCACTGTCAGACACTGGAACAAGGGGAACTGGTGCAGAGAAGCTCCTGGGTGGGATCTTACAGCAGAGCTGGCTCAGGTCTTCATGACTCAGTGACAATCCACAGCCCTGAGCAGCAGCATCGGTGGAGAACTATTATCCTGGAGAGGACACCTCTTCCATTTCCATCCTTGACCTCTTGACCTCTTTTGGAAAGATCTGTTTCAGCTCGTCCTGCCCAACCCAGCGCTTCGAGTCCAGCTCCGCTCTGCCGTTCCCACAGTGCCGAGGCCAACCGCTGCCTCTCCAAGGGGAAGCTGGCTCGGATGCGCTTTTCTCTGGCTGCAAGGACAGCGGGGAAGCAAATCGCTGGCTGTCACAGTATGAATTGCTGTGCCCCTTCCAGGTGCTTCCTCCGTTTGACACCTCTTGCTTCAGACACCTGGCTGCAGGGAAGAGCCTCACCTGAACCCAAAAAAAGCAAAACTGAGGTTTGAAGCATGAGATCCTGCACTAGGTAAACCCCAACTTACAGTAACGCACACCCCCATCCCCTTCAGTGTACTGTTGTGTTTCTCAAGGGCTGGGGGACCATTGTTAGAGAACAATGCAGCATTTTTATAAAAGAGTAGAGCACAGTTAATAAGTTCACTAACTGAGAAAAACACAGCCTTTTAATATCGCTCTTTGTGACTCATAGTGTGAGAGCCAGCTGTTACTACTGGAGTGAAATTCTTTGCTGATTAGTCTTCTAAAGGGCTTCCCAGATAATTAAACAATGATTTCTCTCCCCATTCATTCTAAGTGACAGGAGAGCCTAGCAAACCCACTAAGCATGGAAGGGCAGCATGTTTTCCCAAGCCTTATAGGAGCTTAGCTATTCTGCAGCTAATCAGGTGCTTAAACCCAGCCACAGATCCCCGCACCAAGGGACAGGCTGTCCCACCTTCATGGTGCTTCAGGAGTGACTTGGGTTTTGCTGTCCAAAGCTCTGAAACAAGTCTTTAGGCCAGAGCCATGTTTTCAAATATGAAAATATGACTGGAAGGATGGCCTCCCTAAGCAGGCAAAATTTTTTGCCTGAGCTTCCAAAGGAACCAAGTTTGTTCTGGGGTTTACATGAGCTCAGCAACACTGAAGGTCAATTAATCCCTCTCTATCCTGACTGTGCTGTGTTCAGGGCCACAACTAGAAAGAACAAGTGACCGATCTAGAGGCCATTTGAGAGTATTTTAGGGATAATCTGGTCTTCGACACATCTGATGTTTCCACTACATTTCCAAATCACACCATGATTCACAGCGGTTTGCTCAGGCAAGAATTTTAACCATACAGTCGTCTGGCCTCTCTGTGAACAGCCCCGTTGGTCTGGTGGTGTTATTATGGATTTCCACCAAAACATAAAAAACAAAGGAGAACCCATGTAGTCACCGGGTGTAACACTGTGATTTAGCTGATCAACGCAGGATCCAGAAGCAGTTGTGCCTACACTTGAGTAACTGCATCCTCACTTAATTTCACTTGTTTGGATTTTAGAGAGGCTTCTTATCTGATACCTTACTAAATCATCAGGAAATTTCGGGACTCAATAACCTCTGGACAAATTAAAGTCAGAAATGTATTATTATCACCAACAGTAAAAAGAGTTAACACATATTTTACCAACGAACGAGACTGGTTTGTAGCTTCACTCATGCTGAAACATTTTTCCAGTGAGCAGATGCTTTTATTTAATTGAAAACCAATCAGAAATATCTGAGACAGAAAAACATTGACCAACCATATAAATATGTGAAAATGATCTTGCAAGGTTTGCCCATTCCTAATTGAGAATCTGTTTCCATGGTTAATTGAGAATCTGTTTAGGGGCAAGACAGGGGTGGGATATATAGAAGGAGAAAATATTTAAGAAGCAAGTGCTCTATCAGCAACATACTGTAATGAGAGTCTAGGAAAAAAAATAAGTATGAATTTTATTTTTTAAACTAAGAGCCATCTGGCCATCTTGGCAAGAAGAAAAGATGCACCATTAGCAAAAGAGTCTTTCTGAAGAAGTTGTTCCAACCTAAGTGCAACCCACAAGGCATGTTCAGGCACTTGGAAATGTTATGGATTTGTAATGTCCCCACAACACCAGCACTGTTTAACCGTTGAATTAACATGTAAACTGAGGTAGAAAGTGGTTAGGTGGCCCTACTGTAGAAGAAAATCAGTCAGTGTTAGAGGCAGAAGTGCTTCTCTCTTTGCTCTGATGCTGAAGGAAGCATCACCCAACCGTAATGCAACCTGGAGATGGAGTGAACTCTGATGACAGAAGATTTTGGATGAACTGTCCCCAAACCTGGAGCCATGAAAGCAATGGGTACTGCAAAACTTTCCGTGAAAGCCTGGCTGGGGGAGGACTCTACTATAGAAAACTTGCATTTAAATAGCATTAAGAACTTAGCCTGACAAAAGGCAGGAAATTCAAAGCAAAGGGTGACACTTTGTCTTTAACTTACATTTTTATGCCTTTTATTCCTTTCTTCTCCACAGTGCAAATCAAGGACAGGGGGTCAAAGTGATCCCTTCAGAAACTCCCTGCATTCAGTGATGTTCCACCAGAAATGTTTAGTGGCCCAAATCATCAGACTAAACCACTTTTTCTGGGCACTTTTTCTAGGCACGGTTTTCTAATTCACAGTGCAGAAGACCTCCACAGCCACCTTTGTCCCAGGGGACGAAGTGCTGTCCAGCAATGTGAGTCCCAATCCCTTGCCCCTGGAGAAAAGGTTAGTGAGACAGAGGCACTGGGAGACAGGAAGAAATGGGGGATGCCTTGCAAATCAATAATGTTCCCTTTGATCTGAGAAGAGTGAAGGAAGGCAGAACCTTTTTCAGATAACCCCTAGAAGGGAGCAGTCCAGAGCATGAAGACGGAGCTTCAGCAGAGGCTGGAAGATGTACCTCTTGTAAAAGATAAATGCTTAGGAACCCCAAAGCTGAGCTTCCTGGGCAGGAGATAGCTTCTGTACTGTCATCTTTAGTTCAGTAAGATACAGTTTTTACACCTGTTGAAATCATTTTAAAAAATGCTAAAAAACCCCAGCAAAACTAGCCTGAATTTAGGGAATTTTATAGCTCTGCCGGGAGTCCCAAACATGGGGTAGAAGTTCAAACCTAAGGTCAAAGTTCTACTGCTTCGAATTCCTTTTTATTAGCTGTGTCCTTAGGAAAAAAAAAAAAAACAAAACCAAACCAAACCAAACCAAACCAAAAAAACCCCACAAACCAACAACTTTAAGTATCACTACATCATTTGCCACATGAAAGGTCCCTGCTGATCTGTCTGTGCAGTTTCTAAGGATTCTCAAAGTGAGGGCACGATGGAGGACTCTCCTGCCCATCTCACTGGAGCCGTTTAGGACGCTCTTGCCCTCAGCTCTCTGTCCCTGCAGCACAGTCCTGACTCCGGTGAGCTGAACTGAAGGGACAGTGTGAACACTCATTCATTAGTCTGCTCCTGATCAGGAGGAAGAGGAACTGAACCTTGCTGGCAGGTTTTTCGGGTGGCAGAACTAGCAGCAGATGCAGTAACCAACATCTGGGAATTAAGGCTGGCTTTTAAGCTCTCTGCTGTTGTAGATGTTCCCATGCCCTTAGAGTCCTCTGTGGGCAGACTTAAAAACTGGGTTGAGATGAGCCATTGCTTTACTCACATAAAGCTGGAATGGGACAACTAATTTCCACCCATGGCCTTAAATATATGCAAGAGCCTCCTTCTTCAGGGACCTGTGTCAGGAATCCCAGGGCAGGTGTTCTGGTGTGGAACTGGGCAAAAGTGAAGAGAAGCTGCTCAGGGGTCATAGGAGTAAATACATCCAGGACATGAGGGGCAGATTTAGGGACTTTAAGAGAGAGGCTGGGGATGCAGTGCCCCTTCATTCTCCACACTCATGAGGAAAAATTGAGGTAACTACAGACTGTCCCAGCCAGCACACTGAATAACACAGAAAAAAATCCCTGCTATGCTGTGAAATGTGCACTGTGATGAAGTCTGTCCAGTTTGAGCCACTGGACCAAATTCTTGTGGCAGGTACATGGGACTCATTGCTCTGAGCACAGAGTGCCACTGGGCAGCGCTGCAAGGTCTCCTGGTTTTGCTCTTCTTGTGCACTGGAAAGTGGATTTTGCCAGCAGAGTTCAGCTCACTAAAGAAGGATCGATTTAGCAATGGTGGTTTTGCTACAATAAGTGTGACTCACACTGATGGTGTAGCAGAGCCCTCCCCACACAGGCTTGGCTCCTGCACTGAAAGAACAACCATCAGTTAACCAAAGGAGCTTTCACACCAGCAGGAGAATTCCTTGAAAAGGAATGGCATTGCTTTTTTGAAGAGAGTCTCCGGGTGAATAATTATCCTAGGTTGAATCTTGGCCTTCCCAATCTTGACGGTCCCTTTTTAACTGCACCGAGAAGGGAGCACAGCAGTGCCGCAATGAACATGTTCATGTTTTCAGGGGGAGCTGCACATCCAGATAAACCCCCTTCTGTTCACCCACCAAGCACAGCCCTGGCATTGTGGCTGACACTAAAAGACTGATTTTTGGTGCCTTCAACCGCTCATAGCAAGTCCCCAGCAATCTCAGCTGGTTACGTATCGATAAAGTAGTAAAACCCCAGATGCAAGCACAGTATCTTCTTCAGCCTGGGGATCTGTGGTGGGCTAGGGTTTAGTTTTGTCTTTTTTTAAGTACTAGGAAAAAAAAAATATATAGTCAAATCTCTCTGCCACTCTTAATTAGCAAGGGGGAAAAGCAGTGCAAGAAATAATTAGCAGAGGCAACTTTCTTATAATATGAGACCACAGTCAGCCACCCCAGGCGATCCAAACACATCTGATCTGTGCAGGGGCATTCAAAGTCAGCTACAAAAGCAGAGGAACTCCTCCACATCCAAATGTTACTGCCCTCCTTATATTGCACTATAAAACCGGGGTGTCAAAAAGGCTAGAGATTTTACACTTAGTGTCAGTGTTTTATAGTCATTAGACTAATTATGTTGGTGTTTTTACCACCTTTATTCTACTAATTGGCCTAAAAGCCAAACAGGGACATCATTACTTTACACAAACAAGCAATTATTGGGCTATAAACACACCCTGGTTTGTGTTCCCTGGGTGAGGAGGGAGCTCCTAATGCTCTCTCTGTGGTGTCTGCCACAGTAACAGGCATTACAGATGCACTTGACTTTAGCTCTCCTTACAAAGAGGCCTCAAAGCTGCTGATACACGAGAGAAACTGGATATTTGTTACCTCCCTACAAACAGATTAAGGAAAATGGCATAACTCCAGGTTCAGCCCATGCATTGCTCTTTCAGTGCCAGGGTAGCTTGGCTTCATTTTTGGTTGGGATGCATCGTGTATTTGCTTTCCTAGAAAGGGACAGCTCAGTGAATGTGGCCAGAATAATCTGTTTATGAGACACCCATAAGAAATGTTTTATTTCCAAGAAATTTGGTCTCCTTGCAGGCTACTGGGTGAAACATTAGCTACAACTTTCCAAGACTTGTCATTGCCTAGAGCCCTGCAAAACACATCTGCTTTGCCCGAAAAGGCAGCATCTTCCCAGGTTATGCTCCCCGGGAGTTCCTCACCAGCTATTGCTCTCCCAGGTGGGCAGTTTCAGTAAACGCTTCCAAAAACCAGCAACTACATTTCGTTCCTCCTTGCATGGCTGGGAAGGCCCTATCTGCTGGTTACAGTTTTTCGCTCTAAGGCTTGATGCATTTCATGTGTGTAAGCACTATATCTGTTTGAAATTAGACTTATTAGAGAGCAAACGTTTGCACGGGTTAGAAGAGCTGGGTTATGCATCACCTGGCAGCAGGACTGCCAGGGCTCAGAGACCTGGGCTCTTTGTCACCCACAGCAAATCTTTTCAGTACTGTAACTCCTCAGCAAAACCCTATCACACCCAATTCCAGTGATCGTGTGTGCAAGGGGTGCTTTAGAGAGCTATGAAGAAAACAAATTCACCCCAATATTACCACACTGTCAATATCAGTAGTATCATGCTCTAATACTTATTTTATTTTACCACCATGGAGATAGCCGCTCTTCAGGTGAGGTTATAAACTTGAATTTATTTTCGAGTAGACCAAATGTTGACCATTCATTGTCTTAAAGAGGCCATAGTGATTTTTCTGTAAGCACTGAGATATCAGGGAGAGATTGGGGCAGTTTGGAAGGGGGAAGGTTTATCTCTGGCAAAGCAGGGAATGACCTTGCACCTCCCAAAATTCCCTCTCCAGTTTCCCCTGGTGATAGTTCCCAGTTCTGATATTAAATTGAAATGCATCATTTTTATGAACCGTTAATAATAGATGTGCTTCCTAGGAGGAAGATCTGCTTTTTAATGTCGGTTGAAACAACCTGTGTGATTACTTTGAGTTCTGATGCTGAAAACGTCTGTGTTTTGCCTAAATAAAGTGCTCGGGAGTGAGGCTTTTTTACGTTGCTGAAGGGCTTTGAAATCCTTGTGTCCTTACTGTGCCACTGTTTTTTTAGCCCTTTCCCTAAAGACTTCATCAAGGACTCTCACTTCAAAACTGATGACACAATGTGGTCCATTAGAGTTAAATTACATATGAAGTAAAGTCAAATGCTCAGTATTTCACAAATGTTTTCTGCAGCATGACTCTGGCTGCTGTATTTACTGAATACATCAGATCTTTGACTCTACAGTTTCTTAAACAAGACAAGTTTTTTGTTTGTTTATGTTCCATAAATCCATTTAAACTGAGCTATAATGGTTATTTTTAAGCTATCTCTGAAACTTTTCTAAGGGACTTCTGTAATATCCAACAGAGCTGGCTCTTCTTTGGAAAGAAGAAAATGCAGCTTCAGTGAGAAACACTATCTGAACAATGTCTTCTTTAAACAGCCCCCAGAAGTACTGCATTTCCAACTCTAAAGGGAATTCAGCATCAAAGGTTGATATGACCCTATCAGCTAGGGACTGTCATGTTATCTAAGTGCCCGCATATCAGGAGCATGATAACATTGTGTGCTTCACAGCTGCTGCAGAAACGACATATTTTCTGAATTAACCTAGGCTCAGATTCATATAAACTTTCCCTGATAACATCTGCCCAGGATCCTCCTCTGAAAATGTGCAGAGATCCTACCCAGGCCAGCTCGCTTCTGCAACTGGGAGCAGATTAAAAACTGAATCAAAACACCTCCGTCCCTGGAAAAGTCGCGCTTGGTTTTGTGATGCCCACCCCATGAAAGAAACGCTGCAAAAAATGCCTAGCAGCGAAGGTAGAACAATGAAGATGTCAGGCGGCTTCTTGGGAGCGAGCCGCTGTGTCTTGTCATGCTTGGACATGAACGGGAAAAAAATGTCTTTATTACCCAGAATGGTAACCTTGAAGTGCACTGGCTGCTTGATCCTATAACTTTTCCATTAGAAGAGGGTGCCCGCAATCCTAATGAGGCACAATAAGTAGATTATGAGACTCCTTTTGTTTTGCTAAACAGCAGCTTTTTCTGCTGAGAGTATCACAAAGGTGTGCGGGGCCCTGGAGCGTGGGGCCGCTGGGGCTGATACGCTGATTTGCGCGGCCGCGGAGCAGAATTGAAGACAGCATGGATGTGCAGGGGAGCCATGGGGGGCGGGTGCCAGAGCTGCCTAAATTAGACTCATCAGTATAGAGGCTCTGCCCATTGTATCTGGGCTATAAAGCTGTCAGAGAGGAGCCCGTTTGAAACGTTCCCTCATTCCTAGCCTGGCGCTTCCTCCGCTCTCAGCAGAGAGCTAAGCCCCGGGATCTTTTGTTTGCATGAGAAACCACTGGCATCTTACATTTACAAGGACTTTTAAGGCTCTGCTATGAAAAATAACTTTGTCTCGAAAATACAGGGGATTTTGTTGTTGTTGGGTTCCTTTTAATTGCATGCAAACCAGCTAGTGAATGTGTGCACTCCTCTGAGAAGTTATTTTTACAGAGAGATCAGTGGTCATTTAAGATGCAAAGGAGAGCTCAGCTTTTTACCAGGCTGCAATCTTTCCACCTTGCATATTCATTTCGATGCCTAGAGGAGGAGACTGCTCCAGGGGAAAAAAGCAGGAATGGATTCCTGACTCTGTGAAGGGGCTGGATCTGGTGGAAGGATAAGAGGGAATAGCAAGTGGGCCCACTGCCCCTGAAACGGGCTTCTTAGCAATGTTCCTGTAGCCATTCATGTGCCGGATGGATGTGGATAAGGTATTTAGGAGTGGTCAGACCAACTTGCTGGCTGAGATGCAGAGTGCAGAATTGCATTCTTGTTTCCTGTTGGTTTTAATTAGGCCACCTGACCTTAGAGGACTGAGGTTGTAGAGTTGCAGGTCAAATGAGGACCCTGTAGCATGGCTGTTGATGTGAAAGGAGAAAGCCTGCACAGCCAAGCAGGAAGTTTCTTCACAGCCTACTTAGATGTTAGCTGGCTGCTTGTCATCGCTCTGGCTGAACTGGAGATATATGGAGAAGAGTCTCTCCTATTCTACTTTGGCCTCTCCATGTGAATCTGGCAACAGACAGAGAGAAAATAGAAATCTTGAGAAAACAAGTAAAAGTAGCTGGGGCTTTCAATCTCTGGGAAGCTCTGCTTTGTATGACAAATGTACTCCTGGTACACCTTCAAGTGGGCAAGGTTGCCCTGGTCTCTGGGCCTTCCTGCCCACAAGGACATTTGTGCTAATCCACGTTTTGCCAGCAAAGTACTTGAGTGTCTGGACACAAGGCATAAGCAAGGATTTTCTCAAACTAGAAGGAAACTTTTGAGTATTCTGTTCTTTTGATGGAACTGAAATTACTTGCTGGGGAGTTTCTCTGACAGTCTTTGGTCTGGAATTGCATCTGAAATACTATTTTCCTGTGGATTTAGTAGGTTCTGAGTTTTGTAATCCCCCAGAACCAGTGCAAGTGTTTCTACTGATCTGGGAGAGTAAGAGGGAGAGGAGGCTATCAGTCTGTCACTGCACATTGCTTCTTGAGTATGATTATTACTTGCTATTTTAATGCAGTTTATGCATGTTTAGAAAACAGTATTAACTCATCATGGACTGAGATCCCACTGTGTGAACCACTGGACCAGGGCAGGTGGACACTGCAAAGCTAGCTCTTTTCCCAGAAAGGCTGACCCAAGGCACCAACAGTCAAACATGAAGCAATGTAACCAACTGTGCCACCCCACAAGAGCAGACATTTTCCTACCTAGTCATTTGTCACAGTCCAGGAAAGAAGACTCAGTTATGTGGTCACATCAGTCAACATTCGAATCAATGGCTGGGATCATCTCAGTCAGCTGAAATAAAGTACAGCATAAATGTAATGGAACTGATTAAAGTTATAGCAAAAAATGATGCACATAGAGGATTTTAGATGTCAGATACTTTGAATCTTCTTTGTATTTGCAAAAAAGCAAAGCAATCCTTTCAAGCAGCTAATAATGATTTTTACCAACACCAAGACATGTTACAGGTGTGTTGTTGGGACCTACCAGCCCTACATGAATATGCTGCAGTCTTGGTTTGGACCCAAACTTAACAATTGAGTAAAAAAGCCCTTCTAGACACATCTTTTCCTTAGACTATATCAATGAAGGATTGATTTGGAGGGTTTTTCCAAAAGATTTTCTCTTTCATCTCCCAAATCCCTGGTTGGTTTTACTTTTTTTCTTCCCATCGCTGCCCCCTTCTTGCTCCACAGTGCCACAGGACTCTGGGAGCTGCCTCCTTCCAGTGCTTGGATAAGGACTCTGCTCGCAGTCACAGCAAGCCTCTGCATCTTGGCAAACACACTGCAGAGCATGACAGTACACGCAACAGTACTTTTAAAATCTCCCTTTCTGTGGAATCAAAAAAACCCCAACCTGTAGCCTGTTTTCTGAGAAACCAAGGAAGACCTCTGCAATGTTGGGCTGCAGGATGGATCAGAGTGGGGTGCCCAAAACCATCAGCATGAACAAAGGCATCTGTGCTACCCTGCTCTGAGGACTGTACATCCTTCACAAACCACCCCGAGAACCCACATCGGACCACTTGGGGACAGCAACAGTTGTTGGGAAGCAGCTGGGGATGTTGCAGCATCAATATCTTCCAAGATACAGGAGGCAGCCTCAGGTTGCCCAGTCACACCCTGGATTTCTCCATGGAGCATCTAGGGATGTGTTTAAATAAAAGTTATTGCTGAAAATAAATCTTGCTTTACAACTGTTTTTATTCTTGGCAACAGATGAACCATTGGAAAAGGGACTGTTAGAAAACAAATCTGAATCCGTATTGTTGGCCAAGGCATAAAATTATTCTCCAAAATAAAGCATAAAACTTGTTAACAAGCAAAGCACACTATCAGATTCAATGACAACAGAAGCAAGCAAAAAAATATGAAAACCTGTTCCAGGCACTCTGAATGCAGTCCTTATGAACTAGACCCTTTTCAGAGATGTCATTTTATTTCTTTCCCATTTTTGTTTTTAAGGGCTTTGTTTTATTTTTAGCAGCAATCCTGTTTTTTCCTTTTTCTGATATTTTTCTGTAAGTAATAATTGGTTCCTTTGTGGCACCATTTCCACATTGGCAGTGGCATGTAGTGCTTTCTTGGAGGTGGCAAGAAAAAAGGGAGTGATTTGTTTCAATGGGTTATTGTTGAGTGAATGCAAATATCTGCAGCCACTGGAGCAAATAGGAGCAGGGGATTAGGCGCAGGAAACTGGCTGAGTGGCATAGGCCATCTGTCCCGGTCCTGAGAAAAGAGGAATCTCGTTTGCAGTGTATGTTAATTAGTTAGCTGATTGGCTCAGCTGTCACCTTTGCAGAGTGAAAGCACACGGGCACAATTAAATTCATGTCCATATATGTTTATCAAAGCACATGTTTTTAGACCGCCTTGGTTTTTAGGTGTAATTTTGTCTTCTCAGGGACCTAGAGGATTCTTTGCTATTGTGCCCACAAATGGAGGGGAGGAAAAAAGGAAGAAAGAAAAAAGAAGGAAGAAGAAAGAAAATACCTTAATTAAAACATGATCTGGATTGTTTGCTGAAGCGTCTCTGGCCGCATTCTTTAATGCACTTGAAATTACCCATTTGCATCAATAGGCGTTAGCTGAATTTATTTCTATTCAAATGTATTCCCTTGATGTTTCCACAGAAGGTGGTAGGTTTGGAAATACATGTATGGCAAGTTTGGGCTCCTACGGTGCCCCCATTCAAACACAATGTCAATATCCTACACTTAAAAGGGACCCGTTAGTTAAAGTAAAACACTCCCTGGTTTGGGGTGGGTTTTGTTTTTGTTTTCATTACATTGACATCTCCAAGGCAGCATCCCCAGTAACTTTCCTTGGGAAGAAGTTGTCTGCTTGCAAGCCCCAGGGAGTTATTTCCCATGGTGTCATTTCAATTATTTTTGATTTATTTGTTTACTGTCTTCCAGTCCTTGTCAATGCACAATAGGCCACGTCTCCCCCTCCACGGGCACACGGGGCCCTGCCTGTGGGGTTTCAGGATGATGCAGAGCACTGTAGGAGACACAAACATCTGCCCAGCCACTCGCATACTTTAGGGTCTTGTGCAGAGAGGGCAGGAGAGGGAAGAGGGCAGGTCGGGGGTTAGGGATCCTCCCTGACTGGGGACACTGGCGTTGACCTTCACACAGAGGCATGAAAGAGCTGCAGAGCCTCTCAGTCCCAGGCTGGAGGAGCAGCCAGGGAGAGAGTCTCCCGAGGCTCCTTCTCCTGGTCCCAGGCTGGAGGAGCAGCCGAGGACAGTCTCCTGAGGCTGCTTTGCAGCAATGGAAGATTTTTTTCCTTACTGGCCTCGGAGGAGAAACCTGTCACTCAGCCCACTTGGCTCAGGCAAGTCCTGGGGAGAGGAGCTGCCTCAAAATGTCCCAGCCCAGTGCCATCAGGCTGCATTCACAGCCCCAGCTCCCCCAGAAAAACCCATAGTGTCCTTTCCATCTCTGGCAGTATCTGGCCATGCCTCCTCAGGCTACAAAACCATCCAAGGGCCATGTCTTCATGCCTTGGGGAGATATTTCACCCATTGTCTGCCTGCAGGGACTCCCCAGAAGCCAACAAGTTGATTCACAAGGCAGGGAGGAAAAACAAAATGAACTCCCTTTATTAAAAAAAAAAAAAAAAAAAAAAAAAAGAAGCAAGAGAAAATGCATTCAAAGTTCCAATGGCCAGAAGCAGAGGAGGAGATGTTTATATCCAAAAATCGCAGCTCCTAGTTCTGAGCCATGTAAAAGGAAGATACATTTCTATGCTAGGGGCTTGCATCCTGCCCAGGGAAAATGGGGGTATCTGCATGGTGATAGGGCTGCTTCCAGATGATGGGCCATTTTAATACCCAGCATCTTTGAATGCTCATCTCTGCAGAAATGAGACGTCTCCTGTGTGCACACAAATTGTAGCAACCTCCAGGTAAACATATGTAATACCTTCTTGTCCTGTTTCATAGGGCTTACACTCTTTACCTGCTGAGGGTTTCCTTTCCTTCCTTCCTTCCTTCCTTCCTTCCTTCCTTCCTTCCTTCCTTCCTTCCTTCCTTCCTCCCTTCCTTCCTCCCTTCCTTCCTTCCTTCCTTCCTTCCTTCCTTCCTTCCTTCCTTCCTTCCTTCCTTCCTTCCTTCCTTCCTTCCTTCCTTCCTTCCTTCCTTCCTTCCTTCCTTCCTTCTCCTTTTTTTTGACCTGGGGTGCAGAGGTGCAGATGTCCAGGCATATGTTGCCTCTCTGTCCCACTGGAAAGGTGAAAACTGGATTGGGTGAAAACCCTCTCAGAAATGCTGAATCCCACCACAAAGGACACCTAAGAAATGTCACCAGTATGGCCTTTGATGGGTGACACAGGCTGTCTTGGAAGTATGTTCAGCCCCTGGCAGAGAAAACACACACATATCTAGTCACTCCTCTGCGTGATTCATGGGACCTGGCCAACTATGATATTTCCTAATACCTTTCATTGGCATCACACTCTTATGGGTTGTGTGTGTAAATGTGTGTCATCTTCCTTTTTAAGATAAAACACTAAATAAGCTATATTTATGGAAGATCAGCAGATGGCCAGCAAGCTGTGAAAAAAAATTATATTTGTCAGGCTTATAAATCTGAGAGGGGAGTTTAAGCAAAACTCCACAGCACTTGATGAAATTAATTTCTGGAATCATATTTTGTCTCTGCAAAATTATTATCTCAGGCCTTCAGTGCACAGAGGGTGCCAGGAGTTACATGGGTGCCATAATGACAGCATCTAAATGCTTCTGGGGTGTTCTCACAGGCCCCGAGGGAGGCATGGCACTGCTGTCCTCACAAAACAGAGGGAGAAGAACTGGGCTGCTCAAGCCTGTGCTGAGGATCCCACAGCAAAGAGGGGAACTGAACAGGGGCCAGAATTTGGTTTCAGGTGACATGGGAGACATGAGATGAGCACAAACCTTTCCATGCACCCTACACCAGGTGCTTATGGCTGGAGCAGTGCATCCGTGCTGACTCTATGGTATTTCACTCACTGGCTCTTCTGGACATTAGTGAATATCCCATGCCTTTGCAGGGGCTTTTGGAAGCCTGGGAGAAGTCCCAGTGTGAGAATAAAGAGAAAAGCTAGTGAGGCTCAGGAGGGCAGAGACAACTTGTGACTGTGGTCTATCAGCAAGGAAAAGGTAGGATCCACGTAGGAGCGAGCAGATGTACTCCCAGCATGGTCCCAGAAATGGCACGACTAATGCAAGACCAGAGCTACCCCTTTTTTCTTTAACCACTTCGAAAAAATGTATCCAGACATTCATGTCACAGCACTGCAGTGCTTTTTCTCGTGTCCTAGCCAAGCTACAACCAGTTTTACTCCCTTCCACTACTGGAGACATAGGGTCTGACTAAACAGGGTTTAGAAATACATCTAATGTATCAGCAAAGATTGCCAGAAGTCCTAATTAAGACAGGTAAAAGCTGTGCATCAACATCAGCCAATCGGAGTAATCCCTGGGAGTTCCCCTCACTAACACAACAGGTGTAAAAATATAACTTGTCCCCTCTACAGGAGGTTTTAGGATGAATTAGCTGAAACGTTTTTAAAATACACTTTTCCTTCTAATTTAAACCAGCTTGCTGCATGAGGTTGCTTTGGAGTCATAGTTTTTACAGGCAGAGGGTCCAAGATGCTGTTTTACAAAGGGATTTAATTCATAGCAGAGCATGGGATGACAAATCTGTGCAGTCATGGGAGGTGGGAGAGCACCGCTGTGTTGAGGAGGTGAGCTGTGCCAGCAAGCGCCGAGCATCCGCTGGTCCTTCCTCACAATAACTCCCTTTCCACCACAGTTATTATTTGCTTTTCTAACTCCCTTTATCAATAGAATTTATTATTAACAGGAGGAAGCATAAGTTCATGTACAAAAAAATCCAGTCCTCCATGGTCGTTACTCTTAATTACACTATTACTTGATTCAGGACTACCACAAAATTATTCTGATTTGCCACTGCCTCACATAGATGTTTATACCAGCATAAATTGAGTGCTAAATGGGTGTAAATCAATACCAACCCCTGAGCAGAGATTTCTGGCGTGGCAGTATTTTACATTGAATTTTTGTAGTGGTAAAGGATACCATATACAACAGTGGAAAATCGTCTCCTCCATCCCTAATTTTGACTGCAAGACCTCTAAAATGGGGAGCAGCCCCCGCTTGCCAGAGCATTTCCAGCAGTGATCCTTATATACCCACACACGATTTTCCTTGCAAATCCTTGCTACTTCACTTTTTTAATCCTCAGCCTTCACATTTCCAACAGTAAGTGATAGCTCTGCATCTCCCAGGTCATTTGTCTCCCACAGGGATTGGCAATTCTCCGTGTTTCATTTAAGAGTCGCCTCTCAACAGCCAGAGTTTTGCTCTGAAAAAATAAATAAAGCTTCTCTTCACATCCCTTGGAGAAAAACCCTCCCCAAAACCCAGTGAGAATCAAAGCTGAACTATGCAGGAGAGATTATTCCTTAAAAAGGACCAGTGAGGTTATTTTGGAAGACAACTGCTGGAGGTACTGTGAGAACATTGATATCCAAAGCTGTCATAATATTTGACCCTCAGAAAATAGGAATGTCCATCCCTTGGGTAAACTGGGATAATATTAAATAAGGAGAGGGAAAGAAAACACTTGTTGTCTTTCGGAAGAGGGACGCAGGGCTACAGCAGCACTCCTCAGCCGAGCGTGCAGGCAAAGCAGAGATCAAAAGTGAGCTTCAAGTGCTTCCAGTCAGGAGCCTTTCATCTGCAGCTCTGCAAGCGTTTAGAGATGAAAGTCCTAGAGTTTCACTGGGAGTGACAAAAAACATTCCTTAGGACCTTGCTTGAAAGAGTGGCTGTCTGCAGAACAGAATTATATTTGGGGTTTGTGCTCTTTTTCTTTTTTTTTTTTTCCCCATCCCTAGGACATAAATTATACACGCTGGGCCAAATGGTAGACCAGCTGCAGGCAAAGAAGGTGGTGGTTGGAAGCAGGGTCTGCTTCACCGCTGCGGGTTGCAATCCCAGCCCCTTCAACCAGACATGTGCAGGTAGGGTGGTCTAATTCTCGCCAAGAAAAGGGTCTTGGATTTAATCTTCTTCTGCTGCAGGTCTACAGAGATGCGTGGCTGTCTCCAGGAAAGCAGCCGGGGAAGGAGGCGACCAGACTGCGGCTGCTGCGGAAAGCATCGCGTATGCAACTATTCAGCAAATTCTCGCAAATGACGGTTCTGTTCTCAGAAATCAGGATCACTCAACATACGCTTCACAAACAGGGGAAAAAAAAAGGCATGGAGGATAAATTCATGGGATAATTTATTCACAATGAATAATTCAACCAGCAGAAGTGACTACTCCAAAGATCGGGTCAAAAGTTGAGTACTTGAATAAATGAATTGCCCTTTCACAAATATAAAAAGCAGAAATCTCAATATTTATCATTTGCAGACACACAAATATTCCAGAACAACATTTTCTAATGAAGTGAGTAGGGGTGTTAATAATAAATTCTATTGATAAAGGGAGTTAGAAAAGCAAATAATAACTGACTGGAACATGTTTATATACGAAAAGTGACTTTTCAAACAAACTGTCAACAGTGGGCTGCATTATAAGACTATTAGGAAATAGGAACTCTGTAAATAACTTGCCTACCACAGCAACTACTGAACCTACTGCCAGTAAATAAGCATTACGTTGGAGCACGAACCAAGCTGTCGCAAGCTCAGAGACATATGGCAAAAGCGCAAGCAGAGAGGCTCAAGATCCACAGTTGAGACCAGACATGCAGCCCATCAAGGCAAAAACTGGGAAGCATTGGAGACCTTTCCCCATGTCACACCCTAGCAGAGTCACATCCCCTCCCTGGCTGGGCTCGAGATGGGTTTTGTAGCCGCTGCTGCCCAAGGACTCCGATCATGTGTACAATGTACAGCCCGCACAGTGTCCCTGCCGGGTCTCCACCGCAGGGCAACCAGAGACACACTTACCTCCAGCCCAGTGAGCGTGGCCAGCACATCTTTTTCGCCAGGACCAGCCACATCTAGGCTGCTTCTGGTTGGGGCAAACCCATGTGAAGTGCTCAGCTGTAACATGCCTGCCCCATCCATTGCCTCTCTGCAGGAAAATGCCCATAGTGGCTCGTTGTGCTTTCCTGAACAGACATTGTCCACAGTTCCTCCAGGATTTTTTCCCACAGGGGTCCAGACTGACCTCACTAGATGCTGTCATAGCATGAACAGATGCTGAGGTCCCCCTGCATGCTCTGAGAGTCTGTCCTCATGACATTTCATTATTGGCCCACCTGCTGTACCATTGTGGCAAACCTGCTGTTTTCCAGTAATTAGAGGGGCAGATTGATACAGAGGTAGGAGCTGATCTGGGCTTATCAACTCACTTCACCCAAGTTACTGCCAGTCATGCTTGCTCATGGCTGATCTAAGCCATGGGAGGAATTCATCAGTCCTGGGGAGTCCTCTGCCACCTTGCTGGCAGCAGTAACTGAACTTCAGCCAAACCAAGGGGAATTTGATTCAGTGCAGTTTGGACTGATCAAAATTAGGGTGCAGGTCCTGTGGGTTGGCTTAATCCACTCTTGAAGTCATGCCTTGAGATCACATTTGGAAACACGGAGGCACTGGGTGGAGAGTGAAATTCAGTTTTTCCTTATACTGGGCATAGCTGTAGCGATCAGAGCTCTCAGTAAAGATCAGTCTCTGGCACATGGGGCACAGGAGAAGTGACTTGAGGCACCAACAGCCCAAATAGGGGGGGAAGGAGGTTGATGAGAGATGGAGGCACAGCTAAGTGGGGTTGGAGATAAAGTGCTGCTTTTCTCTTGCAATGGGGGTGCAGACTAAAAACACCCCAAGTACTACCTTCCTATGACATCCTTCACCTGCCCTGAAGAGCAGACATCTCCTCCACCTACCCCTGAAAACCAGCTAGGTGTTACTGAAATACAAAGAACAGTGAAACACTGCCCAGATGGTTTGACAATGCAGGCAGTGTATACAGCCTGGAGCAGGATGGAGAAGGTGGTCTGCTGGAAGGGGGACCCTGGGAAGGCTGGTGTGCTGAGCATCACTTTGCTCTGCCACAGCCCTGCCTGCTGTGACCAGCCATGGGCCATGCAGTGACCTGGTAGCCAAGGTAGGGACTCTCACCCCACTACTCCAGAGTCCCCATCTCACTGCAACCTGAGCACAGCCTCTCCAACCGACTGCAGACCCAGACCGCAAGAAAGTTGGCTTGATTGGATTTTTTAAAATTTTATTTTATTTCTGGAGAAAAAATAGAAAAGGCCATTTTCAACTTGGCAACAGGAATAACAAACACATGAGTACGAGAGCTGACAGCCTTAATTTGTGGTTACATTTCTACAGCTTCATCTCAACAAGTATTCTGGATGCAGGGGAGCAAATAGTGCTCCTACCCTATAAAAGAGGTACAGGGGGGAAGAATGTGGTGCAGTAATTACAGAAATGGTCTGGAGTCAGAAGGACTCCACTACGAGCAATTAAAAGGAAAATTAACTGTAAGAAAAGTTTTCTTTCGGTTTTATAGCTAAACCCACAAATAGAAGAAATATTGTACAGCTGAACTCCAACAAACAAGCATGCCTGATTTTAATGAGCAAAATGAAGGGCTTGTTTTATGGGATATGTAATATAATAGTCCCACGGTAAGGGAGCCTATTTCTCTACTGCTCTGCACTGCATGCAGTTATTCCAAGTGGTGCGAAGTGGGTGTAAAATGCTACCGAAACCGAATTTCTTCCTTGTATCCTCCTTCAGTCATATCCTACGCCCTTTGAATACATGTGTGAAAATCAGCAGATTAAAGAAAAAGGACTAGTACTGTGGCTAGGAAAGGAGGGGAGGGGAAAGGGGAAGGGAAGGGAAGGGAAGGGAAGGGAAGGGAAGGGAAGGGAAGGGAAGGGAAGGGAAGGGAAGGGAAGGGAAGGGAAGGGAAGGGAAGGGAAGGGAAGGGAAGGGAAGGGAAGGGAAGGGAAGGGAAGGGAAGGGAAGGGAAGGGAAGGGAAGGGAAGGGAAGGGGTGTTCTGCCACTGACTTTCCATGAACTTCCTGTGTGATCCTGGTTGAGTCACTTAATTTTGGCAGAAGGTGGGATGGCAAGGCTCTAACAGAGGTCCAGATCACCAGTGAAGGTGGGATGCACAGGGCTGGCAGACCATCAAGAACCTGTGCCATGGCTGAGCCATGCATCATCCCACCTGCTGCCCCTTAAATGCCTCTGTGGAACTGTAACTCTGCTCGCGGGGATGAAATATCATTCCTTGTCCTCACAGTCATGGGTACCTACAGCCATCACAGCAGTCAAATAAGCCTGCAACAGAGGGGCACCAGAGTTTGTAACCAAACTTTGATGTTATTGTGGCAAAAGATGCTGTTGCCTATGAATATAAGATGAAAAGTAAAAATCTGGCAGCAACAAGGACACAGACTCAAAATTTCCCCAGGGGAGCTGCAAATGGTTGAGGTGTCCCTGCACACCAGCAAGGACTACAGTAATCTAATTTTTTCCACACGTGTGAGGGGCACACAGCACCATCACACACAATACAACCTCATACCTCCCCATCACACATACCCCTGCATTCACTGAGCCCTCTCTCACACCAGAGTAAAAAAAGCCTATCTACACTTATACTCTCCAACCACCGCCACCACTCTTTGCCTCACAGACTATTCTGTTCTTACTCAGCCAAACTTACTGAAATAAAAAGGCAACTTGGTTTTATAAATGCAAAAGAAAATGTTTGGGTTTGTTTTCTTTTTTTTTTTTTTTTTTTTTTTCCCAGGGAAAAGGTCTTAAGGCTATATAGCAAAAATTATTTCCCGTTGACTCCTTCCACCCCATCAGTTTCAAAGAACCAATTTGTTGGCTACTTTGTTGTTTTATTCAAAGAAAAAAATACTTTTAAAAAATTTTTTTATTCTCACTCTCATATTTCATTTCATTCTTCTTGCAGACAAGAACAGAGCAGGGCAATACTAGCACACAGAAGAAGAAAGGTCTGACCAGCAGCTGGGTATGACTGAAAGCAGTAATCGTCAAAGCTGGCTTTCATCTCTCATAGCCTGTATGATATGAAACAGTAATCTCACCGAGGGTCATGCTCCCTCTCCTTCGCCTTCTCCTCCTCCTCCTCCTCATCTCCATTTTGGGTGTTACCAGGAGAGACTGCCCTGTTTAGAGACATAGAACCCAGGGTTGCACCCTCAGGACATGACACATGGTGAAAGTTGCTGTGATGCTCATGAGCATCCTGAACTGCACCTTCTAAGGTGGCAACATTCCAGGACCTTTTACCTGAATGATGCATTTGGCCACACAGTAAGGCCAAATCAGCTCCAATAAGATTTCACTGCAGGGGCTGAGGACCATAAGGCTTGTGGAAATGGGTTAAAGAAAGTTGCACACAACCTCACTTGTCCTACATCTGCCATCAGCAGATCAGCATGCTCCTTGCAATTTATACTGGACCACAATACCTCTCACCTGTGTCTGGGGCCATGGCTGGTATTAATGAAGCGCATGTTGTGCCAGGTTGCAAACCATGTGGCACCTTCTGCCAAGCAACAGCTGGCTCTGCTGGTGTGACCCCATCTTCTGCAAACAGCCAACAAACCTCAACATGTAAATGCGTTGCACCAACAAACCTGATGGAGTTGTTACTCCTCAAGAATTTCTCAGTGATACCAAGCAAAGATCTCACCAACTGCATCACCCATCCTACATCCCTGGGGAGCTCCCCACTTTGAACTAGTGAGCAAGTTGCCTTCCCCACCAGGTAGGGGCCCTCACCTCCCAGAGCAAGGGAAAAACTATCTTGATGCAATGGTTGCAAAAAAGGTTTTAAAGGCAGAGCTATCTACTGCCCATGTCCTGGGCTGACAGAAAGTCTACCTCAGAGGTTCCCAGCTACTCTTCACTCCCTCATCAGTATCCCAGCAGCATCCAGAACTGGTTCCCACAGGTACCACAGGGCATTTTAAATTTGTTTTTATTGGGGTTTTTGACTAACAGCAAGTACACCAGAAATCAAAGATTTTGGAAGATTAAATTCCTTGCAAATTCAGGGCAATCTGAGCTAATAGTTTCAGCCAGAGGGAGGGAAAAATGAAAGAAAAAAGAGTGGGAGAGGAATTCTAAAAAAATTTCGAAACACATTGTTTCAACATCTTCTAAACAAAATGGGTTGGGTTTTTTTTTTGCAATACCAAAATGTTTCATTTCAACATTTTCACATTCATGTCTCAAAACAGCCTTTTTGTTTTACAAATGAATATAAATTAAAAGAAAACAAAGTGAAATGAAAAGGTTAATAAATACAAAAAAATATTTTGGGTTTGGACTGAAGAAACTATTTGGGGGTGACCCTACAGGAATCTTTTTTTTTTTTTTTTCCCCAGTTTGCCAAGAAAATGCAAATAATTTGTTTTGCTTTGACCTGAAGTAATTTATTTATCATTCTGGGAACGTGAAATGCCATTGTTTACCTAGATCAACGCATCAGCTCCCTGGCACCCTTTTGTGGGGGGAATTAGGAAGATCAAGGGGATTAAGAGAGACGACATTGAGTTGGCTTCGAGGAGGGTTGCTGTGGGGTCTGGGCTTTTTGATCCCAGTCAGGGTGTTTAGGTACTGTGGTACCCACTGTAAGATGTGGGGGGAGAGGTAAGATGTTCTACTAGGCCAAAATAAAAAATCTAATAAAAGATGTTACCTGCACCCACGAGACTTACCTTACCTGGAGAATGGGGCACAGTCCCTGCTAAACCACAGCTCTGTGCCAAAGGGCACCGTAGCATCCTGATTAATAGATTTTAGGTTTTTTGGAAAGAAAATGAGGAGGGCCAGGTTTCATGGCTTGCCCTCTGTTTGAGAGAAAAGGCAGCAAAAACCATCCCTATCCATAAACATGAGAGATGTCAGACAGGCACAGGGATCACGTGGAGGCCTCAGAAATGGGACTGGTCCCAGGTTGTACTCCTTGCTGTGCCGTGCCAGGGGCTCCTGCATACACGCTATTGATTTTGGTTGCGTAATGCTAAGCTGTAAGACCTCATCAGCTGCTACTCATTACACAGGCACAGCCCTTCTTGAATAGAAACCATAGCAGAAAATAGATCTCGGGATGTAAAACCTGACATCTTGAATTCATAAACCCAGCGACAGCATTCTTGTTTAGAGTCTGAGGGTGGCCTGTTCTGAACTTGCCTTTTTTTATACCATATGAGTCTAACCTCAGAGCCAGGATGACTCCAGCAAGTATCATTACCCTAAAGCAAAGAACATGACTCAAGTCTAGCAGTGCTAGAGTTGCTACAAAGTGCCCAAGCAGGGGACACCAAGTCTGAACTTGCCATCTGTCCAGACCCATCGACTCTGATGATCTCTTCAGTCCCAGCAACAGCCATGACAAAGGGTGTGATTCTGGGCTGCAGTCAGACTGTTTTCTCACATGTGATTTCCTAACTGGAGAAGTGCCTTGGAAAACACAAGTCACTAGAAAGAGACAGAAAATAAATTAAGAAACCACCCTCCTCCACCAACCCCATTATCAAACCAGTTTCACTTCTGAAAGCAGGAAGGCCTTGTCCCGTGGCATGCTCCCCTCTCTGTTAGCACCAGGCTAAAGCAAGGCATGATCTGAAGTGATTTTCATCCAAAGAGCAGGCCTAAAGACACAAGAGCTTTTGAAGCACCGACATCTCTCAGTAAGTCTGTGACAAAACACCAGCTCCACCAGAGAAGTTGCGTCTTCTTTGCTGCTCTGCTTTAACTCAACTAAAGAAGAGAAATAATTTGTCCACAGGCAGGTAGATGCCCAGCCACAGCTTTCAGAGCACACTTGACATGCAGAAAGACTGCAGGAATCAACACCCATCGATCACCTCCCTGACCCAGAGTCATACAAAGCAGAGGGGCAAAACTGACTATTTTCATTAAGCAATGGAGGGGGTGGGGAAAGGACTCATGGACCTCTTAAGGTCTTTTACAACTGAAACTTTTTACAGTTTCATTTACCTGTTTCATTAAGACATGGGTTTGGGGAAATTGGGGTTTTATGCCAGTTCTCCTGTACGAGCCAAGGCAGGACACCTAACCTCTCCCCGCCTTTCCAGAACCATGATGATGTGTATTGACAGAGCCATTCATGTTAGTGAGATACTTAGATAATGGTGCTGAAGACACTGAAGTATCTGGCTGGCCAACAGGTATGGACAGTTTGCAGGTCTAACCCGAGAAGGTATTAACGTGTCTCAAATACACCTCATGACTGCCCCTAACCTGCCCATATCCCACCTTCATCAGTGCATCCACTGACAACAGCAACGTCTTCTCCTGCAGCTCCTTTGCAGCTCCTCATGCTCTCTCCGCACTGTGCTGGCATCACCCTTTCACAGATTCTTTCTGAGGCTGCTGGCAGTGCAAGTCCCTTTCTCACCTCCTCAGTGGGAGGGAAGAAACCAAACACACAAGATAAAAGCACACCCTATGCAGCAGCCTGGTTTAAGCATGCTGTCACCAGGTTCTGTCTACTTATTCTTTGTCAGCTCTTTCTATTTGCTCTATCTTTCCTCACATATTTCAAACCTGCATCTAATTCAAGTATTATATCCATTTATTTTCTTAATACTTTTATTCCCTGAACCGTGCTTTTAGGGTGGGTAGCCGTTGTTGCAAGCACAGTGCTGAAATAAGGCACTTACTGGCTACAGCTCCAGGGATTTTAACCGGATATCTGCCTTTGTTTAAATTAAGTAAATCACGATGTTTCCCAAACACCATAAGGATACAAGTTTAGACTTCTACTGAATCAACTTTTTGACCTAAAGCCAGCAATGTTTCAGTCAAGGACATCTCCTGGATGTATCCAAGGAGTCTGAAAATCCTCTTCACCAGGTCCCAGGAGCTCTGCAACTCACCCTGTCAGGCACACCCCTCCTGCTCCCTTTGGAGGGGATGCCTACCCCTATAAAGTGACTATTTAAAAACAACCTTGTAGCCACTCAAACTTGAGTGAGATACATCCCACTCTTCAAAAGTGTTTTTTGATACAAGACTGTAGCTTATATACTTGGAGACATACTCACCCATACTCCCTGACGATCTGCAGCAGTGATGGGCTACAGCTTTAGACATTGCTATAGACAGCTTTGATGGGGGGTTTGACAGAGCCATGGGCAGAGGGATGCTGTGTTTCTGAGTACTTTTTCCTACAGAAATGTTTTACCTTCAGTTTTTATTAGGTGAGGAGTTTCCAAAGTGCTCAGAGCTGCACATGATAGTGAACTTGAAGTAAAGCAGATATTTCAGCACCATTTCTTATGCTAATATCTTTCTGGAAGCATAGAAGTTAAGCACAAAACTTCCATAAGCAAGAACAAACGGCAGATGGACAAATCTTCCAAGCAGATCCATGGCCTCTGAAGACTGGAGAGTCCCAAAAGCCTTTAGAGGATCCGTGCATCCTGGGACTTACGCTTTTATTTTCTTCTGAGGAAGCAAACTATAGTGACTAGATGTAGTCCATGGGTGCCCAAATGAACTGGAAAGTAGCAGCATACCCAAAGGAAACAGGCTGCTGCAAATATAGATTGCTGGGGGAAGAGGGAAGGTAATTCTTATCAGGAATTGGTCGTTATTGGAAATGCTGACAAAAGCTAAGTGCACAATAAACTACAGTGGTTCCCAGCACTGAGATGCTTTGAGCCAGCAGGAGCTTGCTGTCCTTCAGCCATAGGCCACTGTCAAAGAAAATATAAACTTCTGCTGAAATTAATCACTAATTGTTTTAATTAAAAAACTGAGAAAAAGCTTTGTAATCAAGTAACCACCTCCCTTTTGTTGAGAAAAGCTAACATATTTGCAACACAGTGTTTGGAGAAGAACAATCTCTCAAGGTCAGATTTAGATTGCTTGAACCTATTCCCATTTGAGGCTTCGAGGTGCTTAACTCAGTTGTTTCCATGGGAGAGAGACTCACCTCCAAACATTACCTCAGCTTTACTCTTCCAGCTTCTTTCTCTAGAGTCAGCTGGTCTATTTAAGGAAAGAGATAGTTCTCTGTATGACTGATGTTGGTAAGATATGACCAGCAGCACTGACTGTGACACATCTACAGAGGTCACTGGCTTTGAAGACCTTGTTAAATACTCTTTATTTGTCTCAGCTAATGTCATTGTGGTGATTCACCCTGTTTCTCTATGCCAGCAAAATGACTGATCATCATTAATGTTTTATATCAAGGTGCAGAGTGCGTAGTCAAATGCCTTCACACAGGCACTGACGTCATACAAGGATGTTTTCCTTCACCTCTCCTCTTTGGCATTGCCCAGGACTTCAGCGAGAGAAAAAGCATACACAGATGCAACACAGGCCTTATGTGGCTCAGAACCAGTACCCTACATCACTTAGATTTTACAAGTAATGCAGTTTTTCTAGTTGAAAGCTGTACTGACATACAAGCAGAGCTCAAAATGTTGTCCAGATCAGCAAAAAAAAAGGAGGTTAAATAATTAGCTATAAAAAAGCAAACTTAACAAGAAGCCAGGTAATGCCTAACTCAATGCGATATTAGAAAGCAAAGGAATCTAAGTGAGGCAATTTACATATCTTGGCAGCAACGTGCAGCTCAGTAGGAATGTCTGGAAGGAAATCACATCCACAGTCAGCACAGCAGTGTTAACCAAGATCTGAGCCTCAAAAATCTACAGCTTAAAGTCCTATCACTCAGGCTCCAGTTCATATATTATTCCCATGTTAACAAATGGGTGAAGAAACAGAAAAACCCTCTGAAGGTCCAGAGAGCCAGCCAAATGACTTTGGATACAAACCTCTTGGGAAGAATGATGTATCTGATTAAATTAATTTATTGCAGACAGAGCAGAACTTGATCAAAGGCTCCTCTATAGTGGAGATATATCTGTAGACATACCTTGAAGCAGCTTTAAACATTGCACCAACAGCAGTCTAAACCAGAAGCACAGTGGAGTAACTATCCACATACTTACCCTTTTTTTGGGTGGGTTTTGCCACTATTTTGAAACTGCACCTGCTGCTAAAGATATATGTTTGTATCAATCTGCTCTGCATTTTGGTCACAACAGTGATGACGGAGTGGACTCTCAGAGTTCATCAGATCTGAGTCTTCCAGTATCACCCAGTAAGGGAGAGGCACACAGCAGATATGTGCTAAAAATGAAAGCAGAGCATTTGCAGAGGCCATCCTGCACCAATCAGCTGGAAGAAAACACAGATGGGGATGGCTACAAGCCACTCATCAAAGCAATCTGGGAGGGAACATTTATGGGGTCTAAGCAACTCCAAGGACATGCAAAGAGCAGTTCAAGCTAGACAGGGATGACCAAGAAGTTGCCTTAAGTGCCTGATGGTGAGGGAAGCATCCAAATTCAGATTCTTCAAAGTCTGGTAAGTGGGTAAGCAGAAGTGCTGAAGACAAAAGGAAATAATTCATTTTTCAGCTTGTTTCCACTACTATCCTTCAGTGCCTTCAGAGCTAAAACTAAGTTACTGAAACTCAGCTGGGTAAACACAAACCAAACCCAAAACCAGCCTGCTTTTTGAAAATACTGCCACTAGCTGCTCATTTGTAACCAGTTTGACACTGGAGCCTACGCTGTGAGAGTTTAAAACCTGATAGATCCCCAAGGGCATGTCTGCATGGATGCAGCCACAGTTCCAGCTGCTGGAGCAACCTGCCTGGTCCTCCTCACCATGCCACTGGACATGGACAAGGCCAGAGCTGAGAGCAAAGGGCTTCCCAGTACTGCTCTGCCCCGTGGACCTTGAGTAAACCACTTTGCTTTCAAGGGCAAATGCAGTATCTTTTCTTTCACCTCTTTAATCTTATCAGTACTGCCTAAACCTGGTCTAACAGGCCATCCAAGGGACAGTGATTGCCTCAGGGGTGGACATGCAACTGGAGAGAGACTGCCAAGTATGCAGATGGTTGTTATCTGCAACAGCATTGCTGTGCAACAGGCTGAGCCAGGACTCTCTGGCCACCTCCTAAGGAAGAGCAGAGCATACCGCAAGTGTGTGGTGCTTCTGTCCTTCAGCCTTTTGAATCTGGCCTCTGCAGGGGCTGCCTTTGATCAAAGCATCACCAAAGCCTCGCCAGATTAAATTCCACCGAGTAGATCCTCAGCTGTGGTAAATCAGCACAGCTTCCCCAGAGTGGATGGAGTTATGGCGTAACCCCCCTGCGGAGGATCCAGCCCTGTCTTTCATCCAGCTCAAGCATTAGTGATAAATACAGCTAGTTTCGAATGCCTTTGTCCGTCTTGCTGGAAGAATGCTGATTGTGAAATGGGAATTTGCAATGCTAACAAAATCTTGAAGAAGGGCTGCAGAGAAAATAACTGCAAACAAACAAGATCAAACTCTTCCCGTAGAAGATTCACAGCCTCCCAAGGAAGTCATAGCAGGGAGGCAGAGACTGACAGTGTTTGAACCCTCCTCTCCGCTCCATGAAGATCCGTGGGCAAAGGGCACTGATGCTGCAGAGGCAATTGCTGGTTGCTTTCCTTGAAGCATCAAACACTCGTGCCGACACCAGCCCAGGATGGAGTTGTTGAACCGTAGTGGTTTGGTGCCTGTGCTGTTTTCTCCTCACATTTGCAGAGACTCTGGACACAATCCCTGCCTTTCTGCTAAGCTCTGGTACTCCCTTGGCACGTCGCACTGCTGAGGTATAGCGTTGCATTGGTGGGTGGAAATAATCCCCTCTAAGGAATATGTAAGCAGAGACCCTCACTCCATCTGCCCACTCAGCTTCTCCCTGTTTTCTTGCACCTTCTCTCATTTCTGAGAAACTCGCCCTCAGCTCAGTTCGCCCGCCTGCAATGACTTTCATCTGGAATTAAAAATAGAGTTGGTGCAGGCAATTTCTAAACTTATTGTGAATATGAAGAGGTGAGAGGTGAAAACTAACTTTCCACCAATTCTGGCCCAAATTGCCTGGATCCCACTTGTATTTTCTGCCCAAGTGAAAAGGCCATATACACAGCTTGAGGGAAAAGAAGGGTTAGCTTTCATTGCCTTTTCACAGAGCTGCAGTCCTCGGGCATTCTCTTTAAGGTTTTAGCATCCTCAGGATGTAAAAATTATAATACAGAACAAGGTGGGAAATACAGAAAACAGCAAGTACCGAAGCAAGTACCCCAGAAGTAACACCAGGTGATTTTGGCAAGGCAAGACCTCTCTTTTTAGAGGCCACTTGCTTCTTCTGCAGACCTCAGGATGGATCTTTCACACCTCTTACCCCAGACCCTCTCATAACAGTCATCAAGATGCCCCTGTCCTCCCTGCTGCCATGGGGCAGGCAATGCCCACCAGCATCGGTTCTTCCCCAAACAACATCATGGCTTCTAACTTGAATTTGCCAGTGGTGACCTGCGGTGTCGGAGCACAGCCAGCTCCCCAAATACAGAGGCTTTATATAAATAAAGATGTCTGCAGGTGTGACAGCGGCACAACCTTTTTATTCCTTTTCATGTAGGTCATTGCAAACACACAGCTGAGGTTGAGGCATTTCAAATACAGGCTGGGAAGAAGACTGAGTGCAACAGAATAAAAGGAGCCAGAATAAGGGCAAGTGTTACTGCAGACAATAACCAAAAGAAAAATAACATTTTTCAGTCTTTGTCCATCAAGTACCTTTGACAACGAAACAGTTAAAGTCCAAACTCTACTTTTTCTCTCCTTTTTTTTTTTTTTTTTTTTCCCTGAATAAGTGTCACAGTCTCTTGGCAGAATGAGTTTTGCCCTGAAAATTTCACTGACCCCATTCAGTTAAATTCACAGATCTTTTAAAGTTTTCTAACATCATCAAGCAAAAAAATAAACACATGCGATGTTAAAAGCACTGCAAGAGACTGTTTGATTTGGGGAATTTTCCTTATTCACTCTCGGGCCCGAGCATATGTTTAGCATTTCGGTGTTTGCTAGCTGCTGGGGACTGGCTGGAGGTGGGATTGTCCCAGCTCCGCTCAACGATCACCGAACATCGCCGAGGCTCCCTGGACACAAACAATGAAGCAGCCATTTCTCAAAGAACGAGAAAACCCTTCAACCACCTGCAAAACACACAGCATGACACCAGCAGGAGATCACTAAAGGAAACGGCCTCCTCAATTCAACACTGATTGGAAAGGGAAGCCAGAGAACTAGAAGAAAAGAAGGGGAAACAGCAAGGAATCCAGATGACAAATTATTATTTGTTGCCTTTTAGAGCAATGTTGGACTGAAAACATGGCCCTAAGCAGTAATTTCCAACTAGATGAGCCACTGGCAACGTGGCCATGCTTAGTTCATGTATTTACAGCAGTTGCCCACACAGATTCCCAGAGCAGGGCAGGCTCAGGGCAGCATCCGGGCAGATTTCCTCCCGGACACGGCAGAGCAGGTACACCCAACTGCATCAACAGCCCTCCATAGATGAAAATGATGCTCCAGAGTTTAAGCATCCCCAGGTGAAACATCATTTCCTTTAGGTATATCCTGTATTTTCACCTGCAGGTAGGCTTTTCTTTCACTTTCAGCTGGGCGCTTCACTATGATAAGCCACACCACCTTATTTTAAATTGTGTTTATTACCAGTTTAACACATTGCACTAATATTTATTTTTCAAACCATTCCATGAAAGGCTTTGCTGATACAATTGTAATGGATATTAACTAAATGTTTGGCCTTATCAGGACCAATATTCACCTGGTTCCTTAAATCCATCCAAGCCTGCTTACAAAATGAATATTTTTTCAAAGCTGCAGTGAGGTAGAAGCAATACAATAATATATTTCACACACTGTAAGAGACCGAGAGAACTCAAATTTAAACTTACCAAGAGTCCATTTCCTAACACCAAACTCACAAATGCTCTTCTCATTTCTCTGAACAAACTACTCCTCCTGCAAAATGATCCATAACCAGCCATTTGTCAGACTTCAGACCTTCCAGTAATGCTTACAATCTCCTGAAAAGTCAACATTTATTTTCAAGTGGCTGAGTCAGGCCACAGGTAATTTATTGGCTGAAATCAAAATATGAAGTGAGGCATTTTGAAAGCTAATGTATAACTCTGGATAAAATCCATAGTGCCATAATGTGTTTTAGATAGCAGTAATATTTATGACCAAAAATTGTCATAATTTGTTGTGTTTATGCCTCAATTGCTGTTTTGTGTCATACAGTCCTGCGTAGTCAAAACCAATGTTTTAATTTTAGAATCATCTCACAGCGTACCATGAAAAAAATGTATGAAACATAAGTAGCATACTTTAGTCATCTAGCATGTCTCTCCATCAACCTTATCTTTCTTATCTTTAAAGAAAACTATAATTGGATAATCTTTACTTAATGTAAACTTCTAAAAGCTGGAAGCCATTTCAAGATTACACAGATTAACTGTGGCTACCTGTGAGAACATGCTTCAACATTTCTATGAATTCAGGGTGGATAAAATCAAGTGTCTTCAGTATTTATGAAACTATTTTGGCAAAGAAAAGATTGTAAATGTGTCACACAGACAAAAAAAAAAAAAAAAAAAAAAGATAGCTTTTCTGTAGTGTCCTTGTCTTTCTTATTACCCTATGAGCCAGTCAGTAAATTGGAAGCAAATAGTGGTTTTAATTTTCTGTTGGTTTGCAGACACAGTGCTGTCTGTCTCCCAGATTAACTTTAGCAGTGTGAGCTGCAGAAAGGAATATATTTTCAGAGTACAGATCATTTAATTTTTGTATACTCTTTAAACGTACAGATATTCCTTGCTATCTAGCTGTACTGTTGCCTGCAGAGAAATCAGCCTGACAGTGGATTATCCCCCTTCCACTGTGCAGTGAAATACAAACTATTACAAATATTTTAATATTTCTATGGTTTGAGGCATCAACAGCCACAGAGAAAATATGACCTTTTCAACCAAGTTCCTACTTGTGTTCTCAATTGAAAGGGGAACTAATATATTCCTGGCAATATGCAACCCTTTTGTCTTACCATGGCATATGATTAATAAGATGCCTGAATTTTGGGGAAGGACACAAATTTGCTGTCACAATCAAGTGACTTGTATGAACCAGAGTGGATACAGCAGCTGCCTGCTTGTTGTTGTTTCTGAAGTACCCAGCTTTGCACAGTTTTCCTCCTAGAAAATGAGGTTTGCGGTCCAGCGCTAGGCTAAAGAGATTTGTAAGATCTGCACTGTTTGCATGCTGTCTCCCATAAACCCACCATGAACAATTAAAAACCAATTAAGAAGCCATTTCTGGGTAAACTACACTAAGACTTTTGGCAATTATTGTTAGTTTCCTGATTTCATTTAATCTCTTTTCTCCCCTCACTGCATCAAGTTCAGAAACTAATGATTAAGAGGAGTTTGGTTTTGGACAAAACTTGATTTTGTCTATTAGCATCAGTTCCCAGTTGCTGTCATAGTTACACTCCACATAGGCATATCACTAAATAAGATACATAAATAATATTTAGATTCAGCCTTGGGGCAAACCTTTGTCCCCACTAACTAGTAGGTCCACAGATTCCAGACACTACAGAGACCAAAGTAGACATTTTGTATAAATATATGACCAAAAAAAATCATATTTAGTTTCAGAAGAATAAGTATATAGTAGTTTTCAATCAGTTTCACTGTCGTCTGTGGGTCTCTGGGTACACTGACTTCTGAATGGTCTACAAAACTTAACAAGAAAAATAAGCCTATTGTCAGTAAGCTTCAATTTAACTATACAAGGGGCTGAAGCTCTTCTGGAAAAAATGTGGATGTCTGCAAATGAAAAAGATTGAAAACCACTGACTGAAAACCACTGGCTATTCTGGCTGCATTTTCTTAAGGAAGACTGGAGCTACACTGTAAAAACGCCTTCAGAAGTATCTATTTACCTTTCACTAGTACTGAAAATATATTTGTGATTTGTAAAGAAATTGCGATCATGGGAGTTGGACTCAATGATCCTTCCAACTTGAGATATTCTCTGATTCTGTGATCTTTCAGATGTAAAGGTGATGCACAAATGTGAAATAGCACTGTGTGTGAAACGGAGGGCGCAGACCCTGACCTCAGGCAAGTTGGTGGTTTAGACAAACAAAGCCTTCAGCCACAGTGGATCTCCCATCTTGGACCACCTCCAGCACTTCCAGCCAGAGCTTGTGGGCCACAGGGGGATCCAAGGGGGATCCTCTTTACATCCCCACAGAGAAGCCTTGAAGACCCCCCTCCGCCCACAGAAAGCAACACCAGAGGCTGCTAAAATGGGGTGAAAACTCCCCCACTTCAGCAGCTGAGCATCCAGGATCCCTCCATTACCAGCAGAGAGAGACAGGCACCATCAGGAACAATTTAAGTACAAAAAGTTGTATTTTGGAGGCATCTAGATCTCTCTATTGACCATAGGGAAGTTACGTGGGTTTTTCAACCTAAGTAGACACAGGTGACAAAGTGTTGCAGAGGCAGGAGATGCTCAAAGAGGGTGAGGAGTTTCTAGAGTCATGCAGTTAATGGCAAATCTGGGGGTAAATGTTGGGTCTTCTCCATAAATAAAAACCTTTGACCAGTCGGTGAATCTTTTACAAGGCGCTCAAATCAGTGGTACCTGGCATCCAGTGTTTCCAAATGCTTATTAATGATTCATCTGATCTACTGACCTAAAGCAAAATTAGCTGTGAAAAGAGTGGCAAAGCCATGCAGGCCTTGCAGGGCTGATTCTCAACAATTCATCTGTTCCCCAGCACTTTTCTTGTCATGTTTTAAATGACTTCAAGTTTTCGTTTCGAACAGATAGAGCTGACCTGTGTTAAAAGTATGAACAAAAAAAAAAAAAAAAAAAAAAGGGGCAAAATGCAACAGAGGGTGGGGAGTATCACCAAGATCTGGAAGATGAATCGTGAGCAATTTCTTCATATAAAAGGATAATGAAGAAGATAATTTCTATCCCAGGAAGAGCTCCCAGCATCGAGTTCATTTCTCTTCTAAGAAGGCTGCAGGATGTTTGTCCGGTTTAGGAAGAAAGCGCTTTCATTTATTCAAAATAATCATTTGCTGATCTCCCCCAGTGCCACCAGGGCCACCGCCCGCCCCTGCCCACCACAGCGTCCCAGCTCAGCAGGCACTGGCAAGGCTGTTTGCGCATTGCAAACTGCACTATAACTTGAATAATCAATTCCCTCCCTAGGAAAGAGGCTGCGAGAGCATCGCAGTGTTCCTGGAATGTTTGGAAATACTTGTCAAAACATGACTCCGGTTTCTTTGTTAGTTCTATTAACATTCAAACATTTCCCTTGTTGATTAAAGGCATTGGCTCCATACGACGTCTTAAAGTCAATACCTACCTGCCTCCTATCCAGTTTCTTATGTAACTGCTGCTTTCTACACCACAAATGTTTTTCTCTTAATGATAAATGAAATTATTTATGCCACAATTACTACGCAGAGGCCTTTCAGGGCTGACGGAGGCCAAACCTCCCTGACCACACGTTGCATTCTTCATGATGTTTGATCTGGACATCCAGCATGCTGCGTGAGGAGAATCACATTTCTGCAAAAGCACAAGATCCCCGAGGTAGTTATCACTTTATTAGGACAGAGCTGGATGTGGTCCCACAAGCCAAGCGGCAGAACAGGATTTGGTATTTGGGAAGGCAGCTCACCTTCCTGGGCTTTGGAGTGACCAATTGTACTACAGGTATAATAACACTTAACTATCCCCTATAGAGTTACCTCTGTTTACAGAGTATCCTGAGACCCTCAATTTCTTTTCGGCTACAAAGCTGCTGGACGAGCACCTAGGATCTGGAATACACATGTATATTGGTTCTTATTTCAAAGGCCACTAAAAGCTATAGAGCCACCCAATTCTGTAACATGTCCTATACATTTAATACACCAATATTATATCCATCCACCCTATCTCTGCAGCAGAACATACCCAGAGCGGAGCTCACGCCATGCTCTTTGGAAAAATAAAACTACCACTGGAATTGCAAGGAGATACACACACAAATCAGGCTCTAGATGTAGCTGGGCTGGTGTCAGATGCAGCACTGTGTCAGTACTGGCTTGCGGGAGCACACAGGCTCTATTACAGCAGAATTAAGAATGGCTGTTTGTCCCCTTATTTGAGCCTTTCCCTGATGCAAGATGATGTGCCACTGAGAAAAAGCTTGCCTAAAAGTCGTTAGCAATAATGCCCTAAAATTGACTCAAATTCTGTCATCCCTAATTGATGAAAGCCCTCAGCTCATATTTATTGTAGGATGTGTCTGTTTATTCTGAAAGCTCCCATGCCGCTCGCGATGCATCCCTCTGCCCCGCAGAGCAGGGAAATAGCCCCTGGAGAAAGGGATGTGGCCAGGACCTGGGGAAGAGCCCAACATATGACATCTCTGAAGGACTAAAGATGAGGGGTATTTCTGTACCCCTCAGCTGGGGCGGATGGGCAGCAGCAGGCAGCCAGTGCCCTTTGGTGGTCTCTGGTCGCATCCAGGAGAGAAGACTTTAAGTACAGCCACCGGACACCCAGAAACTCATCTTGGTAGTGTGTGATTTCTCCTCACAGGTATCAGTCTGCACAGGCTGGTGGGGGATTAAACAGGTTGTGGTTTCATTTCAAACACTGCTTCCACTGAGTAAGGCGTCCTGCTACACCCACAAGAGCAACACTCCAGCCCTTTTGCTTGAAACATCCTACGTGGTGATGGCACAAATAGGTCTGGCAGGCAGAAGTGACCTCTGTCTTCTCCTCTCTGGGCTCCAGAGTATTGTCTTGGTTTACTCCAAGGACAGGGAACACCCAGCCTGCGCTGGTGGTCAATGGCTCCTCCAAGAGCTGCTCGTGACCCCAGTGCAGTCCCCTGGCTGCGCACACAGCTGCTGTGCTGAGTCAGCATTATTTCAAGGTCTGATTTTATATCTTTGCTTCTCACACCCTCCACAGGCTCTTTCCATTTTTTTTCCTCTCTGCTTTCTCCAGTCATCTACTTTGCTCTCCAGGCTGCCAAATTATTTTACCTTTGCCAGCACCTCCCTGTATGTAGCTCTAGCAGAAGAGACTTGCATCTCTCCAGCTCACTCATTCCTTCTTATTTCACTTCAAATCAAACAACTCGCCCCTTGCAGAGCCTTCTATTCCTCGTCTGTCTGCGCTGTTCAGTGGGAAACAAATCCCACAGGATGAGGTTGTGTTGCAATCAGCTCACATAGGGTGCAGGCATAGAGAGAGCCTTCGCAGGGTGGCTTAACCTCTCGCAGTGTTTACCCTGACAATCATTTGGATCCTTAATCTTAGCAACAACGACTATCGGCTTGAAATTCAATAAACCTGCCTGAAATTGTGGTCCTTTGGGCTGGCTAGCTAATAAAAAACGGTTTACCCATTCCAATGCACCTTATTGATATAAATGGATAGTGACGTGAGCTCTGGAAAATGTACCCCAGCATCTCCATCCAGATGCCATTTAACCCTTGGATGCTAAGGATGGACAGCTCGGGCTTCTACTCAACGCACACTGACACTGATCTCTGAACTAATATTTCAATTCAGTCTCATGTGAGCTCGTAACGGTCCGTCAGGCTGAGGGAACAGCTTGTTACAGCACTGAGAGCTGCAACGCTCACTCTGGCTCGCACGTCAGCTAACGAGCCCCAGTTTTGATAAGGAATATCTGTCAATATTTATTGTGTGTACCTAACCTGATATGATAGAGACTCATGTGACCGCGTCTCTGATCAGACTTGCCAGCATAATAAAACTTGAATTAATGTTTCAGCTACTTCATCGCTTTGCTCCAACTCAGTGTTGATTCAGGAATTGCTTTCTGCCCGCTAAGGAAGCAAGTTCTGTGAGGATGGGGATGTATGGGGGTACATTTTGCACGATCCTTATCAAGCCCAGCACTGTGTCAGCTCAGGGTGGTCCCCGTGCTGTCTTCTTTGCTAAATACAACAGCTCAGACGTGCAGGTGAGTGCACCAGAGAGATTGCAAGGGGGAGGGAAGATGCTCATGCCACTGCACCCCATCTCATCACATGCTCTCCTCCAGCAATGTCACCAAAGGTGACTCATGAGAAGCCTCGGCTCCAAGGGCTTTCGGGCCTCTCCCGTCCCCATTTTCTGGTTGGAGAGGCAGAAGGGATTCAAAGCATTCATGCCTGGAGCCGATTTTTCTGACAGCAGCCTGCATTTAAATTATTTTGAGACTATCAACAGGTTGCACTTTCATAGAGAGAGATTAGCAGCCAGCGTTCCAGGCAGGGCTTTGGAGAGGAATGAAGGGAGAGAGGGGTTTTAGCCATGCCAGTGCCCCAAAGCATGCAAGGCCCCCCCCCAAACCTTCCCAGGATAGCCTCTCCCAGTGGCTGAGCCCCCAGCGGGGTCCGTGCAGATGGAGGTGCCATGGAAGCATGACGGTGACAGGCTTGGACACCAAGAACACTCCGCTGACCATGTTGTATTTCAGCTGCTCGCTCAGAAAAAGGCAGCCACTCACAGTCTCTGAGATGCCGAAAGGGGATTGATTTTCATCACTGACAGCTCTCGATATTAAGGGGATAAACAAATATAAAGTTATGGGAAGGGAATGTTTATAAAGGGTGAAAGGAGAACAAACACATTGGCAGCGAAACTATCCCTGCATGAAGGGGAGTGCACACTCCTAGCTTGAGGGGGAAGGAAAACTTTGGGGCTAATATGTGGCTTATGGCATAATAGTCCTAAAATAAATGCAATTGTGTTGTGCAGGGTTTACTAGTTTACGTACATGGATTTTTTTTATAGTAAGAAAGTGGCTGAGACACAGTCCAGAGCCGTAGTTTTTGCTGCACAGCACTACAGCCCGAGCTCTGTTGCGGTGGCCGCTGCAGTGACGACGCAGTATCAGAAAATCTGTGCTTAATCGGTCTGAGCTCCCCAGCCCTACGTGAGTGTGCTGCACCAGAGGTTAATAAACGGGAAACCTAAAAATATCCCACTCTAGGGAAAACTGTGAACCTTGAAGTCCTCCGTACAGGACTATCTCAATACCCCTTTGATTTCCTGTTGTAAAGGGCTTCCAAATGTTATAAGCTTTTAGTTTTCCTCCAAATGAAAACCAGTTCAAAACCATTAAAGGGCTGAGCTAACTTGATCTGAGATGCAGACCATTACATCTCACAGAACCTTGAAACTCCCTGGGTTCAGATCAGCCGTTTCCATCCTATTAGCCCACTCCAAGAGCACCACGGAAGCATTTGCCTTCACCTGACACGGAGGAACAGCCACTGTGGTGCTTCTGAAACACATTCACAGTGTGAGAAACCACCCTGAATTCTCACTTACGTTTCTATTTTAGCTGTGGGCTTAGGAAAGGTCCTGATCCTCCTTTGCTGCTCTATCATGGTAAATGGGGATCATAACAGTAACAATAACGGGTGTTGCTCTTACCCTGCTGACTTTACATGAGATCAGAATTTGGCCCTGCTTTTGCAAAAAGTCATCTTCAGAATAATGATGGCAACAACTCCCCGTGCAGTGTTATAATTATGCTGCTGTTGTTGTTTTTATTTTTATCGATTTTCTGGCACCTCCAGCACAGCAGTTGTGAGAGCAAACATCATGCAGTTTGACACGCTGCCAAGCCATCTCTGTGACGGTGAAATAACCACATTTTATTTATATGTCTGCTTTTCCCCCCATTGTTTTCATTTAAACCAATGGTGTCACTGGCGAGGGTCTCTGCTGACATGTAGGATTTCCTCGCCGCAGCCCCGTCTCAATGTTTCCCCACACAATGCGACAGTATTGAGATGTCAGAGTCTCCGTGCCTGATAAAGGTGTCAAGACAGATCCCGGTCGCAGAGACAACAGCACAAACTCTGAGCCTGCCACGGCAGCCACAAGCAATCCCCGCCATACACCCTCGCTGAAAGCCAAACCTCCGCACTGCCCCGGCTTTTTGCACATTTCTCCGACCTGAACAACCTCAGCCTGCCTGTTCCGCAGCTTAGGTTTTTTTGGGCCCCCTATGCAGAGCATTGTCAGCTCCGATAATACTTGCATCTATTTTCAGTGAATGAGCTGCTGCGTCAAGGAGGATTAAAACAGAGCTGTGACTTCTCTGTACAGAGCGGCTTGGATCGCTTGTCAGCAGTAACTGACACATGTCACTTGGGCAACTCGGCCTCATCGAGGGGCTCTGAGATGACCACAATATCCCAGACCATAACTATGATAGTGACTAGATCATCGTAATCGTAACTAGATACGAGTGACATTTAATCATATTTTATTGAAGTTGCTAGTCCAGCTAGCGGCAGCAAACATGCAGAGTGCTTGGAGGCTGTGATTACCCCCATCGATAAAACACAGCGGTTCTGGGTGTTTGGGGGGTGAAGTCAGGGTGCTCGAAGCCGGCCGCACGCTGGTGGCTCCGCTCCGGGGGACAGCGTGGCAACCCGCCGGGGAAGGGAGCGGGTGCGTTGCCCATTTGCTGTGCGAGCCCAAGTGCCGCACGCAGCTCCCGCGCTGCCCCCGACCCCCGGAGCCCCCTTCGGCCCGCTCCCACCGCCTCTTCTCAGAACCCGCCCTGTCACGGGGCCAGAAAAAGGGAAAACACGGGAGCGTGTCGCGGCACACGGTGCCTCTCCGGAGCCGCGACGGGCGCGCTGCCGTGGGGTTCTGCGCCAACTTCAATCTGCCCTCCGCGGGCGGAGGGTGCCCGCTTCGCCCCCGGGGCTGCGCGGCAGAGCGCCGCGGCAGAGCCGCCCCCTTCCCCCTCCCGGCCGAACCTCCCCCCCCCGCGCAGCCCCGGGGGCCGGGCGCGGAGCGGAGCGGAGCGGGGCGGGCGGCGGGCGCGGCCCCCCGCGGCGGCGGCGGCGGCGGCGGGGCGGGGCGGGGCGGCGGGGCGGGCGGCCCGGCCCGGCGGGCGGGGACATCGCGGCCGCCCCGCTCCGCGCCCGCGCTGCGCCGAGCAGACGCAGGAGCGCCGCGGCGGCGGGCGGGCGGGCGGCGGCGGCGGCTCCCGCGGGCGCGCTCGCTGCCTCCCTCCATGCGCGGTGCGCGGCCAGCCGCGGGGCTTGCGCAGGTAGGCGCCCCGCCGCCGCTCAGCGCCCGGGCTGCGCGCGTCCCCCTGTGCTTTTTTACCACTCCCACCACTTTTTTTCCCCTTTTTACTACTATTCTCCCTTTTTTAAATTATTACTATTTTTTTCATTTTCCCTTTTTCTCCTCCGTGTCGGCACCGGGGGCGGGGGGGTCCCTCCTCCCCCTGAGCGCCTCTCTCCCTCTCCCGGCAGCGCGGCGGCGGAGCGGAGCGGTGAGCGGCGGCAGCATGCGGCCGGGGGATGTCTGAGGCGGGCGGTGCGGCGGCGGCCGCCCTCCCCCGGCGCCGCGCCGGAGGCATGCGGGCGGCCTGGGGCTCCGTCTGGTGCCTGTGCCTGGCGGCGGCCGTCGGCGGGATGCCGGCGGGGCGGCGGGGCGGCGGGGCGGCGGCGGAGAGGAGCGGCGGGCAGCCGGCAGGTAAGGCTGCGCGGCCGCGCACACGTGTTCCGCTCTGCGGCCCGGACCGGGGGGGGGGGGGGGGGGGAGCGCGGTGGTCGGTCGGCGGGGGGCCGGTTTAACGCTGCGAGCCCCCCGCTCTCGTGGAGTGGGAGGAGGGCGGCTGGAGACCGCCGGAGCCGGCTTTGGAGCGGGAGTCCCCGAAAGTCGCGGGCCGGGAGGTGGCAGCCGGGCCGGCGTGACCCGCCTCTCACCGCGGCTCGGGGAAGCCGCAGAGGCGGCCAGGCGGGGAAAAACTGTTTTTAAGATGATCCCTGACTCCCTGGAGTCCTCTCCCAGCGGTGGCAGCACCCCGGGTTTGACCCGCGGCTGCGTTTGTAACAGCGGTTGGGGAAGGAAAGATGCCTCCGCGCAGTGGAGCGCGCATCTTGAGCGCAGAACCGAAACCCTCCCACTGTGTCTGTCCGGGGTGGGAAAAGTAAGGAAGGGCCATTTATATCCACATCTTGGGAGCAAAAGTGCAGTGGCGACAGCTCCGGGTAGGCACACGCTGCATCGCAGCTTCGTAACCGCGGCTGTGCTGGGAAGGGACCAGCATCTCGGGGCAGGCAGGAAAGACCCCCCCTGCCAGATCTCCCTGGCACCGCTGCAGTTGCAAGTGAAAAAAAGTTAACACGTCGGACAAAAGCTGTTGGTTTGTTTGTTTTTTTTCTCGTTTTTTGTTTAAATAATATACGGCGGGTTTGAAACGTCGTGTCTCTCTGATACGCCTCAGCTGCTACCTGAGTCCCTGTTTATTTTTCAAAGCTCTTTAATGGAAGGGAGCCCCCTCGCAGCCCCCCGTCTTCGGGATTGCATGTACCCGGCAGAAAGTTTCCATTGTTCGCGAAAGGGTTTGAAGCCTGTTTGCCAAAAAAGTGACAGGGGAATAAATGGGCTTCGTGGAGGCTGGGGGGTGGGGGCATTACTTTCATACCCCTTTTGGTTAAAGCTATAAATCACACCGGGGGTTGGTTTTGTTTTCAAGAAAGTCCTAATAAAACACCAGATTCTTAGTGTAACTCGTTTGGCTCATTTTTCACAGCCAAAAGAGTTGATTTATGGGGCAACATCTCAGCGACTTGGTCAGAGCAGATGAGGTTGGTGTGCGGGGGAAGCGAGCAGCCTGTGTTGGTCACTGGGGTGGGAAGCGTTAGAAGCGAAGTGTCCCCGGTTCTCCCTGGCAGAGCCTGAAGTCCGCATTGGCACTGTCACTGCAGGCACAGTGGAACCCACGGGGGTGGGGAGCAACCTTGGTGGCTGCCTCGGTGATCCCCTGCGTTTCTACTCGCACCTTCAGCCCGTAGCTTGGGGTTGATGATGGGTTCGAGTGATGTTAAAAACCTTCCCGTGCTTTAAGACACCATTGCAAGCTAAGGCTTTAGGATGCTGTTTGAATTGTAGCAAGTGGCGTACTCAGAGGTCACGCTGAGGGAAGCATCCCTCCAGCGATGTCTGTGAGCCATGGGTTGGGATTTCCAGGGGCTCCGGTGGAAATCCTCGGGACGGGCTCTCACGGCTCTGTCAGTTTTCTCCAAAGTGTCACTGTCGGCCCCCCCTGTTCTCCCTGGGAGCAGGGTTCAGCCCTGAGCAGAGGGCTCCCGTTTACCCCAGCACCCGGCGATGTCTGCAGGGGCTGCCCCGTCCCGGAGAGCTGCGGGGGCTGCGGGCGGGGGGAGCTTTGCGGTGCCCGTGGCTCTCCCCCCGCCGACCACGTGCGCGGGGAAGCGTGAAGCGGGCGCTGCTCGCCCAGCTCCGCGCCGAAGGGGGCACCCGCTGCCCGTCCGACCTGGGGGGGAAAAGGTTGTGCAAAAGAAACTGTAAAGAATATAAACCTTCAGAGCCAAGTAAAAACACATTTTACTTTTTCAGTCTTTTTGAATTGAATGGTAAAAAGCAAATTCTTTCTCCTAGTCAAATGGGCCATGGGGTATTGGCTCATTACTGAGGGTTGTTGTTCGCCGGGCTTTGCATTTACAGTCTAAGGCCTTATTTTCCATAAAGGGGCTTGGAAGGATTTTTCCCCAGTGATCTAATTCTCCACACGGGGCTGTGAAGGCTATAACAGCTACTGCTTTGTGCCTATACTCAGCTACATAAAACACACATTGAAGGGAGGCATTCTCGAGGTATGTGTATGTTTGCTAATATGAATACTCGCTATTAGCGGAGGTGGGGGGGGTGCAGGTTTTAACATCTCCGCAGGGAGGTGTTCGGCTGTTGGCAGGAAGGAGGCAGATGGCGGGGCTGTTGCTGAATAGAAGCTAAACTAAAAACACCAGGGGCCTCATCTGGGCTGAGTTTCTCTTCTCTCCCATTCTCGGGACTGCTGCAGGAAGAACAATGTCAAATTTCTCCCCCCCCCTCCTTTTTTTTTTTTTTTTTTTTTTTATGAATGAAAGTAGAGAGGCGAGGCAGGATTGAATGTGTATGTCATTCAGGGGCTATGACAGAGATGATTAGGGAGGTCAGTGAACTCCTTTGCAGCCTTGAGCATGCGGTCACTCTATTCAGCAGCCACAGAATAGACATCAATATAAAAAAGCCCGTCCAATTTGCATTAGTATTCAGATAAAGATATTACTTCGTACGATTTGTGAATGTCAAGTAACGCTGGCTGTTTTCTTAGAGAGCAGACCAACTGAAACGGCAGTGTTTCAGTTTTAAAAATTTCTGATAACCAGCTCGTCTCCTGTAGCTGGTGTGGATGTGTCTGTCTGTGTACAGTATACGTGAAAAAGGGAATTTCTGAGCTTCTTAGGATTTGTATTCCACTAGTTTGCTGCTAAAGCTGTCTACGTGCATTGAAAGAATTTGTACAGCAAACTGCTAACATTTGAGCAGGTTTATGTGGGAAGGGAAGAGCTCTCCCAGTCTGTCAGGAGCAAGAACCGAACTGCCTTATGCAGCCCTGGAGTCAAATTTTCACCCAGAGTTACTGCACAGGCAGTTTTCCAGCCAAAAGAACGGAAAAGAGGCTGTTTTAGGATTTTGCTTAAGTTCAATGGGAGGGCATGTACCAATTCCTGTGACTTTTCTACTTAGAAAGAACTGGTGATGCGCTGGTTATGACGGTTTTCTTCATGCAGCTGATGGCAACCAGGCTCCTGTAGCCTTTCAGCATGCGCTCAGTGAGGGGTTCGAGGTGTAGGGTACAGTGATCCGCGTCGCTTTGCTTTGTGTATCTGAACGTTTCAAAGTTCACCCTGAAATTATAAGGGCATTGAAGTGAGTGCCAAATGGCACTGATCATTCTTGGAGCTGGCCTTGGAATGTATGCATTAAAACCCTCTAAAAAGAGTCTCTTATATATGGAAGGTGCTTCCTACTTTGTGCCTAAGACCAGAAACGCTTTACTTCAGTGGACAGCTATGAGTGATACAGTTTTGAGATTAAAAGTATTTTTTTCATTAACAACAGCATTTTAAAAAGATAATTGTCTTTAATGTTGAGACTAGTATATATTACTGAGCAATGAGAGGACACGAGTAATGAATGATGAAATATGGGGTTTTTTTACATTTTAAAATTATTTTTTTACCTAGCAAATAGCAAACTCGAAAGTCTGTTCCAGTGCAGAGATAGACTCATTAATGTATTTGATACTAGCTGGGTAACATCACATCTTCTAAGCGTATTGACAGGGATCACTCCAATTAAATCTGAGTGTTTTTTCTTTTAATTAAGACTTTATTAACAACCACTGAGTAGGGAGCGTGATGAAAGTAAATCTGAAAATTGTGTAGCGAAGTGTTGATCTGCTAATTAAATCACGTAATTAAGGTAAGCCACTCTGACCAGCATGTTAACTTTTATGACTCCCTCCAACAAGTCTTCAGTGTTGTTCGGGAAAGTGTACCTGTCCCGAAGCCTGCCTGAGCATGGTTTTTAGTTAGGTGAACACTGAAGAAGTCTTGGTTGCTGCATCCTTTCTGCATCTGGATTGTTTCCATCCACTGGGACCCAGTCTGCTACCTGGACAAAGCTGAAGTTTTGTGTGAAGCTAGAGGAGGACTTTTTTCCCTCTATAAGTCTGGGAAACAAAGTGTTTCCTCTTAAAGTATGTCAATAAAAGTGAACTTTGATATCCAACTATATGCTTAGAAAGCTGTCCTCCCTGAAAACTCAACTGTGTACATCTGCTATTTCACTTAGAGACCCTAAAAGATAGGAAATTGACCCAGTTACTGAGCAGTTAATAAAGTTTCAAGTTTACAAAAGCATTTGACCAAGACGTTTCTGACAGTGATCGGTCAGTTGGCACACTGAGTTGTGACTGAAGGCATTAGCTGAGCCTTAATTTCAGTGAAGTTTAGGGCATGGCCCACTGGTAGGTTTTTCTGGCTGGTCATTGAAGTGTGTAGGATCCAATGCATGAGCCTGGGCATGAGCCCTCAGGCTTCAGAATAGGTGGAGAAGTGGCTGCGTTGTCCTCATAGTTTCACTTTTGTCAATTTTTAATATATGTGGCATAGACCCAGCAGAAATACTACAGATTCAGATATTTCTACTAAAAATAGAGGTGAAATTCTCCCCACAGTTTGGTGACCTTTTCCCAGCTAGCTGAACTTGATACACAGACGATCAATTAAACTGACTTTTATTTTTATTCTGCTTGCCCATTTGAATAGACTTTTCTCCTTTTCCTAGTGTGCTACATGCTTGTAACTTTTCATGTGTCCTGGGGGTTTGTCTGGCTCTGCATACTTGTTTCATCTTTTCTTCTGACCCTTCAAAAAAAAAAACCCAACCAAAACCCACCAGCTTGATATTGCCTGCTGACTCAGTGCCCTCCAAGGCATTCGATAGTGTGGTTTTATGTAGCTGCAGTAGTGTTTGCCATTTCATCTCTTTTAATACCAGTTAGTTAATAAACTTTATTCTCCTCCACATACCAGGCTAGATACCGGCGAGGATAGTGGCTTGGTAAAAATTTGCCTTACCTCGTTTCTTATTTTTTTCAGCAAATGGGACTGTGGTTCAGCAAAGCCATTCCTGGTATGTGGAAGCGGGCAGCCCAGGCTGTTAGGAGGAGTAAATCTGATAGCACCCCCTATGCAAACTCTGGGCTAAAACCTATCTGAAGACACATACAGTGCTGAAAGCACCTTAAAATTCCTTTTTACACCCTGAGGTTATTTCTTTGGCCTTCTACATAGCTTATCGGTTTACTGTTTGCCCCTCTTTTGGCTGTTTATCTGGTGATCTTGTAAAAAAAAAAAAAAACAAACCCAACTTTTTCTCTGAAGTAGAGCTGACTGTCCTGGTGCCCCCTTTCTGATATGCTCACAGCTCAGGTTGCCAGGTACCGTAGATATGATTTAAAGCCCTGGATGTGTGAAGAAGGGCTTTTATTCCTGCGGTGAATGCGGTATTCCTGGTGTGCTTACCCCTAAAGTATCTGTTCCTTGGCTTGAATGACCAGGAAGTTTCTGTAATATCAAAAGCAAACAAGAACTGTGAGATATGAGCTGACTAAAACCTTTGGTAAACTTAGTAGTTAAAATGTGAAAGGTAATCAGACGTAAGCCTGCCCTATTATTCTGATAGGCTATCTTAGGGGTTGTTGCATTCAGGTGGAGAGGGGCTAGCCAGGTAGTTAAATTTTTTTTTTTTTTTTTTTTTTCCTGTGACACTCAGGTTACACAATGTAGCAAAGCTTTTTTTTGAAGAATAGCAGTACAGTCAAGTGAGAGAACATTTCTCTGGTAACTGCTTCAGTTTCAGATGTATTCATCTAAAAAAGGTGTGGTATTTGTTGTAGAGGGGGAGGTAGGTCTTGTGTGCTGGCCTTGCTTCTCAAATTCAGAAAGCAGGGGAAGATAAAGAGTTGGTTAAATAAAAAGGTTATATTAAAACTTGGAAGGAGTTTTCTTTATCACACAAAACTGTATGCAAAACAATTACCATGTGCTTACACGTTTAGCATCTGTGAGATTTTGGGCCTGTGCCATTTCTGCAGGTTGCGAGGGGTTAAAAGTATTAATGACTCAGAAGAGAGAAGGGTTCCAAGTTTTCGGGTGAGGAAAGGACGAGGTCTGGGATCGCTCTCTGCAAGCGAGCGAAGCTCCGCAGGCTGCCGTGTGGGCTGGAGGCAACGCTTCCCCGGGAATGCCGCAGCACAAGGACCGCGGTGTCGGTGTTTGCACCCAGGGCTTGGACTATGAGCTGTGTAACTACCTACAAATGTCAGGCTGCCGCATGGCAGCATGTTGGTTTGGGGCTTTTTTCCCTCTTTTCCTTTCCACCTAAGGAGCCAAGCTGTCCCTGTCTCCCTTAGTTTGAATATAAGGTTTTTAGGGAAAGGAAATAGCAGGCGACCATGGGGCACTGTGGCATACCAGAAACCCGCAGGGTGGCTCCTGCAGTTTGATAACCAATTAAAGTATTTGTCACCTTATCTTTATTTAATGCTTTTGCCCTGGAAAGTGGAGTGTTTTGTAGTTGTGCCTTTATGGCATTAAACTGCCTTATGCTGTTCCTAAGGAATCTCAATACAGTGTTTCAGGTGATGTAGTTAAATCAGCAAAGCTTTGGAGACCAGATCACTTCTAGGTTATATGGATTGAGCTAGTATCCAGAAGTAATGGAGTTGAAGCATTTTGGGGTTGACCTGAGGCAAGTTGGGTGTAGGGGAGTCAGCAAAACAGCTGGGTATTGCTTAGGGGCCAAACCTTGTGGTGGTTATGTGTGCGTAGGTGAGTTCTCGCTGATGCCAAGAGAGGAGCTGATGCCAAGAGAGGAGCAATGCAAAGTAACAGGCAAGAAGTGGAGAACTTGACTGTCTTATTTCTCCAAGGAGTGTGCTAAGGATGAGAGCATCTCTAAGGATCCTCTCACAAAATGCAGGCAGCACCTGGCCTCTGCAGAGATGGGGTGCAGATTGCTCCCTGTAGCAGGACCCACGTCCCTGGAGCCATCTGGTCCTCTCGCTGGTGGTGGCTCTGCAGGGGGACTTACTGGGAGGTTTCATGGTGGTGTGGGGCAGAGGAGATCATGTGAAGCCCCAAAGGTGTTTCTGCTTCACAGGGTATGGTACGGTAACGTGTGACTGAAACTGATCCACTCTTCCTTGCTCCCCCTGGGGAAGCCAAAATACACATCTATGAAGGCTTTTCTTTTGAGGAAAAGGGACCTATGGGAGATGTTCCTGGATCAAAATGATGAGACCAGCCTTTATCAACCTTACACTTGCCCTGTCAAAAAACTGAAAAGCTCCCAAGAATTGTATTTTTAATTTTACTTTGATGCTTGGCAGAGCTTGTAAAGATCCTTCACGGCAAGTTTGGCTCCCAGTTCGGAGGGTTGTTGCTTTGTTTGGGGGTTTCACCATTCTCTGCTGCTTGTAGTCTTGTAAAAATAATGAGGTCCTGATCTTGCGCCTATTGAATCTTAAGCAAAAAAGCCCCCATTGATTTCCAAGGGAGCAGGCTGAAGCCCTTCACAGATCGTGGTGGGAGCAGCTATTTAGCATAAGCGGGGATTGTTTGGAAAGTTTTCTAATGACCCAAACATTTTAACAAGCAGAGGAAACTCAGCGAGTAAAAGGGCTTCCTGGTTTGGGGGTGGGGAGACGCCCGATGCTGCTTCATGGGGGCAATCCCTGGAGCCAGCTCTCCGTGACCTCCCGTTCCTCTCAACCTGCTGTAATGCAGACCTTCGTTTTCCATCTCGGTTTTTGTAACTCTAGCTTTGATGCAAGCCAGCGGCAGCATCGCAGCCCAAACGCGAGCGCTGGAGGCGGTGATGGCCACTGCCCAGGCCCCCCGTGACTGTGGCCCAAGTCCCGTGTGGAGCCCAGCCGCCGCACCAGCCACATGGCCCATCTCCCCATGGCCCATCCTCGTTGCCATGTTGCCATCATATCAGTGTCGGCCAGCATTAGCCCCCGGTGCCGTGATCTTCCAACCGCACAATGCACTGGGGAAAGTGTTAATAATCCCCTGCGGGGGTCCGCAGGCAGCAGGGCCTGAGCCCGTGGAGGAGCTTTCCCTGCCTTTCACGGGCAAGCAGAATGGGGGGAAAAAAAGTTTTCTCAGAGGGTTTGGGGTTTTTTTCATATTCTCTTTCACATGCAAGTGAACGGAAAGATGGAAGAAATTTCCTCCCAGTGAAATATTTCAGAAGCTTGTTTGGAGACTGTAGGTCTTGAATTAACAAGTGATTTGATTTTTGTTTAAAATTTTTTAACTTCTCTATATATATTCCCCTAGGCAAGCCTTTTGCTTCTAGCCGGTAGCAGGATCTGTGCAAGATGAGCGTGCTGATTCCCTGAGATGTGCTTTGGGAGATGGGGCTATCGGAGCTAAAAGTGAAGAGGAAAAACCAGTTGCAATGGGAAGATTAGGGAGTTAAGAGTGTGCCTTGACAACTAGCATGTGCAACCACAGATAAATCCTTCATGAGCCTCTCTTTAATTAAAAGAATGATTGGAATTAGGCATAGTACCATCTTTCCTGGTCTGTATCATGTGTATCTGTACGAATAAAGCATTTTTGGGGAGGGAGAAGAGAAAACCACCAGATTTTAATCTTCCTTTGGTAGCCGATATGTCTGCCTTTTGAAAAGGCATATTTCTCCCTGTCTTAGAGTACCCAGGCTTGTTGACAGTAAACAACTGTCACTTGGCACTTTATGAAAGAAGAAGAATGTTTAAGAAAACATGTCCAGTTTAAATAGTTATGTTAATAGGCTGGGGTTTCACGCAGAAGTGGGGGGACTGGTAAATGGAGGCGCATAAATTAGCTGTTATTTACTGCGTAAGAGGTGAATTGCAAGAGAATGCAGTTGGAAAAAAAAATAAAATTTTAAAAAGTACATTCATTTTTACAGCCGGTGTGTTACGCATGATTTTGCTGCTTTCTGTGGAAGCTTTTTTTTTTTCCAGGGAAAATGCAGAAAGCCTCTCTTGCAGCGCGCAGTGGGTTGGGCCCCGAGGGGCCCCCGGGGTGGGACGAGCCCAGGGCTGGGAGCCCAGCACTCCCACTGACCGGCCCTAATGCTGCTTCACGCTCCACGGGCAGCACTTAGACCTTGCAGCTGCCCTGATGTGTCCTTAGCCTTTGCTTCGCAGGGGTGATCGGAAGAGGAGGCTGCAAAGAAGCTCTGCCTCCCAATTTGTGAACTGATTAATTACAGAAAGGAAAGTAAAAAAAAAAAAAAAAAGTAAGAAATAGCAGATGTTGTCCGCTCTGCATCCCTGCCAAAAGTTGCTACAAATCCATCACCCACCTTCTTCTGAGTTAAACACTCGTGAACATAGTGAGTGATGAGCAAATGTAAAGCATTTATTCCAGCTCAGCCCAAAGGCATCAGTGTCAAAAGTGTAATGAGTGAGGGCCTGGTGTCAGGCACTTCAAATCCATAATTAAGCATAAAAATAAGTTTCAGGCTTCCCAGGCTCCTGACATCCTGATTTAGGAACACGAGTATAAGCCGCTATTGGGGTCTGTGGGTATTACTCTTGAAGATATTGGGTAAAGGCACCCTCCTCCACCCCCAACTCCCATCCTAGCTGGGATACAATATAAATACAGTAAATACTATGGAGTTTAAATAAATACAGTGTAGATATTATCTTACAGTCATTCCACCTTTCTTTCAGCCTTGGGTGTCTTGGAGGGGGCCACCTTGACAGCAGTACCTTCTCTTGACATCGTTTCAGGTAGAGCAAAGACAACTTCAGGAGCAAATCGGAACACTCAGAGAGTATGGACGAAAGGCTTACAATTTTTTTTGCCAGTGGTTTAATTGGCATTGCCATTATTTGGACAAGGAGGCAAAGGAAACCCAAACCTGAAGCCTCCTGCCACAAATGCTTTGCAATCTCCCCAGACAAAAGGGAAAATAACTCCTAGAAAGTGTTTATTGTTGTACTGAGACTCCAACTTGTGTATTTTTTAGCGAAGGAATGAAATTTCTGCCTCATTTTTGTGTGTAGGCATGCTGGCATTTTGGGATTTGAGAAGACAGTGGGCTTTTCCATCAGGTAGAGTCTTTTGTGGAGGGATGGGAACCACAGAGGTGGTCAGGGAGGGGAACAGCAGGGGTTCTCCTATGCCCCGTCTCCCTTGGTACAAGGGCAGAAAGGGACAGGTTTGCACCCGCCACTCTGGTTTTGGTGATGGGCCACTGCCTGAGAAGCTGGGCTGGAACCTGGTCCTGGATCTGGTGACCCCATGCAATGTAAATCCTTCCTGTGAAGAGCCATCTGCACTCTGAACAAGGTCATCTTATGGGTGGAGTGTGTTAGTCCTAGGAAAAAAAGGGCCTGAAACCTCTTCAGGTGCTTTCAAAATATGTGAAGACATTAGAAGTGGACACTTTCTGCCCCTCTGCCCCCCTCTTCCCAGTGCATAGCAGATGAGGTGCAGACAGTGTAGTCTTTGCAGGAGTAACTACCCAGTGCTAGAGCCTGGCTGTTTTGGGGATGAGAAGAAGCAGTTGGAGGAGCAATGTGTGGGGTCTTGGGGCAGGAAGGAAGAGGAGACAACCCTGAATTAGCCACCCACCCTCAGAAGGTGGAGGGGCCAGAATGCTGTGGCAGCTCTTGCTTCATTTATGGGTATATAAATCGACGTGGATAAATAGTTATAAATACGTGGGGAGGTTGTCCAACTTCACGTCTTCCCTGGTGGTACAAGGTGGTAGTTCATCCACCAATCCCACCCAAGGGAGTATGGTGTGAGCTAGCTTCAGTGCCTGATTTTCAGACAAATCCAACCCTTGGGTGGCTGCTGGGCTCAGTTTTTGTCATCATCTCTGTTTTCTTTCTGCCTTGGCTCGTCTGCTGCGATGGCCATCCCTGCTGTTGCAACATCATCCATCTCACTTGGACACTTGGGTGCTTGTTTGCAGAGAGGAAGAGTTTTTAGGAGTGTTTCTGGTGGGGAAGGGAAAGGAAAAGCTAGGAAAATCCAGCTGTGGAGGATGGGGTGGGTATCCAGAAGAGTGGAAGGTAACTGAACTGGCTGATGCAGGTAGGACCAGCCATGCCCTGCTGCAGGACACTGGAAGCATCCCTCTGCAGGGGGTGTGCATTTCTTTATGGCAGCATTAAAATAGCTGTGTGTAGAGGTGTCTAACCTGCTTCTGGCACTACCAGAGCCTAATGTAGTATAGTTTGTAGAAGATAATTATTTGGGGGCATTAAAACTGCTTGAAGGGAGTGAAAACTGAGACACGCATGACTTCCTTGAACTCTCTCTAAATTTATTACGTGCAGTCCAAAATGTGCCGTAATAGATACGGTTGCAGGAGACTGTTAAAAGGTCCGTTCTGGTGAACCCGATGCCCTGCTGTTGCTGCTGGAAATGATAAACCGCTGCGTTTGGGTCAGATGGTATGCGATGCCCTGTGTGTGTGCGTGTATGCATGGAAGCCGGTAAGTCTTGCTAATTTAGGGATTGTTTTCCAAGTCTGTTTTCTATAACTCCGAAGACTTAATACAAATAAAGAACTGACAAAGTTTCCTGTGAGAAGCACAGAACAAACGTGAAGCGTGGGATTTGAATGCAGAAAGGTGAAAACACAAATGTATACAGAAACAGCAAGTCAAACAAGCTGAAAAAATATTGTAAGGTTGATTTAACAGAGCAGTGAACTCAAAGCTGTCTAATCCCTTTAGCAGCCTTCTTTAAAGAGGAGAAATAAAAGAATTTTTGATATCTACTTTTCTTTGCCATCTCTCCCAACTCTTTCTAAGAATGCTAAAGGATAAGACGTGAGTTTAAAACAAGGACAGAGTGTTGCAGCTTTAGTAAGATGTGCTTTCTAAATAACAAAATTTTCGTTTGTCATTCACGATTTTAGATTAAAGTGGATCAGCCTTCCCCAAAGGAGATTACTGTTAAACTTCTCCAACTTGGGTACCTGGCACCTACATCTTGCTTGAGGCACTGAAATAACAGGCTTGGTTTTGAAAGATGCTGAGCCAGATCAGGCTCTGCATTTAAATCGCTTAAGCACTCTCAAAATCTGGCTATTCATTTTGATGCCTAGATATGGATTTCTGGGCTTAATTACCGACCTTTGCATTTCAAATGTTTGACCTTTGTTTTCTTTACTAAGTATGCAGACAGAGCGGCCCCCAAATTATTATTTTTTCCTTTTACACAGCTGAAAACAGCTAGCAGAGAAGACTTGGAAGTTCTGTGTCTTATTACTGAGAAATAGTGTTCTCTGAAAAATACCATTTTATGTAACTCAAGGGAAACTTGCAAAAAGGGGAATATATACTTATTGTTATTCACGTGAACATGATCCGTCATATATCTAAAACCCACAATCAGTTGGAAAAAAACCCACCTAAACTACCCTAAACCTTTGCCCTCTCTTAATCTGTGTACAAGAGGGGTTTTTTTTTCAGATGTGCTTCCCCCCCTTGAAATAGAGGCAATTGATAGGCTCATAAACAAATACCAAACATTAAGTCCTAATCTCCATATAGAGGACCCTGACCCTTTTTATGGAGAGAGAGGGTAGAGGGAGGAAACGGGGCCAGGAGTTTGAGGTTTAATGCTTATTAAAGTTTTAGTGGGTGGGAAAATGCAATCAATAAATTTTGTTTAATGCCTTGAAACTGGTGTTGGTTTTCACTAGCTACACTAGAGAGTAGTTTTCATTTTGAAACTAGGACACTCGTAGTTGGAATGACAATTAATGTGGAGTGAATATGGTCCCAGTTGGAAGCCGATTTTTTGAATAGCATGAAAACTCCCCCACCTCCCTGCCTTGGCTCCGGAGTGGGGTAGCTTCCGTTTTTAATTAGCGAACCAGGCAAAATTTAGCTCATTGTGTCTTTCTGCTCCTTTGGCCCAGTGGATAGCTTGGATTTCTCCATCTTGCTGTCATGAGGCTGTTCTTTTTATTTTTTTTCTTCAGTTTTGGTGCAGGGAGGAAGGGGGGGGCTTCAGGATACTTAGGATTAAAGTCATTGTTCGGGGGTATTTGCAGCCAGCTGCCTGCATTAAATGAAGATTAGAAGAGCACGCATTAAAAGTGCAAGGGAAATGCAGAGGAGCTGGGATTTGGGAGCTGCATAGCTGTGAACCGAAGGGGAAAGGTTGGGGCTTTATGGCAAATTTTTGCTGATGCCATGTGATCTCAAAGCCCACTTCAGAAAAGCATCACAAGTACCAAAAAAAAGCATTGCAAGTAACTGCCAGGGCCAAGCCTGCCTGGGAATTGTAAAGGCACCATGGGTCTTTGCATCTTTAAAAAGTTGCTCTGAGATAAACCTAAACTTCTGGGTCTGGTGAACTTACATATTGCTTAAAATTCATCTACAAGAGCACTTAAGAGATGGTGAACATTCTGTTAGAATTCACTAGCACCCTGGAGGTCAAAACTGCAAAAGTAATGAATTTTTTAAGGATTTTGGGAAGGGAATGAGGGTGTGGAGGAGGAGCCCAGAAAAATAACTCAAAAGAAGTCTGCAGCAATGTGTGCTTATTCTTTTAAGGATTTATAACAAAGTTTAAGAATATTTCCAAAGATTCAGTTTCTCTCCTTTCTGTATGCTTTGTGGAGCACTCGTTCGTGTAATCTGTCATTCTTGTTGCAACTTTGCTTGGTGTGTGTCACCTACAGAGCCTCACCAGGTAATGTGGTCCAGCGAAGCAGGAGGGATGGCATGGTGCACTGATGCTGAAGAGCACAGGTTTGCTCAGGGCCTCCACAGTTTACCAGGAGGCTGCGGACAAGCTTTGCCTAATCCATTGTGATGCTTGGAAGACTCAGTCTGTGCCTCAGTTTCCATAGCTGCCTCCAGTGGACTGGCTTTACAAAGACGTGGTGGAGGTTGCTTACTTGCTGCAGCAATGAGGTTTTTTTAGACTTCCTCAGGCATGAAGAGTAAAAATGTGAAACAGCAGCCGTTTTGTGATGGGATGTGTCTGTCGAGATCAAGCCAGGATGCCCCTGCTGTGCTGTGCAGAAGCTGGGCCCAGGTTGGCCACCGTTCTTCAGAGGCAACAAGAGGCAGACACCAAAAGGATGACAGCCTATTGACACAGCCTCTTGTGCTCCATCTAGGATCAGCTCAGTGGGTCTCCTGTCACTCTGCCTGCAGTAGGGAGTGGTCTGGGTTGACCATGTTTGGTCTCTGCGGTTGGGTGAGGTGGGCTGTGTGACATGTGGGCAAACCAGCTGCAAGCAGGCACTCGCCCACATGCCAGGCTGGGACTGGTGTCATCCCCACCATGAGCGTGGGCTGCTGAGATCTGATGCAGCTGATTGCTGCCCTTCTCTTGAGTGAAGCACAAAGTCTTTGGCACCTGGGAGAGCAGGAACCCTCAGCGTGGGCATCCTTGAGGTGCTTCAGCACGAGCCAGGAGCTCTCATAGGACACATGGAGCAGCATAGCCTGGGGACCTCAGCATCCCCATGCTGCCAGGTCCCTGCTCCACTGCTCCCCGTCTTTAGGGATCATTCGTGAAGATGAGGACATTTCCTATCAGTTCTTTTATTTCTGCTAAAAAATGAGTGCAGAACTGTGAGATGGATGGATGGATGGATGGATGGATGGATGGATTAGATAGATAGATATGGGGAGTGGTTGCTTCTCTCTTTTGTGTGTGTGTTGAGTGGGGAAACAAGGAAAGTGTTTGCACAGTCTGTCCAGATATTAAGGAAACCCCACCATCACTGCCTGTTTCTTTAAGCCAGCAAAGCTCCAGCTGAAGGCTGTCCTTGGGACAGGCGCTGGGCTCTCAGCAGCAATCAAAGCTTTGTGTCTCTTGGGGTTTACATTCTCATTTTTGTTAGGTGTAGCCAGGAGACCCCTTTGATTTGTTATCTGGTTTTGGTTTTTTCCTCCTTGGGTCTTTCCAAGTGCCACAGGGAAATCCTCATGGCCAAAGTGTTTTTGTAACTATTTTAGCTTTGTGACTATTTATTTCTTCTTCTAAATCTCAGTATCTGAATTGGGTGATCTGAGAAAACAGTCCATTAGAAGGAGGATACTGTAGAGTCCTGATGAATCCTGTTTTCTACTTGGCCGGTGGAACAGAAAGCTAATTGCCAGTAGTAAATCCATTCAAAGGAGGGCTGGAGGGAGGGAGAAAAGCTAATATTCCTCCTTGAATGCCATTTAATCTCTGAAACCTTTCATGCAGATGTAAATTAGGATTTGCACAACAGAGTCAACAGTTGCTCTGTAGATAAGGCAGATTTGCAACATCTGCTTTTCCATTCTAGAAGCTCTTCCAAAGTCGCTGTCGGGGATAGCCAAGCTAAACACTAGAGATTTTTTTTTCTTTCTGTAATCTCTTGTTTATGAAAAAAAGCTGCATATGACAGAACTAAACCTGATTATTGTTCTGCTAATTCTCTAGGAAAAAAGTTTGCTTTCCTTCTAACACAGAAAAAAACCCACTGGGTGGTAATACAGTGCAGCACACTTGTTAACATCTTTGGAAGAAACATTGTCTGGTAACAGTTGTATAGGCCACTGCGGTGGTAATACAGTATAAACAGTTTACCTTGTATTATTATTAGGAAAGCTATTCTAAGTTTTTCCAGAAACCCCCCCCCCCCTCCCCAAGCAAACATGCGCTAGGTGAAAGATAAAGCAGCACCTTCAAATGATGAAGGCAAACGCTTTTCAGACGTGGTTTCCTAAAGGCACATTACTTGATCATGGTTTAGGCTTTTACATAAGCAACCAGATTTTTACATTTTTGCTGAGGTGTGAGCCCTATTGAGCAGGGGAGGTAACCCAACTGAACGCCACTTTGGGAAATGATTTTGATTCTACAAAGCATGTGTTTGCCAGGACGAGCCCCTTCTTCCCAGGATGGCTGCAGCCTGACACTGGGAAATGTGCTCTGAGGGGGGTCTTGACCTTGGAGGGGGAGGAAATGGGAGGAAGAGAGAAGACAGGATATATATTTTATATAGTACTTTTTATTTAATATATATAATACAGTATCATATACATAAAATACTAGATATATAGTATTATGTATGTATTTTATATATTAGATTTTGCTGTGCTAGGCTGGTGATGTGCCCTTTGAGGTGGCAGGGCCATAGCCGGGCAGGGGTGCACTGCCACTGGCACCTTCATGGCTGCTGCAGAACGGAGAGGAAGCTTTGCCTTGCAGAAAACACCACCGAAAATACATGTATAAAAAATATCCCATCAGCTCCCTGCCGCGCAGTGAGGGTATGCGGTGATTTTAGGTGAGCTGATCTGCTTCAGCCTCTCCCTTGATCTTATCTGCCCTGAGAAGGCAGGTACTCGGTAAACAGGCAATCCCACGGTTTTATCTCTTGTGCCCACCTCTCATGGGGGCTGCTGCTTGGTGTAGGGCCTGGGGTTGCTCGCCGGGCCTGGGTGGTTTGCAAAATCCCCCCGGGGCCCGTCTGCCTCTCTGGGGAGATGGAGAGAACAGGGACATACATGGCAGGATGCTCCAAGGGAGGTAGCACCGGGCCGGGCTGCTTGTCACCCCTCCTGGCTGCTTTTAAAATTAAGGCAGGTCCCAAATGAAGAGTGTTCAGCAAGAAAAGTGTTTTATTTCCCTTCTGGGCAACAGGGTTTGCTTTTCCTGGTGCAGAAGTCCTGAGGTGAGGTGGTGAAGCGGCCCTGTCCCACAAGCAGCCACACAGGTATTGGGAAAAACATTGTTATGGGGGGCTGATAATACTATGAGCCCCTTTTAACACAGGTGGGATATGTATTTAGCATAAACTGGGGGTTGGCATGCATAGAGGAGACAGCTGCTGGTCTGAGCCTGGAGATGGTCTGTGTGGTCTTTGCCATCATGGCCTTGTTCATCCCAGCGATGCTGGAGGTTTCTATATCCTTCCAGCAGTTAGACACCAACTTGGTGACTGTGACCATGACACCCCTGGGAACGGGATACCAAACTCAACAGGAAAAAGCTCTGACATGTTTGTTGCTCTGTGATCCTATAATATATCCTGTCACAGTGGATTTGGTGCAATAAAATACATAGAACAGGAAACATTCTCAAATTAACCTGAAGAGAGAAGTGTGTGGAGTGCTGCTATCTTTCTGCTTGTTAACATGCCAAATAGTTTGTCCAGTCTAAAAATGGGAAAATATGATCCACTTAGAAATGAGTCTTAGTCCATTCCACCACCCGGCTGTGAAGCAATCGTGAAAGCCCTCTCCAGGATTGCCAGGGTTCAGGGTGGGGTGAGGAATATCTTGTTGGTGGTACTGAAGGTCGTGGGCCTCGAGCCCTCTGTGGTGAGAGTCCTGGTTGGGTTTTGGTTGCGTGGTGGATCAATGAAGAAGGGTGATGATGGTGGGGGAGGCATGCACCCTACCTGAGCAGTCCCTCGGGAGGCTCCCAAACACTTGGATGTTTGGAAAAATAGAATCGTGGGAAGCTATTCCAGGAGGAAAAACAGACGTGAAGAGAAATAACCAGCAGCCTGTGAGGTGGCACGGGGCCCTGAGGCTCTCCCACCCCACGTCTCCTGTGGGCACTTGGGCCTTTGCCACCGGGGAGCAGCCCCCATGCTCTCTGCCACAGCTCCTGAAAATAGTCCCTGACACCGAGGGGGGCACCAGCCAGCCTCTAGGTTTTTGGGGGGCTATAAGCAGCCCAGGAATACCCCACCACCCTCCATGTCCTTGTCCTTTAATGCCTGGAAAAATAAATAACTGCATATCCTCCTGCAGTTCTTGAGAGCTGCCTGTGTTAAAACCAAAATGAAACATTTCCAGGCTCAGCCAAAAACGAGTATTGATGTCTAAGAGGAGCAGACATCTGATGGAAATACTGACACACTTAAGCACTTGGAGCTGAGAACCACACAGAAAGTGAATTATCGCTGGGATGAGCCAAGCAGCTACGGAGATTAAGTATCTTATCCTTATAAGTGAATACATACAAAAAACACTTTAACATTGCTGGTCCAGCTGCTCCTTGTGGAAGGTGCTTCCCGGCTAGTTGCTGCCATTTTGCTCCTTTGAACAGATTAAAAATTGCCTCTTTCTCTGTAGCATGTTTGCTATGAGCAGCAGTGATGATACTGCAAGTGCTGATCTCCATCACAAGTGTCTCTTGGTGATTCTCAACTCACTACTGCTTTGGCTAAACGAATAAATGGTTGAACTTCAGTCACATCTTGGGAGCCCACAACCTAGATTGCCCCCTCTTTAAGAACCCATTAAAGCTGCCAATGCATTAATCCTTGCTCTGCTGGCAAGTGACAGAGTGGGCTCCTGTTAACTCCCCAGTAATTTATACCTATGTTTACTGTGGTTTTTAAAAGATTCTGTTAATGTCAGTTAGATCCCGGGGGGGGACCTTTGCTGGGGGGGGGGGGGGGGGGGGGGGGGGCGCTTTGCAACCTGACTTGCAATAGAAATGCTTTAGGAGGGTTTTGAAGGATGTGTGGGGATAGCTGTTTGCCAGCAGCAAGAATTGTTTTCTTGGGACCTGCGGCTGAGGTCCAGAAGATGTGTGTTCAGCCCCAGTAAATCCAAAAACCAGCCTTCCCACAGTGCTGCTTTGCAGCAGGAAGTTTTCTGGCTGCCTCAAAGATGTGTGACCTGATGGAAGAAGCAACTGTGTCGGGAGAGCTCAGAGCCTGCTCCCCTATACTGGTTTCCTTATGATTTAGCAATGGGAGATGGCAGAATAAGAGGGCCTCAAACCCTTGCCTAGGTCTCCAGGAGGGCTCAGCCCATCTGTGTTAAACCCTTCCCCAGCACAGGCTGCACACACAACTCCTGCCATTTTGTTCACACCAGGTGGTTGGAGAGGTGGACAGTCTGATGGTTGGATCCTTGGCCTCAGAGGCAGCAACTTCATGTCTCCATGTTTTGGTGTCTCTTTTTGATGTGTTGGAAACACCAGGCACTTGTAGCTGGAAAGCAGGAAGATGGTGCCGGGCTCTGGGCACCCAGTGGGAGACATGAGCTCTGGTTCACTGCTTTAAACTCCAGCCATTCTCAGCATGGAAATGAGACTCTCTCTGCTTTTGGATTTATCATTGTATTTGTAAATTATGTGAGGAATAAGAAGAGTAAAATTTTGTTCCCCAAGGTCACAGTTGGGCAAAGTGCTTAAGCACTTAAATGCACATTTAGGTACTTTGTGGAGGTCTCCAATTTGGGTCCTGTTTATATGCCATAAGCATATAAACTGAAATTTGAAAACTGCTTAAAGAAGTGAGATTAAAACTATTAGTAGCATTCTCCTGTTAATTCACCACTCCATCTTTCTAGATATTACTCCCAGTCAGTAGGAATAAAGTCACTAGGACTGAATTTTGCATTTAACAGGCATCATGATATCTGCTGGAGACCAGCTGGGGAGACTGAGGGCAGAGATGACAAAATTAAGTTGTCAGAAACAAGAGATGATGCTTCTTTCCCCAGAAAAAGCTTCAGATCCCAGTTGTTCTGCTCCAAGTCTAAAGTTAATTTTCTCTTAATTTCAGCATTCTCTAAATATATTTTATAAATATAGTTTGTTACTTTGTCATTAACCCAGGTTCATCACAGTTTTCAGAAAAGAGTGATTTCCTTTTAAATGGCTAAACAGTACAGTTTGGCTTGTGCTTAGTCTGGGCTTGTTCCTGTTTGGTACGTTTACGATACAAAAGCCAAAATATACAAGTCTTGATCATTTGGCAAACAGCTTGGGTAAAACTGTGTATTTTGTATGGAGGGATTGTGCAGCTGCGTGGGGTTTGTTTTCCAGTAGATTAAATTAGCAAGAGCTTCCATCAGAGTCAACAAACAAAGATCAGTACCCAGTCTTGCAAGTGCAAAGCTGTATACAGGGCTTTTTAATTGGAAGCCAAAGTTGGTACCATTGAAAAAAATCCTTATAGGCTAGAAAAAGGAAGGAGAAAACCTGAAAGGAACAGTTAAACCAGAATATTTCTCAACCATATTTTCCCCAAGGGTATATCCCGGTTGGGAAGACACCTTGGGTGAACACTCAGTTTTGCAACAGGTGCTGGTCTGATAGGAAGGAGGTGCTGGAGCTCTGTCTTCTTTTCCTTTTTACTAAAAGTATATGCTTTCAGGGAAAATCTTTTCATTATAAGGAGAAAAAAACCCAACACCCTAAACCTTTGACTGTACGAATACCACAAAATTCTGGCCAAAACCTAAAATATTTGAGTTGGAATTGCTGCCAGGGTATCAGAGGAAAGGTTCTTTGTAACCCCAATGAGTGTGGGCTTTGCCTCCTGTGAGACGATACCTCCCATGAAATACCACATTTCCAGGCCTGCAGGATTCTTTATTTCTACCCTGCAAGGCTATTGACTGAAACATTCTTATATTTTTAATTTTTACATTTCCACAAGAATAAAAAATTGCATGACAGGAAAAGAAAAGCATTACATTTTTCTCTTATTACCTGCTCCAGCTCTTTCACTTAATGGCAAAAGAGCAGCTTGAAGCCAATGCCACATCCTCAGGTATTCTGAGCTGCTGTAATTGCATTGGTTTTGCAGTCAAATTGGAATCTATGAATATGCTTAAACTGCAAAATTAGGATTTCTATCCATATCTGATTACTATCAGAGATCAACTCAGGCTACTGCATTTGGATCATAGGATTAGGTTCAGATCTGTTTTGAATTACTTTTTACTTGCTAATTATGTAGTCATAGCACCAAAGTGTCTTCGTCATGGAATAGGATCCCCCGTGATACATACTGTACGAAACCAAGAAGACTTGTGCCTGGTGGAGTGTACAGCTTCAGAGCCAGTGCAAGCCAGAAGACAGAGATAGGCAATGCCAAGTGCAAATGTTGGTTAGCACAGGGTGGGGAGAATGGCAGCCTTGCTGTTGATCAGCTGTGTTGAGGGCAGCTGTAGAGGGCTAATTCTTTTTAGTAAACTGTGTTAAAGGATGAATAAATCATTCAGTGTCAAGAGTGAGTTCATATGTAACTAAAATGAGCCTGAGGATCATCAGACCCAACGTTGCCCCATGTTCCTCCAAGCGGAGACTTCTGAGTTTGAACCTTTCCTTGTGTCGTTATCCTATGGTAAAACAAAATTCTCCAGCCTGCAGCAGAGTTCACTGTCATCACTCATGGAACAAGCTGCTGCAGCTGGTAGATAGAATGAAGAAACAGGGATTTCAGCTTTCATGCTTGGTCTTTGGTTTTGCACATTATTGCAGAGTAACTCCAGCAGGGAGCTAGTGGTGGGTTCATTTCAGCTATTCCAGCTTGCATCTTCTGTCCAGCCTTCCCCCTTGTTTCCTTCAGCACACAGAGGTTGCCTTTGGGCCACCCAGAGCCACTTGAGAAATTGGGTTTATCCACATTCCCATTCCTTGTACCCCCTCCTTTCTGGGTCTTGCAGGGATTGTGGACAGACTCACAGGAATAAAGAAACTGAGGCCCAGAGACTAAACTGAACTTTTCAGCACATGCTTACTTCCTTATGCCACATCACCCTCCTGTGCAACACTGGGTGTTGCAATGACCCTACCCAGAGGTCTGTGCTGTTTATTGTGACCCACCTGGTGGTGTGGCCGTGTTTTGGTCACTAGAGGGTTGAAGCCATCCTTGTAAATCAGCCAGAGACCTGACTGTAGTGTGCACAGCTGTCTTTCTGCACTACTACCTGCCTGGGGCAGGCAAGGCTTACCCCTGGCTAGGAGGAGCTCTGGACACATGGAAGCATCAATAGGGGAAATATAAGATACATTTTTTTTAAAATGCTCTTTTATTTTTTGACACCTGCTCTTATTTACTCATTTCCATTTCTTATTCCCTTTGCAGAATACTTGAGGAGCGAGACCGCCTTTCTGGAAGAGTTGGTGTTTGGAAGTGGAGATACTATTGAACTTTCCTGTAACACACAAGGCTCTTCTGTGTCTGTTTTCTGGTTTAAAGATGGTATCGGGATTGCACCTACCAACAGAACTCATATTGGACAAAAACTGTTGAAGATAATCAATGTGTCATATGATGACTCGGGGCTGTACAGTTGCAAGCCAAGGCATTCCAATGAGGTCCTGGGAAACTTCACAGTCAGAGTTACAGGTACGTGCAGAAATACAGCTGTCTCAGTGACTTCTTTTTTTTTTTTTTAACTTTCTGCCCCTTCACATGTTCAGCACAGCTGGTGCTTTGCAGTGTTCATCTGTTGTACTTGGTAGGTCTCTACCTCCCTGGTAACTCCTGGCAGTGATTAGACTGGCAAAACAAGCCAATTGAGGAATGCTTCTGTGTCTATACCAAATGTTAAAGCTGAGATGTTAAATGTAAAAAATGTTAAATACTGAGACAGACTTAGTCCCAAATCCCCCTTAACAATCAAATAGATGCAGCGCTACATGTGCCTTTGAAGTCTTCTGTGAGTGAACTGTGGCTCAGGGAGGTTAAGTGACTTTTTCCACTTTATGTGACATATCAGTAGAAAATTGTATGTAAAGGCTGGAGGTTCCTGAAGACTATTTTCCTATTGTAGCTGATAAATCTCTTCCCTCCATCCCAGTTATTACATATTACTAGTTTGTTTTAGATATAACTTACCTGTGAATTGTATGTATCTCAAATATGTGCTTCATCAAAGCTACTTATTGGGATTCATATATTGCAAACAAGTGCTTTGTTAGGAAAGCACACACTGTCATTTGCTTAGCCATATTTTCCATGATTGGGACAGTAGGAGAGAACAGCTACAAGCAGTCCAAGCCTGGATCACTAAACAGAGAGTAGCAGAAGTATCTGTTGTTCCCAGATAGCTAACTGCTAACTGTAAGATCACCTCCATGATTTCAGGCTGCTGCATTGGTAGATAGATACTCACCACTGTGAGCAGATAGAAAGCCTGCCGATCACACAGATTAAAAGCCTGGGTTTTCAGAAGCATTAACCCCTCGTGGATCTAAGGTTTTGAAAATTTTCCTTTGCCCTTGCACTTTTCAAACTTTTTCAAGCATCCCTGAACAGTAGGCCCTTGCCTCCAAAAGTTGAGTTCCCTCAAAAAGTAAGAGGCTCTGCCTGAAAACCAAGCACAGAGATGTTTGTGATTGTAAGTCACATCCACTCCATAAAGGGCTTTCTCTTGCCAGGAATAGGATTTTGTGTGAGAGAATCAAACCATCATGAGAATAAAAGCTCATTTCAACAAGCCTTCACCAACATCTGCTTTTCATTGAACGTTACTGGAGATTGCTGTGAATGCTTCAAGGTCATATCAATTAAATGGTTAAAGAAGTATTTGGCCCTTGAAAGGCTTTCTTTAACTAGGTACGATTATTGGACCTATCCAAGGAACTGCAGGTTGTTAGAAACATTACTCTCTTTTTTTTTTTAAGTGACATTAAAATGCTTTTGAGTTCAAGGGGCAGCAAGAAGGCAGAAGAGGGCAGCTGGTTACACGCTCAAATGAAACAGCTGCCAGCCCCGAAAGTTCGTAAAGTGAGAAATTGTTTTTAATAGTGGAAGGGCTGATAATCCTCAGCTTTTAAAAAGTTTAAGCCCCTGTGTTTTTCCTCTTTGCTAATAATAGCTAATAACAGCTTAAGAACAAGCGAGTAACCTGAACCTGCTTTCTGACAGCATTATGAGTCTTTGATTCTATTAGCCCACTGTCATTACCACCAAAGTGCTGGTAATGTGGGAGTCTCCATTTTAGCTGTCAGCAGCACTTGTTTTAAACTTTGAAGCCTTGCTTTTTGTGGCAATAGTGGTGCCTCTCGTATGTTCAGAAATTTCTTCATAATTAGTATCGATCACTCAGTGTGGCACTGTGGAGAAGAGATTGTTATCAGAGATTTGTGGTTTGTGTTCCTACTTTTTAAAGGTCCTGCCAGCGATCAGCTCGGGTATCTGGTCAGGTGGTATCTAATGTTTGGGTCTGGAGTTGTTCTCTGCATTAAACTGGTTTAAATCTGTAGTAATGAACTGGAATTGCTCTGATCTGTATTCTTAAGTGAGAAGAACTAGGCTAGGTGTATTCAGAATAGCTGATACACACTTAAGTCCCATTTTGAGAGATGTTTCCAAATTCTAGGAAGGTATTATGATTTTCCTAGCAGGTCCGTGAGTTTTGAGTCTGCAACAAATTGGCTCTTCTGCAGCGACTCTCAGTGTGCACAGTGAAATGCTTAGTGCTGAAGGTAGAGCAAGGAGATGCTGGAGCTGGCATTTCAGGGTTGAAAACCAGGTTGATTAATAGCAGGGTTTGATCTCTTTAAAAATGCCTCTCTTGACAGACACAGGCTTGAGTGTTTTGCTAGTTCCAAAAAGAAACGCACTGTCCTCATAAAACCTGAGCACTTGAAGAGGATCACAAGTAGAGGCTGCATGCCCAAACTGATCTCCAGCCCTGTTGGCAGAAGATCCATTTCTGCAACCATTTCACACACAGGCCTTTGGATTTAGTGGCCAAGCAGCACCACTATGATGAGCATGGACTGGAGGCTGGTACCTGTGAAAAGAGCTTTCAAAATGACCAAGACTAAGCTCTTCAACACAGGTGACTAAAAAAACTAAACCTCTTTCCATTCATAATTAAAGCCCTTCTGGGAGTGGCGTCTAGTAGTTCTTGCTGATGCCAATAGTCATCAACTTCTGAAAAGGATTACTGTTTTAGTAAATGATTAACAAGTAGCTTACAAAGTTTTGGTCACCTTTTGAAATAAGTGATGTTCTAGTAACCTGAATAGGACAGTATCTCTGAACTGGATATTTGGTCTGAAAAACGGCATCTCTCATCTGAAACACAAGCAAGGTCAAAGACCCTCAGTCTTGTGGAAATGTTTTTGAATTGGTATAAAAATTGATTCTGCTCCTCTGGTCACAGTTGTTTCATTGGAAACCAGGAGTAATCTATAATCACATGTTAATATGTGGATAACCAAATCTGAGAGTGCAGGGGTGAGAAGGTGCTGGTTTCTCTGTCGATGCTGGTGGGGATTTGGCTCAGTTTCTGCCTTCGCCGGGACTTGAATAAACCTGCTGGTTCAGCCAAAACACCTAAACATCCCCTTCACTTTCAGCAACCCCCGTGGCATTTCCCTAGTTCTGCTGCCAGCGGGACCTCAACCGTGGATTTTCAATTAGATACGTGCTTGAAGTCTTCCTTGAGACTTTGCCAAAGAGAAGGTGCAAAGCACGATGTGCCACTGCAGTCTAAAGCAGGGAGATGATTCCTGTGTTGCTTGCTCCTATAGATGGTGAATGTGTTTGGAAAGTCCTGCCAGATTCAGCAGAGAAGTAGTATTTGTTGTTACTTTTCCCCTACCTGTTTTTTTTTGGGGGGGGGGTGGGGTTGTTTTGGTTTTTGTGTTGGTTTATTTTTTTATTATTATTTTTTTTTATTTTTTTTTATTTTTTTTTTTTTTTACCTCCACTGAGCTGGTCAGAGAACAGCAGAAAACTCAAGTGCGTCTTGAAATGAAGGAGGTGCTGCCTGGCTTGGTCTGAAGTCATGCTTTACATTTCTGGCCACATGCTGAACACTCAAAGTTTCCTGTTTTCTAGCATTTAAGGCCAAGTTCATTTACCGCTGTCTCAGAGTATAAAGGCTGCTGCGTTGTTAGCGTTTTGCTGTTACTTAAAAAAGAAAATTCCTGGAGATTATATGAAGTCAGTGATGCTAAATCTTCCAGACACTGAATTGTACTAAATCGTGTATACTAAGTCAAACACTAAGCTGCTATTTTATCATGGGATTTACATTTGCAGTAGTCGTTTGGGGGGGAAGAGGGACTTCATTGTGGACAGCCTGGAGAAAGTGAAGTGTTAGACCACATGAAGAGAAACACCTCAGGATGTTTTGGAGAGACACAGATGGAAAATTCCCACCTGATAACCTGTATCGAGTTACAGCCTCGAGGTGCCTCTGCAGGAGGAATATAGCTGAAAGGAACTGGTTTATGGAGTAACCATCAAAATGTCGATCGAGAAAGAGGTTTGATTGCAAGGGGAAGTTTTAAAAGCTTTGGTCTGAGTGGTTGAGCAGGGAGTTAACGAGGGGAGACGTAGCAGGGGTGTATTGAGTTAAAAGTAAAATGCAGGGAAAGTGAACTAGAGATGCTGACCTGTTGTTTTGAGACTTGGTGAAATAAAGTCTTCAGAGTGAATGCTAGAAGAGAAAAAGAAGCGGGGGAGAGCTTGTTCTGCAAAAACAAACTTCCCTTTTTGGAATTGCTTTTGTATTTATGAGGAGAAGAGCTCTTTACACAGTATTTGGCATTGAACCCTGGTCTCTGGTGGCAGAGCACTGGCAAACTCATGACACCTCTCTCCCAGTTCAGAAAGCTCCTGGCCAGTTGTCCCTGGCCCAGCAGCATGGGAGGGATGGGGTGGTGAAGCTGCAGGGAAGGGTGACCCATCACTTGGATGTCCTCCCTCACTGGAGCCCACTGTGGCACCAACAGCCTTTGTTCAGTGTGATGTCCCCACCTGCCATCCTCTTTCTTTTTCACTTCTTTCTCCTTTTCCTCCTAGATTCCCCTTCATCAGGTGATGATGAAGATGATGATGATGAGTCAGAAGATACAGGTAATTTGTTTTTCTGGGATACAGAGGCCTTTTCTTTCAAAGAGATGTGGCTCCCAAGTGGAGCAGCTCATCTGGATGTTAGCCTTGTCGGACAGCAGCTCTTTCTCCATGTTGAAATCAGTGACCATGATCCTGTTTATCTAAAAATTTAGAAATAGCTGCCAGAGTAGTATCGCTGCTATAATATCGTACAGCTGTAGTAGTGTATTTTTTTTCTTTAGACTTGAATTCATGATGCATGTAAATCCAGACAAACTCACAATTTTTGTTTTTACTACATAGACATTACACCAGTTTTACACCAGTGCAAACCTTGTCCTGCTTTATTTTCAGCTGTTTTGATCCTGGTCCTTACCAGCATCTTGGCTTGAGTCAGAGCATAAAATTTATGCTAGCCAAGGGCCAAATTGACTGATGCTGTAAGCGGGAGGAACCCCTTTGGCTTTACTGGCTTTTTCTTTCACTCACATGGGGAAGGGAGCCCCAGGACGGAGCCTCTCAGTGCTTTTACTCTGGATTTCTTTCAATCCCAGTGCTTGTTTCTTTAAGTGCAATAGCATTAATCAGGATCATTACATGCTTCAGAGGCGTTAGTGTTGTGTTTTATTATGCTCTTTATATTTCTGCAAAGCAAGCTGCCTGTGTGTATGTGTTTTTAATAAATAAATGTCTTGCATTTGAACTCCCAATCAGCTATGTACATTGGCAGAAGTTCAGCATGACTGGAAAATTTCTCCTGCCCATAGCGTTGGACATGCAGGACTGTTTAAAACAGGTCTCCCACTGTAATAAATTCATACCGCTGTGTCGTGCAGTATGTGGACAGTAATGGTGAGTTATGGTGCCAGGTGATCCATCAGCAGCAGTTAGTGGTTTTCTGATAGCTCCTAATTAAAGGCCGGATCCTGTGAGGTGACAGGCAGCTCTGCAGAGGTGCTCAGGGCTCCTGATACCAGTTGAAGCCTGGTAGAGGCATAGGGTGGGTCAGGCTTGGTCAGTATTTGTTCCTGCTGCAGTGCAGCTTCTGATGAGCACAGTTAACCCTTCTTTACTTTTTTTTTATGTGGTTTGTAGTAAACTCCATCTCTTAGCAAAAGGTATCACAAAACATCAGCTGGTTTATGGTACTGAAAGACACGTTTTTCTTCACTGAAAAAGAAAGCACACATTTTGCCACATGTATTTATAGCCTGTAGTCTGGGTCTTCTTGACTTCAAGGCTGTCTCATTTTTTAGACACGAAGGTAACGACTGGCTTTGCTTAAAGTTCTCGTTACACAAAGTTGGATTATCTTCTGCTTTAAAAACAGTTGATTAGCTTAACGTGCCATCACAGTGAAACATCATGACGTGAATGTGCTTTATGTTGTTTTGACATCAGACCCTCCGCTTGAGCTTCACAGATCTTCTCTTCAGTCTGGGGAGCCATATTGTTAACCCTGGCACCACCACCACTGGGACATCCCACCAGGGACAGGGGCTGCAGGACCATCCTGGGCAGGCGGATATGTGGGTGTAGCCAGTGCCATGTCCTGTGGACAGCCCAAAGACCTGTGTCCTCCATCTCTTCTGGCAAAAAGATACCCTACTAATGAGGTGTATGAGCCCCTGCTTGGCCATCAGACGTAGCTATGGTCAGTAGTTAGAGGAGTGAAGGCAATAAACACGCTTTAATGCAAAAGAAAAATATAACTATTAGTTATTCATCTTTAGGGGGAGATAATCCATCCAGGACTGGCTTATTGACTGTTGCCGTATTGTGCATCACTGAATAAAAGCCTTGTCTCCTGGCCCTTTGCAATGATAAGTTAATTTTCTGGCTTAAATGTGTTGTTAAGAAAGTTTCTTGTCCTCATAGAGAAGAGCTTGGAGAGCTGATTCCAATAGCATCATGAGTTTGAAGCCGATCTTGTTAAATTTGGGGTTTTGACCCAAAATTATTGAACAATGGGAGCTGGCAATACCAAAGCAAGAGAACAAGAGGAAATCTGTCCTAAAAGAAAGGAGTGTTTGGTGCAAAAACTCCTGGAGAGCACTGAGTCGGGCCCTCCACAGGGAGTGCCCTGCTTTGCTCACCCTCTTTTAAGCATCCTCTCCAAAGGGCAGTACAGAAACGGGGCGGCATCCCTTAGGGTTGGGCAGCAGAAAAGAAGAAAGAGAAACTTCAGCAGCTTCAAATCATCGGCCTGTTTGTTGCAGCCTTGTCAGAAACCACGATCCGCCTTTGCAAAAAGAGGCTTTCCAATACCTCTGTTCTCTACAGCTGTTTTTCCTGGCCCTGAAACAAAAACAAAACTCCCTTTTCACACACTGCTCTTCTGCCCCAGTGCTCCCTACCCCTCTGTATCTGTTTGTTTGGAGCCCCCGCTGCGTAGCCCCAGCACCTTCAAAGAGCCCCTATAATCTCCAATTAAATCTGGCTGTGTACTCAGAGGCGTCAGCTGGGGAAATTACACAATTAGGGTTGATTCTGTCTGCCGCAGAATTTTGTGGCAGCTCCTAATTGCTAAATGAGTGCTCGGCTGTATTAATTATTCCAAGTATTGCTCTCAGTTTTTTTTAATTGGTCATTCCAGTCAGATGGGTGGCCAGTGTCTTTGACGAACAAAATGGACCGTCGGGCTTAGTGTTTGATGATGGGAAAGGACCAGTGATAATGTTTGCGGGTCCTTTTTTTTTCACACCTGCACATGCAAAATCATTGCTTGTAATTAATTCAGAGAGAGCGGGTCTAGAATTTTTTCCTGTCTTTCATCCTTCCTCCTTTCTTGCTCCCAAAACTCTCTGGAGTTTTGCAAGCTTTGCTTGAAAAGAAGAGTTAGCAACATTTTCACCCCCTTAAAAAGCAGTAATGAAAGGACTCTGGGGGCACAGCAAACCAAAAGCAGTGATGTTTTGTTCACTGCCTCCTGTGAGTGAGAACAAAGGCACCATTTTCAATGCGTAGACACTTTCTTCCAGTTCCAGTTTGACTTGAGAGCGATGCCCTGCTTGTTTGAATCTTGGCACATTAATCCAGGAGTGCCCAGCCTGGGTGAGCCCCAAATTGCATGGAAGAGCACCTAAATAGAGGGAAGGCACTCAGGGAAGAAGCTGTGTCTAAATGCAAGAGGGAGGAGCAGATCCTGCCTTTGCTCCATATGGAGAATATCCCCAGCTGGAAACTTTCCTGGACCCCATCTTGCTCCCCTCTGATGTCCGATGGCAAAATCCCCCTTGGCTTCAGTGGCAAAATTTGCAGCCAGTGGGTTGATGGGTCTCCTGTGAGATTCAATCTCATCTTTTGAGTGAGAAAACGTGCTGAAACGTCACTCTGAAGCTCACGCAGCCGGTGTGGAAAGGAGAAAATCCCCAAGAAGCAGAGTGCATGGAGGAGCCCGGTCCTGGCAGGGCGGCCATGTGATCTAGTTACACACCCCATACCTGGGTGAGTGTCACTGGCGCCATAAAATGGAATTTATTGTAGGCAGATATGTTAATCAAACAACAAACAGCAGGTTATTCGACCGCTCTTCTCAGTGGCAGTGAAGGAGGACTTTTCCATCCATGCCTGGCCTTTCCCTGAACTCTCCCCCATAGCCCTTTTAACCTCCTGTAAAGTCCCAGGGAAATCAGGGTGCATTGCCAAAAGGAAGTGTTCAGCCAGAAAGTATCCTATGCTTTGGAAACTGAGGACCAGATCTCTCCCAAGATGGTTTCTGCAGCTCCCTCCTCTTCAGCCTTCCCAACACCACTCCAACTGTCCTTCTCCAAATTCAGCCCCCTGCTACTGCTGCCTTGGCTTTTGCCCACCCTTTGCTTGGTTTCTGCCCTTTCCAATGTATGTGATAGCAGCATCTTCCTTTAACATCAAGGCCTGCTCTTCCTTTAGGGGTCACACCCACTCTTAAAACATTTTTTTGAATATTTTCCCCTTTTTTTGTGTAGTTCTGCCATTTTTTCTAAGCTTGGATGTTGAAAGGTAGATGGCTACATGATGTCCCACTTTGCATAGCATTTGAGGCCTCACCTGGATGTTCTGTGTGTTTACAGCAAAGTTTATAGCTGGGATTTTGCAGGAGCACAGGAATTGCAGGAATTCCTCCTTTTGCTTTTGTTTGCGCCAGCTATACTCCTGTTCTGGTGCCATCTGGGCAAGAAAAGGGCCTTAAGCAGTTTCATTGTTTAAAAAATGAGGCGTACACAGCATGGGTGAGCACCAGATCCCTCTGATAGGTGAAGCTGACTCTGATAGGCATCACAGTGCGTTGTGCAAGGCAGTCTGAGGGCAGATGCAAGCCCTCAGTACTGGCTTTCCCTCCCTGGGATGGCATTACTGAGGTATCTACATCCAGCCGTGAAAGCAGATGAGACATGAGAGAAATGCCCCCAGTGGGGCTGTCTCCGGCAAATGGAGGGCCTCCTGGATGTAGCTCCTGAACATCCAGTTCTTCGTGGCCAGGTGGGCTTTGCAAGGAGCAATGGGGAGACGAGGGACCATGTGGAGAATGTTAGCAGGTGCTAAAAATGGGTGGGTGAATGAATTGCTTTGGCTGAGCTATATGACATTGCCTGCAAAATCCTTAGAGATGAGATGCAGCAGGCAGCCTGCATGTGAGATGCTGGGGACTTAGACAAAGGTGGGATCATCACTGACTTACCTGGAATTGCAATGGGATGGGTCTTGTGGAGCCAAACATGTCAGGGCTAAGTACATCAGGGAGCAGCTCACATGCACCTCAGATACCCAACAAGAGAGAAAGCTTTGTACACCCTTCCCGTTAAGGGGAATAGTATTGCAGAGGCTTCGGAGTAGCACTGAGGTGGGGCTGTGGTGCTGGGTTGTGTTTCTGAGCACCGCTGTGGGAGGGGCCAGTGGCAGTGCTTTCCCAACAGCTGTGGTGGCCATCATGTTCTCCAAGGCAGTTCTTGAAGGACCAGCACCTTCAGTTTGTCTTGGCCAGAAGCACATAGGTTTCTGCAACCGGTAGGTTTGTATACTCTCTGTCTGTGGGTGCTTCCTTCCCATCTGGAGGAGGTGCTGGTTAAACTCCTTGGCCTCCTCTTGGCTATTTTGCAGCCCAAATGCTGTCTGCCCCCATTTCCCTTTGGCCTCACTGTGAAGCACACGGGGCTGGGGGGGCTGGATGTGGCCCCCGGCATGGCAGGGCAAACACTCCACGTGCAGCTCTGCAGAGTTTCCTTAAGCTGAAGGGAAAGCTTGGGAGGCTTTTTAAAAATCTTTCTTTCTTCCTTCCCAGTATAATGAGTTTGCTGCTGCTGCCTTAATTTGGAGTTAATATGTAATGTTTGTAACACAGCCAAGAAACATCGCTGTACTTGAGGCAGATTTTAAAAAGTATCTCATGCTAGCACTGGTGTTTTAAAACTTATCCCTGTTCAAAGGTAACATGAATCTTTAAAACTAAAATCACTTGTACTTAAAGAACATAAACATGATAAACCAGTTTGGCACTGGCTTTTTTTGTCTTTCTTTCCTTTAAGGAGGCTACACTGCATTTGTGCTCACTGAGGAGCAAAATTTTCCAGTGCGCTCAGCTAACACTTTTTCTCTGCTCCCTTGCTGGCCCATTAACATTTTTTTACAATTCCAACATCTTTCTGCTCTTCGTGCTTCTTGGCTACTATTGTCCCATAGGTACATCTGTATCTTTTTACATGCTGAGGCCAGGTTCTCATCTTGATCTGGGATAACTCTCCTTGTTGATTTAAAAGCAGCTACTCTAGATTTATACTGGCATTACGGAGACAAGAACCTGGTCATGAACCTTTCATCACAAACCTAAAATGCAAACACCCTGTCTACTTCTATGAGAGTCATATAACTGGAAAGCATTTCTGTGTCATCTATCTTAACTGCAGCAGGTAGCAATTTAACTGTCACTCTGCACATGCCAAAGCCTCATCAAAAGCATCTGCTCACCAGCTGATATCCTCTGTGTCAGAAATGGGCCTGTTCAACTTGGGCTTTCCTTTCTCAGGTGTCCCCTTCTGGACCAGGCCAGATAAAATGGAAAAGAAGCTGCTGGCAGTTCCCGCTGCCAACACCGTTCGGTTCCGATGTCCGGCAGGTGGAAACCCAACTCCTTCCATCTACTGGCTGAAAAACGGCAAGGAGTTCAAGGGAGAGCATAGGATTGGGGGCATCAAGGTAAGGCCTTGGTTTGAATCTCTGTTTTTATCAGGAGTTTTCTACTGACTGTAGAAAACTGTATTTCACAGAGATTAACATTTGTACATGTAAGAGCACAGTCCCAACTGTGTGGCAATGGGGGTGTCTCTGGTAGCCTTAGCAATTGCTTGACACGAAGTGTTAAAAAGGGCTGCTGTCCCTTGGGATTGAGAGCTAATTCCCTCTGAGTTTGTCTATAACAGTCATTCAGGGACTAGGTAAAAATGAGACTGGGTTTATGGTTGCATGGTGGACAGTGATGAGAAAGCAGGAGCAGAAACTTCTGTCCTAATTTCTGGAGATCAGCTCAGGGTGTCGAGACATGTTAGAACAAGCTGTAGCTGCTCCCAGCTTTCAAGGAAAACCAACTCTGCATCCTTTGAAGGTGTGGGGAGGACCTCACCAAAGAGCTGGACCATCGTTCTGGTGGTCATTAACATTCTTGTGGTATAAATTACTGACTCTTGGTCAAGTTTTGGATTCCCTTGTAGCCAGAGTAATAGAATCTGCTTCTTGGCTTCTTTCTTCTCCCTTCTTCCTTTCTACCATGAGGTGTTCTGGAAAATGCTCTGCCTTGTGTCAGAGATAAGAGCTAGGGGACACAAAACCCCACTGCACTCAAAATATTTAATTAGCCAGAAGTTTCTGTGCTTCTGTATATGACGAATTATGGCAGGATTTTAACAGGAAAATCAGCTGTTCCGATTTTGTTGTTGTTCCTTTGTCACCTTAAGGTCACAATCAGACTCCTTTCTGGTTTTATTTGGGGAGAATAAAACTGGCAACAGCTGATTATAACAAAACCAGCATAGCAGGAAGGACCCTTGAGTGGCAATTCCTGCCTGCACTCCACCAGCTGTGGCGTATCCCTGAGCCACTGCTAAGGAGAGAAGGCGATTTTTAGGAAGGCACTTTCATCAGTACTCTGAATAGCTCTGTGCTAATGCCTACCACATCTGTAGTATTTTGAAAGGGGGCTCGGTATGCAAAGCGTGCTGGGCTCCAGAAACCAGAAAAGGATTCAAAAAAGTCTTCCCTCCCTGCAGTTTTGGGCTGTTTCTTTCCTGTTAGCTCAGACCTGTTCCTGAAAGAGCCTTTTGTGATTGCTTCAGTGAAGCCTTTGAAGCTCCCTACTCAGTCCTGTCCCTGCTCCAGCCTGGACAAGGCTGAGGACATGCTCAGGTTTGGGATCTCCTGAAAAGTTAAGGAGGGAAAAGAAGTGAGGAAGCAGCTCCTGTGGGTAAACAGCTTTTCAGCAGATAACATTCACAAAGCACAAGCATCTTTTACTAATTGCAGGCTGCAAGGATCATCATGAAGTGTTTTCAGGCTTGCGTGCGCCGTTCGAATGGCTTTTTACAAAACTATGTGACATCAGCTGCACTAAATTATGCTTGCAGAATAAAATCTAAAGCTGAAAGCAATTCCCCTACCCACTTCCCAGTGGTTTTAATCTATCCGTGAGTTTAAATTGACATGTTTCATCCTCTGCAACACGGTAGTGAGTCTTTGGCATCGCTGTGCTTTGTTTCTCTAGGGGCACCTTCCAGCAACAAGCCAATGCTTAAAAGAGCTATTGAAGGCAATGTCAGGCCAATTACAGCAAGATTGGTTTAAGCTCTCTATCTGTCTAGGTGTAGTTCTTTGTCCCTTTCTTGATATAAAGACATCTTTCTCTGTAATTTTCCTTCCCTTATTTGCTTGCTTTTGTTCTTGAGCTGTGATTAGATGTAAGTAGTCTAATATAAATCTCATCCAGTATAAATATACTGATAGATATCAGCTGAGATTTGAACCAGAAAAAGAGATTGAAAACCTGCTCAGTATCTCATGTATTTAAGATTTAAATTCCCTGTTACAACTTAACTTCATAACAGGATTAGGCAGCTTGAAAAGAATGGGCACGATCCAGATCTGGCAGAGTTTGGTTGGCTTACTTCATCTCGAGATCTGGTCTTAACCCAGAAATCCTTGAGCTGGGAATGTTCTCGTTTCTTTTCAGTGTGTGGAAGTGTTTAAATGTTGATTGTGAAAGGTCTGTGGTCAGCAGATGAAAGCTGACCACTCTTCCACTTCTGCCTCTTGCAAATGACATTTAGATCCCATGTGATTGCCCGGTGTAAAGCCTGCAAGAGAGAAGGGCGAGTGCTGAAAACATGAAGTGCAGGCTAACCTAGTTTTGTTACAGTTCATCCTTAAGTGGTAAAGAAAAGAAATTCATATGACTTATCATATGAAATTTCCCAAAGAGCATTAATGGTTAAATCCTTGTTGGAATCTTTAATATTGTAAGCCTGTGTGTGTTAAATGACCCTAGAAGGGAAGACTGAGGGGGAGGGGAGATAGAGGATTATCCCTTCCCCAGACCGTTGCACTGACTTGCATACCAGTCTGACAAACACGGACTGAGGTTCCAAGCGTGTCTGCAAATGTTTGTTTCACAAGGAGCCAAGAATGACAACACCAGAGGGATTTCCAGTATCTCACCCACCTGATTAATGCCTGCACTAAGTCACTTAATGTTTCTAGTGTTTTATTGAGTGCGGAGACAATTCTAACTTGGGAATGTCCCTTTTTATTATCCTTTAAATCTAGACGCCGTTGAACCTAAAAGAAAAGTCTTGTTGCTTCTAGAAGAGTTTCCAGACAAGTTTCCATGAGTCTGTGCCCCCAGGTTCTCCTCTTTGTTCAGGGTCCAAAGTCCCTGTCACAAACCTGACAAAGAGAAGTTCTTTGAAAGTGCATCCTAAGTAAAACACCTAATTTGGACCTGATTTTATAATACAGGTCAGACTAAGGAGTTGTCCATGTATCTGGATCTCCATTTCCTTGGGGTAGCTCCTAGGGGTTCCAGATGCAAATGCTTTGCAATGCTGAAAAGTGGATTAAAATAAGTCTTCAGGCACAACTGTGAGACAAGCCAGTATGGAAATGAGCCACAGAGCAGCCACAAATTTGCATTGAAACTTCCTTGACAGTCTTGTATGTTCAGCTGTGAGCTCAGGGTCCAGGCTGTTCTCAGAGCTCCTCTTACCCTGTAATTGCCGCACTGTTGCAGAGATGCACCAAGTGGGATGTTGCTTTACAAAAGGTGTAATTCTGGTTCTGCATTGAGCCCCATCTGTGCTGTCCTGGGTGAGCAGAGGGTGCAGTCAGACCTGGCCAGACATCTGCAACAACCGAGATTTCTGTGCAGACGGTTGTTTAACCACAGCCTCCTATTACCTTTAGAACCTGAAATGAAAAGAAATGTTATATTCAGCAGTCTCTGAAAAGTGGGGTGTTCACCAGTGCTGTTCTTGGGGATGCAAAGATCTACAAAGCTTTGTTAAAATTACTTTTGCTTGCTTATCTTGCAACTAAGCTGTCTAGTCCTATGACTTTAAACGTTCTGTTTGCAAAATTCTGGCTGTAATTGCAACCCAGCCTTTTAAAGGAGAGCATGTGGATGCAATTTATGTGTAGCAAAAGAGGTTAAATGACTTCATATTTGAGTTCACCTGCTGCAGCAACAAACCTCCAGGAGCAATTACGCCCTTGTTTTCCATCAGTCCTTGACATTCTGTAGCACAGCGTTATTGTAATCTCCTGCTTCTGTGTCCTTGGAGTCACCTTCAAACTGTTTAATAAAGTTAAATGTTCTGTTCTGGGCGGCAGAAGGCATCAAATTAATATCCAGAGATTTGGAGAGCTTTTACATGCTATGCATCCTGAAGTCATCTTTGTTACTGTTGGTTGCTTTCTGTATTAATTCAAGATTTGCTTTCCATATCTGTTATTTCCTCTATACTCTTTAGAAACAAACATTCTAGGGGCAGCAGGTCAGGGTGGAGACAGGGGTTGTGCTTTCCCTTCTGCTACTGAACAACCAACAGCTCTGGACATGAGCCACATCCAGAAAAACAACTAGTACAAAACTTGGTGCCAAAAGAGAAGGGCTGACCAGGCATCTTAGGGGCCAGACTTAAGGCTGGGCATGTTTTCTCCTGTTTTTTACAGGGAATTTAGGGGACTAACTCACTTGTTGATGCCCATTCCTGTTCAGACAGATGTCAGAAACTGTTCCATCCATAGCACACATCTTTAAAATATGTTTTATTGAAAAGTATGATTTTTATTGTTTATAGTCATCTTATGGGTTATATGTAGCAGTTGGTAAAATCTGCAGATGAGAGTACAGTATTTTGAGCTGACAGTCTTGGGATGAGAGTGCTCTGGCAGAAGGGACCAGTGGATAAAGGGTTATCTTAGCTGATGCCTTCTGAAGTCATTACTCTAATGAGAGGTGCCACATTCAGCTGTCAGCTGGTTTCATTATTGTTATTATTGTGGAAGAATCTACAAGTCCCCCTTGCAATCTCAGTGCGTTACATTGTGTTGCACTGTTCCTGCATTGGTCTTAATTCCTGTTCACATTGAACCATTAATGACCCTTGAAACAGGTCCATGTGATGTTCAGGCCTACTCTGGGGTCCATTCATGCTGGCCAAGTGTGTAGAAGCTCACTGTTCATTGATTTGAATGGTCTGGTGATGATGGTACTTGACCACGAGCTTGATGGTTTGATTTCTTCTAGTTGCGACACCAGCAGTGGAGCTTGGTGATGGAGAGCGTTGTGCCGTCAGATCGAGGAAATTACACCTGTGTTGTGGAGAACAAATATGGCAATATTAGGCACACGTACCAGCTTGATGTATTAGGTGAGATTTCACTGTTTTCCCTCAACAGCTGATCTGTGGTGATGTTGAACAGGCACGTGATAGGATATGGGAATCAGGAGCTTGGTTTCTTTCCCAAAGTGCTGGATCATGTGTCTTCTAAAACCACCAAGAAGCTGCCTTTTGGCCAAGAATTCAGCTTCAGATCTGTGACTAGTAAATGACTTAGCTAGTCTTCAGAGGATCCAGTGAAGGAATGGCAGGGTTGAGATGCCTCCACCATTCCTAGGTGACTCTTCCCTGTTTGGCTTGAGAAGCACTGAGTAGAGCAATGGCCAGGACACCTGGGGGACAATCACAGTTTGCAGCCTTCCTGCTGAAAAGCTAGGAGATGAAGGGTTCAGAGGAGAATCCTTGCTGGAAGAGTACAAGTAAATTAGGACATCCTCTCTTTTCTGTTTTTCAGAAAGGTCACCCCACCGGCCGATTCTGCAAGCAGGACTTCCTGCCAACCAGACTGTGGTGGTAGGGAGTAATGTGGAGTTTCACTGCAAGGTCTACAGCGATGCCCAGCCTCACATCCAGTGGCTGAAACACGTGGAAGTCAACGGCAGCAAATACGGACCGGATGGGACGCCCTATGTCACAGTGCTGAAGGTTGGTACATGCTCCTTCTCACCCTCAGGGCAGTCCTTCCTCTGCCTTGGTCTCAGTGTTACAGAGACAGCAGCTACATTGTGGGGATGCTCCTCAGAGAAACTCACTGCCAGACTAATGGCAAAAGAGATCAGCCCTGAGTAAAGGTGCTCACCATCAATGGAAGCCATAAACTTTATTTACATGTTTATAAATAAGCATGAGACTAGCAGTGCAATGCGAACCAGGAACTCCCAACAGAATGTGTTCAGTTCCACAAGTTCCTAGAAGGGTAATCATTATTTAAATCAGATTTTAGGGAGCTCGAGGTCTCATTTTCTGTGATTGTTCTGTGTCTATAAGAAAAAAGTCATAGAATAAGCTAAGGACAGCTGTTGAAAGTGTTCTTTTCTTTAAGTCTGCACAGTGGAATACTCTGCTTTTTGGAGGGGGTACGTCCTAATGTTGATATTCCAGACTCTTCTCTTTGCCAGATATAACACAACTACTGCAGTGGCAAGATAAGCCAAGTAATTGTAAGAGCTGAGGCAACTGTGAGAAATGCAGCATAATAAAAGAGAAGCTGTCAGATTGCATTTGACCTAAAACTGTAAAAATAACCATTTCTTACAGCTTCAATAGAGGTATTTTTGGGGCTTATTAAAATAAAAGGCTCCCAACTAAAACACATTCTTTTCTTTTCCAAGTAAACACACTGCAGTGTGCAGATACTAAATAATGCTAAACTACCAGCACCTGAGAGCCACTGACATTTGTGAACATTGCTATTATCCATGCTCAGGAAAGCCTTTTTTTATTCAGCAAAAGCTCACTTAGTAAGACTTCACTTTCCTCAAATGCTTTCTCAAAAGGGAACTTCAAGATTACAGCCAGAACAAAGCCAGTTGGTCTGGTTTCTCCTCAACCTCTGTAAATATAAAAAGTAGAGAACAGAGAGTGAAAAGCACATTGGACTTTTAAAATTCCTCCCCTTTTTTTCTTGTAATAATTAAAGATATCCTGCATTGGTGTTTATTAAAATATCTAGGGCCAAATGGAGTTTTTCTGGCTCTGCGGTTAGAGCTGAAAGCAGATTTTGCCCCTGCAGTTTCAAGCTGAGGTTGCCCTGTGCATGGACATTCCCTGTGCACATCCTGCTGCACACACCCTTCTTCTCTTTGTATGAAGTTTTTAAAAAAACCCACTTACCAGACAGCATCTACAAAACTGTAACTCAGCCAGATACATGATAATAAAAGCCAGAGACCCTGGAAATAATTACACAGATTGAAATAACAGATTGGTTGGAAGAAATGGTTGGAGACAGTTCTTCAGGATTGGCAACACGCGCTTCTCGCGAGTTGATAAAACTTTTTATTTTCTCGCTGTCTCTCCAAATGTGTTTGAATTATGCATATTTGAATTTCCCCTGGTTTCACAGCCCAGTACCAAGCTCTGAATAGCTGGCTGTGTCACATGCCATCTAGTATAGTCTCCGAGCTCCGTGTGTGGTCCCCGTGGGATAAAGTGCTACCTTTTGGAAGTTTGTAGAGCCGCTGCGAACAGTGCCTTGTGTCACAAGCACAAGCTCCCATTTTGCTGTGGCAAAGAACATATAAATAGTCTGTATAAATAGTGTTTTAAAATTAAGTTGGAGCAGCACTGGGGTGGCTAGGTAATTAGAATTGCCAAATACCTTCTCTTCTGTGGACAGCAAAGGCTCCGCATTCCTCGAAGGGGAGCGCAGGCAGGCGTTTGAAAGCACAAGTTTTGTTTGGTTTTATTTTTTTGCTGAATAGGACCAGCACACGTCTATTTACTACTTCTGGTTAATCAGGAATGCTTTGAATTGTATTAATGCCGGCATCAGCGCTGGGGCACGGAGCATTTCCATTTTGGGATGCATCTTTTGTGTGCCAGTACTGGGCCTCTGTGGAGCTGTGTCAGGCCCAACTTTGCAGGGATTTTTTTTTTTTTTTTTTTTTTTGTTAATGTGTGTGTGCTTGTTTTTTAAAAATAAAGATCTGATAAAATGATCTCACTGTCATCTTGGGGCCAGTCCATTGGCATTATGGACTCATTCCCCTCCTGTCACGCAGTGCTGTTGCTTTGTCCCGGTGTCCTGGCTGTGCTGCTGGAGCAGGGTGCTATTAACAGCCCTTCCCTGCCCACAGTTGCTTTAGAAAAGGCTCTCTCCTGCTCAGTGCTGTGGTGCCTGCAGGGAGATAACGTTTTTTTTATCAGCCTGCCCTTCCCTCCTGCTTTCAGGAGATTTTATGGACTGTAGAAGCTGCTATATATGGGGGCAGTTTATATATGGGCAGTATCCTGGTACCCATAGGAGTGAGGGGGACAGAGGTGCCCAGAGCATGAAATTCCCCCTCACATCTAAATGGCGGGGCAAAACCCAGCACAGTCCAGATGGATAAATTGAATGTGCTGTACTTTCAACCCATTTTTTAAACAGCCTGACAAAACCAAGCCATCACCTGCATCAGTTCCTGAAAGCCTGGGCCAATTTATGATCAAAGGAAACCCCTTTTTCTTTGCAGAAGAGCACTAAATGCATTCCAGTTACAGAGGGGGGGCTGGCAACACTGTGCCCAAGCTTTGTCAAAGGCTAAATGGTGTGTTCTGCATTGAAACATGCCCGGTTTAATTATAAACAAGTCAGCAACAGCAGGCAGGCACGTTTACCCACGAGTCAGGACAGACAAACTTGCCAGCACATAAGCCCTAGAGATGAGATCAGGTCAAAACCAGTGGTGTTTGTCATCAGATATGGACACTGGGGCTTCTTTCTGATGCCACCCTGGGTTCAATTCCTAATAACCTGTCAGATCTGGCAGCCCTGTTGATTTTAATGGGTTGCAAGTCATATTGGCAGGACCAGGCCTTGAAATCGAAGGCACTGAGGCTGGGCTGGATAGCTTAAGACCAGAAATGAGAAGAGAGTTGTTTTATTTTCATTTCCAGGACTAAAGCTGATTTTTTTTCTAGACTTTCCCTAGGCTACTTCTGAGGCCACCAAAAACAGTTTTGCATTTTCAACCAAAATAAAAACAACTGTTTAGGGAAAAAACTGATATGCTGTTGTGGCAGCGTGGAAGAAGAGAAATAAAACCCTTGCTTAAGAGAAGTTTGATTTATATGCACCACTTTATTTAGTAAAGAAGAGGCTCCTATAAGCAGTGGAAAAAATTACAGCTAATTTCTGAAAGGCAAAGTCAGCAGCGAGTTTCAGACCGCCACTGCTTATATTTTGTTTCCAAATTCTATTTTGGAATCTGATAATTGAAACAGTATTTGCTGAGCCGGGTTGCAAACACAAATCTCTGCTTAAGCCGTTTCTCTGGTGCTCCTGTCTGCAGAGTTACTACGAAACTGTAGGGTCTTTGACTGCTGTCAGATGAAGAAGTGGGAAATTGGTCTGTTTAAAAAAAAAAAAAATCTCACATGTGAAGGGAAGGGAGTTCACTTGCATGTGGTTTGGGGGCCAAATGCAACTTCTCTTCTTCACCCAAGTCCTGGGTTAGGTCTCTCACCACAGGGTGAGCTGGGGATGTTGCCACAGCCAAAAAGAAAATAGCTGTGAACGGTCAATCCTAGCTAATATAGGTGCAATGGAGGTATTGTTTGGTTTACTGAAGTTCAGGTTTCTGTCTATTCCTGCAGTCTTGGATCAGTAAAAACGCTGAAGCCGATGCTAACCTAAATCTGTTCAATGTGACAGAACAAGATGAAGGAGAATATCTGTGTAGAGCCAACAATTTCGTAGGCATAGCCGAAAAACCATTTTGGCTCCACATTCGCAAACCAAAACCAGGTAAACCACAGACTCTGTCCCAAGGCCCTGGCAACTGCAAGAATGAGCTATAACATTTTTAAGAAGCTAGTGATTAAAATTACTATTCATTTTGTATTATACCCTGTCAACTGACGCTGAATGGCTTTATCTTATTTTCTTGCTAATTTTTTTTTTTCACAAGAATGTAACGCCTATACAGCAATTGCCATGGAAAAATTCCCACAATAAAATGACTGTCAAATTTTGCTATCAACTCTTCACGCTTTTATTCCTTTCCCTTCCTTACAATTGAGTGCTGATAACAGAATTGCATGTTAATGACCTGTGACGTTCAAAGCTCTGGAAAACCAAGCTGTTTCAAGATTTTCACTCGTAAAACTGATATAATCAGTTCTGTCCTTTGGAAAAGTAATGGAGACAGAAATATCAACATTGGCTCATGCAAGCAAACATGTTAAATAGAGAGCAGCAACAATCTCGTGGGCTCTGGGGGTTGACTTCAGCTTGGAGGATTTGGCTGCTGTGTTGCTCAGTGCCACTGCAGGAAAGTTCCTTACAGGCACTACGGTATTGAGGGCTGTGTGATCAATATATGGCTTTGAGATGCCCACTCTGAAAAAAAATGCAAAATTCTATATTCTTTGATGAAATAACAAATCAAAATGTTTGGATGTTCCTCCGATCAGCACTTGAATCTTTCCCTACTACATCTCCCTTCCTTTCTCCTTTCTTTCACTCTTCTCTCTCCTCTTTTACCATCTTTCTTTCCTCACCCCCTGTACTCACCTACTAACCAAGTCAGTCATATTGTGGGGACAATTTTTCATTTGGATGCTTTTGCTTGCATGCTTCTTTAGTGGGACAGAGTAAGAACCTGGTGAAGGGAACTTTTTTTGCTTTTGACTACAGGTTGCAGAGGGGAATGAATAAATAAATGTGGAATATGGGCCACTGGAAAAAAAAACAACCCACCTTAATCTGCTTTTGAAAATTTGGCTGTGGTGTCCTCACACTTGCTGGGAATGTGGCTTATTCTCTGTTTTCCCTCTTTCTATATGTGTGTGTTTTTTTTCCCTGTAGACGGCAGGTGTTAACACAACGGATAAGGAGCTAGAGATTCTGTACTTGCGAAATGTTACTTTTGAGGATGCTGGGGAATATACTTGTCTCGCAGGGAATTCTATTGGGTTCTCACATCACTCTGCTTGGCTGACGGTGCTACCAGGTATTTCCTTCTGTGCTGGCCTCTCCTTCCCTCTCCAGGGTGCCTTGATGTTTTGCTTTAGAAATGCCAAGTTCCTGCAGCTCGCCCCTTGCTTGGAAGGGAGGGCTCTCCTCTGGGATTTGCTCCAGACCCCTGTTGCATATTCACAGCTGACACAGGCATTGCATCTCAAGATTTAAATTATTATTTCAGTAATGCTACAAAATGCCCAGTATCTTCTTTGGTAACAGGGAGGTGTTCACAGCCTCTTTGTTAGGAGACTGTTAAGTGCCAAAATGAGGAACTTTGTCTTCTTACACTGCCAGTGGGAGAAAGAAACCTCCTCATCAGATGATCCAGGGCACCTGAACTGGACGTGGACATGGATCATCTTATGGAGGAACCTTTCTGTCTAGCCTCATACCTTAACCTAAATTAGATGCAAAAGTGGTTGGTGTGAGTATACACTTCCCTGCCTGTAGCATCATTTCCACTTCACCGATGAGGAGGCCAAGATAGAAATCTCAAATAGAAGGTCAAGGAGAGTCATCTGTAGACAGAGCCCAGGAGTCCTGGCTCCCAGGGGCTTTGCATGCTGCCTGCTCCAGCTGGGATCGATGAAAGCTGAAGTGGGCTTGAAACCTGAGGCCAGAGTGACCTCAATTTTGTGGTCCTTTCATGTGCAAAGCTCTCACAGACAATGAAGCCAGCGCAGAATGTGCAACAGAGGGGTCTGCTTTGCAAAAGAGGGGAATGAGGCTGTGCTGTTCCTTCACCTGCAGACTCTGCCTCCAGCTACTGGACAGGCTTAAGCACAATCCAGGAAAGCACCAGCAGTATTCATACTGAATCTCATGGGTGCTGTGCCTTGCAGAGTGCAGGAACAGACCTGAATATATTTAGTAGATCCTTACTGAAAGGGCACTCAAAATCTTATACACCCTACTTTGGCTTAACCAGTCATAGACAACATTTGGGTCCATTTCGCAACACATCTGTCTCAGGATGTGTTTAGGAACTGGAAATTGTGGCATTTCTAATCTTGACTTTATCTGTGCAGGTGATTTGGATGTAATTGCTTTTACTGGGGCTCAAGAAGGTCTCCTCCATGGCCAGTCCTGCTGCTGGTGGGATCTGCTGGTCTTTTCTCTGTTTATTTGCCAGCTCTATAATAGCTGTTTCTGCTTCTGCCATCCACTGGATGAGAAATTGTTTCCTTTGGTTAGAAGACTAATGTCTCTGTTATTTTGAGAATCTCCTAACTGTCTCATCTGACTGTTACGCTGTATTTACAGTATATGAACTCATACCTCTTATTTAAGCAAAGAATAAGCAGGAGAAAACCCACCAAAAAACGTGAAGTGGAACTTTATATTGAAGTCAGACATGGTGAAGGACAGCCATCTGTGCAGCAGCGGGCCCCAAAGCGCTACCCACAGAGAGGGAGCAGGATACAGCCTGTCTGGGGAACCTCTGCTTGTAAACCCCTGTCCACACTACAGCAGGAGAGACATGGAACAGAGGGCAAGACGGTGTGAACCAAGGCACAGAGCTGTGGCACCAACCCTAGTGCCTGATCCCAGGAGATCTGGTAACCCTTCCTCGCAGGAGGAGATGACCACTTGGCAGGATCAGGCCCTGCACATCTGGCACACAGGCTGGTGCAGCCCCACATGTCACCGACGGCTGTTTCCCCATGTTCCCCTGGACACAGCCACTGAAAAGCTGACACAGAGCCTGCTGCTGCCAGGGGAAAGTGCCCGCTGCTTGCCAGAAACACTTCTTTGGGGCAGCAGTGATGTACATGAGCTGTTAGTGGGCTAACCAAGCCAGCATGACTTCATTATAAAGTTTCCCACTGCTGACTGTTCCTCTGATGCCAGCACACCTTTGGGGTACAGAAAATTAGTAGCACCATGGCCCCTTCCTCTGATCTACGTGCCTGTCCTGAAAGGAACAAGGGAAGAAACAGAGCTGAGCTTTGCTGATCCCCAAAAAGTCTTTTTAGCAGGTAGCCACTGCTCATGGGCTCATGCCATCACCCTCCCAGCTCAGCCACTTCTCTGGGCCAGACCTTCCATCCTCTTTCCAGCAGAAGTAAGTTTTCATGAAATAATTATGCAGATTGCTCTCATGAGACTTTTTCCCTGTGTGATGCATCATCCCTGGATGCCCTTCGAGCCCCTTGGTCCCTCAGGGCAGGCACTGGTCTGGTGGAAATATTTGCTGGGAAAGTTGAATCAGTGAAGTGCAGCAAACCCAGTCCTGCAGCCTTTGCATATCTGAGGCATCCAGATACGTGATGTGGATGTGCAGAGAAAGCAAGATCTGGGTCAGAGGGACAGCACAGACACGTGAAGATGCCTTCAGCCTAGAGCAGTGGTTTTCAACCTGTGTGCTGAAGGCTCATAGAAACTCCAGGATTGCAGTAATTACCCCAAAAAAGGCAAACTGAACTAATGTTTTAGCTACAGCAGCAGGTGGAAAACCACTGGCCTAGGAGAGTGCCCTCACTGAAGTCACTCAGGAGATTGGCACAGATGAGCTAGTCCTCCCCAAATTCTTTGTGCTGCGTGTGTGTAGTTGCATGCGGGCAGCTGCCCGCCCTGTCCTGACTGCCATCTCTTGTTACCCCGCAGCAGAGGAGCTTATGGAAGTGGATGATTCAGGCTCAGTGTATGCTGGCATTCTCAGTTACAGCACTGGGTTTGTTCTCTTCGTCCTGGTGGTGATCGTTGTGATTGTCTGCAGGATGAAAATGCCAAACAAAAAAGCCATGAACACCCCCACTGTACAGAAAGTCTCCAAATTTCCACTCAAGAGACAGGTAACAGAAAGTAGATACAAGATTCCTATTCCCTCCTATGGTCATCCCCTTTTTTTTTCCCTCCTTGAAATTTTCTCTCTAGGTGAGAAGCTCTACCAGAAAAACATTGCCCAAGAGGGACATAAGTTGGCTGCAGTCTAGGAGTTTAACCCCTTTTATTTATTTGTTTCTGTTCCAGTGGAGCAGTAGCTGGTAGCAGCTGACTCTGTTTCATGAGCAGCTCGCAGGCAGCTGTGTTTCTGTTGCCCTTGTCCAAGAGGGGCTGGCATAGTAGATGCCATAGAAAGGACACCTTGCAGGGGAACAGTTTAGTCCAGGCTCCCTGGTGAAGCAGAGATTTGGGGAGTAAGAGCACATTTAGTTGTGCTTGTTCCTGCTTTCACAGAGGTTCTGAGAACCTGAACCAATTCTCACGTAGTTGGGATAGGCCTTTTTCTCCGTGCAGTTAGAGATGCTCTGCCACATGTAATTGAAGAGGGGCAGGAGCAAAAGGCACCATGTAAAAACCATGTAGTGAGGGATATGGATTTCACAGCTTTGGCTGCAAGCTCATGGTGGGCATTTAGAGTTCCAGAACAGGGGAAGTCACTCAGAAGTCATAGCCTGTACTTGCTATGGAGATAGAACAAATACCTCCTGCTTGCTGGAGAGCACTGGCTGACCTGTCCCTCCTTTCCACCAGCTAAAATCCTGACAACGGGTACCTAGATCAGTGCATTTGTGCAAGGATGAGGGGAGAGGTGGAGGGGGGGGGGATTTCCCATTTAGAAATTACCAGAAAGGTGTTAGTGGACAAAGATCGCTCAAGCCCTCTCAGTGATCCATCTCGGGCGCTGCCTTCCCTAGGAATACAGTTGGCAATAACACTTCATTTGCTCTACCCAAGCAGGTGTCATTGGAGTCCAACTCTTCCATGAATTCCAACACGCCCCTGGTACGGATCACACGACTCTCCTCTAGCGATGGGCCAATGCTGGCCAATGTCTCCGAGCTGGAACTACCTCCTGATCCCAAGTGGGAACTGGCACGCTCTCGGTCAGTCAACCCACAAGGTGGGGGGGTCCCTGTGCCTGCCGGGAGTGACACCACCCTGGTACCCACTAACTTGCCTGCTTGTTCCTCCTTCCAGCCTGACCTTGGGGAAGCCGCTCGGCGAGGGGTGTTTTGGCCAAGTGGTGATGGCAGAAGCAATTGGGATTGATAAGGACAAACCAAACAAGGCTATCACAGTTGCTGTCAAGATGTTAAAAGGTATGGGGAGTCCACAGAGGGCAGAACAGCATATTGCACTGGGTTTCCTCTTGTTCCCCCCTCTTTTAAGTCTTCTATATAAACACATACAATAGAAGAAACCAAAACCAGCCTTTCTTCCCCTTCACCCACATAGCCTGGGGCTGAGGGCTGTCTCCTTGGAGAGTATGTAAAAGTGCAAATCCCATCAGGAAGAGGGACTGGGAATTAACCCAGTTGTCTGGCAAGGGGTAGCATCCCTGAGAAGAAGGGAAACCCCCTTCACTTCTAGCTAGCTCCATGAATCAGCCTTCACTCCTCCCACAGTCAGCGCTGCCTGTTCTACTAAAAGCTTATGCAGCAAGCTCAGGTGGAGTTCACAGAAATTCAGCTGACAAACTCCTTGAGGAGTTTTATTTGTTGAAGAAACTTGATCCCAAACTCCCGAGAGGTTAAAGGGAGGCCAAATAAGGGGGCGTCACTGGGCACCTCCAGATGAGTCTCTGTTTTCCATCCTTCCCCTGTGCACAGTAACCACAGACAACACAGTAAAAATCACTCTGAAGAGTTCAGCTGGAGCAAGCAGGGCGGATGCTCCAGCAGTGAGCAGCCCAGGGCTGAGGTTACTTGGAGTGACATCTTTAAAAAAGTAATATTTCTTATCAGAAAAGGATTCGTTTAATGTACGTTTCCTTCAGTCCCTTCTGAAGTTGTTTTTGGAAGCAGGCACGTTTACATCTTTCCAAACCAAAGCATTCATCTGGGGAGATTTTCCCCCATTTTTCTACTTTTTTAGAAAGCTTTCCATGCAAAAAGTACATTCCTTCCTCTATATTTCTCTCCCAGCTCTGACTTTCCCCCATCCTTAACTCTTTGGCCCTGGAGATGAGGGAGGAAAACAATCAGAAATGGAAAATGGTGCTTGGTACCAAAACTGACTTTTTTTTTTTAACACTTACAGAATGAAACAGAAGAGGAATGGTTTTATTGATTTCCATATGAACATTTCTCTCCATCTATTTGGTTTTTTCTTCTTGAACAAATACTCTCTTTCTTTAACATGATAATATTTTTTTTGTTTTATTTTGATTCTTCTTCCAGAAGTAGAATAAAAACAAACACCGCCATATTTTGGGTACTGTTCCCTGTCAAGACCCCACATGGCTACACATCAGTTGTATTAACTAGTTCACAAAGCACTTAATTTTTTCCTGACATTTTTTTGCTTTCCTCTCTTGCTTTCTCCAGATGATGCCACAGACAAGGACCTTTCTGACCTGGTCTCTGAGATGGAAATGATGAAAATGATTGGGAAGCATAAAAACATTATTAACCTCCTCGGTGCCTGCACGCAGGATGGTAAGTGGCAAAGTAGCCCGGTGATCGCAGGGCTGTGGGAGGCTCAAGTGTGACTGCCTTCTGTGTAATTACTCACTGGCTGCCCAAAATTTCCCAGATGAAATTTCGGGGGTCATCTGTTCCTCCACTGGATGCCGATGTGCTCTTGCTTGCAGGACCGCTCTACGTGTTGGTGGAATATGCGTCAAAAGGGAACTTGCGGGAATACCTCAGGGCACGTCGCCCACCTGGCATGGACTATTCCTTCGACACCTGCAAGCTGCCCGAGGAGCAGTTGACATTTAAAGACCTGGTTTCCTGTGCCTACCAGGTGGCCCGGGGCATGGAGTACTTGGCATCTCAGAAAGTGAGTTGAGAAACCTCATTTGGTAGAAGCATCAGTCAGACCCACGTGTTCAAAGGCATGCAGTGCTCTGTGTGTGTGTAGGACAACCTCAGGCAAAGGATTGCAAGCTTCTCCCTTTAGAGACCAGATTTTTCCATATGAAGTGTTTTGAGTTTTTTGCTCGAGGCTTCATTCATATGCCAAAGTTTCTGTGTGCTGGTTGCGTCCATGAGCTGTGCAGCTGTCACCTGCAAGCCCGTTAGCATCCTCACAATGTGTATAAAAGCACAAGCAACCCAGACCTTGGTGCCCATCCTCACTGATTCAACCTCTACCACTCACAGAGGTAACTGGCTTTCAGTTGTGTGATCCTGAGGCTTGGGCAGCAGTGACTGTGGGAGCGTCACACCAGGTTGTGAGCTTCCACTCTGGGAGATGTTATGTTAGACAACAGTCAGAAGCTGAGTGCACCTTTGTCTCCACCATCTCCCTTCTGAGACTGGGAAAGATGGAGAGTTCCCACAAGGAGGCTGAGATCCTGGGTGTAGCACACGTGTTTGTGGCTGTCACCAGCACACATGGGAGCAGCACTGGTGTGGGTTTGGCTCAGTGAATGACCGTGCCCAGGGTGCTCCCTGGGGAGCACTTTGCTGGCACTGAGACGGCTGCTGCATTTGCTTACATCATACTCGGGGTTAAGTCCTGATTTACCGTAACATCAGCAAGTGGAGAATCAGGCTTTGGGTTCACGAAGCTGTGCCCTAGCTGGTGTGACCTCTTTTTGCAGGCAGGGAGCACTATGGCAAGAGGAAGTTCAGCTTCAGGTGTCAGATGTGTTCATCCTGTGACTGCAGTTTAGGGCAGACAGTTCATGGTGGCTTTAAACTCCCCCTCTGCATAGCGCACGCTAATTTAGCTTCTTTCTCAGCTAACAGCTGTGATATACTTTGGATGTATTGGGGCTGTCTTAATTTGAGGATTTTTCTCCTTCAAACTTCAGCCTGCCCTACTCTTCCTGGAGGAAGCAGGGCAGAAAGACAGCTTCGCATCCCAGCAGGCACCCACAGAAGAGGAGTGTTGGCTTTCTCATCTGTGCATCCCTTTTGGAGAGAAAAGACCCGTGTCTGTGTCAGCACTGAGGCTGATGATTAGGTGTTGCTAAGAGGTGGCTCCCACCAAGCATGCATGATGGGGCAGTGACACAGAAAGTGAGGAGTTAAGCAGCGCCCACAGCTTTATTAGCTTGGGAGTCAATGAAACAGCAGCTCATAAACCACACGGTGCTGTTGGTTCCAGGCGCGAGCAGCTAACAAGCCCTTATTTATTGACTTGCTCACCTTTCACAGTGCATTCATCGCGACTTGGCAGCCAGGAACGTGTTAGTCACTGAAGACAATGTGATGAAAATAGCTGATTTTGGCCTCGCCAGAGACGTTCACAACATCGACTATTACAAGAAAACCACCAATGTAAGTACAGAGCTGCCAAGCACATGCAGTTCTCCTTCTGGCAGGGAATTCAGCCACCCCTGCACAAGTGACCCTTGTCCCGCATCTCCCTTTCTAGAGTGGCTTAGGAAGAACAAATCTGCCAGTGGCCTCACCTAGTGAGGGACTGTAGATAGTGTGGTCTTAGGAGTCTACCCACCATCTGTTTTCTTCCTGACAGATGCTGCTGCTGCTAGCAGCTGGTTGTGAGGTCTCAGCTCTGGCCAGGAGGCTTTAGACTAAAAGAAACCAAAGGTTTTACCAGAGGGGAATAGAGCCCTTTCCCATCTGCTGCACTACCATTCATAAAGTTCCCAAGGAGCCAACCTCTGGTCCCACCAGAGCCCTTGACAGAGGAATGTCACTTTTTGTATTCCTGGAGCTACCTTTTCTACAGCTGAGCTCCTTGACTCCTCTGCCAAGGGTGAGAAGATGGTCCCAGCCAAGGGCTGAGTCTTGGAGCCCTTTATATTTTCTTTACAGATTAATTTAGGAACGAATGGCTAGAGAGACAACCCGTGTCATGGTTCAAAGCCCTGCAGCAGATGTTGAGCTCTGATCAGTCCATGAGACATCCTGCCCATCACTGTGACGCTGCAGAGAACAAAGCACGTCACAGCGCTTTTCAGCAAAAGAGCAAAAGCCACAACTATACAACATGGTGTGAAGGTGGCAGTGGAAGAGGTTGAGGTTATTGGAGAACCTGAGGCTCTTGCAATTGCAAGGGGTCTGAATGTCCAGGCAGTCCTACAAAGCCTACCACGATCATAGTGATCCTCTCCAATTTCATATGAGAAATCTCTCTTAATCATATATTAAGAAAAATTACTGGGACTTTTAATTGTAAATCCCATAGACTTGCCTTGTTTGGGCTGTGTTGGACAGCTGAGAGCGTAATCCCATTTGTGCATCCTGCCTGTGTCCATCTCTGGTTGTCTCCTCCAGTGAGACAGTGGGTCAGAAGAGGACAAAGTTCTCCCATAGCCAAACTATGCCTCAAACACAAATCAGTCCTTTCTTCCTCCCTCCAAGGGCCAAGCAAAGCCCAAAAGAATTATGATTAATCTAGTATTTCTAATCTTACATTTCTCATATGTGACAGCCCATGTTTGTGACCCTAATGTAGGATGTTCCTCTGGAAACCTGCAATCAGGCCTCCTCCTTTAGCCTCCAGCAGGATCAGGATTTGTTTTTTAGAGGATCTGGCCATTGCCTTCACTCTTGAAAGTTTCCCTTCAAGTTCAGCCTAAACCAGATTTGGACTTGGAGTCAAACTGCTTCTTCCAACCAGATACAGAAAGTGTTGTCCCGTGCTCTGCTGCAGAGCTCGCTGCGTTTGTGAGCAACGGATGCTGTTCCCATGCAAAGATTTAGATGCGCTGATACGTTAAACCTGCCTTGGCAGTGAAATACAGTCCGCTACAGAGAGCATTTACTGCAAAGATTGTCAGTGAAGATCCAGGGATCAAATGCTCTAATCTGTTTATATGTGGCCACTACTGCTTTGCCCAGTGACTGGGAAGGCAGATGTGGTTGTTAATGAAAATGTTTCAAACTGGATTAGAAAAGAAGATTCAGATGGTGCCGTAGTGGCTGGGGGAATATGCTGATGGGATGTTCCCATTGTCTTCCTAATTACAGGGTCGGCTGCCTGTGAAATGGATGGCTCCAGAAGCCTTGTTTGACCGGGTCTATACTCACCAGAGCGATGTGTAAGCATACCCACACTTTTTTTAAAAAAGTAAAATGACAGGGAAATCAACACCTATAGTATCTTAAAAGCAAAGCGTATTGCTGAGCACAAGCAGGGCTCATTCACTGCTGGGGCGCCTGGGGATGCAAAAGCAAATGAATCAATTCCAAGCTGCAGCTTTGCACATGTGGCTTTATTTTAACCGTTATTTAACTGCTTTCATCCGAGGATGTCTAGTGAGCTGCAGAGAAATTACTGGAAGGCATGCAAGTATTTATTGTCCAGGTTATAGATGATAATATTAATCCTGAATTCAAAAAAGTTCCTGCAAAAAAAATTACCCTTGGCTTCCTCCATGCTTTGCCCCAGACAGTTACGCTTCAGTGGAGTGTGTGGGATGAGCTTGAAATATTCTGTCCGCTGTTAGTAGAATCGATCAGAGAATATTCAACAAATATATTCTTGAATTAATTTGGCCACTTCATTTTGGCCTTTATTTTTCCTAATCCTGTCTTGTCCATTTTGGTACCTCAGCATGGTAAGCCAACAGCAGAGCCCACGATACATGTAAATCTGTATCATCGGCTTTTTTATTTCAGTATTTGGGTGATAATGGCATTTTTACAGTAATTCAGCAGCCAGCCTGCCTGCTCCTCAAGGCTCATCGCTTGCAGTTGGACAAATAAATCTTTCTGTTTCTGTATTTTTTACATACTTTGGCTTTTATTGATCTTAAATCATAGTTTCCATGCTTAGGTAATGCTGCAGCAGGCATGACAGATAAATCAAAGCTAGAGAACGGGAAAGCGAGCATGCGTGAAAGAGAAACAGAGACAGATAATCTCTGTTTTTCAAAAGAAAATGAAGAAGGCAAAAGATATTTTTGAAAAAGAGGACTTTTAACCAGAGCACAGCTGCAGGACTGGAGTGTGTAACAGTAGTGCTCCGCTGATTTTTGTTGGGGTATTTTTCTCCGAGCTTGGCCAGTGAAATGAGTGTTGTAACAAGCAAGTTTTGGTATCAGCTTGCACAATTAGTGGCCTGTGGTTCCAAGCCTGCAATTCAGTGAAGCTGTGCATGAATAATTTGATTTGTTCCATTCAGTGGAGCTGGTGGAAGACCTAACAAAGAGCTGGGGGTGATAGATGGGCTGTCACCTATCTGATTAAATGCTCATTTCAATTTCAGACTTGGTGCCTGGGATTTCTTTGCTATTGAGTTGGATCAGCAGAGATCTCCAAGTAACTAGTAAAAATGGCCTAGGCAATTAGTCATGCTATTGATGACTTTGTTAGCTATGCATGGCTGCACAGAAATAAAGCCAGGCCGGGGGGAGGGGATATAAGGGGGGCTTGGAAAAAACCTCATTGAATTTTAAAGATCTTTCTTTGGTTTCCAGCTGGTCTTTTGGAGTGCTACTATGGGAGATCTTCACTTTGGGAGGGTCTCCGTACCCAGGAATTCCCGTTGAGGAACTCTTCAAACTCTTGAAGGAAGGCCATCGGATGGACAAACCCGCAAACTGCACCCATGATTTGTGAGTATGTGGGGGTGGGGTGACAACCTCACCCTGTTGCCCCTTCCCTCTGCAGCCAGATACCACTCCAGGCAGTGGTTTGGGCTGTTGGGGCATCCCACTGTGAGACTGTGCTGGCCATCTCCAGGTAGGGTAACCCACCCCAACACATGTCGGCTCAGCCCACAACATAACACACCTGCCCTCGTTTGGTGGGTGGGGGTTGGGGGTGTAGCTCCGGTGGGTCATCTTTAGGACAGGTCCTCCTCCTGCTTAGAGAGTGTGGACACAAATGAGATGATCAGTCACAAGGAGCGTGGCTCCACAAAGCCCTCCTCCTCCTCCCCCAAGCTGGCCACGCGCCAAGGCCACCGTGGCTGAAGTTGCGTTGGCCATAGCTGTTCTCTAGGCAATTTGGGGATGAGTGGGCAGGCAGAGGGGTGCCACTTAGTACCACCATGGGTGACAGTCCCCTCTCCCCTCATGCAGGTACATGATCATGCGGGAGTGCTGGCACGCCGTCCCCTCGCAGCGGCCCACCTTCAAGCAGCTGGTGGAAGACCTGGACAGGGTCCTCACCGTGACGTCCACTGATGTGAGTGTGGTGGCGTGGGCATGGGGAGGGTCGCTTGGTCCCTGGTGGGGGGCACCCAGCATTGATGGGTCTGTCGCCCTGGCAGGAGTACCTGGACCTCTCAGTGCCCTTCGAGCAGTACTCACCGGCTGGCCAGGACACCCACAGCACCTGCTCCTCAGGGGACGACTCGGTCTTTGCACATGACCTGCTGCCCGATGAGCCCTGCCTGCCCAAGCACCCCCCCTGCAACGGTGTCATCCGGACGTGAGGCCCCCCCGGGCAGACAGACAAACAGATGGATGGGCGGGCAGCATGCCCACGGAGGTGTGAATGTGGGGCGCCGAGGACGAAACCGTAGTGAAGGATCTTCCAGTGGAACTGCGTGGTGGTGCCCAGAGATTTGTGTTGTTGTCAAGCTGTTCAGGGTAAAAAAAAAAAATAATTTTTTTTTTTGTTTTGTTTTTTTTTCCCCATTTGCTGTATAAAAAGTCAAGTAGCACTGTTTGGCCTGAAGGAACTAATCTCTTGCCAAGATGATTTATCATATATAATTTTTTTTTGTTTATTTTTCATTTTTGGGGGTCTTTTTTTTACTAAGCAGAATGTTGAACCTGGGGGGTGCTGACCTCCCAGCCTCCGCGCTTGCATTTCGAGTGCCAGAGTAGCCGTTCTGTGCCTGCAATACGAAGAAGAGGAAAAAAAAAATCTTACTTTTTTACAAAAAAGAACACAAACAGAAAAGTGTAAAGAATGTAGAAATTCTTTGCTTATGCAATCTGTACATGAACCTTTTTGGTGGAGCTGAAAAGCCACGTTGCCTGCAGGGATTCATATATTTATAAAAATATCTATATTTTTGTTGTCGTCGTTTTTATAGCTTCATGATCGTACTACCCAGCTACAGAGAAGGAATCCTTTTTGGAAGAAGATAAAAAAATTAAGTAAAATGCAAATTGTCATGGAGAAAGGAAAAAAAAAAAATTGATAAAAATAGACAGTCAAGTCATCTGAAATGGCAGCGCTTTGGCCGGGCTCGGCGGCCGCCGGCCCTTGCACGGGGCTGGGAGCGATGGGACCGTGTCAAGGCGGGATCAGACCCCAGGGACGGGCAGAGACCTGGTGGTGGCCGTGGGGGTCCCCGGGGAGGAGAGCATCACCCATCCAAGAGCAGCGGGGGACCTGGGTCCTGGGTGCCCACGCAGCATCTCAAGCCACATCCCGACCTTTGGGAACAGCTGTTTTGGGGAAGAAAATCCCACTTCTTGGGGTTTGCATAGTTTTGCTTGCCAAGGGTAAGTGGGAGGGGAGCAACTCCTCCATCCCCTCCTCGACGCCAGCGGTTTGGCCCCATCTATGTGCAGTGACTCGGAGAAAGAAGTTACGGGTACCTGTAGGCAAGAGCCTTTAACTTATATCAAAAAGGTTTATTCCAGAGAATCTGTGTATATATCTATAAATATATCCTGTATATATATATATAAATAAATATATTAAAAAAAAAGAATGTATAATACTAATGCAACATAAAGCAGTACTGAGAGAGAGTCTCAAAATACGAGCATTGCAATCTAGGATATACTGATCTGGGCAAAAGAGAAGATTTTTTGTTTGTTTGTTTTATATCTTCACAGTTTTGTTTTAAAAATTGTACCTTAACATGTATATTTGTAAAGTTATTTATAGACATTAACATATCTGTTCATTGGTTTAAATAGCGTAGCGTTACTGTAAACTTTTAAATTTCACCAAGCTTAAGGGTGGGTTTTTTTAACTTATTAAAAATGGAGAAAAAATATATTAATCAAGTTTTTGTTTTGTGTCTATGGGAAATATTGAAAGAATGTATAGATGTACAGTCCTTTAACAAATTACATTTAATGTTATAAATATATATATATATGTATTCTTTAAAAAAAAATATTAGTTTATCCTGGATTGCAGTGAGCAAAGGTAAGTTTATTTTTCAATACATCAGCAGTGGTTAAAACCAAACAAATAGCAGCAGAGAGATGATTTTTACGTATTTCAGAAAAACAGGGCTAAGAATTCTTCCATCAGTTTAACCACTGTGCATTAAGGGGGCGTGGGTGTTTATTTTTCTATTTTCAAATGAAGGTATTCGTTGTGGTCGATTTAATAACAAGTATGCAGCAAAGCAAAATGTTGACTTTGGATGATGCGGGGTAATATTTTTTTTTCCCCCTTTGCCAGTACTGTTGTATTTTGGGCTTCAGAAATGCTATGTGAGCAAAAAGAGGAGTGACACTTTGCAGGAGAGGTGCAACGACTGTGCATTTCTTTTGCATCTAACATGTTGGAAAATGCCAGTGATGCCTGATTTTCTGTGTTTAAAGTGCTGTGCTGTTTTGTTCCTCGATGTCGGATAGCTGTCTAAAAGCACAGGAGTGAACTAAGGAATTTTAGCGTGGAACAAGCTGACAAGGGGGGAGATTTGGGCTGGGAGTTTTTTGTGGGTGGGGTTTTTTTTTTGTCCAGAACACTTTATTTACTACCACGAAGAGGCAAGGCAAATTGTGTTCTAAATTCTTCCTTTCCATTTTTCTCTGGTGCATATTACATATCAATGTTTCAGAATAACAGGATGACAGCATCTCATTTTAAGATTTTTTTTTTTTCTTCTTAGAGCCACAAAATCCTTATCGTAAAATAAATAATTTATAGTTTGAGGTTATTTCAATGGAAGTTTGAGAAGGTAGATTTCTATAGATTTTTGTTTTGTTTTGTTGGAATAAAAAAAGATTTTTTTGGTATTTTCTTACAAATGTCTGCTAATTGTGTACATTCCAAGTACTCGAAGCATTGAGTTTTCCTGTACTGAAAAGAGAAAATGTACAAAACTGTGCATGATTTCAAATGTTACTAGATATTATAAATATATATATAATTTATTGAGTTTTTACAAGATGTATCTGTTGTAGACTTGTTGACTTTAACATTTCTTATTCAATGCTTATATAGTTTTATAGCCTGGACTATTATCTTGAAAAGCTTAAAAAAATTAAAAATTCCAATTTTGTTACATTTTATACTGTTGATGTTACAATCCACAGGTTTGCATAGCGTGATTTTTTCAATGAGCAACTCTGTTCAGTTTATTTTAATACTGTATTTCTGTGCCTGACAGCTGCAGCTGTCAAAGGTGTGAGATGAACACTAAATAAAACTATTCTACTTTTGTTAACATGGCAAACTTACTTCTACAAAAAAAAAAGAAAAGAAAAAAAGGTTGTTAAATTTGGGGGTTTATTCCCAGTTGCGAGAGCCCTTTGCAAAATCGAGTCTTCTAGGCTCTGGGATTTGTAGTGCTAGGAGGGTTTATTTTTCACAGTGCTGCTTTGTGAGTCCTGGCTAGCACAGGTTTTATATTCATAATAAATTTATAACAATTTTGGTTTAAAGACAGCATTATTTCTTTGTTAGTGGGTATATTTATATCCACACAAGCCATTGTGTGCATGCAGGTATAGAGGTATTTAACCCCTGCTCTCATACCAGATTAAGCATGTAGCAGGAGCACAAGGGCAGGAATTGTTCATTAAACCTCTGTTACGGATTTCATCCAGACCAGGACGTCTTGCAGTAGTGTGGCCATGGTGGTGCTCATGAAGTTGCATTCAGCCCTGCAGAAGCTGGTGGAGATGCAAGGGCCACAAGAGGAGCCCACCACTAGGAAGGGGGGAAGATGGGTGTATCCAGAGTGGGCACCCAGTGGGATGAGCACGAAGGACTTCATTCTGCCCGTCTCCCAGAGAGCAAGGGGACCCCAAGTTTGGCTTTGGCTTTGGTGGGGGTGAGCAAGGGAGCTCAGTAAATCCTTACTTTGCTGGTAGCAGCCAATGCAGGAGGATGTTTCTGCTTGGGAAACAGCACTTCCATATAATATTAACTTCCATATAATATTAACGGAGTCCTACAAGTGATCCTGTTGAACTGCATCCCAGACACCTCAATTTTTGCATGCAAGTTTATCTGCCTACCTGTAGCCTGCCTGCAGTAGCAGGCATTTGTAGTTTTAAGTAGCTGGGCACGGGAGGGCCTGCATCTGAGCAGGTTATGTCTGCAGCACTGGGACTGCCACCACCACTGTTCCATCCTAGTAGAGTTGGAAAAAAAAAAACCCAAACCCAATTACATGGGTTTTAGGTCATTTCCTTGTCATTGTAAGAAAAAACCCCACTCTTTTAGCACTATTAAGATGCACTGCATTGTGGGAGGAAATGTCTTACTACCTGAAATGGGTTGTTTCCATGCTTTAAGGACACACTTTGATGATCCCTGGATGATCCCTGGCCATCCAGGGTTGCAGTTGAAGTGCAGCTAAACAACCTTTAGCTGGTTCCCATGCAAATGGCTTCATCGGAGCAGGGTGGTGAGGATGTTGTGCACCATTTGCCACCAGGACTTGAAAAGCAGGAGAGGGATGGATCATTCGGCAGTTAGAGGTGGTGTGTTGCATACCTGTGTTTTATAGCTGCCCCAAAACAAGTCCTCCCAGCCCATAGAGAGCACAGAAGTCAAAATCTCAGAGGCAAGTCTCTGTCCCGGCGCAGTTGCTGACCCACTCATGGAGCTGGCGTGATGTTTGCTTTCCCTCTTGGGTTTCATGATGTCATTCTTCCTCTGCTGACCTTCACCCACAGCAGTGTTTGCTTGTGGGTTAGGGAGGAGGGGTAATATTTTACTTTAATTGCCCTACAATGCAGCCAGTTCTTAGCTGAGGATGAATATTTGGCTGCAGCATGTGATGTGCTTTGAGCAACGTGCAAAACAATCTTAAGGAACATTTGCAAAGGTGCTCAGCTGGGCTGCGTCACTGAGCGAACATCCCACCACAGCACATCCTCCCCTTCGGTGGCTGCAGCCTTCCACCCAAACCATATGCCCTTTCCACATGAAAGATATTTTTCAAAGCAGAAAAAAATGTCTTTTTTCCTCAGTGGTTGACTACACAAATAGGGCCTTGCACCCGCCCTCATGACCTGTTTCATAGCAACATTCAAACAAATTACTTAAATTGTGATTTTTTTTTTTTTAATGTGCTCCCATTGGTCATGGCTCCATGGTGAGACAGGGAGGATTTGGCAAAAGGAAGGCAAGGCTGAAGCCCTGCAGGTATCAGTAAGTGATGCCAACTAGAATTAAAATAGCAAAGTTTCCTGGTGGCCAGTGCCATTTAAAACTCTTGGAGGAGGCGTCTCCTGCTGGTGGACTCCTCCAAGCCAGTTCATCCCTCCCAAAGGCTACATAACCTCCAGAAACAGAATGTGGAGACATGGGTTCTGTTGACATGAAAAGGGAATATAAACAGTGAATGATGGATCTGCTCAACCCCTCAGAGCTACTAGCAATGGGATGACATGGGGGAAAGGCCAGAGGAGATGCCAGGATATGAAGTGCTTTCTAAGGCTTCATGGCCCAGGATCATGGGCTCACCAAGAGACAGGGAAGGGATTTGTCATTCTTACCTGTATGCTCCACCTTCTAGGCCACACTAGCTCTAAGTATGGTTTCACCTTCTCATGCACCTGATTAATTTCTCTGTTTCATTCCCACCATGGTGCTTTTCACAAACAGCATCTCAGGTGTAGGCAACATGTCAAGCAGAAGAAGCATCGTGCCCTGCCCCAACAGGATTATTACCTAAAACCAGGAAAGAAGTCAGTGTCCTAGCAGGCGGTGATACAATCAGCTCTGAGCTCTGTGGAGACGTTTGTGCCCACACACACCTCTCTGTAATCAGGTCTCCTGGCTGGTGCCCACCAAAGACTGGACCATAACCATTGCACCTGTCCCAGACCCTTTTGAGGGGGTCTGGCAGCATGCAGAAGCAGGGGATGGGAAAGGAAAGTATGCGAGCAAAAGACAGGTACCTTACCAAATGTGTGAGTGGGATTGGCCCAGGAATGATTTTGCTAAAGACCGAAGTCTTCAGGCATCACTCACCAGCAATGACTTCCTCCAGGTTCCTCGCCAGTGCAGACAAAACTGGCTTTGCCATCAAGGAAGAAGGACCCCAGCTGGGAGGGGTGAGCAAGGGGAAGGGTCAGAGTCAGGTGCATCTTACAACAAAGGGCTACATTCAAATAGTCATTGGGCATCAGACTTGAGCAATGAAAGCAAGAAGCCAAAGGTACCTCCACACCATCATGCACTGTAGTGCACTCCCTATGCATTTGGCCAGAAAACCAGGCAGCACACACTAAAACTGATGCTGGGTAGAACAAGATAACATCGTGGATAATCATCACACAGCCTCCCCAGTGATAACACATGCTGTCTAGCTTTTATTACTGGCATTTAGCTAAATGCCATGCACACTTGCCTCTGGGTCTGCCTTAACACCCCCTGCGTGCTCTCGAGGCATGCTAGACTAAGACAAGGATGGAAGGTGGTACTACTGCCTTACATCAAAGGTTTGGGTCTGTCCTGAGTCAAAGTCAACCTGGATGTTAGGGTAATCAGAGACTTCAGATGTTAGAGACTGTATTAAAGAGCAGGTTGCAAGCAGGGGCGGTGAAACTTGTTACTTTTTGACTCAAGACCTCTTGACAGGAGAGAAGCAAAACTAGAAGTATTGATGGCAGAAAATCAAGGCTGAGAAAGGCAATATAAAATGCAGCACAACCCCTGAAGACTCTGCCAGCATGGTAGAGCTGGGCAAAAAACCCAAATTCCTACAAGCTGTCACTGAAGCTGCCACTTTGGAGTGTAACTTTGCAAACACAAAGTGATCACAGCCTGCACAAGACATAGCATGAAGCATTGTGGTGAAGTGCTGTCATGTGCTCCTGACATGCTCACACACGCCTGAAAGGGGTGCCCAGACAACCAGGACCCAGTCAGCATCTTGCCACAATCCCAGGGGACACCATGTTTGCTCTGTGAGATAGCTCTGGTCCTACCAAAAAACCCCTGAACCAAATCCAAGAGAAATTATTTCATGTCTTTCCTGGGTAGCACTACAGGTATCTATTTTCCTGATACAGCAAATAACATGTTCAGGAAATTACTCTTCGTGCTGACCTTCCATCAGATACTTACTTAGTCTACTCAGCAAGGCAGAAAACCCATTTATTGGTTCCAGTCAGTCAATGTCGATTTTTCCACTTCCACACCAGTAATATAGAGGAGGCAGACAATTTTCTCCCAAAGTAAAAATTAGTTAGACTTTACAGAAGTTGTTTTCAAGGAGAACCTGGAATTAAACCTACTTAGTAGTACTGACAGATAATCTCTTGTTATTTCAGGAGAGAGAGATCTGGTTTCATTCTCTTGTGCTTCTCTGCAGCACTTAGCTCCCTCAGCCATTTCTGTCCTGTAGAAGGTGTCAGACTCACCGGTGATGGAGCTTGAGGACATTCTGGATGAATAAACTCAATGAGCATTCATAGGGGCTCATTGCAGGGTCTCAAAACAATCATCTTCCTGTCCTGGAGTGAAACGTACACATCTTCCACATGGGAAGAACATGCACTCAAGTGCTGACATTACATGGATGATGCCCACCACCTCTTCACTGTGAACCACCGTAAGGGCTGAGCATCTCTTTAAAGTGTCTGATTCAGTTTGGCTGTGGCTTAAGAGGACTCCTAGTTCTCTGCCAGTCTTAAGTTTTTGCCTAATACAGTCTCCTAGGGATGTCTTCTCTCATTTGATGTCAGTGAGGAGTTTGCCTTGCCTTAGCAGACACCAGTCTGGCCTCTGCTGCACATTGCCTGGTCCAGCCAAGGGAACTACAGCAGAACTACATGACCATGGACCTTGAGCCCTTAGGGAACAGCTGAATAGACATTGCTGAAAACATCAGCAGAAAGGTGCTGAGATGTTTGGCTGGTGAGGGTAGTATGGAAACCAAAGGAGAGGAGCAGAGATGGGCACATGGCACATGACAAAAGCTAAGCCATCTTCATAAGATGAGGGAAAGAACCAAGCTGCCAGTTGGTTTCTTAAGAAAGATTAAATACCTTTCTAGGTACTTATGAGGTCACACACTGGGAATGTGCTGCTGTTAGAAAGAGGCACTCATTTACAGCCTGCACATGAGAATTTCAAAATCGTGGCAGTCTGAATGACATCTCAAGAGCTCTTGTTATACAGGTGATTCAGATTTCTGATGGCTATTTTTCCTTGGACAGAAACCATGCAGCCAACTCTAACCTACATAAGAGATGGAGGAGGACTGATTGATCTGGGCATTGTAAAATGTGTTTGTGGAAACGCCATCATCAGTATATACATTCCTACCTAATGCTTCTGTTGGAGGTTTATGGCCTGCACATGAAAAACTTATGCAAATACCTCCCAAAGGCTTTTATGGCCAAACTCTTGAAGAACACGAGGAAAATCCAGTATTGGAGCATCTTAATGAAACCCTGCAGTCTCCCTCTTCAAAAAAGTCATTCCTTAGAATAACACTCATCACTTCAGCCTGGGGTGTATAAACGCCCAAATAATAAAAACCATCTGCCAAGCAGCCCTTCACAAGCCACCCAAGGAAATATTCATACTCCAACTGGAGAAATGACAGAAATGCCTGAAAATTAGGTAATGCCTTTGCAGGTATTATCACCTTCTAAATAGCCCAGGAGAGACAAGGAGAGGCTGTGCAATATGCCCTGATGACCAGGGACTTTCTTCTGGCAAGGCAGCCACCAATGTCTGGAACCATCATACGTGGCTCCTGAGCTGCACAGTGACTTCTAGAGAAAAAAATGCAGATAATAAATGCAACACGTGTTGTGAGGCTGATGCTAAACAAATACCAAGATCCAGGTGGGGGTGCGGCTCCCAGTCTGCAAGTGAGGAAGGCAAAGGAGCTTCCGGCTCTCCTTGTACAGGCTGAGCAAAGATGTTTATGTTGGGTGAGTGGAGCTGACCAAGCTCTGGATCTCCTACAGCCCAGTAATAGCAAAAAAAAATTACAGTGTTTCTGCTAAGATCAATGTCTGTGGAGAGGGCAGCCTGGTGTACATGGAGCTGACAGGTGGGCATCACTCCCCTCTTTTCTGCAAGTGTTTTTTTCTGTTAGTTAACAAATACATAGTTATTAAATATATTTATATCTATATGTTTGCTAGCTACAATTTCAGCCTATGAAGAGTCCTACTATTAGGTAAATATGCAAGAAAATATTGCTTACCAGCTTTATTGACATTTACTACTGAGATCATAATTCTGCCTGGAACTGGTGGAAGTCTCAGATGGGATGAAACATTCTGGATACACCTCTTCCACCTCCTCTTATGCCCCCTCTAATTAGTTTGTGATGAGATTTTTCATTGAAAAGGTCTCAGACCATAGTAGATATGTGCAACACATTTCACTTTTCTTCTAAATTGTTATTTATTTGTGAGGATCATATTTTTTTCTTCTTTTAAACACTAAATGGGAGTTAAGAAACCTGAGCCAGTGGGAGCCTTTGGATACCAAGTTCATTTCACACAAAGCCCCACTATCAGTTTTCACTCTTTGAGGGTGATTTTAATTACCTTTTCAGGAATTAGGTTTTCTAAAGCAAGTCTGTTATTGGATATTCAGAAAACAGAAAGGTAAGTGCTGTATTCATTACAACATTACAACGTTCTGTTGGCACAGAAAGTCATGACTTTTCCATCAGCCTTGTACTTAAATATAGAATTTAAGAAATTTTTACAAGGTAGAGAAAGGGCAAGAAATTATTGGCAAAAGGGGTGGTTCTGAGGTTACAAAATCCGAAATCATTTTGGTTGGCTGACCAAAAGCTAGTTAATTTTTCTGAATGCTCCACAATCCTCATGTAGGTGGTACTAACTCATACTTGCCCTGTCCAGATCAGTGTATCACACAGATTTTTATGAACAGGGAAGTACGTAACAGCAGTATGAGTCCATGGAAAGTGGGCTGCTCTCCAAAAAGGAGACACTCATGCTCATCATTGAAGTCAACTTTAAGAAGCCATGTAAAAGGTCATCATTTCAGTTGTTAGGCAAAATCTCCAGAAAAGCCAGGGGAGGCTTGCTTGTGTGGGAGGGACTGGAGAAGTAAAGCCTCCATGCATGTGTGAGCATGTAGAACAGGGCAGAAAAACAGTTGTTTATGCAACATTAAAGTTGAGAAATGAAGCAGTCAAGCAATGCAGCGTCAGGGTTGAATGCTCAGCTGTAATGTTGCCTCCCAGTATTTAAGTGTTGGCAATGATGGTTTTGCACATTGATATAACTCCACGCAGTCGTCAAGATCTGTGAAATACACCATAGTTGGGGCTGTTCGGTGACAAGTCAAACTGTGGTTATCCTGTCAGGGGAAAAACAACAACAATTTAATTTGACATCTCACCATCCTTATGGCCCCATGCTTTGTCCTCAACCTCCAGGTCTGCAGGGGACACTTCACACTCTCAGCAGCAGAGAATTATGCCTAAAATAAGACTGGCACTTAGCTGACCGCAAAGTGTTTCAGTATGGATGCTGCCATCCAAATAAGAGTCTAAAACCATCACCACTGATTTTAGCTCCTGTCTGCTCTGCAGGTGGGCACTGAGGAGCTGAGTGTCCCTCACTGCCTGTGCAGCAGTGCACACAGCGCATCACAGGATCAGCCTTTCCTATTCCGCATCTCCTAGGGAAGCTGTGTCTGCACTGCAGTACCTGATTTTTCATATTCACTCAGTAATTAGCTGGTTTATGGCTCTTGATCTAGGATGCTCCTCATAGCTGACACATATCAAGCCAACTGCCCCTTCCTGAAAACGCAGGAGCACCTGAAAATGGTTCTGCAGATACTCCTTTACTAAGTCCACATCATCTGTCAGGATTCAGCTATGCAAGACAATCAGGGCAAGCACAGTCCCATGGTTTCAGATGAGAGGGGCTTTTTTTTCCCTTTGAGAAATGAGAATCTGTGCCTCAAAGGGACAGATCTTCCACATCCCTGTGCCTTCCAAACTTTCCAGCTTATTTTGCATATAATTCCAAATGATCAAATCTAATGCTGATCTGACCTTTGTTTGTGTTTCTTTCCTCAATATCTGAGTGATTTGTTTGGCTCAAAAAAGGGATTTAACTATCATTTCAAATGACCGCTAATTGCAGTGACTGAAATCTAATACTTAATTCCAGCCTCAAAGGAGTCAATGGTTCACATTAAATATCAGATGAGGCAAAACATCTCAATTTAGTCTGGCTGCACGTTTGTCAAATTTCTCTGTAGAATGCACGCATGAGCAAGATACAACCAAGACAGAGGAAATCAGATATCACCAAGCTCTCAGTAACACTCAAGGAGCATAACCCACGCAATTCGTCTTAGGTACCTTGAAGTTCAGACACCAGTGAAGCAGATTTTGGGTGGGACATCTAATGTGCAGAAAGTAGGAACTTAAACAGCTAAATAATCAGTCATCAACATCTCTATTTTCACATCTTAAAGGTGTTGAGGCAAGAAAGACTTTTGCAAATTTAGTAGAGCAAGACCAGTGCAAGCTCAAGGAACGGGGTGAGTTGGTGGCATGTCTCCCAGGTACACAGAAGTAGACAGGGTCCAGTGACAAGTGTGGGCACAAGAGGGGCTTTTCAGATCTCTTGTGTAATCTTTTAGGATGGTGCCAAAGCTGTCAAACTTGACAGATGAGTTTCTCCAGCTAATTACCACAGTTCACAGACACTGAAGCTAAGTCTAAGTATTTTCAGAAGGGCTGAGAGCACAGGATCCCAAAATGGTGCAAACTAAAGCAATAGCTTCGTTAACTATCTGACTGCACATGAAACACTTTGCAGCAGTAGACCTAGGAGCTGGGGCATGGGGATCACACTGGCATGCAGTGATTAGCTTCTGGGCTCCTCAACCTTGCCTGGGTAAGGTGGCAGAGGTATTTCATATTTTCTGTCCACTCCCTTAAAAAAACATAAGAATTACAAGCCAAAAAGATGGCATTTTACTATTGCCAACTAACATGGATTTAGTTGGCTCATCTTCAAATGCTCAGGTTTGAAACTTCTCGCCTTTTCTTTTTGCAGACATTTTTTCTGCCTGACATTAAACCTCACATTACTCACTGTTTGCTTCAGAAAGCCAAACACTATCATTTGAGGGAGGCTACAAACTGGACACAGATTATCCAGAAATCCCATGTACAACCACCCCAATCAGCTCCCTCAGCAGGAAACCCTCATGTGCAGCATTTCAACGGTTCGGGCACATCCCAGCAGTTATTTTTCCTGCAGTCCTTCTGCATCTGTGACTCTTACGCTGGAGTACGCCTAACGCATCCAGCTGCCCTGGAGCCAGGGCTTTACCTCTGCTCGTTCACCATAAAACCCTGTTGTTCTGTGGGAACATCTGCTCATTTATGCTCCACCCAAACACCCCACACATTCTTCAGAAATTTCTCTTTCTACAGGTCTGGTTGTTTTTTGCCAGCAGCAATGTACACGCTTGACATGCTAAGAAAAAGTATTTAACGGGAGGGAAAGAGCGTGCCTCATAAATTATTCTCACTGCAGAATGAAGAGGAGCAAAGCAGTACTCCTGTACTTTAGGAAACCCATGTGCAAAAGGAAAGAAGCTTAACTAAGTCAGTTAAGGTGAAATCCCTGGCATTCACTCTCCACAATATGCTTCAAAAAGTGTTTATGGTCTTTTACTTGGGTCACTACTGGACTAAGCGACTGGGTGGCTGTACAGCAACCCTGGAAACCACACTCCCCTCATGTGAATCCGTGCTCAGAGAGAGACCGGGGAATGGATTCCTACCTATGCTTCCTCCACCTTGGCTTCTGTGAAATGGGCTGTGAATTTGGGGTTCAATTCTGGCCAACTAGGACAACTCTCTGACCTTAGCTCCCTGGTGGTGATCCATATCTGACTGAATTTGCATGGAAGAGCAAGAGTCCTGCTCTGGTGAGCATGGAAGAAGACACTGTGCTGTACTGGACAAATGCAGGGTATGGGGTTTACAGCAGTTTTCTATACTAATAGACCCCCCATATTTGCAATACCAGTCCAAAGAAGCAGGACTTTTAATTCTTATTACTTTTCAGTCTAAGTCACCAGTTGGAGCTCCTTTTATTTGACTTCTTATAGTTTAATTTGAAGGATACTTTCCAAGGGCCATTTACAGCTTTTCTTCACAGCTATAAAATCTAAACATTTAATATCACAACCCCAGCATCTGAGGTTTCAAAGGAAGGAAGCAAATATAACAGTTACAAACTCTGCTTTTCACTCACATTTAATATAGTGTAAAATTATTTTTTTAAAGACAATTTTCAGGCATGAAAATATCTGTAACTTTTGCAAAACTAGCTAATGGTTCCATTTTGACTGCACTTACCCCCTTTCCTTTGCTCTAACATTGGCATTGCCTGGAGTAGAACAGCCTTTTAGATGTGTGGTGATGACTGGCCACTAAAACCTCTGTGAGAGCTCATATTTCAGTCACGCCTGTGTTTCACACTTGATCTTCAGCCATATGAAAGCAAATGAGTAATACTTTAATATTTTGTGGCTAGTTATGCTGGATTTGTTGCTAAAACTTTTTCTCTCAGATGGCCCAGCTCTCTTCTTTGGAGCTTCATTTTGAGTTTGCAGTTCCTGTGTGTTTTTGTCATCAGGATGCAAAAAACAGTCTGTCTGAGCAGACATGGGCAGAAGGCCTTTTCTGGGCTTCTTGGTTTTAGTCTCACTGTTTTTTTTAAGTACCACAAGACTAAGATCTCATGGCATTGTGCAGTGCACAAATGCATGGCACCCAACCCCTCCCTGCCCTCCAAACGGCTGGTCTGGCAGAGGCTGAGATAGAAAACGAGGCTGCAGACAGCACCAAAGAGCACAGACCCTCCAGCACCCAAAAGGTCCAGCTCTGGCCTCCAGACCCTTCTAATTACATTTCAGCAAACCCTTTACTTAGCACTTTGCAGAGTTACCCAACTGGTCTGAGTGTTAAACAAAAGGGATCATTTGTAGGAGCTACCTTCAAGCCAGCTGGTTACTCAAGAGTTGCCTCTGGTTGGATGCTCCGTGTCAGGGAGGTTTGGTGGACAAAGTTTCTGTAAAACCTGTTCAAGCTGCAGCAGTGCTCTTCTTTCCTTCTCTCCTGCAGTTTCAATTAATCCAACCTGATTTAATCTCTCATAATTGTGCACTGTGTTCTTATTTAAATTTGCCTCCAGTCTCCTACCAATTAGTACATCCATGCATAAGTGATGTGGGTATCTCAGATCTTGCCGGACTGCCTCACTAACTGTTTCATCATCTTCAGCTCCTAAAATGCTCCAGGTGGCTGCCAGAAGCTGAGCGAGGGCATTTCTCCCTCAAATTCCAGACTGTCCCATGAAAAGCCTTTTGCGATCACGACGACTGCCCTGAAACAGCTCCACATGCAGGGAAACCCTATTAAACCACCTGCAAAGTCATGCATCTTATCAGGCACACTTTTCCCCTGTGACCCTCAGAAGTGGTTCCCATAATCACCAATATGCTGGTTTTGGCTGGCAGGACAAAGTTAATGCTGAAAAACTGTTACTGAGTTGTTTGAACCTGGTTCCAGCTCCATCTCTGCCATGTTTAATAACCTCCATAAATCGTGTAATTCCTCTGTAAAATTCAATGACTGGTTATCCATGGCTCGCTCTGGCTTCCCTGGTACGAGAATGGTAAAGCTGGAATTTCAGCTGTGAGCTGGGATGACCAGCTGATAACTGCCATCCAGGTACAGGCTGCAAATGCATGTAGGGGCCTTTGCACCCATGTTGGCCTTGGTTAGGGAAAGAGTTTGGTGAAACAATCTTCAAAACCCACTTTCCTGACTCAAGCTAGAAGTCTCTTAGAAGTGTACACATTGCATAAGGTTAGGCCAACAAAAGCAAGGAATGAGAGGCTGAGCATACCTTGCTCAGCTCCTCACTTTATGCCCACAATGGCCTTCACCACCTTCTTAATGCCTGCATCCCACCTGACCTGATGTTGGAAGAGAAATTGAGGGAGCAGCAAGTTTTTCTCTGAATTCCCCTACTGCTCCCACTAACAGTGTTGTTGAGGCAAATGGGTGAATGCTCTCCTTTCTAACAAAGTTCTCTAAAAGTGGCTGGTGATTACAACTATAATGAGCACAGACACCAACTAGAGATTAATCAGTTATGTACTTTTTATTTGTCTGGAACTACAGATTATGTCTACAATGGAAAAGTTCATCTTAGAAAATACATTCGTTAGCATGATTAGATCAACACCACCACAATATTCAATATTACTTTGCCTTTGGCAGCAGCAAGGACAGCTGGGCAAAGCAGCATTTAAAATGATGCTAGTTAAGGCATGTCAGATAATATACTTTCCAACACAAGGCAGTCTCCCACAACAGACAAGCCATAGCAAAGGAAACAGTTTCGGTGGTCACTAAACAAATCAAAGTCTTTCTGAGGTTATATGTATGTCAACACCCACCCCAGTAGGTGGGTGTTGACGTACATATGACCCCTCATAGAAGGGGCAGTCCTACGCCATGGCAGCTTACAGGAACAAGTCCTAGAGCACCCTGCCAGGGGCATCAGCAGGAGCTCGGCACACTCCCAGCAAAGTTCAAAGTATGGAACTGGGCATTGCTGGGAGCTCTAGGTTGTCTGGGGAGCTCTTGGAAATTGGTTTCCAGCTAACTAGCAAGGCATGCCCACAACAAAAGCCTTCTTGGACACCAGATCAGTCTGTGTCCATGCACTTGCCACAACTGCCTTCACAAGCATGGCCCTCCTCTCTGTGCACTTCCCCAGACCTGGAGGCACCCTGCTTCCCATCAGACTCTGCTCCTTCCACTCTGGTCATGTTTTCTCAAAGCTGATGTTGTAAAGGTTTCAGTTGCAAATGCTATCTCACTTTTCTCACTTAAAAAGCATTCTTACTTTCAAACACTCCCTCTCTGGTGGTTACAGGCACTCTATCTGTGCAAGCAAGTAGTTGATGAAGTGCAAATACTCTAGTTGAATATTCAACATACTCAGAAATAGTTTCTCAGTCTGAAGGAGCTAACAAACCTTGATGTGTCTGTAAAAAGTTTTCTCGAGTTGCTCCTTACGCCTTACACAAGGACAAGTGAAAAGTGCCTGTTAGGTCAAAAATACACACACACCCGCTGCAACTCACACAACAGAAGTTCACAACAGTGCACTATTGCAGGAAAGAAACCATTCTTCAGCTGTGGAAGACATCAGCACAGGTCGGTCAACACAGCAGCATTAGAGCAGCACTGGAGGCCCAACCAGTGACCATCACAACCGTGTGACCTTCACTCAATAAGCTACAGACTAAGCAAAGCCAACTCTGCCAACGCAGGGCCAGCATCACAGGTCTCTGAAGGATGTTGTCGTCATCTGATCTACATCTATATAAGCCCATTTATCATGCGTCAGGATACTGACACCACTGGAACTTTCCCCAGCTGTAATCCAGTCCAGGTGCTGGCAGTGGGAAGGGTCCTGCACTGACTCTGTCCCACCAGAGGATTCCCTAGTCCATGGGAACGCTTTCCCTTAGCAGCTTAGCCAGTTTTTCTGGTTTGCTTTGCACTGCTGTAGTGGAACAGAGCAGCTGGTATGGCTGCTCTGGCTGACTGACTCCTACCCAGCTTCCCAGAAAAACTCTGCCATGGAGCAGACATGAAAAGCAGTGTTTCAGAAAGATTTGTCCTAACTTGAGAAAAGCCAGAGAACTGGTGTTGCAAATATCCTGGAGCAACAGCCTGAAGAGTCCATGCAGCAGAGGTTACCTTTCCCTCGTGGTCAGGAGAGATTTCTAGCCATCATTTCAACCTTTGCCTTATCCGCCAGCCTAGGTGCTTTTATGGATCCCCTCAGCAGACCATCTGCACGCTGCATAGAAATGCCTGGATTAGTGATTTCTCTTGCCTTTGTTTTAAAGATGGGTAACTGAAACACAGGCTGGACTGGAGAAAGGACCAAAGACTCTAAAAGAGCCTGAAGCAGAGTGAAGATGGGAGCTCAGCTGAGCACCGCTTCAGGACCCCCCCACAAAATCTCTCTGTCCTCCACAGTGCAGTGCCTGAGCACACTGCCTAAATACCTACAGACACAGGATATGCTGCTACAGGCCAGCATCCCAACTCTAGATCCAAAAAAGAAAGAAAGTCCTCTACAAATCTTTGTGAACTCTTTCTGCCTATAAAAATAAGTAAACCCTGCATTCCTTGCTGTTAAAAGACAAGACTCTGTCGGTTATCTGCATGCATACAGCCCCTGCAGGCAATCATCTCCCTTTGCTCTCTAAAATTAACTCATTTACACCTGTAAGTCTTTTTCCCCATGACAGGTATCAAATGTTACCAAGAGGTTTACACAGTTCTCAAGAAGCCTGACTTCCCAGGTAGCAATGCCAGAAGACGAAGCCAATTTAATTCATGATCTTTGAAACCCTGGGGCATCACATCAGCCCCGCACCCCATCTCCCATCTCCTAGCCACACAGCCTTGCTCTGTTCCCTATCAGACTCTTCCATGAGCCGATTCAACACACTTGACCAGCAGAAAACTAATCTACCTCTGAAAGAAAGGAGCTAGGAGTGAACAGCTCAGAGAGGGGGCTGGCAAACCCCAGAGCTCAAGGAGGGGCCATGAGATCACGTAGCCTGGAGCAGAGGTGGGAGGAAGGAGAGGAGTGAGCTAGGGGGTTGTCCTAGATGAGCTCTTGGGTTGTCCTAGGAGGAAATCCTGGGTTGTGCTAGGAGAGGCTTTCCTTGACCTTCAGCTGTTCTCCATATGAATGGATAGGCCAGGTTCACCATCCTGTGCTACTATTTCCATGCCAAGGGTAAGGGATTTCCCTCTCTAGATGGGGACAGAATGGGGGGGAAGAAGCCTCATGCTCCAGGAGGAGCTTGCAGCCTGAGTCTGATATGGAAAGTGTCCCAAACAGAGTTGTGAGCTATACCAATATGGCTCTCCCACAGCATCAGAAAAACGCAGTCTCACAAGAGAAATGTCTTTCCAGTCACAAGTTTCAAAATTCTTTCTATTTGCATTGCAATGAATTTGCCACTGGCAGGGGTTGAAACTCAGGAGTTAATGTACTGCAGGTTTATGGTAAACGAATGCTTCTGGAGCCATAATTCACATTAATTGACAGAAGCTGTCTACAACACTATGAAATATGCGCATCATTGCTGCAAAACAGGAATCCCTGTGTGCATCGCAAAACAAACAGTGACTTTTGCATCCAAGCGCCATGATTATTTCTCTTTTTCGCATCAAATAAAAACTGCTAGTTACATCCTCATCTGAAATGTGGTGTGAATAGTCAAAGATGCATCTTTAACAATCCAGCTAGATGCAAAAACTGGAAAAGGAATGTACCTGAGAAACAGCCAACCATTCCCATCCAGGCCACACTTTGATCATAAACATGCAGAACAACCGGTGAGCTCAGAGCAATGAAAATCATCAGGCAATTACCATTTGTGTGACCCATTTTCATCACTTCATTTTAAAAAAGGGGCCAACTGGGGCAAACTGGCTTCGCTCCACTGACTAGAGCACAATCAACCCCCTAAGATTTATCTGCTCGGAAAAGCATCTATTCTGCGAATAGATCCTCTTTTAATGACTGAACTGGATTTACAGCCTCACAGCTATGTTTAGAAGAGGTTCAGTTTCTCAGTGAGGGAATTAGTGAAACTAGTGAGGGGATGTACTCAAGGATCTTTACTGGGACCACTGAGCCATGTGGTCCCAGTAGAAGTTTGTGAAGTGAGATTTCAAACGTTGTGTATAGAGGGACTTCAAGGAAGTAAGGGAAACACTCTGAAAATCTCCATTTTGTCAAAATGTGTCATCACATCAAATCCGAGCCATCCTGCAAAGACATTTGTGTTCAGCAGTGTATTTGGGGAAGATTTTCTGGAAGTCTGAGGAATTTCTAACCAAGATAGGTGTCGTGGTATGATGTGGATGTTTTTAAAAATGAGCTTTTTGACCCAGAAATTTCATTCTAGGACAACATTCTAAAAAAAATTCTGTCCTGCTTCTCTGAAGAATGAAAACTAGCTTTGAAGCTATGAAAGCTGTCACAAACAGAATTATCTGCTTACATCAAAAACTGTAGGGGACAATGTTTGACCTTAGAAAACACATCTTAGACCAACAAACCCAGCCAATGCAAGGTAGCTCTCACAGTAGTTGTAACTGGAGTATTTTTCCTTGTTCCTGTCCCTATTAATATTATAAATTATTGTTATTGAACACTAGTAACTTCAAGTAAATGTATTGGGAAGCAAAGTCCTCTTTCTAGATTATACACAGTGAAGGGGTTTTTGTCACCACTGAACATACAACTATAAAAGCCTAGGAGTGGCCTTAAAGAAGGTGTGTTCACCAGATTTTGGGGTTTTTTTGCAATGATAAGCAACATGACAGATAACCCTGTCTGGCCCCACTATCCAAAGCATCTTTCCATCACCTTTCCTGAGACATGTGACAATCCCCATGGACTTGCTATTGGCTGGGATCCCCTCCCAGCACAGCACAGCATCTTCAGCAGATCTCCCACCAAAAAGAGGTGCTACACAGCTCCAGGCTTGGCAAAGCAAGTCCTGGGCAGACGCGGGTTGAGACACGGTGTGAAAGGAGAGGAGGTAAGAGGTGGTGTTGCTCAATCTGGGGGACTGCACAAGGCTTGGGAGGTACTGTCAGATGGAGGGTGGTTCAAATAGGTTCTACTAGATTTTACCCTGAAGTAAATCTTGCCATAGTCCTGTCTAAATTTTCAGACCCAGGGTCCAGCTTTATATCTTACACTCCTTTCACATCGGGAGAAGCAGTGAGTATCTCATTATTCATTCACTAACTAATGGCAGGACTCTGCCAATCTCCACATCAGGTTGTTCCTTACACACAAGAAGGGACCTGGCACATTCAACATGAACATCCAAGGATCGAGGCACTACAAGTGAGCTCACTGCAGGCAGGATTCAACCCAGACAGGGAATCATTACTGAGCTTTAACTTGCCCCTTTTGCTAGCAGAGCTGTTCTGCTGGTTTGTTTCTGTGTAACTAGTGAAGAAAAGAGTGAAGGATTATTCCTTCATGAGCCCAGCCCCGCAGTCATCACTCCCACAGCTCTTCCTTGACTTACACAAGTAGTTCCACGTGTGGATGAGGTTGGAGCATTTTCAGGATGAGACCTCAGGTAATCCTGACCTGACCTGACTCACAAAGCGGGAGGAAGGAGCTCAATCCAACTGGCTTGGGAGGCAGTTCATCTTGCCAGAGGTACTTGATGACAGTTCCTTTGAAAATAAAGAATTAATCATCTTTCTGATTAAGTTTAGATACTCTTAGATGGGCAAGGAGAAACGAGTCAAAGCTGGAGACACCATCAGAAAGGAGTGGAAGAGGAACTGTAGATGTTAAGACAAATTGTTCTCGTTGGAAGCTCAGCTGAAAAGAGGTGTTAAATTGCAGGAGGTTGTGTTTGCAGCTAACAGCCTGGTCTGTGAAGCTTTCCTCTCCCACCCCAACCCGCATGCTGAGTGAAAGCAAACAGAGCTTTTCACTCATTTTGAACCTAATCCTGCACTATTCACATCAGCCAGGCTTTGTCATTAGCCCCAAGTTCACAGGTGGGTAGAGAACACAGCTCCCTACGTCCTACCTATCCTAAGAGTGGCGAAAAGAGCATTTCTGAAACATGTCAGCTAAAATATTTGAACGAGCAGGTTTTTAAATCCCAGTGTGGACAGAAGGAGCTGCTTTTTAGCAGGTGTTAGCAGGAAAAGATAAAGCTGCTCGGTTGAAAATATGTCATCTTTCATTTGGAAATGTGTCAGTACAAGTGTGTTAGCACCTTCTCGCCAAGTCTGGACAAGCCCTGGAGGAGGAGAACGGCTGAACTAGTGAGGAGAGGGAGTTGGAACTTGCTCTAGGGGCAGCTCAGTGCGGCAATACTATGGGTAGGGAAGAGAAAACAATCCTCTAACAGCAACATTTTAAAGCCAAGGGGTTTAGGAAAGGAGTTTGCAACTGCCAGCATTTACACCTGCTCCAGACAAAGTCTGAGGATCATGTTTGAGGCAGCTGTGGCCACATGGAGTCTTTTCTGTATTAAGATTCCTGAGGCTGATGTTATTGTGGGAGCTAAACTGGGTTCAGCAGCAGTGAGACCACTAAAGGAGCCAGAGCCAGATGGACAGGGCCAGAGAGGAAAGGAATCACCTCCCAAGAGCTCAAGCTCTTCTTGTATTAGTCTCTGCTGCGATAGCTGATTTGGCATCTGAGCTGGCATTTTGGATCCTGCATGCTCAGAGAACACCCAGCCTAGACCTTTTCATGTCCCTCACCAATATCCATAGCAGAGCTTCAAGCTCAGGGTTTGCTTGGCTTGTTTTTATTCCATGCAAAGTGGCTTCACAGTCCCATTCACTTGGCGTTTACCCAAGCAGCTGCTGATACAGTCCCGAAGAGACACAATAAAAAGGCTGGGGGAATGTACAAATTCAATTTAATGTGGAACGAGGGACCAGTTAATCTGATCCCTGAGAAACATAAAGATATTTATTTTCATGACAGTGTTGTGAGGGCTCCTATTCTAAGACAAGAACAGCTCTCATCCCTTGGATCCACACTCCCTCTGTGCAGACGTGCCTGAATGGCCAGTTTTGAAGCCAGCTCCCAACTTGCTTCTTGCAACCAGATTTTGTATTTTGAACCATCTCTGTCTTTGGCATAAACAAATGTGTTGAAACCCAAGCCACAGAGACACCTAACAGCCGCAAGAACAATGTGAATAGGGATGCTCAGATACCCATCCTGTTTCCCAGGCACACCATAGTTCCCCTCCCATCCCAACAAATCCAGTGCAACACATCAAGTGGAATGTTCCCTTGAATGGCTCTAAAGTATTATTAAATATAATAATGAGGTCTGAATGGAGTTTTAAATAATAAATGGCCAGTGCCAATGCCTCGGTATCCAGGACAGATTTCTAGAGCTATATCCCAATCCACAGGTTGCAGGAAGAAACATTTAACCCATGTACAGGGTGAGCAGAACTATGAGAATATTAATCCTGATGGTTCTCTGACTATTAACATCAGCACTAATTACCATCACCTCAGCTTTCACCCCAGCCTGTTCCTCCAAGACTGTACATTAGCTCACAGTTTCCCAAGCATTACAGCCTTCCGTGCCTTGCTGCACAGCCCTGCCAGATCTCCTAACCCTCCTCTCCAAGCTCTGTGCCCCGGGTATCCGGATCCTGCTGTGCCAACTCCACGCAGGGGCAACTGTAATTGTGTTGCCACAATATTGGATTAACACAGCGACTCTGAAGGTACATCAGGTTTTTCATTTCCTATTTGGTGAAAATCAACTACATTTTCGTCATATTTAAGTGGTTAATCAAAATCTTGTTACTACGAATGACCAGAGTTACTTCCTCCTTAGATAAAACAAGAAAAAGCAATTTCCTGCCCAAATCCACTTGGAATAGACAAGTCCCCTGAACAAGGACTTCCACCATCATCTCATGTCAGGGCCAATTGAAGATGGTTGTGCCAGCATGATGCATCATCCTGAGGGGGATGTGGAAGTTCTCAGCACCATGACAGCCATGGCACTGGGCCAAGAAACAGCAAACTTTGAATCAGCTCCTTCCTCAGGTGAGAGGACTCAAAGATATTACTCCCATGAACCTGCCTTGACCACCATCCTAGGAAAAGCCTAAGGGAGAAACCTCCAGCACAGGAGTCAAGACCTCTCTGCAGCCAAGAAGTGCTAAGTGACAGTCAAAAACCACAGCAGAAAAGGAAGAGCTGCCTTCAGCCTCCTGGTTGCAGCACTCAGCCCTGAAGAAAGGACAGATCAAAATAATTTAAAAATCAGCCCTTTGGGAAATACAAGACAGCCTCAGTTCTTCACCTCCAGTGATTTTAACAGATGACTCAAGTGCCTCAGACATGAAAATCTCCTGAAATACTTTGTAAAGTGATGCTGGAGAAGCAGGTTTCTAAGAGCAGGCAGTGACTGTACCAGGGGTTTAGCCTTTTACAGCAGTTCTGATTTCCACTTCTTTTAGGAGCAAACAGTAGTTTTTAGAGACAAATGAAACCACCTCCAAAGAAAACCCTTCTTCCTGGCACCATGCAGGGCTCACACAAAGAGCTGTGCAGTGCTGGCAGCGTCGCTGCAGGGGCAGGGCAGGTTGGCCATGGGGACCAGCAGAACAGGGCCAGGCTGGGCACACTGGGCACACGGACTCTTCTCTGCCCACAGCCTACAGCTGGCAATGGGATCCCCTGAGAGGTCTGGACGGGTCATTACTGACACTATGAAGGAGAGGAGAAAAAGCCTATGATTACCCCTGGGCCAACACTGCTTTCTCTCCACACAGCAAAAGTTCTCAGCAGTTTTGGAGAAATGGTGTAGCAGAGTCTAAGCATGCCATCAACCTGAGGCCAGTTGAAATATAATATGGCAATGCAAGCTCAGACCTGGGCCCAGGCCAACACTTACGACCTTACAGGAGAAAGATCTGAGCCTGAGTGTGGACACCAAATCATCAGTGCATCCATGATGACAGATGATCCAGACTGCATCCTTACCAACCTTTCCAAGCTCAGCTCTTTTTGCAGTGCTTTGTGTGTGATTTGATACTCTGACCTCCTGCATGGGTTCAGCACATCCAGGCAGCCTGAAACACCCTAAATATATTCTCAGTAGGAGACAACCCCTGTTTCCAAGGAGTTTTTATCCTGAATGCATCACACCAAGGGTAAACTTCACACCACAATGCATGGCAGGTCCATGGTGGGAGGCTATGTTAGTCAGGCCAAACACCAAATCCTGCCCAGGAGAGCACACTGGTCCTCCAGAGTCCAATGACTCAAGCAGACAAAAGGAGCTTCCTCCACTAAAACAAACAGTTCTTCTGAGACATCTAGGGACAGATTTAGGTATGGGGAGGAGGCAAGACAAAGCCAGTGTGTCATCTCCGTGGCTATGTGTGACGGCAAAGCAGCTTGTCCACCACTCTGGGACACGAGACGGGGCAAACCTGCTATTACACCCAGCTATCCTAGGTACAGGATAAACCTCATAAGGCATAACTGAACAAGTTATACCTTTTAGGGTATAACTGGACAAGGCCCTCAGACACAATGGGCTGTGTGTGGCTTGGTCCTCTCCAGTTTCTACATGATGGATCCAAAACAGGTAGACAGGATCTAGTCACCAACAAGACAAAAGAAACTTAGGGGAGTTGAATGAGAAAAATGATGGAGCATGACTTGTTTAAAGCAAGGATCATCTTTTTCCTTTGCATTGTACAGTACAGGGGATCACAACTCCTGACTAGCAAATATAAGCACTTGCAGAATAAAATGAGAGTAATAACAACAGGTATGGCCATTTTAAGGAAACTGAGCAGAATATAATACAATTAGGTTGAATATCAGTTGATGTTTTCAGAGTTCCTTTAATAATGGAGCCATTAAAGGGAATTAAAGAAGTCACATTTCAGAAGATTTTATGGACACTAGATGAAAGAAGGGAAAATATATTTAAAATAAAATCTTACAATAATAGAAAGGAGTGGAAGGGATTTTTTTTTTTTTTTCCATTTCTAGTTTCTGTGCATGCTCAGCCTTTTACCCAGGGGGATTATGTCTCTCTTAACATGTTAACATTAAGACTGCATACTTCTCTGAAAGATACGATTCAGTGAAACACAAAGTATTGAGCTTAATACAAAAGTAAACGGGTGAAGTTCTGTGACCTCTGTATTTTATAGGGGATGAGACTAGATGATCTAATGGGCCCTTCTGGTCCTACTGGCTGTAACTCCATCAATGAATGATGACTTAGAAGTGATTTTTATTTTTGGATCCTATGTAATTCTTTTTGCATCTTTACTAAGAGATAAGAGGTTTAGGGAGACCAAGTTGAATTGAAGATCCATATAATAACAAATAAATAAATATGCAGTGTTTTTACTGACAAATTGAGGGTATCATGGATCAGCAGTTTTATTATAGTCTCAGAGAGAAAAGATCAAAAGACAGATCAATGCATTAGCTTTTAGCTGGTTTTAGGTGGCATGCTAAGGGATTAAGAACTCCACGGATTTCCCTTCAGTCTAAGAGTTTCCAGAACATGTAACAGTTTTAGGTCAAATTATAATAATTAACTTGAGATAGCATGTTGACTGGAGAGGAACTTTGCCAAAAACAATTTTGCGCATCACTAAATACTGACGTTTGAATTCAGAAGGGAAACTTGCTTTAGCTCACCCACAAGTTTATACAGGTTCAGCCATTAAAAGAGAGGTTGGTGTTTGCAAAAAACAAGAGCTGAAAGTTGTAACGCTTCCCAAGTCAGATAGGGAGTAGTCCCAAGAGGATGATGTATAATGCAGCAGAAAGAATGTTTAAACATACATGGGATCATGCTGCTGTGCAGATAGACATGGCCTCTTAAAACTCTGATAATTAATCAGTGACAGGATAGCTAATCAGCACTTCTATGTACTTAAGAGATCCTCAGGAAACTGGTAAATGTAAATGCCAGGTCTTATTTTAGTAGGCAACTCATCTTTGATAATGAATAGATGGACGCTTGGAGGGAAAAGAAAATACAATCTCATACCAAAGTCAAAATTTTACATTCTTATCAAAGAGCTGCTGTATGTCAGCCAGGTGGGATGGCCCTGCTGCAGGAGTCACTGGGTGATACCACGCAGCAGCAAGGCTGTATTAAGAGGAGAATCAGTCAGTTTTAAGGTCACGAGTAGCTGTTTTTCAAACAGAAAATATCCATTCCCTGCTGCTCCATATCCAAGTGAGCAAGCAGAGGGGAGCTCAAATATCTGCACTGGCCAGGCATAAGTTGTATTCAATTTTATTTCAACCCGCATTCCTCAAACTTCAAACTTGTCATTCCTTCCTATCGCCCCTGCAGGCTGCTTCACCCCTTTAGAGGAGACAGGCAGCTGGAGAAAGTCATTCCATTAAAACAAAAGCACAAAAACCCCACAAAAAAAAACCCAAGAAGAAGGCATCTAGGCTCCAGCTTGAAGAATTAGACAGTCCAACAATCGCCGGGTCAATTCACATTAAGCTGAACAAAGAGCAGACGGCAACAAGAAGATGAGCTAAATGACTCGGTGGCTGCTGCCTGTCCCTAATTCTCTGTTGACTTTCGCCAGCGCCTTGTCAGAGGGGGGCTGCAGCATTTGACCCCCCGTTTCCAGGCACAGGCAGGGAGCTGGGGACACATGCGGCAGCGTTAAATAGGCGACTCCATCCCTGCGTGCCCCAGCCCTGCCATGGGTGACTGCTCTCCCAAGTCAGCCTATCAGGAATTTATTGCCTCTTCTCCATCACCCGGCAAAGAAACTGTCACACAGATGTTGGCATTGTAACTCATTCAGTGTCACCGTGGGGTTCTCCGCCATTGTGTCCCCGCACAATGGGGCGGCATTCAGGGAAGGGCATGGTGGGGCTGCAAAGGTAGCCCGGGGCCGGGGCCGTGCTGATGCGCTCTTTGTTGCAGCTCCTTCGCCGAGGGTATCGCCTGCCCTTGCACTCCCCTGCGCTGGAGGCAAGGCCTGGAGAGGAGCTGGCAGGAAGGAAGGATTTTCTGCCTTTTGTGGGCTCTTTCTGTGCTATTTTTGTTCTCTGGGACGGCTTTTGTTGCCCAAGGTAATGATCCTTGGCCCTTATTCATATCTCTGCTTTTGTCCGGGGGCCTTTGTAGGCATTGCACCGGGGGTGAAACCCGCCAGACACAGCACCAGGGCCAGCCCCTGCTATATCTATAGCTATAAATAACTAGTTGTGAGTTATATGGTATGAAATCATCCTTGTCGGAGTATTGGCGGCAGGTTTTGCAAAAGGTTTCACAAAGATACAGCAGATGTATCCCGGCTCTGCAAAGCATCCCCACGAACACAGCCCACTGACTGCAGAGGTGATGGGGTGATGAGCAGCGTCCCAAACCCGGTCAGGACAAGCACCTTCACAGGCTGTCCCACAGCCACGTACTGTGGTCTCCTGGGCTTCTTTAAGTGCAGGCACACTCCTATCTGTAAGGAAGGCCAAGAAAAAGGGGTTCCAGGAGTGATGTAAACCAAAGTAAACCCTCCCCTCAAATCTCTGCTGAACGTCCTGGGGTGATGCTCTCATCCCTTCTGCATGTTCTTCCCCTGGTGCCTGTGAGGGGACGAGATGGCAAGAAACAAGGGCATGCTGCTCTTTAGACACACTCATATATGCACATAAATATAAAAAAGTAAAACCTGCTTCAGTCCTTAAAGAAGAGGAGCTCCAAGGCCATGTCTTTCCTCCCCAGTGCCAGCACCAGTGGCATTCTCACCACGCTCAAGCCACAAAGACAAAATGTGGGGGGGACAGCCCACAGTGACACTGAAGCCTCCCCGGGTGCCCAGTGTGAGCTTTGCTCTAGCCAGCTCCCTACGCAGAGCTCCCCCCTGGGCTCCAGACCTGCAAACAGTTATGCAAGTTCTCACATGCATACTATTAAACATATTTGTTTTTGTTTTTTCAGGTTCAAGGCCTCAGAGTGTAAGCTCCGGAGGGTAGGGAGGCTCTGCTGTTCAGACATCTAAGGCACCACACCCAGCCATGAGGAGGAGGGATTTTTTTAATTTTTTTTTTTTTTTAAACTCCCATCCATCAGCTCAACAGCAACAATGATGCCAAATGAAGTCTTTCCACTCATGCAATTTTTGCGGTCTAAAATTCACCATGTGTTTAACCACGACTCCTTGGCCGGTCCCTGCAGCACCCAGGTTCCCAGGTGGTCCCCTGTCCCAGCACCAGCCAAGCCTGCAACTGTTTAGTTTCTAAGCTCAGGGCAGTCAGGCCAGAGTGGATACACGCCAAATATAATATAGACACACACAGGCCTATATTATATAAAATACACACACACACTTACACATATTTTATGTATATACATATACATATGTATATAAAAATATATAAACTCACATACAATGTGTGTGTTTAAAATAGAACCCCCCAAACCAGAAAATAAAATATTTTACTGCAAAGTGAATGGATTTTTTTAATGCTTAGAAAAACGTGTTAAAATAAAACTCGAACATTAATGAATCCCTGTTCAAATGCCGATGAAATGCAGTGCTTCTTACTGACTGCACAAAAAATTTTACTGTTTATTTATATCACTGCTAATAGGAAAATCTCATTCAGAGTGAAATGTTATACTTGCTTCAGAAGGGGCCTAAGTCTTCATGGCCCACCAAGCTGTCCTCAGCAGCAAACCTATGGTACAGAGGGTCTGGAAAACTCGTGGTCTCACTGAATGCAAGCTTGAAAATCAAAACTGAACTGCAGCACATGAAGTTCACCTTTCTGGTGGGGTCTTTTTGCCCTTGTGAGACTCTTGAGCCCAGGCACTTTTCCCTGAGCCTGAGCTAGGGAAAAGCCTGCCCTCCACACCAGCCCTTTTTTTTAAGCCTTTCCCTCAAACAGGTGCCATCCACTGTGGATTGCTTCCCAGTGTCCCCACAGGCAAGGCAACTTCCCTGAATAAAATACTTCTCAGTAGGACCTAACTTTCCATGATGCAAGCATTTGAAGAGAGGACCTCTCTTAACACACCTTATTGTTTGATGGAAAGACCCTGGTGGGTGTTGGTAACCCAGCTTGAGAGGGTTTTTTGATGGAGGTAAGCTTTGAGATCTCAGACCTTCAAACAGAAGCCACAAATTGTGTGGGCAGGTTTCCTGAATCATTACACCCTGTTATTAGGGCTTTCAGCTGGGTAGGGGAGAGACCTGGACTGTTCCAGTGGCAATGTAATTATTTTATACAAATGGGAACATCTTTAGAAGTTTTAGAGCCTGGGAGAGGCTTTAAGAACTGTATTTGGACATTTCTTTGGGGAAAGCAAGTTCAAGTCCCATCAAGCAGAGAAAAATCATGGGAGTCTCCCATATCCCAAATGAATATTTAATTATTGGCCTGGGCACGGGGAGGCAGGGTGGGGGGCGGGGGGAGGAAACACAGCATTCCTGCTTTCTCCAGTTCTCCAATTTACAGAACAAATTAATCCCTAGTGGGCACCAGACTTAAGTCCAGGTTTTGGGCCTCCAGTCATAACAGACCCCTCTAATCCACGAGGAAGTAACATCAAAAGGCAATAGCAGACACTTCTCTGAGGTGGTAAGGGTGATAAAGGTCTCATTAAGTTTCCCCTGTGGTCAGTGGCCAGAGATGGGCTTCTCCAGAAGGCAAACACAATCTCTGAAGATACAAATTTCCCTCTAGAGGGGTCTGTCTCTTCCCACTGAAGGAAGAAGGTTCCCCAGTCACCAGAGTCCTAAGGCAAGGAACCTTTTCTGGTGCTAAAACAAGGTGGTATGAATCATAGGATGGTATGGGTTGGAAAGGACCTTAAAGACTATCTAGTTCCAGTGAGCAATCCGAGCACCAAACCTCAGAGTTTTCCCCACCCTTCTCCTCCTAAAATTCATTAATCCCATCCTGTAGAGTGCCTGGTGCACTGCATGGATGCTCAGTTTCCCTACATATTCACACAGTGACCCGTAACTCTGACCAGATGAGAGCACTAACATATATAAAGGATTGAGCCAAGCTCTTGGAAGTTAACGAGAAAGAAAACAAACTAATCTGCTGATTTAGCGCTATAATATAAAGTAATCAAGAAAAAGAGCAATGCTAACATGGCTTGAATAGTACATGAGTTATGTAATGCTGACATTGAAATGCCTGAAAAATCGTGGGAGGAATCCCTTTTCCTCACAGTTCAGAAGAACATGGTGCCCTGGACTAGCTGGGAGTGGCAGTCTGCCAGGACAGGACAGCAGACCCCTTCCAAGCCTGATGAGTAACTGATTTTCACCAGTTTAACAAAGAAAGCTTTCTGCATGTAGATAAAATGATGGCACAACCCAAGGAGATAAAGGGAGAGGGACAATGTTCACAGTCAAAACAGGCTAGTCTGAGTCAGTTTGTTATGGTGGATATATCTGAGCTCAACCAAAGACGATTTTGAGATTCCTTGAGTAATCTTATGCATCAAACCTAGCTAATGGCTGTGTTCTGGTTTTGTGTAAGTTGTAATTCATAATCACCATCGCATCAGGAGGAAAAATAAGAATAATTTTGTTTTGTACAAGTTAGTCTAGAACAACAACATAAATACTGAGGTTCCTCAAGGAAAAGGCTTTCTTAAGCAAAATTACTGAGCACAGCCCTCATTGATTAGGTACCTCTGAACCCTCAAGAGGAAATCTAGGCTCAGTAACCCAGGTTTTTCACCATCAGCTCTCTCCCAGGACCACCATGTGACCAAAGGTAGCTCAGGGTACACTGAGAGCAAAGAACTCCCAGCCATAAGTGACTGGGTGACAGTCCTCTTGATACACTCCGTCAGCAACCAGAGCAAACACCCACTGAGTTGGTGGAAAGAATCTCACTCATTTCAGTGGTCTTTGGATCCTGTCCCAAAGGGGAAAGCAATTTCCATCACAGAAATATGCCTGCCACCTAGCTTATTGGTCCTTTGTTAAATATACTATAAAGACTCAAACAATAAAGTTCCAGAAATCATCCAATATCAACAGGTTTCAGCTGGTGTGATTAACCAAAGCCCGGGAACTTGGAGAGAAAGCGTATTAATGTCTTCTGGCCACTAAATCTTTCTTGCCAAGCAATAAAAGAGCCAAAAAAAGCTAAGTAATTAGGAAGTTAGCACAATAACTCCAAATCCCAAAGAGAGTTCATTAATTGTTTACAGAAGATAGACTGCAATGAGGGGATGATTAGAAATATGTCAGCTGCAGGACTTTGATAGCAGCAAATCTGTTGGGGGGGGGGGGGGGGAGGAATAGACTACTACAGAGAGCAACAGCAGTCAAATAAGCAGAGGGCAAATTACTGGCTGCTCAACCTCAGAGATTTTGAAGTCCTGCAGATCTCTACTATATTGGTCTAAATGTGAGACACGTGATATTTTGCATAATAGGAAACAAATTAAAAAGAATTGGACATGTTATGGAGCCGTGGTGTTGCCTTTCGAGCCAGCTGGGACCATCCATTCAGCTGATGAAGCAGAGACACTCCTTGGGAGCAGCACTGCACACAGCTGCTGTCGGAGCAGACACTGGGCAGCAGTGACCCAAGGCAGCTTGTGTCATTGCAGCCATGAGAAATGAAGGCAGCAGGCAGCAGCTGATTCTGGTTTTCTGGACCTTGTTGGTACTGTTGACATTAGAGGGCATGGGGACAGCCATAGGACAAGCTCAGTATCTGGGGTACTTGCTTGGTATCATCAGTAACTACATAGTAAAGTGAATTTTTACAATCATTTTGGATGTTTGGGCCAGTGCAATATATCCAGAGCTGTGACGCTCCACAGTCCTGCATGGCTGCAGCCCACTGGTGAGTTTGTATTAACACCTATAGCTTTGTGCCAGATCATGCAAACTGGAGCACAGGACAAGCCTAAAGGAGCAGGTGGAGAATTCAGGGCCACTTTATCTATATGAGAAGTCAAGGTCAACCACCATCAGACACATGAGCTCCTCTGACAGCTGCATCTCACCACTCTGGCTGTGTCAGGTACCATGTGTAGAAGCCTGAGTTATCTATCAGAAGCACAGCTGAGCAAACACACACATAAACATCCCCATACCAAGAGGCTGTTAATGTTTTCTCTCTCTTCCATGGTTTCCAGATCCAACTGACTCTGTTTCTATGAAATATATATATTTTTTTTTAATTTTCAACTCTACAAACCCTGCCTGTAGCCTGTTAAACTGTGTCCATACAGCCCGGGACTCAGGCTCTCAAGGAAGGGAAGAAGTAAGGATGGGTTGTAATAAATACTAACAGGGTGTTTTAATGAGGCCTCTGGGCACAGGTCTGTGAAGCACTCTGCACCTCAGTCTGACCGACATAGCTTCTGTGCCCCATAGGGTCCCCCCAGACCAAGCAGTCCCAGGCTCTCCAGTTAAACTGGCCAGGCAGAGACAAGGCACTTTGCTCTGCTGTGACTCCTTCAGACACACAGACCTCAGCTGGTACCGGGAATTTCTGCCAATGACTTCAAAGAGTGCAGGATTCAACTCATCGTTTGAAGCCCAGCCCCATTCCCTGTCCTTAGGCAAGTGGAGGAACCATGAGAACAGCTCAGACACCTCAGCTGCTTCAAAGTGCATCTGCCTACCTTGGGAATCAAGAAGCACCCTGAAAACACACCTCCCCCCTGCACCTGAAAAGCACTGACAACCCGTTCACGGTGCCTGAGATGAACACCCATGCCCTGATTGCCAACTTCACAGTCCTCAAACATCTGAGTCCCTGCTATATCACATCCCAGCTATTCCCACTGCATACTGCTGCAAAAGCTGTGCCAGTCAAAGGCTTTACTCAAGTCAAACACCCATAATCAAATGACTAAAGGCATAATCCTGTCTAGGACGCATGGCTTGATAGTTCAGCTTCCCTGACAGCAGTGGTGGAAAAACAGCACAGAAATATTTTTGTAACATTATGGCAACCTCCTTCTTAATTAATACTTTATTGCACTAATTCCGCCTGCTTTGCTGCTTGAAGGTCATCAGTATGAAATCACTCACCCCCAAAGTGGCTCATAAGTTAGATGTTTTCCCACGGTGTGGCGTTCCTGCCCCTATCCCATCCCACCCCGCCTGAGAGTGAGGCCAAGGAGAGTCCCCATTTCCCCAGGAAGTCCACGGGACCATTTTGCAAATAAAGAGATATGATGCTTAAAAGGCCAGATAAAACAGGGCAAGGGGCCATTCCCCAGCCCTGGGCACACAGGATAGGCTGTCCGAGTGCATGTTCTTCTCATCCCAAGAGGATGAGTTTTGGGAACAGCTCTGTGCTCACGTGTTCCTTTGGATGTGCCAAGGCATTTGCTAACACTGAAACTGTGTGGATTGTCACAGGCCAGGGCACAAGACCACATGTTGGTCATGCATGTTTACTAGTAGCCATGGAGCAGAGGGACCTGCCTGTATTGACCTCTTGCTGCCAGTTCAGAGCATGATTTATTACAGACAGAGTTTAGAAAGGCAAAGGCACCAAATTTTCTGTATGACAAAGACCCAAAGGGAACTTCTGAAAGAGGCTTGAAACACTTAATGTCTCCTTGGAGATTTCTGGTTCAGGATGCCACTGCATGAGGAAGCACGTAGACTTGGGAAAGCGCCCTTTTGTCTCTGGACCTCTGTTCCCCGTCTACCCAATGGGAAAAACAGCACATTCCCTTCTCTCAGGGGTGTCTAGAGTTGTACATCAAAGGCCACAGGGTGTCCAGGCACTGTGGGGATGGGAACCAGACAAGCATCCAACCTGAGATGAAAACACAAAGAAAGGTGTTTTCAAACCAAAGTAATCTAAGTCAATTTTGTCATCTTCAACTTCAAAGACACAAGCTCTATTATTTTGTCTGTTAAGGAAGTGGAAAAACACTCTTCTTGCCCAATACAGATTCATGCCAACAGCAGGCAAAATTTTGGCCTATTGAATTAATTAACATCAGTTTTAATCGAGGTCCCGCATTTCATCCAGCCTGGCTTGGGGCATGTCTACACAGATGGGTGCAGACACACGTGGGCTCCTCTGTTTGCCTTCCAAGCCAGTTTGACTCAAGATGGCTTCAGCATTGCTCCATGCTCGCATGTGATATCTGGCTACTTGAGGGGAACTAAAACATGCTCCTAACAGGCAGGGTATAATATTTAAGCTCAGCACTTGGCTTCGTGAACGTGGCTTCATGGCTTCTGGATGAAGCTGGCTTGTGCCCAGTTGACTTGGAGAGCGAGAGAGAAGCTCACATCTGTTTGCATCCATCCATGCAGGCATGCCCTTATATGCCTGTTTTCATGTTTACTAAATATCTTTTTATTTGGCCACCCACTAATGGAAGTATTTTCATGACAGCTTTTAGAAATTGTACAGCTTTCCATTTTACTATTTCCTTGTACTGTACAAAGCCAAAATATTGTGGTGTTCACTATAATCAGCAAAAATCAGGAATAGAAACATACATTATTATGACAGCATTAAATAGCAACAAATTAATTACATTTGTAAAACGTTTTTGTTTCTGATAATCACAGGTGCTATTTACAACACAGGTTTTATTTCATATATGGGTGTGTGCAATGATCTATTATTTTGGCAGATTCTGCTAAAAAAAAGCACATTCATCAGTCCTTACTTCAATAAAATACCCAACTAGAGTAAAATCTATGAGACATGGAATATCCGTGGAATGGATGCAGTCACAGAAAAACAAACCATCCCCATTTCATCTGTATTAATGTTCAGCCAAGTTCAGGATAAATACACACACAGAGTCACAGCTGAAACAATCTGAGTATTTACTACGATCAGTTTTCGGCATAGGCCACAGATATGTTTAGAGTGAGCCCAGTCACTGGAAAGAAATTCTCTGGACATGAAATAATAGGAAGTGCATGGAGTGTACAGAGGAAAAACCTTTTCACAGGAACAAAAATCGTTCAGAATTCGCAGGAATATAATTTACAATGAATGTAATAATTTAATCAGGGAAGGAGGAAACTTGCAATAATTCATCTGAAGTGGTTTTCTTTGCATAAACACTGACCAAGATAAAGCTTATCAGAGGCATTCTCATAGCTTTTGTGTGCAATTGTAGTAGTCCATGGAGTATTAGTTATTTGGCAGTTAACATGTTATTCTGATATAAAACATATAAGCCAATAAAGTATATTTAACCATTCACTGTCCACTGCTGGAATAATGTCTGGAGTCATGTTCCTCATGACTCTCAACTGAAGTCTTTGCTTATGACATTGGTATCATGATATCGTTGCCAAGAAAAAGAAAAATGTAAAGTTCATACCAAAATAATATAGTTACTGGGGAAAAAAAATATAAGGAGAGGCTTGTAGAATTTGTCTTGTTGAAAAAAAAAGCCTAGGACCACAAAAAGTAGCACTAAGACTTTCTCTCAACAGCATTTCTAGACCTTTACTCCTAAATTCAAGCACATGGGCATTCCCAGGACACAGCAGCTTTCAGAGCTGCTTTGTGAACTATGGAGATCAGGTAGATCTGCCAGTCAAATGAGAATGGTTTTGCTGCTTGTGTCAGTGCCAGATAGCAACAGTGATCAGGAGAGATCGCCATTAACAGTTTGCCCTTACAATAACAGAAATAGGAACTGCAATAACAGATCAAGACAACATCTACCCTGTTACTACTGTTGAAAAGAAACAGATGTTTCATAGAAAGATAAGCAGAACAAACCCACCAAAAGTGGGTATCAGTGGTGTCTATATTTTCATTAGCTTCACTGTACCTTCTGTCAGGCCCTACATCTGTGTTTCAGGTGGTACCCAGCACAGACTGAAGCCCACACGAGACGAAGCTCACTAGTTGTCTTAACTGCACAGACTTCAGCTCATGTTCAGGTTCAATACAAGCTTTGGGGAGCAAAGATTCCAGTGTGCAACCACTTACAGCATGGACAGACTGGCCACAGTGTGCTGTACTATCTACCACCTTTTACTCCTTTGTTGAGGTTAATTGGTCTCAAGGATCTCAATGGTACCTGCCACTTAGATGGCTAGAAAATACATTAAATTAATCTGCTGCTGTAAAGCAGGAGCACACACTTTAGCAGACATGCAGGTCCTGCAGCTGCTGTATTGAGGTGCATTGCCAGGTGAAGAAACAGTCCAGGGTTTACTCATGGTTTGGTCCCTGCACCAAAGGATAGTCTGGCCCGTCCTGCTTCTCAAGGGACACAAAGGCACTGAGGATATCTGTCTATGTGGCTGTCAGATGCTTCCTGCCATGTCATCTTTGCTACTGTGGCCCAAGCAAGGGAGGCTGATACAGAGACATTTTCTCAACTTCCTTTGCCACATAAAGGAACACAAAACCAGAAGAACAGATAATGCTGCTTACACAGCACTCCCACAAGCTTTTGCAACAAAATGCCATAAGTAAGTTAGTTTGGATTAGCTCTTCAAAAGACCTCTGTAAGATGCTCAATTCTGCAAATCAATACAGTGGCAAGAGGATTATTCTGATGTTGTGCTTTTTTTTTGAGCTTTCAGTCTGTCCCCTATGAGCACCTAAGGATGGTGGGAGCTGTACCAGGTTCTGCAGGTTTTTCCCACCTGATAGGTAGGTGAGTAGATAGTTGTTGTCAACCATCACCCAAGCCACAATAGCCTTACCTTGCTGCCTTGCAAAAAACTACATCTGTACCTTGTCTCCCAAAGGATCTTATAGCAATATTTCTGACATGCGTAAGTTAGAACACTGTAAAAACAACTCTGTCCTTTATGAAACTGAATATAGATCGACATTCACTGTCAAGCTCTACCCAAATCTTCCACCAGAATTAATTCCACTTACAAATATCAGTCTGCAATTTTCTGTCTGCTGTCAAGCTAGGCCGGGTATCCAAGAAAGTTTTTCCTTGGTTTTAGCAGGAAAGTCTTGTCCTTCCGTCTGTGGACTCCATCCATTGCTCTCAGCAAACGACCCTGTCCTATCCTATCCAGGCAGCTTTCTCCACATCAGGAAAGATATGCAATACTTACAACTGGAACATTCGATTTTTTCTTCACGCTCCACAGTTGCCAAAATAAACTCTTCAGGAGATAGAGGCAAAAAAACCCACTAACAGTGTGAGTTATGCCCTGATTGCTGCATTCCTCTCAGCATTCCCTGGGGGCTTGCTTGCTGCACAGCCCTTGGAGGAAGTGCTTTGCATGCTGGGTTTGTTTGTGTACCCCTTTCAGGATTTAACTCTAGCAACACCTTAAGGCAGCGCATGAATGAATGAGTGAATTAATGAATACAAAATATGAGCAAACAAAGTGTGCTCAGTCCAGTGCCTGATTTGCTTTATCCCGTGCTCGCTGGGCCAGGCTGCGGGGCAGGGGTATGTATTTGTGACATACCAGGCTCGTGCTGCATGAAGGCATTCTTCCTATTGGTTTTAAATTCTTCACTATTTCATTTTTACTGAATTTTTTTCTTCTCTTTGTCTGCACTGAAAGGAAAATCAAAAGCTCTCTCATGACCATGATGCTCCCTTCACCTTACAGAGTAACTCATCTGGGCCCCCTCTCCAAGGTGTGGTGGCCAGCACCTCGGGCTGTGTGCATTATGAGGCCATGCCAGTCATCCTAGTAGGCAATACAATATTCTCCCTGTTTAGTCTCCACCTCATTCCTTTCCTTCACCTCTATTTGTTTTCTCAGCTAATGAAATGCACAGAGCAAAGCTTTTTTTCACCTACAACCCTTTTCCAGTTAAAGCAGTTCACTGAAAACTCTTCTCACAACCTGCACTAACCGGACCTTCTCATATCATCATATTCAGCTTTTTCATTCCTGTGGCTTTAGTCACTTCTTAAATTGTTGTTTCACCACTTTGCAAGTACGGAGACATTACTGACTGGTTCATTCATTCCTTAGCTATCCTTATGGTCTTTTTACACTGCAGTGCAGTTTGGGCTACACTTTGCTCCTCTGGGGTGGCATGGTGAAGGATCCACACAGTCTCACTGCTGTTGGCATCTCACTTTCAGCTCCCCTCGCAACTTCCAGCTGCTTTTTTGGACCATCAGTTTCATTACAGTGGCCTGAAAGGCCAGCTCATGGAGAGATGTCCCAGGTATATCTCCCTTCCACAGACCTAATACCCTGTGCTAGACGAATCTCATGACCCCAGATTCATTATATTGTATGGACACTACAAAACACATGATTCAAAGCCTCGAAGGACTGAAGCCATAAAACCATCAGTCCCCTGTCCCTTCAGCAAGTTCAGTACATGTTTAAGGTTTATAAGGGCAGTACTTTAACATCAAGCAAATAGTAAAATCTACTTTACGCTGAACAAGAATAAAGTCCTACCACGTGGATGTGACAGTTACTCCCTTGTCATGGCAAGATGACCTCCTTAGCACACTCTTGACTAAACGTATAAATAGCACCATTCTTCTACAAACAACTGCAAGAAGACAACTAGAAAATCATCTGTTTTGTGCTCCCTTCCTGCTTTGTTGCCATGTCTCCATGCTGCATCCCAGGTTGCAGTCACAAGGTGGCAGCTGGGGTGACTGGCTGAAGCAGAGCTGGGAAACCAGGACTCTCAGCCACAGAGCCCTTGGGAATACTCATGTCAGGCACTTCTCAGCACTGCTGCCTGCAAGGAAGTTACTTCTGATGTCTTCTGCAATGAAAAGTTGCATTTCTTCATCAACTGACCTCATCCCCTCCCTTACATTCTTGCTTCCAGCTATTTATTTTCCCCAAATCACTTCCATGGCTGGCAGTGGAAAGGCGAGACAGATGTGAAAAGCAAATCTCCCATTGCACACTGAGAGCTGGGTGCAGACATGTTAGCACTGCCTCTGCTCAGTGGGAGCCAGGAGCTCTTTTCTACAGATGGTACATGCTCCCTGCCCGAAGTCTGCTGATTTATTCACGTAAACCTGTGTTTTGTGGAAAGCATTGGTCTCCCAGCTGGGAGCAGGTGCTGTGTCCAACCCAGGCAAGTGCCCTACTGCCCACCACAGCTCAGCCCTCATAACACTGGACACCTGCTGAGGCAGACAAGTGGCTTATTTCATCATTTGACCTCCTCTAAGAATGAAAACATAGCTCACTGTGATGTCTTCAGGGTTGGTTTCAAATGTTGATGAAAATGGTTCATGTCCTCTAACGTATTAGGATAATTGTAACCTTCCACAATGACGTATTAACTTTCTATTAAACACATTTATGTGTTATTTTTAGGAATGGATGGCACAACCTGTATAAAACCTTAAACTGCATGAATATTAATTTTCAGAGTGGAAAGGGGACAAGTTTATGAGCAAGCACAAGCCAAATTAAATGGAAAGCCACTGGAATGTACAAGCACTTGGGGATATCCTTGATATTCAAGATGTGCCTTCACATCCAGTCACCACAGTGTAGACATGGATTGGAACCAAAATCAGCTTCATCTAATCTATAGAGATCAATCAGATGAACTCCTGTGATAGTTCTGGGTTTTGAACATGAGATAACTGCAACTGAATCAAGTTGGGTTTTTGTTCTTCAAAGCTCATTTTCTTCTGCCAACAGATCTTCTAAACCCAGGAGCAGGGATGCACCTGCAGTGTCATAGAATCATAGTGTGGTTTGGGTTGGAAGGGACACCTTCCAGTAGCCCAGGTTGTTCAAAGCCCCGTCCAACCTGGCCTTGAGCACTGCCAGGGAGGGGGCAGCCACAGCCTCTCTGAGCAACCTCTTCCAGTGCTTCATCAGACCCACAGTAAAGAATTTCTTCCTTATGTCTAATCTACATCTACCCTCTTTCAGTTCAAAGCCATTACCCTTTGTTCTATCACTACACTCCCTGATCAAGAGTTCCTCCCCACCTTTCCTGTAGCCCCTTTAAGTACTGGAAGGCTGCTGTAAGGTCTCCCTGGAGCCTTCTCTTCTCCAGGCTGAACAACCCCAACTCTCTCAGCCTGTCCTCACAGGGGAGGTGCTCCAGGCCCCTGATCATCCTCGTGGCCTCCTCTGGACCCACTTGAGCAGGTCCCTGTCTTTCTTATGTTGGTGGCCCCAGAGCTGGACACAGCACTGCAGGTGGGGTCTCATGAGAGTGGAGTAGAGGGGGAGAATCACGTCCCTTAACCTGCTGGCCACACTTCTCTTGATGCAGCCCAGGATATGGTTGGTTTTCTGGGCTGTGAGCACACATTGCTGGATCATAGTCAGTTTTCTATCCACTAATACACCCAAGTCCTTCTCTGCAGGGCTGCTCTCAATCCACTCATTGCCCGGCCTGTATTTGTGCCTGAGATTGCCCCAACCCATGTGCAGGGCCTTGCACTTGGCCTTGTTGAACTCCATGAGGTTTGCACGGACCCACCTCTCCAGCCTGTCCAGGTCCCTTTGGACCATCCCTTCCCTCCAGGCTGTCGACTGCACCACACAGCTTGGTGACGTCAGCAAACTTGCTGAGAGTGCACTCAATCCCACTGTCCATGTTGCCAACAAAGATGTTAAAACAGCGTCAGTCACAACACTGAGACCTCATGAACACCACTCATCACTGGTCTCCACTTGGACATGGAGCCATTGACCACAACTCTTTGAGCGCAACCAGCCAGCCAGTTCCATATCCACTGAGTGGTCCATCCATCAAGCCCATGTCTCTCCAATTTAGAGACAAGGATGTCGTGTGAGACAGTGTCAGATGCTTTGCACAATTCCAGGTAGATGACACCAGTTTGCTCTCCCCTTATCCACCAACGCTGTAACCCCATCATAGAAGGCCACCAAATTTATCAGGCACAGTTTGCCCTTAGTGAAGCCATGTTGACTATCACCAGTCACCTCCTTATTTTCCGTGTGCCCCAGCATAGTTTCCAGGAAGATCTGCTCCATGATCTTGATGGGAACAGAGGTGACACTGACTGACCTGTACTTCCCTGCATCTTTCTCTTCCCTTTTCCCCTTTTTAAAAATGGGGGTTATGTTTCCCCTTTTCCAGTCAGTGGGAACTTCACTGGACTGCCACAACTTCTCAAATATGATGGATAGAGACTTAGCCACTTCATCCACCAGTTCTCTCAGGACCCACAGATGTATCTCATCAGGTCTCATGGACTTGTGCAACTTCAGGTTCCTTAGATGGTCTTGAACTTGATCTCTTACAGTGAGCAGTTCTTCGTTGTCCCTGTCCCCACCTTTGCCTTCTGCATCTTGAGCAGTGTGATTGAGGCACTTGCTGGTGCAGGCTGAGGCAGAAAAGTAACTAACTACCTCAGCATTCTCCAAATCTCAGGTAACCAGGTCTCCCATTTCCTTCTGGAGAGGGCCCACATCTTCCCTGTTTTCCTTTTATCACTGATGTACCTATAGAAGCTTTTCTTGTTGCCCCTGACATCCCTGGTCAGATTTAATTCTCTCAGGGCTTTAGCTTTCCTAACCTGATTGCTGGATGCTTGAACAGTTTCTCTGTATTCCTCCCAGGCTATACGTCCTTGCTTCCACCCTCTGCAGGCTTCCTTTTTATGTTTGAGCTTATCTGGGAGCTCCTTGTTCATCGACGCAGACCTTTCATGGCCTCCCCTGGACTTGCTCAAGCAGGTCCATGTCCTTCTTATTTTGGGGGCCCCAGAGCTGGACACAGCACTGCAGGTGGGGTCTCACCAGAGCAGAGCAGAAGGGGAGAATCCCCTTCCTCGCCCTGCTGGTCAGCGTTTTCACTAAAAGATTATGGTGGGGGTTAGGAGTTCATTTCTTAAGCAAACAGCAAAAATTCTGAGCTGATAAAAAGTTTCTGCTAACGAAAAAAAGTACCTTCAGCAACAGCAAAAGAAGTGCTGAAGATCAAAACAGTAGTTTAGGGACATGATCTGTGATAAAACAGCTTTTTGAGTTGTCTGAGAATTTTAAGGTTAAAGCTAAATGAGCTAAATGAGATATTTACATGACAGTGTGCAGAGGCAAATCACCATTAGTCTAAACGGGCACAGGGGGGATATGTCATATGTTGAAAATCCTGAAACCATCAGTAGCAGAGGCAAGAGTTCAGCTTCCAGCTCTGCATTTCTAGCCACTAAAGCAAGCACTCAAGCCATTACCCTGGCTGTATCTGGTGTGCTGGTTAGACTGCGATATTTGCCAGTGGACCTGATTTCAAGAGGGAAAAAATATCCCGAGTTTCCAGAGAAGGCAGCTATTTACAGTCTGGGATCTGTGCAGGTCCTGCTTAGCAAGGCATCTTCCTACAAACCAGGCACCAAGCAAGAATGTTCCCACCAAGTATGTTTAATCAGTATGCAGAGACTGTATAAAAGGAAAATTGGAAACTTAACCAAGGCAAACAGTGAATGGCAGATAGCAAATAAAAACAAATACAAAGATCTAATTTTACGTATCACTGGAAAATTCCACCAGCTCAAATGTCAAGATCCGCATTTAAATGCAATTCAAGCAACAAGGGGCTGATTTTCAAACCCTCTTTCAGTATTCTTACTATCGCCGTTTGAACATCTTCTATTTGGTTTAAAACTATGGCACTGAGAGTACAATAATCCCATGAAATTAATTCTGACTGGCTTTGATGTACCAGAAAATATACCTGGTACAGATATGAATCTATTTTATTAGAGAAGCATAATGAGATTAACTTTATATTAATGCTCAACACACCCCCTCAGTGCCTTGCTGAGCCTCAGTGCAGGAGATCACTGTTAATGCCAGTTTGGCTGCAGCCAGGGACACAGGCAAGAAGAGACGCAGCCTAACTGCTCAGCTGGGATGGGGAGGTGGGTCCCCAAACAGTCAGATGGGAGATTAACTCACACAAGTGCTTTTTATAAAAATTCTGTGCTTAAAATAAAATATAAAATGAGCAGGTCATTGTTGGGAAACCTTGGCTGTGGGTGCAGCACAGGTTTCCATCACGCAGAGCCAGTGCGCTGCAGAGCCCAGGAGATGGGGGGGTCCTGCTGGCTGGAGCATCCTTGTGAAAGCCTCCATTGCTGGGGTTATCAGCACTGTGTGTCCTTCCGCTTTGACAAGCTCACTGAAGTTTGCAGCTATTCAAATCAATTTTATGTTTCTTTACATGGACAGACACAATAGCAGTATGTCCCTGTGCCAGCTTGTGGCTCTGCGTGAGCACTGCAAGGCACCCAAAGGAAATTCAGCAGCTGCCTGATGACCTCTCTGGCTTCCAGGATAGCTTATTTTTTTCTGAGATTTTCTGGACAGAAACATGTGCTGTGTTGTGCATACCAAGGAAGCTCCAGACTTTGGAGGAAAACCTCCCAAATCAGACACACTCTGCACATTGCCTATATATCCATACTGTACAGGGCTTTTGGTGAACACTTTTACCAGCAAAAGGGTTTTTAACTGCCATGCATGAGAACTGGAGGCTTTGTCAATGTTCCTACCCTCTCCAGTCAGCTGTCCTGAAGTGTGCCAGTGGATCTGTGGCCTGGAGAGATGCATTTTGGGGTTCAAATGTGTACATACAGCTTCTTGCACCACATGATCCAAAATCACCAACCCCAGCGATCAAATTCAGTTCTAGGTCTCTTCATCCTTGCTGACATGCTACTGGTAGTTATAAAGCAAAATTTTGGGTGGCACTGACAGAAATGGGCATTACCAGCCCAGTGCCATAGGTCTGCCGGACATAATCTGACTGCCCTCTCTGGGGTATTACAGATCAGCTCCTGCCTGAGACGCATCCAGAGGAGGAGCAGAGCCACAGGGGATTTGGGGCAGAATTTCCTGGGGTTACTCTTTCTAATATAAATAATAATAAAAAAGTTTCCTGAGCAATTGATGCAACTCTGAAACCAGATTTCTGGTAGATTGAACTTGCTGGATTTGCAAACCTGAAAAAAAAATAATAAAGGAAAACCTTAAAAAAATTCTGAAACCAAAAAGAACAGCAATAGCTTGTATGAAATCAGGCCCCATGCGTGGGACATGTTTGGCCACGTTATTGCAACATCCACCCCGCACACAGGTTACCTCATGCAGCAGAGAACGACCCCGGCGAGACAGTTTTGGGAGATGAGATAATGCTCCTCCTTATCCTGCAGACGGTGGAAGGTACCAAAGCAAAGGCTCACGCGAGGATATTGTCACAGCCCCAAGCTACCCCATATAAAATCTCAGGAATGCGGGCTCAGCTTTTCAGCTTCTTGCAGGAATCTCTTCCCTCCACCTCAGATGTTTCTAAGTGATATGTAGCAATGAAATTTATTACTATGCTTTTCATTAGGCATCAATACCAAGCCTTCCTTAGCTGAAACCTTCACAGGCTCAGCGCAAACCAAATTATTTATTACTTTTGCTCTCTACAGGACCTTTTTGTGGACACCTTTAAGTAAAGAGTTTTGCTTCAGAATTCATTTGCAGCTCAGCTCCCTGATAGTAACTTCACTGCGCTGCAAACTTACAATGTTATAACAGATTTATGGCAGCCTTCTAACAAAGAAAGACACTGCTTTGCAAGGGCTATTCCCACACCACATTTCAATGTGTAAAACCAGCTGTGTCTGCTCTATCAAACATTCATTGAAGGAATTATAAGAAATGATAATGGGAGAAAAGTTTCCTATCTCTCCTTAGGTGCAGAAATGACTTAGTAATATTTGGCTCAAATAAGTATACACACACATGTGTGCTTTCTTCCAGGTGGAAAACAAGCCCAGAATATTTCAGCCCAAAAGCTGAAAATTGTAACAAATTGCTAACTGAAAACAAATTAGAATGGAAACCATTACGCAACTTTATCTTTGTCACGCTAATTTACAGCTACTATTCCCTTAGGCCTAGTATAATGCCAGACTCTACTCTCTTATCAGTCTTTCCCTAGGACAAGATGTTCATGTGGTCTCTTATATTAAAATATTATGCAAAAGAGATACTGTGAATTTTTGTTTAATTTTGTAAGCCCGTGTTTTCAACGCCTCTTTCTGTACTGCATTTTAGAAGAGCAAGAGCCATCAGACTGATGTTCCACCAAAAGTTGTCTTTCCCTGAATTCATGAGCCTTGAATAAATGCAGAGGCACCCTGGGACATGGTATGGGGGTTTGCATACAGAGAGGAAAATCGTACAGGTCAGAAGCATACAGCACGCTGTAAACTAATTACATATTTTGTATTAAGATTTTAATAGCTCAATCTCATGACAAAAATTGCAATGAGGAAGAAAGGAAGCAGTTTGAATTTACCCAAGGTGCTACATTCATGGACACCTGATTCAGCACAACCCTGCTGGTACCATCGCAAAGGCTTATCCATGTTGCCCTGCCCTGAGGGACTTTTTTGGCACACAACTCCAGGCTCTTCTTCCCTTGCCACCCTCCCAGGTGGGCACATGCCTAGAGGGCTCCTGTGCGACCCTCTGTTCCTCCTTTCACTGGCACTAGCAGGAGCACTTTACACCTCTAATTTGAATATAATTTGCACCATGTGGAGGGTGTAACAGTGATGTACAGCCCCCAGCACTGTGCTCAGCCCTGTGCCCATCACCTGGTATATGGCAGGGACAAAGTTGCTCCAGGTTCACCTTCTTGAAGATGTTTCTACCCCGGCAGCATCCACCAGGTATTTCTAAACTCTGTCTTTTCTCACCATGCACATTAATGTGATGAAGTTGTATCTATGAAAAATGAATCAAAGCGTCTGTATCGAGCATGGGGTGGGTGAGGGGGCTGGAAGAGGGGGAGGGAAGGGCAGATTTAGAGCAAGGCCTCAGCAGCCTTGCCATCCGAGGGGGCAGCGGGTGAGTGGTAACTTGAACATCTGCCATTCAGACACGTGGCTTCCTCCCAAATCAGCAATTCACTTGATGCTGTGTGGGAATGCCCCTGGGACATGTTTTGGAAGTGTTAGTGAGCAAGTGTGAGCAGCTGTACATACTCGCTTTGAAAGCTTATCTTTTTCTGTCCAGGACTTTATACATATAAAGATTTAATTCTGTCTCATAATCCACTCCCTGCTCTAAGGACATCCCTCACCGACCTTTAAAATAACCATTCACCATTACATAAACGATGGGTTGATTCTTTGCAAGCAGTTTAACTTGCTTTCCATCCCTTTTTCCTGCCTGTTGAACATAAGAACGTTATTCCCTATGTGCAGCTACTCAGCTGGTGAGTTACCAACGGTGCCTGACCCCATCTGTTTGCAAACCCACATGCAAAACATCCAGCCCCATGCACTCAACATCGCTCCAGTCACCACCTCTTGCACTCTGTATGCTGAATATTTCTTCCAGGGGCTTCCCTCTTCCTTTAAGCTGAAGCATAACATTTTTTTTATCCCCTTCACATGAGCTCTAGGTGCAAAGTGGCTCTTCATCCATCTGATTACTCTTGATAGTGGTTGCCTCTGAATAATTCTGCTGCCAAAATGACAACCAGCTATTGCTCATCCACACCATGCCTTTCTAATTAAGCCCCTGGAGTACACAGATACTTGTCAAAGCCCTTTAAAAGAAACTTTCTCCACTCAGTATTCAGCGCCTGATGCCAGGGAAAAGGTTGGATTGTTCTATTTACCCTCATTTCAGTGACCTACCCAGGACCACCAAATGACACCATTACCTGTGATAATGCCACAATAATGGCAGAATTTGGGACTACACACCACTTAAAAGCAAGGAATGAAAACTGACCTAATTTTTTTTCATATTATTCCCATAATAAGTACAAACACATCTGTGTCTGTCTGGGATTGAATGACAATATCAAATCCTAGATGTTTTGAAGAGAACAGACTATTTCAGTTGGAAGGGACCTACAACAATCATCTAGTCCAACTGCCTGACCAATTCAGAGTTGATATCTGTACAGGTGCTTTCTTTTTTCCTTTAAAGCCATTTGGATACACTTGAATAAAAATTATAGAACAATGCTGTCTACTATACTGTTATCTTGCAAATACTTCACAGCCATGCCCAAGAATGTTACAATTCCCATCACAATGGAGCATGTGCTGTGCCCACAAAGGACTTTTTGTGGAACTGCATTTCTATATTTAAGCTTCTGAAGACAGAAGATGGGTTGCAGATGGTCTCACAAGGCACCCCAGCCTACCTGGGGTTATCCAAAACAGCAATGAAATGTTCCAACTGACCCAACGACTCAGTTGTTTCTGTAAATCTCCTGTGCTGTGGTGGAAATGTGTGGAAATTGCAAATTGGTTACAGGAATGGCTGCATCAACAAATGCTTCACCAGCAACATGAAGAGTAGTATCCCAACTGTCAAACTGGGCTGTACATTATATTTGAGGATGGATAAACAGCATTTTGTAGGAACCATGGAAGCTGGAGCCTGGCAGAGGACAAACCCAGCTCTGCAGCTGGCATCTCCAGCCACCGTGATCCACATTTAATCCAACATCTCCTGGTGTCAGGGGGCATAAAAAGTGATGCTTCACCCCAAAGACACCATGGTCCCCAGGAACCTCAGACCTTTGGAACTTCAGCGAGGCACAGCTACATGTGTAGCAGGGCACAGGGATCATCCCACCCTGCAGCCCAGGATGTAACATGAGATGAACATGCTGTAATCACAGTAATTCTGGGAATTTGTCCTGATTTACTCACATGAAATGATTGGGCTGCACTTGCTGTGATTCCCTGTAATGGCAGAGGGTTTGCTACACACCAGGGTTTGAACTTTTTAACAAAAGAGGGACCCCAAGCCCAACCTGGGAATGGCTAGTCTTTAACCTGTACACGATCCACAGCCACATGGCACAAGGAAAGGGAGTGGATCCGAGGGGCTGCCTGACCCTGTGAGAAAGACTCGCCTTGCTGAGGACTGCTGGAGACAGGGTTGGTGTCCTCTCCTTTGTCATCTTTTTTATTTTTCATCTTTTCTTTTAATTTGATGCTACCAGAGAAAACTACGTGAATAACCTCAAATTTTAAACCAAACCAGTCCTGTCTCCCTCACACACACCTCTCTACCACTCCACTTAATTTTTACTTTTTTTTTTTCCCCCAGAAAGTCCAGTAAGGAAAAAACCATTATAGAAAGAGAGGGTTTTTCTTAAGGACCAAGTTCTGCATAATTTTCTAGCTTGTATTCTTTCCTTTCTCTCTATTTCAGAGAAAGACACTTTCTTACCCCTTCTGCTGCCAACCTCCTACATCCAAGAGAATGAATCCAAAATAAACTCATTAATTTCAGTGATGATACTTTGGAATTATTTCTTTGTAACTCCAAATACAATTTTCTCCTGATCTCTTAAACCACTGTATGGATTCCTTTTACACACTCAGATTTCAGCCTCCCTTCAGTCCAAGACTCTTAATAACTCAATTAATGTCACAAAACCTCAGTTATATTAAAGCAGAAACAGAGGCATTGTCACTGTCTTGTCTCAATCAGTTGTTGCTGTTCACCTGGAGGAAGGTGCAAGGCTTTTCTTTTTTTTTTCTTTTAAGAGGCATTTAAGAATTAATTTTTTAAAAAGAGGAGAAAAAAAAAAAAAAGAAAAAAGACTACACAAGATTGTCTATAACTGCCTTAGATTTAAGGTTTTTTTCCTGACTCATGGCAGCATGACGTGGGAAGATGCAGACAGCTGGACCAGACTGACGTCAGGGTAGTGGAAGAAGTATTACCTTTTGGAGGTGTAGGCTGTGCATTTCTGTATCCCCATTTTGGAAGTGTAGCTAACATATGGAAACGTTTACATACTATTCGTATCCCCAGCCAAGAGGATTTTAATTAGAGGATTTAATTTGTTGGTTTTATCTTTATTGTGAAAAGATATTTTTAAAAATCAAAGGTAATAATCCACATGATCATTCAATCCAATATATTCAATTTATACCATCCTGAATTTTCCTCTAAGAAAAGTCAGACACGTTATTCATTCCTGTATTGGCACAGGGCTCTGAAGCTCTCATTTTGTTCCCCTGTGTAAAATTATTAGGTACTGAAATTTGTCTCACTTTATGAGCACAACACACTGCAAAGCACGCAGGATACCAAATAACGGCTGCAATTCAGCTGCACGTGATCCCTGTGGAAAATGGGATTGCTTAGAAGGACATGTAGCAACATACAGGCAACAGGATTTTTTCTTCCTAATTATCCACCCGCATACGGGAAGGGAGGGTGTGTATATCAGTATATCTCTGAAGTTTGGAGGAAAGGTAATACCCAGGATTAAAACTGTTACAGACACGTTATTTCTTGCCATACAACATGGAAATATCAAAGTTCACACCCTGTTATTTCAGAATATCTAACCAAAACCAGAACCTGTCTGACTAAAAAGAGTGCCTGTTTAGGACTTACGCTTACTACTCTGAAGCGCCTGGATGGCGCTTTTTTTTTCCCAATTTTTAATTCTTCCAAATTACATCTAGGCCATGTCTTAAAACAGAAATTGCAAGGACACTGCACCACAGCAAGGATGAGGAAGATGGAAACACCTCTCTGAGTGGCTGGTGTTTCAGGACACAGCCCCCACAGCTCCACTGCTTGTCCCCAAATGCTCTGTTTCCAGTCTGGCTCCTCCCAAATCCCACCCAAAGCCTGAGGAGAGCTGAGCATCACACACAGCATTTCTGTGTTGCATTGTACAACGCCTCCCCAGTCTCAAAGAGTTTTATTGCCTCCCCGAAGGCTCTTCCTCCACCGGGAGCTGGTCGGCTTCCTCACCCATCCCTCACAGCTCAGCTGATTGAGACCAGATGCACTTGTTTCAGCTGCTCAACACTTCCCCTCTCCTAAGCAGAAGTATCCTTTGCAATCCCCCGAGCCCATCCTCCAATGGGCCCCGCAGCTTCTGTGCACAGTTCCAAAAAAAGCGGCTGCTCGCTCGATAATAGCGACGAATCGTTCTTGCTGGCAGAGCGTGGGAGGCGACGCTCCTTCCTCCTGCTTGCTCCCTAATGGGCTATTTAAATCATCCTAACGAAGCGATGGCAAACCATCACTCCCCGAGAGTGGTTTTCCCATTTCCCTTCTTCCCCTTCCTGAAGCACAGGTCTTTCTGCAGGAAGATGCAGAAGTGCTGGTGCGTTGGTGCTTGCTCGCCTGCCACGTAGCAGGCATCAGGCATATCAATACAGCCAAATTAAACAGATTTAATGACTCCTGCAGCAAAAGTGCCAGGGCCCCACGCATGTGCTCTGCTTCCAGAGCCTAACAGGGAGAACCTCTCTTCCATTCAAAAGGCAATTTTTTCCCATCAGTTATGATAAAAGCTCAAGCTGGAGCTACAGAGATCAGGCTAGATCGTTCAAGGGTTGATAGTCAGATTGGAGGAGCTGCTGCTTCTGGGAGGAACCAGTGCAGAGAGACTGCATCAGGAACCAACCATCCTCCAAGGTCTTCTTGGTGGTTTTGCTCACATTTGTCCTGGTGCAAAGTCCGTGTCTCTGCCAAGATTTGTTCCAGCTGTAGGTAAAGGTGGGTTTGAGGAGAGAATCCATAGGAACAACTGTGGGCATCATCTGGTCTGCAACGCTGACTGCTAGAAGTGCAGTTTCTAGCCTATTTTGATTTATTGACTACACTTGCACTGGGGTTGTAGAGGCCTACAGTGAAAAATGAAGTCTTGGAAGCCTTCAGAAATAACACATGGACACGCTAAGGACCATGCACCAGCATGCCATGAAGGGCAAGCTGTATCTTCAGGCCACAGCATGGGCTACTAGCAGGAATGGTGGTGTCAAGGTATTTTGGCCAGCGTTAGACTCATTGCAACACTTTTTTTTTTAAAATTTAAAAATGTATAAATCTCCTCTTTCCCCTCCAAAACACCCATTTTGCCTGTTGGACCCTTGCAAACAACCAGCAAAATGAAGAGGAATTGAAGAGACATGGGACATGACTGAGCTGCTGGTGCGGAGCCCACGCTGTGCTGTGGACATGGAGGTCACTGGAATGAGTGACCCATGCCACCACTGGCTGTGCAAACCTCCCAAAACCAGCAGCTTGCCAGGCTGCTGATCTCGTCTGTCCCACAGCTACCAGATCCACACGCTTTCCCTCAAGCTGAAGAAACGGCTGCTGGCAGCATTCTGGAATGCCTCCAAAGGACACTTCACAATTTAAGAAAAAAATCAGTGCTTTCCAGAAACGAACAAGCAGCACCTCGTGAGGTATCCACAGAACCTCAGCCTTACTATTTTATTGACATCCTAATAGTTTTATCTGCTCTGGAGAAATAAAAGCTCCCCTGACAAGTGGAAAGGTGCCTGCATGGAGCAAGGGGGGTGGTCCAGGGACCAGCTGGCCCCTTCAAGCCCTGGTTCTCCTTCCCAGGCCCTCCAGCATCTCACTGTGAAACTTTTCCCAACCGGGCCACAGTCTGCTCTGCCAGGGGCCGCAGGAGAAGAGGTTTGCATGCAGGTGGAGGCATGTCAGGAAAACTGCCAGGCAAGGCATTAAGCAATGAACTACAAGCAAATTAGAGCACAAAGTGCCCACAAGCTGCAGGCAGGAGCAGTGCTGAGGAGCCAGCAATGTCCCACGGCTGTTGCATCTTGCAGCAATCACAAACCCTCCTCCACCAGTGCTCTGCCTTACTCTGCCCACATCTTACTCCTCTGCAGAGCTGTGGCTTGGATTTTGAAATCTGAGAGGTAGGATTATCATCTTGGTTTGCTCTGGTGTGGTATCACAGGGCCCTGGGAGTATTAAGGTACAATGACCAATTCCCCTTGCCTCAACCCAACATGTGGCTGGCAGGCAGCATGGTAACACGTTGCCTGGGAGCTGGGCTCTCTCTCACAGCCTCTTCTTGTAGCCAAACTCTCAGCACAGGCAGAGCCAATGGATGGAGATAGAAGTCACACATCTCAGACACAAGGTCAAACAGCCCATTTGCACCATGGCATGGAGAAACGGGCATGGGCTGCAGCCTGAGCAACCACAACTCTGCTTTACTCCCAAGCCCCCATCATGCTGGGACCTCCAAGGAGCTTGAAAAGAGGCAACCCAGGGGCTGCTCTAGTTTGGGCTCAGTGCTAAACAGCAGGTCGAGCCAGATTCAGTTGCTTCAGCCATCTCTTCTCTATGCTTTTATTGGGAGCCACTTGGTCACTCCAAGGTCAGAAGAGCCCATGGAAGCAGTGACTTGCTGCTGACCCTGCTCTGGGCTAGAGGTGGGACTGGAAACCTCTAGAGATCCCTGCCAGCCTTAATTATCCTACAACTATTAATTCCCCATTATCCTTCCACCCCATATTGTGACACTCTGCAGGACAAGTCCACCGAGGTGAGGGCAGGGGCACCTGGCAGCCCTTTTCCCCACAACCTGGGCACATGAGAGCGAGCTTTCATCTCAACCCCTGATGCTTTGAAATCCTCATGAATTTTTATCAAACACTAATGGTTTAATTTCTGCTCACATATGTAGAAACCTTTCCATGAGTCTGAGCTTTTTTGGGGGAGTGCTTTGTTTCTCTATAAGTTTATAACGACTTTCATTTTACAAGTTCATAAATCAACTCTTCTTCCTTGCTCTGCCCCACACCTACTGTCTGGGTGTGGCTATAAGCAAATGAGACCATTGAATGAAAATTAAGTTTTTTCTTTCTTTTTTTTTTTTTTCCTTCAAGAATTGCTCATGTCTCTTCACAGCCTCAAATATTTCATGCAGGTTGTGCCATGTATTTCACAAGCTAAGCCAAGCAAAACACCGCCTTCCATATACACGGCAAAAAAATGTTTTCCAGGGCTCAAAGCATTTCTGTCTTTGGCAGAATCTTTTCTCAAAGCATACTGATGGAAAAGTATGGAAATGAAATACAAAGAGTGGTTAAAATAATATTTTGGGTAGAGATGAGCCCAAACCAAACCCCAGATTAGAAAGCCAGATACCCCCCTAGATACCATTCCCAAAACGAGAAGGTTTGTTGTGATACTTGGAGAAAAACTGGGAAACGTTGCAGGTCTCCCACTGAGTTTAATTTATTAATTGAACTTATAAATGACTTAACCCTTTCTGGTCCTCACAGCTAACACAGATCCTATTATATTTATATAATAGATTATATTATACAGACTGGCCCCGGGTGGGTTAGATGAAGTGTGAACAGACTGTGGGGGGACAGATGGGGGTCTGGCATGGCAGAGAGAATCCACAAGGCAAAGGGGCTCTGCTGAACCTGGGCAGGAGACCCAAAGCTTCCCCAGGCTTCAGTGTGGTTATATCTAATATTTGGATCCAGCCTGTCACCAACATGGGCACAAACTGCAGTGCAATTAGGGGTTTCAGACCCAACATTTAGGACTGGATCCAAAACTTGAATGGAAGAAATTTGGGAAAGAGGCTTTTAAGAGTTTAATTTAAAACAGAAAACCTGTGAATTTATTTTTGCCCTGGTCTTTAATTGAACTTTTTTTTTTTAATCCTCTAGTATGCCTGGGCTGTTCAGGCATCCAACAGCAACTTCTCAATATTAAATAGGAGGCTTTATGCTATATGAATGGTGAACAAATGACAAACTCAACTCTGTGCGCACCCGCTGTTCTGGAGAGGTGAACAAACAGCATGTTATGACTCGGTGCATTTACTCAACAGCAGTCAAAAGGAAAGCCAACTTTAAACAAAGCCTATCTTGACAACAGATTTCGATAGGATAATTGCACCTACTAATTCATACTCTCAGAGACTGATAATGTAAGCCTTAGACTCAGAAGCATCTTTACTTTCTGTATCCCAGTAAAGAGCCCACATGCATGACTACAATTAAGAAAGTTTAATCATGTACTCTGTATTTTACTCTCTAGTTTAATATTTTTTATAAACCTTAAAATAAACTCAAAAATATTTGTCCTCGTACTTGACAGGATTTGGGTTTGTTTTTCCATTGATTTAGTGGTTGTAATACAGGTCTGGAAATAGAGTACCCCAGGGGAGGGAGGGTGGTTTTTCGCACCAGAAGCTGAGTGTATACACAGCACTTCAGCCTGCAGCAGCCCCGGTGTACAAAGCACCTACCATCATGAGCTGAAAACACCCCAGCTCCTTGCCAGCCAAGGATGGACATGCTCTGGGCTCTGGCAACTGCTCTGCTCCATCCCACACTGCGCCAGGGCTGCTCACGGTGCTCATGGCTAGGACCCACAGCACGAGCAAGTACCCAGCCAAATTCTCCCCCACCTTCAATAAGCCAGCTAACCACAACTCTGTTCCTCCACCTTGAAAACAGGACAAGACTTGACTAAAGTGGTGGACCTTTGGTGAAGTGTACTGGATAAGTGGATGCTACCTGCTATTAGGCAAAATAGAACACATCAGGCATGAAGGTCTTACAGGGTAGAAGAGATGATTCATTAAAATCCTTTTTTTTTTTTTTTCCCCACGAGAAGCATCATGCATTTTTAATGTTTCATGTTGTTAAGTCCTTGCCCATCACAGCTTGACAGCTTTCGGTCTGGAGGAGTCACATCCCACCTTCAATGTATACAGATCCTGCCAGCACAAGCCCAGCTCTGCCCCAGCAGCAGTGCCAGCACCCCCTTGCTCCCCTCCCAAGACCCTTGCTGCCACGGATGCATGGGGAAAGACTCCTGCTCCTCTCAGGTTCTCCAAGCATCCTTAGGAATCATGGGCACCTGGGCTCAAAAGCAAACACTGAAATCCAGTTTTGTAGCAGACAATGTTCCTGGACTCCATCAGCATCTTCAGACCCAGTCACCTTTAGAAAAAACTAACTCCATGAACACTGCTCGCATATACATACATGCACACACAAAAACACTTATTAGCTTAATAGGGTGAGTATCAAAATGTAACACTAAATTATCTGACATCTTTATTGCTTAGAATGACAGATTCAAACAAAGCTAACCCTTTAATTATGTTTATATAATGTAATTTGGCATAAGTCATAAAGCACCCCTTTGGCAATGCCAGATTAAATATTTTACATTTGCTTGGGCAGCGCACTACAAGATTCAAAGCAGTATTTTCGCCTGATGCTCCAGAGCAGCCACTGCAGCAGTGAAGATGGGAACAAGGTTCAGCGCAGAGGCTTCTACTGGTGGGAACCACTTGGGCTCACAGGGATCCCAGCCCCACATCCCACTTCATACATCTCCCCCTTTGCACCCTCTCACCCAGGAGACTGGCACCACTGGCATTTGCTGAGAGCAAAACAAAAGGCCCTGCTGATGCCAGTGGCACTGGAGGTGCCTCTGTTACTGCTGGCAGAGTTTCCTGGGGCAGTCACATTTCTGCCCTCTGGGGCTTCTCCAAATCCTCCTTTTGTGTACAAAAGTAGGGACTTTCACACTTTATGCCATAAAAATTTTGGTTAATGGTCTTTGAGGAGTCCATACCTGACATTTCAGAGAGAGGATGAAGCACCTTAAACTGTTCTGCGACAAGGCAGTGAAAAGAGAACATTCTCAATGTTCACATTCCTAGGGCCCATCTTTCCCATCATTCCTAAGTATCTTTCCATGAAAAGGGAGTTTCCCACACCAGGCTTGGTGTCTGGGTTCCCCTGTAGGAAACTCCTCAAGGGTACCACATCCAAGCTCTGTGGCCCTGTTTTTTACTAGTGAAGTAGAAATGTTAGTGATGCTCTTTGCCTATTTCAAAGGGATGCCAAAGAATAAACATGGCCCTGACTCTCAAAACAGGTCCCATGAAGCCCCCCCTTCACTGTCAACACATTGGGTAAGTAGATGTAGCTGAAGTTAGAACAAAGACCCTCGAGATACAAGATAGCCATTTCACTGGAAACAAACTGTTTGTCTTTTCCAATGGTCTACACTTTCCACAAGTTACCACCACCACTCTGGGGACCTCAGTCCACTCACAGCCATTGGAGATACACCCGCTTACTCTACCATAACCACCTACTCCAACATATGTAAATCCACCACTCCCAAGGATGATGCTTGTCCAGCCTAACCACTTGGGTCCTCCAGAGAGGTTTCTCTGGCCAGGTTCTGCTGCTACAATTGAATGGTAGCACAAAATTGATATTTGTAAACAAATGCAACACAGTAGGATCTAACCAGTCCAGGAAAAATGTGGTTGCCCTTGGTAGATGTTTGGCTGTTTGTATTACAAGCTGTTCCACATACTTCTATTAACTTTCTTCCACCCTATATACTTCAATGGGCTCTTTACTTAGTACTGGTAGGCGCTTGAGACTGTGCATCCACATGTTTAAACACTGTAAAGCTCAAAAACTTAACAGAAAGCATTCAAATTCACATGCAAGACAGACCTTCACACACCAAATATAGATGTTTCCTGGCCTGCACATCATTGTTACACGAGGCTTCTTCCATGCTACAAGAAGTCAGGCAGCTGGCACCCTGCCTTGGTTAGCCCATGAGCCCACTCTTCACAGTCCCATCACTCCAGTGTAGCCCATTCACCACACCCATACAATTTAGATTCTTTTTCAGATGGTATGTGGACCTCTTACTTGTGTCTTACCAATAGGCTGTGGCCAAGATGGTTTTGCTTCCCATTTCCCAAGTCTGTCTGCCTGTCTGACCCTCATGTGTCAGCTTTCACTCATGTGGTACCACTTGGCCTTCTACCATACACTTTGCTCCCACAGTCTTGTAATAACATGAAGACTGTAGCTTCACGTGATTGCCTCTGTAGGTGAAGGTAGGGAGGAGGCAAGACAACAGTCTTACCCCTTTCTTACAGAAAGTCTACTGACTTCTTCAAAACTCCAGAGATGCAAAAAGTTGGGACGGAAAGATTTTACCCAGCCTCCATCCCAATCTCATATAGTGTTGAAACTTCTTAATGTAAAAGTGTAAATGTTACACCTTGTAGGAGATGGCCAGAGTGGTTTTGTTTGGATTTTTTTTTTGGTGGGTTTTCTTTTTCTTTTGCCTTGCCATCAATGCAATGTAAGATTTTATCAACCACAATGTAGGATCTACATTTTTCTGAAGCTGCCACCAGTACATTAAAAAACAGACACTGCACTTCTGGGGGAGATGGGGAAAAACAAAACCAAACCAAAAATGTGCAGGTGTTTGGCCCTGCAAAGAGCTGTCTGCAAACAGGGAGATGGAAAGCCACATTCACAGGCTGCTGAAGCACCCAGCATAAACTTAGTCTAGCCCCACTACTTTGCTTATGTTCAGATCTTACCGCCCAGAGCTGTCAGAGCATTTCACACACACACTTAGTCTAGTGTATTCTTTGCATAATGTAAAGTAGGTAGCAGCTTGAATAGCTCATTATGCACATCAATTTGGATGCTGCAAACGGTACCTGAGTCCCTCTTCACTGTCTTAATAAAGCAATGGGTGTAGACACATCAAGAATGAGGGAGGGTACAGCACAGACAACAGGAACTTGAACTTCTTCAGTAACATCTGGATCCAAGTGGCGAAGACTTAACATCAAAATTAAAAAAAAATAAATTCAAGTGGTCCCCAAAACAACACATAATGTACAATTCAGAACAGAACATTGACTAATGAAAAGAGCAGAGACCTTTGGAGCACTAAGCAGAGCAGCAGTTTACAAGTTCTGGAGTATGCCATGTTCGCATCAAAGTGATTTAATTACAGAATGAATAAATCTACCCAGACAAAAATTTCCTTGGGTTCTTCAAAGACAGTCTTGACTGTTTTGTCAAAGCACTTTCCCTTTTTGCTTTCATATAAATTATTGTGTGAAAAAAAAAAGTCAATTAGGAAAGACTATGAGTTATGAAATATTTCCCTGTGCATAAGCATACCGGCTTGCAAATCTCATTGAAATTCTGTTGAGTTGTATTGCCCACACAACTTGCAATCTTAGTGAAAGCCACACAAAAGGCTTTCCTCCCCATTGTTTACATGAGCATTTTGGAAACAGGGCATATATTGCTATGCAGAAAGGGAATAGAGACAGGAGTGAAATGTAGTTTGTGGAGCTAATAAAACAGCAAGCCTTCCATTTGTTTCTTTAGTCCTATAGAGCCATTTCTGTTTAAGACTTACATGCTCCACTGTTAGCAGAGCTGGTGGCAAGCACTTTCACTGCAGATTGTTAAAGTGTGTGGGCTAGTTTCATTTTAACTATGAGAAAGTTTCCCAGCCATTATTAATGGTGGTGGATTAATTCATTATTTAAGAGGCTGATATATAGCAACAAAGAGACAGAAAGCCCTAAAAAGACTGGCTTTGCCATCAACCTAGCTAGCTAAACTCATCTAAAGACTACAGCAACCCTAGGAAAACATGAAATTAATCTGAATTCTGGAGCTTCTGATGTTTGCAATGAGCTTGGCCAAAAGCAATCTAACTATGTTCATATTCCTTTACATAAAGTTACCAGTACTGCCTAATTACATGAGTAATTACAGACAACAAAGCCTCCTTCTCACACATTCAGAGCTGTGGAAACACTCTTCCATACAGCAAGGAACGGTATATATAAAATAATTTAGACGGACATCAATGAAAGCAAGAAGGGGCATGATCTTCAGGAAATCTGCCAAACCATTGGGGCTTCTGGCAGAACATCCTGAACGTCTGCAATCTACTCGTTTAAATGTGGACGTCAAACATCTCACCAGAGACACGCCACAGGTCAGCGGTCACAGAGACCACGGGACAGCAGCTGCCTCCTGCTGCCCATACAGGTTAGTTTGCTCACGTCAGCTCTAAGACAGCAATGGCAGAGAAACCGAAAACAGATAAGATGGCAAATATGCCTAAAAAAACCTACAGAATTTATCAGAGGTGCCCATCCTCACATCCCAGGAATTGTGGCTGCTCCAACTCCATCCTCCCAGCTCTAAAAGGGCTCACAGACCATTTCTGAAGACACAAGCAGATACAGACAGGAAGAAAAGCCCAGGTGTCCAAGAGTTTCTTGTTTTCCCCCAACCCCCAAATATTCAGATGAAATGAATGAGGGAAAATTCAGCTTTATTTTACATGTACCCTTAGACCATCATGGCTGCAGCAGCTTAATCCTGCTCCTTACATTTTCAATGCCAATACCAAGCCTTTTCACCACTCTGAAACCTATTGAAAGCAAAGGATCACCTCCTGCTCAGCAGAGAGGGATGTGAGCCACATCCAAAATGCTTCTCTCACCTCTTGGAAATCCCAGTTTATCCCCGCACTGTTGGAGAAGGAAGAGGAAAGGGATAAACACTTCAATCTACTTGATCTTCAGTTGATTTCAATAGGATAGCGAACATTTACAAGAGGGGATAATGCCCCCAACAGGTGAACTAATCTTTTTCCCGATTTACACCAGACTGATGAGATTCGCCACCAGTAGGTGAACCATCAGGGTGTGGATGAGACCTCCTCCATAACCAGATGATTTCAGTGTGTTTTACTTACGAACCTCACATTTACACCAGCGTAACAGGAGAAAGTACACTCCTTTGCAAAAACTAATTTTTACATGGTTGTGTGTGCTGGGGGATTGGATGAAGCATCCTGGAAGGTTTTCAGGAGAACTGAGCAGAGATCCTTTCTACAAGAAGAATGATCCCTTCCACAGGAGCAAAGCTTTGAGCGCAGCCCCAAACAAGGGTAAAACATGTTAAAGTCTGCAGCTGAGCTGGCGAAGGTCATTGGAGGTAACCGGGCAACATCTTTTTGGCCATGCAATCCCTTTCCTAAGCACTTACACACCACCACACTCTTTCAATCCAGCCTCAGCACAAACACCTCCCATGGAGCACTACTTAGAGCTCGGTGTTTGAACGAACACTTGCTGGTTTTTTACTCAGTCCTTGACTCAGAGTCAAACCTCCCCTCCCATGCTTTCTCCTCACACATTCACACAGCATTCCCAGCTGGTTTGGTCGACGGCAATCTCGGGTGGGTGGTCACGTCGCAGCTGTGGCAGTGGTTTGCTCCCGTGCCTGCAGCGTGCACAGCTCCAGCAGCTCAGTGACTACCAGGGAATGTGCAAATCAGAGCGATGAACTGTAGGGACTCTCAGGAGTAAAAGCTTCTGGCACATGCACACTTATGCAGCTGGAATTAAAATCAGGTTTCATTTCCCTCTCCCGTGTCCAGCAGAGTAAATCATCATTTGCCTTGTAAGCAAGGAGTCTGGGACAGTGGCCTCCCCAGCAATAAACCTTAGCAGCAGAAATACATACCTACCAGTAGTGAAAGATCTTCATTCATTTACTCTGTGTTTTAACCTGGCCCTTCTTCCCCCACCCTTTCTCCTTATAACAATTAATTGCTTCATAGCTGAAGGCAGGGTTTAATCCCACAAGCATAAATTCACACATACAGTGAGGTTTGTGGGATTAAGTCCTTGGGTCCACCAAAAATTTTCACAGGAGTGTAATTATAATCAGACATGCAGCTACATGAGTATTTAAAGGTAAGCACATGTGCAACTGCTTGCAATTCGTTGCAGTTTTTAAAATCAGAAAAATTGTTCAGCATCAAATCAATGCAAGCTGTCTGGGCAGACATACACAGCAAGTTAGAAAAAACACTTCCTGTGGATCCTCCTGTTGATTCTTTACCTAGTCCCTCCTCAAACCCCAAATCCTTTCTGAAGAAGTGATTTTCCTCCACTAGGCTTTACACTGCTGCTCCTCCTGACCTGAGTCCCTCTTGTCACCTCTGCGTTAGTTCCAAACTGAAGTTCCTGAAAAAGGTGCTAAAGTTTTTACCTGCACATCTCACTGCTTTTTCCTTGCAGCCCAAAGGACAAATAAGCATAAACATGAAGTTAGAGTTTTGTTAATCGTATGCTTGGTCACCTGAGCCCCTCCCACTCACCCAGAAATTAGGAAGAGGAGATCTTCATGTTATCTCCACAGTGACCTACCTGGTACGGTGGTTTCTGTGGCTCAAGAAACAGTTTCTTTTCCTCTACTGAGAACATACATCTCCCACGCTTTGTTCAGCCATGTCCTATTCCTTCTGCAGCTCAGAGGAAACAACTACCTGGGGCTGCTTGTTACTAACTGTAAGTCACAGACTGAACAACAAGCAGGCACAGCACTGGGAAACGCACCAGAGGAATTCCCACCAGCAAAACGTAACTTCCCACACTAAGGTCATTAAAGAAACAACATGTAAAAGATGCATTCCTGAAGCAGCTCCTTTTGCAAAACCCCCACGGTCAGACACTTTCCCTTATCACCCGCTGCACCCCCAGAAGCTGCTCTTGATCCACTCCCCAGGTCTGCCACCAAATCTATCTTTCTCATCTTAAATTTCCCACATCGCTGTCACAACTCCTGTACTTACAAAAACCTAGCAGTGCCAACCCATGCTTCACCTGGCCAGCTGTCTGATGCTGGTGCAATCTCCCACATGCTTCTGAGCCACATTTTCAGATGCTTTAGAGCCTTTTCAGTTAAGGGTTGCACCACAGAAGCAAATTGTCCTGACTACACCCCTCAGAGGTCTGGGCTTTGGAGTGGAGCTTTCTCCAGGTGAGCTCAGTTGCAATTACTGGATGAATAACACATTTCAACTGGGTAGTCCCCCAGGGTCTCTGCTACTGAGAGTTGTCATCCTGTTGAACACTACCTGAGACCAGTGGCTATTGTTCTGGGCTTTCCTCCAGCTCCACAGCAGGAATCAATTATTGGGGTTGCGCTTGCACCCTAACCTTGGCTTTGGACCATCAGATGTAACCCATGGACAATGCAGCCCATGTCCTGGTTTCTTTCATGATGCCTAAAAAATGACCAGCTGCACCAAATGATGCAAAGTTCTTACTAATTGATAAGCTACTGCAAGAGGTGACTGCCAGGTAAGACAGACTGAATAAAAGGCACCACAGCTGGACCATAAACAGTGATTCTACAGCATCAGTGAGGTCTCATAAAAATACTGGGAGTGTAACTGCATCTTCCCCTTACAGGGTCTGTGTTGGCCCCATCCTCTTTGGCTCCTGGGCTTTGAGCCATCAGGACAGAAACGCAGCTCTCACACCCTGTGGAAGATTCTCTATGCCGTGTGTACCTGTGCACAAACTAACCTGAGCCTGTGTGTGCAGTGTCCTGCTGATGGACTGAAACTATCATGGGTATAAGGAAAAACCTCACTTCCATGTACAAATTTTGCCCCCTTCTGATGGTACCAGTCATCAGCCTGTTTCATAGGCTGCAGGTAAAATATTTAAATCACACAAGCAGCAACCTAACTTTGTTTTTAATAGCAAGCAGTTTGCTTAATGAAACCGAGTGCTAAACAGGGAAATATTCACTCCCCTTACTAGAAGCATAATAACAATTAAAGCAAGGGTAATGAAAGAGGAAAACACATTCAATGTTTCTCCATCAGTCTGAAAATTTGACTTGTTTTTCTAGACACTTTTAGAAATACTTGCTCCTTTCAGATCATGCATGATAAGTTTTGAATAAAAATACACTGAGATAATCAGTATTTAAACCTATACGCATAGGTTTAATTCCAAAATCACAAAAATAGCCTTAAATATTACCTCTCCAGCTATGCACCGCATAAAAATTTTGCTTTCTTAAAACTGGAATTATTGATTTCTGTACTGAGTGGCAGCTGCTTGCACAGTTGTTTCTAGTGAGAATTTATGCTTGGTCCAGGCAGAGGAAAGGAGCCTGGAATTAACCTCTTGCTCTCTGCTACTGGTAATTACCTTTGCCGCAGAGCAGAGCCTGCCAGGCTCGGAACATCCAGGCAAGGCCCTGCCATCAGTGGCAATGGCATAAATCAAGATGTGACAGCATGAAGGAACAAATAAATCATGGGAGGAAAGGTGATGTGGGGAAGGACAAGAGCTATAAGCAACACAGTCAGATGAGTACATGGCCAACGCCAACTGTGCTGAAGCTGTTTTGGTTGGCATCAGTTGAACATCTGGAGTTTAACTGGTTTTCTGGTACAACCTGTGCTTTGGAGACAGGAAAAATGAGGCACAGAGAAGTTAAACTTGGGTTTTCCAGGAGCTTCAGGGAAGAGAGGCACCCTCTCCTGGTAGAGGGTGTTGTCTAAGCAAGGTTCCCAAGGAGAGTTAGTACTAGAGCTAGAGACAGCATAAAGGCATCCCAGAGCCTCCTCTTCTGACATTGGCATGGGGAGTTTATTTCATCTTTTACTATTCAAATGTATCAGAAGTACTTCTGCAGGAAAAATTTCTTTTTGGACTTCTGCTGTTCTTTTCAAAAAGAAAAAGAAATCCATGTTAAGATACATTACAAGTATTAATGAAGAAATGTCCTAACAGAAACTAATTTATTGGAAAATAATATACAGAAGGAGCCTTTCCTCTTAAAACTATACTTTGGAGCTGGGAAAATAAAGAGGAAATCTAGTGGGGTTTTTTTGTGGTTTCTTTTCTTTGTTTTTTAGAGGAAGAGAGAATGAACAGCAGAGAGGGATTTGGCTGTTGAGGATATCTTATGGCAAAGATGCTTCAGTGCTCCTGTTGTGGTCAGGAGGAAAGCAAAACGAATGCAGCAGCTTCCCCGAAATTGTCTCTCAAGGTTTTATCTTTAATCTCTTTCCTTCCACACTCTGATATGAACTATATTGAAAAAACCCTGAGATCAGCAAAGCAGCCCGTGCTGATGCCAAAGCATTGCAACCACGTCCCAGCCTCTCTCAGCAGAAGCGGTAGCAAACGTCTCATTTCCTACAGGAGCTTGAGCAGGCTCCCGGCTTTAGTTATGTCTTCATTGCCGCCAAGCCACACACACTGTGTGCAGAAATACCCGCTTTGGGCTGTGGGTTCCTTCAGCAGGGAGGGTGCAAGTGCAAAACCAGGCTACTTCAGCAGGAAACTGGCAGCCAGATTTGTAGTTAAGGAAGAGACATCTCTTCTTTGCTGGAAAACATGAACACAGACAAATAAACTTGCTGAGCTCCTCTTCTCTTATCCCAGTGAGGGAATTAACTGGGTATTTTTCATACCATCAAGATTTTTGTTTCTGGCTTTATTTCTCACCATGAAGACCAGGACACACTTACATGTGGTGAACAACAAATACCAAAGATCATTGCAATGATAGAGGCCATATAATGGTAGGGAAGAAGAAACATGGCAACAACTGAGTGAAAGAAACCCTTAAACCCCTGGAGCAGAGTAGAACCAGGACCCATTAGGAGGCCAACAGGCAGCCAACATAATGTAAACTGAAAAAAAAAAAAAAAAAAAAGAACATACAACATTCCATGCAAGATTCTCACTTTGGTTTCTGTCCCACAGCATTATTGAGGTCAACATCTTGCAAAGTCCTAAAGAGCATCCAGTGGTTTTGTTGGTGTTAGGTCTCTGGAAGTTTTTGTTAATGAGGAATGGGTATTTTTCATTATTATTACTTTTTACATATAAGTACTTTGAAGAACCGGCCCTGAGGAACAGAAGTCCCCCTGGAAGCTGATAGCAGCTAAGAACATAAGAGACAAAATAATGGGGTGCTTGAGAAAATTTTATACTAGCCACAAGGGACACAAATACTTGCCCTTTAGGGAATACACCAATCATTATTTATGGATAAAAGTGGCATGCAGTGGTAAAGAATCCACCACACTGACCTGCTACCCTGCTCCAAAGATGCCTTTCTTACACTCCCTCCAACTTGCATTTGATTTTGTAGAATCAAAATCCTGCCAGACTCCAGTTTTCTTTGCCCTTCCCCCCAGTTTTTTTGGAGAGAATTACAAAATGATGGGGTTAATTGCAGAGCAGCTGCAATCCATTTGGATTTCACTGAAGGACTTGATACTGTCTCCTGAAATCTTATGCTCCAAATTAATTCAAGTTGGGTCAGGCAGGAAAACACTGTCATGCCGATTGAAAGCTGCCTGAGAAGACTGTAAACACAGGGAAATGACACGCGACAATTCTCTCGCTGTGGGCACCATGGGGCCGGAGAGCTGCCTGCTACGGTTTAACCTCATCGGCCATCCAGGGAAAAAAAGAAAGGGAATTCAAGGAACACTGACAAGAAGTCCCAGATGCAGTTGAAATTAAAGGGGGTTGCATCCATTTGAGCAGAGGGATAAAACCCAAGAGGTCGAGTGTGTTAATGAATGTTGATAAAACAAAACTTTTCGGAGGGAAGGGAAGGGAAGGGAAGGGAAGGGAAGGGAAGGGAAGGGAAGGGAAGGGAAGGGAAGGGAAGGGAAGGGAAGGGAAGGGAAGGGAAGGGAAGGGAAGGGAAGGGAAGGGAAGGGAAGGGAAGGGAAGGGAAGGGAAGGGAAGGGAAGGGGAGAGCAACCTGCGTAGCTGTGCAGAGATAAATGAGTGCATAACGTTTAACAGAAGGGAAAAATTCAGGAGACAGTGGTGTTAATAGAGATCTTTCTTTCTCAAAGGCAAGCATGATAATAACATTATTGGATTCATCATCTCGGAGCCACACAGCCATCCATAAAGCCAGAGGCTGCGTGTGCTGGGCGTGTTCCCACCCGTGCTGCAGCAGGGATTCACGCCTTGCCCACACCAGGAACTTGACCAGAATATCTATTGCAGAATAATCTATTCCACAGTCACCGTTCTGGAACAGCTCCCTGCTCAGACCACTGTCTTCCACAATAAGAATCATTTTAGGGTGGGATAATTAATGCTCTCTTCCAGAGCAAAATAACTTCTCTGGAATACCCTCCCTCAACAGGTTTCAGATGAGTAGCAGCTCCAGAGCAGCTCTTACAAAGTATGTCATTCTGGACAATTTTTCCTGGTAGTCAAGGCCCAAAATCTAAATATTCTTGATCCATAGGCAGAAAATCCATGCAGTGACCAGGGAAAAGAGTTTTGTAGCCAATGCAATCAGGAGTCTGTTACCCTTGTCGGCATCAAAATCTTGAGTGCCCATCACACTGCTCCTGAAATCCAGGAGAATTTCGCTGCTTTGATAGGAGAGGATTTGATTGCACCCATGATTTTCAAGGGGAAAAAATGGCTTTTTGCATTAAAATTTTTTAATTGCTTTCAGGTTTAGTTGGGGATTTATTTTTCCATTTAATTTCAATACAATGAAGGTGTTTCAGCTTTGGAAGGGAAGGAAATTTGGTTAAAAAGATAACTGAGAAGAGTGTGGGAAAATTTAGGGGAGGGGGACACATTTAAAGAAATACAGCCAGGGAAAGATAGCTTCCATTTTCCCAAACACTGTTGATCATTGGGGTCTTTTTGACAACCCTGCTTCTTCACATGCAGAGTTTCCCAATTCTCCAGCCAAAAAAAAAACCTGCAAGCCTGGCTTCTCCTGCCCAGCACTTTCCAGGCTGTGTACAAGGAGCTCACCTTTGGACTTTGTGGTATTTCAGTTTTACAGCATCCCATGTGAAACTCTTCATCTTCTTCCTCTCTGTCTTCTAGGAGAAAACCACTGCTGCTTTAGAGGAGCTGGTACCTTTTCCTGCTCCTGCTTTAAAATATTCACCCAATGCAGTGATGGGCATTTCCTGAAGCACCCAGGAGGCCGGGGAAGCTGATTGTTCAAAGTGCTTTAAAAACTGGTCTGGTTGTTCAGCTGTTGGTGTTATTCCAGTAATTCAGATTTTCCACCCAGAGCTTACAAGAGCAAACTAACTCTCAGCTCCATCACCTTCCTGGAGTGGGCTGCGTGTCCTGGGAGGGGTTTTGGGTACCTGGTACAGGAGACGGCTCTCATTGGTCCCTCAAAGCCTGGGCTCTAGCCTGATGTATTCACTGGAGGGGTGATTCCAGTTTTTCCTTCCAAATCCAGAAGGCTTCTTCGTGTTTCCGCCAATACCAAGGTTAGGAATTTGGACAAGGCACAGCAGGATTCAGGACAGGGTGGATCATCCCTGCACGCAACAGAATAGGGATCCTTCACAGGCAAGCTCCCTGTGCTGCACAATGCCCTGTCTCATCATTGGTATTCACCATCACTCAGCCCTCAATATATGGACATCTCCATGCTGAAAAAAAAAAACAAAAACAAAAAACCCAAAAAAAACCCAGAACCCCAAAACTTCAAAAAAAGCCTGATTTGTAGCTTAATGTAAACTCCATAAACAAGCAGTTGCTGGGGACATGAGATTCAGCCTTCTTCATCTCTCCATGCCTAATGTGAAGCCAATGTCTTCTATTAATGAACTAATGGCTAATTAGTAAGCACTTCATTTCGCTTCCGTCAGTTTTCTTCTCTAGCTCAGGCACAGAGAGGCCGCGCTGTGTAAATAAACCAGTCCCCATAGGAGTGTATTGCACACAGAGCAATTCAAAGACAGCAAAGGTAGAAGTCGAGAAAGACAGTGCCTCTTACCAGATGGGACACTTGACAGGGATGTGGGGACACTTCATTTGCCACTTCGCACGTCTGTTGACTTGCCAAGTTGCTTAACCCTCCTGTGTTTTGGTCTCAAACCCTTGTTCCTGCCTTTTCTATTCATATCATAAACACTAAACACAGGGCATGTCTCCGATTTCTGTGCTTAGCAGAAAGGGGATGTGGTATTTCCTACCACCCTGGGAGACTGTAACAGGGCAAAATTTTATAACAGTTTATTTTTGCTTGCTTGCAGTGGAGCAGACCTGAGTGATGTTAAGTCACAGTCAAATTCCCATCCCTAGCACAGATTCATACAAAGATGATGTGAACAGGCTTTGAAATGACAAGGGCAAAGCCAGACCTTGTGCTCTAAGCTACGAGGGCATGTGGGTTAAGCTGACATGGCATAAAACACTAGAACCTTTGTTAGCATAATTTTATCACAAAAATCATAATTGCATGTCTCCTTGGAGCCAGGTTCACAAAACTTCAAAAATATAGACCACCGAGGCCTTACTCCATCATCCCTATAGGACAGTGCATAGGGTATCATGACAGTAATACACGACTGACTTGGACAGCACAGTGACTGAGCACCATGTAAGTGTTCCAGACAGAGCGGCATCACTCCTGAAAGTGTGTCCTATCCCACGGATAGGACATGACCTCTGTTCTTTGTTCACCCTGAATTCCCACAGGAGACTCCAGTATTTAACCCAAAAGCTTTCCGTTAGAATTGCATCACCCTGAGCTGACACAGATACAATTCTGTAACTTCAGAACTACATGGTAAATACTCCATTCATGGTCCAGAGATGAAAAATTATTCACGGTAAACATCCTATTTTCCTGGTGGAGGTTGCAGTGCGTCTGCTACAACCATCAAAGCAAGAGGCTGCAGCTCTCTGACCTGCTTCTGGTGCAGCAGCCTCATCCCTTTGCTCCAGAGATGCTTGAGCAGAAGAGGTGAGCACCCAGCAGCTGGGACACACCACCTGGGACCTCTGAACTTGGGACCTCCGAATTCCAGTCCAGAATGTTACATCCTGGTTCAATCAAGAGAGATTATTTCCCTCTGGACTCTGTATTCAAAAATATAATATGATGAATCTTATGCATTATTTATAGAAAAGGGAAGACATTCAAACACTGCCTGGGTCCCAGCCACCACATTGCATCTAATGGTTTCCCAATAGAGACAGATTCCTGTTCTGGCTGCCTGACTCTCCTTTCCCCTTTCCCCCTGATACTAAGGGATCTTAAAAGCTTAGAAAGCTATAGCCATGCTAATTTTGTAATACACTGGAACTCTCCTTTTGCATTGTCCTAAGGGGGACTTACTCTAACTTGATTCTTGGAAATAATTTCTCCCCTCATAAACCACCCCAAACTGTAAACCTTCCAATGAACTCCTTCCATTAAGGCATTTTAAAGTTTTATTTTAGGAATCATCATAATAAACAACTCCAGTCTTTACAGAGATTTTCATCCCCAAGGATCCCAGAGCGCTTTCATCCATGGTGCACTGACTACAGACAGGGATGAATTCATTGCCCTGCAAAAAAGTCCAAACCCCTGTTCCCAGGGGCGGAGCTGGCTGTGCCGAGCAGGGTTCTGAGGGAGAGGCACTGGTGCAAGTGGAAAACAGCACCTCTGCAGCTCAGCCGGTACAGTCACACTATTATGATGCTCAAACCTGGCCAAAGCAGGAACGGTGCGTGTCCTCCACTTCTGCAGCATCACAAATTTATAGCACAGTAAGTTACCAAGAAACATGCTATTAACTGAGAGATTTATTAAGTCATAACTAACATAATTGATTGCATCACGATAGCAGAGAGGCACAAGTTGCAATACAGGAAGTTATAATTAAATATAAAGGAAAAAAATCACTATGAAGGTGCTCAAATATCACAAATAGGTTGTCCAGAGGGGTTGTGGCATCTCCATGAAGGGACTGAGTCCTTGAATTCAGCTGGACAAAGCCCTGAGCAACCTAGTCTGGTTGGGACCTGCTTTGTGCAGGACATTGGATGAGAGATGTACTGTGGTCCCATCCCAAATTCTTCTATGCCATAGTCTGGTGCAATAACTTAAAGCATGAGTGGTGTTGGTTTAAATTAACACATCAATTGCTGAGTTGCAGCAGCTGTCACAGCTGTTAGCTACGGGCCTAGCAACCTCCAGCCGACACCAGAAACTGCAATGCCTCAAGTTGCGCTAGTGAGAGTCTGCAGAAACCCCACTGTTCCGGTAATTTCACTGAAAATTAAGTTGATTGCTCTCGTCTCACCCCAGCAGCTGCAGAGAACAGAGCACTGGGCCCATGCAGGAAATGTTTCTGAACTTGGGTGTTCCCTGCCTTCAGTCCCGTGTTTTCTAGATTAAAGCCATGCAGTGCTGTTAACTGTTCCTCACAGCAACCAACTGCTTGTTATTCTCATTAATCTGGACCCACTCCAGTTCATCAGTATTAGTGGTGAAGAGCAATAACCAAACCTGGCTTCAATATACAGCGCTTCAGATCTCATTGACACCCGGTGTAGCCACCTCCCTTATCTCATATACAGCTTTCCTATGAAGCTGGCCCAGAAAGCTCTTACGAGGCAGACAAACGGCGTCACGCTGTCCCACTTGGATTAGAGTCTCCCATAGCTTCCAGATGTTTCTCCGTCGTGCTGCAGCCTCACCAGCTGTTGTCTACTCTTTAAGAATTTGTGCACTGAATCACACCTTCTTGCTTACGTCTCTGCTGAAATTTATCTTGCTGACAGCAGGTTTGTGGTTAACTCCTTCTGAAAAGTAGTTTTTCCCTTCCAAGGAGTGGTGCATCCTATGCAAAGAATGACAACTAGACCTTGGTTGGAAGACAGCAAGGCAGGGAGACTTCACCACTGCCTGGGGGTTTATCTCAATAGTTAACTTCCAGCTAACCACTTTTCAGCTCACACTCAGGAGGTTTCTATGCGGGCAAGGCTACAGCGTGATGTAAAAACTTGGTAGCTAGACAGCAGCTATAGGCAAAGACATTGCATAAACCAAGTCTTCTGGGGCTGGGAGCCAGAGAGTGTGAAACTCAATATGGAAGATATCACTGTATTTTTTGTTGATATCATTATATTTTACATTCTGTTTCATTGCACTCTGAGATTACTTTTTAACCCACTGCTTTCACAGCGATCTGCAGTCACCTGATTGCCCTGTGATGCTGATCCCAAAGGAATCCTCGCCTGGATTCAGGCTCTGCCTGGACTTAGAAACAGACAGTTCAGGGTTTTAATCTGTTTTTTTTATAACCCTTAGATACCATAGGGAAACAAACAACTGAACAGTCCCTATGTCTATGGAGCACTTTTTAGCAAACAGTAGCTCTGAACTATCGAGGCAGCATTTTAATCACTGCTGTAGGGCAGGGAGACCTGGGGCAAACAGCACAGATATCTATAGATCAAACAAAAACCCCGTAACCCATTGATTTTGGACAAAGGTCTAGTGAGTTCCAGCTCTGCTGCACAGCAGCTTCTAAACTGCCGTTACCAGCACTGTTAAATAAGTTGAAAAAAATCTTTACTGCTATAGTTCACATCTAGAAAACATGTAGGGCAGTAAACATGCAATTCAAAGGGGAATTGAAGAACAATTTTTTGTTTAAAGTTTTACCCCACATAGCATAAATAATGAACGGATCATTTACAAGTTGTAAGCCCAGTACATAGAAAAATCACATAAATTTTCAACTTACAACGTTTCACAGTGATAGGAATGCCATTATTCTCGTCATCGTAGCAACTGAACACACACCACTGCTTAACAGAAATGGGGAGAAGAAAAAACCAAAACTTCCCACCAGAAGTAATGAAAAGAAAGTTAATTACAGGACTTTAAAAAAATAGTAGTTGGACATCAGCCAGAAAGTTTTCTGTTTAGACCTGGTTAAGTCTTCCTAAGGGAAGCATTATTTTTTTTGATGCAGAGGCTCAAGTTTATTTTTAGAGCACATCATAGTCAATGAGTTTAGCACTTTCACGTTTGAAGCAACAGTCTATTAATATTTGTTTTCAGACCATCTATAACACCAGATAGTAGTTTGCTCACTTAATAATAATTGTGTAAATTGTCATAAATTCCATGTTTGGCATTAAAGTGGTTTTACTCCGAATAGCCTCTTGGATTTGTCAGGTGAGACTCAACTATTCCACACTGTGCCTTAATTGTGTGACCTCCTTGTTACCATTTCAACCCTTGTTGCTCATCATTGTGTTCATAGTGGTCCTTACACGGGAGGGGAGGGCTGCGTGCAGAGCTCAACAGGCTGGAGAAACTGACTGATGGGAATGTCATGAAGTGGTACAAAGGCAAATGCAAAGCCCTGCTCCCAGGAGGAATAACCCAATGCAGCAGTACAGGATGGTCATTGAGCAGCTGGACACCATCTCTGCAGAAAAGATCCTGGTGGAGAAGTTGACCATGAGCCCTGGCAGCAACGAAGAGCAAGAGCATCCTGGGCTGCATTAGGAAGGACATTGCCTGCAAGCCACGGGAGATGGTCCTTTCCCTCTGCTCAGCACTGGGTTCAGTTCTGGGCTGCTCAGCGCAAGACAGACACGAACATACTGGAATGGATCCATCAGAGGCCACCAGGATGGCCAGAGACAGGAGCACAAAGCGTAAGAGGAGAGGCTGAGCCAGCTGGGCCTGCTGAGACGGGAGAAGAGAAGGCTTCAGGGGGACCTTATTGCAATCTGCCACTACTTAATGGGAAGGTGTGGAGAAGATGGAGCCAAACTCTTCCTGGGGGTGCATAGCAATAGGGCAAGAGGCAGCAGACACTGGCTGCAACATAAGACGTACCCACCAGATTTTAGGAAAAAATCATCACCCATGAAGGGCCCAGGGATTTCTGTAATCTCCATCCCTCAAGACAAGCAAAACATGACTGGACAAGGCCAGGAGCAACCTGATCTAAATTTGGCCCAGCTTTGAGCAGAAGGTTGGATGACCCTGGGGGTCCCTTCCAGCCTGAATTATTCTGACTCTCTGATTCATACCTTTTCACCAAGCTACATTTTTTTGTAACGTGCCTGAGTCATTTGAAGCATTGCATCCAAACCGCTGAATCACATGTGCGTAACCCACTCTAACCTGACCTAGCATTTGATCCTCAAATTGCCTCATACTAAAGAAATGAGAGTGGACTTTCAGTTTTTGTTAACTATGTGTTTATAGCACTGAGTAATACATTTGTTGAGCCCTTGAGATGAGCCAAATCTGCCTTTCTTTGCACAGGAAAGCACAGCAGCACCACCGCTTTTATAGCAATGAGAAAGTGCTGGCCTCCATGGAAAGATGCAAGCCCAGATTAGTAATTTAAACCATCACAAAAGGACCATACCTTCAGGGGTGTTTGGATGTCACCTCTAAATGCAGAGTCAGACTGAATGCTCTGCAGTCCAGCTAGGCACAAAACCCACAAGGCACATTTGAATATCTTGATCACAGTGTCAATACTGAAGATTTAATAAGCAAATGCTACACGTCACCAGCCCGGAGAGAAGAGCTCTGGGTACGGCAGCACACAAGTCACTAACGAAAGAGTCAGGAAACTTCTGAAGGAGCTGTGCAGCTCCAGAGTTACCCATGTTTATCCAACCCGTAAGCAGCCCCACAAAGAAAACATTGTCGGGGGCTTCTCCACCGAGCCAACTGAAGTCAGATGAATAAAACCCAGCATTAGACAAATTCACTAGAGACAGTTTGGCTTTTTGTTGCTTGGTTTTCCAAGAGTGGGGAGTTACTTTATTTCTCTGTTTTTAAAGACTTTTTCCTCTCTCCCTTCCTCCGCAAGAAAACCCCCACAAACCACAGAGTGATAGCAATAAATGAGTACAAGAGCTCACCAAAGGATTGTGGTGGATTCTCTTTCACTGTCAACTCTTAAATCGTGATCAAAGAACTTCCTAGAAATGATGCTGTATTTTAGAGGGATTAATTTTGGGAAGTCCAGTGGCTGATTGAGCGGATAGCAGAGGTATATTCTGGTTTGCAAGCATTATTGCGTTGATAAGGAGGGAGGAGATGAAACATGGGAAGAGGGAGTATGCGGGGAGGGAGCCCTGAGCAGGGGGTGCACAAACACGACCTTGCTTTAACAGCATCTCAGTGGAAGAAAATCAAAATTTGAGCAGCAACAAGCTGGGAGAAAGCCCTTGCGAGTGCAAAGCAAGAAACAGGACATAAAGACAAGTTGGGGAAAACCAGGACCAGGATGAAATAAGGGAAGTGATGCGCTTTGCACCCGCTTGGGCCGGCGAGCGGTGGGCGGGGAGGGCACGCCATCTAGTGAGGGGCCACCGGGCAGGAGCCCTCCCGGGAGGGACCTGCGGCGGCGCGTTTAGATCCGCTGCCGGCACATGTTTGCGTGTTCAGGTGGTTTGGTTTGGGGTTGGGGATCTTTTTTTTTTTTTTTTTTTTTTGGGTGTGTGTGTGGCGCGGGGAGTGTCTTGTTTTGCAGCGTGGATGTCGTTCCTGGGGTGGAAACCACGGGGTGATGCTGGTCTCTGTGCTGGGACAGGGAAATTTACTTTCCCTCTAGTCTTCTGCAAAACGCAGGTGACCGTATCGGTTTTATCAGCTATTGGGTTATTGCTTAATTAAAACAAAACAAAAAACAACAGGTTTTAAAGGCTGTACCCCACTCCCTTGAAGTGCCCAAGTGCCAAGGACTTCAGTAAGAGTATCAAGCTTGGTGGTACAATATACTATATATCTCTTGACTGAGAGTATGTTCATATTCACAAAATTAAAATAAATACTATAGTACCCTGCTTACTCAAGGGAAATTACAGGGAAGAAAGCACAACCGAAATGCTAACATGATCAGATCTCCCCCCTCTATTTATTTCCATTCACTGCTACAGATCCTGTACGAGCCTGGCTAGTTGAGCTATTTTCAACATCAGATTTCTGTTGACCATAAATGTGTTAGGAGGTACAAATAAGGTTCTTCTGTTAATGCTTCCTCCCCCGTAATTTATTTTAATAGATTTTTTTGGGTTGACATCAGTCAATCCTTGAATTTGCAAGTCCAAAACCTAGATACCCAAAAGGATCTTATTTTCGGAGTGGGTACAAAGGATTTTCTGGGGAAAGAGATGACCCAAGCGGTTTAGGTACACCTCAAATTAAATCATAGTGAGTCACTAAGGAACCACAGTGTTATTTTAATCACAGAATTTGGATGGGTAACTCTGGTTGCAGAAGGTAAATCTAAAAATAGGGATGTGTGTGCTTTCCCCACAATGTCACTCTTGATTTTGAAGACTCACCCTAAGAACATGTTTTCTGCTGAAATGTGTCTTACAAAAGTGCATATGCAGTTCCCTGTGATAAGAGCACACAGGATTCAAAGGAGAGGATAAAAGTATTCTGCTTTTACAAGCATTGCATGCAGAGACTGTACAAGGACCATGGTGGAGCTGGTGTAATTATGACAGAGGAAGGTGAGAGCAGACCTTCATGAAGGCTACTAATGACTGAGTTTACGTAGCCTAAGCACAAAAAACCATCTAGTGAGGCGACGTTCATTGGAAAGATTAATGGTCGCTGTATTTCAACTCTACTTCCAGCAGTGCAAAGCAAGATACTGAAAAACTGGAGTGCAACAAGGACCCCATAAATCTTTCCTGTTTAGTCCTGCATATTAAGTAAGGGCTAGAGAAATGGGAAAGGTTGGGAGATAGGAAGGATGGAGAAGAAAAACCTGCTGATTTGCTTACTTCTTTGGGATATATTACCTGATTAAATCTGGGGAAAAAAAATCTTACAAGTCTGGAGTAGGCTGTAGAGGGATCCATGGGTTTTCTGCATAACAGGTTGTTAATTCCCATCTTAATTTAGCAAGACTCTTAAGACTTTTTTTAAAGAAAATTATTATTTTTGTTGCTCATCTCCCAGTTGTCCTTCAGCTCCTTGCAGAAGCTCTCCTTTGGATGGAGTGTGAAGGTCTCGCTTAACCAAGGATCTGAAAATGTGGTTAGAAAATACTAGGAAGGAACTTGGATGGCTCTCGGGCTGGAGCCAAGACAAAAGGAGGGGGAGGGAGAATCCGCAGCCACTCCCAACATGCACGGGAGACCTGACATCTTGAACTGCTGGCTGCAGCATTCACTGAGACATAAATCAGGCCATTCATGAAGGGGGCTGCTCTGCCAATATACATAAAGAGAAATACTAGACGGAAAGAGGCAAATCTGAATTAGATCCATCTCTTGCATAGCAGAAATCCTTTACGCCAGTTAGATGAGAGAAACTGATGTTTGAAAACCACAGAAGGTTTGGCAAGGGTAAAATTTTACATGCTAATGAGCCCCCAAAGAATTTTGACCTGTGAAGGATATTTAACTACTGAGAAAGATTTATATCCAATAATACACAAAAATGGAAGTCAGCACAGAATTCGGGGAATTAGAAACACACTACAAACATCCTCCTGCTCACATCAGAGTTGAGGAATAATTCAAGAAAATACCAGGAACGCTTTTCAATATATAAGCAGTGAGAAAAGCAAGATTCCTTAGCCAGGGAATCTGTACGGTATGATCTATCACTGTCTGCATTCAGTATGTATTTAAAAGCCTTATCACTACAGAATACTGTAATAGGTCCTTGCACAGAGAGACTGCTCTGGAGAACTTGTCATCTGCCCAGACACTGTCAAGTGTTTATGTGAGAGTGGCACAAGAGCCAAGCAATGCATTATTGAACGAGCACAGATTTCCAAAGCCTCAGGTTGATGAAACCACAAGATTATCCATCTGTTGCCCTACCGCTTTGCATATGTATTCACCCTTTAAATGACATTTCACCAAAATAGTTTGCAACAAAACTCCTATATTAATAATTTTAAGACCATGATTTCATTAAGTCAGAGGTTTTTCCAACCAGCTTTCTGCACACCTGTATTATCAGCTGATGTAAAAGAAGCTGAAGTTGTACCAATACATGTTGCCTATTATTTCTAATTAGTGAAGTCAGTTACCATTCCATCTGTGTATATTTGTGGACAATGCATACATTCACATCTGCAATAACAAATTATCACTACCTGTCACAAGGGAAACATAAGAAAAAAAACTTGAGAGTGAGAAAATGCTAGCAGAGATCACATAGAGATGCATCCAGAGAGGATGCAGAGGTGGAGGAGTCTCCATCCTTGGAGAAACTCCAACCCCGATGGGACATGGCCCTGGGAAAGTGATGCGGAGCAGGGGGCTGGACTACACGAGCTCCACAGGTACCTTTTCTGAAGTTTGAATTTGGCCTGTCCCTATGCCCTACACACCCACCAGACCGGCCAGGCACTCTGCTTGGTCATGGGCACCACTGTTTTGTTTCCCCTCTACATCAAGGCAAGAGAGTCCAAAAACCCCCATTTTTGTCTTTAGACTGTAAAAATAACTAGACATAATTAATCTAAATGTGTAATAAATATTTTTTAAAAGAGTGTCATTCCTGTTACATAACCAATTTATCTCAGCAGAACCAACACTGGATCCAGAAGTCAGTCCTTTGGGCAACCAGGACACGGGTAACTATGACCAAGTGCGCTTGCCAGCATCCACATTTAACATGCAAACTCAATGCCACAATTTTTCTGCTAGTTTGTTTTACCCCACTGCTGCACAACAGCCCTACTCACCCTAAATAAATCTATCTTTAAAGAAAATTTTTAAGGTAAAAGCTTAAAAGGAACAAGTTTGCTACATTTTAAGCCATTTATTTGATATTTGGCTTTAAGCAAAAAAAGGCAAAAGCTGCAACCCAACCTAGCTTATCTATTATTTTAAAAGCATCTCAAGGCAGGAGGTCGTTTCCAGCCATCTGTTGAAATACTTTGACACCAGAAAGTAGATCCAGTGTTTGCACATTCCCAAATCCTGTTTGAAAGCAGCCAGGAGACTACTTTAGTCAAGAGGCCGGTGCAACAGGACCTCCACATCTATTGGGTCTGGATCTTCTTTGCTATGCATTTCTGTAAGCGCCAGCCACAGCTGGGCCAAAACAAGCGCTGAAGCTTTCGAAAGAGCAGCAATACAAATTATGTTTGAGCTACACTGGTTATTTCCAAGGGACCAGACACGCACGGGACACCTTGCTGGTTCAGGCTCTGTCTGCCTTCCCACCTAGGCTGCCAAGGCTTCAGGAGGAGAGGTAACAATAAATCATTTAACAGCTTTTAATTGAAAAAGCATATTGTTGGGAAATGCCCAAGACTTAGAAGTCTGCTGTACGCTGAGACGGACTTTGTGAAGTATATCTGGATTGAAGAGGAATACGTACAGTTTTGCAAAATCAGGGGTGAAGGGCACAGCATGGCATAAAATAATCTCTGGAACCATTTCAGATGGATTTTCTTCCCTGACTTGGACAAAGCCCAAACACGGATCCTTCCTAAGGAGACTTATTTCTGATAGATGTCAACCTTTCCATTAGCTCCTTGTAGTAAGAGTACACTGTTCCCCACTTTCATACCTAATAGTTAGAAGGAATGGTTGAGCAGTTCATTGCACCAGGCAAGCAGTCAAGAGAATTTCTGCAAGAAAGAACATCTCTGAAACACCAGCCCCCAGTTTAAAGATTTGTCTGTCATTTGCCCTCTTCCACCCCAAACATTTCAGAACAGAACAGAATCATCTAGGTTGGAAAGGACCCTGGAGATCATCTAGTCCAACCGTTCTCCTAGTACAGTTCCTACCTACAGCATATCCTTAAGCTCCAAATCGACCCTACCCTTGAACCCCTCCAGGGATGGGGACTCCACCACCTCCCTGGGCAGCCCATTCCAATGCCCAACAGCCCCTTCTGGAAAGAAATGCTTCCTAATATCTAGTCTGAACTTTCCCTGGTGCAACTTGAGGCTGTTCCCTCTTGTCCTGTTGCTTTCTACTAGGCTAAAGAGACTCAAACCCAGCTCTCTGCAGCTTCCTTTCAGGCAGTTGTAGAGGGTGATGAGGTCTCCCCTCAGCCTCCTCTTCTCCAGACTAAACAATCCCAGTTCCCTTAGCCGCTCCTCATAGGACATGTGTTCCAGACCCTGCACCAGCTCCGTTGCCCTTCTCTGGACATGTTCGAGTAACTCAATGGCCTTTTTGTAGTGATGGGTCCAAAACCGAACACGGGAATCGAGGTGCGGCCTCACCAGCGCCAAGTACAGGGGCAAGATCCCTTCCCTGTCCCTGCTGGCCACACTGTTCCTGATACAAGCCAGGATGCCATGGGCCTTCTTGGCCACCTGAGTACACTGCTGGCTCCTGTTCAGTTACAATACTCAGCCTATCAGTGTCCAGCTCTGTGACTGGCATCTCATCTGAACAGTGACAAATTAACACTAAATAATCAAAAGCAACAGAAAAATAATGGGAGATATTAGATTTCAAAATGATACATTTATTTTAACTAAACGAAGGACACAAGCTCCAATTAACTTAAAACTTTATATGGCATTATGGCAAACACAGGACCAGTATGCTCAGAGCACAGACAAATATTTTTAGACTTAAATTTATAACAACACGGGCTGAAATTCTTCAACCGAAAAGCAGAACTTGGAATACATACAAAAACCAGAATATGGGATTCCTCTTAATGAAATATACCCAATAATTTGATATAAACAATTTAAAAATATTTAAATACATGCTGAAGTAGCTAAAGTTTAAATTATTAGCAAGGTACATAGATATAAAGTTACAAGAATTATTTTGGAGTTGTATAAAAGATGTTACTTTTTCTCCCAGACAAAGCCTACATAAGTGTAAGGTGTCATCCTGTCAAGAGAATATTCTCTACCTGCATGCAGTCCTGCTGACAAACTACCTCTTAAATCAGCATTCTGGTACATAAAACTTGCAAGCAGATTTATTCTCACAGCATGCAGTCAGTGATGAAAACCTCAGTAAAAACCATCTTTTGAGCTAATGTGAAATGGAAACAAATTTTTCAATAAAATAGCTCTTTTAACCTGCTTGTTTAGAAGGGGAAAAATGACATCCTGCTTTACTTCTCAACCCTACTGCTAAACTGTTTTTTTTAAAAGACTTTTTATATGTTTTACACTTTTTCCTCTGAATAGTTTATAATCAAAACCTGATCTTATTTGAATCTGAAACAACCGTAACGGTCTCACTGATTACCTAACTCTGAGCTTAAAGGCTTTGCCTGTGTAAGTCACAAGGTTACCAAGATCTCACACATCCTTTAATTATTTAAACAAATATTTTACATTTCCCGATTAAATATTCATTCAGGAATAAGTCTGACTGTACACTTGAAAGTCATCCTTTCTCTGAAAGTACTGCAGCTTCTGGGTTTTTTTGGTCAACATGGAAGACAACAAAGCATGTTATCTGAAGCTAGTCTGCAAGTCACCGAGGTGCTGGAGTTGTCTGTAGTGCCTGGACAGATCTGCTCAGGAAGGCTCAAACATGAGTAAATGTGAATCACCGAGGGCTTCCTTATCTTTTTAACCTTGCAGAACATGTGTTGTTCAAGTCCAGCTTCCTGGGTTTGCTTACTTTCAACATCAGAAGGAAGATATTACCCATTAAAATGCTTTGCTATGGTTGATGTGTACGTCCTTGAAACGCTTTACATGACAGGGGAAAAACTGACATTTGTGATTGCCATTTAAATGTATTTTATGGAATCTGTTAAAATTTCACAATATGCCAAATTTTAAACAAATCCAAGAGCTAAAAATGTTCAATAAATCTATTGATTATTTTAATCAGGACATTCTTCATTTAAAAAAATTAGCTTTTTTTGGCTCCCTTATTTAATCGACAGAAAATTTAAGTGAACAGTAAACACAGAAAAAGAACAGCAAAGTGTCTTAAACTCCCCAATAGTACAATCAGATAATTTACTGTAAGGACAGTTAAAGCTCTGTAAAACTTTAATCTTTGAAAATAAGCTTTTTCTGCTACTTCCATTTTAAAAATCACATGCATTCAAGTTTTCATATTCCATGGAAGGTGGCAGACAATTTTAGAGTATCTTTATCATGTTTCAGGAATGTCAAATAAGACACTCCTTTCAATCTGAAGAAATGCAATTGTAAAACATTATCATACTTCAAAGCCCATTAATTCTAATTGTAAATTACATAATGTAAAACAAGTTTTTAAATAGTTTTTTTTTAAAATTAGTTTCGCTGTTGCATTCTCATCCAAGATAAGTTTTGGACTAAAGAAGGACCTAGTGAAGTCCTGTCTTCAAAATCTACAAACTGACTTTCATGCTGAAATCTCCAAGTTAATTTCAATCTACAAGGAAGAGAACAGCCCCTTTGTTTAGGGACATATTAACTACAAAGATCATACTGATTTCAAATTTCAGCTTTGTCATAGCAATTTTACACTTCAGATACAATTACCGTAATTCTCAGGAGGATCTTACTGTAAGCAGCTTTCTTTGCAAACTGTACAGAATATGAACTCAATACTTGAATTACACACTGACCCTTTTTCTAGAATTGTACTGTACATCTTACTGTACATCTTGCTTTGGAAACAACTAAATACAATGGTCCATCATGCAAGCCATGAGATTGTCAAAACTTCTTTTGTTCCACTAACTTCAAATAAGTTTTTACAAATAATTTAGTCAATCTAGATAAATACTGAACATGGAATTATGTTGAAATATGCTTGGGAGTCAACATTTTCTACAAAAAATATGCAACTATGACTAAAAGCATTAAGTACTAACTGCCCACCTCTATCACTGTGTACAGCACCACTGTAAGATGTGCTCCCTATAGTGTACATAAGATCAAGAACGTTCATGTATTTTAGAATACTAGGTGCAAAATAAAATTAAAATAGAAAAACAAACCACAACCCTGCTGGTTCAAGTCACACTGTGTATTTCATAACAGATTTTAAGAGTGGAAAAGAGTGGAAAATTCAGGCTACCAGGAATTATGGAACATCCCAGTGTTGGCATTTTAATTTTTAAACTTAAAAAAATTACTATTGAGGACAGACGCTAATGAGTAAACCTTGGCCTACTGTCAGTATTTAATTACACAGTTAAAGACAGCAACTATAAGCAATTAATTAGAAAGCCACTGATGTAATCAAAGCACTGGCAATACCAGACATGACTTGCTGACTGCACAGTAAGCAAGGCTACGAGATGAAAGTATTTATGTACTTTGACTATACCTGGTTAGTGATTTTATACCTGAGATGAAAATTGAGAGGTAAGAGAACTAGTTATGGTGTAAATAATTACCAGATGAAACAAACATGCAAAAATAATTGCATTTGTAAAAAATATATGCAAAAAGATCACTCCCCTTACAGTTATTTTCATTTTGCTATTTAGACGAACACTTTAACTCACTTTACTGTGTGACAGATTGTGTTCTGAAACTGTTTTAAAGGCTCCTGTGATTCCAATGCTTTAGTAATTCATGGAATTTTGAGTAGAAGCAACATCATCTACTCCCTAGTCTTAAGAAATTTAAGGCACCCATAAGAAGCAAACTTCATGGCAAGTTTCCATTCTAGGGAAAAATAAACCTGATTCTCCCTTCAAAAGAAAAAAAAAAAATAATGAATTCATAAAAGTAATTAGAATGCCACATTCTCTGTCAGTGAGGCAACAGCTTAGTGATACTTAGGTTAAATAAAACTCAATTTAAGGAGCTACTACAGAAGCCACAGAATCTTCACTAACAGGTTACAAAATGTGTAATATTGTGACAGAAGGGAAAATTTGTATTAAATTCTGAAGAAGCTAAAAGGTAGAGGCAGAGCAAGGCTGGGCCTCACATAATGATGAAAGAAAATAAATGAGAAACATTTTTCCATGATAGATACACTTAATTTATACAGCAAACTTGCAGGTTTAATGGATCACTGTACCACAACAATGAGTGCAAATACATGATTTTGTGGGCAGAAGCACTGCTAAAGAAGCATATTTTGTTTTCATCTGTATGGAATGAGAGTAAATTACTTCTCTGATGAACGGAAATTTCATTCCATATTGTCAGAAAACATATCTACGATTTATTACTAGAATCAGCTCAAAACACTTCCCATAATCACAAAGCTCAAGTAATATGTAGCTATTAGACACAGAGAGATATACAAGGTTTTGGTTACAGTTAGAATTAGCTTCAGATTCTGAAGCTTAATTCTTTACTTCCACAGCTTCTTTATCATGCTTTTCCTTTGCTTTCTCTTTTTCTTCCAGTTTTTCTTCTTTTTGAAGCAGTGCCATAATCTCAGCAACCTGACTGGTGCCAATATCAACATCTTCTTTGTCAATCAGTTCTACTACCTACATAAAATGAAATTGAGACAGCATTTACTTTTTACACGATTCAGGCACTTTCATATAATAAATTTTGTTAAGACAAAAAAAAAAAGTTCTCACGTTTAAGAAAAACAGCATTTTTTCTTATACGAAACACAAATTCAAAGCACAATCAGTGCCTCAAACATATCCAGAGTATTAAAAAAAAGCTAAAACTTATGATCTACAACTTTTGACCTCAGAACAAAGATTCACATTTTAAAACATAAGTAAAACACACCCATTTATTATCTGTTCCAATGGAAAGCTCAGATTCGGTACTTGCTGAAATGGTATTTAAGACAATACTTAATTTATAGGCTTAATTTTATCAAAAAGACCTACTGTACTAAATAGGCACAAATTTACAAAAACTTCTAAATAGAGGGGAGGAAGCCTTTCAGAAAACAAAATAAAAAAATATTTTAGCAGGTGATTCCAAATTCCTTTATATAGCTTTTTGTACAAATGTATTCTTGGCATAGCTCCTCAAGTTTCTAGAATTATTCTGCATTATATGCAGAATTCAGAGGTACATTTTACCTGTGTTGCTAAATGTACAATGTCTGTTTAGAGCAACAGGGAAGGTAATCACCACTGGGACAACATCAGTAGAGAGGAAAAATGTGTTTCAAAAGGCTGATACCGTATTTTCAGCCATAGTTTAAGTGCTATTTCTGTACTAAGTAGGAAAATTACTTGCAAGGAAGTAAGTTTCAGGACATCTCTAAATTTACCAAGTAAAAAAGAAATAAGAAAATCAAGGAGCAATGCAGGGAAAACCTGAGAATGTTCTGCAAAATGAGAAAACAGGCCAAACTGGGCCAAGAACATAGGTCATTTACAATGGACCTAAGGGACAACTGATGGTCTGATGTCTTTCAAGCACAGGAAATACAGGTCTCAGTTAAATATCTAATGTATACAAGTAGACAAGAGAAGCCATTATCTTGTGTTAACATAAAGTGTATCTATACACATTATGTCAAGACTTTGGCTAATAATAATATTTCTAAAGTAGTTGTTCTAACGCTCCTTCCCATCCTCCCTCCCATTCATAAGCAGCACAACAAAATTACCATATTTTACAAAACTTGACATAGGCATACAGGAAAACCTACAACTCTAAAAGTCAACATGAGTAACAGACACAGGATAAAGACTTTTTCCCCCCCTCTGACAAAAACACCATACAAATTTTGAAGATGCTAATATGTATTATAAGATCTATTTGCAACACATTATCAAAAACCTCACTGGCTTCAAGTAAAGACTCTTGCAAAAGACAGAAATATGAATTTAACCTGAAACAGGTCTAACATTTGAAGGATGCCTAGCCTTATTTTCTTTAAGTAGTCTATAGACTTACCTTAACAACATTATCTATATCAATTTTGCCATCCTTGTTTTCATCTAGTGCCTCTGCAATCCTAGTTAGCTTCTCCTCTGGAATCTTCTGAATTTGTTTCATTGCATTAATTAGCTCAGCAATACTGATGAGATTCTCCCTGAAGAGGAAGCACAATCTGTGCATGGCAAGCAGTTACTCCAAAGGAGTACAGTTGACAAAATATAGTACTGAAAGTCACTACATTGCAGGTCATTTGTAAAAGCATTAAAAACTATTTATTTATAATCCTGAACAGAATGCAAAAAGCAGAAATGAGTTGTTGATCAGCAAGCAGATTTCAAATTAATATCTTACCATTGATTATCAAGCTTTTGGTTTTCATGTGCTTTATTTCACGAATACAGGTATCCAGTAGCATTTGAAATAAATTTTAACACAGTTTTTGTGCTTCCCAAACTGTGTATCTAATGCCCTTGGCCCCCCGGCCCAATTTGCCAAAGATGCAGTGCCATGCACCTGTCATCCTTTCAGATTTAGAGAGGCTGGCCTACACAAAATTAATAAAAGTCACAGGAAAACAAAAGCTGGGAACTAATTGCTTTAGCAATTTAGCTGTTTTGTTAAAACAGGCTTCACTGCAGATATCAAGGAAGAGGCTTTGTAGAAGTAAGGACTAAACTTGGCATTGTGACTAGCAGATTTCAGATGTTTCCACTGTCTGCTTACTGATCTCAAAGCTGAAGTTGTCTGTCTTTTGCAGCCTAAAGCCTCTGCTTGCCTATGTAGTTTTGTTAGTTTGAAGAACCATCTTCCAGCACAGGTCAAGCTGAAATGCAGGAGACAGTGAATCCAACAAATACTAAACAGAAGGGCTTTACCAGTGTAGTCCCAGCTCCACATCTGGCCCTAACCTCTGGGCAGACTGACTTTTATTCAAGGAGCATTTCTCAAGCTGCCACTACATGTCCTGGACTTGTGTTATTTCTATAACTCTTGATGCACCAACTTGAAAGTTAAAAAACAAGCCTTTGACAATTAAGCAATATTTAAACTAGTAACTTTCAGCCATACGTAATCACCCACAAAATTATCCACAAAACCATCCATTGCATAAAGCATAATTACATTCAGTACAAGCAGATTCTATATTGTATTTTTAATTTAGAAATCCGGATGGCTTTGATCAACAATTCTCTATAGCACCATTTGTATGGCCACCTTAATCTTATTACACAAAATTTGAAACAAATGACTGTTTGCCCTGGGGGCTGGAAAAACGAAGTTCAGAAGCAACAAAAGCAGAATCTTTATTTCTGTTTAGGTTATGCTCTATGGGAGCTGGGAAGTTCTCTTAATGAATCACACAAAATGGTGCAATCATAAACTACATTAATACAGCATTCATAACCAGAAACTGTGAGAATTACAGCCACAGTTTTTAGGTATTTCAGTGCCTGTAATATGCAACATATGGCAGTTCAACATACAATTGCCTGAAAGACTCTCCAGCAACATTAAGAGCTGGAGAAGCATTGATAAATTAATTTGCAAGGAAACTATCACGGAAGATCTTTTTTTTTAAAAAAATCTGCAATTGTCTTACAGTTGAAAAAAAGCAAATTTTCTGCAAGGGACCAGGTAAAATTATCTCCTTACTTCCATTAGACCATTTCTCTCCAGAGACAGAATAGACGTTATTGCAATTTTTTTCCTCACTGACACCTTCAGTACTAAAGAACAAGCACGAATATGCTTACCATGCTGTTGCACACCTTTTCAATCGATGACACAGGGTGAACCTACTGCGTGAGGAGCATGAGTAAAGGCCACAATTTCACCTGCACCATCGTTAGTGCTACAGGCTTGAATAAGATGGTAAGATACTGCTTTGACTTTCAGAACCCTACCAGGACTCCTCAGCATGTGGGAAATTATATAGGCTTTTCTCCTTCCTCATTTCAACCATATTTAACACACCTTAGAAGGAGAAAGTCTACAGACAATTCTGACAATTTTAAAAATAAATTATCTTAACATGCTAAACAACAATTTATTTGCTAAATCTTTTCTAATCACACATCAGACAAAACAAGACTGATGATGAACAGTTAGAGACACATTCAGTGCTCTCAAGTCACTTACCCAGCAGGACTATCACCACCATCCAGCTTTATATCCACTGCCTTTTGATTTGTCTCCAATTCATTAATAATTTTGTCTATCCGACCAATCATTCGGTTCACCCTCTTGGTCAACCGCTTGCTTGCCTTTGACTCTTCCACTGACTCTTCCTGGCCGGTTTTAGAGAGCTCTTTTATCTCTTGCAAATCCTAAAAGAAAAGGTCAAGAGAGAGAAAAGCTTTTGTCGGTGTGAATGCTCAACAACAGACAGTACTGATTTCAACTAGCATTTCAAGACAGGAGCATTAGCAAACAAAATTCAAATGTATAAACTTAAAAAGGCAAACTGGAATATAGAACAATAAATATTAACACTTCTGCCTTTTTCATGCACCCCTTAAATGTGATTTTCGACATCTTTCATAACATTGGTAAGATTCATTTGACTCAACTTGGAAGTATTTGCAACACTGACATCTATGCTTGGTAAGAATGAACTGCAGCATGGAGCAGTTAACACCTGTTAGTCTAGTCACCCTGGGAATAAGACCAGGATCAGGATTCACATCTGGTGGGAACTACTCCAATGATTTTAACTAGGCTTTATAGACACGTTACACAAATGAGGCTCTGCATTGTCCCATACAAAGTTGATTCACCCAACTACCAACTACAGGCTAACAGACATGCAAGCAAGATAATATTTAAATTTGTGGAACATCTGCTAAAATGAAACATGAACAGAAATAAAAAAAGAACTTCCATGCCCCATTCTTCACCTCACTATACTCCTGGATATCACCCTTCAACTCCTCGAGCTCCTCCTTCTCCTTTGTTAGTGATTTTTTCTGTTCCTGCAGCTTGGTGCAAGCATCACTCAGCATGTCAATCTCCTCCTTAGTGATTTCCTCGCCCTGTAACAGAAAATATATACAAATTAGTAAGACACATTTGTGATTTTCCTCAACAATTTTGTGTCTTTTACCAGACAAGACAGTTATTATTTTTCCACGTTCAGAGTTAATAATTGTCATAGCCATTTTGAGTCTAATGCAAAGATCTGAAATGCTAAGGCAATTAATTAGTCTGCTATGGTACGTATTTTTTAAGTCCACTAGTAAAGCTAAGATGATTCATTATACAGATTTTGGCTATTTGAAATTCTGTACTTAATTGTCTCATTGAATAATGTTTTACTTCCTTCTTTCCTGGGTGAAAAATCCAAACAACTGAGAAACACTATGTACAGGAAAGATAAAAATGCAGAGCAAATTTCAGGAAGTTGAGCTGGAGCAAAGTTATCTTCAACAACCTTGATGAGAATGAAGACGAACATCCACAGTTTGTGAAGTTTACCTGTCTCTTGAAAAGCTGAGCCTAAAAATCTAACTTCCAACTGAATACTTAAAGACTTCAAGATGGTTCACTAAAAATTCTGAAATCCCTTAATACTAGCTACAGTTAGTATATTAATCTTACCCAGACACCAGCTTTTATTTTTAATGGCTAAACTCTGAACAGCCACGTAAGTATAGTAGAGAAAGACATGTGCTGCAAACAAGGCTGCCAGAAACACAGAGCAGAACGATGATATACTTCCAAGAAACGACTACAGAGCAGTTCACCAACTAGGCATCGAGCCCCTTCACCGACTCTGAAAGAGTTTCAGAGTACTGTTAAAACATAGGTATCAACCTCACTTCTGATTTTAATACAGTATCTATAGTTCACCTTGGGGGAAAAAAAAAAAAAAGCAACTCAGTTTGAAAATAAATTCTTCTGCATCAAATAAAATCAGTCTTCTTCAAGAAACTGGCAGTCTTACATTTCTCCTCTAAGGGGCAAGAATGTTTTCCATGGTGTTTAAAATCTTTGGAAGCATCTTTAGTGGACAGGCCAGACTGTAACCTCAGTTAAGAAATGTCACGTTATTTTTACAACCTGTTTTCTCCTATCAGTTAGGGCTGTTGAAGAAGCAGCCTGTGGCACGGTGTCATACATTCTAGCGGTGCTGGTGGCATGGCAGGCCACAATGCAAATGCTGCGCCACATGTGGCCCTGTAGGCTAGCTGCAACATCACACATCCTTGGTGTTGCCAAAGGAGATCACCCCAGCCTTGCCTGCCTCCCTCCCACAGCATTCCTCACGGCTGCACTACCATGCACCCAGCTACGCAGTCAGCCGAGTCAGGTAGCTCATCACACAACAATGCATGATTTCAACGTGGATTAGTTCCATTTTGTTATTACCACTAAAACCTTCTTGGCAGCATTCTAAAGTAAACAATGTTATAATAATGGCAGGTAGATAATGATGCTGTCCAGGAAAATTTTTTCTACTTAAAACAGCCATTTTAAATTATTGTTGTTATTCTGCAAAGTAACACTGGGACTGAGAAAAATCCTGACATCAAATTTCAGGAATAAAGTGCTCAACTACAAAAAACCCCTCAAGGTACAACTGACACATGAAAAAGCAGCACACGAGAGATGAAAGCAGGGACAGGTGACCCAGGAGGAATACAGAGACACTGTCTCAGCAGACATGGATGTGTTCAGGATAGCCAAAGCCCACCTGGAGTTAAATCTGGTAAAGGGTGTGAAGGGCAGCAAGAAGGGCTTCTACAAGTACACCAGGAGCAAAAGGACAAGAGAAAATGTGGGTCTGCTGCTGAATGGGACAAGGAATCTGCTGGAAAAGGACATGGAAAAGGCAGAGGTGGTCAATGTCTTCCTCAGTCTTTACTGATAAGACTGACCTTCAGGAATCCCAGGTCTTTGAGACCAAGGGGGAAGTCTGGAGTAAGGAAGATCTCCCATGAATGGAGGAGGATCAGGTTAGAGAACACAAACAAACTGAACACACACAGTCCATGAGACTTAATGGGATACAACCACAAGTGCTGAGGTGATATCATTGAGAGGCCACTCTCCATTATCTTTGGAAGGACATGGTCATCAGGGAAGATTCTCGAGGACTGGAAAAAAGCAGATATCACTCCTATCTTCAATAAGGGCAAGGAAGAGAATCTAGAAGCTACAGGCCAGCCAGCTAGCAAATGATTAAAACCAGCACACTCTGACTGTAACAAAGCATGCTAATCCTAGAAATTAACCTATTACTTTAACGGTGGTATAAATTACATTCAACAACATACTGGAGAAATAGTGAAAGATGCTACAAAGTTTTTATAGTACATAAACTGCCCATATCAGTTTAGAAGAGGAAGTCAATACAAATCTAGTACAATCTAGTCCAAAGCCAGTTCCTTACTTAAGCCTTTGGTCTCCGCTACACCCCTCAAAAGAAGGGAACACTCATCTTTACCTACTTGTGCCTTCTCCCTCCCCATGTGTTAGTTATACACAGATTAACTAACACAGATCCATTATGACTACAGCCAGTGCAAATGCCTACTCAAAAATAGGCATATTAGTTTCAGTAACACAGATAGCTGAAGGTGATACTCACAGATGTTTTGTGTTGATTTCGATTTCTTCATTGGTGCTTAAGAATGTGCAATCTACTAATTAGCTGGTTTTAGTTTACAGAATGTGGTGAGAGGGTTAAAACTGAAGGACAGCCAGGCAACTTACCACCCTTACATGAACATTTTGAATCTTTACATTAAGAATTATAAAAATGTACAGTTATGCAGATTACCTTAATGCCTTCCAATACTGGTGCTGTATCTTTCAGTGTCTCTGAGTGAACAGCGATATCTGCCCTTGCCAGTTCTTGTTCAGTATCCATAGCCGCCTGACTTTTTTTAACTTGCAGAGCAGCTGCTTCAAGATCTACTGTTGATTCCACCTCCTAGATTTGAAGACCGATAAAGTTTTAATTAGAACAAAGATAACATTATCTGTATTAGCATTAGTAAAGAATGGCAACTGTTTCTATTTTGAGAAGTCAAAGTTGACACAGACATTTTTATGAGAAGATAATGTTAAAACACTGCAACATAATGAGTGGTTTCACATAAAAAGCCCACTTGCACTTAATGAACTATGCCCATGAGCTCCTGTGGCTTAATTCACCAGTAAAGCATGTCAGCAGCTTTTGATCAGCAGCTTTTATAGTCAAGTACTATACAGTGACATTATCAGGTTAATGACAAATAGAAAGAGCCAAAGATAAGAACATTTAAAGTACAGGGTTGGGAAAATCAAAAACCAATTAAAACCACCACCTTTGCTAGAGGAATAAAAGGCTTCTCTTATTGCTCTAATTAAGAGGAAAAAGAAATCAAAGATATGTAAGACTGAGACCATCTTTTTTGTTTCACACTTGAACCCTTCTGTGTTGCAGTCTATTTTAATATTCTCCCACATCTTCCACGTGTGGATTTAAAGTCAGTTTCTTACAGGCAACACTCAGAGCAGAGGCAGTAACCCATAACATGCTAATTTTTATATCACTGACATTTATTTCTCAGTAGTTGAGAGCAGAATTTACCGTGGCTGCAACTTGAAGGGTTTCTTTGGCTTTCTCTGCAGCTTCAGACAATCTTTCCATCTCTTTTTCTTCATTTTCTTTTCTGATGGCTTCCTCTTCCTGAAGTGTTGCTTCCAGTCGTGCTTTGTTATCTACTTTTTCACCTTCAACTTCAGCCACTTTGACTTGAGCCTCTTTGGCCTAAAAATAACGTAAGAAGTCTATTAAGGTCTACATATGTGCGTGCATATGTATGTCCACATAATGTAAGAAGTTTATATATCCTTATTGAGGTAGGTAGTACAGGTATGCTAATTAATATAGTTAAACCCCTATTTTTGCATTTCTCAGAAAGAGATGATAGTCTTTTTTTTGAAAGTGAGAACTTTGCACCCTGAAGTCATACTTTCTTCATGCTCTTTCTCTCAAGACCACCGATAATCTACTCATATTATTTCTCTCTCTACAACATCAACATTATCATGTATTAATGTTTTTATATTGCCCAGAGCATAGATTGTTTATATAAGTAAAAAGTGTTTTCCAAGTCTTCTTATGCTATTACTGTCTACCATCATACAATGAAATATTGCCTTTTTATTTGCTTTATTCTCAGACACCTCCACATATTAGCCAACTTCTGTGTTTGAAGGTCACTTAAATAAACCTATCCCTGGTTTAGCTTTTCAAGGAAAGAAAGGAACCATGAAGAACATCTACTTCTCTGAACTGATTTTCAGTGAAACTGAAAGCTGGTTACAGACTATGGATATCAATACTTACAACACTCTCTGGTAGTGTCTGAAGTGTTGTTTTGAGTTGATCAGCTGGAGAAAGGGTATCTGGAAGGTACATGGCTCTGGATAAAATAAGCAATGAAGTAGGGATTTCCTGGTTCAGGTGCAGATCTAACCACTATAAAATGCAATACATAAAACAAATTTTCAACTTTTGGATTTTTTTCTTTTTACAGATCAAGTCAAGCATAAACAGAAAAGTACATATTAATTTTTTTACCACTACTTATCAGTCAATATTGTAGCATAGGAACTACAAGCTATAAGCAGCTAAGAATTACAGCAGTTGCACTGAAATATATGAAGTAGTACTTTGTTTGAAGAAGTATTTCAAGAAGTAATTGAATGGGTATTTGCAAAAGTGTGTTTCACATGCACCTTCCTCTAAACTAGGCAACATCAAAAGATAAACTGACCTACTTGCAGAAAAGTTCTTTTCAGAGTAATACATATAATTAACAAGACGAACTGCCAAAATCACAAACATATTCTGGATATGTTTAAGTCTAAGTATCTATTTGCATCATCAGAACATCATGCTCAGTCAAAAGCAGGAAACCCACTGCTACTACATATTTTAAAAAGCTTGTTAAGAAGACTGCTTTAGCCAAGCCTTTAATGAGAACAGAAGCAAAATGACTTATCAGAATCATACAAAAATCAGAGCTAGCAACTGAAGTTAGGTTTGTGTATTCAGTCTTGCAAAAACATACCTGTTTAAGCTGTTCCTTGAGACGCTCTTCTGTCACACCAAGAGCTCTCATACCTCTGGCACGACAAGCTGCCTGCAGTTCTTTAACAGTCAGGCTATCAACTCCTTCTTCAGCGATCAGCTGCACAAAGCACAAAATAAACTTTAATATGCAACAGCTCAAAACTGAAGAAGCATCATCAATGCATACCCAAAGTCCTTATTTTTACAACAGCCACTAGAGGCTGCTGTGATAACACAAAACAGACTTTGCTTTTTAAACAGTGAACATCATACTGTAGTCTGAACAGTTTCATAATGGCAATGTCAATCTCTCTCTAAATTAATATTTCTATCGCCTCCCTTACAAATTACAGTTTCATAGAAATGCTTTTCTTTGCAACATAATTACTTTCATTGCAATTAACGGTAGATGAAAAAAGGTCAGCTTTTCTTTACAAATAAGGACATTTCTGATTCTAAGCTCTTCAAGCCTCTTCTAAGTTAGCTTAAAAATAATTTAAAAAATTGTAAACAAAATAATTTAAAAAATTGTAAACAAAATAATTTAAAAAATTGTAAACAAAATAATTTAAAAAATTGTAAACAAAATAATTTAAAAAATTGTAAACAAAATAATTTAAAAAATTGTAAACAAAATAATTTTAAAAATTGTAAACAAAATAATTTTAAAAATTGTAAACAAAATAATTTTAAAAATTGTAAACAAAATAATTTTAAAAATTGTAAACAAAATAATTTTAAAAATTGTAAACAAAATAATTTTAAAAATTGTAAACAAAATAATTTTAAAAATTGTAAACAAAATAATTTTAAAAATTGTAAACAAAATAATTTTAAAAATTGTAAACAAAATAATTTTAAAAATTTAAACAAAATAATTTTAAAAATTTAAACAAAATAATTTTAAAAATTTAAACAAAATAATTTTAAAAATTTAAACAAAATAGGAAGATGCCTGGAAAGACGCATATATATCCACACAGACTCATTACTCTTACATGTCAGAATTATTAACCTGTGTATATTTAGAATGACTCACTTTGTCATCTGCTTTTATGCTTCTCAACCTCATAGTCAGCTGGAAGCGGAGAAAGTTATTTGTCCCAATTGACTGAAGTTCCAATAATTTACAAAGTGCCACCAACTGAGGTCTGGTTAGATTGTCCAGAGTCAACTCATCTTCAAACAGTTTAGAGAACCTTAAGATCTCCTCATTACTAGGTCTTTCACCAGTTTCCCTTATCTGTAAGAAAAAACAAACACACATAAAGCTTTGCAAGGCAAATGTTATGGTGGGGCATTATTCTGAAGAAAAATATTCTTCTGATTTATCAAGTACTTTGCATCAATTCTGGGATAGGAACTAGGCCAAAAGGAAGATATGAAAGAAATTTAATAAAAAACAAGTTATTCACTATAAAAGGCAAGTGAATTGATGGTGTTGATAGTTTAATCTTAAGTATATTATGCAATGTTGTTGGAAACTAACAAAACTGGAACTTAGACCTGCTCATTAGTGTACAGATGCATCTGAGTTGGCACTGCCATGAGACACCTCAAAAAAACCAAACAACAGAGCAAATAAATAGTCGCTACAGAAGTCACACTGGCAAGTATTCTTTCTGGTACCACACTTACTAAACATAAAATCACATCAAAAGCATCACCCTGTGAAGATAAAGTGAGAAGTATGTCCAGTAACAAAAATCTTACAACAGTGGTGTCACTATGAAACACAGATTTGGACATTTACCTACCTACATGCTTTCTACAACTACATTTGTCACAATGATGTTTTGCTTCCAGTTCCTAGCTGTTCTGTGGCATCTCAATGCAAATGCACTTAAACTTGAAGCTATTACAAAGTATAAACCACTATTTGGGAAAGGACTCTGCATGCTCCTTGATGGAAGGTTTTATGTAACTGCTTTTACAAATGCAAAGCTAAGCTTTTAAGTTATGTGTTGCCAAATGGCACTTTATAGTAATTAAATCCAAATACTGGAAGCAGAATTAGCAGTTCAAAGTAGAAAAAAAATCACTCAGTCTCATCAGGTCATAGTAAAACATCACCTGTATAAATGTTGATTTTTCTATTTTAAGTGTATCATCAAGGGCTTATTAGTGATATTACTGAATCCAAACCCTACAGAATTTAACAATGAAGTACTCTCAGTCACTTGACACCTTCAGTCTAAACAGTAAGTACATAGATATCCAAAAAACACTTTTCCTAACCCCTCTACATGTTTTTAAGCCTTGTAAAGGAAACAAAGTGACATCAAGTACAGTCTGAAAACCTAACATTACCTATACAGCCTGATTTATTATGCCTACCTGTTTTACTTGTCAACTCAAACCTTTTAGTGAACAGTTACTGCATAGAGGAAAAGATAAAAATTTGGAATACAAGATGGTCTTGAGCCCATTAACCTCCAGGATACTTGGTTTCTTTGCAACATAACCCAGAGAAATAAAGTTCAAAGGCCTTACTGTTCCACTTCACCACCTCCTTCATTACAGGAGACAAACCAGAACTTTAAACAATCCAGAAAGTATTTTCTTCCTTGTTTCAAGTTGAATTTTGGCAGAGCCAAACATATGTTTCTTGAGTACAAGCTGAAACTTTCTAGTACATCACTAACTACAAAGCGACACAGATAAACTCTGTAATTTTGCAGCAAACATCTTAAGCCTATCATCAATGGTTCTTGCCGAATCACACTTCACTGCAGAAGCAGCTATAAAAGAACAGCAAAAAGGTGGGAAATATTTAAGCTGCTTCTTCCTCTGTTATTTATTATCTAGTACAGTGTCTCCATGGCACAAATGAGAAATATATAGCTGTAAAAAGCACACCCACACATAAGAAATGTCGGGCTTGAAACTTTTTAGTCATCAAAAGAACTTGGGACTTCCTCCAGCAAATGTGGAGTGATACGTCATTTGTTTCCACAGAAATTAACTGCCAATTGTAAATTCTCAGCAGCAGTTCTTTCAGAAGAAAATTAAATGTTCCAAGCATGAAGCATAGCAGTGGCATGCTCCCAGAGTCTGCAGCAATAGTGCTTCCGCTACTAACTGCTGTAACTAACCATTGAAAATATTCTGCAGATGAAAAAGAACAGAAACAGATGATTGCATATAAGCTTCAAAGTACACGGACTTTGCAAGCAGATACCAACTGGCAAAACTTGCCAGTCTCATTATCTGAGGTAACCTATGCAGCACTATCAACATGATCTTATTACCCCACCCTTTAAAACTTTATTCTCAGCTCTGACAAGCAGAAAACAGTCAAACTAGCTGACAGGACTTGTAGAGCCCAGGTCTGAAATCCCCAGGATTATGAGCCTTTTTCTGTGCAAATACATACTCTCACCAAAGGAGTGTACTACATGCTTACTTTCAACAAAGCACCTGGGGCTGGCTGATAGCTCAATCTCTTATTCAACAGTCCCACAATTAAAAGAAATCACAAATGTGAGCAGCCTGAGATAAATCCTATCCTGAGAAGATTTAAGAAGATATTTTCCATCCCTCCAGGGAATATCTTACAGCTTTACCTAGAACTTGGTGAAAGGAAACACCCTCAAACCTAAAGGCCATCAACATAGGAGGCAGATATTTGACACTTAGTCTCTATGTCAGCAATTGTTTGTGAATAGAAAAATTTTGCACCAAACACAGAACTCCCAAAGCCCCAGATTATACCACATTCTAGTCAGCATCCAAAAGGATTTCACCAGTATACCAACTGTGCATTTAAAAACTGTTTTTATAAGCAGGATTAAATTTGACAAAAAAAATTTTACTTTTCCCCCATGTTAGTCAATTAGGACAGAACTCTTTTCACCCATTTTTTATACCTGATGTTCAAAAGAAAGAGTTTGAAAACTACATGAATAATCGCTGAACACATAATTTGTTAGAATTAACTTATTAACAAAATCAGAGAACAAGAAGTGAATGAGCAGAAATATACTGCTTCTAGAATATGAGTGAAAGTACCAGCTAGAATACCAAAGCTAAGAACATTAAAACTTCAGCACACTTAAGTATTACTCACAAAAAATAAATTTATCCTAAAAAAACTATTACATCCTGCTTCTTCAAATCTAACAGAAAAGGTATCTGATCATTACCATAAACCAAACAAAATAAGCTATTTTTTCGGTTGAAAGAGAAAATTTTCTTTTTTTATTTTTTACCTTTTGAAAGAATGTTGAAAAATCTTTTGTAACATTTCCTTTGGCTGCTTTATTTTTTAAGGCCATCTCCTCAATTGTGTCTTGAAGGAATTTAGCCAATTCAAGCTTTACTCTCAATTCTTTCTTCAATCTTTCCTCCTGTTAAAAAAACACATTTGGTTTTAAAAGTTCTTTCCAGGAATATGCATGCTAAACACCACTGCTGCCCTCAGTCAAGTTATGTGGAGTACTTCTGAACTTATGCTGTAACACGCACATCGCAAGAGACATTCACTCTTACCAAAGATCCCTGAATCACACTGAAAAATAGGTTGATGGTCTCAAAGCTCCATGAAGCATGAGATGCAATGGCAACAGTGAAGTGGCCTCACCTGCCAAAACTAACATGCACCCCCTGAATTAGTAACAAAAAAAAAAACAAAAACAAACACCACCACGAAACCAGCTGGTTTGGGTAATGCCTAACTCCTGTATCCAGCACAGAAACCTTTACACTACATCTCATCCAAACAAAGAGGAATTTATCACGGAACTGGAAATTAATGGTTACTTAGATCCAAGTATACAGTCGTGATTGATTATATCTGTAACTGACTGGGAGCTCACCTCATGTAAATCTTTTGTGCTCTAAAAGTGAAAACTTGGGGGGCTTTTTGTTGTGTCTTTATAAAGCTCTAAACAATTCCAAGAAAATTTAACTAAAAGCTTTAAACAAAACAATGCATAAGAAGCTATTTTAAATATTAAGTATACATACAAAAAACCTTGCATCATGAGTAAGAACTACAAATGTTAAAACAAAGTGTGCCTATTTTAACAAACTAGAAAAATAAAGTTTCATTGCTTTAATTTTTGCTTTGTACAAGTCATGCAAATGAGATGAGAATAGCAAAAAAGACAAGAGAAGCTTGCAGCCCTCATAGCTAAGCACCTCAACATATAAAAAGGAAACCAGGATGGCACTGGTTCATTATTATATGTTAACAGTAAGATCATCAAAACAACACAAAGAAAGTAAAAGCATTCCCTTAATACTAAAAAAAAAGAAATCTGATTCTTTTTTCCAATTTCTTTCTTTACCAAGGAAAGTTCTAATTTTTTCAAAGCATATTATTGGATTATAAGTTCAGATCTGCTTACCTTTTTAGACTTTGTCTCAAATGTAGAGGGAAGCATATTAGGGAACAACTTAAGAGCTACTGGAAGCAAAAATTCCATAAATGGGACAACAAGAAAAACTAGGAAAGGGACCAAGCGGAAAAGATCGGCACATATTCGAAGAAACTGGAAAGAAAAAAATATTGATAAGCAAATTTTTTATTTACTTTAAAAAATACTTGCTATGATCATCCACATTATCACTTAAGCTCACATATATATATATATTTGCTACAAAGGAAATTTAAAATAACACAGAAAAGGATGTGACAAAGTCAGGTTTTAGTATCTTTTTCTTCAAGTTGCTATATACTAGAGTGCCAGAGTTTCACCAGTTTTCAACACTATAGAAAGTATTTCAAAAGCCTCACTGTGTCTCAATAGGATTATTCAACAAGTATCTCATTTAAACCTCTTAAAAGCACCTGAAAACAGGAGGTGGTCATTTGTTGTCGTTAAAGCTGCTTAACTTCTTTTATTCATCTTTATTTGTGCTCCACCACTTCTTACATGCATGAGCTCCTATGGACTAAGTAATCAAGAATAAAATGGAAGATCCCTCCCCCTCTGCCTTATAACAATTGTAATGTACATTTAAATCCAGGGTAATGAGCCCAGCTTGGTAGATTCTCTTTTTTTAAATCACTGCTTTTCTAGAAAAGTAATCCTCTGAAGCAGGCCGATGCATCAGTTACCAAATTTTGAACTGCATAAAATAAATAGTCCTTCTGATTTCTGCACACCCACAAATGTATATACTAGGCTGTACAGTCTACAATCAAATCCTTCAGTACTTGTAGGAAGCTTAATAATTTGGTTTATATTGGGGAGTGCAGATCTTGCTTGACTCTACTTCATTTTACAAAGCAAATAACCAGTTACCGGGAATACTGTCAGTTCCTAAACCAGGACTGAAGGTCAGATGTACACTAGGACTGCTTTGCTAGAATATAAAATGAGTAAAACTTCAACCATAATTTTCTTAGCATAAAATGAGCCAAAATCTTAAATACTGTTTGAGGAATGCACAAACTACACAAATCCAGAGTTTGACATTTTTCTTTGTATATAAAAAACTCAGTTTCTCAGAAGGTATGCTTTGGTCCATTGTTTACAGACTCAAAGATATTTCCATTCATTCCAACAATAGAAGATAAACGACTACCAGGGAGTTCAAAAAGATGTAAGAAAGTTTGAAAGAAAATTTTAAAAATCAGAAGAACATTTTCCCTAAAAAAACCCTCAAGAATTTCTATGGAGTGCAGTACAGAGTTCCTAGCCAAGGTCTATTTTTAGACAGCACATGCAAATATTTGTACAAGGCAGAATCCATATCTAAGGAAGCAGTTTTACAACTGGATTAAGCTAACCTAATGCTAACCTGAGATAATGTATAAAAAGTCATGAACATGCACCAGCAGTCACAATGGGAAAGTATGCCACTGATTCAGCTAAAACTAACCCATGAATACACGTATAGATGAGCAAAAAAGGCTCAATAACAAACCAAACAGGCGGGGGGAGGTGTTGGAAAACTTGATTTAAGCACCAAGCAGGACTGGCCTTTTCTGCAGCAGCACTGTCCTGAATCAGTTTACATAAATCACAAAACTGCACCCTCCACTAACTCGAGGAAAACAACTTTGCACAGGAACCTAATACAATGGTGCATGATTACACACGCATTATTTGGCAGCACAGCATGAAAAACTTGTGACTACTCCATATCTGCTGCTGCAGTTTAGGTATCCCGCTTATCCCTCCTCTGCGGGGCTGAAGAGTTCCCAAAGCTGATACACTTGCCACAAGCTCCATAGTGTTTGCCATCTCACTTTCATGTACCAGCAATTGTACAAGCAGAATTTCGGAAATGACTTTTGGTTTACATAAGCAATAGCTCCCTAGCATTAGCCGTGCTGCAATTGCTTGTTAATGTGGTTAGATTGCTTGGATATCTTTCCATTATTGCCTCCAAAGAGGAAGGAAAGGGCAGGCAGAAATAACTCATTTGTCAGCCTGCATGAAGATAAAATTTCTCTAGGACTGTCAGTTCATATGCACTTTAATACATCTAAAGCAGTATGTACTGTAATTTGATTTTTTTTTTTTAAAGTTCAGGAGTAATTTTTGCAAAACTGTAGTTAATCTGGCATCAAAGTTGTAAGACTTCTTTAAATCAGTCAGTATACTAGAATTTAAGGCTGAACTGATAAAAAGTTAACCATGCTGAAACAAATTTAAAGTAAGGTTTAAAAAAAAAAAGCACATGTAAAGGGTTTTGTCCAGCTGTAGGCTGGTTTGCTTTCCACTGACCCTGGGTTCCAAACCTACCATGACTCCATTCAAGAGACAGGACATCCCCTACTTCCATATAAAGAAAACACAAAACCTAGATTGAGAAAATAACATTAAATAGTTCTTAAAACTATTTTCTCTACATCTTCTACATGCATACAGACACACACCCTTCCATTAGGTAAGAGACAGGCTATTTCAATGTAAACGCTAATTTATACCTGCACAATAAATTTCTATTTTATTTTAAATAAAGGAATGGATACTGAAATCACACATCTGCACCAAAAAAAAAAAAAGGATTCAGGAAAGCCAAATGCCAGACCACTAAGTAAATATGAGAAAGACATCTCTGTCATCACTAGATGACGAAACTAAAGAGCAATCAAATGAATAAATCCATCTATTGATGAAGTAACGCATGTGTGTCCAAAGAACATACTATTTCTAAAGGTTCATGCCTTCTAGAATAGAGTCCTGATCTTTCAGCAGAAATATTTCCACACTATCCATATTTTCCTGTTGTTTGTAATTTCTCAGAAGTATGGCTCAGAGAACACAAAACAGGCAGGAAAACCAATGGTTCCAATCTTGCCCTCTGGAGAATTTCTGATTCTGTTTTAAACCATGAATTAATTTGTCTCACTTGGTTTTTCCAAGTTTCCCAAAGCTCTCAATAAACTAGCCCAAGCCAGAACTGCTACTTCAAGAAGTCCTGTCGTCCTCATTCCCCCCTATCCTCAGTTACTCTTTCTTGGCACTACATAATCCCCTCTCTTGCGTCAGCACGGGCTGTTATATTTATTGCTGAGCAATGTCTCAGCTGGATCAGCTGCCAAACGTACTCTTGTACCAGCATTAGGAAAAGGGCAAAGAAGTAGTGAAGATGCTGAGACCAAATATCATCCAATATCATCTGTTGTAGAAAGATACTAAACGTAATTGCTGACCAAAACTACTACATGTGCCTTTAACAATTTTATTTGTCTAACCTTACATATACAGGAAAAATACTTGCATACTGCATTAAGATGTTTTTTAGTTACACATGAATATGTTCAACTATGTACCTAATTGTATCAGGAAATGATTAAAGCAATGAGCAAATATTCATATTTTTCATCATTTAACACAATTTTTGAAGGCAGAGATGTGAACCTAACAAGCTGTGTGTACAGTGTACAAACTGCAGAGAACTGGACCATGATCACAAGCAGCACTATTCACTCCTGCTGCCATACTACATACACTTACTCTCCAACATTTCTTCCAGCACATTTTTTTCAGCAACAGCTGAAATGCCATTTTTTAAAAAAGAGAGACTTGAATATTTTATCTGTATAAACTGCTTAAATATCTTGTCTTTAGAAACAGTAAAATCAGAACTATTAAATCAGCATGTTTGATATATTGCTAATGAACTGAAGTTGAATACCAACGCATTCTTTCAAAATAAATTTTTTTAAACTACGCCAGTTTTAAACAACTTATTATTCTGCAGTCTTTCCATATATAAAAGCTCACATCAAAAGCTTTTAAATATCTGTATCTTTTAATTCCACTTGAAGGAGCATATTTACTTCATCCACAAACAAATTACTTCTGAATGCATTATCCTAATTTAAAAGCACTCTCATTTTGCACTCCAGATTTCATCTCCATCCTCTATTCCCTTTTCTTTAAAATTATCAGTTGCATTTTTACAGTTTCACAAATGTAAGCTACACACCATAAAGAAAAACAAAAGTATAAAGCAAAAACTTCCCTTGAATTAATCTTCTTTGGACTGAAGTTATCAAACAAATATATTTATAACTGAGATAGTACTAATATGGGACTATCAATCATGCTTTTCAGCCTGCAGCTTTTCTTCTGTTTAAAAAAAAAAAACAAAATCAACACAACAGAACTGGCACAAATCCAACCTTTACTAGAAGTGTTTTTCTTCTATTTATCCGGCTGGAATGAAAAAGCAGAGAAAGTGACCACGTACACACATGTGGCACATGGATTTGAACTTCAGAACAAACCAAAACTGCTGTCCTCGTGACAAAACAGAAGAATCCTCTGCTGCTCCAACTACAAAATATGAAATTTATCTTCAGTTATGGGGAACAACACTAAAATGTTTTGGAGTCATATCCAAAATGTTTAGTGTCCACATAGGGAGGAAGAGGGAAATATACCTAGCAATTTTAATTCTAGAACAGAAGACAACAGAAAGAACTAACTCAGTTCAAATAAAATGGAGCAATTGCTAAGGATACTCAAACAAAATTGGTATTTACTCAGTACCTGTCTCCGTTCTCGACGAGACAAAGTGTTTCCATTAAGTATTCGCCAGAGCATCCTTGCAGCTATTTTGGTGTCAATCCATAGTAATCGAAAACCATGGTAATAGTGCTTCAGTTCATCCACAATTCTCTGTCCAATAGATTTTTTCACAACTTCCACTTCTGTTGGACTATATACAGGACCTCCTTCTTCCAACTTCTTGTTTTTGTCCTTTAAGGACTTCAGTGACTTCTCAACTATGGAGTCATCTCGAAGGGGACGTGAAGAATGCCACCATCTAACCTGAAGATACGTGGGACCTAAAACACCCATGGTTGCTAGTGGAGTCCATGAGCCAGAAGTGAAGTGTATTTGTTCAGATCCTTTAGTCCAACAACAGTAGCGATCCTTTTTGGAGTATGCGTAAACAGGAGGGACACTAGTGCAATATCTAAAGCATACAGTCCTTCAAAAGAAAACGGCATTCAAGAATTAGCAATAGATCATAAGCTATTTATGTATTTATATAATATATATTTGTATACTTATATGATTTTATGTATTTATAAAATGCATTATTTGATAAATATTTACCACATATTTAAGAAAAAAAAAAAAATCAAACTTGTGACTCTCAAGATTGATGTCTATACCTGAAAAGAATGCTTGGCTTTACCTCATGACAAAGAAAAAACCCGCAGGGAATTTTCCATTAAACAGCTTTGAAAAGTAGCTTATTTCACTCCAGTTAAATAAAGAGTAGCAACCAGAAGTATTTTCCATTTAGAAAGCTACATTTGAAAAAAATAAATCTACAAATCCTAAGTCGGAAAGCCCTTTCTATTACTTCTCCTGTTTGAACAAAACACCTGAGGAAAAAAATAGAAGTTGTGGACTTGGGTTAGGCACTGAGTTAGAGGAAGAGAAATTAGTATCAGAGAAATCCAATTTCATTACAGTCCCTCTTTTCCCATCTCTAGTTTTCCTTTTTCAGCAGACGCTTTTGCACAAAATTCCATCATGATACTGACTTGGGAGACACAGAACCAACACTCCTCTACGTTATTCAGAATTTTTTTCTTTTCTTTAATTAAATGTAAACTGAAGTTATAAGGAAAACATTGCTCAAACACCCCAAAGTTTCATTATACACATAGAAGAACTACTCATTATATGCAAGTGGGATTGTACACACTTCTATAAAAGGATATGAGAAAGTTAAAATAGTAGATAAAATATATTTTATATAAATGAGCTCCATCAGGTGTCCCTCAAACTGAAATGCCAGCATAAAGTTGGCTACAAGACAAAAGTGACTGGGATGCTTCTTCACCAAGCCTTTGCACTACCAAAACAAAAACCAGAATGTGTATTTGTATTCAGTCAATGGACAGAAAATAGATGCAAGTGGATCTACAGTTCTGAGTAATGCTTTAAGGAGGAAAGTTTATTGAACACATAAAGCATTAGCCTCACTCAATTTTCAGCCAGAAGTACTTTTTAAAATTAAATCACATGTATCCTAGGAATTTTAAACTACTTTAATGGTTTTATCTATTTAATGTTATTCAAATAGAGCTCTGTACCAAAAAAAAAAACCAAACTGAATTATTACTTTTTAAAGACACATTATTATTTTCTAGCTTAAACCAAAATTATGGTTTAATGGTCAGACAACTGCTGAAACACACACACAGCTACACAAAACATTTCTTTTATTAGCTAGAAAACTACACACTTGCAGAGATATAAACTAATGAAAAATACTGTTCTTTTAAGAAAATAAAGCTCATATTCAAAACCGAATTAAAACGCTTGCCATAAATCAGTCCATCCTAAGCAGAGCTCCAGGCCTAGAGACCAAGTTCCACCTACATACATCTACATCCTTCTGCATGCAGAGAAGGGAGCGCTGCCTACAGAACTGGTTCTGACTCTTCAGGGAAAAAAAAAAATTCCCAAGAAATGTGCTTCTGATCACACCTTCACTAGCAGTATGTCAGACACGTAACTTCTATCCCAAGCTGTCCTCAGTACTTGTATCACTAGAATCCCTTGCTTTTGGATCTAGGTCATGTGGACACTAATTTGTTTTATTTTAAGCAGCAACATTACATTAGCAGAAGCTTTTGGTGAAAAAAAAATATTCTCAAAATAATAACAAGAATTTCTGTCCCAATATTCTGCTGCTCATATAACAGAATTAACACTGAAAATTTCCAATTTTCAAGAGAGGTCCCATATAACAATCTACTAAAAAGTAAACAGAGATTTGAAAATGCTTTATATATTAAAAAACCCTCTCATAACTAATACAGTAAGTGACATAGAACTAACACGACTAAAAGAAAGGAATTACTTTGTTTTGTATTAGAGGGTTACATCTAGAGACACATGCTTATGTTAAAATGGAACCTTAGGATATGGAAGAATAGTCACTCTTTCCGGAGCAGTTAGACTGTAAATAAACTAGAGAATATGTATTTTAACATTCCAAGGAAAGGCGTTAGGAAACTCATATCCACAAGTACGCCTTGTGAGCCAAGTCAGGAACAGCAAACGGATTCCAGCAACATCCGACTCACTAAGTGCTGTAAGAGCACACAGCAGCTGGATACGTTATTAGAAGAGGACATCTCCTTGGAGAGTCTCACCCAAGTGAAATTTGTACTGTAACATACAGTAAACTACTTTGGTTTAATAAAGATACAACTCAAATGATCTACATTCCTAACTGTCTACTATGTTTTCCAAACGAGTTGTGACTGAATGTTTATTCTATGGAATTCCACAGAGAAAGTATGCAAGAAGCCCATAATATCCCGTGAAGTCACCTGGAATCACTCAAGAACAAGATTAATACTTTATTGCTTTCACATCTCAAGTGAAACTAAAAGGGAGGAAGTGGGCAAAAAATAGATGATCTCACTTTCTTTCTCCCACACACAACCAAGCAGGTGAAGAGAGTAATACTCAGACCTCCTTTAATCTGTCAGTAACATAAACTGAAGCTAATATTTTCACACTTTGCCTAGAGGATTTAAACCTACATTCTATGACAGTATACTAACTGATGGTTTTGCACAATTTTGAGCTTAGGAAAAAAGTACATATTTACTCACATTTTGTTTGCCAGCCTCAAGGATGTACAGCTAAGACATGCTCGATCTCCCAAGTTACCTAAAAAAATACCAGTAATTAACACTAATTCTGAAATTCAGGAAGACATTTATCCATATAGTGAATTGTACATAAATACATGATTTAAAAGACCAACCTTTACTTAGGAATCACTATTACTAAAAGAACAAAAAAAGATGCTGCTTAACAGCAACTTCCTTACGGTGCACTGTTTTTAAGCACATTCACACTTTGGATGATTGTGCACCATAAACAGACAAGACTGAAATTTTTTTTTTTCTTTAACAATAATCATGTGAAGTACTGAAGCCCAAATACCTTATCCTATTCCAACACAAATCAAAGCACATGCCTTGATGCTCTTCTTTCTCTCAATCTGTAATCCCAATTTATAGGACAAAAAAAGAGAAAACAGGTGGGAAGCAATTCTGTAACACAGCTGACAACGCCGTAAGCATTCAAAGCAAACTGTCCACGTATACAGTCGAACTCTGTGGATGTGACAGGTGCTGCTTGCACTTGTTCAACTGCCGGAGGACAGGTTTCCAAGTCCTGAGACAAGCAACTATATTGCAGAAAAACTTCACTGAAAGCAAATGTCATTTTTGAATGGCTCCATGACAACGCAGTATTAGATGATCCAAATGGAGCACTTGCCAAGTGTCTGGGATGAAAATGTTTTTCTTGTTTTAAGCAGGACAACAAATAAAACGTGAACCTAAACATACTTCACTGGAGAGGTGGAACCACAATACCATTTCATTATGTTGCTGTCCATTTTGATTAGCACCTGGTAAAAATAGCTCTACCCCTGGATCTCTCTGCAAAGGATATAAATTGTCTTGAAGGGCAAGAGGCTGATCCAAAGAATATGAAAGGTTAGCTTTCCAGTAAATGCTGTGTCCCGCAAAATGAAAGCCTTATTTGAAAGGCTAAGTCAGAATTAGTCCTGATAATAACTAAAGTCCACAAGAAGGACTGACACCTATATGCGGGCATCCTCTATCCAGGTACAGAGACAAGCAGCATCCATTCTGGAAATAAACTGAGGAGACCATCAAATGATAAATTATCTAAGTCAGTTCATATGCTTCAACAAAGGGCCATGCCTGAAAGTCTTGCAACCATCCAACACCACAGAAGCACCATCAGCTACATAAAATGCTACCTAGTGGCTGTATGCAGTCTGCAGTCATTGAAAATCATCCCTGAGCCCACTAAAAAATGATCGATCTCCCTAAAGCAACTTTAAAAATATTCTAAAAAAATCTTGCCTCAATACTTAGCTGCGATCATGCAATAGCTAGCCAATACCCAGTGCAAAAAGACTCCTGGACAGAACAAAGGAAGATCACATAAGCAAGACTCCAAATGCCTTGACCCTCTTGGCCAATCTTTTCAGAATTACTTTAACCAAAACTAAAATGGAAGGTTAGATGGAGTAGGCATGCTGTGGTTTGTTTCTCCCATCTAGAACCTACTATTGCTGGCAGTAGGATAGAGCAGTCATTTTAGAGGTTAGCGGTCAACTTTTCCAGCATCAAAGCTAAGATACAACCTATGACAGAATCTGAAGTAGACAACTGTATCTGAGAAAACACAGGACCCAACACTGATCACCAAAAGTCTTCTCCAACAAAATATCCTAATTATTAGAGGAAAAGAGATAGCTCCACATTCAAGTGGGGCTATAAGAAGGTATGGAAAGGGGGAAGGGGGAGGGGGGGGCAATAAGTTAACTTATCAAAAAAAATCTCAATAATCAAGGCACATCGCATGCTAAGTGGGCTTTGATGTCATTACAGATAAAGCTGTGGCATTCTCAAGTCAAAGGAACAGGATTTACCCGTCTCAAGTTATATCAAACTCTAACAGGTACTCACTGCCACTGTAAATAGAGCCAGGGGAAAAAACTGTCTCTTTCGGGCTCCAAAATCAAGCCCTGAGAATCTGGGAAGGCATTCTGATAGTCTCCAATATTTACAGAAACATCAGTAGCTGAATTTCTTGACCCAAGAGGCTAGCCATCTCAGAAGGATGTCCCCGACTTGAAGAAACAGCTGAGCAAATCAGAGAAGTACTCAAAGTCTTAAGAAATAAGTCACAGCACAGTAGTCTGCTTCTCTCACCTGAGTGCCAGGAAGTACACAAAACCTTTGTGACAAAAATGAGAATCCTACTAGTAGAGGACATTACAATCTACAGACAGGTGTCCCTAGAACAAAGGGGGATGATCTGGAGATCAAAACTGGCTTGAAGTTTCTTAGATAAAACTTCATAACAGCAAGACACTTTCACTTTGTCATCTTTGTTTCTTTTTCAAACAGACTCATTAATGCTAAGGAAGGGGCCAAAGAACAAAATTCCAAGGTTACCGTAAGAAAACATGCCGACTCAAACACTTATTGCCATACAGCCATTTGGACTTGTGAATAGGTACACAGAAACATCACTTAACCAAAAGATTCTGCAGAATAACTTAATTTCAACTCTGCCAGTTCCAACAAGAGCTCTTTATGTTTTGCAGTGTCTGTTGTAACCATGTACCTAAGAGCAAGCTAGCCTTGAAATAAAATACATACTTTCTTCAAAAGGAGCAAAGACCATACTCCTTGCTTCTAGCATAATAGTGACATCCAGAAGCATCTGAACAAGGTGAATGTGGCTTACTGTACTCAACACTTAATTTAAGAAACATGCATTCAGATTACTTGGTTTGAAAGTAACAAAGGCGTAGTGCCAGGAAAACTGTATGTTAACATATTCCTCATGGAAAAGAAGTCATGAGAACTTTTATTTTTAAATTTAATGAACCATCAAACCCAAAGTTTTAAATTAGGACAGCCATGTACGGTTAATATGGTTAGTTTTTAAAAAGAAAAAGATAACTTCGTGAAGTAAGTCCCTATAGAAGCTTGCAGTACTTAACAAGCTGATCTTTATGGGAAGAACATTTAGGATTCTTAGAAGCACTTAGCTCTAACTTAATCTTAGACTACTTACACGAGCTAAGTAAAGCAAAACACTATACAAGATTACACCATACAATAATGTGTTAATATTAGATTAACACTCCAAATAAAAGCACTGGTTGCATAGTAAGCACAGTGCATCACAGTACAGAAGTGATCTGATTCTACCACAGTATTTCAACAAATGAGAATTTTCACATGGGTAAGATCTATAACATGCAAAACCGTAGCGATCATTAGCATTTCTTTTTGTGCTATGCTATGCCATAAGAGGAATCAAAACTCCTATTTAATTTGAAGGTACATGGATATATTTCTTCCCTGATTTAAATAAACTGGTTGGCTACGATATGCCAGGTTTTTGTTCAAGTCACTGTACAAGTTCAAACTAAATAAACGTCTGTTACAACAGTAACTAAAAAACCATCAACTAGAAGAAGCGACCATACTTGAGCAGTTACTAGTAATCAAGACACCTCGTTTATCAAAATGAACAAGCATCCATATGGTTGACCAGGTTTGCCAGAACCTGAACGTGCAGATACCCTATTCTCACTGCCAGCGCTTCAGTGACAAGTCAAGGCTCAAACGGCTGCCTGTTAAGCTTTCACTCATTCCTCACTAAACCCCTGCCATTCCAACTCATGGGATGTAAAAAGCAACTACAGGCCTCACGTACGTCACAAGTTATCAGCTGTTTCATGTCATTAAACTTCACCGCCCAAAGATACTTAAACTGCCAAATTATCCTGATTATTAATGGAAACAGTATCATGCACTGCCTTTCCTTTTTGTTTTCCCAAGCTTTCAAAGCCACTTGGAAAAAGGCAAATTCAGGTTTCCTTCCTAATATAGGCTAAGAAAACGACCTCTTGTACTTTCTGAAAGGGTACTGAGAAGCGTAGAACTATTGACAATACCACTTCACAGCCAAGCTATACCGAGATCAAGGCAGGCAGGACTGAAACGTAGTAACGTACTCCTGTACCTTAATAAAAAACACATGGGTTTTCCTTTCTCAGCCAGCTGGCGCTTCAGAGAGCATGTGTCCTAACTGCCGTTATGGGAAAGCATCCCCTCAAACCACCCTGGCCGGGAAGCAGAGGCGAGGAGACGAGCTGCCCATACCCGGCCAGAGCTGCCAGGGAGCGAGGGCAACACTGCCGAGCCGACAGCAGCTCCCCGCCGGGCGGGGCGGCGGCCGAGGGCGGCAGGAGAGAAGAGCCGTGCCCAGCCCCGGCTCACTGACGCCGGCTGCGGAGGACGGAGCGGTGGGGATTCTCCTTCCCTCTCGCAAAGACCTCTCCGCCCACACCGGGAGCCCCCAGACGTCGTCGCCGCCTCCGCCCGCCCTCCCTTCCCCCTCGCCCCCCCCCCGCCCCGGGCCTTCAGCGCCGCCGACAGCACAGGCCTCGTGGGCCGGGCGGCAGCGCGGCCGCACCGCACGCCAAGGGCCGGGCCGGCCTGGGCCGGGCAACGGGGCGGCTGCGTTTCCCTCCCCGCCGCCGGAGCCGCCTGACGGCCCGCGGGGAGCCTCACCCAGCTGGGGCCGGCGGCGCAGCGCTCGGGGCAGGCGGCAGGCCCGCCGGCCGCAGGTCTGTAGCAGCATGGACGCCATCTTGGCGCTCGCGCGCGGCTGGGCGGTGGCAGCGGGCTAACGGCGACGGCGGGCTGCCGGCCTGCTCATGTCCCGCCGCCCGGGCCCCGCGCCGCGATCGCCACCCGCCCAGGAGCGCCGAGCCGCGACCGCCGGCCGCATTTGCATCGCGCCGCCCCGCCGAGCGGGGCACGCCGGGAAGTGTAGTCCGCGGAGGCGCAGGGTAAGCCGCCCGCGGGCGCGGGGCGCGCGGCATGCCGGGAGATGTAGTCCGAGGCGGCGTAGCGTGACGCCGGCCGCGGTGCGGCGCGGTGCATGCCGGGAGCTGTAGTCCTCACGGCGCCCGCGGGGGCCGCTGCCGCCTCCGGTAGCTGAAGGAGGAGAGCGGCGGGCGGGCGAGCTGTCCCCCACCCGGCACCAGCGGCTGGGGCTGTACAAGGCCGTGTGAGCCGCCCCGCGGGCAGCGCCGGGGTTGTTTACCCGAGGGGACGGTGGAAGCGGCGTGCGGCGGGGCCGTGGCCGCGGCGCTCCATCAGGCCGTGTGCGCTGAGGGGCGGCCGCCCGGGGGGAGGGCGCTGCTGCCTCTCGAAGCCGTCCTGAGGCCCTGAGGCCAGTGTGGCCAACGAGCACTATGCCGTAGCCCTAAGTACAGTGCAGCGATGCCACAGGGTGTGTGCAACGACGGTCCCTCGCGTTTGGGGCCAAAAATCTGGCATTTGTGCTGGTGTTAAGTACTGATCAGCAGCAGCTGTTTCACCGCGTGCACGTGTATTGCTTGTGGATCTCAGGATGTGACAGAAAAAAATACCTTTCTTGTGGAGTTTAGATACTTCTGGTATAAAATAGTACATAAATTAATCAACAGATGTGCTTCGGTAGTGCTGGTTAATAGTTTGGCTACATGTAGCCCGTTATTCTTCAAATACCAGTCTACTGACCAGCATTAGAATAATGTATCAAATACTACATTGCTCAGTTAATACGGTATCAAATAGTACCATTAATTTTACTTAAGTTTTGAACTGTGTAGACAGATGCACGGAACAACCAGAAGCAAACTGCAGAAATTCTAATTTAAGAATAGTGAAATTTTAAAAGCTACGTATGTGAGGTTTGGGTGTTAATGCCTGCCTTGTTCTAAAAACTGGGAAAAGCTGCTGGAACTGTTTTTCAACAAGATGGCTGACACACCCTGTCAACAAGATGGCTGCCTCAAGGACAGGGCTCAAAAGTGACAAGGATACTGTGGTTTCAGACCTCTTATATTTCACAAGTTATTCATAATGCCAGGCATTTGTTCATCTGTACAACCACCTAAGCCCCAAAGAAAATAGGTGCCTTTTACCTATACGTAAAGGGTGGCAGAAGCTTCAGGTTTGACCCAAAACATGATTGAAACAGCATCTCATAGCAGCAAAAAGCAAATGTTTCTGCAGTCATCCTTTCATGCTTGAGACTTGGCAAATGCAGGAAATTAATTAGTAATATTTTAAAGATTTTTATGTATTTAAATCCCGAGGGTTTCTCCTAAGTATGAAAAATGTCGATTAAATTAATACTTATATTTTTAATTCAAAAGAATATGTGAAGACAGAATATTCAGTTGATGAAATCTTTAAAGAAATATCGAGACACCCTTTTCTCACATCTTTTGACTGTGTTGACTACGGAGACAGTAGTGTTGTTTAAATTTAGTGATTATTAAAATATTCATATTATTATTAATGTACTTATTATTAGAGCTACTTTTAAAATGTTAGGCTCCCAAATGCATTGCAAGATTTTTAGCCAGCTGTGTTTGCTTTATGACTATTTAAATATGTAGTGCATTTAAATGGTTAAAATTATTTAAAATGTGCAACTTAACAACAGTGCTTTATATCAAAAAAACCCCAAACAACAACAGAAACCCCCATCTTCCCAATCTACACATTTTTCTCACTAGACTGGGTTTATAGCCTTCTCTTGTTATTCTTTTTTCTTTCTGGTTGGCTGATGACAAAACCAAATGAAATGGGGCAACTAATGGCAGTTCCTCTAACAAAGCTGCTTAATTATGTAGAAACATTATATGAAGCCTATACAAGAAGAATAATATGCTCTGAAGTCATTAAACTATTGACAAGAGATTTCAGACAGCAAACAGATGATTACAGAGGTCTCAATACATTTATGTAGACAAGTAACCAGTCTTTCAATAGTTTCATTAAATTCATTAGTATTCAGGGTGGCAGACAATGTAGATGCATGAGCCTTTTCAGAGCTGAATCCGTTATGTTTTTGTACAGTCTTTTGTCCCAGATTTGTTTATACCTGGAAGTTACATGGTTTTCTACTGTATATGAAAAGGAATGATAATACACTCTCTGAAAATTTTCAAAACCGATAGTTTCAAAATACTAATTGATTTTGTGCATTTACCAAGCATTGTGAAATAACACTTAAGAAAAGGCAAAGTATTAGTAATTTTCAAGTAGTTGTATGAATTGCTCCCACATGAAAAGGCCTAGTGCCTGTAGGTGATACATGGGTCTACTGTACAAGCCAGTTTTTGTTTTAAAGAAAACCATCTTTTACTCCATCCAGACCAACAGGCTATGAGTTCACAAAGAAAACACCCATCCCCAGAATAAAACACGATACACGTAGTTACTAGGGGCTTATTTTTAAAAAAACTTAAGCTGCTGCGGCCATTTTAGACCTGGTTCTTAAAGCAACCATGTTGTTTGAAAAAGTTGTCAGCCATCTTGTTGAAAAATGTGTTTTCTAGCAGGAATAGAGTGAGAGCCTGAAAGGAAGAAATAACCCCCCCTTCTTTCTAGATGAATTTAATAAGGATCTGAGAATGATTAAAATAAGTGCAATATTTAAACAAAATTAAAATTATTATTTAATATTAAACATAAAAAAATTTTCCCCTGTTAAATAGAAGCACAAGCAACGTGAGAGTTGTCTAAACATTTAAAAAACAAACTCCAAATAACAGGAACTTGTGATGCCTGTTATAGGCTGTGGGAGTATCAAAACATGTATTTTACTGATACATGAGCACAGCTCAGTGATACGAAAAAAGCAAGAGTGTTTTACTTGTCTAAAAGACATATGTGTGTAAGACCTATAAAAGCACAAGAATATGCCTGCGCATCTGTGCCTTACTTGCACAGACATGAAAAAGGATTGGATGAACCTATAATTCTTGTTGAGGAAGTTTAGAGATCTGTCTAGAAATTTGGGGGGCAAATGTCAATATGAACAGGGAGTAAAACTGTAGAGTAACTAGCTATGTATGCAGTATTCTCTTTCAGAAAATCTTACTTCACAGCGCAACAGATTTCCCATAGTAAATCGATATATTCTTATCTGCTCTTGTCCCTTACTCCTTCCCTCTTCACCATCTAACGGGCTCTCATGAGTGGTGGGCGAATAGGGAGCAGGATTCCTTTGTGGCCTGCCAAAAATACCTGGGCAGTTGGAAGTAGCACCCCTCCATGCCCACCACAGTTGTCACCCCTTCCCTGAGGACGTGGCCCCGGAAGCACCTCCTAGATCCTGTTCCTTCTTTGGGAGGATGGATAACGAGACCCCCCACTTCCAACTTCAGACACGTGGTCTTTTGCCCTATAGCTTGTGAAACCAGCTGTGTGTAACAGCACCAAGTCTACGACACTCCTGCCAGAACCACTGCGTTCGTTACACAGGCACGGCCTGGGCTCCCCGTTACACCCAGAGGACAAGCTGAGCCGGCAGCAGAGGCAGCGAGGGACTGCGGAGATAAAATGCAGTGGGTGGAGGGGAAGGAGGTGCTGTGCTTGATGCTCTGGGCTGTAAATGAGAGGAGGTGGGAGCATAATTAGCATTTGATAAGACTGGAGACAGGTTTGCCATTTCTCTGCTGCAACATCATGTTTCTGTTCACAGTGTGATTCTGTAAGCTATGTAGTGGTACAGGTCCATATACAGTACTTAATAGTAGGATTACGCTTTTAGTCTGTAGAATCTGTTTCCATGGCAATCCCCAGGTTGTCTCCTTGAATAGGTTTAACAATATGGGATTAACCTCATCTTTATTCACCACTGTTCAGCATAAATCTGAAGAAAGGAAAAAAAAAAAAAAAAAAAAGACATTACTGTGTAGCCAGTTGCATTAAATTTCCACGTGAGGGAGAAAACCAACAGATTATTAGTAGTTTTTTAAAAAATACTCCCATTCATCGTCAGATTTTTAGGAGAGACTTGCAGGATACTGAAGCTTGTTGCTCTGTAAATGTTAGAGCCCAGAGGTAAAAGTTCAAGTGGTCTGTGGATTACAGACTTCTCTGTATGTACGTCCAGGTCACAAGTTCACTCCTGTCTGTCATGTGCCAAAAGCAAGCGGCAGTGGCTGCACATTAGCAGCAGCAGAGAAACAATCTGCCTTGGGTGCCTTTTCAAACAATACAGTGAAAAACTACTCAGAGATTTCCTTGACAGTAATAACGTGCTGTAAACAGTCACTCCAGATCCAAGGATAATTACCTGCTCAAATCCTAGTCAAAAAGTGGTATTTTAAAAGATTGCATAGGCTTGACCCAAATTAGCAATACAAAATAACATATTAGGTTGTCATTAATTAAATTTGACATGCAGGCAGACGAGGAGAACACAGCTGGGAGAGTACAAACATAATTTTGAAAACCTTTTCACGCTGAGGAAGAGGTAGCATTTCCAGTTCATAGTGAAAATAAAACAAATTCTAGTTTTAACCAGCAGATGGAGCTTATGTGAAACAAACAAAGCGGAAAGGATGCCTAATCGTTGCACAAAGCAGTGTTTTGGGGCGCTGCTGTCTACAGGACTGGAGGAGGACATAGGGGAAAAAGCTAGAAGGTTCTGGCCAAGGCAGGATCAAGCAGAGGCAGGAAGGCTGGCAGTGTTCAGGCTATACGTGTGGCAAAAAGGGAGGAACGTAGCTATAATGAGAAAACTGATTTAGACCTTGAGAAATACGGAGGGGGGAAAAAAAGGACAAAAGGAGTCTCCAGTGTTAAGAATGCACCTGTTAGTTCCAGCTGATATGAGAAGGTCTGAGATTTTGCTGCAAATTTACCAATCCTGTATTTAAGATAGCCTGCTATGCCTCTAAATGTGTCAGTTTGATTTTATGAATGACAAACTTTAAAAATATGCATTTAGAGTTTTTCTTTGCCTCCAGATTTTTTTTTTCCAGTCTGTAAGATTTGCAAGTTCCTATCTGCAATTAGAAACACAGAAAGATGACAATCTTATGCCATCATTTGCCTCTCAGACTTAGGCCTTTAAGGAAATACCAAATGTTGTGTTACTGTCAATAAAAGCTCTCAATCTGCCACCTCAGCTTTTATAAACCCATCAAGAAGCAAGACAAGAAGCACATGTGACCAGGGAAGCCCTCCCCCATCCTGGATTTTGTAGACCTGATCCTGCACTCCTGATATATCTCCAAATTCCTGGTGAAGTCAGCCAGTATTATAGGAGTGCTGGAAAAATAGGAGGTCCCTGCAAACCTTTCAGTTTGTGTCCATTAAAGAAACAGCAGAAGGTCAGCACACCATTTTAGGAGAATTTTTACCTTTGTATTCTAAAAAGGAGAAAAATGAGGTACATCCAAGGCAGTTTTGGTGGCAGTAACATAACTTTCTTCAGCAGTTTGGCAATGCTGATGCTGCTTGTGCTAAGTGTGGGTTTAGGGGGGGAGAGGATTACAGCCGGCACATGCACACAGCTGTATGATTTGGTAGCAGGCAAAATGCTATGTAGTTCCATTGTCCCTCAGGCATATTCGGGCTTTGTCTGCCTCTAAGGAGGGAAGCAGAACTGAGCATTTCTGTTAAAAGAACAAGTAAGAAAGATACTGAGGACGGATAGGTTGATTTGCTGAAGCCTGATGTTTAAAATTCCTTGTGCAGAATTTAGCCCTCTTGGGCCTCAGCTGTTGTTACCTCTTTCTTGCTGGTTTTGCTGATGATCTTATCAGTCCTGGCCCATATTTTTCCCTAACAATCAGCCTGAATGACCCTACCAGAATATGTCTTTCCAACCCCTGAATCGCTCTCTCTTGTTTACCTTTCAGCTTTAAACTTTCTACCTTACATAATCCAGACCAACCCTGTAACACAGATCTCACACTTTTTTATCCTGTTCTTCTTGACCTGACTAACACTCCCATCTTCCGAGCTGCCGTACAATGACCTCCCCATTCCAGCATGCAAGCCCACAGCCCCTCCTTTATTCAAGTCAAAGAGCTGCTTTTCTCAAGAGGCCTCCCCACAGAGATAATGAAAAGCAGATTAAGAGATTTAAAAAAGGAGTTGGTTCCTTTGGAATGGTCAGTGCTTTCCCTTTCTACAACCATCCTCTCTACTGTAAATTTTCTAAATCAGTGTTTGTCTGGATGTCTGTGCCTTGACCTCAGCAGGACCTAAGCTGTTGGGCCCCAATCCTACACATGCATATGCATGCCATGCCCCTTTGCTATCAGTGACATACACAGAGTGGTAAAGGAACAAGCACAGTTATGTATTTGTAAAATCAAATCCTGGTGCTTGCCAGATAGTATCATAAAAGTGTTGGAAAGGGCTAAAATTTAACGGTTTTATCTTTGTTATTGTGACACAGAAAGAATGGCAACCTCCAAGGCAAGTGAAGCAGCAGCTCTTGTTGACAACCCTTGGTTTGGACTGATTTGTAGGTATATGAGAATCTTGAGGAGAAAGACCTGGTAAAATGTGACGTGAAGCTATAGAAAAATAACAAAGAGCCATCAGCACTAGTACATCCCAGTGGTGCTTTGCCAGTATCCTGTCTTTTTCTTATGCGGCTGAATTTCAGGCATCAGAAACAGAAGACGCTTTGTCTGGGCTTTCCCATGTAATCAGCAACCTCGCTCCTGCCTGTCTTAGGCCGCTATTCACTTTATTACTATCATAGTATCCCCTAGAGACAGATGCAGGAGGCATTCACCCCCAAACGTCCTGTTACCTTAAAATGATCAGTTATTTTCCCAGTAATGCATTACATGCTTTAATCTTGCTTACATGAGTGTATGAAGTGTGGCTAGCAAGTTATATTCAGATAAAGCGAGAGGAACTTGTTGGGACTAATCTGAGCAACAGGTCAAAGTAAGCCATCCAGACTCCTCATCAGTCAGGGTGACAAGACTCACACTCATTCCAGTATAACATATATTGATGATTTTCTTTTTTACTCACTAATCCAACAGCTGAAAGAGGAAATACACCCAACATATCTCAACAAAAAGACTCCATTCCCCTTTGGCTCAGCCAGCAGTGCTTTCCTGTCGTGCCAAGGGAACAACCTCCTCCCCTTTCTGAGGCCTCTCCTCCCAAGGAACAGACATCTAACTCTCCCTGAGCGGGAAGCCTCTTTCAGCGTGCCAGCTGGGAATCAGGGCCCTGGGCTCAATCCCAGCACCTGTGCCTAGTTTTCTTAAAGAGCGCAGCCAGCTGCTCTTCCAGGTCTGCAAATGTCCTGTATACCCTCTTTCTTTTCCTTTCTGTGTATTGCTTTGGATAGGCAATGCAAATGTGTTGCTTATATTTGGATTTTTGCAAATACACTGTTTTACATTTACCTTTACCTGGTTTGTGTTAAGGATAATAGCAGGGTACTGACAAACGGAGCCATGCCATGTTTTCGGTAATCCTTAAACCAGGGTTGTTGAACCAGTAGTGCGCAGAACCCCAGTACTGTTTTTGAGGAAATTTGAAGGTGAGCAGGATATAACTGCAAGCCACTTTCAAAACTGGTGACATGGAGGGGAGGAAAAGCATTTTTGATGGCTGGTGTTTGTTAGTGAACTTTTCTGGCATTACACATGGTAGCAGAGAGTACAATTGACCCTGAGGATTCACAGTCATTAGATAATTGCTTTGGCTCTGACTTAGTTCACAGCACGTTAGACTAGTCATTTCTATCTGTGACACCGAACTATCAACTGCAAACTTCCTGTGTGGAAATAATTATGCATCTTTTCTGAGTTTGCATTATGTTCTTATTTATCCAACAGTTCTTAGGCAAAGAGGCAAGGTTAGAGTTAAGAGAAGACTGTTGTCACTGTTAATAGCTTGTCTCTGAAAAGCCTTCATATTCAAAAATCCTAGTATAAACAGGAGCCAGACTGGGGCTTGCATTCTGTACTGCAACAGGAAGGGGATACATAGAGATCTGGAAAATAATGAAGGTGGGAGGAAGGTGAATAGAAAATTGTTATTATCACTGCTCATAATACCATATTAATTCAACCAGTTTATCTGGGAGCAGGGTTTTAAAAAGAACAGAAGGAAATACATTTTCATATGAACTGGTTGCCACAGGATGTTCTAAACCCCCAAAATATAAATAAATAGGTTCAAAAAGAAAATAGACAGATTCAAGGGAGGTAGACTTAACGAAGTCTCTGACACATGCTCATGTAGATGCAATGTCTTGTTCAGAAGTTAGGAAGTCCCTAAACTACTGAATTTCAGAAGTAGGAATGACACAAGCGGGTAAGAACTAATTTTCCTATGCCCTGTTTCCAAATCTAAGCATCCATCACTACTTCCCTTCCTGGTTTCCTTTGAGGAAAGGACATGCCAGAGCCTGCTTTGAATTTTAAAAGCCTTCTCCATTCTGCACAAATAGAGGTGAGAATAAGAGACCATGAATGATTACCCATGGGCAGCTAATGAAAACCACAGGATGCAACTCCTAAATCGGAACCAAGGTGGTGTCTGAGGTAGACTGAAGGGTCACTGTAGGTGGGTCTCAAGGCAAGTGCCTCGAGGCATGCATGACTTGCCCCATGCTGGGAGGCTATGGCCCTTCAGTTAGTCCTAGACAAGCACGACACTCTTCCTGCCATCCTTACAACTCTGTCACCAACAGAACAACAAACAGGTTAATACAAGTGAGGATTTTTTGAATAGAAGTGTAATGAAAGCCAGGTCAGAAAGGGAAAGGATTTCAGTCCAGCTGGTAACTTACACAGAACTTTGCAGCACAAAACTCTACCAGGGTAGGGAACTCACACCTTCTCTGGCTTTCTTACCACATTCCTCTTTGGATTTTACAGTAAAGTCCAACTTCTGCCATAATCCACCTGGCAACAAGTTACAGTCTATCTCCCTCTAGTGGGTAATTATCCATGAAAGCCACGAGGAAACACAAATTAAAAATTTGCCTTGCACTTGCTTTCCATTTTCCTCTTTCTTCAGTTTGCTTTCTTCTTCTTTCCTCTGTGATCTTTCTCACAGATACATTCAACGTTTTCCTGATACCCTCTAAACATCATGTCTTCTCTTCCTTCATTCTTGTGCTGTGTGAGGAGCTGGGCTGTTTTAGGGTTTTCTGTTTGACTCTGATGTAAGTGGAAATGAAAGTGAAGAAGCTGCCCAAGAATGACTTTAAAATTAAATACTCTAGAGATTGCACAGAGGCACATGTGCAACCCCCAGTACGCTGGAGACTTAGAAATCTGGGAAAAAGAAAACATCAAGGCCTACCTTAAATGGGTTCCTCAGGTCTGTAATATATTTTTTCTATCTGGAGTTGGTCAAAAGAAATTTACAGTTGGGTTTTCTTATCCTTAAAGTTGATTTATTTGGGTGGAAAATTTTCTGCATTCTGCTTAGTAACTTGTTTGCTTTGCATTTGTTGTTCCATTAACAAAAATATTAACAGCAAAATACATAAGCCAGCTGTGTTACATCTAAAGTTAACTCTCCTAACAGCAACAGTTAACTACCAAAGAGTATTCCCAGAGCAGAGCTGACATTAATTGAGAAAGATAGTGCTCTCAAATATGTCAAGACAAGATGCTATAGAAATTGATTTAACCAGACCATGCCTTTTGTCTGTGGAACTGCGTTTCTCTCCTTTGCAAAGCATATAGGCTAGATACTATTGCTGTTAGTCCATTGAGATTAATGGAGATGTATCTGGGATGAATCTCAAAGGTGTTTCCTTTCTCTGACTACTCTGATTTTTTTGTCTGGTTAAGCACATTTCAAAAAAACAAGATGAACAAGCCAATATTGTCCAGAGGAAAAAATGACAGGTCTGGTTGAAAGAAATATTTAGGTCAGGCTTTGGTAATACTACATTTCTTGAGGGATAGATAGTAGGCTTTGTATTAATCATTATCTGTTATCTTTCTGTTTAAAACTTGGAATTATCTGAATAAACCAACAGCAAAGACATTTTGTTCCAGTCCAAGTATTTTCCAGGTTCCTTGAGGCACTGACCTTTTTCTCAATTCACTGTGGTAATGGTGTTCCTCAAAGTCACTAATTAGAATCCCAACAGAGTCTTTATTATGGCAAACCAGTGTCACAAGGAGAATGAATGAAATGAAGATAAACTGGAATGTAACTGAAACAAAGTAAGATCGTGGATTATTTGTTCTGACCAATTTCTGTTCCTACTAACACCTATGCAATACATACATTTACATTATTTTGTGAAACAGCATCATACAAAAATAATTTTGCTATATAGCATATTGGGATTATCAACAGAGTTATTTTACTTACATGGGTAAAAAATATTGTAGCTTTCGCTCCCTTTATAACTGAGATGTCAACATAACTAATTTCATTTCACTGTAATAAAGACAAAATGAATTCCAATCCTTCTCCTACATCAGTAACAACATATTTTTATTCAGCTGAGACATTGCATAAACCTGCTGAAGGTAAGAATTGCAGACGGTGCTGAGACAGGATGTGGAGGCAGGGAGAAGGTACTGCAGAAGAAATTTACAGATTTTTTTCTCGAGGGCTTTACTTGCATTGATGTACAGGACAAAAAGGATCCAGTGACTATCAGCTTTCAAGACCAGCTTGTAGAGCTGACAGTAAGAAAATGTTCTTCTGCTTCCAAATTGAGTACATTTGTTCTAGAATTTATTAAGACTCTGTAAACAAAGAAACTTACAGTGCCACATCCTGTTCTTTATTTAGGTTGGATGAGGGCTTCATTTGGCACTACGGAAACTAGAACGACTGCACTAAGCTAAACCAAAGGCCTGTTAGTTCCTTTATCCAATCTCTGGTCATAGTCAGAAACGAGTGCTTAGGGAAAGAGTATGAGAAATAGGGCATGCATAGAGTGTTGCTGCCATTAGCCTACTCTGCCTGCAGCAGTGACTGTTGTATTTCATTGCTGCTGATAAGGAAACACAGAAGGTAGTCTAGTGGTCTGAGCACAGAGCTGGGAGCGATGAATCTGCGTGTTTCAGTCTTGCCTCTGTCACCAAGGTTACTTGTATATTGCTGTGTCCCAGCTCATGTGCATGTGTGCTTGTGGCAAACCTGTCTTCAAGCCTCTGCACTGCAGAGGCACACACAACCCACGCTTCTGTACCCACACTCCTGCTCACGCTGTAGTTGGCCAGGTCTGCTGTTATGGTTTGAAGAGATTTGTTCCTCCCTAATGAGTTGCTTAACATCTGTGATTGTTTCCTGAAGAGCTGCATAATATCCTGGTGCACTTCTTATTGTGCCCCTTTATCTCTCCCACATTCCTTCTGGTTCCTCTATTTTTCACATGGTTATCATCACCTGTCTTTGTGGTCCTTGTGCTTTGTCTTACGCCTGTCATCTCTCAGTTCTTACACTCCAGAACAGCAGGCTCAGTGCAGTGTAAAAGCTCTGCAAATGTTTTCCCCGACTGCATAGCCTGAGTCAAGGTCAATCTATCAGGTAGCACAGAGAGGCTGACTCTTTCAGATGTCCCAACTGAAGCTGCCAATAGAAAGGTGATGCTGTTAGATTTCCAGTACGACCAAAAAGATGATGTTTAAGTCACCTCCTTAAAAATTTTGGTTAAAAACTATGCTTCACCTTGTTTCAGGACTACCCTGCAATTCCCAGCACCATAAGATCACTCCTGAATGGACCCTCAAAAACTGAATCCATCAGCTGCAGGCCCACTTCTAGTGAGCTCACAACTTCACCGTTACTCCTGAAAGATTGCCACCTCCTCCTCATCTGTCTCCTCCAGTGCAGCCGTTGTTCCTGCCTCCATTGGCCTACTGTTCTTCCAGAAACACGACATGGAGGACTGCAAGCTCCCTACTCAGGGCACTACTCAGAACATCACAATCCAGGCAAGTAGATGGGGAGTTGCCAGAACTCCTGTTTCCATCATTAACCTTGTAATGGAGAGCCTTTACCAGTTTGATGCATACTTGCCCTCTACAGCCGTTGGGCATGTCCTCATTTCTGCAAGCTGATTCAAGCTGCCTGGATCAAAGGGCAGATTTGAGGTATTTCTCCCCCAATCCTTGCACCTCAGGTTGAGCAGAACCCTGGAGAGCTCCTCCTCCTCCTCCTCCTCCTCCTCCTCCTCCTCCTCCCTGCGGCCTCTGCGCAGGGCAGGGGTGCGCAGAAACAGGAGTAAGCCACATGCAAATCAGGGCTGAGTGGTAACCAAATATGTCTGACCCAGGGGGAAACTGGTGGGAAGAGCAGAGTCAGTGAGAGGGAGGTAATCGAGCAAACAGGCAGGAATATACAGGCCCTGGTATATTGGCATGTCAGTGGAAGGCTGCATATAGTAAATAAATAAATACAGGTACACATGCTTTAGCTATTTCCCCAGGGTAAAGGGAGTAGCAGTGTGTTCTAAGAGTAATATTTGCTATACTATCCTGCGAGTGCAGGTTCAAAACATACATTGGGAAGTATTTATAGGTTGTACATGTGAATGATAAAGGATTTTAAACAACCTGAATAATCAACAGCATACACCAAATCCCATCAGTCTGATCCCAATCCCAAATTCCTTACTTCTCAGTGTTACAATTTCACAGACAATGAAAATGGCTACTTAGCTACATTATGTTATTATGAGCAACATCACTTGTCAAGTATTTTAAGTAAGAAAAGTGATGTTAATTGTTAGGCATTACTACCCAGGTAAAAATTACACCCCAGTGTTAAGAATGCACAACAGTATACCATTAACTTGTTTAATATGATAGCTTTGAAAGAGTGATATGTTTTGCTTTTACATTTCTACTACAAGACCTTTGCTATTACTTTGTTCATTAAAATTCCTTCTGCAATAAAGATGATTCAATGATTTTTCAAACCAACCTCATCCCTAGAATGTTATAATTTGACAATTTCAAGGCTTTTCAACACAGACCCTTGCATATATGTCATATATCGCATTGCAGATTTCATCCAATAGTGGAAAATGTACTCTGAATGTAATATCATCTTATCAGTATTCTAGCACCATAAGCTTTCTCACTGCGAGCAGGGTACTGTTCATTACAATGAAACTGAAAATGGAATAACTGAAGGATTGATTTATATGACCTTCACTCAGGAATGTTCTAATTCTGACATAATCTCTCCGACTGAAATCCTAAACACTGTATAATTTTGATTTATTACTCTTAAAAGAAGGAGCTTAGATCTATAGATCAACAGAATACCTAGCATGAAAAAGAGTGGTGCAACAGCTCAGGAAGATTGCAAGAAAATGCAGATTGATCATGTGACTCTACTCCAAACATTGTCTCAGCCAGCAAATCCAAGAACAGGGCTGAAAGCAAGTGGAAAAACATCATGCGGATGTTTTCACAAATCCACTCCATCACTCAGAAATCTCTCTTGATTATCTATATTTTTATAGCAAAGATAAGACCATATTAATAAGTTAAAGCATGAACCAATCTGTTTACTAAAAGTTGCGGGAAATGTTTATTAAAACAGCTAGTTTATGGCAAAACAGGGCCAGAGCTTGGTTCCCAATGTACTACAGCTCTGTTTTCCTCCCGCACCAGCAGTATAATCTATTCTGTGCTATTCTGTCCTAACATCCACTTGTCATGGGGGCCAGGAAAAGGCTTATCTATGGTGTGAGTGTGTGTTGGCCCTGTCTCTGACTGCTAGCAGGTGAAAGCTAGAGCCACCCTACAGTGCGCTGCTTAAAAATAATAGCTGGTATATTTAAAGCAAAGTAGCTGGATCTAAATCAATTGGAACCTTACTGAATTGAAAGGTGATTCAGATTGGTTGTCACTTCTTGGATTTTTTGGCGAGGTAAAGAGAGCAATTAGAAGAAAGGACAGATACAAACTATTCACAACAAACTGGTTGATAAATGTACATTAAAAGCCCAATGAACACAGTTTTAATACCTTTGAGAACTGAAAGCAACAGATCATTTAATTTTAAGCAGAATAAGAAACAGAAATCTGCCCCCCACCTGCACCTTTTTTCTGTTCTTAGTGTTGAATGAAATGAATGCTTGCCTCCTTCCCTCCCACACACTCAGCTCACAGTTCCCACTTAGCCACTTCCCAGTCTTATTTTGGACAAATCTTTATCTTATCACCCTTCTCTTGCAAATCCTTCTTCTCCAGAGCACTCAACATCCTCCTCTTTTGCAAAATCCACCTTTTACAAGCGGTACCTAATCAATCGTACTTTATCCTAGCTGGAAAATGGGGGGCTTATTTTATAAAAAATTCTTTTTATTCGGTGCATTTTGTGGCTGGTATGAATACTTTGTTTAATTCTAGCAGATGGTAGTCTCCTCTATGCAGGAACATTTGTCTGCTACACTGTATTGCACAATGCTAGTCCAAGCATATTATTCTCACCTATGAATAGGACTGTTCCTTATTACTCCCAAAGATCAAACATTACACAATTCCTCCAGTATTTTTCACTCACAGGCAGTCTGAGCTACAGCTACTGCAGCCACTGTAAAAGCACTACAGCCTCAGAGAGATTATTCCTTCCTTCCTGAATACATTAGATATACCAGGAACTAAGTCTGTGCTTAGGGATAGCAGGAAGTGCCTGATTCTTTTTATGTATCTGTAGAAAGGAAAAAAAACCAACAAACAAACCTAACTTGGGTGGAATAAAATTTAGGACATTTATTCCCTCAGCTATATGGACAGACTTTTCAAGAATAATAAATTATTTATATCAAAAACTGTTTTCTAGTAGAGTGACAAAGGCCTTTAACTGATGGACAAAAGAGAAAAGAAACAGTCCATATTATTTCTACAATCAGTTAGCACTGTAATCATATATGATTCATATCAACATACAAGACAGACAATATTGAATTATTTGGACTAGAAAACTTAATGTAAATCCCAGTTCTGCAAACCTATCCTGGCATGCTTGATTTTCAGCATGAGCTGTTTATTGAATTCTCAAATGGATGTATTTATCGGTAGGAAAATCAGAACAGCAGAGGAAGTAATATAGTCTTAGATTTCCCAATGGTGAATTCATTAGCAGAGTCAATTCTGGACTCAGCCTGATATCTCATCCACCAGACAACACTCTCTTCCCAATGTTAACGACAGATGATCATAAAAGCTTAACAGTGTTTTGCTATGCTGGTAAAGCAGATAGGGATGGGAGTGAAGAGCAGCATGGTATCTTCTTCGACCAATGACAAACCATTAAGTATGAGAGATTAAGAACTAGACTTTATTAGGATGATTATCATTACCATCAACAACAACTATAAAAAGCTCTAAGTCAAATGGTTCTGACTCACTTGTTGAAGGGTACTAGCATCTGTGGAGGAAATTCTGGGTATGGGCTGTCACCGGTGGCTAATCCCTCCAGAACAGGTGCACAGCAGTTTGCCAGCCCCACATCACAGCAGGGCTGGGAGCCAGAGGATCCAGCTCATAAAAGAGATGCCCATTTGGAAAAGAGGTGGAACAAAACAAGAAAGAGCACTGCCTGTCTTGGCATGTCTCCTGAGGGGCTTCCACTTGTAAAGTTTTGGTGCCTGGTAGAATTTGGAAGCCTTTCTCCAGGCAGTGCACATCAGTGGTAATATCCTACTTGTCCTTCCCCAAGATCAAGTTCTCCCAGGCCACAGCAGCAACTCTCAGGTGAAGTATTTCTGCAGCCAGTATGTTTGTAATTGTAAATTCAACAGATTCTCTACAAACTGGTGACTGTTAATATTTTAAAATATCACAATTAGAATGCATAAGTAGCAGATCAGTCTAACCTGACTAAGGTCAAAGAACATTTATTGAGCCCTTTCAGGACAGAGGGCAGAGATATTGCAAAATTGACTTTCAAATGAATGAGCAAGGAACACAGACTCAAAATCTCAACTCTGGCAGATGCTGAACCCAGTGTCATTTGATCTGCAGTAGCACTTGGGTGTCTGAGTAGGAAGGAAACCTTTCTCAGAGACTATTGCTCTTGTTCAACTAGTCCAAACTGGTGGCTTCCGAAGAAAAGCATTTTCTTACGTTGTAGGTAATATAAATAAAATAATATAAAGTATTTTCACTAATTCAGATACAGCTATTAAAAATTACATGTTATAGAGTTAGAGACCCTATTGTCAGATCTGCACTAGACAGACAGAAAGACTTCTTGAAGGGATTTTTAAAAAATCTGAACTACAACATAACTTTCAATATAATATTTCTGCCTGATTAAAGTAATTCCGTTGATAGTCTATCATAGTTTGGTTATGATTACAATTTATTGTAAACTTATTGTATTCAATATTAACCTGAGCTGTAAAAATATTAATACTAGTAATTATTAAACTTGAGAACAATGCAAAAAAAGATAAAGAAAAAAAAGGGAAATGAAGCTGATTAATTAATGTCTGGCTCCCATTGATTGCGAATAGCTGCTACTGTTAAATTAAGAGGTTATTTTATTGTCTGCAGCCAAGTTCAGTCATACTCCATTCAATAACCAATAATTTAGGTCTTTCATTTAAAAATAATTACAATAAAAGTATTCCCAACTTTCTGGCATGCTGTGTTTATTTTAGGATATTAACACAGCAATCCAAACACAACACGTAAGACTCCCTCAGGGCTTTCTGTCTCACATCCCAGACCTTCTGTTTCTTTATAAGCTTTAACAGCCACAGTTATAAGAGATATAAATAGTCCGAAGCACAAGAGAATCTCTCTTCCCTGACAGAATCTTTATTTACAAGCTGTACAAACCTAAGCAGGTCAAATAGTCCCTTGCTGGCAGGCTAATAAGGCCCACCTGCCAAATAAACCCACCAGTGAACTCCACAGGGCCCACATAAATCCAAAAAGCTTGGACAAGAGAAGATTTTCTCCCTAGGAATCATACTGAGATGCGATGCGTATAGTTCAAAAGGGGTTCATCTTTCAAACTCCAGAGTGCTTGTCTACCTGGCACATACTCATGAGTGTGCAAAAAGCTTGCAAAAAAACCATGGTTCTTACCTTCAGAAGACACCATTATTTAACATTCATATGTCGATATTGCGTATAGGACACCTGCATGCCAAGGGCTCCTATACTGGTGCCGTACAAACATGTAAGACTTTTTTAAGTCTCTGCCCTTGAAAGTTTTTAAAAGGCAAGTATAGTTGGGTCATAAATCAATTCTTTAAAATTATTTAAGACTTAACATACAATTAATTTGCCTACAATGCCATGAAAAGGAAACGGAAGAGTAGGATAACTGATTATTTAAGCCGACCTAGAAATTAATTCTCAGAAGCCACAGTGAATTTTTACATGAATATTGACTGCTGTCAAAGTGGAATTCTGTTCTGAGACCCGAACTGCTCAAACACTACTCTTGGGTAAATGTTTCCCACTGAATCAATGACTTCTTTATGTTCTTTCCTGAATCAGCTAGGCCCAGCAACTGTCCCGATGTGGGCATATCCATAGACCTTTCAAGAGGCCTAGTCACTATTTACATTGCATTGTAAAAAACATCTCCAAAGCATCCTTCAGATTTCGATTTGCTGTTCATATAGTCAGTAAACTGGTAAATTCTGAGAGCATGCCTCCTAATTTATTACACTTTAGGATGGCATCAGGCAGGTGAAGGCAGATGGCCATGCAGCCATGGTTGCAGCTGGGCAGCAGCAGCTCTCTGGCCCTGGACTCTGAAGCAGGAGCTAGCGATCCATTCATGAAGGGAGTTAGTTTGCCTTTGCACACCAGGCTGAGAACTGCAGCACTGCCTGAGCTGATTCACCAGCATCACACAATCAGATGTCCCAGCGTCAGAGGTGGCAAGAGTAATCAGGAGGGGTGATGTGTGGCTGGAGAGCTGGTGTGTGTATAGGGGGCAGGGATCACAGGTCCAATTTTAATGAGCCGGTGAAAGTCTGATGAAGTTCTCTAATGTATTGTGAGGGACATGTCCATACCAGGCCTACAGGCTGTCTGCTGCCTGCCTGTAAAAATCCAGGTTACAGGCCAATCATGGAGGACATAAAAAGGCTTGCAGCTATTCCTTCCTGCAGGTCTAGAGTGGGCTAGGCCAGACTCCCCACAGGCGGTGGGGATTACGGCTGTATTAAAACATACAGGACTGAGGCTGCAAAGAGACAACTCACATACCTAACGCTAAGTACATATATTTGCCAGAGTGTCTCTAAATAGAAGTCAACTGTAACAGTCTTACAAGTCAACTGTAACAGTTTTACAAGTCTACATGAAATAAGGAACACATGTAGAATGTGCATTTAAGATGGTATGCTGTGGCAAAGCATTTAGTCACACTTCGAAGGCCTCTACTTCTTCAGATCACCGTAGGGAATGCTGGGTTTTGGGATTCTGGTATTTTAGATGAGCTGCATGCTGGGAGTGGTGTACTTCTAGTCAGATGCAAAAGCATCTCTTCTAGCCCCTAGAAAGGACTTGTGGAGTGAGACAGAAGTTGAGGCTTTGAATCACAGGTTTGACTCCTGAACTCTGAGTGCTTGTCTCCTCCTTTGGACCACTGCAAACAGTTTATTCCTGCCTTGAAGAACCAGCTCAAACCCAGAAGATGCATGTAACCTCAGCCCTTCAGCAAATACCACATGCCCAGTTGCTGTAGCAATTGCAAAAGGAGGAGCGTCCAACGCATGGTGGCTTGTGTCCATGGGAATGATGCTATTATTAGCGCAATGGTACTACAACCATGCCCAGCTTCAGTGTGAGACAACGTAGAGTGGGTGAATCTTCATATAGGCTGTCTCCTACACGCTGGCAAAGCCCAACACCTCTTCTCTGCTGAGCACATTCTTCATTTGAATCACAGTTTAGTTCAGCTGCTGTAAATGCAGCTGAGACAGTCCAATGTTTTTCTACTGTACATAAAGTGGATGCAGATTTGGCGCTGGAGCCAGAACTGCTACAGTGGGATGACTCTTGCATATAGGGTCGAGCTGCTGACAGTGAACCACAGTGTAACTCCTGCAGGCAGCTCAGCAGCCACCTTCCACTCCCTGCTAGGGCTTGTTCACCAAGCCAGGGTGTCTCATAAAATGCCTGCACTGATTTGCAAAGTGTAAGCTCTGGCTCATTAACAATAACTGAAGCGAACAAATATAGCTTAGAGGAACAAGCATATCAAGCTCAAGAAGAGTGTAAGAACATGGTAAAATGTGCAAGAAACACGTCCTACTCTTTTCAGTTTTCACAGCACAAACAGCACAGGTGATAATTTAGCAGTTAGGCCTGCATTTGCAAACCTGCTCATCCTGTGCCTCAAATCCAGTTGTTTCAGCCCTCATTTGCCAAGTACATTGGCACATACTCAACACCAATATAAAACAAGTGCTAGGCATCTTATATAAAGTCTCCAAACAGTTCTCAAAATTAGTGGATATTTCTGAAAATGTCTGTCCATGAGCATTTTTCTCAAGGCATATATATTGAGTAAATGGGATATGATCACAGCTACAATTTTTCAGTACAGGAAATTGCCAGCCACCAACATAATTAGAAACAGTTCATATGATCAAATTAATCATTCAAAAAAGAGCAATTACTGTTAACAGAATAATGGCATGCCTTAAAAAAGAATGAAATTAACCTTTAGGACTGACATAGTTACCCTCACCATTCTGTACTGAGGCAGCAAAGATTAATATATGTGCAAAATAAAACACTGCATTAGCGTCTGCTGAAAACAGAAGTAGCATTATCTATCTGGCCTATTCAACCCTTAACAAACTTTATTCTTTGGCACTGGCATAGAGTGGAAATATCAATAGTCACTTCTCTGCCAAAATGAAAAAAACCCCTCAAACTTCAAGATTTCCATTGCTATATAACTTACCACATTGTGTTTGTCACTGAACAATAATTACATGAAGATTAAGCATAAATCAGTAAGTTGAAATGCAGTAGAATTAACATTCAAACCTACATTATGACTCCTCAAAAGCTAAGAGTTGTAGAGTTAAGCTTTAGCCTTTACGAGCTAAGATCTAGACATGCATACCAAACATATTGCAAAAAAACTGTAGTTTTGGTCCGTAGTGCTAAACATTAATTCTGATTATGAATGTATTTCAGTATTTGTACTTCTAAATTAAATTAATGTTTATAAACAGAGTAACATACTATGCTATCAATAGAAGAGTTAATGTGTTTTGAATCCTCAAGCTGTGCGTTTCTACATGGATTAGATTTATTTTATTCTGAATGTCAGCAATGTTTAAATGAAGTCATACTGATGTTGAAGATAATTAGAGACATATAACTTCTATAGATAAATTTATTAGTGCACTGAAGTTACTTATACCAGGCTGGAGCATGTTAGCTGCTTAGAACTGGTATACAGCTGGTTTCTATCATCCCAACACTGGGTAACAGCAGGGATATGCTCCTCAGTTTTCCTTTCTCCTGGCCTCTGCCTTCCCCAAAGCTGTATCCCACTCCCTCATGTCTTCAACTTTCGTCTTCCTTTTGCTCCTCAATGACACTTCCCCTTCTTCTGCTCAGCATAAATGATGCAAACAGAAATAGGTATTTGGGAGAAAAGTGACATTTACTCCATTCTTTTCCTAACTGAAAATGTATCTGGTAAACAGACTGGTGTACAACTCATAATATGAAGAAGATTCACATTTAACTGTATATTTTTATCAAGGTTATAATTTCTTACTCCGAACAGTACTTAAGCTATAAGCTATAGTTGCACTTAAGATGTCTCTCATTTGGACAGAGACTAATTGTGTTTGAAATTCTCTACACAGGTTATTTTCTTTTTCCCAAAGAATCAACTTGCAATTAAAAAATACCATGACTCCATTTTTATATGAGATTACACAAAAACATATGTAAAGTCTGAAAAGCCTGTACCTTTTCATTTCCAAGCTAATTTAAGAGTAAAAACAATTCTAATACACAATGCTGAAATTTTTAAATAGTCATTTTCAATGAACTTTCTTTCAAATTAATTAGCAAACGTATGTGTAGGTTCTCAAGAATGCATTTATTACTATGATTTCAGGACGACTATGCTACATTTAATATAAAGAAATGCTGATTTAAGTTTTATACTTCATTCTTTCTTAATTCTACATCAGCAGCTTGCTGTCTCTATATTAAACAGCATGCAGTATGTTGCATGGCCAAAGACATAAATGCATACACGCCAATAAAGATTTTTTTTAACAGTCATGATGACCCATGGACTGACATGCTGAAGGATCAGTGGCTCTGTCTAAGTTATGCCTAACATAGCTAAGGATAGGTTCAGGCAGGTGGGAAACAACGATTACTCACTGTTAATCTGAAGAAAAACCATGGACTGCTGGCCAAAGTCAGCGCTAAGGTGATGGGTTGCCAGCTGACAGCATGAAAGAGAGTAATGGTGATACAAGGGACAACGCTGGGAAGATACCTCTGCATCAGCACTACAACAAAACAGGAAATGGGCAGCATTAACTTTTCCAGTGTATTCACATTTTGAAGTAGGACTACGATGTCTTCAGTGTTTGGCCCTAATAGGTGGGAAGGTTTGTGAAACTCTAAGAAAAACCTCCACTTGTAGATTCTATAAGGCCTAGTACAATCCTTACCTCATTAAACACCTGTAGTACAATAAACACTGTGGACATGCTGTGCTGCTGTACAAACTAATTTGGGAATATCTGATTAACTCATCAACTGCTCTCACATAACTTCAGTTTACTGGTAGTTATGTTTACATTGCCGCCAAGATGATCTGCATTCAGGAAAATATTGACTAACCAGATGATTATATAAAATCCTGCAACAAAATTTAAAAAAAGATACGAGAAAGGAATTCAGAAAGAAGCAATCAGTCCTTAGGATCTGTACAGGAGAGAAATGTAAACACGAAGCTCCTGCCACAAAGATCTACAATGAGATTAAACTTGTTAACTACACCATCACTACGATTGGCCTTTGCCAGGAGAAAGGCAAAGCTTTAGCACAGGGACTGCTCATCTCCATTATTTCTAATAGCAAGAAGTACCCCAAAATGTGCCCCATGCCCTTGTTAACAGGGCTGACCAGACGCTCAGGGCAGAGACTTTTGTACTGTTGCATGGAGTAGTGTCACACACATAGAATTTGTTTCTGAGCTCTGCCTAACACAGTGAAACTACAGCAACTGCAACGTAGGCTTTAGGTTTTTTGGCACTGTCTGTCCCTGTGGTGGCAACAAAAACTATCTTCCTTCAGCTTCAGAATTTCAGCATATCCTAACATATGCCTAAGGTCAGAAGCACTGGCTATCATTATTGCTGAATAAATGATCTTGAAAAAGTGTTGTACGTTGTCTTTCAGCCTGATAACTAATTGATAATCTAAAATGTTTATTTCTAGAACAATATGCAACTGCTATATTTATTTAAATTCCTTTATTGAGTTGAACAGAGGGATATTGGTCTTGATACTATTTCTTAACACAATTATATCCATAAAAGTTGAACTATAAAATTTTAGATACCAAATGAAACAGGATTCATTAATAAATTAATAAATGCTCTAGTTGTACATCTTTTGGTTTCAATGACCTGCTTGGCTATCCAAGAAATATAAAAAGTTAAAGAAATACTGGCTAATTCAAAATCATAAGAAAATGTAATGAAAGAGAATGCAACCTCCAAGAGGTTCAGTCTGGACATTTGCAACTACTAGAAACAGATTACAGGACATTTACTTAAACTCTTTCAAAGCCATCACTCAGGTATAAGCCAGTGTGCCCGTTACTTGTTAGCACAAGTGCATTCTTGTTAAAACTTTTTTGAACCCAGTTTTCAGAAGTGTAATATAACTATATCCACTTTCAAAGAATCAACCTTTTTCTGTACTGCACTGGAAAAAATGACAGATTTTTATTATCATGATATGAGCTCAAGGAAGCAGACAGTTGGTTTTGAAATTAAAAAAAAACCTGCATGCACAGTTTCTGTTTAAAAGGGTTATCACATTGGAGAAGTTTGCACCAGTGTCTAGGTAGAGTATAAACTGGTGCTATTCTAGTTAAAGGTGTTAACTCCCAGCATAAGCTTTCCTGGAAATCTGCATGGTGGGTCTATCAGGTGGTAATTACATGGTTGCAAATCTTTGTAGCATAGACAAGGCCAGTGATCTACAGGAGTTGAAAGGACTGAGGAAGATTTGTTGTCACCTTGACTGTGATAGCAAAATCCTTCCATTTAAATCTTAAACAACAGACACAGAAGGCAAACATGAGAACTGCATTATCTGGAGGATCTTATATATTAGTAATAAGTGCAGAGTAAAAATCTTCTTCTCTTATTTAATCATACATAGAAATGGATTTACACCATTGAGCCTGAACACAGAATTTATTCTCAAGAGAAAATAGGTAACACATTTGTAGCATTTGATAACTAACCTGGTTTCTTACATAAGGTTTGGTGGTTTGTTTGGGGGTTTTTTTTTTGGGGGGGGGGAACGGGACGGGACACGACACACACAACACACCACACACAACAGCAAGCATCCCTGCAAACATGTCATGCTTTGTACTTTTTATACATTAGCATTATCGTTCTACTGTGGAAGAAAAGCACACCTCCTGTATACGCTGTTACGTAGCAAAACAACAGGATTAACATATTTGAACTTCTATTTATACTAGTGCCTCAATTTTTAATTAGAGAACATCTTTTTTTCTTCTGTAAATGCATATAACCGAACTTTAGAAAGGAAGTTGGAAGATAAAACTGTCATGACTCAATTCAAATGAGTGATTTGAAAATGTGATAGCAGTCTCTCTTTAATACTGTAAATACTGACATTCAGAAGCTCAATCTTTTGTCTAACACCTTAAAGGTAGTGTATTTTTTTTACAGAAGTGCTGTAAGACAAGGTACCTTTATCATACAGACAGATTTCCTTCAGCCACATTTAAAGTTTTAATCAGCCGATGATTTTTGTCATTACTATGTAACACTAAGTTGCCGCATCCACCATTAAACGCGCGTGCGAAAACATCCACAAACTTTTCTATGTAAAAGTAAATTAAGGATTACATTAAAAAAAATAATAGCCTCTTAACAGATGACGTAATTTCACCATTATCCAGAAAGTATGATGCTGGTGTGTTCCCCTCCTCCATTATCGTCTGTTTACCTTTCACGGGAGGTGCGTGAGGCCCTTAGCTACCAGGTTAATACAGCGTCTGTAGCACCGAAGAACTACGTTCTCCGCCCTGTACAGAAAACGCGGGTTCTCAGTGCTCCACAAATCCTTTATCAAGCCATCAAAAGCTTGGAAAAGCTGGCCTTTACCTGCTTTGCATTACCTGGTGCGACAGTTCATGAGAATATTTGTTCCTATTGTAACATGACAGATATTTAACAATCGGGCCTAAAAAAAATAGCTGTGCTTTCAATTGGCAAATTGCAAGCACATGTACTTATTTTGATGCAAGCTTTTAAAAAAAATAAACCAGGCTCTACTTCCAGAAAAGACAGCCCGGGTAATTCGCAGCCAGGCGCATTTGGGTTCTTACAACTATCTGACAGCCTCAAAATTGTGTGCAGTTGTACAGAAAGTCAAAACATTTGGCTTAAATCAGGATTTTCAGAGAGCGCACGTGTACGGTTGCCGAGGCCAGCGGGTGAGGAGGGCACGTTCACCAGGCGGTGCGGCCCATGGCAAGTGCCCAAGGGAGGGGAATTAATAATAGTAAAAAAAAAAAAAAAAAAAAAAAGCCCAACAACAAACAGTTTAGAAAAAAATTAAGCGTTTTCTACCGACCTCTGCGGGGTCTCGACGCGCTCTCGCCCACCTGGGGACGCCGCCGCGGCGAGCCAGCCCACGCCCCCCCCCCCGCCTTGAGCGGGCCGGGCCCCACACAGCTCCCGCCTTCGGCCCCACCTCGCCCCGTGGCCTTCCCTCCCCTGGCACCCGGCCCGCCCTCCTCTTCCTCCCCGCCGGCCCCGCCAGGGCGGGGGGCGGCCCCCGGCGCGCGCCGGGCGGCCCCGCGGGCGGCCCCGCTCCCGCCGTCCCCGCGCGCTCGCCGCGGCTGGCGCCGCTCCCGGCCGCCGCCGGGCCGCTGGGCCGCGCGTGCGGGCGGCTCCGTGCGGGGGGATTTGAAACAGCCGCTCCAGGGGCAGCGCAGCGGCGGCGCCCAATCAGCGGCCCGGATTTTTCGCGCTGGTTCTGGCCGGAGGAGGGGGCGGGGCCGCCGCGCAGGATCGCCGGAGCCGCCGCCGTTGCCGCCGCTGTTGCCGTGTCGCCTCGGCTCGCGCCGCTGCCGCTTCCCCGGCACCGAGCTACCGTCGCCGCCTCCGCCCGGCTCTCGGGGGAGAAGGATGCGCTAGGGCACAGGTCAGTAGGCCGGGAGCGCGGCTGGCTCTGCTTCCCCCCAACCCCCCCTCGCCCGCCTCCCTGGGGAAGGGAGGAGGCACCCGGGGCACGTTCCCGCAGGCCCCGGGCGGGAGGCGGGAGCGGCGGCGGCGAGGCTCCCTCGCTCGCGGGGATGCTGCCGCCCGGTCCCGCTCCTCGCCGCGCTCACCGGGAGCCCCCCCGCCCCCTTTCTCTGGGCTGGGACCGCGGGCTCTGCCCGGTGAAGCGCTGTGGGGGTCGAGGGTCCCGTCGCGGGGCATCCGCTCGCCCCCCGGCCCTTCCCCCGGGGACTCCTCATCCGCCGAGGCTCCGGCCCCCTCAAACTTACCGCCGGCGCCCCGCCGTCTCCATCGCCCGCCCCTGCCCGGGCAGCCCGTAGCTCCCGTTTCCCCCTTCCCTGGAGGAGGGTTTTTTTGTTCGCTCCCCCCCCCCCCCCTTCCTTCCCTCCCCCCCCCCCCCCCCCCCCCCCGCTACCTGGCCCTGGCTGAGGGGCCGCGGGCCCCCCCGCTGCTCCCGCCCGCCCCTGCTCGTCGTCCCCCGTTCCCCCCCCCCGAGGCTGCCGCAGGATTTCTGCTGCTGGCTGGGCCTGACTCTTGGGTGGCGGAGGAGCGGAAAGGAGCGATGCCGAGCCGGAGTCCCGGCTGTTGCAGCTTCATCCTTTTCCCCCCTGCCCTCCTCCTCCTCCTCGGCTCTGCGGGAGGTCGGGGGCAACATAAAGGGGTGTGTGAGAGGTGCCCACCCGTCCCACCTCCCTCCCTCGGGGCGGGGGGGCCGGGGGGGGAATCAATCAGTGCAAATCAGAAAGAAGACCGAAGGGGGGGGGGGTGGAGATGGGAAGAAAAAAAAAAAGCTTTCTCCAGGGTTTAAACCGCCTCCTTAAGGGGTGGAGTGGCTGCAAATGTACCCCGGTGGCGGTGAGGGTGTGGGGAGGTGGAGGCTGCTCCTGTCCCTTCCCTCTGGGTAGGACTGGGATTGTACGGCTGCAGGAGTGAATGTAACTCTGGAAATGTATGGAGGGGGAAGCCATGTTTGATTTATTCCTCCACTAAACACTGGTGTGATGATCCTTCTACTTACACCCTTCTGCAGTCCATCCTGGACCTGTATGGGAGGAGAGCCTTGTTAGGAAAACGGAAAGAAAACATTCCTGCGAAGGCATACGGGCTCGTTGGCTCAATCTTCATTAAGTATAAGAGGATAGGGCTCTTGTAACTTGAATTGATATTTGTGTGGTAAAAGAGCCTGGGGAACTTGTATTCCCAAGGCCATAGTTACAGCTCATCCGCTGTGGCTGTACCGCTCTGGGGGTGGAGAAGGGAATTTGCCACACTTCTTGAACATATTTATACTTGCATTTTGGTTTTGTTTTTTTTAAATATGTCGGCTGAAAGGAGGAGTAAATACTAGTAGAAGTACAGAGACAGTAAACACCGTATTTAAACAGATTTCAGAGAAAATGGGCCTCTTGCTAACAGGCATTAAAACAGGAGAGAGGCTGGTATCAGTCATTGCCCGTGTATTTTGTGTGCGTGAATAGTTTCCTTATTGGCATTTGCATTAAAATTGGTTTATAATGATTCTTAAATTTAGGAGCTAGTGCTGCCGGCACTGAGTAAGCGAAAGGAGGTCTGCTTTAAAAGAAAATAAAAAAAAAAAAACCCGCAAGGAAAATATGTTTGGTGTTTAGCCTTTTCAGACATCTAAGGAAGGTAACTGTAAACACTGTAGGGTGGCAATGAAGTTTGTAATAGATTTTGCAAAGAGTCCTTGCTGGTGGTTTATGCGGATGTATATGCTCACTAAAATTCTTTAAACATGGAATGTGTGGCTTCAGCTGCAGGAACAAATTGGTTCTTCACCAAAATGTTCGTATGTTAGTAGAATCTCTGTAAATTTGTTGCTGAAGCTATTATTTGATTGTTTTGCAGTGGGAATTTTGCTTAGGAAATGCAGTATATGAACCTTAATAAACTCCTCAATTTCACAGTGTGGTATTATTTGACTGTTGAATATAATCATTGAATAAAACCACTGTTTTGCAGGACGACTTGGGGCTCAGTACTTGCAGTATATGCAATTTTTGGTAGTTTCAGTAAGCATCTATATCCCATATATTAGAACATGCTGGGTTTTTCATCTAGTATGCGGCCATCAGAAAATATGACAGTTTTTTTCAGTATCTGAATATAAAAGCTCTGGATGTTCCTGGAGACTATATGGCTAATTCTTGTGAAGGTTATAGGAGTATTTACCCTCATACATATTCGGAAAAATTCAGATATTAAAAGTACAGTAAAACCTACTGATTTATCAAATATTATTTGAAAATGTCAGAAGAAACTAGGTCATTATACTTTAAGGGTGTAGATTTAAAGTAGCTTAGAAAATGGAAATTAAATGAAAAATATGTTTCTTTTTAGTCCTATACCAATCCAACAAATGGCTAGTAAGAATAAAAGAAATTGTGTTTTAATATCTGTAGGGCTGCGTGCTTTTTCTGAAGTCAGTGGTTGCTTTGCAGATGAGACTATTGCATTTAAATTACTGCCTGCATGCAATAGACTGGATATTGCCACAAAAACAACCCCACTTTGTTTTAGATTGGAAGAAAACATTATTATTGAGGGTGTTTTTTTCTAATATTTGGGCAGTGAAATTGATGGGTATGGGTGTATACATATATATGTGTGTGTGCGTTTATGTATATTTTATATATATATATATATGTTTGTGTCCAAAATATTGTGCTAACGATATAGCAAAGGAATGGCAAGAAGGGATTGTTTTTCAGTGTCCTATTGTTTGTGGCCCATTCACCTCTCACTTTTGCACCGAGCTTGCTTTTTGTTCCACCGGTGTCACGATGTTTCCCAAGCGAGGCCTTATTCCTACGGACTGATAAATGCGTGTCTTTCCTTGTGGTCGATCAAAGCCTATTGACTGCATTGGGACCCCATGTGTTTATAAAGGTTCACCTGCTCTGGTCAGATTACTGGATTAAGGATATAGTTTATGGTGAGGAGAAGATACAAGAACAGTTCTTGAAGTATTTTGGTCACCTCTGGTCGTTCCTGCTTACATAACTACAAGGCATCTCTTAGGTTTTAAGCATAGAAGATGGTTGAATGCATGAAAATTACAAGTTATTTTCTGTGTAGAACAAGGTAAAGCGCCTAGCCTTTTCTGGGAAGGAAATTTTCACCTCTCCTTGAGAGCACTGTGCTGCACAGGGGGAAGCATCCACTAAGTGGTATTGCTGAAAACAACAGATACCCTAACATTCAGGATACATTGACATCAATAAAGAAATGCTTGGTGCAACTAATAATAATGCAGGAGATGGTGATGACTCTGTGTTTTGATACTATGCTTGTGACTCTACTGTATGAGCCCTTTCATTACTTTTCTGCAAAGACAAATGGCCTTATGGTTGAGTAAATATGATAGATCTGGTATAATTCTTGAATCTAGCCTTTGGATGAAGGAAGAATGGAGATACTGAAGTGGGTCTAAGTGGATGAGTAAGTCCATGTTTCTAGGAAGCATCACTTTCCAGTTAGGGATGTAGCTTTGAGAAATGTTTTTGTCAGGGATGTGCTAGAATCTCCTCTGATGTAAATGAGAAGGTGGAGATGGAATATGGCCCCAGGATAAGCGGTCAGGTGATAAAGTGGACAGAGAAAATAGTTTCCCATCAGAGCTTGGCATGGGAGACCAAATTTCCTTTGGTGCATAATTGTGGAGGACTTTGGAGAAAGGGGATGGGTGAGGAGACCCTTGTTGACATGTCGGTAGTCACCCTGCAGCTTATAAATTCATGTAGCTGGTTGAATGGGTCAGTTACCTGTTTGATAAAATTAATGGTTACTTGGAAGGCTTTGGTTCTGAGTACAGTTTTGAAGGAAAACAGAGAAACTACTTAAATTCCCCCTTCACTGCACCTTCAAATTAGTTTCTCTATGACCTGCAGCCATTGGAGGTAGTAAGACAGCTGTATAAATGTATTGGCTTTTTTTCTTTTCACTTTACACTGATAGAAATTACAAAAGTGATATATCAAGTACTGGTTTTAATGTTTTTATCAAGTTGGTGGTGTCTAGCATAGTTATTTTATATCTTTCAGCATCAGCAGGAAGGGAAGTTCTTGGAATGTGTTCTAAAGGAAATTTAGACCATACTCTATTCTGCTGCCCTTCTGGTGAATAGCAAGCTACAAAAATATGCAAGATTTCTGGAGAACAGATCGTATATACTAATACCTTGTGTATGGTGATGATAGGTTAATGCATAGTCCATCATGCATTACTTTGCTCGCAAGCAACTCTAAACTTTAGCACCAGATAATCTATTGACTGTCTGGTACATTTGAAAAGCTGCTTCTGTCTGAAGCATAATAGGTTATACCATAACCTGAATTTTTTAAAACACATTTTGTGTGCAGTAAACAAATACCTGTTAATCATGGTTGAACCAAAAGCAAGGTTTCTACTATCCTTCTTGCTAATGTTAAGAAATAATACCATTACGTGGAAATTGTTCTGATAGTACATGTGTGATGGGCTACATGTGGAAAGTAGATGTTTGAAAATTTTTTTGAATGTTTCATAGCAATCAAATTAAATTTACTAAGTATGGAAAAGCGAAGTGCTAGCCTGTAGTACTTAAGAGTATTCTTATGTTGGGCTAAATTACTTTGCCCTGGGGCACCACTGGTGTAGGTTCTCGTATTTGACATAATTTGAAAGAATAAAAAAATAGAAGTGACTTAAAGCATGTGTTAAATTGCAAGGGCTACTCAACAGGTGATAGCTCAGTTTCTAGTTTTGTCCCCATCCTTTTAACCTGTCCTATTTTTATCTTAGTGCAAGATAGCAATTTGATCTTGTTTTGAACTTTGGTATTCAGCTCCCCAGCACAAATTGGAGCTATTTTATATTCATCCATATTTGGGTTAAGGATACATATGTGGCAAATGACTGGAAAACTATAGCTTGATGTGCTACTGAACTAGACTTTCATTGAAGCTTTCTTCTGCTGTCTGTGAGGAATACTGTCAGTGTTCCATGGGGCTCTTTGGAGAAGCACAGAGCGGTCTTGTTCAGTTGACTGACGGAGATGGCCATTTAACTGCCTTTGTGAAACCTATTCTGGCCTGTGCCTTGTATCAAAATACTAAAATAGTGACATCTCACATCTGTGCTAAAACATAACACATTAAAAAAAAAAAAACCAAAACTGTGTTTTAAAATAATAATAAACTTTAAAAATATTTGTCCTTGAGGGCTAATATCAGAATTCCACATTTTCTTCTCCATAGTCAAAAACATAATAGAGAGTGAATGTTGGCCTACTCTCTGAGTTCTGCCTTACTAAATAAGAGATAGACCAAGGAGCAGAACATGAAATATTCAGTGATAAAAAATATTTTCAAGAAAGAAGTCTGAGGTTAGGGAAGATTTTATTAGAGATGTGATCTAAATAAATGCCATTTGAAATAATTTGAAATGATACTGATAAAAGAAGCAGTGGGAAGGAAATGCAGTAATGCAGCCTCCTGTCATAATGTTTGGGACCCATTTCATTTATTTGTTCATTATAATAAGTTGAAGTGTAAATGTTCCTGCTATGGCATGGATTAGTCTGTGGAGGAGAGGTTCCCAAGATCGTGTATCAGATAAATCAATTGTGGAACTTGCCAGCCTTGGTGGGATGCCATCGGAGCAAAGAACCTGACTGCACTGGCACTCAGAAACATCTAAATTGGGGAGTTATCTCTGTAGTAAAGAATGCCCAGATTCTAGTCTGATAATAAAGCCAGAGGGATTAAAGCCAGCATATGAAGCTTGGAGAGCAGTGTAGGATGAAAGATATGAATATGGATCATCTTGCTATATGGAGGAGTTGCCCAGAACTTTCAATCAGATACTTCAGAATGAAATTAATGTTGTGATGTTTCTGTGGATGCAAAATGCAGACCATGAGAAGCTGTTCTATAGTAGCACTCCTGAACAAACTGGAAACAAATGCTGTGATTAAATGTGGAACATGACTGAAATTCAGCAATAGTGGGGAAAAAAAAAAAAAAAAAAAAAGTCGTAGTCTTAAAATGTAGTAGAAAGTGTATGTGCAGTATCTGTTCATCAGGTGAATGCTTGACTCAAAAGTAGTAGTGATAGTTCAGTCAGTCTTCAGAAACTCTGCAGGTAAGGACAGAACTACAGTTGCTTAACATGACTTATTTCTACAGTCAAGTCTTTTTTGATTTTTCTGATAAGAACTAGGTACAACAGAATTTGTCTAAAGAACTAAATTTGAAAAGGCAGTGAAGTAATCCACAAAATAGTGCTGCACTGAGAGAAAGGACAGCAAAAATGGCAAGAGATACCCATTGCAAACTGCTCAACACAGAAGTTTTGGAAAGTGGACAAGAAGGAATTGGTTTGTTGGACAAGAAAGTGTTTTATCATTCTGTCTCCAAGTTAAATGGGTAAGCTACACTATGTCTGCAGAAACCTAAAAACTTGGCCACAAATTCCAGACCTTTTACCTGTAACAGTTATGCCAATAGCTGTTTTGGAGAGATTCTTGATGTAGAAGTGGCAAAAGAAGTAGAGAAGGAATTAAGAACCATGCAAATGGTGGTAATGCATTTTGGCAAGAACATGTTAAAGCCTCAGCACAGAAAAATACAAGTAATGTCCGAACCAGAAAGGCCACTTAATAGCACGTATTTGGATTTGTTTGCAGAGTGTCTAGTGTTGCAAGTCTTGGGTATTGTTTGACTGTTCCTGGCATACATCTGCCAGTTGTCCGTGCGTGTTTTGCTTTGACGTAATACACTGATAGAATAATTAACAGTTGCATGTATATAGTTTCAGTCTATGTGTAAAGTAGACCAGAATTAGCACACTATGGCCAGGATTACATTGTAGACATAGTTATGTTGACCAGATATGGATATATACAGTTCTCGATGAAAGGTGCATGTTTTAAAGTAAAATTCCACAGTGCCATTGAGTTAGTATTAACTACCCCTGAACTCTACCTTCCAGTTCTTTACTTAAATGTTTTGGGATGTGAAGTTGAATGTACTGGATGAAAGAAATTGCATGTATTTTTACATGTTACCTGTCCACATTAGAGAGGTGCACTATCAGTGCAACATGTTACTGGTTTTATAAACAACAGAAGACATGGCCAAATGCTGCTCTGTGAGAAAGATTATGAGTCTCTCCTATGTGTACATATAGCTAGGCTTTTGGATTATTGGCAAGGCTTCATATATCACCACTTTCACAGTGTTGCTTTTTAGAATAATTCCAATAGACCAAGCATGCTTCTGGCATCTAAATCCACCCAATTAGGTGAACATGTTTTAACGCCATGATAGGCAAAGATAGCAGAGTTTTAAGGGTCTAGGCAAGATGGTTATATCCTCTGTATTAAAATTAGTTACTGTCTGGTCTCATCTGAGCAACATTGCTTATTTCTGTTAGAGGTGCAGTGGACAATGTTTTGTTAATACTACGATTTGTTTCATTGCTTATATTGATAACTTTGTGGTGTCATCCCAGATTTGATCTTCCCTTCTCAGAATTTGCACGATCAGAAATTTTCATGATGCTCTCAGTGAAGCTTCAGGCAATTGCTGTGCTGTCATGACTACGTGTGGGAATAAGGGCATAATTATTGGCCACGCTGAAGAGGAAGCAAACAGATAGTGTGTTTATCTACTGCAGTGAATATTATGTAGAACCAGAGGATCTGGGTCCTGAAGGTATGGTGCAAGGAGCAGAGGTAGGTTGCTGAAAAGAAAAAGGATTGGGATTAAAGAAGGGATTGGAAATGAAAGTAGGCTTGGACCAGGTGAAAAAGCAGTGTAAATAAGGAAGGAACTCAGTGCCTAAGTGCTGAGCTATTTGAGATTGCGTTTGGTTCTTTGTTCCCAAGCTAAGTAGAATCCAGATGCACAACTCTGGCCCATTGAGAGACATCATTTCATTGGTGAGGAAAGACCTAGACTGAATGAGTATTCTGTCTGTACTGAATTGTCGAGTGCTGGTTTGCTAGAGGTGCCATTCCTTTCAGCTGGACCATTTGGAACTCTCCAGGAGACAGAAAAGTCTCAAGCTTGCATTTGAAAACAAATTTTTTTTTTTTTAATACTTTTAACAATTTGTTAAGCAACTGTTGAGGGCTACCTTTTAGTATTTATTAAATGCTGGTGGTAAGTCTACTGTTCCAGGTACCAGAGTTCCTCTCTGCTTATCTGCAGAGGAGAAGGGGTTCTTTTCTGTTGGATTGTGGTTCCACCACAGTAGTATCTGTATTCTCTCTTCAGACAGAAATACAACATTTTGCAAGAACTTGAATTTACTCAAATCTGTCTTCTTCCTTCACCACCCAACTTCAGTGGTTGGAGTGGAACTGACTAAGTCTCTGCAGCAGTGGAAAAAGAATATTTCTTCTGATTTTTAAGAAAACTAATTAATGGGGAGGAGTCCTGTTACGGAATCTTCTAGCCTTATCCTCAGCAGCAAGGGTTGGTTGCAAAACATTTTCCTGAGGAACAAAAAGTCAAGTCCATCAGTTTTGTAAGCTTGCTTTCTGCACTGACAAGTAATATTTAAAGTGAAGAAATTCTTTGCTTGCCGTTCTACAGTTCTTAACTGTACAAGCTAACATTGCCTATTGCCTTTATGAGAAGGCAAGAAATACTTGTTTCAGTTGATGAAAATAGACTTAACAATTAAGTTCTAAAATTTTATCCATTAGGGGGGAAAAAAAAGGAACCCAAAACAAATTAGAAAAGATCAATAGTTTTGGGGTTTTTTTTAAAAAAAGATAGCAAATAGGTGTGAGTACTTTAACTTTTTTCACACAGTTTTTAAAATATGCTAAGATCTTTTTGTGCAATTGTATGTTATGTCTCTATATAAACATTATTATGTACTATAAGGAAATTTTCATGTAATCATTTAAAAATACTTTGTAGGTCAGCCTTGCCAGCTGGCTGGTTAACTGAAATCATTGTGTATCTACTGCAGGATTAATGCAGTCTTTACTTCAGGTGCTTTTAAACTCAAAATTGGCTCCTTTCGACTAAATTTACCTTTTTTTTTCTTTTTTTTTCCCCCCCTCCAAGTCTCTTCTAAGTAGTAGTAAATTTTTAGAAAGTTTTCGTATAATTATTTTCAGTTCTCTGTCAGCTACTACAGTAATGTCTTTATTTTTAATGACAGGTAATGCTTTAAATTTGCTGGATAGAGTTGGTTTGTAACAATTTTTGGCAAACCTACAATAAAATTTTTAGTTACTCATTTTCTTCTAAAAGTAAATTCTGTTTAGATCCTGTAGTAATTTTTCATTATTTTAACACATTGAAGAACCGTCGCAGTGTACTGCATGATAGTAAATATGTCTCTACTCCTATTTGATATTTTAAGGTTTTTTATACAAGATATTATCAAGAATGTGTTGCAACTTTACTAATCTCTTTTAAGTATTTTGTCTCATTCTGATCTGAAAATAGGAATAACCATGGGTCTTAAAATTGATGAGAGAATGGAGAAGACTTACCAGAAAGCTCTCTTTAAGAAAAAAGCAGCAGCTATCTATTAGCTTTTTCAGTGCTAGCCAAAAGCCTGATTTGTAGGTAATAAAATTAGCTTTTGTGGATAAAGTTCTCTTACTCTGAATATGTATTTAGGTGTGTCATCTTCCCCCTCTTCCCCCCTTGCCTGAGTAATTCACCTGAGAAATAGCTTTAAGAAAAGCCTTAGACAAAACAAAAGTGGTATTGATGTTGATTACTTACACTGTTCACTCCCTTTGGCAGAATTGAAAGGAATGGACTACTCCATTATTTCTGACACACAAGAAAAGCATCTCTGAAATTGCAGCAGATGTGGAAGAAATGAATAATAAATATCACATAAATGATAGTGGCCTGGACAGTGAAGGAGGAATCTGACATGCAGACTAACTGTATTTGGCTCATGACTCCTGTCAGATGATGGACCTTCAAGTAATTAATAACATTACTTAAAATGTCTGCAAAATAATTTGTCTTATGTAGAACCTGCTTTTTTAATATGAAAATGTGTACAAAGCTGTTACAAGGAGTGCCTGATGGTCATCGTCCGATTAAAATATCTAAAGACCTTTCCGATGATAAGTCAGATTTGCTTACTGAAAGCTAAAGTACCATGTTTATTCAGCAGATTCCTTGGCTATCATGTTTTTTCCTTTGTTAGTGAAAATGGTACTTAGTGGGTCACCAGACAGTCATTATGGGAGGATGCTAGCTTAAGCTTATTAGCTGATACTAGTGTGTGGTGCTTTTGTCTCCTTCCTTTCCCTATGCTCCCTCCAGTTTCCTTTCCTAAAGGTAGAGTCATCTAGAAAAAGATAAGGGATTGCTTTTGCTTCTGTGTGATATGGTGGTCCGGCATGAGTACACTTAATTTAACTACCAAATCTAATCATACACTCAGCTGCTTCAGGACCTTGCTCTTACAACTCTGATCAGCCAGATCTTGTCTGTGATTGATCTCACTTCATTCTTTCATGTCCTCTCTTCTAGATCTCCTTGTATTAATTCTAAACTCAGGTACTGCTTGGTTATCTATTGCTGATCATTTTTCTTCCTTGCCTCTTTTCTTCTTTTCTGATCTATTGTCCCCTTCTCATAAATAAACTAGTTTTTCTTGCTTATGTTATTGGGCTACCATGTATTTTAGATAGCAAAGGTTGTGCAGGATTTAATTAGCTTTATTTTTGCCCTTGTTTCTTGAAATCCTTTGTTATTCCCATCTGTAGATTTGCTAGCTTCTTCATTTTAATCAGACCCCACAACCTAGCTTATTTTTTACGAGGAGGACTGAGATGCTTATCTATGTTTTCCCTCCATTGCTTGTCCTGGAGATGGTAACTAACCTGCAGGTTGGTTTCTACAAGTCTCATCTCCTCAGTGAGACTATATTTGCTTATAGATACTCACATCTATTATCTTTGCGGGTTATTCTGCCTCTTACTTTAAGCCTCTTTTCATTCGGCTCCATTAAATCTTTGTATAAACATGGTCTATTTTCCATATTCTATAATCTGCATCTACTGGTTCAGATAATCTTACTGTCTCAAATTACTGCCTTTGTCTTACATCTTCCCATTTACTATTGGCCTGGTACAGCTGACTTCCTTTTACTGGTTACACTCCTGGATTTGTTGTCTCTCTAGGCTTCAGTGATTTGAGGGGCCTTTTCCAGGGCCTTTTTCACCTGTTTTTAGTGACCTGTATTAGTGAGAACCATTAACTGAACCTTTACTCACTGAAGTTCTAAAATCTGCATGTGGTGTATCTTCAGATGTATTAGGTAAATCTAGGTACCTCCTAAAATTTCAGGGTCTTTCATTGCGTGGCCTTACTGGTCTTAATATTTTTGCGATAGGTAATTACTACCCTTAGGTTTATTAGGTGGAAAGAGAGTAAAACTTCTGGATTTCTTTAAGCCATGTCTTTTCACTTAGTTGTTTGCTGGTTGTTGTCCAGACAAGGTCCTGAGCAGCTTGTTCTGTGTTGGCCCTGATTTAAGCAGGGGGTTGGAATAGATGATCTGAGGAAATCCCTCACAACCCAAATTATTCTTTGATTCTGTGATGATTTTTATATTTTGAAATTCTTAAGCTACTGCTTTTTTTTAATACATCCAGTGTTTTGAGATTGAATACACCGATAATGTAGTCTAATTTGATTATTTATGGCTTTTTTTGAGTTGTCCTGGTCTGCCTCAAGCTTGATGGCTTTTTAGCTTACAGAAATGTGATGAGAGTAAGAGTTATTCTTAAGCAGGACAAAAAAATACTTGTAGAATTATGGATTAAAACAGTTACAAAATGCAGATGTCTCAGTCCAGAAATCCAGACCCTGATAAGCAACTAATGGAGCCATATTAAAAAATGTTTTTCAATTTAACCATGTAGTTAATGGACAGGGGGAAGTCGCACGAGGCATTTTTGGTGCTGGTCCTCTTATGCAAAGCTGTGATGAGCAGCTGTCTGTCAGGCAGGGAGGTGGGGAGCTGCAGCGTTTGCTGCTCTGGCTGGTTCAGGCAACCACTGGAGGGCGTCTGCAGCTGCAGAAAAGCTGCTCACTTGCAGGCCTAGTTTTTTTTAGACAAGGAATTTAGATGCCCAAATCAAATCTCTGGTTTGCATTCTGGTTTACTCTGTTAAGAATCTGTGGGAAGGAAGTACAGATTTTGCAACAGTTCGGTGTTTTGTTTATTTTTAAGGAATTTTGCTGTCATCTCTGTAACCATAAGCGTCACATGTTCTGTAATGGGTTTGCCTTTTGCCTAGAGATTTATAGAATTTGTCATCAGTTGTTTCTTAAAATAAATATGATTTCAGTTAAATCTGCTGAATAACAGCTTGAAACATTGTCATATTATTAATTGAGTTCAGAGTCTGTCTCATGTTCCTGTTTTCAGAGAAGATCTTGTGAAAGTACGTGAGTTCTCCTTTGGTTTGAGTTCTTTGTTCTGTTCTGGTGGAGTTTTGAGTTTCCTTTTAACTCTGACTTCTCTTCAAAAGGGTTAATACAGATGGCTGGTTTCCACTCATTTTATCAGAGATTTTATTGGTAATTCAGACCTCATCTGGCTAAAGAAAGATTAGAACCTTTCCTGTCACAGATGTACTTAGAGTTCAAGTATACTTGTTTGTCTTGCCTTGTTTAATGCCAGCTTTTCAGGCTGCTCTTTGTCCCTGGAGAATGATTTTCATCTCTCAAATGAGCCTGTATAGCTTGTGTGGAGACATACCCTTTTATCTTGTAGGTACCTTAGGGCAGCATGGCAGGGAGATGGGAGCATTTGCTAAGGAGTGATGGAGTTATGATTTTTAGATTATTTTTTTTTTTCTGCATCTTTGTGAAAAGGTTTCATGTTGGCCAATTGCTTTGAGTTCAGGCCTGCCACTCATAAGAAGCTTTGCCAGACTAGAGTAATGCTCAGTTATATGCATGCTGCTGCTCCTGATGGAGAGGTAGCAAGTATGCAAGTTTCAGAAATATGCCAGTTGTAAGCATTATAACTGTATATTAATAAACAAAGTGGTGAGATTCAGAAGATATTTCTTCCACAGCAACTGACAATTCAGTAGTTATTCATCATGGTTTTTACTGCACTTTTTTGGAAGCATGTGAGACTAGATTTGATGAATTTTTGATTTGATGTGACAGCTCTTGGACTTAATCATATATCAAATTGCTTACCTTGAGCATGGATATGATGTTTATTGTGCTGAGCTTTCATAATATTTATGATGGTGTATTTCTTTATATCGTGTATACATTGGACCTGGTAATATGAAGCGACTATGCATATGTATTTTAAAAATGAAAATGATCATCTTGCCTGGTCTAGGAGCACAAAGGAGTCATTTTTCCAGATTAATTTGTCTGCTATGATAGTGTAATATTGAAATGGGCGGGGTAGCTTTTAGAACCGCAGAAAACCTCTGTAGGGCAGATAATAGTGCAGTTTTAGCTTGTTGGATGTTTTCAAACTTCTGTATGAAAAATGAGTGTTAGATGATGTTGTAATTAAAAAGATGAAACTCCAGCAGTTGCTCTGATCCTTTAAATTTTGTGGTGTGACCACTGGGCTTAAGGATCATCAGTTTCCCAGTGGGCTGGTGTTCATGATACAAAATGCTCCTCTTTTATTCATTCTCACAACCAGAACACTTTGGGATACATGTGAAGGCCGAGCTGTGTTGTTTCCTCCGGAGGTGTGCTCTGATGGAAAATTGAGGGCTTGTTTGTGGAGTGAGGAAGAGAAGCTTGTGATGCTGCTGTCCATGGTGTAGGTGCTACAGCAACACAGCCTGTGGGGTTTTTATGCTGGCACGACCTCTTAGAAATAAACTCATCTGTTGTTATTAATGATATTATCTTATGTCTAACTCTTACTTGTTTTAAACAGTGCAATACCTTTGAGTAATTAGTATGGGTAAGACTCATGCCATGGATTGTTAACAGATTGGTAAAAGGAAAGCTGTGATTTTGCTCTCTGCTTTTGCTTTAATAAAATTGATGATTCATCAGTCTTTTTTTTTAAGTTTTTCGTAATGCATGTTAAAAAATATTGAAGTATTTTGGTTATGAAGATTGTAAGCAACACTGATTAGTAAAACTTGAATGAAGTACATAGGGTGTTTATATTAGTGGGGATGTATTTATCTGAATACTTGGTAGGTTTTGACATTTCTGTATTAAAAATATTCTCTGTCTTTTTGTCTCAATATAGCAGTGTAAGACTGGAAACATCTGGGCTGAATGGACTTTAGCATCAAAAGAAGTTCTCAACTGTTAACTCGAAAAATTAACTACATCAGAATGAAGCAGGTACCAGAGATCCTTGGAAATACCAATGGGAAAACTCAGAATTGTGAAGTGAATCGTGAGTGTTCTGTCTACTTGGGCAAAGCACAACTTTCTGCCACTCTACAAGAAGGTGTCATGCAAAAATATAATGGTCATGAGGCTCTTCCATTTATTCCAGCTGATAAATTGAAAGATCTAACCTCACGTGTGTTTAATGGCGAGTCTGGGGCCCAGGATGCCAAGTTGCGCTTTGAACCCCAGGAAATAAAGGGAGTTGGAACACCACCCAACACTACTCCTATCAAGAACGGCTCTCCAGAAATTAAGCTGAAAATCACAAAAACCTACATGAATGGAAAGCCTCTTTTTGAATCTTCCATTTGTGGAGACAATGGTGCAGATGTGTCTCAGTCAGAGGAAAATGAACAAAAGCCAGCAAACAAGGAGAGGAGAAACAGAAAAAGAAGCATAAAATATGACTCCTTACTTGAGCAGGGTCTTGTTGAAGCAGCATTAGTATCAAAGACTTCAAGCCCCACTGAAAAGAAGGTAGTACTTTTTTTTACATTCTTTCTTTTGTTAGGTTTGTTAATCATACTGAGATTTCATTTGTTATATTCTAATCTTCATTTCAAGTATTTCAGCAGGTGCTTCCCACAAACAGGTCACTTTCTACAATACTCTCTCTTTGTCTCAAGGAAGGACAGATGCACTCTAGTTCTGGTCTGTGTGCTTGCCTAGGCTAGGACTACCCATAAATTCTGTTTCTATAAGTAAAATAAGACTCCAAAGCAAATCAGGGCATGTGTTAGTATGGGATGTATGAAACAGAAACTTCATCCAGACATGCAGCTAAGACCTAGCCAGGATGTGCACCTGGGCAAGGGAGCTGGGGAGGCCTCTAAATTTAGAGATTTTAACTGTTGGAGTATGAGATATTCTGGCTTCCTAATAATCAGATGTTTCAGGGAAGAAAAATAATTATTTCTATATTCCTGTTTCTGAATTAAAGAAAAATTTATTCAGCTGTCAGTTGGCTGATAAGATAGGTTCTTTACCTTCAGATTTTGGCAGCTGTAATATAGTCCCTACCCTTATTTGTCATCTGAAAAGAGCTGCTTTTTCTTGTTATAACCTAATGAATTGTATTCATTGAAAAGGTCTAGATACTTGTATTAATCAGTTAACTTTTGTGGTCAAGCTCATCTGGTTTTTGCTGCCTTTAAACATGGGCAGAAATGGAAGTTTCCTTTTTTTTTTTAATTTGCTTTACCAAGTTGTAAATAAGAATGCTACTGGGAGCCCTTTTACCCCTTTATTTAGTTTTTGTTGCTCGACTCCATTTAAAGGGATGTGGTTTGCAATCATTTTATTCGGAGGAAAAAACCTGCATAGCAGGGATACTTCCACGTGTATCACGTTTCTCAATGAGTAATTCAGAATAGTGTTGTATAACAATGGTAAACATTAATGAATGCTTTGGCTAGTGAACAGGTCCTGTTTTTACGAACCTTAAATGCAAAATGTATGGTACAGATTTCTGTTAACTGAAGGTTTACTAGGTAATGTTGGTTCTTATTTTCTCCCAAGGTCACACACGCAGAGAAGAACCACACACATAGATGCTGTATTTCTGATTTTATTTACCCTTATTTTTACTAAAACTTCTTAAAATGAGTTTACAGAACCGTGTAAACATTCTTCTCAGTATCAGAAATATTTATAATTTATTTATGATTTGAATATATTATCCTAAAATGATCAATACTGATGTTTTCAGGAATTTCATTAAAGAGTTTGTTTTCTTTAAGGAGACTGTTTTAACATTGGTTCAGGCTTTTCTGAGTCACCGCTCAGAGGTAAAAAGTATAGACACAGTCAGTAGCTGGAATAATTCTCTATCCTGTTCATTGTTAACAAGGATAAATTGGACTAAAAGCTGGTATATTTATTAGCGTCAACAGCTACCATATTTGTGTAGCTTTCTTTTTGTTGTTTTTAGAAAGAGGAGGCAATATTTAATATGTCCATCGACAGAGTTTACTCTGAGGCCTTTCACATTGGTTGTTGATTAAGGGTGACAATTTTTCCTGGTGAGCAGTTCATTTAAGATTAAAGGAAAGGTTGTTCTGGCTTCCCTTGAATTGTTTTTTTGGTGAGAAGTGGTCAGGAGAAAAGCATGTTACCACTGTTTCCCAGAGTGCTTGAGACTTGATGGCTGGAGAGTGATAGGGTTATTTGCTACTGTGGCAAACCAGTGAGCTACCAAACTACCAAATCAGGACAACCACCTGCTTGATCTCAGACTTCGCAGTATTAAAACCCTATTCTTCTCAGAGCACTTGAAAGAGAGGGTCGTGTTTCTGACTTTTTTTTTTTTTTTTTTTTTTCTTCTTGCGTAGTGCACTTTAAAGCTCAAAGGGCAAAAGGAAAAGCATTTGAAGGTCACGAGGTGTTGTTTTATGATATAAATCCTTGATGGTGAAAAGTCTGGGGCTTTTTTTTTTTCACAGGGAGGGTTTGCAACTGTGCAGGTTTAAAATAAAGGAAGAGGAATGTAATACTAGGCGACATGCTGAAATAGACTTCAAATGTTTGTCCACATGTAGACTAGTGATATACATGTGTTCTCCATGATCACAACTGTCATATCTTAATATCAGTGTTCTTTGGTTTCAGGACCCTGCTCTAGCTGTTATTTCATCACCAACATCCAAAGCCTTAATGTTAGTGCATCATACTGTGGTTTTCTGTAGCTGATTGTGGCTGCAAGGTGGAAGTCAGAGAAATATCCTTGGAGTAAAAGCTGATTAATTTTGCACTTAGGTATCTGTTTGTTGTAAGTTACAAGTTAATGTAAAACCTGTTTGTCTGGTTTTATTTCTGGGCTGGTTTCTCGCTCAATTTCTTGTTCAAGCTCTTACTCCTTTGATTTAGCAACAACCACCATGGTTCAAATACTACCTTTTGTGAAAGGTAATTATATCTCTGTTTGATGGACATAGCAGATTACTGTCTTGCTGAGGTGAGAGGCATATCATTTAACAAATGTTCTAGTGCTCTGTTGTTGCGTTTTCTTCTTGTTTGGGCATTTCTTGTTAACATAAAGGAAAGCTGCTTAAAACTTTATCTGCAAGTCAGTTTTCAGTTGGGAGTAAATGTGATCTGCCCAGTTCTGGCATGAATTAGATTTCTGTTGATAACTACTACCTTTTCCAGGCTTTCAAGAAACAGCTGTACTGCTTTCACTTTCCCAAGGTAAAGGAGAGGAAGTGGGATAAGCTGTGGCTCTTTCCACCCTCCCCTCCTGCCTTTCACCTTTCCTCACCCCACTCCTGATATCTCTCCACCTGAGTTTACTTTAAAATCCAGGCCTCTTCTGTTAAGGCCTGGTTTAGCAATTTTTATGCCAGGGCACTACACTGATAAGTGATCTGACATCACCTCTAAATGTTCTGTGTTACTGGTGATAGATAGCACATTAGATGTTTGAATCAACACCAAACCCATGGACTCTGATAGTTGCCCACTTGATAGTGCTGCTCATGAGAGTAGCAGTATGCTTCAGTACTAGGTTTTATGGTGGCTGCATTTTTAGTCATTGTTTTTGTTGGTTCTTGCAATGCTACCACATAGCAATGAGGACTTGTCTACATTTTTCTCACTTCACTGATTTTTGTTAGAAGTGAAGCAGTGCTGTTTGGAGGAGAATGGCAGAGTTTTAAGTCATATATTAATATGAAGTAATCCAAGTTTGATCCCTAGAGCAATCCAGAGTTTCTGTATGGGAAATAGAGCACATACATCTGCAGCTCTCATGCTGGTAGTCCCGAAGTAGGTCTGTGCTATCTAACCCTAAGAAGAACTCAGTATGTTATAGAGGCACATTTGAGCTTGTTCTGCATAAGCTGGTTTGGGCCTACAAGTGGCAGTTTGCCCTCTTGGCATGCCTCCCTGGCATGAGTCCGTAACACGGGTGCAGTAGCTCAGAAAAGCAGCAGCGCTGTGTCCAGAACAAACCTGGAAGTCCACACAGTGCTATACTTGCTAGTTTAGGGATTACAGCTGTGCAAGATACATAGGATCCAAAAGCTGGATCCACATAGCTTCCTATCCAGTTTTCTTGTAGCCCTCTTTTAGTATTATATCACAAACTTGGCAGTTTGTTATGCTTTCTGCTCAGTACAGTCTGTAATGACTTTGCAGCAGCTACATGGCAGGCAACTGCAAGTTCCTGGAGAAATTCCACTAGTCCTTGTCATGTGTTTATGTTGCCATTTCATCTTCACAGAGAAAAACTGTTCCAGCCAACTCTGTTGTATCTGATATCTACATAATGTTATAGTGCCTTTCCCAGTGAATGGCAAAGATTTAGAAACCCAGTAAGGGTAGAACAGAAGCAGTCTGAGGATTAGCTGCTGCTTTTTATGCTTCTGTGCTAACTAAATACAGGAGGATGGGGACCACTGAAGGTGGTGGTGTTTGCCTTGATGCCTGCATCAGTAGAGATGAGCAGAAACCAACAAGTTCCCTCTGTAAGATTGGAGAGCTGTGCTCATCAGCTGTTTGGTTATCCTGTAATAGCTGTTACAGCCAGATCCTGACATGACTTGTTTTAATTTCAAAAAAAGTAAAAAGAAAAAATAGTCAAATACGTATGTCTCTTTCTGAAGGACTCGCTTCACTCTTTTTCATCATCACTTATTAGGAATTCCTGGTCAAGTATCATTACTGAACGGTCATAAAATGTGCAGCTAAACTACCATGGGAGTCAGGGTCTGTAGTTGCAGGGTAAAATGAACACAACAACTTTATCTTTTTTTAATAGGCTGTTCCTGAGGTATCAGATTCTGTCTTCAGTCAAGTGGTAACACAGGCTGTCTGCTGATGTCATCAGAAACCCAAAGGAGTAGAAGTAACCCTAAAAAATCTCTTCTGGCTGATCCCTTCAGGAACAAAGAGGAATAATTTCTTCTTTTTGGAAGGGTTCCTGAGCTACTGTTTTGCGTTAGCCATTAGTAAAGGATTATGTTTAGCTAGGCCTTGAAAACTTGGTTGTGGTAAGCAGCTCACAATGTGCAGCAGTAATTGTTACTTAGGAACTTTAAATTGTTTGTTCTTAATGCCTCATTGGAAAAGTATCTTAAAGAACTACTTCTAGGTTAAGAAGCACCAAAAAGCATGCAATGTCAAGAGTATGCTGGTTTGGGGGGAGATTAGAAGCTATGAGTATTCTCAGAGTGGCTACAAAATTAATTACAGAAAACTTAAGTAATTATTCAAGGCTCTCCATACCAGACTTCCTGTTCTTCTATGTAAAAGTGGCTGAATTAAGTACACTTTCTGCGTAAAACTGTCATCTCAGTATGTAATATGTAAATATTTTTTTTTCTCGCTCAACACACTGGTGGAAGAATCCAAATCAAATATGAAATATCTTGAAGTGATGACCAAAATACTGTATAAGAATAGCTCTGCCAAATTGGATCAAGAAGCCATTTAATTCAGCACCTCAGCCTGGGGGTGAGGTTCAGTGGAGGATGCATAATGGAAAGTACAGACCTGGAAAATCATGGAGTGATGCTCTCCTTGAATATATTCAGCCTCCAGCAGTTTGTGACTCAGAGGTTTCATATCTAATAGCTGTAGATGGCTAAATTTGTGGAAGAAGACCTCAGTTTCTTTTTGAGCCAGTATGAATTTTTTGCATCCATGACATTAAGTAATAGAGCAGCTCTCTTTCCTTTTCCATTTGCTTGATTCTGTCATAGTACTAGAATTAGGGGTCATGGACAAACTTTTATCTATCTATTACTGATAGTTTTACAGGTTTCTCACAAACTGGCTCAGTTTTTAATTTCATCTTGAGCCCTAGTGTGTTGTTCCTCATACAGGAGCCATTCCAGAATGTTACTTCTTGTTACCATCCTTTTTCTGAACTGCAATGCCTGTTGGCTGCTTCTGGGTTGGTTTTTTTTTTTTTGTGAATGAGGGACCAGAACAGTGTCAGCAACTGTTGCATTGTTTCATATTCATCTTTAGTTTGTGCGTTACAGGACTTTATTTCATTTGGGTCTTTTAGGCACTGTGGTGAACATGATGGATCAAATAAAGTGGTGAGCCGTTCATCTTCTGGAAGAACTAACTTCCCTTTATGTTTCAACAGCAGATTTTGTGCTGTAACAGTTGAGAGGTTAATGACACATTTTGGTTTAATTGTTTACCAGACTTATTTTCAGTTGTTGCACTGGTAATGTCATGATTTAAATGAATACTGTCATCTCAGCATTTCCTCTTTACATTGTACTGACCATTATCAGTTTGTGTAGCAGGGAATTCACTTGTTTTCACTCCTTTTCTGTCCAAGATACGGTGAATCCTTTCTGTTGCTCTGCTCAGTGTTCGGCTTAACCAAAATAATGCATGTCTAACTTTGGTGTTTAGCTGAGAGTTAGATCTACGGTTCAGGGTTATGTTATTTGGATGGATTTACAGGCAGATCTTGGGAAACTTCAGTGATCTGTACCAGATGTCATTTCAGGCCCTTAAAGTCCCCTTTGGACAAGAAAGAAAGATACTTTGTAGTAACCCTTAGGCAAAGTAGCAAAAGCAAAATATTTTGTTCTGTCTTGGAACAGTGATATTAGCCTCCTTTACAAGTGTCCTTGTTCTGGAGTGGATTTCAGGGCACACAAACTTTAGGACCTTCAAAAGAGGTCTTTGTTCACAGACACTAGTTTTATGTTTGTATATTACCACGTTTTGTTATTTTCCTATTATAAATAGCTCCAACTGTGCTAACATTTATATTTCATTTTTTTGCAAATACCTGGTACCTACAGGAGTTGTTCTCTTACGCATCATAAAATGGGCAGTAGCTAAAAGTGTAAGTTGTCAGTAATAGGGAATTAATTTCCTTCTCGGAAAGACTGTTCATAAAAATGCTTTACTTTGTAAGCCGGGTACAAGAGGGAAAACTGAGGCTTGCACAGACCATTGTTAAACAAGCTGTGCTGCACTTGTATGAAGAAGCAAAATTAATCTGTAGCCTCAGAGCAGCAACTAGTGCTAGTAAAATGGTTTTGTTTATTTGTTGTTGGGTTTTTTTTGGTAAATAAACGTCAACTCTAGTGTATTTTGAGGATGCTTGTGATGTAAAATAATTTGTGATCTTAGTTCTTGTGGAACTGGTAGGACTTTGATCATGTCCTTCATGATGTTTTACTGCAGTGATTACCCTGTTTTAATATTCATATGGGGTCGGGGCATTTCTGGTTGGGGTTTCCCAGATTTTCTGTAGAACTTTATTGTGAAAATAGGAACGTGCTTCAGCATTGTTAAATCAAGGTAATGTCTGTTTGTTTAGTTTTTTGTTTTTTGTTTTTAACCCCCACTTGCCTTTAGGCTGGTTAACCACTGATACTGTTTCTTGCATTTCATCTCTAGAAGAGGAGGACCTACTAGGTACATGTAACACAACAACCTGGATAGAAACCTCTTGTGCCTACTTTTAGGTATAGGGATTCATTTTAAAGGTCTTATCTCAAAGGCAAAGTAGTACTTGGACTATGTCAGATTATTAGTTAACTAACAGAGCCCCTTTGTGCCAAATCAGCATTTGTTCTATTTAAGCCTAGACAGCTTCTTTCAGAAGTGTTCTTGTTGCAAAGAAGTGTAGAGATAAGTATCTGCTTTCACCAGAAAATGGTGTTCTGTAAATCTAGTTGCCTGTTGGCAGTATTATACGGGCTTGAGTTTCTTTGTTTTCTACCAATAATATTAGGATTCAGAATATCTGCCCATACTACCTTGGATGTTTGTGAGCTACCAAGAGGAGGATATCTGTTAAAAAAGTAGGAAAACTCCTTCCTGCTGAACTCTGTAAGGGCGTAGCAGAATGCTACGAGTAGGGTCCTGGTACAGATTCTGATTTTGAAAGTATGTGAAACCATTGTACATGCAGATAACAGAATACACATGGGTATGGCATTCTGAAAATCTATAGGTATGCTGAGATTATTTAGTTTTCATTCTGTTATCCTGTGTGAAATTCATATGGAAATTATTCAGAAATAACTGTCTCCCATGCCAAACTTCCTCATTGCTCTACGGTTAGGCGTTTCTAGACTTCTGTAACATCTCATACCCACTCTGTGTTATATACCCAGATACCGCATCAAAAGTTTAAACTTTTTAAGGTCAGTGGAGGTTAGAGAAGTTGGATGTAGGCAGAAATATTTTTCTATTACTCTGTATAAAAGAAGGTTTCGTTCATTCTGATCAAGCCTTATCTAATTTAAATTTCTGAAACATGGAACCTTTCAATAATAAACCAGTAACTTACAATTTAAGAGGTCATCTAAATGTAAATGCAGAAATTCAGTAGAACAGCTGAAAGAAACTGCTCTCCACATTTTTAAGAAAGATGGAGTGTTGGGAAGTGTTCCAGAGCTTGCATCTTACTGGATCTATTTGTGAATAATTGAATCTGTTTCTCTTCAGCTCTTTACTCTGAAAAAAGGGTTATATCCTAGTTATTAAAATACCGTGTTAAGTTTATTTCTGAAATACTTGCTCATATAGTGTTTGTGTAAAGGAAGAATGCTGATTTGGATAGACAGATTTGTTTTTAAATGTAAAAACATCTTTTAAAAAATCTCTCATCTGCTGGAGACTTGCTAATTAGGGAACCAAAGAACCAGGAAAAAGAATTGAGATGAAACCAGGAATTTAGTGGTTGATTTGAAATATAAATTTGAGCTTTTATCTTGTCCATAATGTACATTATTTATCCATGTCTAAACTTCAATGGGTTTTTATTGTCTTCTGCTTGCTTTCCCTCTTGGAGGGGAGGATCCTGCATGGTGATAATTCAACATGCTGTCTACAAACTGATTTAGATGAGTTAGTGGAAAGCAATGGAGGAAACAAACCTATTGCACAAAACTTCTATTTGTTTAAAGAGCCTCAGCCAGCACAGAAAAGTTTTCAGGGGATCTGAAAAGTTGAGCAGTGATTTTCTTCATCCTTTTTGTCCTGTTGTTTTGTAGCTTTACTGTCTAAGTACATTGAAGAAAAATAAGTCCTGATTGTGACAGGAAGATTCAAACTTTTGTCTTCTGCAAATGTAGTTCTTCACACTGCCAAATTTGACCCTCGGTTAGTAATAGAAGAAAAGATAACTTGAAGAAATAGATTTTATGTAATTGCTCTTGAAATTGAACTTGGATGGTTTTAGTTAAATCTCTGGCTTGTTTTTCAAATTTCTAATTGTTTTGTACCTAACAAACCAACGTCCAGTGTAGTTTATTCCTTTTTTTTGTTTGTTTTGATCTGGACTTTTCATGTCCTCTTCCCCCTTAGTCACTACACAATATAATGCATGTTTTTCAAGGCTGTTGCAGATTTAATTGTGCAGAGGTTGATGCATTGGCCTTTTGAGGGCTGCAGTCTTTGCTCTACTGAAGTGTCTCTTTCTGTTTTACTGAAGATGGAATACAAAACTTTTCCAACTCAGTGCTTCTTTCTTTGTTTCCTCATCCTTCTACATTTTCTAGGAATAATTCAGCATTTTCTCTTAATCTTCTTGCAAGGGTCTAGTTTACTCTTTAGTCTTCTGCATGAAACATTCTCTCTGTAGGCAGTAGGTTGCTGAATATGTAATTACACGGCATTCTTGCATTAGGTAATAAACAGAATATAAAAAGACAAAGTGGAAATACTTTTAATACATTCAGTTACTTGTGGTTTATTATCTATATTGCCCTACATCCCAGAAGGTGGAGCTATTTGGATAAACGTAGGACCTTTAAGGACTTGTCCTCAGGGATAAACAGATTTACTACTATGTGTGAATTATAATTAAAAAAAAAAAAAAAAAAAAGACAAAAACAAAAAACCCCAAACCCACAAAAAAACCTCCAAAACACAACTAAAGGCTAAGGCAGTTATGATTGAGGACACTGTATTTTTATAGACAGAATCATTTAGAATGAGCACTGGCCATTTCTTAACAGACTTAAATTGTCATCCTTTTCATTTGAAGCAATAGGGTATATTGAGGATTTTGCATAGATTTTAATGAGCTGTGGTTGTAATTTTTTGGTTTGAAGTGAGTTGACTTTGTGAGGTACCGTGAGAAGAAACCATTTCTCTGTCCTGAATGACGGGACATCACTCATTAGGAAAGTAGCTGCATCCCTCCATTCCTTTGCCTGAAGACTGAATGTTGTTTTGTCTTTTGTCAAATGAAATTCTGGAATTTTTCAGGAAGCAAGAGCTTTCCTCAGAACATAATTGTGATGGTGGTTTTTCAAGAAAGAAACATTTGGAATGGTTCTCCTATTATGTAGTTTGGTTTTTTGCTTTTTTGTAGTGTCCTTAATCATTGGTGAATTCAAGTGACACATTACAAAAATATTTTTTATTCTGTTGCATCCTTTTTTCCCCAGACAAACCTACCACCTCTCCTGAACCTCTGAAAGGAATGAAGTTTGTTCTACAGCCACTTCCTTAGTTCAGTATCTTTCCTGATAGCGAGGCAAGAAAAGACAAAACATTTTTACTTTCATATTTATTACACAAGTCCATGTAGAAAATCAGGAGTATTAGTGGATGAAACACATACAAATAGATAGCAGGACCAGAAAAATAAGTGATTTTGGTCAGCAAGCAATGTTATTTCTTCCATAGTAAAGAAACGCGTTTGACATAGAACAGACAAATTTTTTCTTTACTAACTTTGATTCAAAGTACATTTTAATTGCGTATATTCTGTTTAGGGATCTTGATTATTTTCTTTTCATTGCTTTGTAATGCTGGTAGATTGGTTTTTATTCTGGAGTGCAAGAGGACCTCCAGTAATCTGTGTTTGTAGTATAGCTTTCTATTATAGTGCAGTCCAGTGGAAGTTCTTTGATACAGGCTGGAACTGAATTGAGAATGAAAAACAGAAAGGGAGATACCAGATATCTGCACGTTGTCCAATATGTACTTCCCTGTTATGTTACACGGAGGAGAGCATTTACTGTCTTCACTTGTCTTAGTTGTTTTTTGGGTGTTTTTTGTCCTGTGCTAAGTTCTGTTGGTGTATTCTTCACCAATTCTCAAGGTTGTTCTTTGTCGAATCCCTTTTTGACAATTTACAGTTAGATGACGTTTTTAATGTTTTCTGTAGCTTTCCAAGTTTGCATAGTGAAATAGTAGCTTTTTGATGGTTAATTTGCAATAAATTTCAGGGGCTCTAATTCCTTGCACATGTATGCACACATGCATATATACACAAAATAAATAATAAAATAAATAATATTAGTATCTCTACCACTGATCACTTTAAAAGGAATAAATCTCAATCTGACACCACCTAGTAAGCCTTCTGGGTGTGTTGTTTTGTTGTTTGGTTTTTTTTAAGTTACCTTTGTCCATTGTTTGCTAAACATTCACAGTGGTGTTTTCATAACACAGTCTACAAACAAACCCAAAGCTCTCAGTACACTGAAGATGCATTTCAATGCATTTTTCTTTCATCTTTTTAAGATAGTTTTAGGCTTTGAAATTACCCATCATTCGTGGTATGTTCTTGCCTCATCATATTCATTAGTCAGACCAGAACAAAATGGAAGCTGATATGGATTCTTTTGATCAGATGTAGGCAAAGTTGTTAACTAAATAACAATGTTTTCTAGGGCCAAGGCATTTCTTTGGGCTGGTAGAATGCTGACAGCAGTGTCTTAAATTCTTTGTCAATCTGCCTGTCACTCATCACTGAGTGCTGAGAGAAATGACAAACAAATCTTTGAAATGTTAACGGAGAAGGAAACGCAAGTTAAATTTTATTTTCTTTTTAGGTTCTACTCACCCTATTGCAGCTGCTGGCTCAGATGAGTTTTCAAGGATGCTGGTACTCTTCAAGGCATAATTTCTCACAGAAAAGATCAGTTGCAATAAGGGAATTACTCCATTCCACACTCCATGCCCCCTAGACAAAATAAACATAACATCCATCTAGCTGCCTCTCAGACCATGTTTTAGGTATACTAATCCAGAAAGTCAGGAATTTCGATGTCTGCCATACTGAGTAGTGCAGAGCCTGTCAAATGGCCTGGGTATTCAGTGTTAGGACTGATACGTGTGGGAGTCATCACCTGCTCACCCAGGCTTTGACTGCCTATTTAAGTAACTTCTCTGCAGTCTTGTTTTTGAAAGGGGAAAAAAACCCTCTGGAATTACTTCCCAAAGTAGAAAAGAAATATGTTCACAAGCTGTTTCCTTCTGTTTAGCATAACTGTTTTAAAGTTTCAGGCTAAGGTGATTGAGGTGGTAGTTATCTCAGAGGCTGCAGTTTGCCTATAATTAAAGAAGGAGAGGGAGGGGAAATTCTGTGACTAAATGTGTATGTGTTTACCTCTGTCAAAACTGCAGGAAAAGGTAATGGGAGGGGACATACACAGAGCAGTCCAGACTTCCTTAGCAATGATGGCAAGCAAGGACTGTTCTGTGCTCTTCTGCAGCACAGAAAGCCTCACAGGCTTGACTTTGTTGACATTTATGGATAGGAGATCTAATTAGAAATGAGAACAATGTCAAGAAATGAAAAGTTGTCAAAAAGGCACAAAGAGTGAAAAACTGAGGGGGAAGGTATTTTAGAATAGTTTGATTTTTGTGTGACCTTCCCTTGCGTTAAGTATCATCACAGAAAGAATTGAATCAGCTATTGCAGGAGGAGATGTTCCCTGTCTTCTGTGCATTCACCCAGACCACCAAAAATGCACTTCCAGTCCTGCCTCTCCATCTTCCACAACAATGTTCTGTCTGACTAAATACCTGTTATTAGGAATCAAAATTTGCCTAAACAATTTCTGTTTTATTCTGGAGGGAAAAAACCCTGTAAGCCAAATTACTTTTTTCTATACCACTTTGCAATTTGAATGGTGATTTCCTGTTCTTAAAAATTGCAGTGTATCAGTGTCTTATAAAGAAGCTCCTGCTCTAAGCATATGAGAACACAGTTGCCATCAGGGGACTGTGTGGCAAATTTGCTTAGAAATGCTCTCTTCCTCCTATCCCATCTTATCCCATCAATAATTAAAAAACCCCAAGCTGGATCCTGAAGTAAAATTATGCATGACTGCCTTCTAGTATCTAGCATTTTCTGATGTTTTAAAACGATTTAAATACTTAAGCATTCAGTACCATGGTGGCAGTTTGCAAAAATATTTTTGAGAGCAAGTATTGAAGAGACTCTTGATGTCCTACAGCTGCTTGTCTCAGAAGTACGTGCCAGGAATTTCACCTCACTGTTTACTGTTGATATACCTGTTGAATAGATATGGGTTAATTCCCCAAATGAGAAAATCAAACTAAACCAGAATGATGTGGGAAAGTGAGATGGAAGTGAGCGAGTTCATGGTGGTATTTTCTATAGGTTTGTAAATAACATCCTATGAGAGCTGTTAAAAGAATTATGTATACAGAATTCTGTGCTGTATTTTGCTGTTCTTTTAAAGTGTGCACATTTTATCAATAAAAGAAGACATAAAGACAGCAAACATGGTATAGATAAACCTTGCAGGTTTTATCAGAGCCTGTGATTTTCAAGTTTATCATAATCCAGTATAGTAAAAGAATTCAGGGTATTTTTAAAATTTGTGAAGTGCTTGTGGGTATATTGAAATGTGATATTCACCCTGTACTGCCACCCCTTTTAGATTATTCTGCAACAAGAAGCACTGCTAGAGCCTTTTCATTATTCCAGCCAGCGCCCTCAGACTGTAGTCGTAAATCTTTGCAGTCTAGTTGCACTTTCTGAAAAATACAGGGACTTGTAAATTAAAAATGAGATTCAGGATCCTGAATAACTTTTAAATTTCTGAAAAGTTAACTCCTTGAAAAATATTTTCATCCCACCTATTTAAGTTAAATGCTGGAGTCGGTTTTTGTGTGTTAGAATTAATGTTTTTCCAGATCTGTTCTTAGCATAGTATTTCTTAATTTGTAGCTTTTAAGCATAACTTTTCATGTCATGTTTAACTGCTAGAAGGAGCATTTGATTTTTCACATCTGCTTGGAATATTTTAGGTCTATTGAGAGTGCTGGACTTGAGGCAAACTCAGCGGGAGGGGTTTTCTGAGAGTCTTACGGAATCCTTAGAGAGCCAAAAACCTTGAGACATGGGAACATGTAGCTGGAGGCACATGAACCAAGTCTGAATTCATCAGAAAAGCTGAATCACTGGATGAGTAACTGTCCCTAACAATCAGATGACATAGCATCATGTGTGTTTACTAGGCTTAGCTTTAAAAGCTTTGAGGAAAGGAATTTCTGAGTACATCAAGCTTTAGATTTTTTTGATTGGATGTACCTCTACATTTCAGTTGCAAAAAAAAATATATGCTGTGGCAGCACATCAAAGATTTTTGTTTGTGTTTGGAAAATAACGTGTAAATAGTTATGGTAGTATGGTCTGGATCTGTACAAGGTAACCTGATCTACGCCGATTTCAACATAATGCCCCAAATACTTGTTTCGACATCATAGATTTCTGGTTTCTTAACAGTGTTCTTTCTTTCCTCTTGCCACTTCTAATTAAAACAGAATTTTGCTCCAGCTCTAACATTAAATCCACTGAAAGCCTGAAGCTCCTGTCTGCTTTCTGTATGTTGAGCTGGTATTATGCAAGATGAACAATATATACGTGTTGTACATATAGTACTAGAAAAATGAAGAAGCAAATTAAAAATGTGTATTTTTTTACAGATAAGTGTAGCGAGATGTTCTGTGCTTTCTTACATGCAGAGTTAGTGCTTACCTAGATAAAGGTGTTCATTATTTATGTCAAATAGAACAGATGAGGCCAGAAAGTCAAAATGTAACTAACTTTGTTCAGTGTTTTTAGTTGGTGAATAAATGTCTCTGTTGCCGAACTTCGTTACAATGCAGTAAAAATGTGTGTCTATCACAGGGGAACACAAAACTCCCTTGTAGTTAAATCTATCCCTTGAAGTAGAAATAGTTCTGTAATTGTTTTCCAATAGCTAAAATAGCTTCAGAGCACCAGCTGAGCACTCACAAACTTTTACTGCTAAAACTGGAAGGGGGGGGGGGGGGGGGGGCGGGGGGAAGGGGAAAAAAAAAAAATCTTGCGAAAGGGTGTGGGCAAAGGTTCATGTCACAAATCTCAGTATGTAGAAAGACAGCTGAAAGATGCCGAGTTTGGGTTTTTTTATGTAGTTATGTATTTTCTATTCAGACAGAAAGAGAGTATTTCAGTTTATTCTAGTATGGGATTTTAAAAAATCTTAGACATTTGTGTGTCTAGCAGTTAACTTGGTTAAAAATATTCAATGCAGAAGGAGGTTGGCTCTTCTACATACAGGGCTCAGTTAATGTGTTTGAAATTAAAGTAAGCCTTCCTGATGGTCTCTCAGCAGTTACTTGAAAAGATAAAGGCAAACCACAGATTACTTGCCAATACTTCTAACTAAAAACAAAACCATAAATGGAACTTGGAACTTTTTTGCTGTGAGAGAACAAAAAGTTATCTTAAAGTTTTTATTACACATGAAATATAATTGTTGTTTGTTAGCAAACATGATAGCTCTTTATTCTGGTGAACTATTTATTTCCCTCCTTCCGTTACTACTCTTTTTTTACATATAAAGAGAATGTTTAAAGAGAATGCAAACTGTAGTTTGATATTTATTTTTGTGTGCTATTTAGTAATTGTAGTGCATATCTGAAGAAATATGGTAATAGGTGGTTTTTTTTTCTTACGTTTTAAGGCTCCTGCTAAGAGAGATCCAACTCAAAGTACCATCAAAGAAGACAAAGTCCATGTGTTGAAGTATAATATAGGAGATCTAGTGTGGTCAAAAGTGTCTGGTTTTCCATGGTGGCCGTGTATGGTTTCTGCTGATCCTGTTCTCCATTCCTACACTAAACTAAAAGGTATGTCAGTGATGCTACAAACATCCAGATTTATTCATGTATATATAAACATTATTTGAGGAACATTCTATTCTTCATTGTATCTACTTCAGTTACATTGTATCTATCAGTAACTGAATCATCTCCTTGTTGCAAGAGGAATGTTAAAATCATGTAAACACTATTCTTGAGCATATAGCAGATGGAGGTTTTTTTCCCACCATGTCTTTTTAACTCTGAACATTCTCCAAAAGACATCACAATTGTGCTGTATGAAACTGTGGAGTCTTACTAAAAAAATTATCTGATGATACTTTCCATTGTTTTTATGGAGATGCTTGGAGAAGTGTTATAGGCTAAAAACTTTATTGAAAGCTAATGGTAATTAAATACTCTTGTTTGTTATGCTTTACTAAAAGCAATCTGTAATTCAGGCAGCTAAATTTTCTGTGATTCATAGAATCAATACTGTTATCTACAAACGACATCAGTTAATTTGAAGTGCAGGAACTACCAAGTGTTAATGAAATTTTAAAGTATGAATCCTGTACGATCTCTTATCTAATTTGCAGCTTTGTTTTCTGTTCTGATACCTGAAACTTTTGAGGCTTATCTGTGCTGGCTGTGGAATGATAAAGTAATATAGGTTGAAAAGGAACTCTACAAGTTAGAGCAGGTTGCTTGGGGCCTTGTCCAGTCAAATATTTAATGTCTTCAGGGATGGAGACTTTACAGTTTTCCTGGGCAACTTGTTCCAGTGACTGGCAGCCATTATGGCAATAAGATTTATCCCTTTATCTAGTTGAAATTTCCTTTATTTCAACCTGTGTCCGTGGCCTTTTATATTAGCACTGTGTGAATCACATTGATTAGGCACAGTTTGTCCTGGGTGAGTCTGTGCTGGCTATTTCCAGACACCTTCTTGTTGTTCATGTGCTTGGACATGTCTTAGGAGAATTTCCCCCATAATCTTGTAGTCATTGAGAGCAAACTCATCATCTTAGCTTGTAGTTCCCCATATTGTTCTTGTTTTTCCTGAAGATAGGTGTGATGTTTGCTTTATTCCAGTCATTGGGTATCTCCCCTGATGGTTGTGACCTTTCAAAAATTAAAGAGATCACCCTCGTAATCACGTTGGCCAACACCTTCAGCTCCTTCTGAGGCATCTCATCTGGTCCATAATCTCATAGGAGTCCAATTTGATGAAGTGCTCCCTGACTTTTTCTTAATACTTTGTGGGTAGTGCCTCAAGTCTTGCAGCCTTTATCACTAGCCTAAGGGACCTGAAGGCTTGGGGGCAGGTGTTATGTTTAAAAAAACAACCAACCAACCAAAGCTCTGAGACAGATAAGGTATAGAGTAAGCCAGGCTATGTCCTTTGTCACTCAGTCTCCTGCCCCATTGAGCATTCCTTAGCCTTCTGTTTGCTACTGTTGTATTTACAGAAAATCATCTTGCTGCACATTGCATCCCTCATTAGTTTTAACTCCAGCTGAGCACTATAAACTATTTTTTTGCTATGTTTATGACAAACTGTACTGAAAGTTTAGAAAACCTGAAAACAGAATTCAGAAATCTTGCAGATTGAGGAGAAAAGCAAGATGTTTACAGGAATATCAAACCAAAGTAGGAGCACATAACTTTATTTTGATATTTATGCTTCTAAGTACTTTAATGTATTCTATTAGATCAAGCAAAAGTATTGGCTTCCGTTGTTATGAACAGAGTAGGGCACTATTTGTCACTAGAGGTTTCAGTGACTTTGAATCTATTTCCAAGACTGGGAAAGGGGTGTTTCTGTGGTTTTGATTTTGTGTAGTTTTCGAGGGTCGCATTGAGAACTTGGAAAATGGATTAGAACATACATCTAAAATTTGCATTGGAATTACACAAATTTCCAATGTGGAGGGACTGTTAACATGTAGGATTGGAAATCAGAATAATCTTGACACTTGTGAGGTGTGATCTGAAAAAAAATGCAGTTCAGTAGGAGTAAGTGTTGGATTATTACAGTGGTAGGTGATCAAACTGGGAAATGAGTGGAAGGCTGCATTTTTGCAGAAAGGAATCTGATAGTCATAATAACCCATTGTGGTTTTCTCTACAGAAAGACTGAAATCACACTGACGTAAATTAATAGTGCTGTTTATAAAAAGCATGAAGTAGATCCTTTGCTTTTCTGATGGTAGCATGACCTCAGCAGGAGTACTTTGTTCATTTTATCCTGTTTGGACCATCTAATTTCAAGAATCAGACCAAACAGAGAAGGTTCTGAGGACAGCATGAACAGAAATCTAGGAGTCTACCTACATGGGCAGACTGAAAGAACTGGGGCTGTTTAATCTAGCAAGGGGTAGCTAATGGAGAACCCAGTAACTCACCTTAAATTAATTTACATACAAAGAAGAAAAGGTGCAAACTCTTCTTACTCTGGAAAGGAGAGCTTACTAGCAATGAATATTTACACTACATATTAAGAAGAACTTGGAAGGGATAAAGATAGTGAAGCATTGAGATGGATTGCCTGGGGCGAAGGTGTGATCTCATTCATAGGGGGTTTTTAAGAATGAATTGAACGAGGATCTCTAGGATTATACCTAGACAGTGTTGGTAGTAAACTAAATGGCTTCTTAAGAACTCTTTTAGCATTCATACAATTGCTAGAATGATTATATTATAGACAAATTTTTCTTGTAGCAGTCTTCCAGAGTTTTGATCAGGCAGTCCTTGTGATTTTAGTCTTTGGATTATTAGGTCTGTTATGAGACTAAGAGCTGGATTTTGAGAGAAACAAAGTTGGGGTTTTGTCCCTAACTGAATTACTCTGTTTCTTGATAGACGCAAGGTCTATGCTTCATTATCAAGAATCTCTGTGCTAGTTTTTTATAGGAAACTATAGAAATAGGTATAGCAAAAACTAATGTCATATGTCTGAATACAACCTGTGAAGTACTAACAGAAAGAAGGGCCCACATACTTTGAGATGTTAATTTCCATCTCTTTGAGGTAATATGGATGATCAGAAATATAATTTCTGGTATTTGTTCTGGAGTTGGCTTGGGGCCTGCCTTTTCCTTCAGGAGATTTGACTAGGTCTGAGCAGCCATCATAACTGATAAATGCACACTGATGTGCGTATTGCTATCAGCATGTATTTCCAGTCTTGTATTATGTTCCACCTACTGTTTACTATTGAGGCACTACCCAAAGTTAGCCTGTTCCAAACAATAGAGTTCTTTTATCTGGGAGTTGTAGAAATACTCAGTTAGGTCTCTCATTTTTAGGATTAGGGTGTGTTTATAACAATCTGAATTTCTGCATGCTAATACTCGATTTCATCATTCCAGCTGGTTAGGCTTGAAAAAGGCTTATAACTTGCAGGACGTACAGTTTCTTATAATAAGGCCCATACTGAGTCAAAATAAAGCTTCATCTCATTCACTATACTGTCTGTAACTGTGGTCAACCACAGATGCTAGGATACAGAAAAACACAAGTACTAGCAGTGAGTCCCCAGAACACTCTCGCAAGCCTTCAATAACTAGTGATTCCAGGATTGTGTGAGCCAAAAATTATGTCTTTATATATAATAACCTTTAATTAATTCCATTATTTTATCCAAGAGCATTGATATAAATTTAGCCCACAAAAGATATCTGAAGATTCACAAATAGGTTCAATGATTCTAGTGGTAGGCACTATTATCTAGACTCCTTAATTATGCAGTTACAGCTGTCCAGCATTATATTGTAAAAGGAATAGAGTGCCTGTGTCTACTTAGAACTGGGCTGTTAGCTGCTCTGAGGCAGATCTTTGCAGGTGGTTGTAAATGTAGTCCGTGCCAGCTCTCAGTCTGCAGCTAGGACATCCTGCTAAAATACAAAAATTATCCTTTATTTCATCATAGACAGATTAAGTCGACAGAGCTCAGTAGTCCCTAGTTAAACAACATTTTCTTGATGAGTACAAAATAATTACTGTGCAAGAAAATTGTTCCTGACTGTGCATTATGGGAACATGTATTAAGACTACCAGATTGGATGTTTGATACGTACAGTCTCAAGACCTTTCCTGATGCCAGTCCTCTAGATTCGTATAATTGATCTCAAATGAGTCGTTACTGTTCTTGTAGCTCTCATGTGGTTTTTACATATATATATATATATATATATATATAGTATGCACATCCATTAATTAGGGTGATATCATATTATCATTCCAGATGCCCCATCTTGAGATCAAGCCCCTTTAAAAAGTAACTTTTGACTAAGTAATTACAAGTTCTTTCTGAGCCTGGAAATCCCGGTAATAATAGTGCATGAAGCAAACTAGATGTGTTTGCTGATTAAGGTAGAAGACATGCAGTGTATGAATAACCCAGCAAAATCTAGACTTAGTTTGAAGGCATCTGTAATGGAGGACTGTGGCTGTTATTTGTTCTTAGTGCGTAGAAATCCCTACTTGGTTTCCTCTTCCTCCCAGACTATGTTAGACGTAATAGTGTGGTGACACCTGGAAGAACCATAGATACTGTAGCAGGGGTAACTGATACTTTTCTAGCAGGTTTGAATTTACAAACACAAAAGTGTAGGTCATCACAGTTAAAATATTTTCTATTTGTAAATGTGAACCTAATTTGAACTTCAGCTTGGACAAGAGATCATCAGGTTTTAATGAAGGAGATGCTAGAGAATGTCTTAAGTCTGATTCTCTTACCTCTGCCTTTTAGAAGTTCATTGTTAACTGTGAACTGTGGTAAATTCTTAGGATGGTGTCTTCCCCATTCACTGTAGAATTGTTGAGATCTTTAGGAGGGGAAGGTTGTATGCCTACATGTTGTTACAGTGATACGGTATTCCTCTTCACAATCTTAGAAGAATGAATGCTTCTTCTCAAGGCTTCAGAATTGTTCTCTTATCTCTCTCCCACCACCCAAATCCTTTTCATTTCTTGCTTTGATTCATTAAAAGCTTGGTTAAGATGAAGTTTTGATTGCAAACCAGCTGAAGTATGTGTTTCTGTTCAAGAATATTGAAACTTTAGGCCAATCAGAGATGAGGCTGAGTGTGTGGGCTATCCAAGCTTTGGAAACTTTTTCAAATGTAGTATTTTCCAAAACTAGACATGTTAATATAGGTGGAAAGCACTGACAGATGATCGTAACCTTAAGTTAATTAAGCAAAGCATATTCTTGTTTAGAATTAAACAACTGGGCTTTTGTGTTAGACTTCATAGATTATAGCTCAGACACTTTCAAGCCAGTTAAGTGGGTTTTTGAAAGGTTAACCAGTTGTACTGTGCTTTTGTCATGGTAACTATAATAACAGCTTACAAAAGACTTCAAGTCTGAAAGTGCTGAGAAGAAACTAAGTTGTATATTAAATACATTCATTTTTAATTTTCAGGACAGAAAAAGAGTTTTCGTCAATATCATGTTCAGTTTTTTGGAGATGCCCCAGAGCGAGCCTGGATATTTGAGAAGAGCCTTGTGCCCTTCAAAGAAAAAGACCAGTTTGAACAATTATGCCAGGAAAGTGCAAAACAGGCCCTCACTAAAGCAGACAAAATAAAGGTAAGAGGCTACCGAGTCAGACAAGATTTGCAGCTTTTTATTTTACTGTGACAGGTATGTACAGATATAAACAGATATTCTGGAAGGCTTTAAAGACAGCTTGTTTTACAGAGACTTGTAGTCTTTTATTTCACTTGCCAGATGCGAAGACTGGGATGATTTGCCAGTTTGTTACCTATTAAAAATACTCTTCTGCTTTTGTCATTGATTCATGCATGGTATCAGTACTATCAAATACAATTCCATTTGAATGTCTGAATTATAATCATACATTACGCTTAGTCTCTTGGAATTGTTTTGTGTTAATGTTGGCATTTTTGAAATCAGAAGTGGGCAAATTTCTCACACTGTCATTTTCTCTTGCAGATGTTAAAGCCTGTTTCAGGGAAGCTGCGGCCACAGTGGGAGATGGGTGTTAAGCAAGCAAGTGAAGCAGTAGGCATGACAGTGGAAGAACGGAAGGCCAAGTACACCTTCATCTATGTTAGGGACAGACCTCATCTTAATCCTCGAGTGGCAAAGGAAGTTGGCATTGCTGTGGAACCGGTAGAGGAGATAGATGAGTCATCTTACTCAAACGAAGAAACCACTCAAAATCTGAAATTGATGAAAGAGTCTGGCATTCCTAACAAGAGGAGGAGAAGGACATCAAAACTGTCTGCCACTGATGATACGCAAGAATGCAGTCAGTCGGGGACTAAGAATACTACTCCTCAAAAGTCATCTGAACAGGCAGAATCCAAAAGAGGGATAGGCTCCCCTCTCAATAGAAAGAAAACTCCAGCATCTACTCCACGAAGCAGAAAGGGCGATGCAGTATCTCAGTTTTTGGTCTTTTGTCAGAAGCACAGAGATGAGGTTAGTCTCTTTTAGCTGTTACTGTTGCTGAGTGCCTCTTCTCATTTCTGTACTGAAAGAACTTCTTTACTTTAGTTGACAAAAACTAGTTGTTACTGTAGAACCCGTAATACTCTGGGCTTGATAAGGTATGCCTGCATCAAATTTTGGTCTAGACAGGAATGGAGAAAGAAGGGCATGTAGATGAGCAGTAGAAACATGATAGTGATAATGCTATCGTACTTCAAGCATAAGTTGTGTTAATATCTTCCTACATAATCCAGTAATCTTTTGTATTAGCCATAATTTTTTAAATTGATATAAAATATAGTAGATATGCATACATATGCTCAGGCAAATATAACAAAGGTTATGCTGTTTATGGCAATTTACTTGTAGTTAGCATGTACATTCTTCCTGAAGATGTGGCTCAATTCATTTAGTGTGTTCCCTTTTCTTTGAACTGCTCAGAGAAACTCCATTTACCTACCTAGAATCTTCTGTTGAGTTTCAAAAGAAACTTCTTACCAAAGCTTGTGAAAATCACTGTCACGGTGCAATCTGCTGGGACAGAAACTTGGTCCTCTTGAGAGGATTATGCTTCAGTACAAGATAGAATAAATAAACACCTTAATATCAATATTTCTTAGGAAGACTGTTAGAAGTCTAAAAACACTACTGCTGTTCTAGCTCATTACTTTAAAATAATGACCATCATTTTTCTTCCTTACAACCCTCTGCTCCATTTGCAGTACAGTTTCATGCACTGAAAGAAGCCTGAGTTCTCATATTTTACTGTAGTTGTACTATTCCATAATACCCACAGAAGGACCAGAAAGTTAGTGGTGACTTTGTCACACTCTTTAACTAGAGTGATTGACTTTGTTACAGGATATTTGTGTTAGAAAACTTTTAATAGGTATGAACTTTATAAAGAAAAATTGGAAAACAGATTCTGTTGTATGGAAGTCAATTAGTTGTGATCCAACTTAGGATCTTTTTAGTTCCATTGCAACTTAAGCTAATATTAAGAATTAAAATGAACTCACCATTACATATACCTTTTAGTGTCTGGTTAAATCGAGAAAAGCGTTGGGAGTTCAGTTTGGCTCCAGAAAGGAAAGGGTTTTGCAGTCAGACTACTAAATACAGATTTTTTACATACTCATTATGAAAACTGTATGGGTAAATAATCTGTCTCATGTTTGAGACACCAGAGTTCTATTTCCAGTTCTTCTGTAAGTAACCTTGTGTCACATGCAGGCAAGGGGGAACTTCCTTGGCCTTTAACATAGGTAGCAAGAAGTGTTGTGCAATATTGAAGGACATGAAATTACTTCTCTGAAAGAAATGAGATGATTATGACTGGTTTTATGGACTCTTAGCCAAACATATCTTACCACAGAAGAGACATGCTGAGTCTCTGATGTTACATTTCTATTTTCTGTGCCAGTTATCAAGCTTCATTCCCTACTGTGGTTATACTGTAATTCTCAAATTAATAGATGAAAAATATGAAGACCATTACAATATTTGACACTGAGGAATTGCTTTGTCTTCAGTGTCATTTCGGGAAACTGAAGAATGTGAATAAACTGAAAAGCACACTGATGATGGTGACTAATGTGGAGTTTTTAGATAGAGGGCCTCCTACTACTTCTGCCTAGAATACATTTTAATAAGATCAGTCATGAAAGCCTAAATCCACCTGATTGTGTGACCCATTCTGATAGGTACAGAAGCACTTCTGTGCATAAAACAGAACTAGGTTATGAAAACTGCAGATACCAGTCCCTCTAACCAATCAGGGCAGTAAAACCTCTCTTTTCCTTTCTCTTGGTTCAAAGATAACTGGCAAAGTGGGGAAGTACTATTTTAGATATTCATGCTTCTTGCACAGAACCAAAGTTACCTGAGTTTAGTTAACCTTCCAGACTGTCATGTTGCCTTTAAAATGGCAGTTTTGTGCCTTCAGTGGAAGGTGGAGATTGTATCCGTCCAAACGAGTATTCAGAGTTTCCCCATCATTAGGCTTATCTGGTTCAACTTGCATGGTTTGCTTTCCATCCAAGAGTTTGTTTTGTTGCTGTTGTAGATGTTCTCACGCTTTAGGAGTGATAACGTAGGCTAAAAAACAGACCTGATTTTGAGCTACTTGTATTGGTGGCATCTGAAGGTTTAGTGTATGGCTAATTTAGTATTTGCATGTAGAAACTTAGAAGAAAGGTAAGCTATGGATCCAGAAGAGGCTTCCTGGACCTTAGACTTGGAAAGGGATGGAAGTGAATGGGAAGGACTGACTGAACACTTGTCTTTTGGGGCCTTCAGTAATCACAAACTCTCTTAGAAGTAGAGCCGTTTCTGCTGTGTCTTGCTTGGACTTCAGTTTTCTACACTAGTAGGATTCATATATCGGTTTTGTTTTATTAATTACTACTTTTTGTGTTATTTTTTTCTGGGAATGGGAGGGTGAGCAATAGTTGAGATTTTTAGAAATGAATGATGGCTGCTGGAAGACTGGATGAAGTGCTGGAAAATGTGTCTAATAATTTAAGAGGCATGCTTCCCTGAGGGAAGTGTTGAAAGCTTGGAGCACTTTCATGGCTGCAGTGACGCATTATTTTGTGCTGTTACCAAAGGAGCAAAGATATATTTTGTACTGCTGGCATTCTGACGTGCTTCCTCTGTGAAATATAACCATAGTAATCGTTAGAAGGGAGTGTCTGACTTAAGATAAAGGCATCGTTCAGTGAGAGACAAACAGCTATACTGTTATATATGAATTCATTGATTTGGGCCTTGAGTCTGTTTTGAGGTAAATTAAGAATTTATTTTACTAATAGGGTTTACAATTGAAGATTTCTGCATGTGTAAAAAGTTGTTGAATATCGAGACAAATAAGAGCGAAGGTAATATGCTTTGCTTGGATGAGCTAGGACGTGCTTGCTCTAATTACCATGTTTTCCACACCTATAGTGATATTAATTGCCAGCTCCAAGGAAAGACCTTCTATGTGTTCTGTAGCATAGTTAGAATAAGTACTGGGGAGAAGTGCATGGTTTTCATGTACATCAAGATACTCAACACATCACTCCCAGTATGTATGCTGGGATTGATTAATACAGTGTGAAGACTTTGGAGAAGACTGCTGGGTGGCCTTGGAGACTCCTTGGAGGCCTTCTTTGCAAGGATCCCTTAATCATTAAGGACTGTGAATATCTTTTGCTTGTTACTTCAGAGCATTCCTAGTCAGCTGAAAGGTATTTTAATTCATATTTTGGTGGGACTGGAGGTGATGTCCAACTATCTCATTGTGCAAACAAAGCTAGTTATTTCTTAGAGGATTAAATAACTGTGCCCTAGTCAAGCACAATGGTCAAAATAGATGTTAGTTTCTTTTCGTAAAGAAGTGAGATTTGTGGGATGGATATATTGTGGGTCTGTGTTCTCCCCTCTCAATAACTCTCTTGACAATCAAACTTTGAGTAGAGGCCTCCAAAGGTGGTTGTATTCTCCAGGCTTTATGCAGATGACTTATGCCAGATAGAAGCAAGAGAACTCTTAGTACTCCACTAGGGGAAAAATTAGAGCATGAATTTCCCTACTAGACTGAATAATCCCAGTGGAAGGAAGGTACTACAACTATTCTAACCCCTGGAGATGCTTCAGTCACACTTGTATCCTGACAACAGGAAATACTATTCTAAGATACTCAGTTCTCCGAAATCAGGTTTAATCGTTTCCACTTATCACAGAAGAATTGTATTTCTGTTCTGTTGGATGGTGTTATTGTTTGAACGCTTGGCTTTGTTGGCCTAGTTTTTATTTTGCTCCATGATTTTGGGGTATTGGTTACATCACTCCAGTAGTAGGATTTTGGAGAATGCTGGGTAGTGAGATGAGAGGGGTTGTTTTTAAAGCTACTGTTTAATTTCTGTGGATCATATACAATCTTAGAGCTTTCTGACTTCTCTGTTAATCAAATCTGTTTTTACTTAAGTAGAGATATAGGAATACTGAATGAGTTTGGGAGGATTTTTTCATTAATACTGGATTTTCTGTTTGTGTTGAATAAACTTCTAGAAACTCTCTTAAATTCCATGTTGATGGCTATTATGTGTCATGCTCATATTATTAAGAAAAGATGCACAGCTTTTCAAGTTCCTAATATTCATATACATAGTGTAAAATGATGAATTAATGCAGGAAAATGTTGTATCAGATGCTAGTTTGTGTAAATCTCTGCTAAGATAGGTGCAATGAGTTCTATGTTCAATGAGTTCTCCTGTGAATTGATGGATGTCTATGTAGGCAAGCATATATTCCAATATTCTTGTCTGTCTTTTGTTACACAGATTTAAACTTCATCAAGGAATAATACAAATTTTTTGAATGACCACAAGATTTACTCTTAATCCTTTTTTTGAATATTAAAAGGCAAATAGAGATTTCCAAAATGATTCTTGATATTTCTACGTATGCTAATAGAGATATGTTTTTTAGAGAAACAGAGAGAAAGGTGGTTGTTCAAAGAAACAATGGATACAGAAGGGTTTGGATGAGTTGTTCGTATCCAATTTTCCAAAGCAATAGAAGTGTATACGCCATTCTTTTCAATAGTCACCTTTTTTTTAATACAACCCTATTTCTGCGTGTATAGGTGGTTGCTGAACATCCAGATGCTTCAAGTGAGGAGATTGAAGAATTGCTTGAATCGCAGTGGAACATGCTTAGTGAAAAACAGAAAGCTCGCTATAACACAAAGTTTGCCATAGTGACCTCTCCCAAATCTGAAGAAGACTCTGGTAAACGTAAAACTGTGCTAGTGTACTCTAACTAAATTTGATATACATAGTGGTGTTAAACTAAGCACATATTTGAGACCTGTAGGGAAAACAGCTTTCACTGTTTTCCAGTTTTAATTCTTGGTGTTTGTGCCAATAGCAAAGGAATGCCAATGGTTACAATAAACGCAACCCATGAAGTCTACATTTCTTGCTCATTGTTCTGAAAAGTTGTTATATGTAAACCTTTTACTGTTTAGAGATTGCCGATTTCTCATTCTTCTTCTGCCCATAAGCAGCTGCCATTGCATCCACTGCCTGTTATGAGTGGATGGTGGGAAGGGAAGACAAAAGTGTTACTACTAGTAAAATTTGAGTTGTTTTTCTATGGAATAGTTAGGAAATGCTTTAAAAACTTTAATCAGTGCTACACCTTTTCTTCATATATACCTAAAGTCTATTACCTCATATCATCATCAACTCAGGAAGAAGTATTCCAATCTTTATTCTGAAATTCTCATCTGTTTGGCATTTTATTATGCTACTCAAAGTTTTTAGGACATTGTACAAGATTGCAAATAGGGTTTTTTTTCTCATTTTATTTTTTGTTGCTGTTGTCTAGTGTTTGGTTTTGATGAACAGTCTCAAGTATTTTGCAAAATATTTGAGGGGTTTTGGAGTCACTTGAGAAAGAAGGAGGAAGATAGTTTGGCATTTGCATGAACTTTATCAAATTTAACTCGCTATCATTTTTCAAATTTAAATAGCTTTACAGCACTGTAAGAAGACTTACGGAAGTATTAGAAGCCATCAGGTGCTGCTTTGGGCAATGACAAGAATGAGAGGGAGTGTTTGAAAGTTTGTGAGACTTGGAAAAACTTGTATAAACATGGCAGTCAGTTTTGTTAACTATCTGTGTGTGTGTGAAATAACATCATTTTGTGGAAAATTGAAAAGTTTTTAACTTTAAATTTTAAGTGTCAAATATTTGGATATCAGTTTAAAAAAAAACCACATTCTGTATCTCTCAAGGTTCATCATTGAAGAATATTGGAGAGGCCAAACGTAAAGTGTTTCAAGACTCACCTAAAAGGAGATCAAGATCCAGAAGTAATTGAAATTTGTGTTGTGTGCAAATAGTTCATCATTATAAGTAGCTATTGAGTGTATTTTTTTATGTAATCGCCCACATATCATAATATCTTCATTTTATCTCAGATGTTGTCTTCCTTGACGTTAGAATTTTAATGGATCCCAAATTAAATATCTAAACACTGTAGTACTGAATTTTGTTCACCTTCCTCAGTGTCATATTGCAAGAAATGTAATTGAAATTGTACCTGTACCAGGTGTTTCTAGTACATATATTGTGTACATTTATAGTTATCTACAGATGAAATCATGTCAGTTGAATCCTTCCCCTACCCAAATCCTCTTATCTTAAACTTGGAAGAATATTGTGGGATTTCTTTTGCTGGCTTTTTATAAGTGGCAGGTTCTCCTGGAGCCATTTCAGTCTGCTTTGTGGTTTCAGAGTCTGATAATAGAATATGTCCTAGATTGTTTAGATAAGAACATTAATTTGAAAATTATCCATATTTTCAAGTTGCTTTATTTTTTAATATTTACAACTATTTGTTCCCACTGGAATAGAGTGCTTGTAGCTGTAGGGCAATTTTCAGTTAACATATTTGTGCCCCTGGAGCTTGCAATCTTCATACTAATAATACTCTGTAGCTTCATGAACTAGAGAGTACTGGAGAGTGTAATAATGTTGTCATTTCATCCTGAAGAAACAGACCACTTCTTAAAACCTTCATCTATCTTTTTGAGGTAGAGTGAGTGCGAACAGTAGCTGAACCTGTGGAAGGAGTATGTAGCTTAGTCGCTGACCTTTTGTAATTTAGCAGCTGCTTGAACTTTATAATGAACAGTCATCTAAATATATAAGTCCCTTGGTTTAAAATGACCAATGTGATTCTGTTCTTAGGATTCTGTTCTTAGGATTTTGGTTCACAAAGGAAGGGGATCTTACGGTCTCCTGTAAAATATAAGTAAGCTTGTTAGAGTCTGGAACTGCCATACCAGAAAGAGAGAATTAATCTCTGCAGTTGGTGATATCTTGTCTTTTCCAGAGGCGCCTTAATAGATGTCACCAGTATCTTCATCTGTATCGTTTGGAGAACTTAAAGGAGACTTAAAAATTCAGTTCAGTGATAAGACACTGTTAAAGTGACAGGAGACGAGTTAAAAGCTGTATAGATCAGTCATACAGTCTGACGATATGAAACAAGTGTTGGGCAGTAATATTCAGATCTTAAACCAGTGCATATACAGGTAGAATCATCATTCTAAAATAACTTAAGTGTGAAGCAGTTGATTTGGATGTGTTCTAGAGTTAGTCTTCAGCACCAGAAACCAGACCTTAAGCATTAAGAGGTCATCAAACTGTGTTAATGTTTAACCATGTTTTAAAAATAATGACTGAAAGAAAAGTAACTTAAATAACTAGATCAGTTCAAAATAATTTGAAAGTGGGTTTTAGATTATTTTTCATGTAAGTTTCCCCCATCCCCCATCCCAAGGTAACTTACATGGAAATAAAAGAAACCAAAAAAAGAGGACAAAGGAACCTACAGAAGATTTTGAAGTTCAGGAAGCACCTAGGAAAAGACTCAGGATGGATAAACAGAATAATCGGAAGGTAATTATGTCATTGGTTTGTTTGGGTTGATTTATAGCAGCACCAATCACATTGCTGTAGTTAAGTTTGTCAGCATTTCCATTTTCAGGATTAAAAAAATAACATCTGTATGTCAAACCAAACTGTTGTAAATATTCAGAGATACATGTGAGCTTATCACTGTGGGGTTTTTTTTTCCTTTGGTTTCGAGGATGGAGGTATGACAAGTAGCACTTAAACTGTGGCAAAAATGTATGTTGAGAAAATCTGTTTCCCAAAGGAATGTGCAGAGGCATGACCTTTCCGTGTTGTCATGCTTTATAGTTCATTTTCTTTCCTCCTGAATTGGAGTTCGGAGATGTATAAAAGAATGAAAAAAGAAATAATCTTTATAGTTAATACTTAATTTAGACAAAAGTCAGGGTAGAGAGGAAAGCAAGTAAAGCAAACCAGAAAAGCTACTTTTCAAGAACTGGAAGCCTATAGAACACTTCAGTGGCATGCTGACCCATTTCTTAAGTTAGGAAACTGCAGTAAATACTACAATATATTTATTGCACAAATCACAGGCTCCTTTTCAGTTTAGCTTGCTTGTGAGAATGAGTTTCAGTGACCTACATAAAGAAAATTCTATGTTGGATACAGCCCAAATCCTGTAGAGATTTAAGCGTAGGTTTATTTAGTAATGCTTGTAGACCAGGGAACTTAATGGGTTTTACTTGTGTGAAAAGCTTAGTTCACAAGTGTTTTCAGATACGTTATTACAGTATTATACTGTAGTATATTGCAGAACTCATCTCAGGACTTTAATGGTACAGTGATTAAGTGAAACAACCTAATACAAGGAAAGGCAGTGGATTTATTTTTTAAATTAATTGTGGAGGTATCATTTGTAGATTATCTGTTTGGTAGGCTGGTTATATTACTACCTCTGTATATATTGTGGATATTCAAACAACTTGTCTAGAATTCAATATAAAAAATAAATGGAATTTCAGATAGCCAGACTTAACAAGCTTATTAGCAAGAGACAAAGATAATTCATATAGAAATGTTACCTTTGCAGGAAGAAGGGCAAAAACTGGTTTTTGCACTTTTTGCTCTAATGGGTTAGTCATTGAATATTTGTCTTACATTCTAGGAAAAGTTTTTGGACCCTTTTCAGGTTTGTCTAAATCCATAGAATGGGCATGTCTAGATCTATCAAATAATTAAGTTTACTTACTGTAATTAATTCCTGCTATGAAATCCGTGTTTTGACTGTCCCTGAAGTTACTTCTTTACTTCCCCACCAGCATTCATACACTACAGTTAGCCTACATTATCACAAGCAGAATGAAAGGTAGTTGCAGTATAGTTCATGCAAAGGAGGTTCTGCTATCTTTGATGCTGTGATACAGATGTGAATATTAACAGGAAAATAAATAAATAAGAATTATTCCTATGAGATACATACCACTAATAACACTGACTTTGTAATATGCATTTAGGAAGTGTCCTCTATCTGATTCATTTATCAGAACTAGTTAAGAGAATCTGGGGGGTGTAAACATTAGGTAATTTGGAAGCTCTAAACACATATAGCAGTGTTTGTGCTTCTATCCACAGAAGGGTCAGATATCATAGAATGGTTGCTTTGCAGTTTCTTTTATGAATTATCTCTTAGTCTTTTTCCTGCTTTCACCAGCCCAAGAGCACTTCTAGCTGTATGTGCTGCTGCTTAGTAAAACATCTAGTGAATGACAGTGAAAACATCTATGTAGCGATACAAAAAAGCAAACATTAACCATACACCTTCCTCGTGCTATTCCAAGTTTACCTGCAGGCTTTTGTTACAGTTGTCTTGGATAGGAGGAGTTTTAATGACTTTTTTAAAATAACGTTTTACTTATTGCATGAGAGTTGTGCATTATCCTCTCCTTTTTGTCTTTAATTTTTATTTACAATTCTGAATGTTTTCACACAAAGTAACTAAGTTACCTATGTGGAAGTTTTGAAAAACTGATTTATTCATTGGTGCTTTCATGATGTATATAAAATGCACATTAACAAAATGAGGGTTTTGTAAAGTATGCTTTAAATATGAGTGAACTATACTGTACATTTTCTTTCATTGTAACAGTAATCTTACAAAACTGATATTGGGCGCCTCTGGTGGTATCAGTCATAGGGTGTCTTAGTCTCCTGAGAAGTCAGTAAAAACACAGTGTAGCACATCTGTAGTACAGTAGCTATTTGTATATATTTTTACAAAGGAAACCAGTTCTCTGGCCTTTGAGGTGTTCACCCGTACATCTTTTGTAAAACTGAATGTCAGGTGAAAAATGAAAAAAAAGTATGTAAAACCTTCTGTTCAGTAGAATTGTTCTTACTGATTAGGTGAGCATTAGTCAGAGTTAAGCATTCTTGGCTACAATTTTAGTGACTTATTACTTGTATGAATTTGTAACATACAAAAAGAAGAAAAATGGTGTCTTGCGTAAGGAACAGTGTCTAATTTTGACAAAGCTTTGATAAAAACTTCCCTGGTTTTTGGCCTAAACTTTTAACAATAAATTCTCAATCTGGAGCAAGTTTGTTGTTTATGCTCCCCTGAAAATAGAGTTTTTATTTTGGAAATGCTGAAACAATCTTAACGATAGTAATTTTAAAAATGGCACTGCTATAAGTTGTGGAGTTGAAAGCAAGCCTCTCTAAGACTTAAAATTCTGCACAGGGTTTATTCTCAAATTTATATACTAATTCTGCAGTTTACCTTTAATAATGAAAGGTTTCAATTTGACCAGTTTAGACAAAGAGTAGTAAGGATAATTTACATGTTTTATGTTCATTTAGAGCTCCCCTTTTTGATATGCTGAATTTGGGATGGATAAGTGGGATGCTGGAATACTGTGTTCTTTAATTTTTCTCATTTGTTTATGGGTTTGTACCCTGTGCTGTAGATGAGTTTTTAAAATCACTTAAATGGGGCTAGCTTAACTACATTACCATTCAGATATTTGTAAAGACACTTTCTTTTTAATAACATAAATCCAGAAGTAATTGCCAGTTTTATCCAACCACTCATAAATTAGGAGTTTTTTTATTTTTTCATATTTTTTTTTGTGACAGAGGGAGACAAGCAATGACAAAACAGCAAAAACAAACTCTTCTAAGGTCACAGAAACCTCCTCTTCACAAAAGAACCAGTCAGGTAATGTGGTCAGAATAAGTTTTAATGTAACTTTTTCAATTAAATAATTTTAAAATAAACAGGTTGTCTGAGGCAGCCGGCTAAATTTTGCTGATGCAATAACCAGTTACAGCCACTATGCCACAGATGGGGGGGGGAGCATGCCCTCTTCCTTCACTACCACCATTTTGCAACATTATACTTGACTGAAATTGTGTATTGCTGATTTAGAGCAGCAGTTCGCAAGTTCACCATTTGATGGCACCAAATTAAAGCTATTGCCCTGTGATCTTGGCAAGCAGTGATACAAAACCTACTGCTCCAATTTGTCATTGTGCATTAGCCCCATAAAACAAGTGCAGTGACCGTCAATGTAATCAGTTACTATGTGATTTTAGCCCTTTCAAATGATGCTTGATGGGAGGCAGTGTGGAGTGGGAGAGGGAATTCTAAATAACCTTGGACCAAAATCCAAAAGTCAGACTTGTTAATGATGCTCAAGTTTAAGGTAAATTCTGTAACAGCATGTCTCTAGGTGTTATAATGATTTGCCAAAGATGAGTAAGCTTCAGCAAGTTCTGCGCAACGTAGAAGTGGTGATGTGCCATAGATAATGTCTGGTACCTGGCTCCTGTATATAAACTTTCTTTTAACAAAGTGTTAGTGGTACTCAGTGATGAAATCACGTAGGCCTTCTAATGTTTATCTGAGGAGATAACTGTTAACCTCTGCTTTAAAGAGGTCCTAAATCACAAGATATTTTAATAGAAATGAGCCAAAAAAAAAATAATTGGGAAAACATTTTCTAGCCATTTGTAGTACATATTTGATTAACAGAAACCTCTTGATTTTTAAAATCAAGCCAAAACACATGGTTTCAGAAACTTACTTCATGTTCTCTCAGCCCTATATAGGTGCCCAGAAGACCTACCTAAATCATTCCTTCCTTTGTCTGAAGGAATATTTTAAATGGCTTCAGGGAGATAACGTTTTAAAGTTCCAAACTTCACTTTGTAAACCAAAATTATTTTACAGCAACGAAAAATCTGTCTGATGCATGTAAACCTCTGAAGAAGCGAAATCGGGCTTCAGCAGCAGAATCTTCAACTCTTGCTTTTAACAAGAGTTCATCTCCTTCAGCTTCCTTAACTGAGAATGAGGTAAAAAAAAAGTGGTGTTTGCACACAGCCATTTAATTACAGAAATTTTCAGGTGTGAATCTTGTTTAAAAACAAAAATCAAAGGCGAATCCTCTAACGTTGGTGCTCTAGACAAGTTACAGTTTTGGCCTCTGTGAAACCTGTTAATGTGTGCATTGCAAATTCATTTATTGTAATACGAACGTCTGATTTGGGGACGTCGAGATATTATTGTGGTTTTTAATGTATTTACCAACGAAGTTTTAGAATTGTAACCTTCTATTAGAGGCAAAGTAAAATGCCAGTGTGTTCTGTATTTTCTTCTACAGACTTTATGTAAGTGTACTACATTAGTTACATAATGTAACTCAATATTGTCATGTTGCCATAGCTTTTATATTGAAGCAAGTTTCCTAATCCTCTCTTTGATCTAGAACTGGACAGTTTTCTGAGCAGAGCCCCTTTAAGCTCAAATTAGTTTTCAGGCTGTTTAAGTGCTATTTCTCTGTGATGCAAATAGCTTCATCCCCAGTAGAGTTAAACAGGCAGCAAAGGATGTATCTTTTTGATACTTACTAATCATAGTCGTAGCTCTGCATATTTGGAACTGTAATTCTTCTCGATTGACATACAATAAATTAAATGTATGTACTAAAAGTGTATTCATACAATCCATTAAACCATCCCCAAGTAATCTACACTATTAAAACCAATCAGCCAAAGAGTGGCAGCATGAGGGTGAAGTATGCATGCTGTTTTGCAGGTGGATTCAGAAATGTAGCTGGTAGGATTTAGTAAAATATCCATAGACAAACAGCTTCAAGCAGTTTGTATTACAAAAGCTGTAGAGAAAATACTTGCCTGCTAACAAGGGAGTAGGGCTTCCAGCTATCCTAGAGGACTCTCTCATCTCCCCTAACAAACGCATGAGGTGCTTAGACAGTGAATGCAGTTAAAATATCTAGACAGTGTTCATTAAATGGTTTACCTTTGGGTGGGGAAAAAAGATTGCATGTTAATGGCTGTATATCTTACTGTAAGTGGAAAAATATATTAACAAAAAAAAACCCAACCAAAATTCTCTCTCCTGTACCCCAATAAAACAAGCAAAGGAAGTCCCACAGGAAATAATGTCCATAGCAGCAGTCAAGTAAAGTAATACTTGTTCCCATTTTGTTCTCTCAATTGAGAGACTCCCATCTATTGGTTTAACAGCTTGTGCTGTTTTGGGTTTACTGCTGGGACTTGCTGTATAATGGTTGGTTGTATTTGGGACCATCTATTCAGTGAGACCATTTTAAGGAGCATACTGTCTGTTTGGCTCTAAATATGCATCTCTAAATACTGTCATTTCAGGAGAAAGAATCCTCTATTTCTAGATACTGTGTTTATAAAATGAAATCTCCAGAAATCTTTCCCAACAAAAGGCTCATTTTTGCAGGTTTTTTGGGTTGTGACTCAGCAGTTCACATGTAAAGAAGGATATGGTTATATATAGGTTGAGATGGAAATTTTAAAACTTAGCTCTTATTTACTCAGCTACTGCTAAACAGCAAAAGATGTGAGAAAAATTGACATCATGCACTGCTCACAGAACACAGATACACAAACTAGAAAGTTAATTAATTGTTTTTGAGGGTTAAAAGGTTTTAAAATACGAAAACAATCCCAGTCAACATAACAGAAAATACACCCTGTCAAATAAGAGATTTTGAGGGGCTGGGTGCAGGGGGGAGTAGGTTGGTGGGCTAGATCCTTAGATGGTTTAAAGCTACACTGACTTGGACTTGTACCAACTAAGGATTGGACCCAGTTTGTTTTCTATGATACTAGATATATTTTGCCTTTAAATAAAACAAAGATGTCAGTCATGTGTTTCTGAACTTACTATTGATCTATTCTACAAAACAAGGAAAGATACACATTTTGGATTGTGGGTGGCTTCTTTCCCTTTTGTATTATTATTTAGCACTTGTCTAAATGGCTAAATATGTGTGTGCCCTGAGAGCATTCATCCAGAGAGAAACCCTCTTCAGAGTATTAAGGGAAAGAGTTTAAAAAAAACCCCAAACAATCATGTTTGAAAAATAAAAACAATCAAAGCAATGATGAAAGCCTTGCACAGCTAGTTGAATAGGATGTAATTCTTCTCAACATTAAATACATTTCCTGATTAACTTTTCTATTTCTGTGTTCACTATAGTACTTCTAAACGTTGGCTTACATGCTCTCTTAACAAAGATAGAAAAAATTCTGCTTACTCCACAAGCACATACACCTCTGCAAGCAATACTAAGTGGATTCTAGTCTTTTTTTCTCCTTTCTTTTGCCCCCACACTATTTGTGGACAGCTGGTTCTAGATTGGAACCTGGATACGACTGTTATTTGTCAAGTACTGTTGCTAGCTGCACACCTCTTAAATGTCAGTCCATTGCAACTAAGTTATAGGATGGGTGTGCTCAGTTTTTTCTTGTTTGAAAGTTGCATCTTATTTGACATTTTAAAAAAATATTTTGGATGCTTTTTGTTGTTACTGGGGGTATTTTTTTTAATGGGGTTTTCTTGAAATATTAACTATTTAGTTGAGGCCAAATTTTCAATTGATAAGTTATTTTGGGTATGTAATTTACAGGGAGAGAGACAGGGGTGGGGGTGTGGACTTCTGCCTTAAGAACAAACAGTAGACCTGACCTGTCAGAGATTAAAAGGTAGGCTTTCACTCCCTTCAAAAAATTGGGCTTTGAAGTTGTTTAAAGGTGAATGGACAGAAGCAGTAAGGTGTTCATACATGAATAAATAAATTTCATACCTGCATTTAATCTTGAAACAAAATACTTAACTTTACTTCTAGGCACTTGACATCAGTAGTCATTTCCTCCAGTACTTCATGTGAAATATGATTTTGTTTAAAATCAAATTCTTAATGAGCAACTGATAGACCAGATGTGAGAAACATACTCAACACTTCAGAGACTGCAAAAGCTCGTGGTAGTTTTTTACTGCCTATGTAAGACTTGGTGTAACAATCCAAAAGCTCATGATATTTGCACAAAAAGACACAGGTGGTGTATTCTCATTTCCTTTTTTACCTTGGCCCTCCACCCCCAATAATGTAGTAGGTGCCAGTAGAGTGTAATCAGTATGTTTTTTAATAAATAAAAAAGGCTTTACGTTACCATTACTGCTGGATTGTTGGCACACTTTGTGTGTTTGCGTGAAACATAGCTTTTCAATTTCTGTGGTTATTGGCTGGCTTCATTAAATTGGATGGATTTATTGACAGCAGATAAGTGTCATAGTATCTTGCAGAGTCTAGATACTACTTCTGAACTTTGTCAAAGAAACTGTAATTTTTTTTTTTCTAAGAGAGGACAAAATAAAGACCATGTAATACTCTAGATTCGTAGCTAGCCAGTCATTCGTCCTATCCTCATGAAGTATGAGCTGACCAGCAGATGGCAGTTTAAAGAAGCCTGTGAAGGATTTTGAAGGTGTTGCTTTTATCGTAAGTTCCTTGTATCTTCCCTAGAGGGAATTCTTTCTTCTTTCTGTAACATCCAGTGTCAAAACAAGTTCAGTTGCTGGTTATAACTACAACTTCTTGTGTTTATAAGGCATAATAATGCAAGCCTTAAGCTTTGCTCTTTTTCTGCATATTAAACAGTATGGTTTTTTTCCTCATTTCCAATTTGACGCAGATTTTTTACCTGCATTTTTTAATGGGTATTAGCATGTATACACAATGGAGAAAACACATACCGTTCTTAAAAGGTAAGGTATTTGATTGAGAAGGCAGTCATGAGACATGTACAACTTGGAACTAAAAAAGTACATCAGCTCCATTTATCGACCCTGGAGTTTAGTTGTCCTACAGTCTACAACTAAAATATTCTAGGCACACTTACTGCAGGTAAAAATAACTGTCTTTGAGATCCTAAGAACAGGAAGGAAGAAAGGGATTCATGTTATGTTTAAAATAACAAAGTACTGCCCTAAAACAAAAAACAAATAAACAAACCAACTCCCAAACAAACAAAACAGTTGAAGCTAACCTTGCAGGTTGTTAAAGAAAATCAGTGTGCTTCTAGCATTTCATTCTAGCTTCTTTCAAAGATAATTTTCAAAACAATACTTAAGGATAATTTAATATATAGTGCCACTTGAAATCCTCTTCCTTAGCAGACAGTTGTTTCCTGTGTTTGTTTCTGTATGCCTATAGACTATTTTTTTTCTTGTTTCAAAGCACCAGTAAGCAGTCAGGGGTACGTTTTTGTGGAACACGCAAGTAATTGGACTTTTTTCTTGCTAAACCTCTGCTAAAGCCTCTAACAATTGAAATGACCTGCATCACCCACCAGATCTTACAGTTTTGTTATGATGCTTCTATTTTCACACGAAAAAAAGTTCTAGGCTTGACTCTTGTTCTTTGGCAGCACATTCTGTGTAGAAAATTTAAGTTTCTTATGTAATATTCTCATCTTGTGTATTACTTAGGCTTCAGAGTGCAGAGAATCTGTTTACTGAATGTTTACATGATGTAGATTTTTATTCCACATCCCCTACCAAAGTATCATGAGTATCTGTAGGCAATTTTATAATGTTTTAAAATGTTCTCACAGAGTTTTAATTAACTTTCAAGGCAAATTCAGAAATGCGTAATATCCTTATCTGAAACGTCTAACTCCTGCTAATAATAAAAATGAAACTTGTCCCAGGCCGTCTTTTTTGCTATTATAGTACTGTGTACACTTGTGGCACCGCATACTTAAAGAATTTATCTAGTCTAGCAGTATGGGCCAAAATATCATTCTTCATTCAGTTCAGGAATTCTTATACTGAAATAAAGGAAATGTTAACTGTAACTCAATTGGCTCTGTCAGTTTTTCTGTCTCCGTGTGGGTGCACGATAGATTGTCTTTTGAATACAATCTGATCTGTTGTTTGTATGTTGCTTATTGACTTACTCTTGTATGAGTTGTGCTTAGATTAAAAAAAACCCAACCCTCTAGCCGCTGAGGTTTTGTTAATAAGAAACAAAAACAAAAAAAAAAGTAGTTGGGGGTTGTCTGTGGAAAGATGAAAAGAGTTTTCTTATCAGAACATGCATACTCCAAGCTTTCTAGAGAAAGATCTTAAGAGCCAGACCAGACCACTTCCTCCTGGATGACTGTGGTATAGCAATCACTGAATCGAAAGTCATGTCAGGAAGTCTGAGCTTGTAGCAGTGTCCTTAGTTTTAAGTGAAGTGGAACTGAATAGCCATCAGCATTTAGAAGTCATGGAAACATGCTTCTACAATGCAATGTATCTGTTAAAGATAGCAGGTGACCTGAGAGGATGCCACTTAAGCCCGCGAGTGTCTTAAGACAACTCTGAAAGAGTGGTAGGTCACTCTTTGTGGGGGCCCTTTCTTTTATGGATCCTGCTGTGGAGGTGACTTGCCTGCCAAACAAAAAAGCAGAAGGAAATAATTTTCTGCCATGCTTTGTTTTCCTTTTATATACCCCTAGCTTTAAAATAAGTATACATAGTGGATTTTTCCATTTGATGTTCTGTAGCCAGAATTACAAAACAAGAGATGCTTAAGGAAAACAAGGGGAAGCAGGAGGGTTAACTTTTTTGGCTCTGGAAAAATTTGCCCTTTAGTTGCTTTTATAACCGCTTAAGCACAACATGACAGAAGAACACCATTGTCTTGAATGTGACTAAGACCAAAGCTTGTATTGTTAATGTGTCAGAAGTGCTGTTAAGCAAGTATATATGAGTAATATAAGAAGTGTTTTTTATAAGACTGAGTTGTTGAGTTTTCTGAGGAAGAAATTTTTTTCATTAAAATTGCACTTTGTTAGCTAGAAAAGCCTGAAAAGTTGTGCGAATGGTGGAGTAGTAACTGTTGGAGATCATTCCAGCGTGGGCACCATAGATGCATAAATGTTAGCAACTTTTTTACTCAGTATTTCCAAATTTGTTTTGAAACTTCAAACACTGAGCAGGGAAAGCTTGTCTGAATTGGACCTAGGAGGGGAGAAGTCCTAGTGAAGCTGATAAGCACAGAACTGTGAGTGTTCTTCACTTTGCAATTGCTAACACACAGTGAATAGTGTTTGAAATTTGCTTCTGCTCCATGAGGCATAAGTTTTTGCCTTAACAAATTCTGATGCTCTAGTCCTTTAGGACATCCTTTAGCCAGGAGGGAAAAAAACAAGACACCCACCCACCCCCGATAACATTGAGCCAGCAAAGATGCTTTTAGAGATCATCTCTTAAAAATGAAGACTTAATCCTAAGCCTAAAACAAAAAGCACATTTAATAGCCAGGCCAACAGCTGATCGATGGCCATTCTTGACAAGGAGTACAGTTGCATTTTTATGTTCTTACTGTGGTAACTTCTTAAATTCTCAGGCTGCAGATTGGATGAGTACAGCCATTTATTTTCAGACCTAGATTTTCTGAACCTCTTTTTCCTTGGAATTACGATGTAATGGTTTTACTGGCTCTGATATTTACTGTTTGATTTTGGAGCTGTCTGAAAGGAAGTAGGAAATTTTAAATGGAAAAAACCCTGTTTTCCTCGAGTGGGTGAATGGATGGAGCGAATGTCCACATAAGTATCTCACTTCCTCCTCACCAGCTTCTCTGAAACACAACATCATTAGAATTTTTAAATTCCAGGCTATCCTTTCTTGTATCATGTATCAGTATGATTGGGTGCCAACTGAGAATATGCCAGTACCTATCTTTTTTGGTTTGGTTTGGTTTGGTTTTTTTAATGAGTGAATTTTGAACCATCCAGATGTGGAACTGATACCTTTTGTAAAGTTCATCCACGTGATTCTAGAAATATGCAAGCTGAGTGCATACGAGCTTACATCCAACTTTTTTTTTTTTTTTCCTTAAAAAAATGCCAGAGGGAATGAAGAATTGGCTCGCATTTCTGCTGAGGTGCGTGGCTGAGACTGGAATCAGGTACCTGGTTGCAAAAACTGCTTAAAAAGTTGTCGTAGAATTTAATTCAACGTGTAGATGTACTGAATGGTGAGAAATGTTTCTGTATGCTAGTGCTTATCCTTTCACCTTTGAATGCTATAATTGATGGTGCGGTGAACTGTGCAGTTAACTGAAACCCAGTGTTGCAGCTGAGGAAAATATTGCAGTAGGAAAAACATTTGAGAAATTATTTTTGTACGCAATGCTTCTGTCAAATCATCTTCCTGCCCCCCCTTAATCTTTTTAGAGAGTTCCAGTCAAAAGGCAAAATCAAGAATGTAAACATGTAAACTCACAGAATGAACATAACTGAGTCGATCTAATTTGATTTAATACTCTGGTGTCTTAAGTCTTATTTTAAATGTACGAAGTTGCACACATTTCCTCCTCTTTTCTTAGCCGGCCTAGCAGTCTCCATCAAAAATAAGTTCTTATTTACTCGATGTAATCATGAGAGGGAAACTCCATTATTCCACAAACTGTCCTTGCATCTGTATGCACATTGTATATCCCTTTTGCACAGAACCAGGAAAAGTAGTTCAGGAAGAAGTTAAAAAAAATAATTCTCATCCTTATATTTAGCAATTAAAGAATTACCCAGTATTCAGTGGTAGTTGCTGCTGTAATCTGGCTTTATACATCAAATATTGCAGTATGCAAAGCATCTTCATTCAGTTAAGAATTAATGCTGAACATTGCTTTTTATGAGCATTCTTATATAGTCATTCTAAAAATAGGTTAGTATTTGTCTGAAAGAATCCATTAAATACTTCTTTTGGTTATTATGAACAGGAAATTCTAGCATATTACAAAAGGCTCAGTTCAAAAGACAATTAAAAATTCTTTGACGATACAAGGTCTTGATATGCTGATTCCTGTACCGTTGTGGGTCTGAGTAACTATTGCCAAAAAAAGCTAAAGTAGTATAAAATGCATGATCAAAATACCTTGAGATGAGTAGATCCAATTCTTAAACTAATGACACGTTGCCACAATTTGTATTTTGTCACAGGTAAAAATGAAATAGAAAGTCCAAAGAATTTGTAGAGATGCCAAAATTTTGTCCGAGTTTGACTCAGTAACAAGTATTTTTTCCAATAACAAAGCTGTAGAGAACTTGGAAAAATGCAGTCACGTGTCCTTACATGCTGCCTTCGAGTCTTGCATGTGTGAGTACTGAATAATAACTGATAACATGTGGGAAAGGAAGGATTGTCTTGGGAATCTGACTGTGTGTCGCTTCTGGCCCAGCCCAAATGAAGAGCAAAGCTCCTTGTGATTTGTTTTTTAGGCCATTTTTTTCCACTTTTCACTTATGTACACAGTTTCCAGTAAAAAGAGCTGATTTTGACTTCTGAAATACCATCTGATTGCTCAGTGTTCAGGCAGTGCAGAGTGAAGGCCTCTACAGGCAAGTCCTTGCAAAACAATGTTGACATTCAATAATTGAAGGAAATAGGAAGGAAAGCCTGACTGATGTGCAAAATGTAAAGTTTGATGGTACTTGTGATGATACTGACTTCAGCAGAAGGGTATCTTCTGTGTTGCAGCACTGGTAATTGCTAATGAAAAGTGGAGGTGATTATAGAGTTTGGGTATAATTTCATTGCAGAAGTTTGTCACTTGCTATACATCTGAAGTGAACAGCCTTGCCTTTTTTTCCCCCTAAATTTGCACTCTTAAAAATAGTACTTTGTCTTTACAAGAAAGAATTTACTCAAGATGTAAAACAGAATAAAATAGCAAACCAACAATCACTACAAATTGCAGATTAGTTTTGCCACCAATCTAAATGTTGATTGCTTTGAACCTTGGCCTGAATATCAGAAGAGTTAATTACATGCAATTTAGTTTGCTAAGGAGATTATATTACAAAATTAAGGACAAGACAAGCTCTGGCATGATCACAAGGGAAAGATTATGTTTGTAATAACAATTAAAGAAAAAAGCCCCCCAAAACCTATGCTGATTTTTATTGAGTGCTGTGATTTGGGCACTTGTATGTGAACTATTAGACCTTCCATTATGGAAAGTTGTGGTTACAAACCACAGAAGCATTATGTTTAATTTTAGAGGTGGCTGTGTTTGACGTCAGCACAAACTGATTTCCAGCAATCATCTCGTAAATCATCTTTAGTTAGTGACTGTTTCAATCTAAAGGTATTTTTATTGTGAAACTGTCCCTCTGATGAATCAGAACCCGTTAGTGCTGCTGCAGCTTGCTTGGGGTACAAATATAGTTTTCTCAACCATCTCGTGCTTGACTTGTCGTTAGGTTGTAAGCCCTCTCTGAGAAATGTTATACAAAGGTTGTCTCAGCTGCTTCTACACAGGCCTGAAGGGACAGACTCATTTTACTTCCCTGATAGTTCCATTGGCTATTCTGGGATAACTTCAGGAGCTGAGGTGTTGAATTCTTTCTCTCTTTATAGAAAGAGCTTTCCTAAAAGATCGTTATATAGAACAGGGATTATTTGCAAAGGGAGATGGCTGGTAGAGAGTATTTCACCGTGTGCAAGATACAAATAAAATTAGATTATGTGAAACTCTTGAATTATCCTGAAGAAATGCTTCCCTCTCTTATAAGAGGCAATCTGCTAGTCTCCCCCTAAATTAGCCAATATGAAAACTCAAGATGATGGCAGAGTGGATGCAAGCTGTGCATGAGTTACATGTAACGTGGCTGTTGGATGTGATGGCTAAACCTTTGGTCGTGCTAGCAGGGATCAAGAGATGCGTTCTGCAGCAGCAGCCTGCATCAGGCAATAATAGTATATCGCTGAGCTGCTTGTGAACGTGTTGATTCTTAGGAGTTGCAACAGCCATGAGCAGGTATCCAGGCCTGTCTGTGTAGTGCAAATCTGATTGCTAATAGGGCATTTGATTTGTGAAGTGTGTAAGGCTCCTGACAGCCATGAAGGAGAGATCTTGAAAGATACTCTCAGTCTGGTAGCCATATTTTTCAAGGTATTTTGTTCATGCTATGTGTATTGGTATTCATGCTTGAAATCCAGCATTAATCTATAGGCGGGTGTAAATTGCCAAGTTTGATCTTGAATGAGCTGATAGAATTTGGGTTTTGTGGTTGCATTTCTGATGCAGAATTTGATTCTTGCCAGCTCTGCTCCTTTTTGGCTCAGTAACTGCTTAATTTAAACGAAGGGCTGGTGCATTAATTCTGAGGCAGTAAAATCTCTGTGCTGTTGGAAAATGGCTGTCAGCCTGTGGTTCCCAAGTGGCTGGGATTTTGTGACCTATATCTCGGGGATTTCTGAAAAACTGTCATCTGGCAATAGGGTTACCTTTCTGTATAGAGGTCTACATCCTTCCTTTGAACGTTTTACAAGTACATAAGCCAAAGAGAAGCTCGGAAACCGTTGCTTTGAAACAAATCTTATTCTCTTGTGACTGAATATAATTGTCACTGGATGTGTTCTGTTTCTCTGCTCTGCCTTCAAAAGTGGTGAGCTGGGGGAAGAGGAGTGCTTTCCTCATGGGCAAGACTGTATAGCTTTTGCCACTGGAAAGAAGACTATCTTAACTCTTAAGGTGTGCTGCACAAATGTTTTTTCTCAGGGTTTAGGTGTATTTTATGGTGTGGGGAGAAGATGGGGGACAATTGTAGTGTCAAGTTAACATAAGACTGCTTGTTTTGTTTACAACTTAAAAGAAATACAGATCTAAGATCTTCCAGCTTGTTTTTTTCTTTTTTTTTTTTTTCTTTTCTAAATGTGACTAATTTTGGCTAGTTGAAACAGGAACATAATGAGGTACTAAAAATGTTAGAGTGGTGCACTGTTTATACTAATTAATGTTTCTGTGGGAATAGTTTAAACAGGAATAAGCATGAGTGTAAGTTTATTTAAACTGTAAGAGAAAATGGTTTTGTGTTTTTGCTGGACTCCCATGCTACCTTTATCTGCCCCTTCTCAGCAAGAACTGGCTGCTTCTGGCCGTGCACTCAGGTTGCGTTTGCAGTTTACTATTTCACAGCTCCTTCCAGGGGACAGAGATCCTGGTGCCTGAACAAAGCAATGATTTTACACACAGTGTCTTCTAACCACTTCTAAATTGGTTGGGCAGAATGTCCAAATCACTCCAGTTGTAGAAATATTCATAGGTGAAGTGTAGGTACCAATCACCTTGATAGTATGCATTTGCACAGAGGAAATGTATTTATACCCTTGCAAGTAATCTGGGGAGAAAAAAACCAAAAACAAAAACAAAAACAACCAACCAGCAACTGTCAATCTGATCCAATTTAAAAAATATTTTTAGACACGGTCAAGGAAAGCAAATGTTAAATGAAGGAATGCAAGTTAGCTGGCAACAGTGGTAAGAAGTAATAGCTCTAAAACAGTGTTTCTAAAGGGATTTTATAAAGATAAACGCTAGGCCTGGTTTGGCTTTACATTTTTCTGATTTCAAAATAAATCACTTCTAATAAATTTGCACATTACAAGAAGATTAGCTGATAGGGAGGTTGCAGGTAGCTGTCTCCATTACTTGATAAGCGGGGCCATTTTTAATAAATTGTGTTTTATTATAGAAAAATACATGATCGTGTGTCTGAAAACAGAAGGCAAATCCTTCATGTAAAGCGGGGTATCTTCATCCTGGCAAATGGCTCTTGGCAAAATGATCCCTTGAGTACTGACCGCAGCAATTTACAGTGACTGTCAGCACTGTATTGAAAAGACTTAGGGAGATCCTTACACAGCAGAACAGAAGTGGTGAAGAAGAGTAGCATGTTGGTTTGCTTTGGATATTGTACTTATGAGACTTGTAATGCGCTGTTGTCTCCAGTTCTCACACCCGATTTTTCAACAGCCTTTTTAAAATACAGATACGGTTTAGAGAAAACCCACCAAAATTCTATAGATAGAGGAAAAAGTTCCTTAGGGAGAAAACTAGAGAGCATTCTGCCTTACCAAAAAGGATTGAAACAGGCTTAATTGTAGCATGCCTCCGCAGAAGGAAAGTGTCTAGTTCCAGAGAACTCCTAATATAGCTGAAATATCTGGAGAAAGCATCATCAACTGTGAGTTACAGTTAGACAACTCAAAAGGGCCACGAGGCAGTATTTTTAATGGTATGTGTGAGTAACCATTAGAACAAGCTTGAAGAGAAGTGTTAGGTTTCTTTTACAGTTCCAAATTGTGATGCTCTCCTGGAGAATGTACTTAGTGAAATACATGCCACTGAGTACCATGTTGGGGTAACAGTATGAAATTTGCATCTTCTGGTAGAACGTGAGATAAGAGAAATGACTCAGTTGTCCATTCCCTCCCTAAATTCTATTGAACTGAAAACTGCCCTATGTTTTCTTTTAGATGTGTTACTTGGGTTGGGTTTCTTTAAAGTAAATTACAAATATTTTTTTAAATCCTCCATCTTTAATACATCTAGATATAAGATTTATTCATAACAGGTCTATCTTTTGAAGTATTTTGAATTTATTGTTGGCTATAACATTCCTTAAGCATATTCAGAGAGCCACTTTTTTCTTTCTCCTTCTCTTGTACATACTGTTCCCACTTTCTTGGAGAATATTTGGGTCAGCTTGAAGTTTACTAAGTTTCTCTCTAAAATTAACTTGTTACTCGCTCATAAAACACATATTCAAACTTTAAACAAGGGAATTGTGTTAATGTCTAGGTGCTTCTATCTAACTGTATTACAGAACTGAGTATAAATAAAATAAATAAAATAACTGAGTATAAATAAAATGCCATATTACAAAGTTTTGGTGTTTTGTTTTGGCTGCTGTTGAGTTGTCAAGGATGATTGTTATATAGTCCTTCTGATGAGACTTCCACAAATGTGGTTCTAATCAAGTTTTTTTTTTAAAGGTGGGGGAAACAAAACCGAAAGAGTGTGCCTAAATCTGCTAGTCTGAATTGCAGTCTGTTTGCTTCCTTCAGTTGATATTCTATACAAAATTGACCATACATGACTGCTTTCTCTAACATGTATGTTTAATCTTCAGATCTTCGATGGCCAAGGAGATGAGCGGTCAGAATCTCCCTATGAAAGTGCTGATGAAACTCAGACTGAAGTGTCTATATCATCAAAAAAATCTGAGCGAGGAACAGGAACAAAAAAAGAATATGTGTGTCAGGTGAGAGATGTTAGCTGGGGCAGCAAGCCGTGTTTTCTGAGGTTTCCTAGAAGAATTTTTTTTCAGTATGAAAATTACAGTATTAGACCAGAAACAGGTTTATCATGTGTCTGAGATGTCTGTTAGTGATGAGGGTGCCGTGCCAGTAAATTTCTTTTTTTTTTTTTCTTGACCTCCAATAAGTGACTTAGCCTTTCAGCTTGAGTTTCCAGATTGCTAAGATAAGCATAATTTGTACTTCAGAATAAGTGCATAAATGTTGCCAGGTAACTAGTTAAATGATTGAGAAGAGCTGCTCGCTTATCTGTTAATAAAGAGGAGAAAGTAAAACCCGGTGGGTTTTGCGCTTCTGTGTGCAGCAGAGATTGTAGTGACATGGTGTGTGCGTGTGTGGCATGTGAATTGAAAGCAAAAAGCTTTCTCAAACTATTCTAGAAGACTTCTTAGATGATGAAATGGTAACACAATACAAATGGACAGATCAAATTTGTTTCCACAAGACTGGGCAAGCAGTTATATTACCATTTCTTGTACACAGTGATGATGAGGTTATACCTATCTTTAAATGTTGGCTAATCCCTTAAATTCTGCCAGGTTATTGTTCAGTTCATTTTTAGTTATGCATGTGTCATTGCTAACCACTTGGACGTAGAAGTATTGTTGTGCCACCTAAATTAATTTCCTTTTGCCAAGAAGAAGGAGAATAAGGATGCTTTTTAACCCTACTCAGATGCATCAGTGTGCTCAGGGAAAATTTCTTAAAGCTTTTTTTCTTCTCCTTTTTTCTATCAAATTGTATTTGCTCAAGAACCATGGCTCTATGAGTGATATTTCTAATGGTTTAATGACTCTATTATCTGTTTTGACTGGAAGCCAGGGCATGTGATGATGCTTGTAAAATTATCTTTCACTTGTTAAATGTTATTTCAACAATGTGAAAAGAGGATCAATATATGAAAAGGAATAAAGAAAAAACTTTTTTCCACATATGAACTTTTCTTTAACATTCAATGCCTTTGTGTTGTAAAAGCTGTGTGAAAAAACAGGTGATCTCCTACTGTGCGAAGGACTTTGCTATCGAGCTTTTCATGTAAGCTGCCTTGGGCTCTCTGGAAGACCAGCAGGAAAATTCATTTGTAGTGAATGTACATCAGGCAAGTTTGTCCCTTTCTATTAATAAAAAAAAAAAAAAGTAGTTTTCCCATACATTGTTCTAGAAAATCCTCCTGGACAAAGTATATATCTTTGGAGAAACCATATTTATCCTTTGGTGCTTGACTGGGTGGTAGTTCATATAGTACCATTAAGTGTGCCATGTTTTAGAAAGCTCACTCTATTTTCAGTGAGAACTCTCTTGCATCTTGGCTGAATTCCTTTGCCTTAGTAATTGCAGAGTATTTGCTCTCTGAGTACAATTACAGATTAGATTTAAAGTCTGTCACAAAGTCTTAAGAAATCCTAGGAAAAAAAGCAAGTGAAACGTTTTTAAGTCCTTTTTCAGTCATTAGTGTGTCTATATCAGTCTTGCTTTTCCTATTAAAAGACTACCTTACTGCTATTAATTTCATTTGCTTTTAATCCTATAATAACTGCTTGGAAGTTCTTAATCTTAAAACTTTACATAAAAGATTTGCGTTCTTGCTTGTAAGTTCAGTTCAGTACACGTGGTAAACCTTGTTGGAACAAGGCTGCTTCAAAATAAACCAATTTCAGGCCATCCAGAGAGAAGACTTGAGGATGCTTGTCTCTGGTTTGTGGACCTACTTCAAATTTCACAGGGCCACAGACAACCCATCATCCTATTTCACTGCTTTGAAAATAAAAAATCCACAGTCATCCTGGCATACTGAGGTTTATAAGTAAGAACGTAAAAGCAGATTGGTGAGGCTTTGGGTGTTATTGTGTACACTTTAATTGCAGTGGTGTTGCATTGTAACTTTATTTTATCTGTATCTGAGCAGATTAGTATTTAACACTAAAAACTTAAATAAAGCGCTTCATCAAATAATAGAATGCTGTTTAAGGAAAAAAAAAACAACGTAACAAAAGCAACTCCCCCATGCATAACAGAAACTCAGAGCAAAAGCATTTTAAATTCCCGTGTATGGATGAAAAATTAGTTACGTTATTTTTATTACTTTTGCACTAGGTGTGCATACCTGTTTTGTATGTAAAGAGAGGAAGGCAGATGTGAAACGCTGTGTCGTATCCCACTGCGGAAAATTCTACCATGAAGCTTGTGTGAAAAAATTTCATCTTACGGTGTTTGAGAACAGGGGGTTTCGATGTCCTCTCCACAGCTGCCTAAGCTGTCATGTTAGTAACCCTTCACATCCACGAATTTCAAAAGGTAGTTTCATTTTACGTTTTTATGACTGGTGAATTAAGTCTATTTATGGTATGTTAATATAAGGAATCTGCCCATTTAATAGCTGCTAACTGCAGTTTTTCAGGTGTTCATGGACTGTTGATTGATACCAAATTTTTTTAAAATAATAATTGAATAATTTTTAGTGAACGTTAATATTTAACTTGTTTATGTTCCATTTTTTTAACTAACTTTCAATTACCTATAGTTAACAATGCTTTCAAGAGAGAATGAAATCTAGAGGGCATATATGATGAGGAGAGGCAGGCTGAGTAGAGTGAGGGCAAGACCCGTGACTGCACAAATACAGCAGCAAGGCTTGCTGAACGTGGGGACATTTGATTCTGTGAATATTTTTAGCTTTGAGCAGCATCTGTAGACAAAATTGCATGACTGAGGAAAGCTTGTCTGCCCTGGTGTGCACAGTTAAAACATTCACATTTAAATATTGTAGTGCTTTAAACTCAGTGTAGGGCTCTTTAAAAACCTTGGTTAATTCAGTATTGTTGCTAAATGCAAATATGCTGACTTTAAAAATATAAATGATGTATGTGTATAGGCTAGCTCAGGCAGTACTACAATTTCTTAGCTCAAATAATAAATCCGTTTTGTTCAAAAATAATATGGCAGTATTCTGCTTTGCTAGGAAAGATGATGCGTTGTGTTCGCTGTCCTGTTGCATACCATGCTGGAGACGTTTGCATTGCTGCGGGATGTGCAGTCATCGCTTCCAACAGCATTGTTTGTACGAATCATTTCACTGCCATGAAAGGAAAAAGTCATCATGCGCATGTCAATGTGAGCTGGTGCTTTGTGTGTTCAAAAGGTAAACTGCTGTAAAACTCTTTCATAAATGCAGCATCAAAACATTTTATTCTTCAATTTAATTTTACTAATCTGTTTATAGAAAATTATTAGAAATGCAGCATATTAAGTTAGGCTCTGTTAGGTATTGAAATAACTTCAGGCTGTCTTGTGCTTCTTCAAGTTTTTGAGTATCCTTTTTTTGCAGATATAATTTATTAAGGAATGTTTTTATTTGGAGTTCGTCCAGCAACCAGAAGCCTGATTTAATTCTCTACCAGAGACACATAATGAGAAGTATTTCTCTGTTCTTTCCCCTGTGTTCAATGTACTGAAGCTTTTTGTGTTTCTTTATTGGTAATACAAAAGATTAAAACATAAATATTTTAAGAGTTTCTTTTAGTTTAGCAGCAGACAGCAAATTGAATCAGTATTATTTGTTGCTGGGAGTGCCACTAATTAAGGGTGTTTTGGTTTATGCTGTACAATAAATTTATTTCTCATTGAGAACTACAAAATGCATAGTGCTGTTTAAACCGTAGGAGTGAAAGTTTACCTGATTTGTTAACAAATTAAGATGCAGCATAGCAGCTTTTAAGCTGCAGCTAACTCTCCGCTTGATAGTTCATGAAACAAACAAGCAACTTCATTCCCTCTCCCCCTCAGGGGAAAAAAAAAAAAAAAAGATAGAAATATGTTGTTGAAATTTTTCATAAAGTGAAATATTAATATATATTAAACTGTGTTAAATATATTGTAGTCATTAAGGTAAAGTAATTATAATTTGCACTGCATTATTCTGGCTTTTTTATCACTAGCTTGCTTGTTATTTTGTATGTATTACTAATCCTAGTCTGCCAGGCATTCAAATTAGTAAGGACCTTTTGGCTTTGTACACAACTGAATGATATGTATTTGTTGCAGGCCAGCATGTTTCAACCATTTATTTTCTGACTGAACGTACCACATGTGTATCACCCCGCTTTGAACCTGGTTGGAATGCAAAATTTTATTTTTGTCTTGATGTTTTTCAACCTTTTTTTTCTTTTTCTCTGAAGGAGGAAGCTTGTTGTGCTGCGAGTCATGTCCTGCAGCCTTTCACCCAGACTGTTTAAACATTGAAATGCCAGATGGGAGCTGGTACTGCAATGACTGCAGGGCGGGGAAGAAGCTCCATTTCCAGGATATTATTTGGGTTAAACTGGGAAATTACAGGTCTGATGAACGGATTTATTTTGTCTTACAGTACTGGCATGTTTAATGAAGGATCATACAGGTTGCTTCTGTAGGCCAGCCTTGCTGCACACAGATTTCACATTCCCCTGTGAGCTCGGGACCCCATCTCCTTGTAAACTTCAAGTTCAGAGACCTGTAGCTTGGCTGTTGCTCTCAGCCAAGACATATGCATACAGGACTTGTAGTATTCTGACATCTGCTTCTACTGTATAGCTTTCCACCCCTTTTGTTTAAGAGATCTCTTCAAATAATTAAGCTGGTATAACTTGTAATTGGCTAAATTGCTACCTTGCAGGATGGGACATAAGTCACTCAGGTTGTCAGTGGTTTACACCTCATTGAGATTTGAGTAAGATAGAGGTGGGTGGGGTTTATCCTATGAAGTGTTAATAGCTATTATCAGATCTCTCTTGATCTTTGACAATTACAGTGATTTGTAGGCCTTGTTAAAGATTATGTTTTTGCTAACCAGATGCAAGGAGCTTTATGTGTTTGCTTATCTTGCAGGTGAGCAAAAGTTCCACAGATATGAGTGTCAGGCTTTCCTTGTCTAGTCCTATCTTCTCTGATTGCCTGCTGAGTGGGGGGAGGAAAGGATTTTAAATCCACTTGGTTCTTGGAAATAACAATCCATTACTTCTGTTCAGGGTGATTTTGTGAAACTATTTCTTGCAGAAAGAGCTTGACTAAAATGCTGTATTTTTTTATTTGTACTTCTGTGCTAGATGGTGGCCTGCAGAAGTTTGCCATCCGAAAAATGTTCCCCCAAATATCCAGAAAATGAAGCATGAAATTGGAGAATTTCCTGTGTTTTTCTTTGGTTCTAAGGATTACTATTGGACGCACCAAGCACGGGTGTTCCCTTATATGGAGGGAGACAGAGGGAGTAGATACCAGGGAATCAAAGGAATTGGAAAAGTCTTCAAAAATGGTACATAGCTAAAAGTAACAGAAATAACCTTGTGATATGCATGCTTTACTTTCTTCACACATAGCCTTGGGTCTGGTTTTGTACATTTGTTTTACAATATTGAATTTTAAAAATTTTATTGGTGTCTTGGGCAGCAGTCATTATTACTATGAATGAAAGCATTATTTTCATGGCCTGTAAAAGACTAGCATCTACTTGGACCAATTTCTGATGATTTTTACTTTCCGGAAAGGAAATGATCAGTGTAACCAGGAGACAGAAAGAGTAGAATTAATACATCTGTTAAGAGCATTAACACTCCAGAAGTATTGTTTGCAAGAGAATTGAATGATGAGACTAGGAAGTGAAGATGATTCTTTGTTTAACACACATGGGAATGAGCAAGTCAACTTGGGAGGAGTAATCCTCTTTCTAGCATTTCTGTTGATACAACAATCTTTTTTAGCTTTGCGAGAAGCTGAAGCTCGATTTCGAGAAATAAAGCTACAGCGAGAAGCCAAAGAAACCCAAGAAAGTGAACGTAAACCTCCACCATACAAGCATATTAAGGTAAACTTTGAGGAAATTACACTGAATACTCAAAGGTCTAAGCCAGCATTGGAGAGAAAGAGCCGAGTGGTGAGATGGGGAGGAGAGGTTGCGATGATGTGCTGGCATTTGTCATGAGATTATGAAATTTTGCTTCCGTTGAACATCTAGTGTTGCAAAACCAAATTAGTAACCACTGTAATAAGTCTTACAATAGATTCAAATGTTTTAAAGTGATGTTTGAACTATTTTAATGTATTATTCAGGTGAATAAACCTTGTGGTAAAGTGCAGATATATACTGCTGACATTTCTGAGATTCCCAAGTGCAACTGCAAACCCACAGATGAAAACCCTTGTGGCTTTGATTCTGAGTGCCTAAATCGGATGCTGATGTATGAATGCCATCCACAAGTTTGTCCAGCGGGAGAACGGTGCCAAAACCAGTGCTTTACAAAACGTCAATACCCTGAGACAGAGATCATCAAAACCGATGGGAAAGGGTGGGGTCTGGTCGCTAAGAGAGACATTAAAAAGGTATGAATCGTTCTTGCCTAGCAAAGAATTGGTGACTTGTGATGTTGTTTGTGAGTTTGGTATATACTTTACTAGTGATACTTGGTATCTTTCAGGGAGAGTTTGTGAATGAGTATGTTGGTGAGCTGATTGACGAAGAGGAATGTATGGCAAGAATCAAATATGCACATGAAAATGACATTACCCACTTCTATATGCTTACTATTGATAAGGTAGAGTATTTTACATTTTTTCCTGTTATTTAATTATAACATTATTTTGATCTGTTTTCCTCCTGTTGATTACCTTGGTAGGGCACTCTGCTACCTCTGATGTTCTACAGTTTCATATATGTGCAATATTATTTCTTCTGTTCCTGTGCCCTGGTTTAACCCCAGCTGGCAACTAAGACCCACACAGCTGCTCGCTCACTCCCCCTGGGTGAGATGGGGGAGAGAATGAGAGGGGTAAAAGTGAGAAAACTCATAGGTTGAGTTAAAGGCGGTTTAATAGGTAAAGCAAAAGTGTGTGCAAGCAAAGCAAGGAATTCATTCACCATTTCCCATCGGCCCGCAGGGGTTCAGCCATCTGCAGGCGTGCTGGGCTCCATCCCATGTAACGGTGACTTGGGAATACAAACACCATTGCTCCAAATGTCCCCCCCTTCCTCCAGGTTTATATGCTGAGCATGATGTCATGGGGTGTGGGATACCCCTTGGGTCAGTTGGGGTCAGCTGTCCCAGCTTGTCCCCTCCCAGCTCCCTCTGCACCCCCAGCCCACTCGAGGTGAGAGGCAGAAAAGGCCTTGACTCTGTGTCAGCACTACTCAACAGTAACTAAAACATCCCTGTGTTATCAACACTGCTTCCAGCACAAATCCAAACCATAGCCCCATACCAACTACTATGAAGAAAATTAACTCTATCCCAACCAAAACCAGCACAGCCTCCTTGCTCCATTCTATATATATAATACATCTCATTAGTTCTAACTGCTTAGTGTGATAAAGTATATATTAAGGTCTATAAATTATACTTTGTTGCTTGAAATAAAGTGCAGCAAAAGTATTTTATCTGCCTAGTCTTAAAAAGAAGTATGAAGTTTTGGAAAATAGTAATGATACAGTTGAAAGAACTACTGTTAGAAGTCCTTATACTAAAATTTCAACAGCAACAAAGAAAAACATTCTCACTTGAAAGGAGTGTGGAATATAATTGTGAGCCTGTGTCCTATATTGGGCATTTATTTTTTTTTACAACTATCTGTCCCTTTCTTTGTTTATAGCAAAACTAGGCTTGTGCTTTTGTGGAAACTTCTCTGAAAGTATTATCTACATTAGTAGCCAGCCAGCACTTGATAAATTGATTCTGCAGCAAAGTAATCTAGCAGATTAATTAGCAAAGCAAATTCATCCAGCATCTGTGGTTCTCTGTGCACATCTCTGAGTATTTTGTTCCTGAGAAGGGAAAGAAAGTGGAGAACCCGGATAGCAGGGGGTATTGGTTATATATATTCAGTCTCAAAGCAGCTGCTTAAGAGGAAAACAAGAGTTGGCTGTCAATCCTGCATGTTTTTTCAGTCCTAATCACCTTTCTTTTGCCTGAGACTATTCTGCTCTGTATTACCAGAGCCACTGTTTTCATTAGTCCTGTAACTGAGGAGCTGGAGTTATCACTGAAGAATAATGAAACCATGTTTCCCTGAACACTTAAGTTTCTCACTGCTCTACTAAACTGATGTACAACGTCAGTGTGTTAAACTGAACTGAACGTGTGTTTGACTCTTGCTGTAGTTGAATAAATCCTCACTGTGGTTCTGTCCTGCAAAAATGCCCCTTCCATTATAAGACTGAGCTGCACATGCAGTTGGAGTGGCTGCATGTACGTGCATATAGTCATGGCAGTCATATGTGTGCAGAAGGAAGCTATAATAATATTTCATAAATAAGCAAAACTTTCTTAAGCAGCTCTTCAAAGAAACACAGTTCTGGCTATTTCAAGACTTTATTTTGTTAATGTCTGGTATGTTTGGTGCGGATGGAAATTAAAAGGCATGTAGGAGTGGGATTTTTTTGTTTATCAAGAGCTAATTTTTGTTTAAACCAAGCTGATTAAGCTAAAGAAAGATGGTGAGAAACTGATAATCACTGCAAGTAATCATGCAGTGACTTGATAAATACCATAAGGCACAGTATTTGTAAATGCATCACAGCTTTGTGAATGCAAAGTAAAAGGTAAGTGGGCTGATTTTGAGTACTGAGGCTTTCTGGAGGGAGGGGTTTCTTTAACATGACCACTACAGTGCTCACAAGAACACTTGTCCTGCCATGTGGCTGTGATGGGTTCTGGGAAGATGTGAGCTAGAGCATGAGTATTGCTTTGGGAGTGTCACATTCCAGCCACATGAGACACTACAGTTTTCAATACAACACGTACCATCATTTTGCTTGTGTGCTTCTGGCTAGCAACCATGTCCGTTTTGAATGCAACTACTGAAATAATTTACAGATTTGATTTTATTTGGGGTGGGAGAGTAAAAGCATTAATTCTGTTGCTGATTTGATCTCCAGGACCGTATTATTGATGCTGGCCCCAAAGGAAACTATTCTCGGTTTATGAATCACAGCTGCCAACCAAATTGTGAAACTCTAAAATGGACAGTAAATGGAGACACTCGTGTCGGCCTGTTTGCTGTGTGTGATATTCCTGCAGGTATATCAGCTTCTGTTGGTTTTGGTTTAATTTCCTAAGTTAAATCTTTTGTGCAATTATGAATGGATGGTCATGGTTTAACTGATTCAGTGCAAATATTTTTGTAGAGAACTCCTCACACAGAAGAGATGCTTTGTGATCTGCCTTTTCCTTTAATGTTTTTTAATAGTGAGTCCCATCGTTGCTTTTTGTTGCTTGCTTCTAAGGGAACATCAAAGAGCCCCTAGTTAGTATCCTTGCATTCACTTTCTGTTGTAGAGCACATTGTTTTAGAAATCTCAGAGTACTTCTGCAGCTTTTCAAGTGAAGATAAGCTTAAGCAGTGGATGCAGGAGTGTGTTTAAAAGTGTGTATGTTCTGGTTTGTGTTACACACATGCACTTACACACATCTATCTATAGCTGTACCTAGCTGTATGGATATATAGATCTATATAATTGTGTGTGTAGACCAGACTCATGCACAATTTTGTGAAGTCAAACTGTTTTGTTTTAAAAAGTAATTGCATAAGACATCTAGTTAATCATTGTCAGTGCTTATGAACAGTAAAGAGGGGGGAAATCCTACAGTGATAGATCAGCAAGAAAGTACAAAACCAGAAGAGAGATAATGAAACCTTTATTTGTTTGTAACAGTTTTGGTAGACTTAGTTACTTCGTCCTTCATAATGAAAGATTATGTCTTATCTCACTCAGGAACAGAGCTGACTTTTAATTACAACCTTGACTGTCTGGGCAATGAAAAAACAGTCTGCAAATGTGGTGCCCCAAACTGCAGTGGTTTTCTTGGGGACAGACCAAAGGCAAGTAATAGATCAAAAGATTTTGATGGTATCTTGTCTACCAGCCATGTTTTTTCTTTTGGGGTATGCATTGCTGGACAAGTTTTATGTTATGATAAGGGTTAATACCGCTTGAACAGATGTTAGCTGTTCTTTGAGGAAAAAGCTTACTGTTTCCATAGCTGGGAAGATGGAAATATTATTTTGCTAAACATAACTTTGGTGTTAAAGAATACATTTTTATGCTGTGATAGTACAATAGGCAATACCGCTTTTGGGAACACCCTAAATATTTTCTCCCCCTTTCTCCTATGAGAAATTAATTACTTTGTGTCCTGAATAAGAAATATTGCTACCTACTGGCACTAGCTTCTGGAATCAAAAGCATATGAAAAAGGGGTTCTAGAAGGAATAACCTTCTGAGTCCTGTTTGAAGTATGGAGAGGAGAAGGGTTTTAGGAGCTAGGAACCGACTAAGAATGAGCCTCACTACAATCAGTGAGATGATTATTCTGACATTGCAGTTTATATTGCCCCATCTAAACCTTACAATATGATTATTTTGTTAAGATTTGTTAAAAAAAAAATAGTTGAACTGAAGAATAAAAAAATGTCACTTTTGAATGAGAAAAAAATGATACCATATTACATTAAGAAATGACCTGTATGATTTGTGTCAGGTTAATTTAAAACCTGTAATCCAGCAGAAGTTGATGGGGCTTCCTGAAGGGCTGTCATAGGAGTGCGAGGGAAGGCACAAGTACATTCCCAAGGGAAAAAAAATCTCACCTGTGGATGTGGAAAGTCTGCACGCACCTTCGTGTGGTCCTTCACACTGCTCAGTATCAGGCACTTCAGAGGGCGGACTTAAAATCTCCAGAATTCACATAGCTGATTTTTTGTTAAGGGATAGGCTTAAGCGAGGTTGCACGTAAGCTTGTGATCAATTTACACAGACAGCTATGAAAAAATGAAATGTTACATTTTGGTTTTGCAGGGCTGTCTGCATTGATAAAATGGGCTAGTTTTAAAGAAAGTAGGTAATGATTACTGGGGTGAGGGGGAGGGAATGATGGTAGAGATGTTGCAAAACCATCCAGAATGAATTTTCTATGATTTGGTGAAGGAGAATTGAAGTGCAAGCAGCAGAATGTCAGCTTGAAACAGGGATAAGTTTTAGTGTATTCTTTCTAGCATTATGGACACAGCTACAGCTCCTGAGATTCTGCTGTCCATTCCATGCAGGGTCTAGTAATTCCAGCATGAGTTTACACAACTGGAAGAGAAAAATGGATATTGAGGTGAAGTGATTGGTGATACAAGAACAAAATGGGGGTAAATTAGCCACAAGTAGATGAGACTGGAAATTGGAATACCTTTTTTCAGTGATAAGAAAGTGGAAGAGCTTTCTAGTAGGAAGGGATTGTAGGGACAAGATCTGGTTTCAAGATGACTTTTCACAAGGGTCAGTGTGGGTTTTTTTGTCAACACAGATAGGTACAGTGGGGCACTGGACAGGTCTGCACCAAGTCAAATTTTTGCCTGTGTGCTCAGTCTGCCAGGCATGCCAACAGTTTTGCTAGGCTGTGTAATATTTTTCCTTTGCAAAACTGGCATCTACTGATTTGCATCTTACTCTTTTAGAATTCTTCCACTAATGCCTCAGAAGAGAAAGGCAAAAAGACCAAAAAGAGAACACGGAGACGCAGAACGAAAAATGAAGGGAAGAAAGAATCTGAAGATGATTGTTTCCGTTGTGGTGATGGAGGCCAGCTGGTATTGTGCGACAGGAAATCTTGTACTAAAGCTTATCATCTCTCCTGCCTTGGTTTGGTGAAACGTCCTTTTGGTGAGTCAGCTTGTCTCTTATGTAAATAAATAAATTGTGCCGGTACCTCATTTATTGCACTGAAACCTTGGCAAGAGTGTCATCTTGAAAACATTTTCTCATAGTGAGAACTTGGTGCATCATGCAGGAACTCTTCTTGAGTATGGAGACAAAATGATAGCCTTCCTCCTACCTCTTTGGCAAAATGAGCCTTTTGTTATGAACGTAGGTAGAGTACATCATTCTGTAGGAGCACTGTGGCACTGTCACAGGAAAGTTTATTATATCTAAGAAATGCATGAAGCCAGCTGAGTTCAAGCCAAAAGAATAGCAACAGCATCTGGAACGAGGCAAGTAGGAAAATGTTAAGGGCAGCAGACATCAGGTTGCAGTTCCAGATACCACAGGAGTTACCTGATTCCAGTCAGCCATGTCAGGTGGGATATGAAGAAATGAAGCTATTATCCCAGAAACAAGTAAAACAATGACTGGTAAAATATGCTGGGACAGAAGAGCATCTGTAGGTCAAGCACACCAGCTGTCCTGAGCAAAACTTGAAACAAGTGAGAATTGTAATGGTAAGCAGCAGTTGACTGGATGTTTGGATACTCTACCAGGCTGTAGAACTACTACCTGCAAGTTCTGTAGAATGCTATTGAGTAAATCCTGAATAATTTCTTCTAGCTGGAGTTGACTGCTGTATTTAAATGAGAGGATGTCACGTCTGCTACTTACTGCTGTCAGCTGAGCTTTAGAAGTAATATTTTGATTTTTGAGATGGGCCGTGGTAGTTGCTGTCTTACCTTGTTTTGTCAGGAAAGTCGTGTGTTCAGCTGCTAAAACACAAAACTTCTTTAAAAGATGATGACGCGTTTTACTTTCCGCTTACACACTATTTGGTTTTGATCACAGGAAAGTGGGAGTGTCCTTGGCACCACTGTGATGTTTGTGGCAAACCTTCTGTTTCTTTCTGCCACTTCTGCCCAAATTCTTTCTGCAAGGAACATCAAGATGGGACAGTACTAAATTCTATGTTGAATGGACAGTTATGCTGCTCTGAACATGTTCTTGGGGTGGATTCTGTTGAAACTCAGAAGACTGAGAAACCCCGCAAAAAACTGAACAAGTTGAAGCCTAAGAGAAAGCAGAGGAACAACAGATGGATGAGAGCTGAATGCAAATAGTCATGGACTGCAGTTTCTACTGCCAACACTATCTTGTAGATAAGTTGTGAATATGACCAGGGAAGGACACAATTTTACATATATTCTGTAAAGGTTACATGGGGGGGGGGAATTTTTGTTTTGTTTTGTTTTTATAAATCCACTGAGCCAACCACAGCAGTCTTCTGCTGCTTCTGCACTGATAACGAACTGCATAGTTCAGAAAATTTCAGGACAAACCAAACTTATTACTCAGCATTACAGTTACACTTGAATTGTTACGAATGTAAAAGGTTCCCTCCAAAATACTTTCAGATTGGAGGTAGGTTAAAATCAAACCATGTAGGCGTAAACATAGGTTTTTGAGATAGTATTTGTCAACCAACAGATGTTTAAAATAGTATATCCTTGAAAGAAGTTATTAGCTCTCAAGTCCTTTTAAGTAAGAAATGGCTTGGTCTGTGGTCCCAATGAGATTTGCTTGCCTTGTGTGTTTTTGAGCAAGTGCTTGAATGCCATTCATGATCCAGGTGCGTATCTCACTACAACCACACACATCATTTGTTTGTGCTCTTATAAAGTAGCTCTCCAGTGATTCTTAAACAAAAGTGTTTTTAAATATCCTTCCACCAAGAAATACAGTGTGTGGTGGGAAAGGCATACCCTGTACCAGTGAGGGGAAATCTTACACTGTAAGAGATTTTTTTCTATACTGTTTTTTCCTGTATTTTATTCCAGTGAATTAGAAGTGACTTGATCTTGCAGAGCTGTACAAGTCTGGATTTAAAGGGATATTGTCTTGCAATCTAGGCCCAATACTCTAGGATTTTTATGTCTTAATAAAAATAAATCTTACAAAACCTATTATGTGAAAAAATTACTCAATTTTTTTTTTTTTTTTTTTAATGTCAAGTAAAACGCAGAGGCAAACATTTCTTTGGAATGCTTGGAGTTCAAGCATTACAACTTTGTGATAATGCAAAAAATGCCCAACAAAGAACAAAAAAACCCCCCTGAATTAAACAGAAGGTGAAACTTGACTAAAGTGCAAAAATTAAATTCAAAACAATAAGTTTAAAAAATTATAGATTTTTGAAGAAGCACCTAAGGAACAATTTTAATATGAAATTTAGTCTGACTGTTCCTTTTGATAAAGTTTTTATAAAACTGGCTACTTGACTTGGCAGACTGAAATTATTCTTTGCATTTTTAGGAGCTCTGCTCTTGACTATCTTATCGCCACTTTGTTGTGTCAGCAAAGCTGTTTTGAATTCTTTGCTCCCATTAGGTTCTCACACTTGCAGTGAGATAAATATACAAGATTTAGTATTGATGGAAATAATATTAGAACTAGGAAAAAACGGTAAAGAAAAATGTCTTTACCTGTTTTCTTCCCAGTGCATGTCATTGGTGTGTGATTAGGCAGTGTTACAAGTAAGTTTTGACTTGTGCCAGTTACCTAGCCTATGTAAACACAATGTGCACCTCCATGTCCATTTAGTAATTTGTGTACATTCTAGCTTAGTTTGCCTTTAATAGTGCAGAAACTCTGTGTAGCCCTTTTGAAAACGAAGCCTTGCTATTTCATGAAAGTGTATGTTTTTTTTCCCAAAGTATTTCCCGAGGATTTGATTGCAGATTTAGTTTTTGGAGTTATCAAAATCCTCATTTGTTCCCAGCACATCAAAACTTTGGTTTTATTAGAAGATATTAATTGAAAGAGGTTTAAAATGTAGCATTGTTCTATCCTGAACTCTTTCATTTCTATTTTGTGACCAAACTGTTTTGTTCTTTTAATCAATTTTTATAAACACTCTTGTAAGATGAATTTTTTTCAAATAATTTTGAAAAAGTAGCACAGTTCAAAACACAGGGAAGTGTTACATGTTTGCATTTTTTAAAGTGGTACGCCAAGCCTTGCACTCAAGCTAAAAATCAAGATTTTTTTCTTAATTGACTTTGAGGGAAACTTTCCCTCTGCTATAGATATTTGTTATACCAGGACTGAAGCATAGGCCTGTGCCTAAAAGCAAAACCAAAAAATGGTATTATGTATGTTTCTCTAATATTGGTTTTCAAGGAAAGTGAGATCAGGTAGTAAAGCAGAAAGATTTTCCTCACTGCTTTTAGACAAAATGAAGGAATTTGATGTCATTGGGACCATTCTTTGAATACTATACCATGTAAGGAAGGCTTTATAAGAATACCTTTAAATAAGTTATTATAAAATTTTACCTTTACATTCCATTGCTTTTATAATTTGTTATTTTTTTAGTTGTTTCGTTGCTTTTTCCTCTTCATATATAGGTGTAACAGCTCTGGCACCTGGAATGGTTATGCCCCAGGTCCTAAGAGGCAGATACCTACTTCCAGAAGCCACCATCTCAAATAGTTACTGTTTGGCACTGCTGCAGTAACACCATCTGTTTTAAGATCGGTCATGGAGCCTACAACTCCCTGCCTGCCTCTCAGGTGGGCTCACAAGCACATTTAGTATGGCAGGATGCAGGACAGCCACCCATTTTGTATCTGTCTGTGGGTAAATAAAGACTTTGGCATTCAAAGCAATCCCTCTCAGCGCTCTTTTCGTAACGTTAAATTTACTCAAACAGATCTTAGCAAGTGGCTGTTTGACTTTCTGCTTCCTTCTACCTCTTCTCGGCTCTTTACTAGTCAACTCTGGGCCAACGAAGGCTTGCGTCACTGAGACTGCAAACTAGGAGTTTGCTTTTGAGTTGCTAGGAATTCATTCCTTCTGCTGATCACATACTTTGGAGATTGATCTTTAAAATAAATGTGGATCATGTTCTCCCTTAATGTGTACTGACCATGTAACCCCATGAGCTCAGCTAAGTCACTCAGGTGGTGATCTGGTAGAATTTTAGTTTCTGAATCAGGAAAGGTGGTTTTTAGGTGTCTTTTAATGAAGGCTTCTGTACCTTACTCTGCAGCACTGGGAAAATAGACTGAAGTTTTGTTAAAAAAATAAGACAAAAGAAAAGTTGTTTCACTCTTTTCCTCCTCCCACTGTTCAAATACAAGGGAAAACAATCTTGAAAAATTAAGCTTTCTCATGATGCAACTCAATACATTTTAGCATTCAGCAACTTAAAATATTTTTTATTATAAATTAATCTAAATAACATCTAAGTATGGTATATTACATGGCATTAAATTATGTACTTAGTGTCTTGCCCATCAAAAGTAGAAAGATGTCTTTCCTTTTCCAGCAGACTCTTCAAAGCTGGTACATGATAGCCAAATTCAGAATTTGTTGTTCTTTTATCACATGAGCAAGCATGGAAACAATTTTCAGTTGAATATGTTAGATGTATTTTCATACAATCTAGGAAGAATAATCAAATTAAATGTCTGTTTTGTTCAATAGTTTGTGTTCATGGTCAGTTTTTAGGATTTTTATTTTAATTACTTGGAAAAACAAAATATCTTGAAAGACGTATTAATGGGATTTTTTCCACATTGTTGAGTCACATTATTCCATGTCTGACTGCTTGAGAAACTTCAGTGTCTTATTAAATATTAAAATTTATTCCTAGTTATTTAAGAAGTTGCTAATTCTTTTTTTTTCGTAAAACAGCTCTGTATAGAAGAAAAAAATTGTTTTAGAAGAAAAATAGTTTGTTCTTTAAAGAAAAAAAGTGAGATGATACATACTAAGCAAGCATGGTTTTCACAGTGAGGGAAGTGAATGTTCTTTCATAGTGAAACCTTACACTCCAAGACTTTCTAAGAGACTCCATGGTAATAATGTTTTAAGCTTATATGGAGGTGATAATGATTGTGTTTTGGCTTGTTTTCACAGTGTTGCTTATCACATAAATATCGACCTTTTTTTCAGTGCACATTTTCCTGTTACAGTGCTGTTTTCTGTTGGTTATAATTTTACAGACTTTAATGACTTTGAGCTGGAGTCATGCAGTCCTACCAGTTCTGTTCCCTTGAGTTTGTTTAGCTGTCACTGGTGCTTTTCCTGCTTGGTCAGGTCTGAAGTTGACTGTGATTTGCTTTTCCAGCTGGGTTTTTCTTTGGGTCTGATTTGACTTCATGGGTGGAATCTCCCATGTCTAACAGCAGCTACTTTTTTTTTTTTTAAGAGTGTTTCAGAAAATTGCTTTGATAGTAATGAATTACTGTTCTACTGAGACCCTCTGGTGCTGTGCATCAGGATTGTGTCCTTTTGCTGCTCCTGTGAAAAGCCAGGTTTTTGCCTGTTGAGAAAACTTAATGTCTGCTAAATCAACAGCATGATGGACACTGTTGGGGGGGATGAGGGGAGCTCTGCCCATGCTGTGCAGTGGAGTTTGAGGAATGGTGCTATCCCCACGTTGCTGCTGCTCCCCGTTAAAATCACAGAATGGTTTGGGTTGGAAGGGACCTTAAACATCATCCAGTTCCAGCCCCCTGCCCTGGGCAGGGACACCTTCCACTAGACCAGGTTGCTCAAAGCCCCGTCCAACCTGGCCTTGAGCACTGCCAGGGAGGGGGCAGCCACAGCTTCTCTGGGCAACTTGACTGACCGCAAATGATGATGTATCTCTCTTCCCATCCATTTTTTCATCTGAGATAAATCAGTTCTCTGATCTCTCTCATCTTTTTTTTTTTTTTTATTAAACATTAACACCTCCCCTGGGGAGAAGAGAATGAGCATCTGAGGGCAGTAACCACTTAACCCCCCCACCAGCTGGGTTACTTCAGCTGAGTCTGCTGCTGCACTAGCCCAGTGAAGAGATGAATATGAAAAGTAACACCTGCTTCCACCTCAGTGCACATTCATTTAAAAGCACAAATCTTTTAATAGTAGATAACTGGTTTTACTAGTGCTTGTAGATGTGGTGAAGCACAGGTGCTGTGACAAAGGGTAACAGCTGGCTCATCTGTCTGGGGTTATGCAGCACACGTACTATGTGTATGAATTTTGCTTGTTAGGAGACTGGAGGCAACAAGGTGGGAAGGTTAAGAGACTCCAGGCACTGATTTCATGGAGCAGTTGAAGCTGGGTCTGTTACAGTCAGTGGGCATTTCTGAGTGCCTGCTATGCTGGTGAGACCTCAAATGGCCATGAGGAACAGGTGCAGAAAGCTAAACATCACCAAGAAAAAGCCTGCTAGGGAAAATGTAGCAAACAACAATTTTAAAAAGAGAAGAGGTAACCAGCCACACAAACAACTAGACAATTTGAAATCAGCCCTGTAAAACATTAATTGCATCAGTTTAACCAGATTGTTGAACTGGGCCAACTGCAGAGAAGAAAGCTTGGAGTGCCACAGCTCCATGCAGAGAGAACAGGTACAAATCACACATCCTGCTCTCGTGGGTGGGGGACAAATCAAGTGTCAGGGATTAGGGCAAGAACTCTGCACAGGAATTCAAGCAATGGGTCTAGTACTGGCACATCTAGGCATGCAAAAATGGGCAAGCTGTCTTCTGTGGCTGCAGCATGCTGCTCTGTTTGGGTCCAAAGTTTCACTGGCACAGTTTCATGCCTTACCAGTGTGGTGTGGTAAAGAAAGAAACAATTCCTGTGAAGTGTGGCGGAAGTTCTGAGTTGCTTTTGTAGCTCTAGTATGAAGGACATCATACAGCAGGAAACAAAAGGGATATATTTGTCCAGAAATCAACCACTGTTTTAGTAGCACCTGTTTTCCCACAGCTGAGAGGAAGAGGAGGGCTTTGGCCTCCCTTTCCTTGACTTGCTCTTGTTTAGACTAATAGTAAAGTTTTGAGAATGAAAAAAAAATTTGCATATTCCTTGAAGCATATTCATGTTAGTTCCTGCTCAGGTGGAAGTGATTATTGTATCACAGGAACCTTAATAACTGGAGCAGTTGATTCCTACTCAGTTTGTTCAGCTAGCTGGAGAGAGACAGACACGCAATTGGTTTTTTTTCACTGAGGAAAGCAGAAAAGTATTTACTTCTGAATGAAGCCAGGACTTGCAGGGGTAGACTTTTCCCCTCAATCCATTTCAGTACAGCAGCACAGCTGGGTTGATCAGCACAAGTAGCCACAACTCAAAAATTGAGGTTTAATTTCTCTGCACTTATTTTAGCTCTACAGAAACAGGTTGCTCATAGTTAACCATTTTCCCCATATGCACCATCTGTATTGCCGCATGGAAAAAAGAGGTTGCTTGCTGATAGCGTGTCCTAGGCTACCAGCCAGCGTAGACTGGTTCTGTGTGCTCAGTCCCCCCGTAAGTTGTGTGTTGTCCTGAGCCTTGGGGTAGCAACAGAGACTTTAACGATTTCTTGCTATATTGTTGCCTTCTTCTCAGAATTATTAGAAAGACAGCAAGGATTCCACCTGGAAGGTAAGGAATGGCAGTTATTTTCAGATGGAAAGTATCAGGTGACATTTGCTCTAGGGCTTCTCAGGTATTCTTTTCTGGTAAATTGAGGGGTTTTTTTCTCCTACATTCGGCTAACTCTAATAATAAATACTCAACCATGGCATTTCAGATATACTCTGGAAGCTGCAGAGAATAACAGCAGGTTTTAATGAAATAATTCAGTAACTTTCTTTCCTACTCTCATTTGCTCTCTACTCTGTGGCTCTATTGTTTTCCACTTGATGTCTTACCCATTGCTGATCCCACCAAAGGATCTTGTTGAGAAATGTTTGCTCTGTGCAACGTTTACACTAAAGCACAAGAAGGAACTGACCTAGTTAACTTTGAGTCTAGACTGAGATCAGGGCTGTCAGGAAAAATTACTTTTAGATTGGGCATAGACATGGAAATAATTGGCAAATATCAAGTACTGTGACATTCTGTTTGTTTGTTTCTGGCAGAAGCATAATCAGGGAAAATTGATCTTAACAGAAGAGCACAAATCTGTCACTGTGATGCAATATGGCCAGACAAATATGTCCAAATTTAGGTTGTGTGAGCAGACAGTCTCACGGTAAACAATTGATCTGTTAGACTGGCCATGAAATACTCACAGGTTCCTGTGTGGGCTGTTTCCTTTATCCCTCTTCATAGCAAGCTCTCTGACAGGACTTCAGTGAGGAAAGCTGTTTGGTGACCCTCAGACTTGTTTATCAGAAAAGCTAGTTAATGGGCTGTTGTCCCTGTGTGGGCAGGCTTTTCATACACTTCAATTTAATCTACTTTTTCTAATTAATACTTCATATGGCATCTGTTTTGGCAGATTTTTGGACTACAGCCTGGCACAAGGGGATATGGGCCAGTGGAGGAGCTTTCACGCAGTTCCAAGCCACAGCTTGTGAGAACAACCCTTGTCAGCTCCCACCAGGACACTGCAGCCCTCTGGAGATGAGCAGTCAGTCAGGCAGTGCTGCTAGAGCTATAGCTTTCTCCAGACCCTGCTGCACCTTTCTCCTCCCGTGCATCCAGGCAGTCCTCTCCTCAGGTACCAAGAGAGGAGTTTGATGAGAACAACTAGTACTGCTTTGTCGTTGAAGAAGCAGATTTGCTCTCTGTTGTTCATTGTGGTAATAACACTTCTATTTTATCTCCCCCCTGCCTTTTAGCAACAATGAGCTGGAGTAGAGAATGGGTCTTCAGGAGACACATAACTGTTGTGCTTGGAACACAAAAAACCATGGATATGAGGCTGTAATTCTTTATCCACTGATGGCTTAGTCATCTCTATGATTTGAGATGAAAATTTTGTGTCAAGAGAGCTGGTAGCATTAGTGGCACTTACAGTGGGGTTTCTGTTCATCTGCCTGTGCACAGGAGACAAGTCCCTCTTTCCAGCTTGTTTGTCTGCCCTTTTTTCAATCCACAGCAGTAACAGTTGCTCACCTGCATCATAACTTGTCTTTGATTAAACCTCCCCCAAAACTTGATTAAAACCTACAGAACCCTTATTTTTCCCCTTTGCTAAGACTACAACTACTACTACTATTCTTTGTTTTGGAAGGAGTATTCATAGTGTAGCTTCAGGGTGAAAAAGCTAATCCCCCTGTTGGCTTGCCCTAATGAGCTAGTTACAGCAGGTGGCAGGAGGGGTGCTTCACACACTCGGTGGGTGCTGGTTGTCTTTCATTCTGTTGGTTACAAGGCACACAACAGCACAGATACAACCACCACTGCAGCAGGTGACTGCACCTTGTCCTGCTGGCTGCTGCAGCAAGAGTTATAGGGGCAGGGAATGCTTTTAGGAAACCAAGTCTCATACCAAAAGTAAATTGTCCTTTTTCCTACTTTTGGGGCAGCTGAGAAACTCCTGGTTTGGAGTCCATACACACCTTCTTCCCAAGGACAAACAACAAACAGCATTATGCTGGCCTTCCTTCAGAGCAAATACAGCAATATCCCTACTTACAAATGGGGAAAGGATTATCATTTGCATTTAAAACAGACAGAAAGACCTTTATTAGAAATCCAGGTTTCCAGAAATGTAAAACTACACCATCCAGAGAACACTGTTGGTATAACATGAAGGCACCCAGCTGCAGAGGAGTGTCTAATTTTACCAGAGACAGAGAAGACCAACACTTACCTGCTGAGAAGATGGCCAGGAGAATGACCATCAGTGGGGTCAGCTGGCAGGAGTCCCCTGCCTTGTAAAGGAAGAGCTCCATGCAGTACGCTGGCTCAGCGCTGCCTGCGGGGCAGAAGGCGTCGGGAGGACACTTCACTGGGTTCACGTCTGGGCTCTGCCCAAGAGAAAAAGTAACTCAGCACCAGCAAACAGGGAAAACTGCAGAACGTTAACTAATGTGAAGGGAGGTGACACTTCATCATTGGAAAAGAAAAATAACCAAGAAATGAACGTGCTATCATTAAATGCCCCTGTGGTGGTACTCAGAGTAGTGTAAAGAGCTGACGGTGTCATTATACAGCATGTCCATACATCATCCCCCCTCGTTAATGGGCATACTATCCTCTGAGGTTCCCCTGTGAGACTGGGCAGCGCCAAGGGTGGCACAAAGCCAGACTCCTGGTGTTGTAACTAACCATCTCTGTCAGAGCTCTATGTTTAAAAAAAAATGGCATTAATTGAAGTGTATTTAGCTTGTCACAGGACAGCTGTATTTGTTAATCCAGACTCTCAAACCAGCTGATGGGGACTCACAGGGCAGTAGTGATTTTCTGGGCACAGGTCACAGCTCTCCTTGCCCCACTGTAATTGGTATTCTCCTGTCCTGCAGAGCTTGCATTTGTTGTCGCTGGGACCTTTGAATGTACCTGAAATGCCAAATAAGCACAAAATTAAGATCTGGGACTAGACCCCGGGGCCTTTGCAATTACATATGGATGATTCAGCTTTCAAAGCCATAAGGAGAAAGACCATTAAATACTTCATGTGCATAACAAAAGCTGAGCCTGGACTTCCGTACTTGCTTGGTGGCAAAGGGCCAGGACAGACAAAAAACACAGGGACAGAGGAACTAAAGGATATCTGGGGTCAGATCTTGGCAAACAGTGAGTCAGAGTACGGTGGGAGATGGGTTTAGTAGTGAGCTTTGGCTTTAAAGGAAAGGAAGGTTGGACCTGGAGGTCAGCAGTGTTTCATCCTCTCTAATTCTGAATTCAAACACCTTTTCCAGCTGTTTGAAACTTGCTGTGCAAAGTTTAAAAGCATGTCTCAGTTTCTTAGGCTTTGTAGGAATGAGGGGTCACAGAAGTCCTGGATCTCAAAGTGCTAGACATTCTTCTGTGTGTTTAAAATGCGACCACTACGAGAAATCCCTGGTGCTGTCTCCAGAGCAGAGGCTGGCCCTCGGTGGCTGCAGAGGCAGCTGGACCGTGCTGCCTGCTCACCCGCCTCACCCGCTGCGGTTTGATGTTATTTAAGATGGTGATGCAAGGAGCAGAGTCATCGCCTCACTTCCCCTCATCGACTGCCTCAGGCTAATTCTTGCTGGGTGCAGAGCATCCCCCCACCCCACTACCAAGTCTGTGTTTTCATCAGCAAAGCAACCACCACTGATGAAGATCCTTCTTTGCTAGAACCATATCTAGCTGCTGCTCTCGGCAGCCCGGGAGTGCAGGTGACCAGCCTTCCTCTGAGCCACTAGCCATGCTGGCAGGGAGGTGTGGCATAGGCACAGCCTCCAACAGCAAGTTCTAGGCAAACTAGGAAGGGCCAAAAACCCCCAGCACCTTCCCCTCCCTCTTAGGGCAACGGTTTGGTCAGCTGAGGCATTCGTGATGGCAGGGGCCGTGTCCTCTGGGTCAGATGAGATGAGTCTCGGGAATGAATCGCTCCTGGTGCAGAGGCCGTGTGTTCCCAGCTGGGCTAGCGCAGCCCCCCCCCTCCTGCTGCAGAAGTTACCTGGTGAGCAAGGCATGCAGTCCCCCGCCGCAGCCTGAAGAGCCTCTTGCCCACCGGGACAAGGCGGACACACCGTGCAGCTGGTGGTGCTGGGGAGGAGAGAGGAGGCAGACAGTGCTGGAGGACAAGCACTTCCAAGCCCACACCACCAAAGCCAGTTCTCTTATTTATGCCCAGACTGAAGTCTCCAGGGTCTATCAGGAACTAAGCTTTTGTCATTCTGTAAGTATTCACAGTGTCTCTCTCCAGTGTGGTTTCTCACATGTCTTAATTACAGTTGTGCACATGATGGCACTTCTGCTCTCTCTGTCATCGCTTATTGACATGAAACTTGTAGGAAGTTGCTATCCCAGAAGGTTGCTATTCCTTAGCAAACTTGTCTAGGACTGGTCATTGGGTACCAAAGGGCATTGGAGACGGACCTGAGATACAGCCAGGTAAGCCCTGGGTCCAGTCTTGTGGCAATTTAATCAAGGTTCAGCAGAGATCTGCTGCATAACATGAGACAAGCAAGCTCAAGGTGAGGTCAGAAGGAAGGTAAGTATTCATGTGCCAATTCACCTGCTTTGGATATAAACCCCCCCAACCTCCATGCAGGCATTCCTACACGGCAGGGTGCGGAGCCCATCACAAGGTACCCCACCAGCACCTCTCCCCCACCCCGGAGGTAACAGCTCAGCAGGGTAGTTTAGCTACTGCCGTCTGCACATCTCGACTCAGGATAAACAAACCATCAGATCAGCTTAAATCTGCAAAATTCAGAGCGATGCTCAGCTCGATCCCTGTGCCAGCATGTGTTTGTTTATCAGTGGTGTGCAATGCCCACGCAATGCAGCCGTGTTGGCAAGAGGGGATGGCAGAGGTGGGCTGCAAGCTGATGCTCTACCACCTCATTCCAGGGTACCGCCACACCCAGCTGAGACCCTCCCCTCCACTGTACCATCCCTCTCTCACCAGGGCTCAGCACCAGTGTCCCTACAGCTGAAGTGACAGGTGACTTCAGCCACTACACTGGGTCTTCAAGCCCAGTGGCTAGAAGAAAACCACCCCTCCCTGTCCACCTGACAGCCAGCATCACAAACAGACTTCTTACTTGCAAAATGATCCAGGCAGACAAGGCAGACAAAAAGCTGCATTTTCCTTGGAGCTAAAATAGCCTGAAAGAGAGAAGAGTAAGGCTTCAGGATATTTCCTCACCCATCACTGCCCCAACACTGTTGTACCTTTGCTCGTCTCCATTTTACAAGCAACCAAATCAACCCCCCACAACACACTTCCAGTGGCATTTCATGGGCTAATTCAGGATGTTTGGTGTTCGATCTGTCAAAAGCCCTGAGAGAGCGATAAGTTTCCTAATGACCTCTGCCATGCTGAAGGAAGCATGGGGGGCTCAGGCAGATTTCCATGGTGTCACTCTGGCACCTGAAACCCCACCAGAGACACCCATCGACCTTCCCAGCGTGACAGGTTGAACTGGAATGAAGCTGAAATAGGCGATCCCAGTCCTGACTCCTGCGTTATTCAGCTGGAGCAGGTCTTTGGCCATGGGAAACCCTTCCAGTCACCCCAGCCCCTCCACAGGTTCCCCCACCCTGGGAAGTCTGGGGGTGCATCTCCTTCCCCCCTGAAGGGAAGGACACAAGACTCACTGACCAGGACGGCTCTGCTCAACACAGCAATCTGCTGTTCGCTCTCCCTCCCTGCACCACCAGGACCACCAAGGGCAGGAGGACATGTCCTGCACTTGGGCCACTACCACTCCATGCATCGCTACAAGCTCGGGGAGGTGTGGCTGGAGAGCTGGGTGGAAGAGAAGGATCTGGGGGTTCTAACTGACAAACAGCTGAATATGAGCTGCCAGTGTGCCCAGGTGGCCAAGAAAGCCAACAGCATCCTGGCTTGTATTAGAAATAGTGTGACCAGCAGAAGTAGGGAGGTGACAGTCCCCCTGTGCTCTGCTCTGGTGAGGCCACATCTGGAGTGTTGTGTCCAGCTTTGGGCACTTCAATACAAGAGAGATATCGAGGTGTTGGAGCGAGTGCAGAGGAGGGCAACGAAGCTGGTGAAGGGCCTGGAGAACAGATCCTGTGAGGAGTGACTGAAGGAGCTGGGAGTGTTTAGTTTGAGGAGGAGAAGGCTGAGGGGAGCCCTCATCACTCTCTGCAGCTCCCTGAAAGGACGTTGTAGAGAGGTTAGTGCTGGTCTCTTCTCACGGGTGATTAGTGATAGAACAGGAGGGGATGGCTTTAAACTCCAACAGGGGAGGTTCAAACTGGACATTAGGAAAAAATTTTTCACAGAAAGAGTGGTCAGAGTGGAATAGGCTGCCCAGGGAGGGGGTGGAGTCACCATCCCTGGATGTGGTTAAGGGTCGTTTAGATGAGATGTTGGGGGTTATGGTGTAGGGGAGAACTTTGTAGAGTCAGGCTGATGGTTGGACTCGATGATCCCAAGGGTCTTTTCCAGCCTGTATAATTCTGTGATTCTGATTCTGTGCAGACCCTGCCCCAGAGCACAACAAGGAGTGAAATGCCCTGAAACGCCCATGGCCTGGGCACGTCTGTGAGTCCCTGCCACACCAACAGGAACCTCTAAAGGCAGGAGAGCAACACTTGAGAGTTCAGGTGGTTTTGGAAAGATGCCTGATGATGCACAACACTGATCACTGCCATGGGTCCACAGGGGACAGAATTAAGGTGCCTGTGTTCAGAGAGGAACACAGATGTGCCTTACACCCTTCAAACCCACCCAGGTTTGCAACAAGCAGCAGAGGCTGCGGCAGAGCACGCTGAAAACAAAACAACCTCCCTCTCCCTGCACGAAAAAAGGAACTTTTAAAATTTATAATTTAATGATTTATGGACCACCCCCCCCAAACTCCTCTGTGGTCTAACACAGCATTCAAATTCCCTGCGTAAAGGGCGTGACGTACTGCAGCGCTGTCACCCGTCAGACTTTTTTCCTCCCAGATTTAGCAAGTGATAGCCAAGGTTTAGGTACCAGCCAAACAGCTTGGTGGGCAGATTTTCAAAAGAACAGTTGTGCATATATGAGGAGCACTTAATTTGTGTACAGAATAGCTGCTGCATTGCATGTGTTGATTAGGCTTTTACATAAGTGAATGCTAGTCTGTTTTGAACATGTTGTTACACTGTCTGTGAACACATTGTACCAGGCTCGGATTGCAGGTACAGAGTAGGTCACTGAAAACCCTGGGTTTAATGTCTGGGGAATAAGGAGAGTATTACACTTAATATTCAGACTGCAGAAGATTGCCTAACTGAAAACAAAGCCAGTTTAGACTAATTTTTGCCATTAAAAATAGGGGAATACTTTGTTTTCCTGTCACCCTCCACCCCCTTGTGTTATAACCGAATTTCATAATCTTCTTTCCTGACTTTCTGGAAAAGGCTTTCATTGCAGTGTTAGTATTAGCTTGTTGCAAACAAAAGCATGACTCTCGAGATCTGTTCTTTTCATTTTAATAAAAATGTCAATAACAGAATGGGAAGAGAACTGCTATTCTATTTTTAGCCTGAACAAAATAACCTATTTACTCTTCAGTGCTTTTAAGTTACCTGGTAATTGCATCTGGCCACGGGAAAAAGCATTGCATAGCCTGATGAAAATGCATTTGGGTTGAATACAAATCCAAGCGTACCTTTCTCACATGCTCTGCAGGCTGCAGCCCCAGACTCATTAGCGTAATGGCCAGGCGGGCAGGGAAGGCATGTGGTGCTCCTTGTGAAGCTAGGAGAGAAGGGAGCAGAGGTGAGTGCTACTTTAGTCACCCGAGCCTCTACCCACTTTTAAGAGGAGAGAGCAGAGCACAACTCTTTGTTTCTCTGACAAGTCTAGAAATAGGGTAATTATAATGAAGGCGTTCAGGCAGAAAAACAACAACTTGAACTCGCCTGAATGTTAAAGGTTTGGTGAAATTTCTGTATTATTAGAGAAGTCTGGTGGGCTTGGCAGCGTTAGGCTTATGGTTGGACTCCATGATCTTAAAGGTCTTTTCCAACCTAAATGATTCTGTGATTAACCCTAAAGACATCCTCTGCCTGTGGACTATATGGAAAAGGACAGAGTCTGAAATCTGGGTCTTGAAAAATGTGTTGTAGCCAGGCTTAAAAACCCTGGTTTAAAGTCAGGCTCTTAAATCCACGCTTGGCAATTGAATTGAATTGGAAAGATACTTGATGTTCAGCATCCATCAGCAATTTTAAAAGAAGCTGCTCCATTGTTGAAAGTCAGGTCACTTAGGAGTTGAAAAAAAAAAAGAGCTAAACCATAGGCAGTGATGTGTGAGAGTCCTGACCTTAAATAACAGGGACTGTGGGAAAGGGGATGTAATATGTTAGACCTCCGGGAGGAGGGGGGAGGAAAAGAGGGAAAGGCAGAGAAAGAAAAGCTATTGCATTCATCGCCGACAGAGCCAAATCCCCAACAACAAGCATGTGGGCATAAGAATTTGTTAACATACTCGGGAATGCTTTGGAGTAAAACAAGGACACTAATTCCTTCAGAAACCCCAGGGCTGAGCAAGATTTGTGGAAAAAAATTAAAATCAATTGGAAAAGTAGCAAATGCGTTGCTTAAAACAAAGCAATACAGGGCCTGCGCCAGCCAGAGCTGCTCAAAGCGCAGGGGATGTTGGATTCTCCAAATACCACAAAAATGTTAAACGATCCCATCGGAGCCCTGAGGCCTGGGCAGCTGCCATGGAAATGGCCCTCTGCCCACTGGGTGCCCTCCCCTCCGCATCCCCTCCCCCCCCTTCTGCTGGTCCCCCCTCCAGCGGGCGTAAGCTGTTTGCTGACCCTTTCTGGTTCCCGTCTCTGCGTTGCCCTCTCTGACATCCCAACAGCAGCATTTGTGTGGTGCCCTGGGGACCGCTCCTGATTTTTTTTTAAAAGCACTTGGGGGGGGTAAATATATTAAGGTAGGACCTCACAGCACAAACAGCAAGGGGGGAGCACGGAGGGGAGGATGGAGGAGGAAGCTGGCAGCCCCTCAAACCCAGGGGGTGCCGCAAACACACCGCATGGTCAGGTCACCCTTCCCGCAGCCAGGTTTTGTTTCCTCTCCCCAGGGCTGATCTGAACGGCCATTCCGTGAGGGTTACAGTCCTGGGAAGCACTCACCGCCCCTCCTGTCTCTGCAGCCACCCAAGGGACAAAGTCCACCGTTTTCTTGAAAGGGACATTGGATACAGCAAGGGAAAACGCGATAGGAAGTGGTGAGAGCAGCAAAGCGTGTGTCCCCGCACTTGGAGGACACTTGCACGGCAGCCCCTGGACAAGGCAGCCTGCTGGAATTGCAAGGCTGGGCTCTGGCTGGGATGTCTTAGCTTTTCCACACTGTATCAGCTAAACACACTGCTTTAGATGCCAGTGACTTAAAAGTAATGAGATCCCTTGGAGCAACAAAATAAGGATTGAGAAAGTAATTGAGCAAAGCACAGAGATGAAGCCAGTTGGCCAGAGGTATCCCAGAGAAAAACTGAGGAGATGAACCCACACATCACTCCCAAGTGTCTCCCTATCATAAAAAAACACCCAAACACATTCCCTCCTAATACATACAAAATGCTATGGGGGGGCGGGGGGGAGGGAAAGGGCAACCTGTAGAGAGTTGGAGCTGCCCCTGGGAAGCCCTTGGCACAAGGATATCCACACTAGGGTTTCCTGGTGAGGAGAATTCAGCAGTGCTGAAGAGACACACACCTTCCCACCTCCACCTGCCCCATGGGGAGCGCGTTTGAAGCACAGACCTAAAGCAGACTGGGGCTTTCTCCAGAGGTTGGACAGTCTGTAGGTTAGTTTAACAGACACGTAACTATTTCAGCTTTGCAGTGAATGAGATCCCTGGCCCAGTTTGCCACAAAGTCCTGCAAGAAGCTAAGGAGCACACAGCCTCTCGCTGCTGCCACCAAGTGCTTTGCACCACGCGTGGGTGCTGGGGCAGTAAGCCCTGAGCCGATATTTCTCTCAAGGGTGCAAAACCCTGTGCTTCCCCCTGAGAAACAACCCTGGCAGCACTTTTCCTACAGACCAAAGGAGGAGATTTTGCCAGGTGGGAAGTGTTTTGAGAAAGCGCATCCACCACCCCATGTCCAGGAGCTCAGTCACTTACTTGGTGTAATGGCCCTGCGGACAAGGCAGGCACGACAGTTGCCCACTTTCAGGCTGGTAGTGGCCCAGCGGGCAGGAGGTGCAGGCACTGGGGTCTATGCATGAGCCCCCTGCGCAGCACGAGCAGCTCAAGGTGCCTAAATTGGAACAAAAAAGTCAGGATCAGGATTGCGAGACTTGACTTACATCCCTGTGCTCATCAGGACAGGTCACTGCCAGGAATGCCGAAGTGCTGGGCTGCAAACCTGTCAGCAAGAGAGTCCTACAGGGTAGAAATTATTAATATTAATACTAATTATGATGCTGTGCATCATTAGCAAGCTGAAGAACAGCCATAAAAAGATCTAAGGTCTCAAGTCTGTCAATGTGGATTTGCGGTAATTACAATGACTACTTTTTTCTCTTTTGAGGGGCCAGGAGGATTTTCCTTGTTTCCTCTCCAACACACAAACAAAAAAGAAAAAAACCCCAACATAGACCTTTGGATTATTGGTATTTTAGGCTTACAGGAAGCAGAACTGAAGAGCAGAGGATCTGCCTTAAGCAGCAACAGCTTTTCTTTGAGCACAGGTACCACAGCATTCCCACTAGACACAAGCTTTTAGCCCACTCTGCTCCACAAAACAAATCCAAGCTACACAGAGTGATGACGTGGGATTTGCTGTAACTGCACACATCAGACCTGTCATCCCACTCTGCAGGATCCAGTCCTTGGTGCTGCAGCGGCCAGGATGGGTAGGAGGAAAAGACCCTGTGGATGAACATCCTGCGCAGAAGGGAGGTGGGAATTACCTCCTGTCCTCTGAAGATCTACCCTAAAGATCGGAGCTGCTTTTTCCTCTTTTTAAAAGTGCCCTGCAGTGAGGGAAGTAAGCAAAAAGTACATGGCTCATATTTTAGGGATTTTTTTCCTATTTGGGATTTTTTTGGGGGGTGGTGGTGGTTTTTTTTTTTAAAAAAAAAGACACTGCAAAAAAAACCCATGTTACAACATAAATAACTTCTGGAAAAAGCAATATTATGCACTCCTGACCACAACAGAGGTTGATGGGGTAGTTTCTCAAGCTCAAGTGAAATATATTTGGCACTGTTCATTACAATGATGCCCTTTAGCCAATAAACCAGGTTGCACTTGTGTTACACTTTGTGCCACAACACAACTGCTTCTTCATCCTACTGTGAGACCAATACACAGCACAAGGCCAGCAAAGGCCAAGTTCAGAAAGGTGCAATGAATTAACTCCCACTCCTGCTGCCCGTCCAAGCCTCCAACACAAGAACACGTGCTGGTTTCACCTCCCTTGGCCAGTCACTTTTTCACCTAATGCAAGAGCCAGGGTGAGCAGAGACTCTTACCTTCGTTGGGAAACGTCCCTGGGGAGCAGCGGGCACAGGCTGTCACGTTCACACCGCTGCAGCTTGAGGGCTTGGCAGTGGTGAGGAACGGAGCTGCTGACAGGACTCCAGGAGATGTTGTCACACCTGGAGGGGACACTGGGGTGCTGGTGGATGCGGCCATCGGTCCTGTAGATGCTTGAGAGGTGGCCGTGCTGCCAGAGGTGAGGACGGTCACACCCGTGGTGGCGAGCAGTGTCTGAGCAGGCTTTTTTGTGCTTGGATCAGCAGATGGCACTGCTGTGGACACAAGGTTTGCAGGGGCTGACACCACGCCAGCTGACAACGCTGCAGTGGCAGTTGGGGGAGCAGAGGCCGTGGTAGCGGCTGCACTGGGAGGTACTGGGCTTGATGCAATGGGGACCTGGGTGGTGGTTTCACTGGCGGGTGCTGGGGTCGATGCAGTAGGGACCTGGGTGGTGGTGGTCTGGCCTAAAGCAATACCTAAGAGAGGGAAAAACATCATTAGTGGCCAAATTACTGTTGTTTCTTCAATGGAGGTTTCACATTAGATCTTTATCAACTGCTTAACCCGTGTGTCCTTGTTTGATGTCCAGAAACTCCCTTCTGCTATGTTCCATTACAGAAAAATACAGAATCAAGGAAGCAAACATTGGCAGCATCTGAGCATCCCTGGCACATGGCAGGCTTGTCAAGCAAATAAATTAGTGGGTCCACGAGGCCACAACTCAGTAGATGCCAATGTCCAGGAGGTCTGACTCTCCTAGATAAAAGGTTGTGAGAATTGCCTGAAACACTCAATTTTGTCAGTGACAGCTCCTTAAGACAGTTTACCCCGAGATCTCATGACAATATAATTTAAGATGCTTGTCAAGTAGGTGGCTGTTTTATCCCATCTCCGTTAAAGGAATCAGCAAAGAAAAGTCATGGGTTTAGGATTTTGTTTTAAGCTGTTCTGGAGATACATCCAATAATCAGAAGGGAACCCGCAGGCCAAGACTTGCTTGGATTCTGAAATACCCTTTCAGAGCAGGGACAGCTGTAATCTTCAGAGAAAAAGGGTATTACTGCAGTTCCAGTTGTTTTGCCATAATACATAGTGGACTGAAATATTGTCTGTTGATTGAAAGCCATCTCTCAGCACACAAGCAGGGGAGAGTTCTTCCACTCTCTGAACACAGGAGAGACCTATAAAACTAAACATGGACAGTAGCAAGTTGGTTTTAATTTAGCAGTGTGGTACTAAGCAAAGGAAGCAAAGCAAACCCAAAGTAGCCAGCTTCTGCTACAGCTGCTGTCACATCAGCTTGGGTCAGAAACGCAGAGAAGGGATTTACTCTAAAATAACTGCAGCTTCTGAAAACATCCAACTTAATACAGCAACAGAATACAACTGTGGCTGGTAACATGGCATTTACATGCTCTTCCAACCAGCACACATCTGCTAAGCCACGATAGCAAGAGAGCCTGCTGAAATCAAGTGGCCATTGGCATGGAAAGTAAAAGGACTATTTTAAGAAACTGCTTTATGGGTTTTAAGAAGCCCAAAGAGCGCAGCTGACACCCAAGAGTGGGATGTGGATGAGGAAGGACAGGAACAGGATGAAAAGCTGGGGACACAGAGGGGCAGCACCATCAAGTGGCTGCAGAGCCACGGATCCCTGCAGGCTTTTCCCAAGCCCACTTCTCCCCCAGCCTTTGACTCCTCTCCCAATTTTGGCTACACCGTGAGAAGCTGGGCACCATGGGTACCAGTGGTATGAACAACAACAATTTGCAGACCAAGCTGACTAGTAACTCTAGTTAAATTTCTACAACAAGATCAGGACACCAAATAAAAGAGTCCTTACAAAGTTGCGATCACATGGAGAGAGCTCGTTGGGAGTGCTCCCTCCTGTTGCATACTGCCTGCTTTGTACTCTACTGAGAGTGAAAAACACATCTTTCTGTGACTATTGAGCAAAGCAGCAGATGAGCACCCAGCTGTCTGGGCCACTGCCCACATTTTCTTGCTGTGGCCCCCAAAACAGAGACGCTGAATTTAACAGTGATTATTTTGTGGCGTTTGTTTTTCCCAAGCCCAAATCCAAGTGACCTAGAGACGCCAGCACCAGCCCTAGGCAGGGAGAGCAGCTCTGCAGCACCCACAGAGGACACTGGTGCCTCAGCTGTGCCTCGACCCAGCACAGAGATGCCCAATTTCCCTCATCTGCCTCACTTGCCTGAAGGGCTGAAGTCAGTCTGCTCTTTCCTTGTGTCTGGCAATGAGCCGAGTCAGTCCCGGTTTTTATTAAACTAATCTCAAAATAAACACTAGCAGTAAGTCAAGAGCACCTTCAAGTTCTCCTGGGAAAAGCTCTCAGAAGGACCACTGGGATCAGTCTGATCTCCCACACAGCAGCCTCATCCCCACGTTTGCTCAGCTCTGCCAGCCAGAGACACCACAGTGGATTTAGTCACCTTGGACTAATTTTTGTTGGGTTTTTAGTTGAATATTGCCTTTTCCTAAGCTTTCCTTGGTTGGCTGGTTCTAGTGTTAAGTGGTGGTACTGTTAAGATGGAGGGGTTTTTTTAAAAAAAAAATTAATACCTTTTCATAACATTTGTTAAAATAGCCATTAAACAGTTGCTTGCAAAACTTAAGTAGCTATCAGTAGCTTTCAGCTGCCAGTACTTTATAAATTGATTTAAACAACTTATAGAGAAAAAAAGTGAAGCTGGAAAAACCAGTTTTGAGCAACTAGTAAAAATAGGTGATATTTTCTTTACCAGTTATAGTATCACAGGTGTGAAAAAACAATATTCAGACAACCTTAGCTGCATCAGACCATTTTCTCTCCTGCACTTACACTAGCTACACCAGGAGGCAGTGACTTTGCTTTCGAGACACTTTTTTTTTTTAGGAGCACTATGAGTCAATAAAAGTATCTCCAGTGACATTTCAAGGATGGGTCATTTTGTGTGACACCTTGGCACGATGTTTCACTTCAATAGCCTTGAGGATGTCAGGGAAGGTTCCCGAACTCTTAACTACAAAGCTAGCCCTTCCTGATTTAGAAGGCAGGCAGCCCTGCAGACTTGCGAGGCACATAGACTCACAAAATGCAGAAATAGGGTGGACGCGCCTTTATTTTTTTTTCTTCTGTCTTGCACAACTGCACAGCCTGCCATTCTGGAAAAACTAATCACTCAAGCCAAATAAAATACAACTAAATCAACATCATCTCTGGTGAATTCAACAGGTGAATAATTGGCTCCTGAAATGTAGATTTCCCCAAAGTGTTTAATTTCATGAGAGTGCCAGACTACAGGTAGTACCTTGCTCAGTGCCCAGGCTGCTCTGGATGCACACAGTTAAGATTAGGCTCAGCAGGTAATTGCTCTGAGCAGTTTTACCCCGTGTCAAGGAACTCTGTAAAGTGCAAACTGTTCTAGCAGAGCTGATGGGTTCATAGCCCAAAAAGGGAGATGACCGCAGAGCCCCCCGAAGCCTCTGACCCCCCCAAATGCAGGTGGTCTGCAGTGAGAAGGGATCAGGGCAGCACCTCACCTCGAGGAGCTTCCAGTTGCATGGGGCCAGACTTGCCCTAGAAGGTCCATAATCTGAAGTGCAACAAGTTTTGCAAATCCCACATAGCAAAAATATTAGCTATAAGAACATAGATTTTTTTTTTTTTTTTGGATAGGTAAACAGTACAAAGGGCTGAGAAGAACAAGGAGAGGAGTGGAGTCATGATTACAAAAATATTCAGGCATTTTTATTTGGTCTTTCTCTTACAAAGACCCATTTACCAAAACACCCCAAGGAAGTACACATACTGGGGCATCCTGTTCCTTGGAGTTTAAGATAAAGCCATGAAGAGGCCACTGCAAATCCTCAATATACAAAGTAATAGGGCTCTGTTTTTCCTCTTTTTTTCTCTCTTTGTAAAAGCAAGTTTTTATATTTACCATATTCAGCCCACTTCCAACACTGCATATCTTTCAACACTTATTTCCTTTCCTGCCTTCCCTCTCCTCTTGCCCTGCCCTTCTGCAGCACCCTGAGATGCTAAAGCCCAGTGCTTTCAAAAGCCCATTATGGCTTTACCCACCTTTGTACTCAGCCAGAAAAAAGAAATGCTGCTTCAGGAGGACTTACCTGTTAAACACGCCGTGGTTAAGCTCCAAATCAGAGGAGAAGGCCAGGCACTCATTTTTCCCTGAGGAGTAGCACAGCTTGTCAAAAGGCAAGTCAGCAGCTAATCTCCTACACCCAACTGTTTATTCTCCGGTTTTGTGCCCAAAAATTGTCACCTGACTCTGATCATGCGGCTCAGTCAAGTCAACCTCCCCCCAACAAAGGGGGTTTTATATTCAGAGACTGCAACAGGTCTTAAGACATTACTGGCCTTCTCAAAGTGTAGAGCAAACTAAATATGGAGCGTAAGAGCAAATCTAAGCCTCTCCTTGCAGTGTGCAGAAGTACATGCAAGAGAAGCATCCTGGAGGAAGTGATAGGCTCGTAGACAGGAACAGGCAGAGCCAAGCAGGAGCCCTGTGCCTGGCTGCTGGCCAGCCCCCCGTGACCTTGTCAAGTGAAAGGATTTCATTTTTTCGACACCCAGGATTTCCTGCAAGAAGAAAAACAAGAAGAAAAATAACCCCAGAAGCGTCCATAGTTCAAAACAGCTCCCATTTTAACTGAGACCAGTCATGCCATAACCAAAACTCACCCTCTGGTGAGTGTAGAACTTTCCCAATCAGTGTTTAATTCCCTCCTTGCTGCCCCCAAGGTGTCAAACTTGATGCATCAAGTTGTTGTGGTCAGGATCAAATTCAACAACCTTGATGATGATGATTCTGAAGGGAGGGCATTAAGTGTAGTGAGGCCCCATCCCATTTTCCACGTACTGGTGACTATCCTGCTTGCTCTTCACACCCTGAGGCTGTGTCCTCCTGCCTGTGCTGCCCAAGGACACAAATGTCCCCGTGGTTTCCTCACCTTGCAGCCCTGCTTTGAAAGATTCCCCCCCAATTGCCCCATCTGTTAGCAATCAGCACTGCTGAGCCTCCACAGCAACAGAGGATTCCCTTCTGCATACAGCTGAATGCCCCATCTCACACACATCACATCTCCCCCCAAATTCAGGGAGCACCTGGCTGCTCACATAGGATGGAGGATGCTCAGCACGCAGAGCCCCCCAGAGCCACATGCTCGGTGAGCAGATCGGGCACTGTCACGTGCTGCCCCTGTCTTTTGTGCTCCAAGATCCTCCACGGTGAGCCAACAGTTCGTGTGCTCCAACCCAAGCCCCCAGGCTTTCCTCGTCGTGCCCCAGGTGGGGTCAGTTTGGCATCACACATGAGGCCCTGACAGCACTATGCTGCACCTGTGGTTGCTCCCCTGCTTTCTGTAGTTTCCCCCCACATTGCACAACTGCTGCATGGGCCAGGAGCTTGCATGAGGTTTCTCACACAATCCCTGCCTGTGCAGCCCAGCAGCGCTTCCTGCACAAGCTGCAGAGAGACACAGGCCCCGCTACGGGAGATACAAGGACCCACCAGCCCTGCTCAAGGACCTTCTCCAGTACCTGCAGCTCTGCCAGGGACACTCTTGTCCTCCTGTCTCCAGCAGCAACACTGTTGATGCCAATATGACTCATGGTAGCTGCAGGGAGACAGGGCAGCCTCAGTGTCACCTGTTTGGGTGGGTATAGGTCAGTCACTGACCAGCTGCCTTCCATTGTCAAATATAAACTTAACCTGAATTGCTTACTGCTAGTAAGCAAAATATCAGACTTAAGGACACAGGCCCAGGCCCAGCACGACACACAGTAGCCCAGCCAGTGGGCTCAGGATCTGTGGTGGTGGACAATTTCTGCGTAAGTGTTGTTGCAGGATGAAGCAGACCTGTGCACTGATAAAACACTGCCAGCAACTCTCCAATGAGATTACTGTTAAAGGAGCTGATGGGAGATCAGTCCACTCCATACCACGAACTGCACCCTCATTTGTGAGCAGCCTTCCCTACACCCCTCACATCCCAGGAGCAAGTCACACATTTCCTGAGCAGCTGGAGGACACATGTACACACACAAACTGGAAAAGCACTTAAGAACTGGATGTTGACACACCACTGTGACAGTACTTTCACTTGCAAGTTTCAGCCTAACACATGGAAGAGAAAGGGAAATTGCATCTTAAACCCCTGCCCATGCCTCGAAGCCCCCTTTTTGGATAAGCTACCAGAGCACAGCTGGGAGCTGAGGCAGGCTCCTTTCCTCAATTGTTTCAGCAACAGGGCAAGTTGGAAATGCTCTTCTGACAGGAAAAGTCTGATGCCACTTCAGGGCAGAGAAGTACACATCAGTTCACTTGTAAACTCCTAACCTGCCCTGGCTTGTCTCACTTGAGATTAAATGCTTTTGCTAGTTGGTTCACAGAGAATAAAAACCAGTGTGATGGCTGATCACAAATGATGTCCTAGGTTGGCACAGGGCCCTCTTCTTGTCAGTTCAGTTGCTCTTCCACAGGTGGTGAACCCTGTGTCCACAAATAAACCAGACACTGCCTTGCACCCACAAAACTTGGCTGGCTCCTTACAGGGCAGAGGCAGCAGTGGTGACGTTCTTCCCAAGAAGATGGCATCCCGCTCAACCACACCAGCAGTTTGAGCTCCCATGCGCTGTCTAGCCTGGAGAGGACAGCTGTTTCCCAAGGCTGCCCAGAACCACACCTCCACACCAACTGGGCAAGGAAGTCCCATTAGAAGTTTCATCTGCTGAGGACAGACTTGGATTTGAGCTACCCAGGCATTACCAACCTGAGGGCCACCACAGGACCCTGCATGGATTGGCTGCAAGTCACCTGGGTGTTAGATATCCAAGTGACCTGTCTGTTTACAAGGAGAGCTACTTATAAGAACACTGAGCAGGAAGAGCCTTAAACACCAGCCCTCTTTGCAACGACAAGAACGAGCTGCCATCACCTCAGCTTTTGTAATTGGGATTCAACAGTAAGTGCTGTGGGGGTGAAAATCCCCAGGTGAGGTCCCACCTGCAGTGAGGACGGTGAAAAGGAGAGGAATGCATGAGCTGAGAGTCAATGGACACACTCATCAGCTGGAAAAGGGTAACAGTCACAGGGTGAGCCTCTAAGGTCAGAAAGTCCCTATTAACTGCCCAGCAGATGAGAGCAGAAAGATCCCTTCATTCTTGTATCCTTCCCATGCTCTTCTCACGATTATCCGTGACTCCACTGTCACTGCTGGGTTCCTGGATGTAACGGACACTTGTTCTAGTGCCAAGTGACTGTCATCACCAAGCTGAGCAAGCTACTGCAAAGCTGTCTTGTTCCCATTATGCCAGGGGAAATGATGGTCCTTGGTGTACCGTGCATCCCACCATTTGACAGGACTATGGCCCTTTGGCAGCTTTTGCACCCTATTGCTGAGGTAGTACCTGGGGGGCTGGGCCGCAGCAAGGCTGCATCTATGGCTCAGCAAAGAGGAAGATACTCAAACTGAGCTGGCTCCAACTGATACTTTTCTTTGAAAACAACTTTTCTTCCAGCAATGCAGCTTGCAAGTCATACGAAAACCTGGCTGCATATAGAAGAGGTGCCAGCCAGCAGGTAAAGAAAAAAAAAAAAGGCACTGAAGCATTCCTGACAGCCATGGGGTGCACTGCTCCATGGGCTGGGTTGAGAAGTAACTGGGAATCCAGAAATCCAGAACCCCCTTTCAGATGTGAGGTTCTTCCAAGTCCCTGGTATGTAAATCAGGTCATTAGCACGGGAGCTCAGACCTCAGGAACACAGGTCCAAGGGCCGCCCAGCAGTCTGAAGTCAGCAGTGTAAAGCACAGCTTATCCTCTGAAGGCTCTTCAGTAGCTCACCTGCAACAGCGTGATGAGCACATGCAGTGGGTGCACCTCCCAGGCAGGAGGACCTCGGCTACAGAATTATGGCCAGACTCCTTAACAGTTCTAGGCAGATCTTGAACTTAATGATCAGGAAGGAGGCACCAGGCGTTTCCTTCATTTCAGGGAAGGAGAGTAGTTCTGCCATACTGTGCTGCTCCAGAATGATACTGAAACCAGCTTTGTGCCCAAGACACTCCTACACAGGTAAGAAAAAAGCAAGGCAAATCCATCAGCGCTCCTGAAGAAACACACACACTGTGGTGCTCTGAACAGACATTAAAACTTGCACATGACCAAACGGCCACATGATGGCACCACAGCTTTGGGGAGCGACGACGATCACTACACTTCAGAGTCAAGACTAAAACCCTCTTAACCAAAAAACCGTAGTTGCTGCTCTTCCCAGACTGCACCAGTAGAAACCTCCATCATCGGTGTTGTGTAGATGGAATAACAAAACTCACATAAAGGGAGCTGAGGGAATTTAAGTAATAAAAAGAGTTATAGTCACTCTGAAACAAATAACACAAACTTTTTTTATAAATTTGTTTCTTCCATGCTTGGATTTATAAGGAAGAATTAAAAAAAAAAGCCAAAAGAAAGGTGCTGCAGCAGAAATCTGATGGTTTATCGAACCATGATTATATATAAGCTGAGTACAGAAATTCTATTGTCTCACAAGCAGGACTGAACATTTAATTCTTAATTAGTCCCCATCAGTTAAAGAAAAGGCCTTAACAGATGAAGAATTCCAAAAAGGACCAGCATGTCTTGGATGTAGTCAGTGCTAAGGATGCAGGTCAAACCCATTTAGTGCTCTAGGCAGAAAAGTTATACAAATTGGCCAGCTGCCTTTAGAGCAGAATATGCAGAAGTATGATTTAATGAAACAAAGCTAAAAGGGAGTAAGTGCAGTTATCTGAAATGCAACTCTCTAGGATCAGAGACAGCTGAGACACCAAGAGCATTACCAAGTCACGAAGGGCACTCAGCAGCAGCTGGAGACTCTCTAGCACATTGCTCATATTCTTGTCCTGCAGGGATTTAAACCCCTGAACTTCCAAACTGAAGATGTTTTCAAGTGGCAACTCCCAGGGCTGGCCAACAACCCGCCTCCTTCCTGAAAAAACAGCACATATAAAAGGATGGGGCTTTCCAACAGTGATCCAGCTCTGCGGGATTCAAACCATGATCCAGAAAAACTGACTCTGTGGAAAGGGAGATGCATTTGTCAATACACAGCTCCAAGAATCTCAAGGTAAGGTGCCTTGCCTTTTCCTTCAAGTCAGTGCTCATAGACACACATTCATACTGTGGGCAGCTTTCAGCCATCAAAAAGTACCCGGCAGAGCAGCATGAAGTGCTCTCTGTTGTAATGCTTCTTATATTTAACAGGTCTACAGCTCCAACTGTGAGCTCGCCAGGCCTCAAACTTTGGGAATGCTGACAGGACAGCTGGTGGTTGGTGCCAGAGTAAAACAAGGGAGGGATTTCACAGGCACTGTATCATAGAAGACACAGAAAACAATCTGTTTAACTCAGTGGAACAGCTTTTAATGGACATCACCAAGGTCTTTGCAGAAGAGACCAAAATGTTTTCCAAGTTATGTTCTACCCAAAAGAGAGGCAAAACATCTAAAATCCAGTGCCAGGTAGCATTGCTTCTGCTGTTGGTGCCTATAGCATCTAGGGGGAGGGAAGAAGGAAACAAGGTTATCTTCCCTTTAGATACAGCTTGGGTCCCATCCAACAGCTCTGGATCAACGCAAGGGCCACAGAATTTTAGCCCAAGCAAGATCAGTTATGAGAGCTTGTGTCTCCAACTCTCCTACATGAATAATTTTTATTGAAAGAGGAAAAAAAGAGAGATACTATGGACTTTGTTAACACAAAATTATGGATCAGACACTAGAACCAAACTTACATGCTACTGAGGGTTTGAATCAGCCACTCTTAGAGAAACAGATTGTTTCTGTTGTCTGTGACATTTCTACCAGGATGGAGTAAGTAAATTTTAATACCAAATGCTACTCAGGAACCATGTTCTGAGAGCCAGATGAAGGAATCTCAAGTTCCTCAGGAGAAGGTCTAGTACCATGCACATGTCCTGAAACACAGCAAGTTCTGAAAACAAAGTTTCAATGATGAAAACATCGCTATTTTGCTTCTTGCCTTATTTTTCCTTTCCTGCTCTCAGGAGAGCCTGTACGCGCACACCTGTGTGCACAGGGGCAGGAAGCAGAGTGAAGTCCGAGATGTTGTAGGTTCTGTTTAAAGGCGTTAGGAATACAGGACAGCATCCTACACTAGTCTGGCCCAGCCCTAGAGGTCAATGTTCAGTCAATCATCAGTGACAAGAGTTAGTATTAAAGCTAAACATGAAAAAACCCTACATGCTTGTACCAGCTAAGCTTGTCCAAAACGTCTAGTGACACAGAGATCACTAAAAATAGGAGTCTGTCTGTGCAGAGGCCATTCTCAGAAGGCACAGTGGCACATAACATGTATCAGTGACTCACTCATTTGGGCACCAGGAAGCCTCTTTGACAGAGCAAGTGCCCTATGAAATAACAAACAAAATGTGCAATCTCAAACAGCTCTCGAAGCTTTGTCCCCAGCGTTCTACCAGAGCAGGTGACCTGGAACTGAATTCCCTTCCCTGCTATTTGATAAGGTCGATCCAAAGCAGAAAAGAAAAACCTCAGACTATTGCTGGCACTGCACCAGCACAGGCAAGTAACAGAGCCATGTCACACAGCTGTACATAAGAAAATTGGAATGAGGCCAGCCATACATCCATGTAACTCAGCCTTCATGTTTATCACAGGATAAACTAGGCCATAGAAACAGTTTCTCTGGACATGAAAACAGTTTCTAAAAAAAGAAAACAAACAAACCCCAACAAAACCAACAAACCCAACCAAACCACCAAACCCAAATCAAAGAACACCCACCTTCTGCAGCACTCTAAAATTGAGAGAAGCCACTGTTGCTGTAATTCAGCTAAAGGTATTTAAAAGGAAAAGGTTTATTCCACACTTTCATAGCACATGGGCCATCCACAGAACCTGTGCATGGCATACCTTCCTCCTACCATCAGGTCTAGGCTGGGGCTTAAGTGCCTGAGCACATGCACACCCGCACACTGTGGAGACACATCACCCAGGGTTAATCAGCTTTCAGTGAATCCTCCCAGAAAGCAAGAACAGGTATTTTGGTAAACCACCTACTCACAAATACCCTAACCAACAAAATTAGCATATGTCAACTTTGAAATGCATCTACAGAAGCAATGTGACTTAAATCTAAAATGGATACACATTATCATGCAATTTGGTTGTTTGGTCTCAGGCTAGTGGTACTGCAGCAGTACTCATCACCAACTGTTAGTACAATACACAACTTGATTATTAAAAATAGTATCAGTCCATTTCCTTAGAAAATCTAAATTTTTATTATACATACTGTATTACACTGAAAATACGTACCCAAAGACAGAATATTTTGAATTTACAACTGTACAAAAAACCAATAGAAAACATACGGGCTATGCTATAGATGTAACATTTTACAAAATGACAGTTCTTGTTAAAGGCACCAGATTCCCAGAGGGCTCTGGCTTAACATTTTTTAGTCTTTTTTTTTTTTTCCAGTCAGATCTTTCTATGAAAATGTGATTCACTCTTAACTGTATAATGTCAAAGTCTCAAGCATTTTTCATCTATACAAGTGGTCTGCACTTTGACACAACTTGGTGAGAGAAGTGAACAATTTCACATGGAGATGTCAAGCAACTACCAAAGGCTCCTCCCCATCGTATCCAGCATCCTATGGTATTTAACCCAAAGATTAAATGGCAAAGCTACCAGTGAAAATCAAGTTAACCCACAAATACTGGCCTAATACAAGAGTGTTTACCATACTAAGCCTAGACTGTTTTGTGTGAAGATAACTACAGAGTGTGAGAGTATGAAAAAAAAAAAAAAGGTCTGTCAAAAAGGAAGATGGAATCTATGATCAGAACTCTTGCTCAGCACCCTCCTCATTACACTAATTTCACTCTTCCTGGTCCTGATGGCACTTATGAAAAAAGAAAACGGAGCCTAAAGAAACCCAGTACTTTGCTGTAGGACAAATTGTTAAAGAAGCCTGGGTATGCATGTATGTGCTTTTTCTCCCCAAAGAATAAAAGTTGGGACAGGACAGGGTAAAACACAAGCTACTTTAATTTCTCCTTTCTCCAGTATTCCACACTCAAATCCAACAAGCTAATTCATATCATGCCTAGGTTTGCACAGATGGGTGCTTCTTTACAAGCAAGGACAAGAGAAGCTGGGACATCCTGCCTTGCTGAGGTGCAGTAATACACTTTGGAAGTTTGGGCCTGCCATTTCCTAAAACTTCATGCTTGGATAAAGGGAAAGTGGAAAGGATACAAACAAAGCTTTAAAAAAACCCTCTATTCTCTGGTCAATCTGTCAGTACATCTGCAAGTCATTCTAGAGTCAACAAATGTTTTTGTTTAATCTTACAGCACACACTGAGCCTCACTAAATGGTATCCAGCTAACATCGAAGTGACTGAAGATTCAAGACAAAAAATATTAAGTTCCAGGGCCAGATTTTGTTCCGTATGCAACAATTCCATTATACTGGAATTTAAATGTTAATGTTGCTCTTTTTGAATTGTCTGGCATTATCCCTACTTTCAGGCCACCAGTTCAATGATTTCATTCTCTGGACCACAGAACTCCATGTAGTCTAACTTCTTACTATATCATTTTAACAACATTGCAAAAACTTCCCTTTCTTTAGGCATTTAAAAAAAACTTTCTAGATTCACAGATCAAGCTGAAGTAATGCTCTGGTATTGAGGGTCATAAAGTCACTTTAAAAATAAATTATTTTTGCAGTGTTAAATTGTCTCATCCTAATGACTTAACGGAATTAAAAATATACTATGCTTCTATTTAAAATTTCACTTTATTGCATATGACTGACTTCAGACAAACAGGCCTGGAGACCAACTTCATTATGCAGCAAATACAAATAGGTAGCAGCATGGTTAAGCTTCCTGCACAGTACTGCACTCAAATTACTCCACTGCATTCTAGAGAGGCTTCTTGAAGAGGAGAAGGACAGCTGTCCCACCACAACAGCACAGGTCTAAAATGCAGACTTCTGCAGACTATGGAAGTTTAGCAAGGGGCCCCCATTAATCTCAAGTAAGCCAAAAGAGCCATCACACAGCAGCTCCTGATCACTACTGAATAGCACAGAATCTTGCATCAACAATTTACAGTTACAGTACATGCTGCTCAAGTCAGCTGATTTTCTAGAAGTTCTTTCTTTAAAATTTTATTTGGTACTTGCAGCTTATCTAGCAAGCAGGAACAGTTAAGACAGAAGTTTACAGAAAACTGGTCATCACAAGAAAAACTTTAAAAATCCAAATGCAGACAGGAAAAGGAATGTCACTTTTCTTTAAACCTTTCTTTTAAAAGATGAATACTTTCATATTCTATTGTTAGCCCTTACTGTGTAACATACTATAATCAAATAAGTTATAACCATGAAAACACATTCTACTGAACTCCTAAAAACTAAAACCCACTACTCATTCTCACTTGTCAGGCTGGCTTCTAGCTGTTTAAAGAAAAATTGCAATCAGAATCACAACCTACATTCTTCTGAGATGGGGTTATGTGGAGGAGAGCCCCCAGTGTGACAGTTATATGCAAGTAACTTTCACACTAATACATGCACAACACTCCATAAAGGTAGTAGGTACCACCAAATAACTTGCCCACTAAAGGAACTAGAACATTCTGTATATTTGCTAGAGGTTAATAAATCTGTACTTTTGGTCACATCTTATAACACTGTAGAATACAGATTTTCTTATTATTTATACCTGCTCTGTCATGTTGGATAATTTTTTTTAAAAACTAAAAGTAAAATGCAATAAAAATGCCCCAATACAAAAAGACTCTAATCAACCATCTAAACGTCTTTGTTAGTATATAAGTGTACTTATGGGATTTTGGTCTGCTTTCTTTTCAGAAAAAGATTAAAAGCGCCTCATTTTGTCCTAAGAGCTCCACATTAACATGAACCTCCAGTCAGTCTAAGGTACCTCCTCAGCACCAAGCCACCCCTGTGCTACTCATCTTTGTATTTCTTCCTTCTAAGCACCATTCCCCACCAAGCACAGCTCCACATACAAGTACTGGCAGAAAACAGATGCTTAATTCAAGCCCCTTTCAAATGATGAAACCAAGTCTCCAAAGGATGAATTCTGAACTATGTACATAAGCCTTCTCAGTTAATGCAAGCTTATTTGTACTATTAAAGCCAAGCTATACCAGTGGTGTGAACACAGTTATAAAGATAAAAGTGTGCTTCTACTAGAAGGACAAGTATAAGGCACATTTATATAACAGTATAATTGTGGCCACATGATATAACTACACTGGTAAGAACCACAGCTACAGTCATTCAAAACTTTTTGGATCAGGGCTTGGCAATCAAACACATTATGACCGCTCAACCAAACATAAATTAACACTGCTTCAAGACAACAGATATTCTCAATATCTATATTCAGATGTGTGTCACAACCATCTCTAGGGCCATTTTACAATTAATCTGCAATTGGTCTTGAGATGTAATAGTTTCACTTCCTCCCAGGTAAGTTATGCTGTTCAAAGGGCTTGCTATGGAAGAGCCATAGATCAACTTCTATGCTAAGACTTCCATGGCAAAGAGCCATCACCTCCAGGCAGTGACAAGCCACCATTACTTTTTTCTTAATTTCGATGGTTTTTTAATTCAGAAAGTTACAATACTCAGTTTCTCTCAAATAATGCCAAATACAGATTAACTCATACTGGGCATGGGCACTGACAATATAGCAAGTTAAAGCGGCTCAATCTCATCCTAGGACCCAAGGATAAGCAGGCTAAACATAGAGTGGGTACCATTAGACACTGGACATCTACCCCTGCAATATTTAGTGATACTGCAGCTGAATTACTAAATAATCAAGCATCAACCTCTGGTGCTTTGAATGTCCATTCTTACAATAGAACCCATGTAGCCAAAGAAAATATTTTTACAATAAAGATCTGTGCCCTCATTTAAAGGTAAACCGTGAATGACTGTGCAGTAGTCTTCTCTTCTGGTACTCAGAAGTAAACTGCTCCCATCTGTAATCTTTCAGTTGTGATCTCTTTTTACAGGCATCTTGAACTGTAGCAAAACAAAAACACACCAACAACTTTGCCTCCCCTCCCCTCTCCCCCGCCCCCCCCCCAACACCTTTCCCTCTCCCGAGATTTAAAAAAAAAAAAAAAAAGTGAGTTTGACACCATCTTCTTTTGTGTTCACTGAGCCCAGTTAGATTGAAGAGCCACAACTTCTGCTCTGGAGGGTAATAAATGTACATACAAATGCCATTTTGTACAGTTGACATACTCTATGAGCTGGTTGACTCTAAGCTTGATTTGGTCCAGTCTGCTGTTGCTGCATCTCTTAGGAAACATTAGTTATAGGTTTGTACTTCTTGAATCTGGTCCATTCACCAGTAGCATAGTTCATTTCAAAGACCGTATCAACCAACATAGTGGTGCTGCCAGTGCCATCTGCCTTTGGTAAATCTTCTGTATGCTCACTAAGTTTAATTTGGATGATGTCACCTTGCTCTTGGCAAGGATTCTCTGTGAACACAAGAACAGGAACAAATTACATATTTCAACATTATATTAGAAAAGGTAGAGAGCACTTGACGGGGCTTCCCATCTTATGCTGAAAAAACCAAAATCCAACAAACCCACCCCAAACCAAGCAAGTAATGTCCCTAATACACAAAGTTCATCCTCCCTCCACACATCACAGACGGAGTTTTAAAGATAACAAAATCAGATGCCAAAAGATGAACCCTAAGGCTAAAGTAACTGAAGCAACAACAAAAGGGGGAGTAAAGCAGGCCAGTGTCATTTCTGTCTGCCTCAAGAGTCATAAGAGAAGCTTGTATTTAAATGTGAGTTTGTAAACTCAAACTACCAGAGTTGCTTTATTTGAGACACATTTTGTAGCTAAAAGCCTCAATAATTTTCAGCTGTTCTGGAAGCCCCAACAGCTTCACTAAAATCATTCAGTCAAGACTCAGTTCCATGCCAGTAGAAGTATTATATGTTACATTTCAAGGTACTGGAATTGGCACTCAAGAAACTCAAGAATATCTTAGTTGGCAATTATTTACCCAGCCTTCAGAAGATGCTGACATTATTACTGAAGGAACTCATATTGTTATATACTTCTCTATATATGTATACGTGAATATACACAACACACACATGTGCACACTTCCAAAATAGTATTTTACCTTGCATTACAAAAATGGTCCACACAGATATTGAAGTACACCCTTCTACTGCAATCTGAAATAGCACCTAGTACTAAGAGTACCATCATTAATGCAAGATACACAAAACTTTCTTAAAGCCCAAGGACCATCACAGTAACTCTACCCTGATCATTTTCAACAATGTACTGCATTAATCAAAATGCATGAGCCACATTTAGGCTCCAGCACTCCAGTGGTAAGAGCCCTCAAATACCAAATAAGAAACCAGAGCTAGTGTAGAGTTCACTTAAGGACTCTTAAGCCCCTTCTCATCTTACATCTCTTAGTCTTCTGGGTAAAACAGCCTTAGTCTACCAAGGCCAATATATGGCAGGATCTAGCTATGAGACAGCTTATCTCTCTGGGATTCACAGCACCTGTGGTTACCTAAAGTCTCCAAGACAACAGTTGCTACATTTCTAACGTTAAGGAATCAGCAAGGAGGCCCAACTTGTAACTCAACTTGCCACAAAAGAACTTACATTCATTGGTCTTCTATAAGACTACTAGGACCCAACCAGCTTGTTCACTGTTCTGACCAACTGCCTTGTTTCTCTTCAACCCCTAAGCCATGATATTACATGTGTTCAGTTATGTGTATAGTATAGTGTTTAGCAACTACTCTGACATACGGTTTGACTTACTGGAAATAGATCCTAAAGACCCATTTCCAGGTAGTCAGAACTACAATCCATAAAACTACATACAGTCCAAAGTAAAGCAGAGTCCAGTACTCACAGAGCAAAGCTAAAGCAAGAGTCTTGCACTCACATATGCACATTTAGAAATGCTAGGCTGTATTTCAGATTTAGGTATTCAAAAGAAAGCTAAGTTAGCCTCAATACATGCCTCTGGATCCTGCCATGAATCCAAGTATAAGAGCCTTTTCTGGCCTTGTAACTTTGTTTGCAGTCTTGAACATTTCCTGTGCAGCATACATTTGCTCCCTCTGCAACAGATACAACAAGTATGAATTCCAGTGGAGAAAACACTGCCAACAGATACCGTATTAATACACACAGACAAGTGTAAAAGAGTACAGGAAGTTTGTAGACCTACAAAAAGTTTAAAAAAAAAAAGCAGCACCTTAAATTCAAGGCTTTCCCTCTTTAATGCTTATACCTAACACAGCAGTGACAACTGAATTCTGAAACTGGAAAAAACCCACCTTTAAATAGTTATGGAAACATGTGCTAAGACTTAATGTTTACATTATCGATTTTGTGATCTTTATGACATCAGGGAAAAAAAGGAAAAAACCCAATACTTCCTCTATAGTCCAACAAATCCAGGCTTGCAATAACTTCAGAGGAATTGGGGTTTTTCTTTAATAACAAATAGAGGTACTGAAAAGAAAGTCACCCAGCTTCCTAAAGTTCAGATCTTGCAAGCCAGGCTTACAGATGTGCTTAGCAAAGTCTTCAAATCAGTTGCATCTTCAATTAGTTACCTGCTTTGAAATTAATTTATTATGTGCATGCACATAATAAATACTAACACACCAGAAATAAGAAGTTTCAGGACAAAAAAATTATAATTGCTGTTTAGTTTCCTCCTCACTCTCAGGCTTGAAGAGCTGCACAATGAGGGACTAAGGGGATCAAGAAATAAAGGCCTTCATCTTAAAATAATCTATTGATATCTTTTCTCCTACCATGGCAGTGACAGGATGCTTTTTAGCATTTATATAATATATGCAATTGGCTAGGCAACAGCTCTGCTGGAAATATACCTTTCTTCCAAAATTCACTGTAATAAGTAATACAGCATTGTTCTATGTAACAAATAGCAGTAAATAAACATACTTTACCATGACCCTGACACCGCACCACTAAAAATGTGATTAATGTTATAACAGCAGTGGTAACAAAGCCATAAAATATTTTCATTATCTCTGGTTAATAAAAAGCAACCTTAACCACTCCATGATCCAAAGGCCAGGAACTGTCCACATACTAAATGAGAGCAATAATAAAAATTTGCATTTTCCAGTCAACATCCAAAGCAGCAGTCAAAAAGAACTTGGTTTTACTTACTGTAAGAGAGAGGCTTTTTTTCGGTGGTGGCTGTTGCTGAGTTTGGGGGGCCACTTGTGGTGCTTGTGCCGCAGGGGAAATGGCAGGAGGTGTGGTAGGTGTTAGGGGTGAGGTAGGTGTAGCTGCAGGTGGATTAGAGTTACTATTGTACATGGGTGTTCTTTGTTTGAATTGCGCAGGAAGAGTTGTAGTAGCATTTGGAGCAGCAGGCTCTTCAGTCTGTCTGTTAGTCTGCAAGGCCTCTCGTGCAGAGCCAGCTGCAAAAAACAATCAGGTTAATTAAAAACATTATAATCCACAAACAGGGACTGGCATCAACAACAGCCTTTAAAGAAACTAAAAATTCTGATTATTCCATTTTAGCACCACAATTCAACATGCCATCTAATATCTATATGGAAAATTGAAGAGCTAATGCTCTTTCCACTCAATTACCTTTAGCAATAATTAGACAACTGAGTGACTAGCTGTCCAATATTGATTATACTGTATTTAGCATCAAATTTTATGTTTAATGGATATCAGATTTATTATATTGAAATAGCTTTATTTACTTTTTAGCTTATATTGCTATAACAACTGTACTCTGACCCTACCAGGATTATTGCCATACTGTTACGTAGAAGCCAAAACCATAAAAACATTTAATCAGATTTTACCTAATGTAGCAACAGCTTCCAAAGGAAATGGCAATTAAGTCTCTGCCAGTAACAAATACTGAAAATACACAAATACTCTAACAGATGACAGAATTAAATGTAGTGTTTAAATAATGAATGATTTGTGAAGACTAACTGCTAAGATGGTTAAAACCTCACAGTGCTGTTTCTCAAAGTTGATCCATTTACCTGCACTTAAGGGAGTTACTATTCCGAACCAGGCTGCAGGTGGAGGTGATTTATACAATCAACTTACTGTGATTTCATAAGCTACTATCTGTCCAGCAAATGGTAATTACCCAGAACGTAACTCCAGCCAGTTACGGTCTTTTGCAGCTCTCAGACACAGGCACAGTTGCTTAAGCACCTTTCACAAATCTCATGAGGTTTAAGCTAACCTATTCATGTTGTGTTCACAGCAGACTAAAAGGCAGATACAGACCAGAGCTACACTAATGCCTTTCAAATTGGATTTTAAAGAACGAGATGCCTACCACTCTTCATCTAGGCACAGACACAGCACTGGTTAACAATACGGCTATTATCTAGTAATATGTGGAACAGGACAGGGAACACTTGAGAGGACAAACATTTGTAACAATTAGTAAGCACTTAAAAGATTTGTACAAAATTAAGTTTTATTACTGGCTTCCTCTCATGTCAGAATAACTGACTTGCATAAAGTAACATGTATTAATTATGTAACCTCAGAGTATATGAGACCAAATCTGTGGATCTTCTGTGTGCATTTTATATCAAGGAAATAGTTTTATATTCCTTGTCTATAAGAAAAGCTAGATATCCCATCCTCCAAAAGGAAGAAATAAGTTAGAAAAAAAAGAGAACAAAGACAATAGAGAATTTGAAACTAGGCTTTTCCTGCTGTTGAATACAATGCCAAGGCTCTGGAAAAATAATACTAGCTGCTGACAACACTGGTGTGCTCTTGGCTGTGTTCCTTCTGGAGATGCCAAATTTCTGCCAGAGAAAGATTTTCATGGACCTTCAGAGATTCTGAACTATTTCAGGGCCAAGTGATCAGGTTTTGCATATGCGTTTTTCTATAGTGACCAACATGCCACAGCTCACAAAGACAAACATTACAGTACCAAATCACAACAAGCAAGAGGAAGAATAATGCCTTAAAAAGAAATGGTTCTGTTAAGTATAAGGTCTGGTAATGAATCCCAGTCATACACATCTGTTAGTGCAAACTGGTGCATTCCTTAAGACTTTACATACAGCAGGGAAAGAAAAGTAAAACCGAGTGTGTTAAAATAAAAGGTGTAGAAATAAAGGATTTGTACAAACACTATTTTTTACTGTAGGCAATTTTCTAGAATTGAAAACAGTTTATCACTTTTCAAAACATGCGGGAGCCCAGCTATTATCTATCAGTCTGTAATAAAAAAAGTAAAAGGAAGATGGATGGCTTGATCCCAGCCTGTGTGAAAGCTAATATGTACCTACCTCTAGAAAGCAACAGTTTTGTACATACATGCATATGGATGCATGTATGGAGTATATACTCTATGCTTGTGTATTACTGGCGTCTCTTCAGGGATTTTAAAAGTGCTAGATTTTCTATTAGTAAGAAAATAACCAAAGCAAATTGCTTTGCTTGCTTGACTTAATTAGCAGCCATTTTAAGACTTCAACAAGAATTTTCTTTATTTAGGTTAAATGACATGTCTGGTTACCCCAAACCCAAAGGCTAGGTTCCTGCAATGGATTTTTATGCTGCTGAGGTTAAGTTTCACTAGAGTTGAGGGATAGTAGGTTTGTAAGTTAGAGAAGAGCTGGACAGTAAAACTGTATAGAGTTGGAGATATTAGGCCCCAAAAGCATAGAAGTGTCCTTTACCTGGCTGTGTTTCAGAGCTTGGGATATATGAGGAGGACGGCACCACACTGGGGGTAGCAGGTAAGTAACTCGTAGAAGGTAGTGCAGGCTCATTGTTCAATGAGCCAAGTTTCTGTAAAACAGAAAAGAAAGTGTTACAACCACACTCCATGTGTTCATGCACTGTTTCTGCATTTAAACACAATTTCAACATTAGTTCTGCTATGATATTACTTTTGGGAAGTTAATTATGGACTCGTCTGTTAGGGCAAGTTTGCCATTTCAACCCTAACTTCAGACATCAGAATTAGCCTAGGAGAGAAAAAGCAGCTGTTATTTCCCCTAATTCAGATCAAAGTTGCTTCCGAAAGCACAGTCTGAGCCAGGAAAAAAATACTACTGTGGAGACTGCACTTCTGCAAAGAGTCAAGCTGCTGTTCTTTTGTCCCACTCCTCAGCTGGTAGTGTGGAGACCAGATGATGAAATTTGTGCAGATGGTACTCTCTGAAGAATTACACTATAGAAATGTGATCTTCTGCTTGAGCTACTCTTCACTACTAGCGAGCAAAAATCTGTGTCCATCCATGAGCAAAAGGCCTACTAAAATATCACCCAGAGGAAGGGAATGCAAAGGCCTCTGGGAAATAAGCAAGCAGAAGGCATCAGTAAAAGCACAGGTAAAACCCTCTTTCCACTGAAACATGCAAACACCAACATGATGGATGTCATCTAGGATCAAGACAAAGAAAATACCACATTTTGTACTTAACTATAAATGATACCGCACACACAGCACAAAGACAACACCATGGTATCTATGAAGATCCTCACTTCAGTCCAATCCTGCCTTACAAACATAAGGGGTTGACAGAAGAAAGAAGTTTTGGGGGAGTAAGTCTAGCAGACAAATCATTTAAGGTAGCCTTACTAGACAGAAGATGGATATTCTGTAAAATATAGAGCTTGCCAAAAAGACACTCTTTGCGTGTCTTTCTACAGAATGCTATGAACTTCACTCCTGACACAGGCCTACCAGTATCTGCCTATATGCTGGTTTTGGCATGTGTGCTATTGATTGCTACCCCTATAACCATGAGACCAATGCTGCATGTCCTTACCATTAGGGTCAAGAGGAAGAAACGCCTGGCTCACCAACCAAACCACAGGTCTTTATTTTTAAATAGAGAGCTCTCCAAAGGCAAGCATTGCATGGATTTAAAGAGGCAGAGGTAATCATGACCACTTTAAATTTGGAACGAGAAGACACTTAAGATATAAGATTGATTTCTACCATCCCAAGATGCTTCCAAACACTGGGCGCAGCCGCCTCAAGTTATCTATTATTGTCTAAAGAACGCGGTTGTACAAATTAATTCCAGGCCAATGCTTGCTGGAATAGAAGAGACAGTTTCTAACTCAGAACAGGGGGAGGACCTAACATTCTTGTAAAAGTTAGGTCATGACTGAGAAAGTATAAAGCTGCACCACAGTTTTTCCAGTGCACCATATCTGAAATAATAATAAAACACCCCTACACAGAACTCCTCCCCCCACCTCTCACCCTTCGATTGAACTACTTCTAGCACAGGTTAGCTTTTTTAGTAGATCCTAAACAACGTTTGGATTAGGAAAAAAGAAAAGACGGTTAAGAGGAGTGGCCACCTCTGAGCTTTATGGGTTTTAAGAAGCACAAATTTATAAGCTGTAGGTAATTTGGACAGAGATCAATTTCAGTTTGTCCTCCCCTTTCAGCAGTAATGGGACTGGCTAAGCCTAGTTATAGACAGCTTTGGAGACCTCAGAAAAAGCTGCTTTGTGGATTAAGCACCAATTCTCAAAGATTACAAAATAAAAATGGAGAAAACATCCACAGGAGGATACTGATGAGTAGGTTCTTTTCTCAAGCCAGAAGACAGATGAGCTGCAAAGACTTCTTACTTGGCTGCTTATATTCAGCTATCTCTCCTGGGCACAGGCCAATGACAAGTGCTCCTCAGACTTCTGTGGACACTGTTCCACCAGGGTCACAAAGGATGCACAGGCACTGAGTGAAACCTGCAGGAACTCCTGAAAATTATTTTCTCTCTCCACAGTCATAAGGGTCCTCCTATTCCCTTCATCTCTGACAGAAGACTACAATCCTTGGTTACAAAAATGTCATTCCCATCACAAACTTAAAATAGCACTATGAAAACAATCACAAACTTTACCTTCATCCTGCTTTGAATTTTTTATCTAGTTTGGTGAAAGTACAATGGAATTTTGAAATAATTATATAAAGATTTTTACATTAAGAGGCACATTTCAACAAGTTAATAAAATATTATTACAGTGTTTAAGCATTTTAGAACAACATGCACCATGCCTTACTCATCCTTTTTTCTGGCTTCTGTTTCTTTTGGTTTTGTGTTTTACCTGTGTAGACACAAGGCCAGCAGCATAGTCTGGGGTAGCATTTTCTACTACTGTTTCTTCTTTGGCTTGCTTTTCTACAACTTCTGTATCTATTGCATAAAAATAGAAATCAGTTCAAGGAAGTTTTCTGAAATACTGAATTATACTTTTTTAAACAAAAACATAAAAATGAGTTTTTCGAAGTCTGCTAAAATATGCTTAAAGAGGTATATGCTAAAAGGTTGGTAGGTATAGTAATCTTCATACACAATTTTATAATCAACCCAATTATGAACAGAAGCACAATGTATATCCATCAAGATACAGTATCTGTGTAATTAGGCAGAACTGGCTAATTTTAAGATGTTAGAAAGCATAAAAACCCAAGCAAAAATTTAACTGCGATTATGATTTTGTTCTGAGACAGTACTCGCATTTTTGGTGACAAATACAAAAAGGTTGTTTTGGGACAAATATGCTGCCCAAATATACCTATCTTCCTGATACGGTTAAGTAGAGCATTCTCTGCCACTTAAAAGCAGTATAACAGATATTATTCACTTGTTAAGACCTCTCAGCCAGAATTTTGCAGCACTGTACTTTTTTCAATGTTACTTTCAATTAAATTTACTTGGCCACACAGCCAGTAGAAATAAACATACCAAAATATCTCAGAACAATTCTAGTACTGAAGCCACTCACAGACTTATGTGCTGCCCGAAAAATAACTAAGTAGTTCAACCCTTTCATGCAACTGAGTCAAGCTGGCACATGGCAATATGATTACGAGCAGGGGGGGGGGCGGGGGGGGGGGGGTGTTGGCTGGAGAAAAAATAAAAACCTCCTTTAAAGAATTATTTTGTTTGTTTGGTTGTGGGGTTTTTTCCCTCCCCTTTTTTAAAGTTTAGCTGAAGATAAGTTTCAACAAACAAAGAACAAATGATACTACAAATCTGTGTCCTATTTGCAGGTATATTAACAGCCTTCATAAGTAGCATGTTATACCAACCTAATGTCTTTCTTCTTCTCTTTGCTTCACGGCCAGCACCTACCATATCCAGCTCAGAAATATCTAGAAGCTAAAAAGAAAGACAATAGAAAACTTAGTAACTATTGTTAAAATTATGTAATTTATCTCTAAATATTGTATTTTACTTTTTTTTTTAATATATTGAAACTTGATTCAAAACAGCATCAGAAATTCACTGTAGATCAAGGAGGAGAACTGTACAGGAAATACTAAGAAAGAGTGCATCTACCTTTACTCCTCTTTCTTTGCGCAAAGGTGTTCTTGAAGGAGGAATGGGAGTTCTGTTTCCAGAAGGACTAAATACACTAGGTGCTGAAGTACTCCGGAATGGAGCTTGTTTTGGTATTCCTTTGAGTGGTGCTTAGGGAAGATCAAAAAAAGGCAACAATTGTAACGGGTTTAATTAGTCATGAAAAACAACAATAAAGAGTTCTTTGGTTTCTCTCCTTCTTAACACACAGATCCTTCCCATCAAATGTTTATAGTGTGGAACTATCTATAATATACCACACTTCTCTCAAAGGTCAGATTAGGTTTTATCCTTCACACAAGGGGCAAGAGCCAACCTCAAGGCTAATGCTTGCAACCCCATTCTACATGAAGTAATCAAACAGGTGCACTGCTATTAAAATATACTTTTCCTGCATACATTGATGTTCTCCTTACTTAAATAAACTTCGAACACATAAAAAGCCATTGGGCATGAATGTTCTGAATCCAATTACTGCCAAAGTCACTCTTTGAACTTTAAGAGCTAGTTACTTGGTAAAAATGTATTTAATCAAAGATCCTTAGCCATGCTTCTCCAGGGCTAAGGGCTTGCAATCTAGTGGAAAGGTAAGTTACTGTTTCACACAGGGGTCTGAAATTCTGGAGCTGCTGTTCGCACAAGAATGACAACCCAATTTGGGACCACACTGCAAACAGTAAACCTGCTGTTTCAATACCCAGCAGAAACTGCTACACCTATAAGAAGCTGTTTTCCCAAAACTTTATACTGTTACCCTTATAACTCATGCTTAATATAAGCCTGAAAACAGTATCCTTTCACTAACTGATAGAAAATTTGGGATACATATATATATCCATTAGGTCTTTGAGCCTGCTCACAATCTCATCATACCCTACAATTTGATGATAAACACAGAATTTTAGTTTGAGGTTAGATACACCGTATCCCTCTATACATTGTACTGAAAACCTTTTCACCATAGGACAATCCTCTCTGACCAGTGTAAGTTTCAGCAGAGTAAACTGGTCCCGTAACTCATTTCTAGAGACCACCTGGCTCTAAAGGCCAAGTCTAAAAAAAATAGGTTTATTAGTTCAACAGCTAAAAAGAATTAGAAGAATTAATGGTCAATTTCAATACTGGGACAATTTTTAGTTCAAATTAAAACAACAATTTTTGCATTTACTGCATGAACACACAGTCAAACTTTGGTGTTCAAAACCACATCTTAAATAACATCGACAAAGTACTTCACAGCTTCTAGCCACCACACCAAGAAATCACTCAAGTTTTACAGCTCAGCATCATATTGGTGATCAGAAAAAAGTTATACCTGTGCAGTGATTTAAAGTATGCAACTAATTTTGAACCCTCCTCTTGCTCCTAGTCAAAAACTTATTTGAAAAATTCAATCAGTTCAGGAGCTTCAGCAACAGCTGAAATCTATTAATGCAAAGTTGAAGAATGATTGTAACATCTTTGTCATGTCCATTAAATAGAAGCCACTGCAAGCTTTGGCTGCAGAAAGCACACCGTCCTTTCTTCTTTCTCCATGCAGAATTACACAAACACAAGATACTTTCAGTCTACTTCATAGTATTGCAAAGAGCACAGCAGATTACTGTGATCCACTCTGCTCCCTTTTGGAGCACCATGGCTTAGTCAGGAGTTATTCCTGGAGTGATGTAAATTAAAATCTTACCAAAGTCTATAGGCATGATCTAGCTGTTACATTTTAGAAGCATGGCAGATATGTTTGCCATTTAAGAAAAACCCCACACTCTTGTTCTTTCTGACAAGACATGTCAGAAACATTTAAATATCAGGACAGAGGGAGGCAGAAATGGAGAAATCCTTTGCTTCAAAAGTAATTAAGTTTTAGTGAAAACTTGACAGTAATTTTATTCTTCATCAAGGCTATTTTATCAGATTTCCTTTCTGGGAAGTGATGAAAGTCAGCCATACTTGTTGTATCTATCTTTTTGACCAGTCCCCTGCCTTTGGCATGGAAAGGCACTCCTGCAGTCTTCTTGAGCTGTTGTGCAGTTTCTGTTGCTACAAAGAAAAAGGGCTTTAGTTATTAAAGAATTTGTGCTGAAAAAATACAATACATTGCTTCTTATATAAAGTGTTATTAACTAATACGTAAAAAGATGGGAATAGCAACAAAGGTAGATTTATATTTTAATTAAAACCCAGGATTATGTGAGGTAAACATGGTATTTGAAAAAAATGCAAAATCAGTATGATTATGCAACCAACAAGATGGTCTAAGCTAAAAGAAATTATCAGAGTAGACAATTTACTCAGTAGAGATTGAAATAATTAAATCTCTATAACATCATAAAAAGTTACAAATCCTGTATTTAACAAGACCAATTACTCAAGTCACACACAAGAAAGAAGCAAGCTGCTGCAACAGAACAGCAAGTACAGTAAACTATATACATGTTGCCTTTTGTTAGCAAAAACCCTCTTGGTTTTCACACCCTATATAGATAGCCATACTGAGCAAAAGAAAGCATTAATTAGCAGCTCTTGCTCCCTCTTGCAAAAACATATGGCAAAATAAAACTAGGTTCTCATTTCAGTTTTGTTTCAGGAGCTTTAACCAAAACTGTCCCTCACAAGTCTTCAAAATTGACTGTTAAATATACCCATGAGAGAATATATCTATGCTTTAAAAAGCCACAGTTTTTGTATGCCTCGAAATCTGAAGAGCATTTAAATCAAGATTAGCGTTTTAATATAATCATGGCCAGAATGACTTGCACCTGCTCTTCCACACATATTGGTCTATCAAAGAATAACAGCCAGCAAAGCTCTTATAACAGAAAAATTTAATGTATATCCCCATACTGGAAAATAAGTAATATAATTTTTTATATAAATATTTATTTATAATAGAAAATATTCCCTTCACCATTTACTCATTACTCAATCTTATCAACTAGGGTAATACTACTTACACTTCTGCAAGAGTTCAGCTCTGAGTGTGGCACTTTTAGGTTTCCTTTTCAGCTGGAAATGTTTCACTGGGGGTGTTAGTGGCCCAGCTAGTGTTGTCAAGGCATTTTTGTTTAAATATTGGCATTCCAACGGCAACATAGCTGAAGTTTCACATTCACTTACTGCATAAAGAGTTAACACAGTGCACATGGTATTAGCACCTCTTCCATAGTTAATTACAAAACATTTCACCATTAGACTGTACAGGTGTTTTTAAATTTTAGATTACTTATTTAAACACCAGGAGTAATTCAGTTCTAATGATTACAGAGTATATAACCAGTCATTAGGATGTTTGTTTTTTACATTACCTTCATAAGAGCTTCCAAGTTAATTATACCTAGTCAAATTACAGGAATCTTAAATATGCTATTATTGTCAGAGTGAAAGATAAAAATTACTGAATTCTCAGATTCCTTAAAAATTACGCATAGAAAGGAAACTACTAAACAAAAGTCCAAACAAGAAGTGTGAACAGACCATTTGTTTATAGGAAGAAAATAAAATGCTTCCACCTCCAAGTAATTTGATTTTTGGTCTGCTGCAATCCTAACTCCAAGAGGCCATGTCTGCCCGTTGATGCCGCAGGGCTTTTTCTAGGCAGTGTGCTAAATCAAACCCACTGAAGTAGCAGTAGCTTTGCATCACCATTTACTACACTGTTTGAAGCAGCAACTGTACAAGTGCCTGAGCCAGTATTTTCAGCTGCTAGGCAATCCGTAGCTAGTCATACAGCAGCAGCACAACTTCTTGTGACCAGTCTCCCCCACAGCCCCCGTCGTTTGTTGCCTAGAGGAGGCCTTCCAGCAGAGACGCACCCCACGTGCCCAACAGAGTTGTGGTGCTTCCACACACACCAGGCTGCCCACACAAGTACTACAGAAACAGAGCCTTACTGCCGCCTTTGCTACCAAAACATACAAGACAAAGCAATATATGAAAAACCTCAACTTACCAAGCTGCAGTAAGTTAGTTATTACCCATCACATACAGCCTATCTGCTATCCTAATGAATCCAACATTATTGTGTGTTGCCCTTCACAAACGCTTGGGGTAACCTGACATGCAAGTTCTGATGATGTGTGAAAAGATAATTTAAGAAGTTACCATTCCTCAAATATCACAGTCTCAATCCAATAACATGCCAGGTCACGAACTGTGGCAGTTAGGAGGCAAGACATACTGCTTGTCCTGATACCAATACTGTTAAGATAGCAAGACTGTCTGAAATGACAGGTTATTTCTGAAAAAAAGACATTTCTGTAATTTTCAGCAACAGAAAAGGCTTACCTTTTTCTCTAAGCTCTCCTAAAATATCTTGAACATTGGGATTCTGTTCTTCAAGATCAAGGTTAAGGGAGCCAGTATCTGGAAAGGATTTTAAAATATCAGCTACCATTAAGACCCAGGGGTCTGAATCCAAGGTAGCGAGCTGGATAATTTCAGTCAGTGCCCCTTTCATCTAACAAAAAAAGAAAAAGAAAATCAGCCAATTGGAAACAGTTTTAAACAGGTTATAGTTGGATTTTTTTATTTTAAAAAGACACTAACATGCACAGTTTTACTACTGGGGAGGGAAGAGGGAGACTGCTTCAACACAGTTATACATTAACTCCAGAACTAAATAAAGAATGGACCAAAGTAATTTTTTTATATCACTTTCGGTCAATCTAACCCAAGTTTGTTTTGAGCTTTTGGCAGCTTGAAGCTTTGTTTAGCACTGAACATTTTTACTAAAAGCAATGGGCCAGATTCTTACATTACTGTATCCTTACATTCCACACTTACACTCCCAGTGTACCCACAACTTATATTCAGTGATAAGCATATGCAACTAGAATACGACGAGTTATTTAGAACAGGCATCCAAATTAAGACGTGTCCCTTCCTAGGTTACAGAATAACTGAGCAGACTGACCATATCTGCATTATATGAACATAGTAAGTCCTCAAAATTTTACTTAAGCTTAGGCCAAAATAATGTGTTTCGTGCTAATCAAAACTGTACTGTTTGACAAAACATATTACAGAAGTAGACCAAGCCCTCTAATATGCCGCAAATAACAGGATTTTCCATCTACCCAAAGTTTCTATAGTAAGAAAAAAGTTATTTTTCTTTAAGCACCTATCTTGAAAAAGGGGAAATAATGCATAAGATTATAAAAATGTCATTGTCGCAGTATTTTTTTTTTTATTACTGATCAACATGTCTGTTGGCACTATGAAATGAAATAAAAAGGCAACTACAGTCAGGGGTTACACAATGAATCTCTTAAAGAGTTGGTGTACTTCAATCACAGGTAAGCTTAAACCTTCTCCCAAAAGGCTGAACACTTTTTCCCTAAGTAAACTTTCACGTAAGCATTAAAACATTAGCTTCACAGAACTAAGATGTTTGAGATGTACTATGCATCTATCAAGCCACAAAACGTAACAGTAAAATTACATATTTGGACATACTCTATGGCATTAACACTGAAGAATTTACAAGCAAAGTGTAAGGAAATACTTGAATTGTGATTTTTTTACAACCCACCGTGGCATATATAGCTTAGTTACAGTCTACATGTTTCTGAACACAGGGAGGCAAGCAAGAGATTCATCTTCACCTATATACTGTATTTCTTTCCCTTTATTTAGAACCAGCCTTTTATGAAAAAGTTTAACAGAACTCATGCAACTCTAAGAAATAAGTTAAATTTCTGCTCTCCATTTTCCCCCCCAAGCCCTTTTAAAGCTCAGAGGCAAACATTGACATTTCTCAATTCCTTTCACCCACACAGTGTTTGTGTGGGTGAACCCACAGAAAGGTTTATGAGTGCACTATAGGGTCAGTTTGTCCTTTACCCCTTGCATGTTTTAGCACTCATACAATTTACCTGTGAAATGAACCTGATCAGTTCATCTGACCAAAACCTAACATCTCTCTCTATAGCTTTAAGCCTGATCAGGCCCTTGGTGTGGCTGACTACAGTCACACAAACACTAGAACCATGAAGAGTGGAGCAGAAAGGAGACACCATTGACAGTCAGTTACCAACTTCAGCAGCACTACTGATGTGCTTTGGATTAGACTGCCCATACAACCATGATCACACACAGTTTAAAGTGTTGTCATATTTAACCAACGTTTACCAATGGAGAGAATCAATTTCTAAGGTTCTAGCTTTTCTTGTCCTCCATTGCTCATTTCTTTCCCAGTAAACATAAACCCACCTTGACTCCACACAGACTTGTCAAGCTCTCTATTCTAACCCTAAAGTGCTCAGAAGTCACTTCCACTACAATGGATGAGGATAAGCATGAATACTATCAAAACAAAGTCTTTTATTCTCCTGTCCTATAGAAATTACAGTACTGATTTATGCAAAATACCTGAAAATTTAAAACATGCCATGAGAGCTGATAAAGCTATGGTTTATTTACAGCTTTTACAAGCTTTTAACTGGATACCACTAATGCAGGTAAATGCATAGAATGTAATTGCCTCCATCAAAGCAAACTCAGGCAATAGCTGGGAGCAAAGATGCCTCCTGTATCCTCTCAATTTACCCTTCATATCTGCTGCAAAGAACTCCTATTGGTACCAAAAATTTGCAGAGCTGCATGTCTATACTATGCATGCTGCTACTGAGCTCTTTTCTGGGCACATTACACCCACACTGCTCTCAGGGCACCTGAAGTCCAGGCTACTTATGCCACGACCCACCGCTTCACATGACTTTGGTTCCTTCAAGAAAGAAGCCCACAACCAACTTGTTTGCCTAGCACTGGGCAAATAACGTTATCACGATGCCCCATGGCAGAAAGAGCACGATGAAAGAAGAGTCACTGTCACACACAGGGAAGAGAAGCATTGCTAACGTGTACTGTGAGCTCTGTGAGCTAACCAGAGACCTTGCCTGAATAGGGGTTTGCATTTAACAAGCCTGGATTTGAGTTTTGACTCATGTTTGTCTTCAAATAGCAATTTAAATATATGCTTCCTGCTCACTTTTGAACTCTTGGCGGAAAAAAAATTTTCAACTGTGGTTTGAGAATGCATGAAATGCAACTCAAAATAAGATAGAATCCTATGTACAGTTTTTCTATTACTTTACAGAGCAGAGCCATAATCCCAAACTCAATTGTAGAAGATTGCAACACTGGGTCAGTAAGAGTCCCATCAGCTCCAACCAGCATCTTGTTAAGCATGAATGTCAAGATCTGATGCAACATGTTCTGGCATTTCTCTCATATAAAACTTAAGGATCTAAAGTATTTTTCTCAGCCTGCTGGCACAAAAAAAAAAAAAGCATAGGGTATGACTAGAAAAGTCTAACAAGAAAGGATCAGGCAGGATGGAAAAAGTCTGGGAACAGAGACAAAGGGAGATTAATAATGGCTATGCAGGAAGAACACACAAACAGCATCGTGGGAAGGTGTAAATAACAGAAATGTTACTAGAAACACAAAAAGCGATAGCTCCAAGATGACTTCTCACAAAAGATTCCCATTCATTTGCTTTATATTATGCCTAAATATGTATGACTACACCTTCAGACAATTGCATCAACAGTTGGCTAATAAACTCAATCAAGTTTTAATCTTTTGGGGGCCACAGATAAGGTGATATTTAATAGGTACCTGTATTATTATAGAGTATTTTCATTAAGTTAAAGCACTGGATTGAAGGTATTAATATTTACACAATACAAAACTAGGATGGATCAAATATCACTACCGTGGTTTTTTTGTATTTTAATCATGAAAAAGAGTAGAAGTGGCCAAGAGTAATGTTAGATTAAAATATACCATATTACATCACAGAAAAAAATAAGAACACTAAATGCAGGACAGAAGGATGCACAGCAGCCTGACTGTTCTGAACTCAGATGGAAAGGCAAGTGCCATGCGCCCTCTTACTCCTTTGCGCTAGTACTCCACTACTCCCACCTGCATGAATAGAGGAGTCCTGATCCATGTAAGCAAGCAAGAAGAAACAGTATTAACTTCTGCTCTCTTGCAGCTGCTGTAATAAAAGGGCAGACCACTGCCGGGACAGGCTGCATCTCCCTCTCAAGATAATTCAAGAGAGCACAGCAGCACAGTCCTCATTCCAGACTTGGCTGTAACATCACAGTCTAACCCCGAACAAACAAATTAAATATTAGCACAAAAAGAAAACTTGCACTTGCCATTGTGAATCAGGTTAACAAGAATATAATATACAAAATAAACAAAAGTAACTGTTCTGCCAAATTCACAATTGAAACTCTGGTCAGCAATACAATGAGTTTTAGGCATCATTTCAAATAAGTGCGATTATCTAGAAAAAAAATTAGCAGATGAAAAGCTGGGGGGCAGGGAGATTCAAGAGTTAGCAAGTTCTGCCTGGAGAATTACAGCAGGAAAGGATATTTTTGATAGCTGCCTACAAAACACAATTAACTTAAAATGAAAACAGGAGCCAATTATTCTTATTAGTCAGCAGGAACAAACAAGCAGTAATGAGGTTCACAGCATGATAAAAAATTAGGTTTATTACCTATCCCACAGGATTATTATGAGGATTAAGTTACTTATAGATATACAGTATTTGGAGTGTTGAATGAAAACATTATGAAAAATTGAAGGATATTACATTTGAGAAAAAAAACACTTAAGGACTGAGTTTTCAAGAGAGCTCATTCAAGAGTCACTTGTCTAGACTTAAGCTTTCACAGAGATTTAGAAAGGACCAGCAGCTAATTAAACCCCTACTAAACCAAATACCACCACTTTAGTTGATTCCCACATAACTTTTTACTTAAGATCCCGCTCCCAAATGGTTTCCATGCTATTCTGTGCCTCAGTGAAAATGCTACAACACAGAAAACATGAAAAAAAAAAATTTTGAAAATAGCTGAACCCAAACTGTTATCTAGAGTGGGGAATATAATTTAACACATTATGTAACAAACCAGTAGCACATCCTGCATCCACTATCAAGATTCCCAAAGCTTTGCAAAGCTGATGCAATATATTTTCCAATACTATTAAGTTTCCAAATGCCAGCTCAGTGCCTCTCACACATGATTGATCCAGACTAGCACATGGCATGGATAACACACATAAGACCTTCCAAAGAGACTAATGAAGTACTTTCACAGTTAAGTTCAATCATTTTCAAATACAGGAGTGATTTCCAAATGACAAATTTCACTTCCAGGCAGCTACAGGCATCCTGTACTGGTATATTTCTGCTAGCAAAACGACACCATGCTCAGCACTCCACAGTACACTGAGCACTGAATACTGCAGAGAAGTACACAGCACAGTGCACATATACTGAACACAAGCATACATATATATGTCTTCTGGGTATCATGTAAGATACCCAATGTCAGTTAAAATATCAAAAATCTGGACAGCAAGTTCTGTAACAAATCTTCGCAAATACAACCTATTTTAGCAAACTCACCACAAATTAAGAGCATCTGATAAGACAATATCCCTTTCTGTTTGGTTACACCAGCTATTTTTACCATTTACAGAAGGAAGTCTGTAATGATAATACCAGACCTACTAGCAACATTAAGGGTTTCTGCCTTAGGAGTTTTTAATTTTTAACAATTTTAAGCCCTTCCTCTCAGTTAAAAAAAAAATTAATCACACGTCCCTGAAATAATTAAGGCATTACAGGTACTGTGCAAAGGACTGAAAATATGCTTGATCCCTAGATCTTTATGAACTGTGCCGTTTACAATGAAAGATTAAGTTTATGATTGCATTCACAAACTCTGCCAAAGAAGTGAAAAGCCCCACAATATTTTTTGTTACAGCAGTAACGAGAGCTTTATATTTGGAACACAACTGATCAATTTAACAATATACTAAAAGGCACAGCAACTGACTTGCTCCTTTTTTTACACACACTTTATCTCATGGCTAAAGCACAGATCAAGTAAAGGTGCTGGCTACCATCTTCCTCAGAATCTGTTAAAAAAGTTTTTACCTGCCCAGTGCACACTCTTGCAGCATTTCAACAAATTATTTCACCTGGCCTGAATTCTGCTCCCTCAAAGAGCTGGCTTGAGTGTTATTTATGAAGATCCCTAAGCTTTTTCAAGCTCCTTTCAATCTAAAACCACCACTGTTGTGTTAGCTTTTCCTAAACATTGCAATACTCATTTCTTCCAGGCTACCTGTATTTTTACACTACTTCAGAAGAATTCTGCATACTCAAGAGTTCACAGCTCCCAATCGCCCTTTCAGGCCTTGGTTATTTGTTTGTCCAAAACAACTGCATTTGTCACACACAAGGAAGATTTCCTGTGCAAAGGACAGGCACTAAACATGAATAGTTTAAAAATTAAACATGCTGAACGAGAATTATTTTAATTTTTTAAAATAACACCAATTACATGAAACACAGTGAACGATCATACAGATGCATGTGGCAAGACAGACACCAACATGCGCTAAACTACTGCTTAAATGTGATCCTTGTGCATTTTCAGCTTAGAAGTATACAAAAGCTGAGCCCACAATAAACCAAGTCACACATTGCTTCCCCACACCCTGCCTAGTATATATGTATAATAAGCCTAAGCAGCAGCTGCATCCTAGCCAAGAAAGAGACTGGTGCAAGCACTGCTGACGATACTCTTCACAAGAAAGTGAGGATTAACTACACACCACCTCCATGATAGTTACGAGGAACCAATACCATACATGGTGGAAGTAGGAAAGGAATTCCTCAAACCTGGCTGAAGAAACTTAAATGTTTCCTAATCATTCTCCAACTATTGCCCCAAACATCAGTAGCTGCCTACTGGTAAGAATAAGCCAGCTACAGATGAGGTATGGTCCAGGGCCAAGTGAATAAGCTTGCAGAGCCAGCTCAGACTCGAGCCACCCAGCTTATTAGCTGGGGTAGAACAGTAAAGGAAAGAACCAGCTGTTCCCAGAAAGGTAAAGAGAAGCAAAAATAGGCATGGAATTTTCCTCAAGCATGGCCTGACTGCAGAAAGGTGGGGAAAAACAATGTTGAGTGCAGACCCCAGATTTTCTATTCCCAAAGTTTCAGCACTTGCTGCTGTCCTTCCTAAAGCTGAGATGTTCGACTTGGGACACCTACACAGCTGCCAGTATTAATTAAGGCAGGAGAGTGACGGAAGCCTAACACACACGACAGTTCCTAAACGATCCTGCCTCTCTGTCCTAATCCTAGAACCACTACCTCAGAAAATCCCTCCTCCCCAAAGGCACCCAAACTGTATCAAAACACAGCCCTACAAGTCCATGTGGAGACATAAAATGGGTTTCACGTCACAACTGCTTTCAAAAGATCAGTGTCAACCAAAGACTCCCCGAAGAGCAGGAGGAGGAGCAGCAGCAAAGCTTCCACTCCACTCCTTATCACAGGGAATCTGGGCGCTTTTCCTCACAACAAGGACCGAGTCCTCCGAGCTGGGCCTCAACGGACCGCTCTGCTAGCCGAGATCACCTTCCCCCCCCTCCCTGCCCAAGAAAGGCTACAAGGAAGAAGCGGGGAGGTCTGTGGGGTCCAGCCTTCCCATACACGCCACCCCCCGCCGCCGAGTGCGGGCGGGCACCTGCCCTTGAGGGGCTGCCGCTGCTCGGCTTCCCCCCTCCGCCTGCCGCGGGCAGCCGCCCGCTCCAGCCGCCCGCCGCGCGGGAAGGGGCAGCGCGAGGCCGCCTGAGGCGGCACCGCGCCGCGGCCCGGGGTCTGCCCTCGCCACAGGCTTCCTGCGAAGGGGGGGAGGTGGTACTGGCGCTGCCCTCCCTTCTCCCCTCACGCCATCTCCGACCGACCTCTCCTCCTCACACACACGCTCCCCCTTCGGTTAAGCTTCCCGCGCAAGCTCCTACCCAGCTCTCACCTCATCCACCGCCCGGCGGGGCAGGTGCAGCATCCCCAGGAGTAGCTTGAGCTTGACGGCCGAGGAGAGGCCGTGGAAACAGAGGCGGATGTTGTCGATCACCGAAGCCGTGAGCAGCGAGGCAATGCTCGGCGGCGCCCACAGCTCGTCCGTGGAGCCCAGTTTGTTATGCAGCCACAGGCCAGTGTCGCTCTCCCGCATCGACGCCATCTTGGGAGCGGGGCGAAAAAAGAGAGGATTCTCCACGGGCATTTTATGAAGACACCTAAAGGGAGGAAGGGAGGGGTGAGGACCCCTGCGGGTCGCTGACTTGTTCGTACGCCAAAATGGCGGCGCCCTACGCGGTTGCACTTGGAATAGGCGGAGATTCTGCCGTAACCTAAAATGGCGGCGCCCAAGCGGTGAAAAATAGGGAGGCTCTTCCCCTCTATCGTTCAGATGCAAAATGGCGCCCGCCACAGTTTTTCTTCCGTATTGCAAGATGGCGCCGCCTCGCTGCAGAGAAGCTTCTCTGTCACCCCCGACTCATTTGTTCCTCACAGTTCGCCCTAACTTCTCCGGGACTCTCCTAGGCAGAAAAGGGCCGCAACCGGGGGTGGGATGCCGAGCCACCGTGGGGCCGAGTGGCACAGCTCGGAGGTAGGCCGGAGCCCGCCCTTCCCCTCGGAGAACGCTGGCCTTCCCCCAGCTGGCGGCTCCCGCCTCCCCTCGCTGCTCGGGAGCCGCCTCACTGGCTCGGCGCGTCGAGTGGCTGCCGCCGAAGGCGGGAGAATGGCTGAAGCCCCCGCTGCCAGCCCGCCCTTCCTTCCCGGGGGCTGAGCCGGCCGCCGGGCTTGTGGATACAGCGTTCGGCAGAGCACCACGTCTCCTTCCCTTAAGCCCTCATGTCCGCGGAGGGGTGGGTAGCCCGCTCCCTCAGCGGCGCCCGCTTGGGCACACCACACCTTTACCAGGAGCCCTTTTGCGCTCTCTCTGCTCGGCCTACCTTGTAAAGGCAGTCCATTTTCCCCACCTGCCATCGTGGGGAAGCTTGTTAGAGCTAATAGCGCCTTAAAGTGCACCCACCTCCGCAGTTTCCTCAGGTCCTTTCAGCCCTTAGTTTTCTTCTCGTCCAAACCAGCTAGGGCAGCTCGCCGACGCGGTGCTAGGTGGTGAACCCCCCCGGTGGTGCTACGATTTGACACGAGTGTCTTTTTCGTAATTTTCCCTGGAGATTTTTGTGCTGGGTGCTTCAGAGGTGTGGGAGGCTGCATCAGTGTCTGTAACACTAGCGGTAGGCGCTCAGAAATTGGGGGTTGGTATGCATACATTCATATTCCCTTATGATTCAGCTCATTGTTATTTAAATATGAAAAATTAATCAATTGTCTAAATCCCAGAAGACTCAAGAGTTTTTAAAGTGCGGCATAAACGGTTCATTTTAGTGGCTTTCTAATTGAAATTAAAGCACGGGAGTTGTAGGAGTGCATAGCAAATTCACCTTCTCTCAAGGTTTTTAATTAAAATTTATTTTTACAACATTCTTCCTTTAAAGGAGGTTATTTACAACTTGATTTATCTAAGAGAGCAGAGTGATTCTTGCTGAAGTGCTTTATATTTTCTTAATATTGTATTGTGGAGTGTTACATTTTGTTCTTGTTCCCAGCTTACTACTAATACCCAAAATGGTGTGTGTCTGCAGATGTTATGTGCTATGAAAGACTGGCTTTTATCAGTGTGGAAAGTTTTAGAGGAAATAAATTATATATTAGGACATTGTTTTGTTTTGTTTTTTCCACAGCTATTCATTTAAAATGTGTGTGCAAATACACATGCATTTTGTACATACTATCAATGTATACTCTAATGTGGTTTAAGACAAAACTTGTGTATACAGTCAGCTGATATTTTAGAACAGCAAAAGCAGAGTTCAGACAGTTTATCTAGCACATAAATTGTTCTGTCCAGAATTTCAGTTGATCTCTATCTCAGTATGCTAGTTCAGTACATAGCTGTGGGAGAATTATTTATCCACAAGTAACTATTTATCTGTTAGTTTGTACAGAAAAAAAAATGTAAATAAGAGACTGGGATAAATGATTAAATTGAAAACAGAATAGGAAATGGATTAAAGTAAAAGGTTTAAAAAACAGTTTTAAAGGAATAGTTTTAATTTAGACATATAATTAACATCAATATTATTAAGACTTAGGTACATGCTTAGTCCTGGTTTCAGTTGGGATAAAGTTAATCTTCCTAGTAGCTGCTACAGTGCTGTGTTTTGAATTTAATGCAAGATGATGTTGATAACATACTGATGTTTTAGTTGTTGCTCAGTAGGGCTTATCCTAAATTCAGTTTTTTTCAGTTTCCCATGCTCTGCTAGCAAGCAGGTATGCAAGAAGCTTGGAGGGAGCACAGCCAGGACAGCTGACCCGAACTAGCCAAGGGGACTTCCAATACCATAGAATGTCAATGCTCAGTATATAAACTGGGAGGGTTGGCTGGGGGGTGGATTGCTGCTGGGGTGTTGGTCAGCAAGTGGTGAGCAATTACATTGTGTGTCACTTGTCCTGGATTTCATTTCTCTCTTTTTTTAAAATTCATTTTCATTACAATTATTATTATTACATGCTTATTATTGTTGTTCTTATTATATTTTATTTTAGTTATTATACCATTCTTAACCAATTAGGGTTTTTTGGGGTTTTTTTTGATCCTTCTCCCCATCCTACTAGTGAGTGAGCAGCTGCATGGTGCTTAGTTGCTGGCTGGGGTTAAACCACAACACTGTAGCATGAGATCCAATCAAGTTCACTGGAACTATTTGTTTCATGGCAAGAGAGTAAGCTTTGGATTGCAGGTAACCTGGGGTAGAGAGCATGTGTTCCTGCACCTTAAGTATCCCCTGATAGATTTAGGTCTGATTTTCCTTAAGGGTATGGACTCCGCTATGAGAAAGTGTTCTGAAAATAAAAAAGTGCAATGTGTCACAGTTGTGACAAAATTTCCCAAACTTGTGGGTGATGCATAGCTTAATATTTCACCCTAACTCTGCTTTCTACTGTCAGCTGCTTTTGAAAATGTATGATCCATGAGATTACAAAACACTACCAAAAAATCTAGTTAAGCAAGGAAAGCTAGAAGTGTTCTCACCTTCAAATGTGAGAAGAAAAGCAACCAACTCTTTTTAAAGGTCAGGTGAAGGAAGTATATCAGATAACATGCAATGTGTTGTGCAGCTGGTTGTCTTCAAGCAGTAGCTAATGCAGAGAGTTAACCTTGTTCCGTGAGATGGCACAAATGGTTTTTAAGCATCAGACCTGATAAATGCTCTACAACTCCATAGTGTGAAGTGTGCAGTTGTACAGCCTTGCTCTGCCAGTTCACATGGACTGAGCATTTTTTGAAAGGGTTAACTTTGTTCTGGTTAAACTTTGTGTGGGATTAGGCTTTCTCAGGCAATGCTGAAGTGCACACTGATGGAAGCTAAGGGAGTATTATTCTTTGTTCCTGTCCTTTCCTCAAGGCATCTATTTTTGGACATTGTCAAGTATTAAAGCACTGAGCTGCATGGCCTTCTAATCTGAGGTACTGTAATCACTTCATGTTCTTATCTGAAGTGTGGCTTGAAAAGGGAGCTATTCTGTGATATGTAACTGAAATATAAGGTTTTGTATAGTCAGTTTGGCTGCAGTCCTATCACCTGCAAATTTGTCCCTATCAGCTGTTAACTGAATGGGCATCCAGACGCTCTGGAGATTAAGACAAAGTGCCAGCTAGCTGTGAGAGCATGCTTTTGTCTTGTCTAGTTACTGATACCTTAATTTTCTGGTTTTTAATTTATTTTGTTTAGCTTGAGTAGTGATTTTCAGAGTAATATGGCAAATATAAAAGTACTCATTCCTCAGGGATTCCTGGAGTTAGAAAGGGATAAAAGTACTCATTCCTCAGGGATTCCTGGAGTTAGAAAGGGTGTACTTGACTTCTCTGGAAGTGCTTTATATCCCACGTGATGTGGCATTACAGAGTTAACTGTCTGCAAAAGTTTTTTCCTCTAAGTTGAAAGTCCCTTTTTTCAAAGTTGGTGGTTTGAATATCAAATTGTTGAGAAGAGTTGGAGTATGCTACAAGATAGACTAGGGGAAGGCACCCTAGATTCACTTGCCTGGTTGTGAGAGTATTCAAATTAAAACCAGACACTGTCAAGGATTCATCTCTTTGAATTTACTTTATAATTGTTTTAAGAGAGATACAACTTTATTACACACCAAAACTCATGCTCCGGGAATTTCCCAACCAGAAGTTTGTCTCATTACCTGTTGAAATACATATATATGCTGGGGTGCATTAGTCCTGCACTACTGAAGGCAGAGTGCTGTGTTACCTGTCACACTCAGAATAATTGTATACTCTGAAAGACGTTATAGAGGGAGATCCTGGAGTTTCCCTGGTTCGGAGGAAAGCAGCACTGCATGTCAGCTGGTCAGGGAGTCTGCATTGACAGGGATTTCAGACTGGTGTTGGCATTGAGCTCTCAGTGAACAAGAAGCTGTTTTTACTGTGTTTTTAGGAAGCACTGAAGCATGTGCAATAAACACAACATTAGCATTAGCAGTGGCACTAAATTCCCACTGGCATCTCATCCTGCAATGACAAGTATGGCAGTTTCTGAGCCAACAAGGCTTTAGGCTGTGATTCATGCCATGATGACGGGGACCAGCCCAAGAAGATAGACAAAGCAGTAGATTGTGTATTACCATATAATACACCCTCCCACCCCCCCAACATTTCCATTAAGGTTGAATAACTGAGATTTACTGAAGTTTTAATTTTACTTTCACGTTTGTAACTGGAGTTCTACACACTACAGCTTTTTAGTGCATTCAGTATTTCAGTATGTTTTAAAAAAGTGTGGTTTCCTAGGTTTTTGAAGCAACAAATTTAATCCTGTGGTATCAGGTAGACACATAAATTATCTACAAGGTTAAATCTTTAGAGCTCTCAGGGACACTAATGGAGTAACTGGTAGTAGTAACAGGCTAATATTCTCTATGTTAACTGGCAACAGAGGTTTGTCAATGGATCTAAGGTGCACGTAATTTTAAGGAAAATCCATTTCACTACGTTTACATACACAATTAAATTACCATTAAACAGGAATTGATTTTATAAAATGGTATTTACTGTCAGTTTTAATACTTGTCAATACATTTTTATACTGATTCAGTTAATAAAATGCTGCTTATTATGAGTTTATGCATTTTCATTTTGTGTGGGAGTTCATTTGACCCGTCTTAAAACTTTGCTATAGTGATGGGATCTGAAAGGAAACAGTCTGAGAATTTACTCAAACAGAACGAGATTATCTAACTTCCTCAAGTCAGATGGGAAGCTTGCTCATGGTAACCGCTGTGTCAGCTGTGACAGCCTGCTGCCTTCCCTGGCAAACAAAGTTTCTTGAAACTGTTATAACTCTGTTCTGGCAGAAATAAAGATAAAAGTTATGAGCATCGCCCTGGATATAGCTCCTGTGAATTGGCATGGCATGATGGGCAGTAATTATTGCAGTGGTGGTCCATCTGGCTACCTGTGTGCAGGATTATGCTTATATTGCCATCATACCCTCTTACACTTCAGCGACACGATTCTGTGATTATTTTTTTCCCCCAATAAACTTTGAAATAGTGTAGTGACTTCATACCTAAGATGATCAGTCCCATGAAGAGTGAGAGGTAGAACTGAAAACAGCCTTTTCTATCTTGCTCTAGAGCAGTTTCATTTGATACACTGCCACTCTTGGGCTCTGACATCTAGCAGTGACTAATGGGGCCTGAAAACTGAAGGTTATCAATCAGCAGTGATGAAACAATTTCCTTGAAGTCTCTGTGGACAGTCATACCTATGTGAAAGGTCCCATTCTTGCAGAAACAGCCATCTGTTTGGAAGCTCCTTTTCTACTTTCCCCCATCTCCATGTGTCACTTGGCAGCAGCTAATCAGGTTAGTGGTGGTGCATCATCCTTCATGAGCAGGCACTGCTTTGAAGAAGGTGCTGCCCTCCTAGTTAGTGGGGCATATGGGGTGGTTAATGGGACTTCCCAATTTCACTATAGTCTTATTTGCTTCCCATGTTTGACCTCGTGGTCATCAAAAGTGTGTTTGTTCTCGGGGCTGGCTGAAGTGTATTCCTTTAGCTTTTTTTGGACATCTCTGCCTACAGCCATAGCTGCTGCTTCCACTGACATAGCAATGCTTGCCTTTGCCACCTCTTACACTGCCTTTCTTCTGCTCTTGATTTTACTAAATTTTTTAATGTATTATTGTAACAAAAGGAGACATTTAAATAGTTACTTAAAACATAAAACTATGAATGCAGAGCTCAATTACCTTCTCAATTTTTAATGAACAACAATGCAGTTGCAGCGAGCAGTACAAATATCATTAATGAGCATAACAATGTGCAAAATTAAAAACCATTAAGGGTTTTAAAAAACCACTAGGACCTAAAATGCAAAGTGCTACACACAAATAAACTTGTTCTTTCGAAGTTATATATTTGTTCATGCGTGGTGCCTCAAATTGTTTCTGCTTATGATGATATGACTAAAGGCTAAAAAGGCCTTGCTTTTTAGATAAGGGATTCAAGGGAATCATTCTGGATTGTCTGTTACATGATGACCCGTGGCATATGCTGTATAAAATGTTGTATTGCTGTTTTGCTAGGAGCAGTATTGCTTCCCTCTTTGTTACCTCCAGGGACTTTGTTTGCCAACATACATATGTTTCTCTCTCCTCTTTTCTCTCCCTCTTTATTATGTTTCAGAAACTATTCTTTATCTTCTTTCAGTTGTTATCACTCTTTATATGCAGCATTCAAGAATATGGGTCTGGATGAGACCTCCTGCATCACCAGTTGCTGCCACGTGCAACGTTATTACATCATTCTTTTCGTAAACTACTTCCATTTTACAACTATCTTGATTGGTTTACCCTGCTACTGAAGGCAGAAAACTATGCCAGGAACCCACTGCTCTGGCAAGGATTGCTACTTTCTAATTTCCCAGCTAGATTATGCCCATTTTTATGAAAAGGTGGTCTTTTTCTTTCTATGCATACTGGATAAACATTTAGTTAAAGCAGAATTTGTAAGGCTCTGTGAAATTTTTTGCTCCTAATTTCTCTGTTTTAATGAGTGTGGAATAATAACTTCCCCGCCACACTTCTCTCGATGGAGTCCAGGGTGCAGTTTGCTTTATTTGCAGGGTGAGTGCACTGTTGGCTTAAATGGACTCATGCTCAGCCAGACATCACCATGATCCCCTGGTCCTTTTCCTGGGCTGATGCTCAGCCAGTTTACCGCCTGTCCTGATGCTTGGGGTTATTCTCTGTTGAGCCTGAGGTATCTGCTTACCTTATCCTCAAATTTATGAAGATCTCTCTGGATTAGGTTCTGCCAGTCCTCATGTCAGACACTTCTTAATTTGGCATTCATAAATTTGCTCGGTGTGCATTCTGTGTCATCATCTGGGCCTCTGATCAAGATGCTGAACACGGTTCTTCACTAGCTGCATGTCAACCAGTTGAGCCTGGTGGTCCAGCCAATTTTTAAACCATCTGACAGACTGGTGGCCTAGCCTGTGCTTTCTCAAAAAAGACCATTTTTGTGTCACTGTCTAAATTAAAGTAGAAGAGAACTGAAAATTTGCAAATTTTTTGGCATAGATCCCAAACTGAGCACTTGGGGAAGATTTAAAAGCCCAGGAAGCATAGAAAGGACACACTAAAATATCCAGACAGGAATTATGGTATGTAAGTCTTAGCATAAAATTGTATTGTATAGTATGTACCTTATTCCACTCTTTGAGAGACTCTATGTGTGATACAGCTGGATGTTCTAGGTGTGATTTAGGAGATTTAGCTATCTGGGCCTGAAACTCCTTCTATGTTTATGAGTCAATGGAAACCCTGGATTTCATAGTCCATCTTTGCGTGCTCTGGATCCTGGTCAGTATCAACATTGGTAGCAACACAAAGTAGAAGTATTTGAATTTAGAAGTTGATAACTCCCACAGAAATTTCCTGCTTTTAATGGTAGCTCCTGACCCAGTGAGCTTTCCAGAGTTACTGCTGATGTATTTCTTATTTTTATAATTAAAAGATTCCTTATGGCAGTATTTGCTTATGTTCTGATTGTTTCCTTAATTTGTTGATATTTGCTTCTGTATTTGTGCAGCTTGCTGGGCAGAATTCCAGTGGGACGGCATGTACTGCTTTTCTGAGGACAATGAAATCAGGAGCTAAGTACCAGACTACACTGACGCTTCAGGCTTGGCTGTACAGACACAGGTCTGCTGGTATGGGAATGTGTCAGAAGCTGAAGTACCAGTAGTTCAGGCTGTAGAGGCAATCGGTAAGTGCAATAGAAAGGACAATCTGGGTAGCCAGCAAAATCATGTTTTTTTTATCAGTGGAACCACTTAGCTATTGCAGAATGATGGCTTCAGGATAGTGTTTCAGTAGGACATGCTTGGGCTAATGGGCATTATTTGAGTAATACTTTTTCCAAAGGAGTTCTAATAGTAGATCATATAAAGCCAGAGAATTCATACACACACACACACACACAAATATAATTTGATACAAATCATTAATCATAAAATAATACAAATTTACCCACAATAAATTTCAAATGTGTACACGGTTTCCAGCTTGTCTGCATAAAGAGTAAATGTCAGTTAGTGTCTGGCAGTTAAGATCTCTAGTGTTAGTTCAGATACTGCTTTTAGAACTGGAGTCTTTTTGAAAACCACAGATTATAGTGGAAAAAAATATGGAGACCTCCAAAGAGCATGACAAGATACGCATAACTGATGAGTCTGGCTGCAGTCAAAACATCTCTCATAGTTTAAGGAACACTGTGAACTTGAACTATAGTCATTTAAAGATAAAATGAACTAAAAGCTTTTAAAGTTTTTTCATGCCAGTGAACTTTCTCCACCCATTTTTATGTTTTTACAATGACTCTTCAAAGTTTTTAATTTTTGTTCTTTTCATTGCTATGAGAAAAATCCAATTAAGCAGGGGAGAATTAATAGCTTTACACAGTTTTAGAGCTGTGTAGAGAGCAGTGAAAATTATTATAAATCTTCTAATCTTTTTCATTTATAAGCTATCTTAGGCTTTACTGGCAAAGGAAGTGTTCCAAATGGACATGTTTTATTATGTCATTTTCCTATGTCCATTTGTTTGTTAATATTTATCAACCACAGTAAAGTGTTTCTTTGCTATGCTTTACTTTAAAGTAATGCTTCTGTAACCTATAAGAAAGGTTAGGCTTATAGGAAAATATATTTTATCAGATGTAACGGGAAAAATAAACAAGCTTTGAGGCTTATGGTCCTTATATTTGTCTAATAAAACATATTCTGTCTCCTTACAAACTTTTTTTTCAGCACAGATTTTCTTAGCATGGCTGGATTTCCTCCAGAACTGCAATAATAACTTACAAGATTGCATTTTTTGCAGACAAACTTACAGTACTTAGTATGTGATTTGTTATGTATTGTTGAGACATGGCTACTCTCAGTACAAACTGATATTGCATGTCCATTGCAGACCCATCCATTGCAGACCCAGTAAATTAACTTTTAAAACAATTTTACTTCTCCATGGATTTTGGATTAGTATGATTTGTTTCACTCTGATGTGATGAGAATTTTCTTGCTTTTAAAAAAATTATTATTATAACTTTAGCAAGACTTTTGTTGTATTTTAGTAACTGAGGTGATGTCCTGATGGACACATTTACAGAATGTTTCAGAAGGCATGAATTTGTTTTACATGTACTATTTATATCTGTTGGTATGGTTCTAATTGCCATTGGACTTTACTGACTCATTCCCTGATAAAAAGTTTTCTCAGAATTTTGTGAGATTCGTACATGTATTATCCTGTTTAACAAAGATGCAGCTAAGGACTAGGATAGATGAAATTATATGATTAGGGCCAGGTAAGAAAACTAGATGGGGCAGGTCTTTAGCTCAGTTCTACAGCATCTGATTAGTGATTTTTTTTTCACATTTTTCCTCTTCCAAAATTTAACTGAGCTAAACCAAGGAGGAGAAAGCTGGAGTTAAAAATAATGTTGCACTCTTCCCAATTTTCAGTTGTTCAGGGGGACGTTTAAATTCAGATTAATTGGTTAATCCCTTTTTTACTGTTAGGTGATGTAAATTACCTTGAAAAAAGATGTTTTGAAATGTATTGTATTGACACTTACATAGAAGAGTTTTTTATCTACAGCTCTCAAAGCCCTTTTCAAAGGTGACATTATGGACGTAGGTTTTCAAACTGATGGAGGTAGGGAGTGAGAATAGCAAAAGAGGGAAGAGGAAAACAAGGAGGAAATTAAAAAAACACAATAATTGCAAAAAATATTTATTATTTCAGTAAATGTTGTGGAAGAAAATAATTATAGCAATTTTCACATTATTCTTAAAATCTCTTCAAATCCTACTTTTTTTAACTCAGTAGGTGACCAGCATTGAGTTTAATGGCAAGACAATCAGGCATAAGAGGAAGACACTGGACACAGAGCCATCTGACCGTCAGGTATAATTGACTCACTGGTACTATGCTGTTTCATAGGACAATGATGAGTGTGTAATTTACTGTGACTAAATGGAACAGATTGTACACTGGCATGCGGAAAGTCCAGTACTGCAATTGTATCTTAATGACATATCAAGTGATATAGAACAAGGAAAGTAACGACACCATTGAAACAGGTACCCAGCTTCTTTGCAAACTGCCAAATGCAAAGCTGCCAGATATGTTGTAAAGCTCTCTGTTTAATCCTAGCCCTTATAATTCAAGCCTTGAAATTGAAATAGAAATATCACAGTCCTAACCTGCAGGCTGCACAAAACCTTTCCACAGTAATTGGGGGCATAACATGGTAAAATGCTGATGTTGGTGGGGCAGGGATAAATCGGTTCTTTGCACATTTGACAACATGGCAGGAAAATGCAGAACAGGGAATGAGCAAGCAAAGGGAAAGCTGATTCCAAGCCAAGCATGGGGTGGTGATGAACATGAAAACAATGGTGGATTTAAGGTTTTTTTGTTTTACTGTCATTTGCTATTTGCCTTTTCACTGTTAAAATGTTCACAGATGAAATGCTAAAGGTCCTGATGATTCACATACAAACCTTTACAAAATTGATTCCAGAACCAGCTTTTCAGAACAGCTTGCAGGAATCCAGGGAGGAAGCTCAGAGGAGGGCAGTTCAGTCATATGTGCAGAAATGACAGGATTGTTGCATCTTTGAGCAAATTCAGATAAAGGTCTTTAGAAAACATAATTCTGGCAGCTATGTGAGGTAGAGATGAACGTGGCCCTAGAGAGAGGTCTTCTGTGTACAGCCATAAACATGAAAATCCTTAGTGTTCTAATAGCTGATTTACAAGTGTGGTCCTATCTTCTTGGCTGATGTATTGAGATTGTGTTATACCTCCTACAGTTTGAATTTAAGAGGCAGAATATGTTATTAACAGCTCAAACAACATATACTGATGAAGATAACAAGAGAAGGAGCTGTAAGACCAACCTACTACAGTGCCACTGACCCAGGGCCAACTTTATGCACCGAAGCAATGGGACACAGATGCTCAAATATGTTAGCTATAGGCATAATTTAATCAGTGTAGTGTTCCAAAGGGAATAATTAGCTAAAATACAAAAAATACTTTATATTAATTTGCACTTTCCCTGTCTCTTTAAATGTTTCTCATATTATTGTCTTAACTCTGTTTATACACAGAGTTGCACTGCCTCATTACTGTTTGCTTAGTTCAGCTAGTTCAAAACACTGTGGACCTTTTTGAAATTCTAATATTATGGTAAAGCTTGCTCTGATAAATGTATAGTTTTAAACTAATCCACAATAATCAGGGTTAAAGTCTCAAAAATGTCGGTCAATGCACTTTTAATCTACAGGGAGTCCTTAATGCTTTGTTTTACATAATATATCGTTAAATTCCACACAAAAATCACATAAAACCTTTTAAGGCTGAAAAGTCAAGCATTCTGAAGTTAGAAAATGAAGAATTAATAGAAGCCATAATTCATATTGTTTGGAGAACTTTGATTTGCCTCCCCTTTCATTTGATTGCAAAGTCATTAATGACATGAGCCCGTTCAGCACATGGAAAGGATGGTAGTCATTTAATGAACAACTATTCAATATTTTGTTCTCTCTTTGATGCTCGATGTGGTACCCTATGCCTTACTACTTACTATTCAAATCCTGCTCTGAAGACAGAGTTAGTAATTTTGTTACAGACTTTTCACTGCTGTTCAATGGTGTAGGAGCTTAGAGTTTCACAAAGTATTCAATGTATTTTGATGACATCCTCATAAAGTAAGGAGAAGATAGCATTACAGCTAATTACATTACATTCCAGCTACATTTTTAGCCATAAAAGCACAAGGTTAGAATTTTGGCTTTCAACAAAACCCTGCACCCAGTTCTTGGCCACCTATGAAAAATGAGTTTTAAGTGGCTAATTTAGTAGTATGTGCTAAAGTCAAAAATAGAATGCAGTCCTTCTGAGCAGCATACAATTTTTTTCTTCCTGCGGTGATTGTGTTCACTTTCTGCAACAAAAGAGCCAGGATCCTCTGGACAAGATCTGATTCATTACACAATCCTGACTCATCTCCACACTCTGGTCCATTCTGTGCACTGAATAGCTATTTACAGCTCTATACCAACAAGCTAGATATGCTTCCCTAAAAATGATAGAAAAGTTGCAGAGGGAGAGAAAACTAAGAAGAAAAAAAAAAAAAAAAGGCCATCCCTGCGAGTATTTCTAGCAGGCCTGATGGTTTAGGTGTTTCCCTGCCTCTCTAACCTGATGGGGCTTTAGTGACTGCTTTGGCCAACAGCGTGTCTGTGCTGGTGCTGAGCTTGTGGGTGAATGGATAAAAATCCCACCCTTGGAAGATGGGTAAAAACCAATTCATGAGCAGTGTGGAAGATGAGTGCTGAGATGGGAAGAAGGAATTCTGTTTGCCAGGAGGCTTAGGGGAATTCACTGGTAGGAAAAGGAAGTCTCATTTACCTCTGGAAGGATGTGTCTGGCTGCTTCCCACCACTGACCCAGACTGCTAATGACATGATCCTGACCTGTGAAAGATACCTGGCACCCTGAGAGGTTAAGCATGGCACTGCACCACAAATCAGTGCACCACTTCCCTCCTTAAAAAGAGCAAGATAAAATCAATTCCTCCCTTCCTTTTCCTGGTGGATGATGGAGCTAAACCCCCCAAAGAAGTGATAACACATAGGTGGGGGTTGTTCTGCTTCAAAATTCCTACCAACAGCCTTCTTGTAGGTCTCCTTCTGCTTCTTGATATTTATATGACAGTGTCTGTGAAGCTGTTGAGTGCCTCTGCGGGGACTGTCAGTAAGAGATCAGTGCATAAACAAGATAATTCCTAGAGGCTTTCTCATGTCTGTGGTCCTCTGGATACTCTTCCAAATGGCAGGAGAGCCTAGAACTCCTTGAGGTACAAGGGTGTGCTCTAACTCCTAGCTTTTGGAGTGTGGTGCAGCAGTGTAGGGTGGCACCATTAGTATATTAAAAGTCTGGAAGTCTTTCATGAGACAGGGACATTTTGCATAAGCACCCATGTGTGAAGCGTAACAATGGCATGATGTGGCATAAAGACCTAGTTCAGGTCTGTTGCACAGCTTTGCTCACGGCTGAGTGACTGGGGCTACTCCAGGTGGGAAGTGCACCAGAGTGCAGTCTGCACAGATTGCATGGGCAGTGTTCTGTAAGGTGATCTCATAGCCAGACACCCTTAGGGCATATTGTCCTGGTGTTCCACCTGAGGGACCCTCAGCACCCTGTCAAGTACTCCCAGAGCTAGACCTTGCTGACTGTCAAGGGCTTCGGATCTCAAGGACCAATGTGTCACTGGTATAGGGCGTTGCAGGCCTAACAACACTGCCTCGATGGTGGTTGGAGAATTCCTGTCCCTTCTGCAGTACAGGCAGACAGGATTCCCCTTTACATTATCCATATGCCAGGAGAAGAGATTGAGAATTCAGTGTCAGCACTGAGAAACACAAAATCAAGTGACGGATTTTTGTGCCCCAGGATGGGGCACGCTCAGTGAATATGTATGCACAGTAAATGTAAAGAGCCTCTGGCACATGGAAGCTGAGAGTAACAGCATTCATGGACTTGAACTCACAAGCTCCCTTAAGTCTTTGCAGAACATATTTGAACTGAGATTTTCAAAGGCTTATCACTTGGCCCAAATTTGTGCAGTGACTCATAGGAGTAGTGAGAAGCACATTCCTGATACAGATAGCTTCTGTGTTAAATTTTGAGGCTCTGCATCAAACTAGAAGGTGCACAAACTTTTTAACAGAACAGTCTTGCATTTCTTTTATTAAGATGGGCGTTCTTCCATCTTTTATTATCATACACAGCTGAACCAACATTTCAATAAACAGGCAAGCAAAATACTGTTCAGGTCCTGAGCAGTCAAGCCAGCACAGAAAATCTGTCTTGAAGAGGTAAAGTTAAAAGTTGTAACATACTGATCATACTGGTAATGAACCTAGTGATGAAAATGTCAGGCTGTCTTACTATGTGTGTCCATGCAAATAGCCCAATGGGAGTTATGACATGCAGTAACTCAATTTTACAAGCTACTAATTAATGAGATCTTGTACCTTCTATTTCTGCAGCTACGTTCCTCAGATCAGATTAGTGATGCAAAGCATTAGTTTTAGGTGAGTGAACCCAACCCTATGTGTTTTAAATGAGATAGATTATTAATTATTGATTGATAATTATTAATTAGCCCAAACAAGATTGAACAAATGTGAAATATGTGAGTTAAGCTCATAGCAACAGTTTAGAACATGAAGGGATGCATCTCACACTATATGGACTTTCAGATTGTTTTATTACAGAAAACAAGCATGGATATATTTTAATTTCCACTAGATAGATCTGCCAGATAATACCTGTTCTCTTTTCTATAACCAAAAGGTGGCAGCATATTGTCTACTTTCCCTTTCCACCCATCCTAGCTCTAAGCTCCTAAATAACCTTACTTGCTCAGTTTGTGGGAATGCCAGGCAGTCCATAACAATCATGCTGACTAAGGAACGCTGATGAGATCTTATGTGAAATCAACTGTTTGTCACCTTTAAATAGAAACAGGAATAGATCAAGGACTGGTGATTTTATTCTGTTGTTTCAATGACAGCCTGATTGACTTTTGGAAATGTGAAGAAGGGTTAAATTTCAGCACAGTGGTGTAACTTCAGAAGGGACACCTATCTATAGAGCTTAACACTTTTATTAACAGTAATGGTTGATAAGAAGCCTGAGCCAATAGTATCTGGCAGATGTTATTGATCTGTCAGACTTTAACTCAGTTTTGTTCCTGTTTAGGTACTTCCTGCTTTGGTAAATAGACAAAAGGCCAGTGGACATCCAAAGGAGAAGCAAAGGTAAGGCAAATACTTTATGTGGTGCAAATACCAAGGTGAAAGGGACATGAACATTCCAGTTGAGTTTTGCTGCATGAGTGCATCATTTCACAGGCTTCTGGAAAGATGCCCAGAGACACCCATTTCCCATTTTGGCTGGTAAAGAGATCTGGAGGCAGAGGAAAGCATTCTGAAACATAACCTGCTCTCAGATCTGCAGGAGTACTGTATACTTGGCACGATGACACAAGTCCTCAGGAAACACGAGTGCTACAGAACACTGCAGCGTGTGTCCTTAACAACTCAAAACACCCACACACATATCAAACTGATTCCTGCTCTCTGCACTGCCTTCTCATACTCAAACTAAGGATCTCAGTCATGATTTCTCAGCTGCTCCGTGGCCTGTCCTGGGAACTGTAAATGACACTGCTCTGGGATGTTGGCAAGGGTTAACAGAACTGTTTGTGAGGCAGTATGAAGCTTTTTACCGCAAGGGTAAATAAAGCCTTTCAACTTGAGAGAGTTGAGAACTTCAGTGAGCCCCATTTGCCAGCTGGAGAATAGATGCACCAAAAGGATAAGAATATGTCTGATAATTACAGAAAACTTTAGGGTCGCTTTCAGGCCCCAACTTCATAGATGCTTATAAAGAAATGCCCTAACTACAAGCCTCAGCAGCCATCCAATCTAAGTCCAGAAGCGTTTCTGAAATTATGAGAGTATATTTAGTTCATCTGGATGCTGCAGGTTGCAAGTATGGGTAGGGTTGAGCAGCAATCCCTCATGGCACTATACCTCCTGTCTTTGCTGTCCATAGGTCAGACAATGCGGAAAGACAATTTGTAGACAGGGCTGGATGGAGAATTAAGGAGAATGGCATGGAAGCTGGTGCTGACAAGCAAGATACAGATGCAGGGAAGGTTGCTTAGGTGGCTGAGAGCATGTCTCAGTTTCAATCATAACTGCTAGTGCTTTTTGGGGATTGGCTCACAGATTTAAGGATCATCTTAAATTATTACTCATCCCTCCAAACAGAAGAGCGAGTTTTTGGTCTGCTGTCTCTGACACAGAAACATCATACACTTAACTAAAAAAGCTCCCCAAATATCACATTCTCTCTCATAAGAGTGGAAGAGGAACAAGAATACTTATATGAAAATTTACATAATGTTAGTCCAGCACATGAATGCAAAGTATGAAAATATACATAGCAATGAGGCCATGTAAAAGCCCATATGGAGGAGGATTTTCAGGCTTTAGTCTGGGTCTCTCATAAATAAAGATGCCTTTGAGGGAGTCTTCAGGATTTTGATGTGGTGATTGTATCAAGATGGTCCTCGGCACCACAGCACCAGGTGGGTGGTTTACTGTGCAGTATTTCTGTTGCTCTCCATTGTGTGAGTGGCTGCTCCTGACCTGTCAGTGCCTTCAACTTGCCTTCCTATTTAATCTGTCCTCAGTTCAGTCACCTTTCCCCAGTGTCAACACTGGCTTCTGAAGGAGATGATAACCAAAAAAAGGTGGCACACATGGTGGGCTCCAGCCACTGCAAATCCATTACTCAGAATGAAGGATGCCCCTCACCAGTTGTACTTGCTTTAATGTCTATCACTGCAGAGACAGCAAAAAGGGACTATAATTTTCTTCTGTGTACTTACAAATACACAGGTGGGAAAATCCTCTGTGAATTGTCTTGTATTTTACATGCTGTCAGCCAAGGGATGAGTTAATAGAATCCAACCATGCCAATATGAGCAGATTTCAAAGCTGCTTGTCTGTTGCTCCCTCCATTTCCCACCTCTCATTGAACAGCTGGTCTCTAGAAACAGAGGAAATATTTCTGTTCGGAGACTTCAAACCAGCTTGAAAGATAAAGGGCAGAGAGCACCTCAGCATGTTTTCTCCCTTCCTCAGTGTTAGTGCAGCTGGAAAATTGTCTGTATGACTAGTAAATCTCAGACCTTTTTAGACCTGGAATAGACATTGAGCACAGGTTCTATTTTGAATGGGAATCTATTTTCCTCTATCCCTTATTTTAAAAGCATCTGTAGTTCACAGCTACGCTCAAAACTGACAAGTCTGCGTGTCAAATGGAAATGCCAACATAGTATGGTGTGACATGAACAGCGCCCAAACATTTTCTTATGGCTTTTTTTTGCTGGTGCAACAAAGGTATTTTTTTAACATTTGTCTGTCTCAGATGAAGGTGGGGTCTTAAGACTGTATTTTCTTTATTCTGGAGAGTTACCATTTCTGCTGCCGTTATACTCTCCTCTTTTTCTCCAGTGACATTTACAATTTAACACTGGTTAGAAGATAGAAAATCCAGAATTCACTGATTCAGAAACATCCCTCACCACAATATCCAGTCTCTTTTCCACCTAGATAAAAAGTACTAGCAAAAAAAGTGCAACCTGCATCAGATTTAAATGACTCATGGCATAATCAATCTTCAAAGCCCATTTTTATGTGAAATGTGACAGTATAATCCTCTGTTAATTTTGGTGTTGGAAAGAGGCAATTTTCAACTCCAGCTTGGAAGGATCTAATTGCTGTGTATAGCATTATATAGCATGAAGATGGGATCTCTAAGTATAGTGTGTGCCTTTGCCCTCCAAGATACACTTAGAGCTAGGCCTAGTCCATAAAAACCCACCTTCTTTTGGTAGTTGCTATTAGTTAATGGGAAGCAGCAGGCTTTTGGAATAATCTAATGGCTCCTGACTGTGCTTAATTACAGCCTTTAAAAGAAAATACATCTGACACTTCCTCCAATAAATAAAATAGTTGAGTAAGTAGAAACAGTTCCACTAATAAAATAATTGATAGTAAAACTGCAAATATTTTCCTCTCAGAGTTTTAAAATTTCAGAATATATATAGGCTTTTTATTTATTTATTTATTTATTTATTTATTTATTACGCATGTCTGGAGCAGAAAAGCAGCTTTGGAGGTCTAAGTGATAATAATGAGGAGAGGCATTCCTGAGGTTCGTGTTAAAGAGGGCTACAGTGCTGATCTCAGAGTGCTTCATTTTTGTCTCCTTGGAAGGAGGCTATGTATTCCTGCAGAAACGTGGCTGGAACCAGGCGATCTGCCTTTCAAGGAAACAAGGTCCTGGAGCTGGTTGGTTATGGGAGGTACTTTGCCTCTTTGAAAGGCAACAGCTCTTGCTAAGCTCAGAACTCAGTTTGAACCAGGAGCTGACAGCTACTGCCTCTCACAAATGCCTCTGTAAAGAAGCTGTGCCTCCTGGCCCTGCACCAGCCCAACAGCATGCTGTCTGCCCACTTGCCATCTTGGGTGTCCTGAATTGCTCATCTGTCTTCTAAACCGTGTGTGAAGCCCCTCTAGTAACATCAGTATAACAGGGCAGTGAATCAAATTGTGCACATCAAGGGAAAAATGTTAAATACTTCTAGCTTTAAAATTGCTGAACAGATGTTCTTTGTTTTTGACTCAAACCCATTCAAGTTTAAATACAAAACCAGCTGAGCCAAGTGGGAGTGCTTCAGGCTCCACTGGAACCAAAGAGGAATGGTAGGCTTGTTTTGTTTTCACACCAGTGCATCAATTCTGTTTAAAGTGATTTCCCTAAATTAACTTCTGTTCCGGGACAGTGTATGAAAAAATTAGCAATTGGAGAGGTTAAGTGAGGATCACAATAAAAGTTGTAATTCAGCTTTAACAGCCCAGTACGCTGTAGCCACATTTATCTGCCATGCATATTGTATGCTTTTTCATACACTGTAGAGCCCTGATGCCTCTTTGTCAAAAGGATGCTTCATCTAACATTACTTGAAAACCTTTCTTTGCCTCAACTACATTGCAAAGTTGACATAAATCCACTACAATGTATTTTTTTTAAAGCCTGAAAAATATTTGTTTCAAATTGCTTATTGAAAAATCTCCCCATATGACAACCACATGCCCTAGATGAGAACCCATGGCTCCATAGTGATTCATGGTCATATTAGATTAGACAGGAACTCTTGAGAGGTGGCTGCTCATGTTAGCAAAATTAACATATCACAAGTGCATTATTAGCATAGACATTGCAGGAATTTATGCTTTGAAAAATTGGATCTTTTAACCCTCACATAATCTTTTTTTTTTTCTCCCTCCTGATGCAGTTTCCAGAATGTAGTGGGAAACTAAGTTAAAAATACCTGCTTTCTGAGGAAAGGATGCTGCTCTCTGGGATAAAAATGCAGGATGCTTGCCCAGAGAAGATTCCTTGGCAAGAGGAAAGTATTTATGCAACTGAGAGCTCTGTTCTTTTCTTTCCTTCTTTGAGACATGGAGATGAGAAGTCGTTTGTGAATTATCACAGATTCAAACATAGCACTTAAAATAATGCAGGATGCTGCAGTGGGCTGCCCACATTCTTGGGGACAGGGCAGTCTTCCCTGTTACAGACTCCTCATCCAGAAGGAATGAAGAGGAATAACCAAGTGGTTACTGCCTCATCTTTCCCATATCCCTAAAAATAAGTAGAAAGTCCTGGAAAAAGCAAAATGTGCCTCAGTGTGGAAAAGGTGAAGAACCTCTAGTGAAGGCCTGTTTTAGCACCTTAGGGCCTCCTGCTAATAGCTGAGGGTTCAACTTGGAGCCAGCTGTTATTTTGGGGAGGATGGATTGGGCAGATTTTTCTCCCAACCCCCTCCTGCCTATAACATTCCTTTTTAAAAAATGTATGTTTGTGTCTTACTGTCCCCAAATAGCTGATACACACTGATTCAGCACAATCCCAGTACCCATATTGATTTATTGGCTGATCTCAGGGAACCTATGCCACTGACTATTTCCACAATATTTTGAGAGACTTCCATGCATATTTGAAGTTCTCAGGGTGGTTACATGACTTTTAAAAGCAGGAGTCTCTCATTGTTTTGCATTCCTCTACATTTTTGTTTACAGTCTGCACTGCTTGGAGCTAGCCATGTTAGGAGCAGAAAGCCAGCTGAGCTGATGCTAATTCTGGCAGATGGGACAAGGGTGTAGTCATTCAGTGACACTCCACGTTGCCCTTTACAAAGAACTCTATGATCTGTTCTGGCATAGTATGCCAGACTATCAACTACAGGGGGATGAGAAGCCAATGTGTTTGCTCCAGTCATCCTTCTAGAGAACAATAACATTTTGTCAGAGGGATAAGGCAGTGGAGAGGTGCACAAGCTACTGTTTCTTTGGAGGGTCACTAACATGCACTCCATCAGCTGAGGGCCCAAACCAGGAGTCAGTGTTCACACACTGCAGCTGAGCATCAGATTGCAGAAGAATATCAGGGGCTGAGAGAACAAAGAATGTGAAATGGGGGACAAAGAACTAAGAGGAAGAGATAATGAATAATTACAGCAGAAGTTGTATAAGAGACAAGAGGAATATATGAAAGGAGCAGAAGCAAAGGGAGGAAGAGCTTAGCTGGCAGACACCTCTTTCCTTTTCTCTCAGCTGCCATACTGTCCTGTTCGCATCTTTAAGCACCCAGTAAAATATCTTCTGTGATTTCTCTTCCTCCTCACCTTGAAAATTTGGCTGCACTGTAAATAACCTCTCCCTGCTCTTAAACATAAACACTGTTTCAAGCTATTAAAATTGTGTAAGTACCTGTCCAGCTCCTGCTCAGGCAGTGCTGAGCTTTGGAAGAAGTATTCAGCTGGTTTGGCAGGCAGATTCACTTATTAGACCGACACGTTTATGGCTTTCTGATAGTTCTGGGTTCCAGCATAACTGTGAAAATCCTGTTTTTCTTGATTTGTTGAGGTTTAAATTTCTAAAAACAATAATCAACATAAGTCACGGTAATGGGACATATCTGGAGAGTAACCCATACAACAAAGTTACACGGTGACATCCCATTCCTTATCATGTGTCACCCTGATGTCTACATCCCTTGAGCAACACTTTGTAGTTTATGCATCAGTTCTAGACCTTCAAAGTCAGGATATCTGTTTCTTCCTTAGAGTGCTTTATATCACTATTGACATTTTTGAGAGGGTCTAGAAAAAAAAATATTTGTTGTTCACCTCCAAACTTAAAGCTTTCTTGTCCATCACAATTATACCAATCTCCTCTGAGGACTTGAAAGATTTAAGAAAATGGATCTTTCCTCCACTGTTCCAGCTAAACTAGCCCTTTTTTTTCCTCTCTCCTACCCAACCTACTTTCTTATCTCATATCACTTTTGCTTTGTGGCTATGCTAACTTCAGCTCCCCCTTTTGTCTCCATCCTGCATGACCATGCTTGCTTTTTGCTGCACAAAAAGAAATCTCCCTTCAATCTGACCTGTATGTGGGGCTGCTCCTCACACGTCCTTCAGCCTGACTAAATTAAATTTATCATTACCTCCTTCTCTTGTCAGTAAATGAGTTATAGATGAATCTTTGCCCTTCTGTGGAGAGGGCTGGGAGTACAAAGAGTTTTCTTTGTATGGATGGGCAGCTTCTTAATTTTTGTCCATAAGAGAAAAATATTCCTTTCCCTGGCTTTTCATTTTTCTAAGATTTTCTGCCATCTATTAAACATAGAATCATAGGATGGTTTGGGTTGGAAGGGACCTTTAAAGATCATCTAGTCCAGCCCCTTTGCCGTGGTCAGGGACATCTCTCAAAGATCAATCCAGCATGACCTTAATATATATTCATTTGTTTTAGAGTTTTTTAATAGACCTATCATTATGTCATATTTGTTTCGCTTCTACATCCTCATCCCCTTAGAATACACGTTTTTGCCCACGGTAGGCATTTTTGTTGCTCTTTTAAGGGAGTAGATGTGAAGATTAGAAAGAGTTCAGGAGAAAAAGAAGCATTTTGGTGGAGCATTTCAGCATCTCACCCTCATGGGAAGTTGCTGGTTATTGAAAGGCTTTTACTGAGAGGAATATTTTGCAGCATTTTCTGATTCTGATCAGACTCTGGATTCACCATATTTCTTCTGAAGCTACTTGTGCAGACAAATGCCCTCAACAAGATTGATTTGTTCTCAGCTCTCTTAAAGTGCATTCTGCATAGTCTCAGAGCTGCTGAACTGCTGCTGTGTTTTGTAAGACAAGTTTGATATTGCTGGGGCATGAAATACTTACTGCCTTGTGTATTCTAACAGTAGTCAGCAAATGAACAGTCTTAAAGCAGAGCTGCCATGGATTTGGCTGCCTAAAACTGGATGGGGATCTAGTACTAGCTAGAGCCCAGATGCTGTCTTTCTGTGTACATTCATGTGATTTACAACAGTGTGCAACAAAAGCCAATAACATAACCAGGACGACAAGTGTAGAATAAAGCAAAGACACTTCCCAGGATGATAGAAATGAAAGAATGCATTGCTTAGAAACCACGTCTGATGACAGAGCATATGAAGGCAATCGCCTCCAATGTGGGAAGTGCCCTGCAGTGCATTTGGACAGCCCGTTTGGCACTGAGGATGCTAACACAGGTTGACATTTGTAGCTACTACTAACAGTAACTTAGTAAATGAGAAGACCAGCGTAGGATTCTTCATGCTTTTTTGTTCAGAAGAAGAATGCAGTCTGTTGGTTTGAGGGTTGGAGACCTACCTTTTTTTTTTTTTTTTCCAAGTTAGAGGAAGGTCTCCAAGGAACAATAACCCATTCTGCCCTGGTGGTCACTGTGTCTCCCTTCTAGAATGATAACCAGGTGAGCTTGAGGACTTGGGGAGTGTAATCGATTAATGAGTGTGTGTTAGAACTTGATCCCTGCCTAGACTGAGTTCTAGACCTCATGAAGATGGAGTCTGTCTCAGATCTGAACACTGATTCTTGACTCAGTTGCTTATCTGTAACTAGCCATGTTTTTAGCAGAGGGGGTTCTGGTCTGTTTTCTAGCATATCAGCCAAGATTGTGACCACTGTAATGATACTTAAGGAACATTAATTGCTCATTTGTTAGTAGCTAGTGTCTAAGAACATCCCTGGATCACAGATGAGGAATTTGTTCATGGCATTTTGAAGGCAGACATGAATAAGCTCTTAGCTGGAAATTGTGCAGTCACAGCTAGTGCAACGTCAGGATAGTACTGCACAAACCAGCTTGCAATTTGTAGCACTGTCACTGTAGAAAGGAGAAAAAAAATATAAAAAGGAGAAGCCACATGCAAATATCTTGTAAACACGAACTCAGGTGGAAGATACTGTTTTCAAACATAGATGCGTGAAGATACACCCATCTTTAAGCTATTAAATCATAGAGATATTAATGTCAAAATTATTATCAATGAGATCCAAGTATTGCTGTCAGAAAAGTCATCCTGGATCAGTCTCAGGTAACTGACTGCAAAGCAGTTGATTCCTCGAGCATGGAATGGATCTGGAGCCCCCTGACTATGGCTCTTCCAGATTCTGAAGTTTGAGAATCCTTATGCAAACTTTGGATAATAAACATCTTTTGGGGAAAAAAGATAAGCTTTCAATTTTAGCTGTTTCATTTCCTTTAATTTCCTCAGCTGCTGGTTTTCAAGGCAGCCTTTGCAAGGAAACTGACTAATGGTGCACTACTTCTCAGCTAAGAGATCTTCTCTTTTCTAGGCCGCCCATGTTAGAAGAGGTCCCTGGACTCTGAAGTCTCATTCTAGAATAGAAAACCTGGAAAGATAGCAGTTTGTTCCCCTCCAGTCCAAAGCCCATTGATACACATGCATATTTGTGTAGTTTCTGTAAAGTACTGAAGACATCCCTGTGGACTTAGCAAACTAGTTGAAGTTGCAACTATTATGTATCTAGAAATAGCTCAAGCTCAGCTTGGAGCACGGCTTATTTCCCCAAAGATGTGTGTGCAGGAGGGTGGATAGGGACAGTGCAAGCCAAGGATAGCTCAGCTAACGCTAACCCTTCCTGAATATTGCCATGGGATTTTTAAATGCTTCTCAACTCCCAGAGATATGCTGAAAGATTTGACCTCATCTCATCTAAAAAGCAGTAAGTACTTCTGACAGTGCAGGTCTCCCTTAAGAGCTGTGTGGAAAAGTCAGACTTGGACGTGAGCCCAGCCTTAGTGTTGCAATGAAACTCAAGACTTTTAGGGCCTAGAATGATTTCAGATGAGCCATACAGATACAGACTGCAGGAATCAGAGTTACTTACAAGGAAATTATTCCTAAAATTACTGGTGGGGAAAACGGAAGGAGGAACAATTGCAGTTATTTGCTGCTACCAAGATACATGAGAGTTGTTCAGGCAACAAAGGAAGGCTTCATTTCTGAATCTGGTCACTCTGACCCTTCCCAAGAGCTTTAAATTGGAGGGAAAAGAATAAGAGGCTTGCTCTATGAATAGCTCATATATCAGAGTGTGGGACAATGCGATCAGCTTTAGGTGGTTTGACATTATTATTCATCACATCCGCCTGAAGGCCTCAATCAACACTCCAGCCTTGTGGTGCTGCACCAACAAGTGCAAACACAGCCCCTGCCCTTGAGCTATTGCAGCCGGGGATTGTGGCGGGATGACAAGGGGGGACTCAGCGAGAGGTGTGAGGCAGTGAGATATTGGTATAACGAGTACATTTGCATACCATCAGCAGTCACAGCCAGCTTCCTCCCCAGGCTCTGCCAGGCAGCAGCGCTTTGTAGGATTCATGGCAGAGGTAAAGCTTAAAAGAGGATTTGATGGAAGACAAGATGGTACCTTGTGGGGAGATTTTTACCATGATTTAGAGGGCAGGCTGTGAGAAGGCATAAAAGTGTCTGCAGGAGAAGTGACAGAATCTGTTAGTGAAGGAAGAAAATTTTCTGCTGTGACAGAGTATTAGATTTAAGAGCCAAGGAGAGACCAAGCAGTGAAGAGGCTTAGAGGTAAAGGCTTGAGCTTTTCTCCCAATCCCACAGAAATATTTATAGTATCAAAACACATGCTATCAAGATAAAAAATTGAAATCTCAGAAACAGTGCGTTGATGCTTTTTAGCTGGTGGGGATCTCAGAAGAAACCCCTTTGTGTTTGACTTCATTATAAAAAGAAAGTATACATTCTCTCTGCTTACCTCACGAATGATCTCCCGGGGCAGCTGGAGAGTCAGGGTGTTTCAGCTGTCACCCAAATGTTGCTTTTCACATTCAGCCCAAGGTGCCACATGACTTTGGGCACACCAGTGAAATCATCACTGAGGGCTATTGTACAGGTACCATGTGTATAGTCCCAGTTCTGGTCTGTACTTCCAGTTTTGGGGTGCCCTTGGGCTAGCATCTGTAGCACCCGTGGTTTGTGCATGAGAGAAATAAGAGAAGGAGAGATTTTATTGAGGTTGTAATGTTCTGATGGGGACATGCCCCAATACCCTTAACATAAGAGTGCTACTCCCACTCTGCAGTTCCATGAACTAAGCATGAAATATATTTTTAGTCTGTTAAGCTTAGGTTTAACAGGAAATAATTTTGAAGCAGAAAGCCAGAAATTATCAATTTGAAAATTGTCAAAATAATTTTTTTCAAAGCATCCTCTGTGGAAGATCTCCTTGGTGAACTGATATTTTCCAGTTGAGAAAATATTAGCTTCAATGAAGATAAAAGCTTGTGCTTAACACAGTACAGAGTGGAGAGAAGTGAAGAAAGAGGAAATGTGTTTAAAATGTTAACAAGGAAGTTCTTTGCAGGACAAGTAGATTTAGGACAAGGCTAAAGAAGGTAGGTCACCATATTTATCAGGAAGAGATGTCAAGATTTGAGATTAGATGGCTGAGAACGATCATGAATACAGTTCTGCATTTGTAATTTGTGTATAGGCAGATACCTAATCAGACCAAATCCCATATGCTTACCTCTGCAAGAACGTTAAATCTTGTTTGCCCAAAAGAAGTCTCTAAAAATTATTTTCCCCTTTCTGTTTTTGTGATGTATAAGGATGACAGTACTATAATTAATCCCCTCTTGGCTGCTCATGGATGCTGTAACTTCATATAGCAGCACAGTTACACACTGAACAACCTGAAATTTTAGTATCTTGCTTAAAAAGCTGAATTAATAGGAGCAAACCATTCCCCTGGGGCTGTACAGGAGAGACAAGTTATAAAGCATGTTGAAAAGAAATGTTAGCCAGTTAGTCGTAATTCTGAGGAGGAGTTTCTGTTCATTAAAAAAAAAAAAAAAAAAGTTGTGTCCCTGACCTTTCTGGATACTAAATGCCCCAGCTTTCACCATGAAAACATTTAAGATTGAGTCCCTATTGAACTGGCTAAAGCAAACACAGAGCACGATCCCTTTGAAGTTCTGTGCATGGTTCTCAGTGCTGTGCCTGCCCTCAGCTGTGCTCATTCTCTCTGGAACAAGAACTGCTCATGTCTAATTTGTGATGGGAAGTGTGTTTTGGGGGGAAGATGTGACCCCTGAACTTAGCTTTGCTTTGAGAAAAGCACTTTTATCATCTGCACTCCATTACTGTATTGCATTCAGCACAAGTGCCATCAGTGTTGTTCTGTACTATAGCTCATGAGGCATGGACACAGAGGGGAGCAGAGCTGCCCTGGGCTGCCCTGGCTCTGGCTGGACAAGGCGGGTGAAGTTTAGACTCAAGTGCCACTCAAGTGGCCCTGAGACTGGGATCACAGGAACCCCCGGGAAAGCAGGCATGAGTGGCTATGATCCCTGTAACACAGAACCATTCAAATGACAGACTGCGGGCTGAACAATTCCTGGCCTTCACCAAAGTCTCACCTGTGATGTGTCCTGCAGTTCCTGAGCATGATCCCATGGTTTTTCCTGGTTTCCCATAGAGCAGATGTAATTTGTCATGGTCATTTTCAGGCACTAGGGAAGCAAATTGCTTCAATCAGGTACCGCATCCAGCTGAGCAGACTTCGGGAAAACCATTTGGCAGACTTCTAGAGAGATGAATCAAACGGCCTGGCTTTAAAAACCTTACCTGGAGCAGGTAAGTTGCTGCTGGAACTCACATGTCAAAGCAGAATCATCCTTCCCCAGACCTTCGAGACACAGCCTGTTCCTCTTTAAATCTGTGCTGTGTGCTGCAGTGCTCTGCATTGTTGCCATGGCAGAAATCTCCCCATAGTAATAACCTCTTTCAGAGAAGGTTAAAAAGAGACAGTGCACATGCTCAGAAATGCTGCACTTGTTCTGTTAGCAGTTTGCAGCGGCCATTTCAAAGAGACCATCACAAAGACGAGAGAGAGATCAGGTACTGATTTTTTTTTCCTTTGTTAGAGGGGGTGACTTTTCTCTTTCACAGAAGTCCATGCACAGATCTGTCTCTGTTCCCAGTTGCACTGCAGAGAGAGACCACCCTTGAAGCCCGTCATGATTATTCCTTGCATATAGCAAATTCCCACAGAATAACTAAGAGGCAGTAGTTAGATGTGATCCAAGGTGATTGCTGCACTCAGGGAGCAATTGTTTTTCAGCGGGGCTCACATATGAAGCTGAGCTGACACTGAGGTGGGTGATGTGTAAGGTATCCTGAAAAAGTTTAACAGTTTATCTGCTCTGTTTTGTTGAACCTTTGTAGCACTCATAGTCAACTATGAGAACAGCCTCTGCTCCTGCTGACCAGGAGGCTTCTGCATTAGGTACTTTCAAAGGAGGCTGGTATCATCCTAATTTACTGTTACTTGGAGACACTCTGCTGCATCCTGTTGCAAAGCCTGGTGTCTTTGATTGTACTTGCTTTGATTGCAGATCACCATTAATTAAAACAGAAAATCCAAGCTGCTTATTATGATTTTAATTCCTTTATTTTAAGGACTGTAAAAATAAGAAAAAGGATCACGTCAGATCACTTCTAAATAGCAGATAGGGAACCCAGTTCTGAGGTTATAGGAATTACATTACCAGATCATTTTTGTTGGTGTGGGCCCAAATATATCTGTGACTCTACATGTACATTTGTGTCTCTTGCTTCTGAACCATCCCCTACTCTTATGTTTAGGTGAGGTGCACAGAAAGGGGATGGGTATAATGCTGCTCCTTTCCTGGATGAATTGCTGATTTGCACATGCTGCAAGCGTTCATGCAGAATTTGCAGCTTCAGATTAGCTGTGTCTGAAACAGTGGATCGCATATATTGAAGAGCAAGCTTGTTTGGTTCTGTGTTTGTGGCAAGATGGGGAAAAACCTTTCCTTTCTTGCCTCCCTCTATTGCCCTCTGAAATATGAAATACAAGCTGTTTTGGGGAGTGCTGTACTCTTGCATTCAGTACATGTATATTTGATGTTCTTATGCAATATCGTTTGCTTAGTATGCACCAACTTAAAAATCAGGAAGAGACAGAACATTGTCCTACTTTCCTGGGTTTAGCTAAAGAGATTTTTCAAGTGGATTTTATTGTGTTGCAACAACTTAACCTTATTTGATTCTTTCTTTTCTTCTTCCATTTGAACATACAGGAATGGAAGGTAAACTTGGCTGAACAAAGGACCACCCTAAGGGTTTGCCAGGATTCTTGAGACTTGGATTGAAATCTCTAATAGACAGTTGCAGCTTGACCCAGTCCAAGTTTCCCGTGTTCCCTCTTGATCTGGACAGTTTACCTGTTGGACCAAGAAAATACTTCATTTGAAACCCGTGTACTTATAAAAAAATTTACCTCTGTGTAAGGGGAGTTGTTGCTGGACCAGGCTGTGCCTATCTTCCTATGAGGAACAGAAGGGTGGTTTCAAATGAAGGTCTGAAGCCCAAATTAGGAGGGGAAGCAGAAGATCAAAGAGTTTTGATGTATTTACCTATGAACTTGTAGAGATTTAACAAAAGTCTTTTCCTTCAGCTACTTTTATAAAGGAGTAAGTTTTTACGATCAGTGTGATGTGTAGTTGATGATAATGGTTACCTTTAGTTATACTTGTGGAAAGGTGGTGCATCAGTAAAGCAAGCTAGAGGGTAAAAACCTCATTTCTAGGTTCAGGTTTATTTCAGCCAGCTCTATAATCCCTGCAGTTTTGATCTCAAAGTCTAACAGTGAACCAGCTATCCAGATTCATGTGCTAGTCGGGACCGTGTAGTTAGAAAAAGGATTGGAGTCACAGAGCAGGCAAAGTTGCTGGTATCCTGGCTTGCAAATGAAATCAAAAACTGTCTAGGGATTTCTGATCTTCTCCTTCATGTCTAGGGACATTCTCTCCCAGTTGGGTTTTATGTGCACTGCTGGAAAAGTACAGAGAACTTTTGTCCATGCTCTAGATCTTCTGATTTTTTTTTTTTTTTTCTTTCAGTGGAAGACTGCCAATGCTTTAGCCATCAGGAACATTAAGTTCTTTGTAACAAAACCCTTGTACCTGTAATGTTCCTCACTAACTTGTTTATGTCTCTTGATAAACAGAGAAGCACCCGTTCCCAAGATGCTGGCACCCTGCCTTCTGAGAAGAGCTGTCCTTACAGTTCCTTTAGTTTTTGTGGTTGCACTGCTTCTTGCAGAGCCTGTTAGATCTGATCAAGAAGCGGGAACAGCCATACCAGCTGAAAGTACGTACCACCCTACAGTCCCCTCATACAGCTTGTACTGTACTTTTAATGTTGCAGGACTTCACATCACTGAAGCTTGTCCAAATAATTCAAACTATTTTGGACATGTCTTGCTTATGTTGTTTTAAAACCACAACTTGGTAGCATACCAGTGCTGTTTTTCTCCTGCATCCAAGGATCTCCACTCTCTTACCCTTGTCTCCTGCCTGTTGCTGTCTTACTTGTACCTGAAATCTGCAACTGTTTTGCACCTTTTCTTCTGTATAGCCCTTTCATTCTGTTAGCCCCTTCTATGCCAGGAATCACCCTGTTTGCTTTTCAGAGACATTACCGAGACTTGCTTTTTTCAACTGACATTGACTGTTCATTACATCTTTCATTCTTGATAATGTCTACTGTATTAGAGTCAGTAGTTTTTATTAAAAATTTCACAATGAAGATGCCAAGAAAGCACATTTTGTCAACCCCTAGTCTTGCAGCCTTCAACCACCTAATTCTCCTTTGCTGATCTGTGTTGAGTTTATTTCACGTCATAAACGTAATGACAGGTCCTTGCAGCAAGTTGTTGATGTGGATATGCTGTCCTCTCCTTTTGTCTGGTGCAAATATAATAACAGTAAGGTTGGGTGGTGGTACAGCAATGAGGGAGGGGAGGTCTTTAATACCGCTCAATATTTATATTTTATATCTTTTTTTTTTTTCTTAGCCAGTTAAAGAGTTTGGCAGACTCTGCTCCAGCAGGCAGGATTCCTGTCTGCTGGTTAGCACACAGATCATGAGCTGGAAGCTCATACTCCAGCTTATCAGAGGCATGTAGTAATCAGTGAAATATCAAGTGTTTGCAAAATAGGCTGACAGACACTGCAGAATTTTCCAACATCACTCTAGGTTTCATCCTTTCTTCCTTACCAGACCTCAAAGAGCAAACTAAACCTGTGTCAGAATTTCTCACTTGCGCAATATTTCCTATGAAGTTGTCAGAGAGGCACAGGCACTGAGAAGCAAATAAGAGCATATGTAGAGCCTGATGATTCAAAGACATTTCATCATGTCTATATTTGTTCTGTCTCAGTACTGCTATCTGTTAGGGCAGAGCTTTGTGTTAAATGACGATCAAGGCAAAGCAAGCCTTGTGACCTTCAGTCTGGATATCTAGATGGGGGAATACTATCTTAAATGCTGCAATTAGTCCAGAATACGGCAGTTCTGCTTATCAGCAATGCCCACTAATGACAGTACATTGTGTTTATCTGCTGCTTGCTTCACTAGCTTTGGACAAAGCTGTATCATGATCAAAGTTAGTGGCTAAGTGATCTGTCTTTGTGATATTGTAGTAAATTTTATTCTGTTAGCTTTCTATTTATAGCTCAAGTTTGTGAGATAAGGAGACAATATTTTCCAGGAAACAGGTTCATGATTTCAGAGGTAATTTCTGCAAAATCTGAAAAATCTGAAGATGAGGTTGAAAATGTGCTCAGTGTTGGTGGAGCAGAAGGAAAGACTCCAGTTATGGGTTTAGTGTTTCCACACTACGAACTGTGACAAAAGAAGGATGAGGGGAACAGCAATAAAGGAGCAAGAAAATTTTTATAGCAGATTTGTTGAAGTAATTATTTTGTCATTGAGAGACTGGGTGGACCATCATGATGGACTGTTTAAAATAACCTGCATTGTTCAAGAGTACATACGTCAGTACTTACTCTGTGGACTTTTTCTGTAGCTCTTCCTCATAGTCAAAATCCCTGTTCATTCCCTCTGCTTAACACTTCATGCCATATAGTCACGATTCTCTACTAAATGCTCTACTAAATGCTCTCCTAGGTCGTCCCTGTGTTGACTGCCATGCATTTGAGTTCATGCAGAGGGCTCTGCAGGATTTAAAGAAGACAGCATATAATCTAGACACACGGGTGAGGAAACATTGTTGTGTGGTTTGGTTTTTTTTTTTATATGGAAGAAAATGCTGGGGATAAAAGTAGATGAGGTGGATGGATTTTGTACAAGACGCTGCCAACTGTACTGTCCTATCTTCTAAGGCAAGGCTGGGTAATTATATTCCACCTCTCTATGCAATAATCTGTGGAATACTTCTGCCCTGAGGTATCAGGGACACTAGGAAGTTTAGGAAAGAGTGAAGTGACAGTCCTCAGCCCTCTATCCCTTTCTTACATAGTTACAGCCATTAGCATTGCTATTCTCATTCCAAACGCTGAGCTCACCTTTGTTTTTTACGTTAGGGGGAGTAAGGTGACAGCGTCATTTATATTTATTACCCAAAAGGAGAGAGCCAGCTCAAACAAAAAGCCTACTAAAATAAAACACTCCCCTGCACATGCTTTTACCCCTGGGGAGAGGCTAAGGGAGGAAACATCGTCTCATTGATACTTCTTACATTGCTCTGAGTCCATAACGATGAAGAATGCCACAAAGTAGAACAGCACAGGGAACGAAACTTTTTGGCTTGCAGTCAGTGTGAAGAATTTGCCAAGGTTGATATCTTCCTTCTGTGAGGAAAGTTGAATCTCTCTTGCTACTGCAACCTGCAATCTGTGACTAGCTGTATCCCAGCTGCTGTCAGATAGTGGTGCCTCAGGAGAGTAGCTTTTTCCCTACCTCCTGTGTACCCTTTAGCTGACGTGCTGTATCTACACTCTTGCACAGATTTTTCAACAGAAGGCACTCAAACTTTTTTGCTCTTCTAATCTATGGTCAAGGTTGTTCAGTTGCCTGTGAACTGGCATCTTTGAAGAATGGTTTGAGATAACTCCAAGCAGGGTCCATGATGTTTAGGTGAAAATGCAGGTGCAGGAATGAAGATGCCTTGAGTTATGACTTACTACAAAAAAACAAACAAACATTCCAGCAGAACCAGATTGGTATGTAGCACATTTACAGTTAAACAAAATCTGTTCAATAATTGCAGGTCACATGTATTTTGGGCTTCTTCATGAAGAAATCTCATTAATTAATACCTCTGCTGAGCACTGTATACATCCCAAACAAGATGTTCAGATTGTGATGTAAAGTGATTCTAGCCCACCTTTTCTTTCTTTTACAAACCTTTGAACTTTTTACCAGAATTTCTAAGCCTTGATTCAAAAATATCTCAACTACTAAAATCTTCTCTGGTTGTCTGGTGATGGCAGTGACCTTTATGACACCTGCAGCTTGCAGACCAAGAGAGAAGCTTTTTAAAATACAGATATCCAAAGCTAGAGTAGCAATAAGAGCCTCAAAGCTATCAACTATATTTTAATACTTTTTACAGAATAAAAATAAAAGACAGCCAAGGAAAGGAAATGAGGACACAGAAAAGGTTTGGTTGAGAGGAATGTCCTATTATTGACTTTCACAGTTATAGATTTAACAGCAAGCCTGAAAATGTGGCTCCATGATATATTCTCATCAAAACAAACCTATTGCTTCCTTATCACTTTAAAATCTAAATAATTAAATCCATATTGAGATCTTTCAGTGCCTCTGGACTAGGACAAACCTATTCCACTCATTAAGCTAGGAGTGCTGTCTACATCTTCAAAAGACATGGAAATATTTAATAGTTGAGGACTTCTTGGAACTGCCTTCTACACTGTTTCAATTCTTAGTTTTATTATTCAACTGTGGCCTAATTTGAAGCAAACTGGGAGTTTTAAGACAATTGCTTTAATCCACTTATATATTTTACATTTGACTATTTTAGTTTTGTTGCTTAGTAGGGCAAATGTTTCTGTCCCCAAAAATACAATTGCCTTTGTTAATATTCCCACTGGAGCCACAATTTCTGTGAAAAACTCTTTTGTTTGCAGTCAAGATATTTAGATTATGACTAAGCAGCTTTGAAGTATGTTGGAGGTGGAGGGATTCCCAAAAGCTTATAGAGAAAATTCCCATTTAATTCGTCCTGCAAATCTCACCTGCAGTTCTGTACAGGGGAAACCATATAGTTTTATTGCACGACTCAAGAGTTTTCACACTTAATTTGGCCCCGTGTTGATCTGCATGGTGTCTCACAAAGCAAACTGGCTCTAGTATTGGTCACATAATCTTTTATGGGGGCCATAGCCTGTATCTCCTTTCATTTACAAGACTAGACATGTTTGTAACCTACAGGGATGTGTTGATCACTTACTGATTGACAGGCTGGCTGCATTTTACTCATGCGGTAAGAGAAGGGACACAGACTACCTCTGAGAGGCTGGCTACTACCCATGCTTGTACTAGACCTGTTTGCCCCCCTGCATACTGTTTTCTACCCTTTTGTCTCTGCTGGCCCCTTGGAGCAGGCTGCAGGCTGGTTTAGTTGTTTTAACATCAGTAACCAACTGTGGGCAATCTCTCTGGGGGTATCTGTGATTCACTCAGCCAAACTGCAGTATGTGGCAGGTGCAGCTCTGATCATGAACTAGGGAGAGGGTTCTTGTACTGCTGGGAGGGAGCTTCTATCATCAAAACCATTCAGCCAGTTCACAGCCAGCTCCCTACTGCATCTAAAAGCTGCTCAAGACAGAGACCAGCAGGGAGCAGGCCATAAAACAAATCCTGTAAAATAAATCCAGACTGTGGGCTACACAGTCCACTGTAAGTCCACACTATAGACACTTATTTTCAAAATTCCAGCCCATTTTTTCAGTTAACCAGTGGACATTGTATTACAACTTTAAAGAGCTCAGAAATTGCATTTTTAACTCGAACTTATCAGCTTTTTTGTAGGTTCAGAATCTGTACTCTGCTCTGTTTGTTTTTTTTGGTTTGGGTTTGTTGTTTTTTTAAAAAATATGCTTTAACCCACCGGGGGATAATAATAAATCTCTGTGCAAATGGTTTTGTGATCATTTTTACAAAACAGTCATATCTAGTGCCATTCATTCTGTTCTTTATTCCTTTCTAAACTGTCAATGGTTATTTGGAAAGTTCAAAGCACATTAAGTTAGATGTGCCCATGAAAGTAAAAGCACAGGGTTGAAAATGTTATTAAAGATATGTAAGATGGTAAGCAGCCTTGGGGCTTAGCTCCAAAGCTGCTGGCATTGTGTCAGCCTCCCTTATTCAAGCCATTGCAGATGATGTCAATGAGATGGTGACTGAGTGTCTTTTAGGTGATTAGCAAAGTCTGATCACATCTTTCCAGTTTTGCATGGTAACCAAAACAATCAAAAGTGAAACCTGATTTGATACAAGGCTGTGTCTAGTGATTTAACATCTGGGAAAAAAATCTGACCAATAGATAGGTTGTCCTGTACTAAGAAGGCAGGTAGTAAGCAGGGTGTTTCAGCCCAGCTCTGCTCAAAGTGCCTTTAGCTGATGTGGGTCAATGAATAACACAGCTTTTAGAACACAGCCTTTAATCACATGGCAGTTCCATCTCATACAGCAATCACAAGACAGCCAGATTAAGGATGGATTTCACTGACTAAATTTAGAGCTGGTAGTCTTCATAATGCCATTTTTTTTGTGTGTGTGTAGCTGGTCACACCAGTGGGGATTAATTTGGTGAGTGGACTTCCCCAGCTAGTGTGTCCCATGACAATAAGGAGGAAGTCCAGGAAGCCCATGTAGACTGATTCTGAGATACAGCTTCAGCTCATGATAGACAACCTGAGATGATGATGTTGATGTCAAACACCTCTGTGCTCCATCGTGCATCTACTGGAGCCTCAAGTGTTCCAGACAGCCAGGGAAACCAAAGAGTGTGTGTGCTAGAGAGGAAAGGATTCCCCGATTTCCCTTATGCAGTCCTGCTGTCCCTTCCCTGGTCCTCGGCCCCTTCTCGCCCTCTCACTGAGAGGGGCAGGCCTTTCTGATCGTACCAGCTCCAGCTCTGAGAAGTTCCCAATCTGCCCTCATGGCTCCAGAAAATCCCTGTGGACAGCAATGATCTCCTGGGGAACTTCTGCTTCCACCAGTTTGGGATTCCTTTCATTAAAGGAGCCAGCAATCTCAGCACATGTTTGAACTGTGATGTCTATACCAGCTCAGCACCTATTGTCTATTTTAGGCTCCAACAGCATATTGACAATAGCAACAGTGAGGCAGGAGAAAAAAGAGAAGTAAATTTCGTCACTGAGAGGGTGGTCAGTCACTGGAACAGGCTTCCCAGGAGGTGGTCATGGCACCAAGCCTGTCAGAGTTCAAGGAGTGCCTGAACGACGCTCTTAGTCATATGGTTTAGTTTTAGGTAGTCCTAAGAGGAGTGGGGAGTTGGACTTGATGATCCTTATGGGTGTCTTTCAACTTGAGATATTCTATGATTAAATTATGCCTTGCTTTCTCTGTATAGCTTTCAACAGTGAATCCAGGTTGTAATACTCCAAATTTAATTTTTTTAGTTTGTTGTTAAGTACAAAGAAAATTTCTGACAGGTTTATGGGGTGGTTTTTAAGCCTCTCATGGATTTGAGAGCTTATGCTCCAGTTTGTGCAGTTGAAGTAAGACTGTAAGAAAGATAAATAACTTTAAACAAAAATAACAGCACCACACACATACTGAATGTACTAATGTGAAAAACATGAGTGTGTACCAGGCTGAATTTCTCTGTGTCACAGGAAGTATTGCCATGTTGGAATGCCAAGTAATCACGCAAAGGCTAATTTATTGCAGAGCAGTAAGCAATAACTTTGATTTTTATCGCAAGCCTCACGTCATACAACCAATTCCAAATCTTGGAACAAAAGTGAAGTGGACTTTTCTTTGGGACCAAGTTAGTTTCACATTGCTGACACTTGTTTTTTGATGTTGCTTTTGTTTCCCCCTCTTATAGACAGAAACTCTGCTTCTTCAGGTGGAAAAGAGAAATCTGTGCGACTGTGTAACTGCAAATCTGCTGAACTGAATCCTGGAGGCCACCTAAGGAGTGTCACCTGTTCAGCGGTTTTTAAAATGCAGCTGTATAAAATACAGCTTTATGGAGTTCATGTTGCAAGCATGTATGCCCCAGTGTATGGAGGGAATGGTGGGGGCTGTGTCTTATGTATTTGTCTGTTCTGTTTGGTTTTTTTTAAAGATACCCCATTTTCACATCCACTGGGTTGCCAGTAAGGGCTCAATTCAGTAAATCTGTTACTTAGTATTACAGTGGAGAAAAAATTTACCTGCTTTGATTTTTAAATCAGAGTTGGCCAAGTGTAACCCACAAGATAAATATGGCCAGCAGTGCTCTAGAGACTCTTGCAGCTGTGTTTTGTCTCTAATATGAACATATCTCTGTGGCAACTTACCCAGTTGTATTAAGACAGAGAATTGTGGTCTCTGTAGGCTTTGCCTGTGTATTAAAGATGATGGAATTCCTTTCTGTTTGTTGTCTGCACTGTGACCACATTCAGGCGTGTTGTAGTTCTGTCAGCTGTATTGAGGTATATGTCACGAGAAGTTATATGTGTGCTGTACTTGGACCAAAACAGTTTATATCTTAGTGCTGAGTTTTCTGATATCCTGCGTGAGAGTATTGTCTTCTTTAATTAAAACCTTTAGTTTCTTCCCCTCCTTCCCTGGACACTCCATTCTTAGACCTCTGTATCTCTGAATAGCTTTATCTTAGCAGGTTAAATGGATAGAGTAGAAAAAGGAGAATAAGGGTATAACTAGGCAGCCTTGCTAGCCTTGCCAGTTCCAGCTGTACCAAATGCTACCAATCAGCAACTGCTCAGCATGACACTGGAGGAAAGCTCCATGCAGTGCCAAGAGGTTTTTTTGTGAGAGTTCTCCTTATTTTACTTCAGGTGAAACACAGTGGTTAGGTCACGCATATTTAATCCTTTCTATGATGGACTGAACTCTGAACGTTTTGGTCTTTCCTTGTAGTTGCCTTTGAAAGCTGCTCTTTCTGTTTCAGCCATGAAGAAAGACTTGTGTACCTGAAAGCTGTTTTTTATCCTCTACCACTTTATTCTAAGATACTGTGTCTGCTCACATGTCTGTATTAGGCGGAGCAGTTTGATTGGATGCTCTGTTTGTTTGACGCAATTTCAAGCTGTCTCAAACCACTTCAACAGTGGGACTGTGGGGTGCTAACACAGCTTGGGGAGTGGATAGGAGGTGGACATCTGAAGGACAAAATCTCCCCAGCTGAATTTGGAAGAAAGTGCCTGCCTATGGCCTTACTTCTCTAACTAAACTGATGGGACTTTTCTGTAAGTAGATAAGAGAGAAAACACAACTACTGCTCTGCCAGTGCAGCTGCAGGTATGGTAACCAACAGCTCGGGGAGTAGGGGAACATGATAGACAGCCTCAGCGGCTTGCCAAACCTGTCCAGGGCTTGGAACACCAATTCCTGCACACTGAGAAGTGCAGCATGCCCTTCTGCATGGGACCAGGACCCGCAGAGGGGATTCTGATGTTATTTTTCCAAATTCCCTCAAGGAGCACCTGTGCTGTGTATTTTTCACTAAACCTGTTCACACAGCGTAGGAACATTGGCACGGCTCATATCTGGCTGCTTGGCAAAATAAGAGCAACTGCAAGCTTCACCTGCAGCTCCACTCCCAGAGTGGGAAGGGGCAGAAGTCCTCACTCATGCATGGCAGAGCATTTTCTGGATTTCCTGGAGCAAAGCCTCCTTTGGAGAGCTTCAGCTGATCCTGACTGTAGCAAAATGGCTTATCAGAGCTTCTCTTTTGCTGCACATGGGTCATCCCCATATAGTTCTAGCTTTTGTTCCTCTGCTTTGCTCTGGACCTCCCTTGGCTCTCCTCTCCAGTGCAATCTCCGTTCCCCCTTCTGGTCTGGCATTGCCCTCTCTCTAGGCCCAGGGGTTTGTCAGTGAAGCCCTGGCCCCTCACCCTGACGACTGTATGTAGTCACTGCAGGTGTGGGCAGTGGGGCTGATACTTCTCAGGACAGCAGTCCCTTTAGATCCAGCTATCAGCACTGCAGGAGCAATGACTGGCACTCCAATTTACCATGGAGTGAATGAACACGGTGCTGAGCAACACTGGTATCCCATTCCCTATCCAGAGGAGATGTTGTGGGGAAGTACCTCTTTTTACCTGGGAAGCCAACATTCCCATTGTAGAACTTGGAGGAAATCCCAGAAGAGTTCAGGTGCTGAAAACTCTGCTCCCAATACTAAATTAATCCATGGACTGTCCACCAGGATGTTGTAATCTCACTGGTTTGTTATAGGTGTGGACAGGAACCCAGCCATGGTCAGCCACTGGTTTTGCCAGGTGTTGAGTAATAAAATGTTCTGGCACAACTGGAAACACCTGTAGATCTTGATGAACTTTTCCCTTGGTGTCTGCACAGGCATCAACTTGAACAAAAGAGGTCTGACCACATAGAAATATTTTCCTTCAGTCATTTTGCTACCCCTCTACCTTCTGATTCACATGATCAAAACTGGGGTAGCGAAACACAGAACATAATAGCTGTTGCCCCAAGAGAAAGCAGCCGGGAGGGGAATAGATAGGGAAGGGGAAAAAACTTTCTGTTCTTTTCCTCAGAATCTGAAACATTAAAGATTCCTTTCAGTCTGCAGAAGATCTATCAGAACTAGAAATTTCCTAGTGGAAATTGCTGTATGCTCCTTTAAAGCCCACCTTACCTATTTCCCTTTAGTTGAATGACTGTTCTGTATTACCTCTTGTTCAACACCACCAAAATAACAGGAGAGCAGAAGACAAGTAAAATGCCACCAGTTCTAAAAAGGATTGGCAGGGAGGTCTGGGAATTGCACTCAGCAACCAGAATATCTGTTCTGGACAAGTGAACAGAAACTTGTGAAAGATTTGAATATATAAACTCAGGTTTAATATGACACAGTGACAAGAGTCAAGACCATTTTTATAGAGCAAAATAGTACAGCAGAACCAGATAAACTGCTGACAAAAGCAGCTAGGGTAATCCGAATCAAGGTACAGACTTGGAGTTTTCAGTCTAGACAAGAGATGAAGAAGGAGATGATAGTTTATAAAACCATGAATGATCAGAGTGACTGTTTGCTGTCCCTTCACAAGCAAGAAGAGGGGTGCACTGAACGGAACCAGCTGGAGGCAGAGTCAGAGCAGATGAGAGGATGATGGCTCTTGACCTACTGCATGTTTCAGTTGTGGCAGTCCTCACTGCAGGATGTTGCTAATGCTAAAAATTTACATAGGTTTAAAAAGCAGGTGTTCAGACTCGTGCCTGAAAATCCTGTTGCAAACTGTTAAATATAAAAATGCCAAAGTCCCTGAACTACAAGTTGTTGCAAGATAACAGTGTTGCAGAAAGCCATTGTAGTCAACCTGGTTTTATATTTTCCCTACACATTTCTTACTGTTCAGTGGCAAGGATGAGATACTGGGCCTCAGAACAATCTTTGGTGTGATCTGGTGGAGTTGTTCTTATGTGTAGAAATGAGCCTCTTCTCAAATTCATAAAGCAAACGTCCCTGTGCTCCAGAGAGCCACTCCTTTTTAGCCCTTAGAAACAAACACTACTGGAAAGTCTTAAAGTTCTGGGTTTCCCCATTGCCTGAGGACAGGGCACCATTAAGCAGGCCAGTGGCCCTGCTTCTGCAGCCCAGTACATTGCAAAGACCACTCCAAAGGGAGGAGTAAAGACTCCTTCTGAAAGGAAAGAAATGGTACTGCAAAACATTTGCCTACATCCAGGAAGGAGCTGTATAATTACGTGGATATTAGGGTCTCCTACATATTGTACAAGCCCAGGCCTGCCTAGCTTTCACTCCTTGCCCTGTGGCCTTCCTCTGCTTCTATCTTGGCTTTTTGCTCAAGCCACTCTCCTACCTATGCTTTGTGCTGACCACTGGATATGCAGAGCATCTTTCCTGTACCATAAAGAAATCTTGCAGCAATTCACTCGTGAGTAGCAACACATGTACACGTGAAAAATGTCTGAAAGTGATTGTATGTTGTTGTGGTTACGCTGCTGAGCTGGGAAATCTTTTTCAGACTTACGGTCCTGTGTCTTTGATGGCTCTGCCATTGTTTTGCCTCTTGTCCCTCTTCATCCACACGTACAGTATTTTCTCTGCCCTCTGAAAGCCTGAAATTTTAAACATGAAAAATGGGAAGCATTAATACAAACAGACTTTCTCTTCCCATCATACTTAAAACTGCCGCTGTGCCTCCTACAATAAGTGCATTTTTTCTTCTCAAAATCCAAAGGTCCCTGTTAAATCCAAACTGTGTTTTCATATATATTTAATAGAGCCCTCAGAACATGCATGCATTCTTGCTGTACACCTTGTCCTGTTCTATTCCCTGTACTACATTATATAGTCTCTTGCTTTGTGACTGCGCTGAAAACTGTCTGGTGCAAAGTTGTCATGTCAATAGCGCTGGAAGGGGGCCATCACACCTTCAAGTGTTTTGAACTTATTAAATAAAAATCACAATGTAAAATATGCTGTCCTGTTGTTCTAGTTTCAAGCATAGTATTTGTTTTTATGCATGGATCTGCAGTTTTAATCTCCATGTGGATATTCCTTAACCTTCTGATTCCAGCTGTAACTTTGTAGAGATGGGGAGTGTCAGAGATGGTATTTTCAAGGCCTCTAATCTCCTGAATTTTAAAAAGTGGCTTAAAACAAGAGTTCCAGTCATGGGTGCCATGAGAAATGCAAATATCTGCACATACTCTATGTTTTACATTGGTCTGCCTACACTTTTTTTCCTGGTAGTCAAGGCTGTCATCATTTGATTTCTGCCCTGAACCATGCACCTGCTGAAAACCTACTAACATATCAGCTTGTCTTCATTAGCCTTGAGCGCCTTTTGCTGTTTAAATCAAAGTAAATGATACTATACTTTTCTGGTCATTTAAGTGATGAAACTATAGCTTGTTCTCTTTGTCAACAGCCTGAAAATGGAACAGGACTGGCAACTCATTATTCTTTATATAGCTTCACTCTTCTCTGAGAGCCCAAATCAGCTGGAAAGACTGCTGACTGATGGTGCAAGTTAGACTGTTCCATAGGGTAAGCAGGACACAGCTTTCAAGGGAGGCCTCTGTTCAAGTTCTTGTTTTGAGGTGGGAGGATCTGAATATTCTGTGTGCACGCATTAATAGCTGCACTTGAGGGCAGCCCCAGCCCGGAACTACACGTAAATATTGTATGTTTTCTAAGCATTGCTATTTTTTTTTTTTTAAGCTTAGAACTTTATTTTTATCCTATTTGTTTATTTTATTCCTAAACTCCATAAAAGATTTGGCTATGCAAAGCCAGTAGGTACCACTGACAGAGAAATGAAGGAATTGCATCATTGGGAGTTTTCTACTGGAAGTATCAGGTTTTGCATTACAACAGTTAGGGACTTGTCTCAACTGTTAGAGGAAATAGAGACAAAATACAGCTGCTATTTAGCTTTAAGTGCAAAGAACATTTATTGCATGACATTTTGATATCCATAAGGATATCTATCTAAGGAGATTCTCTACAAAACAGAAAGTGTAGGAGCTTTTCTGCATAACTGAATTGATGGAAAGATCTACTAACGCAAAGTACATATTAATGTCAAATCTGGACTAACTTTTGAGCAAACCAATGTTCATTTAGGCAAACAATACTGTCAAAATCTGTCATTTTTTGTGGTTTCTGCACCTGAGTCTGGTGAAACTTAGCCTTTTCTTTTGCATAAATCCCAACAGACTTTAAAGTTTCCTGTGATACCAGGTTTAGTGAGGTTATATCTATTCAACTCTTGACCACAGTCTAAAAAGATGACCATGGTTTCACTCTGAAACTTTTCAGTTTAATATAGGGGCTGGGGAGAGACATAGACTTTGGGACCAAAATCAAAGTCGCCAGCATTTGTGAATGCTTATAGTAAAGGCTTTCATTGGAGGTCATCTTTAGTGCTGTAAGTTTACTTTCAAAGCTCTGAGCATTGTGGGTTATTTCTCTTCCCCATTTAAAAAGCAGAACTTCATCCATGCAGTAAATTAGATACATAGAGTTTCTTGCCTAAGCAGCTCTTTGCATTCATCCCGGACTATATATACACTGTAATAAAGCACCCAGCTTGTGAAAAGTATCTGGTTTCAGCCAACAGCACTGAATATAACTAATGCACAATTCAGTCTTGCATTGAAGTGGGAACTGAGCAGCGTTTAAATGCCTTTTGACAGCTGGTATATTGCACACTTAAAGTATTGTTTGTTTTAAATACAATGTAAAATCAAACCCTATTTTACCCATGGAAGGTTGAACCATGTCCTAGAAGTCAATAGCTTTTCTAAAATAAAATGAGATCTCCCCACCTCCCTTTTCTGTATGCACGTACAGGCTGTGCAGAGAACTGCCTGTGCCTTTTGTTACTCTGGTTTTGGTAGCCACAGAATGATGTGCCCAAATCCCAGCACTTCAAAAAACAACCATCAGAACACATGAATTCAGAAAGGATTTTTATACACAGTTCTCTAGCAAGTAAAAAATGACATGCTTGTATCTTCCTAGACAGGGATAAGACTGGCAGTAGCAAGGTAAATAACTCAGCTTTACTGTCAGTGTCATTCAGACTGAGAGTACACAAATAGTACACAACCCCTGCCTAGGCTGTAAATCTACCCCATGTCCAGCACAGTAATCAGTTGCTGGATTTCCAGCCATCCAATTCAAACTTCAAATATAGACTAGGAAAACGGGTATTTTGCCAGTGGTTCTTACATTTTCTTGGAACCAAAAGTCTGAACTGACCTTCATTACACAATAGCTTGACAGCAGCCCCTCCTGTGTGGCAGAAAGCATTCTACAATTTAGAAGGTGTTTAAACATGCTTGTCACACTTGGCTTCAGTTGATTTTTGGAGAACTGATCAAGCCTGGGTACTTTCCCACATATTACACTGTGGTGAAAAGGATTCTTAGAGTTGACTGGTTCCTGCATTAAAGGATCTTGGTGCTAAGTTTCTATCACACTCCCTATTTGCAGCCACGTCCCTGATTTGCAGTGTTGTGTGGGCTTCACTAGGAAAGCTGCAATGCCTCATAAGCCTCATAGTCTGACCAAAGCTCAGCTTGTGGTTGGATTTTTGAAGGGTTTTCCAGGAAGCTCTGAGATGGAAAACTTGTCAAGCAATGATGCTCTTTGTCATTCCATGAGGGAGACTTTTTTTTCCCACCAAACCTCTGACCTAGTGTTTAAAGAAGATACTGATACATCAAGCAAAGGTGAATCATTATCTCATGCCATGAGGGACAAGCTAAGTATAGGGTGCTTTCTTTTCAGTCCTTCTCAGGACCTGAGATGGCTGCCAGAAAAAAAGACAATAAAATTTATTCTGTTTATGGGCTGAAACATCTACGGTGCACCAGCCTCTCACCTCTCAATTCATCTGAAAGACTGTCAAATAATTATTTAAAGGAGGATTAAGAAGGTGTGGGCCCTGGCAGCTGCCCTGCAGTCAAATGTCTCCAAATTCCTTTATCAGTGACCCATCCCAAAATGGGAATATTCTCTAGCCATCAAACTTGCTTAAACCGGAGAAACATTGCCTTTGCTCTGCTAACTGAGGGAGGAGAAATAGTTAGTCTGAACTGCAGATGCTATACAAGGGCAATGCGTTTCTCCCAGGGGTGTCTGTGTTTATGCTGTAATTACAACACAGAGAGCTGGGAAGTAACTGCCTGGGAAGCAAAATGATTCTCATAATCAAAGAATCACAAACAGGAAGGGAAAAGTATTCATAAGAAATCATCCAGTCCATCCCTTGTCTTTATGCAGGGTCAACTATCACTAATTCCCAAATGATGTCTAATTTATACCTAAAGGTTTAAATATCCCCTGTCTTTCACAGGCAATCCTTCCCAGTGCCATCCCTATTATGAAGAAGTTTTCCAAGGTCTTTGGTGGTGCCTCCTTGATGCAATTTGAAACTCTGGTTGTTTCTGCTGCTGTTGGTGTCTCTCCTAGTTCCTATTATTGCAGTGACCAAACCAGATGCAGTACTACAGCTCAGACCTTCTGCTGAAGGCAGTCTAAGCTCTTGCACTTTTGTGGGTATATACCAGGATAGTTGCATTTTTTTTGGCAAAGACAGAATATTGTAGACTGATTTCAGCTTGTGACTCCCTAGCTCCACTGTAAAGTGCCACTTAACCTGCTGTTCCCCATTCTAAATATGAGCTGTTGATTATTCCTGATGAAGTGTAGCACCTTGTTCTCATCCTTATAAAATTTTATTTTGTTTTTAGACCTTTTTTTCCAACTTGTCTGTATGATTTAGAATTCTAGTCCCGTCCCCCAGCATTGCTTATAACCTTCAGGCCGATGTTAAATCTTGAATAGCCACTTTGCTTATTCATTATCCAGCTGACTAATGAAATGGTGAATAACTCTTGAACTAAGTGAGTCTCTGCAGACCCAACGTGATATATCTTTCCATGGCAACAGTGACCCATTGCTAACTCTCAGCAGTGACCCAGCCAGTTTTGCTGGCCTCAGAGCAGTTTTTTTGGTTTGGTTCTGACAATGCTGTGTTACACAGCATCAGAAATCTTCCTGAAGTTGATAAATTTGGCTTTACCTACCTGCAAGGCCTGTTAACCATGTCACAGAAGGAAACTAAGCTGGTTTGACTTGATTCTTGACAAATACCTCTTATTTGCAACTCCAGTTCTTGTTTTCTGAATGCTTACAAACTGTGGTGGGATTATTGCTTCTAAAACACTCTCAGGGTTTGACAGTAAACTGTTTTGTGTGTCATTTTTCCAGTTTCTCTTCCCCCTTTTAAAGACAGTCACTGCATTTACCCTTTTCCATGGCTGGCATAACACACATTTTCCTTGAGTTCTTAGCAGTAATTGCTGATGGTGGTTGCTTTAGTTTCTTCTTTAAATATCCTGAGGTAGGTCTAGTGACAGCCCTGAGTTAAAAGAGATCTCTAGGCAGATTGAAACCCAGAAAAGTGACCTGGCACAAATTTACAAGCATATGTAACTAAAGCAAATTTCTGCTGGATGTTCTTACCTAAAACATGTTCACTGGTATTAGTTGTGTTAGCCTCCTGCTCACTAGTTCACCTTATTTTGCTTGGTTGATAAAATAGATGCTGAGCCCTGTAGGCATCAACTTGATTAACTTTCCCCTTCTGCTGAACAGAGAACCAAATCTTGGGTTTTGTCTTCCTTACTCCCTATGTGTTTAATGACATGTTTCTTGCTATTCTTCATGTTTCTCACTATTTGCATCTGGTTTTGCTTCTTGGCCTTTCTGGGGTTATGCCTGTATTCTCTTGCCACTCTATTATTCAAGTAATAGCAACCAGACACAGATTCTTCTGTCTCTGTGCTTTCTTATTCTGACTGAGTTCAACACAGGGCTTATAGCCATGTTAGCCAGCAATGATTTAGCACTTCATATTAGACTGGGATTAACAACCCTATTTGCCATGTGTACCCACAACTATAATAATGAAGTTCTAAAATTAGACCCTTTGCCTGCACCTTCCTTTCATGCACACATATTTTACTCAGGCCTTTAATGTTAGTGATTTTAACTAGGTATATATATTTTCTTCCTCCAGTGCAAGGATGTAACTTTCAATATCTGCAACACTTAGGCAGCAATAAGATGAGGGAGCTATCAGATGTCTATCCTCACTAATCATCTTTCCAATAAATGTCTGGGTGTTTCTGATTATTTTGGAGGAAACTCTTCTCTTGTTAGCAAATGATAATTAGGTATGGATCCTCTGTAGAAAGTGAAAGCGAAATATAAATATTTCTGACAGGACTCTGGGATTCACTATGACATTCTTCATACAGCAAATGGACTCCTATGAATCTCTTGGAATTTTCTCATTCTTCAGAGTAAATTTAGTACTGGTATCCCTTAGTCATAGTGGTAGGCAATAGTGAATGTAATATCAAAGCAAGTCATGCAAGTGCTTTCATGCTTCTGTCTTCTTCAGCTTTGCTGGAGGTGATAGAACAACACAGATTTCTGGAACTTTTCCACGTAGCCTGACTCCTGTTCCCTGTCAGTTGAGAACTGCATCTTGGACCACGTGGTTCTGTTAGCAAGAGGAGTTAGGAACCATTTTCATGCTGCTTAAAAATCATGGCATTTGACACAAAAAATGTCCTGAATTTGCAAGTGCAATGTCTGATTGTTTTACATTGATGCCAAGCAATTAAAAAAAAGGGCATTATTTTAAGTCTAGTGTTGTGCTGTAACAGAGAAATAACATCTTCCACCCCATTAAATGGTGGCTAGAGAGTGCCCTACTGTAAATCCCGCCCCACTGTCACAAGTGAGAGCAGGTTCAATTGTGTTGTACTGTCTGGATGGCAGTGGTCCAAATCAGCAAGCCCTCCTCCTGTGATGCTATCTATCATAGTGTTAAGTTTGGATAGTGGGTGACTGAGCAGTCAGAAACCAAGAGAAAGACAGTCCATCCTCTCACAGGGAAGTTTTATGGGATGCTTATACAACTATGCAAAAACTTTGCTGTGATATATAGATCCTAATAACAAAGCATCACCCAACCATGTGTAGGCATCCTTGGAGTCTTGTCATCCTGGGAATGACATTTCAGGACCTTCAGTTTCTCTTTATTCCAAGTTATCCCAAGTTCTCTGCTCTGATCCCCTTTTATACTTTCTCCATTTTTGTAAGATGGGTAACACTTCTGCTTACCTTTGTGGTTGCCCTTCCTCCCTGAGGTGTCAAATTCCTTTCCTTACCTCGCTGTGGGTTGTTCTGCTTGTTCTACCTGCCTACTGAAAAGACCAAGCAGTTATGAAAAAGATTTTACAGAATAGTCACAATTTTAGAAAAGACTATATTGATAATTTGAAAAAATAGTAGAACAAATGGTGTTTTCCACCTTATCAAAGGTTATTGCATCTGAGGGCAATTCCTTTCTATCCTTTTCTTGAAGATCATGTATGAAAAGTATGATATGGCCATGGGACCATAATGAGGGTATGCAGAAGAAACACATATGCCAGGGTGAATAGAAGTGTGAGGTTTGGATTTTATGCCAGAATTTCCATTTGGTGTTATTTAAAACTGCAGATCAGGGCTAGACTATGTGACCAACTCTAGATGAGTCTATAGTCAAATTGTAGAATGTTGTTCCATCGTATCCTGGCTCTTACGGAGCTGCTCCTTTAACAGGCATCTGAGGGTTGTGAAGAGACAAACAATATTAAACCAGGCCATCTCACACCACTTCAGGCATCCAACTTCAGAGCTTGGATTAGGAGTCTCAGCTTCTCATAAAGTGCCATTTTAGTGCACACATGTGCCCTGACTTACCTTAGGAAGACCCCATTGACTGAAACCTTCATTTGGACCTTCCACACCAGGGAAGTTGAGCTGCACTTTGGGCTAAGAGTTTTGCTTAATGTGTCATTCTTGGAGGAATTGCTTCCACAGCTCTGGGTTGTGCCTCTGCAAAGGTCTCTTTTGCATGCACAAGGCAATTCCACTTTGCCAGAAAGTGGTCAAGAACATGGAGTCCTTTGAGATGACTTTTAAACTAACCTGGCCCAAAAGCATAAGCATTGAAATTAGGGATGTAAGAAGTAATTCTGAGGAAGCCACAGGAACAAGTAATATAGAAGCAGAGTACTTTGCTGGTGACAGTCCTTAGGGCTTGAAGAAAGCCAGGGATAAATTGTGTCTCAGCCTGGGAAGGCTGATACCTCCACAGCCTGGAGGTTGGTTATTCTGTACAGACTGGGAAGGCTGGAGCCTGCTCCCTGGTGAGAAGAGGACAAAGCCATGAACTGAACATTTGAAAGATGAGTCTTTAACCATGCTCTGGGGCAAACAGGTATTGAAAGCATTTCCTCTCTCTTTTCAAAAAGGTCTCCATTTTCTGAATGATTGTTTTCAGCCAGGTACTTAGAGATCCCCTATCTGGAAGGGCTCATGCTTGAGCTTTGTCAGGACACACGTAGTTAAGTGTAGTTAAAGGAAGCCCATATGGAATCTTCCTCAGAGCACAGGGTCCCATCAACAGGCCCTTTATTATTGTTATTTTTCAAAGCAAACTTCTGAGTTTTCATCTCATCTGAACCTCCCGGAACAAAATCTCACTTTGAGTTACAGCTAAAGCAAGGGATGGGAGCTGCGTATTTCAGCAGAGTCCTTTTGGGAATAAAAGCAACAAATGCAAAAATTGCCTAACACCCTCTTATGTGGGTGGCAGCAGCCAGTGTTTGCCAAGGAGAGGACATGGCCTTGGAGGAGCAGAGGCAGAGCAGGAGTACAGCAGTGACCATCCACCACATTGTGGTCCCTTTAAATCTTCTTCTGCACTTGGCAGCTCCAATTTTTCAGTGTTGCTATAGCAAATCTCCATGGCAATGACCCTAATCAGGGAAGGGGGGATGCAGAGGGGACGCATGCTCAGAGTGGCTGCTGGAGCCTCGCCTGTTCGCTACAGCTGCTTCAAGGGTCTGGCACACAGGCGAAGAGAAAGATCAGGTACTTGGCAAACTGGTCCTTGGGGTGCATCGCAAGCCCATGGCATGTTGCTGCAGTGATGTGTGCATGTGTGTTTGCGTGTGCATGCGGGTCTGTGCTTATCATATCTCATCCAGTTCTTTGTGGGGAGTGTGCTGGGAGCAAACTGCTGATTTTCACTATTTCTCCTTGTTTCAGGCAGGGAAGATAGCCTGAATTATTGATGAGAGTAATGGCGTTGCCATCTGTCTGGAGTGTGATGCGTGTGGCGATCCCGTTCATCTCGGTGGTTGGCCTGCTAAGCGTGAGGCTTGTGGGGGCCAGCCAGGACTCTGGGAGTGTCATTCCTGCAGAAAGTACGTACCTGCTGAGCGCACTCATACCCTCCCGCTGCACCGCGTCCTGCTTGCTTCCCTCCACTTACCCACAGCAGCCACACAGACCTTAAGTTCCAGGGAAATGTTGCATTGCCTGATTAACAAGGGAGAAAAGATGAATTTGTAACATGTGAGCAAAGCAAACAAGCAAAAAACCATCAAGCAAGCAAAGGATTAGTAGCTATTTAGGAAAAAAATACTAACTACATACTATACTTTTCATTGGAGCTTGTTTTAAAGCTCTTTGGTTGTAGGTCTTTAGATCTGCTTCTCGAGAGTTTTGTTTCCAGATTTGCCAGAATACATACGATGTCTTTGCCAGTCTGGATACTGTTAGAAGAAAATGTGTGTTTATTTCTGCTAGGGCATTACATTTTGCTTAGTTTAGTATTTGGTTGGAACAATAGGTCAAGTTCAACTTTCTTGTAACTACTACAGATTGACACGGGGGAGGTTTACCCAAACAGTGTATTCGTAAAACTTATATAGATTTCTGAAATCCTGCTGCTATTCTGTAAATCTAAATAAATAAATAAATATGACAGACTGGTTTAAGCACACCATGGAGCTGGGACCTCTTGAATCTGGATCACAGCTCCATAGTAGCTTCCTCTGTCATTCTGAGAAAATCTGTAGTTAAACTTTCTCAGCCCCAAAATGAGTCAATAGTTCAAAAATATTAGGGAAAGGAGTCAATGTCCTGTGTTGCGGTGACAGCAAGTGGGAAGTAGCCACTCATTAGAAGCTTAAAATATCCTCTGGGAGGAAAAAAAAAGGTAGGTAATTATATACAAATCAATCTCTAGTTCTTAGTCATGCTTACATTGCATCACAGCTATCTTTTTACGTGACTACCAAAATATTTAATACAAGACCTGATTTAGTGACTGCATTTTATTCTCCTATAATTCCATTACTAGTTTTCAAATACACCTATGTGTGTTTGTGTCTAAAGGACTTACATGCTAAATTCCCTTGTTTTTCTATTCTTTTTTTATTAGTGCTAAGTTTTTGTCTGTTCTAAAACAGACCTCATCTCTATTTTGTGTGTCTGTTTTCTAGGCATTAATTTTAATAAGTTTTGTGACAAGTAGTTCATTTTGCCTCCTCAAGAAGAAAATCATGCTTGAAAAATAAAATTTATGTGCCCTTTATGTGTCAATGTTAAGCAGAGGCAAGTCGAATTGTTTTTGGGAAAAAGTATATAGTGGTTCCTTGTTCTGCTTGCATCGTGGAAACTCCTATTTTATCTGTAGAACAAAACTCTTGGCCAGGGTCTCTGACTGCAGTCTTATGGACTTATCTTTTTGATATGCTCTGGCCAGGTTACTGAGTCCCCTGAAGAGCCCTTGAGGAAGATTCCTTGTCTTATCTTACGAGAGTGAGGAATGAAGGGCAGGTCAGAGTGTTTCTGTGGCCAGTGTTTCTGCAGAGACATGCTCTGTCCTGAGTAATGGAGGCTGGTAGCATTGCTACGAATGCATAACTCTATTTATGCCTGAGGCCAGGCCAGGAGGAAGACTCTCAGCTGATCATGAATTGTAAATTGTTTTGTGCTGCTGCAGGGACAGAGTTTTAAAGCCACAAGGAATTCGGGATGCTCGTAATCAGCCAGTTGTTGAGGGAGTGCTGCATAGCTGCTAATTACTCCAAGTACTTTCCTTTGCCCATCTGAGCTTTTCCTGATAGTTAGCCTGTCGAACTCCTCCCTTAGGACACTGTGGATGATAAAAGTTTGCATGAAATTGCAGAACTGATCAGATAAATTTAAGGAAAAATATCTTAGAAAGGGCTGTTTGATGCAGCAGCAATTCTTTTGGCTCAGGAGCTGCTTCAGCATATTCCTGAGGTCTGAGACTGTCTTTGGGGACACATCCCTTCATGCCTGCCCTGTTCTTATGCTCTTTCATGGGCATCCACTGTTGGCCATGAGAGTCACGTCTATAACCAGTCCCCATGGATGTTCCCTAGCATGGGGACATGACTGTTCTAGTAACCTGATAGGGTGGTTCCATGCACACATTTGTCCATGACATGTGGCCAGTTGCCTATCTGGGAGACAGAGTTTACTCTTCCAGAGATAAGCTATCCTATGCCAGCTGCTCTCAAAGCTTGGGAATGCTCCTAGACACATTTAATATACTACAAGAGATGTAGCTCATGGGAGACAGACAGGACACTGGGCCAGGCAGACCTTTGATGTGATCTAGTACAGACATTCCTGGACCTCTTCCTGCTTGCTGTCAGCTCCACTGGCTATTTCTCATCAAGGAGTCGATCCTCCTGGGCACTGACCCATTCTGGGGACAGTGCTACTGGAGCATATACACACACCTTCCCTATTGCTGGCACTAGAAGTCCATACTGTCAGCCCAGGTAAACTGGTGGCTGTGGGATCCTGAATGACTCAGGGAGAAAAAGGGGGCTCTAGAAGATGTTCTTGACAGGGATATAAGACATACATAGACCATACTAAGTGCCCTTCTGCAGGGCAGACCAGTGTGGTGCTCGATGCTTTTCTCTGTTCCCAGGTGAGCAACATGGGACTGGGAACATGTCCTTTGCAGGAACAATCCCTCATGGACCACACAGCACTACCAGACTCTCTCTCCCACTTGGTGGGAGAAATGTGTCCCTCCTGCAGCACCACAAGCAGGAGAGGGGCAGTAGTGTTCTCCTGCAAGTATGGGAGGTGCAGGAGTCACAGGAAAGAAGCATGAGGCAGAGTTCTTAGCACTGCAGAGAGATCCTGCCCGGTGTGTGGCACTGGTATCTGGCTTGGGGTACCATCATCTGCTCTCTCCTTGGCATACTTTCTGCCAGCCAGAGCGCCAGGCCCAGCTTTTTATGAATAATGCTAATTAGCAGTGATTAATCATGTCCTTATACTTGACACAGCACTTTGCATATGCAAAAGACTGTTCAAGTATGAAGTGGTGTTACTAGTGTTTGCAGATAATTTTCCTTAAAGTTCAGTGCAATCCACTGAAAAAAAAAAAATTAAATTGGTTTCCCCAACCTCCCATTGCATTGATAGCCCAAATCACCCACTGTGAAAGCTTAAATGTGGAATTTGAAGAACAGAAGCTGGCCAGTCTGTTTTCATTAGTCAAGGTGCATGAAATACGAAGTACACGCCATGTGCATGCAAGGGAAAGTGAAATAGACTTCCACAGTGCTTTCAGTTCAATTTTTTTACCAAGAAGAAGCCAAGAAGCATATTTTAAGTTCTCCTCCTCCACTTCTCCCCAAACACACAAAGACACATACGGTCTTGGTGCTGACAGGACCCATTTAAGGAATTATAGCTGACTCCTGATAATTCTCATTATGTTAATCCACAAACCTGTTAAATCTCCCTATGAATGATAGTCTGTTCCCAGCTGTCAGCAAGGAACTAATAGCACTCTGCTGTACTTTGCTATGATGTGACCTAGGGTTTGGTTTCATGATTGCTTTAAGCTGATGTAAGCCTATGCTGCCTCTGCCCTTCTCCTCCTTACAACCTGGCCTCCTGTTCTTGCCCTATTTCTTGTTCTGGCCTCAGAACTTGGGCATTCAGGATCTGATCTGGAGGAAAAAAATCAGTGATCTAGCTGACCAAGCCACTGCATGGTCACTCCTGCTGTGAGCAAGGAAAGGTGTGGGAACATGTAACCAAGGACAGAAAGCAGGGTGGGTTTGCTCCTACTGGCAGCAGCACATATTCAGATTTGTTTGAAACCTTTGTGAAGACAGACCCTTAGACATCATTGGTTTGGGGAAATGTCCACGGGCATCCTACTGAAAATCTTGTGAGCATAAAGAGGGATTAAGTCCAGCTGTATAGGCCAGTTTACCAGCTCAGCTCTTCTGTCTGGAAAGGAGACACCAAGGCAGGGAATGATGGAGAGCACCAAAGTCATAAGTGGGACAAAGATGGTGAATATTTAATAACTGTCTCTTCCAGTGCAAAAATTAGAGTCAGGAAATTAAAAGCAGCAGATGGTAACTTCAGAGCAGACAGGAATGGTATTTTTTTCAATGAACAGCTGAGCTGCGGAACTCATTGCCACAGGATGCTGTAGATGCCAAAATTTACATGGATTCAGGAAGCAACATAGCAAATCAATGTGAGATAATTTCATGGAGGGCCTAGCAGATGTAGAAACACCAGCCAGACTCAGGGTATTCTCCAGTCCCTTGGTAGGCTAGAACAACATTGCTAGAGACATATTCCTATGTCTTCCTCAGAGTATCTACTATTGGCTCCTGCAGGAGTCTGGCTTATATAGTAGATTAAAAGCCCAGCTAGAGTCAAGACTTGGGCAGATCTGCTGGTAAAAGTCCATCTGTAGCTATAGACTTTCCAGGTAGTGGCTTATTGCCCCTATTTATTCCCTATGGGGAACCACATTCAAGTTGCATGGTGGAAGAGTTTATAGCCAGCCACCTCCCCAGCTGCTTGCCACCTCTTCCCAGGTTCAGCTGTCCTCTCATCTGCCAGTGGTGCTGCATCAGTGAGCCCTCTCTCCTCTTCTGTAAGTCAAAATGATGTGTCCCATCCTGGGATAGAGCTGGTTGGAGGAACCACAGGAGCTCTCCCACTGCCAGTGCTGCTGGCTCCCAGCAGGCAGGGGTGCTAACCTGACCCAGAGACAGCTGTGCCTGGAGAAGGACCCCCCACCAAGGAGGACAGCCCAGGAAACTATGTTAGAGAGTAAATATCCCGTTATGTGGTGAAACCACCTGCATCTCCACTGTGGCTTTGAAGAGCAGTGCTGTGTTAGGAGCTTCATATGTGCTGATCCAGGGCACACAGAGCTGCACAGGCAGGTGTCCTCAGTGCCACCAACTTTTTCTTGCAGAAGCTGCTTTGATGCTAGGGAAGCTGCTTTCGCAGGGGTGGCAGAAGTGAAATAACCACTTGGCATGCTTGTGCCATTCACTAGTACCTCCCTGCCCACAGAGCAGCACTTGGCTGCCCTAAATAGCAGTGAATGATCCCACACAGCCACGGCCTTCATGAGGGCCTGGGAAGACTTCCCAGGTGGAAGGCAGTGACTGACTACAGAATTCATGGCTCCCCTCAGAGATGCTTTCTTCACACTGCAGGAACAGGATACATTCACTTCTGACCCAAAGTCTGTTTTTTCTCCATTAACTTCTGATTTTGAGAACACTTTAGTGACAAGCACTCGAGGGTATGCAGCACTTCACCGAAGTGGAGACAGGGCAGGGTGCTTTCTGAGAAGACCACAGAAAGGGGAGGGAGCAGGCCACGGCACCAAGTGAATGATGGAGTTCACAGCAGACTGAGGAAGCAGGTTCTTTCTAAAGGCTCTGTTCCATGATCTGAAGTGAAAACAATTACATTGTGTAAATACTGAAAACAGGAGGGGGTTGAGTGTCTTTAAAATGTGCTCAAAACCATCCTGTCACCACTTCTCTCAGGCCTGGAGAGAGACTTTGTGAGTGATGCTGTTCTTACAGAGGTGGGGACTTTGCATCTCCCCACATCCCTGGAATTAAATCCCTGGCTAGATCCCTGGGTCTCCCTGAGATGTCAGCTGCGCAGAGGGGAGATGGAGGAGTATGGGTGGGAGAGAAACACCTCCTGAACAGGTCAAAGCCCTTAAGAGGCTTGCTGGGGACCAAGAAGCACTCTGTCCGCTCCCTTCATCAGGCCAAAGTCAGAAGTCCATGTTGGCAGCAGGGTGCCAGCTGTGGGGTACTGCTGTGCTGCATGGCAGCTCTCTGGCTCCAGGCAGCTCCCCAGCTATCTATCTTAGCAGCAGCTTTGCACCTGAATTGCTTTGTCAGAGCAGCACAAGCCTGTGGACCAGGATTTCAGCATGCACACCAACATGGGGGCTCTGTGATCAGTGTAAAATGTCCTCTCTCCCCATTCCCCCTGAATCTCCTCTAGCATCTGCAATTTCTTCTTCTGAAAATGCACACTGCATTAAGTCTGTGACTGAATGAAAGGGCCTGAGATTAGTGCAGGGTGAATCCTGGCAGAGCAGAAATGCCCAGGTCCACAAGTGAGCCATTTTAGTTGTTGTCAAGTCCCTTCCTCCTCATCTTCTCTGCCTTTTCCCTGCCCTGCCCCTCTGCGCACACACACTGGCACCAGCTGCAGAACCAGTGGGATGCTTTGCATTCCTGGCAGAGAAAAAATACAGCAGCAGGTGAAAGGAAGCAAATACAGATCTGGCTCTGTCCCTTGCCAAGCCAGTCTGTAAGAGCTCCTGTAAAAACAGACCTGCCTGTCTGATTTCTGAACCACTGCAAACTGCTATTTTCAGCCTATCAGCTGAGAATTAACCCATGTCTGAGAAGGGTTGAGGATTTCAGTTTTAAGGGGAGAGGCTGGGGACTGAAGGCACACAGCGCCAGTCAGAATGAAGCCTGGGCGATGTTCAGAAAAAAAGCAGCAAAATGTTCTTGTGTTTTTTGCTGGTCCTCACATATTTGCAGATACATACAGCCCTGTCCACAGGCAGCCCTAACTTTGTACACATGCAGGTGTGGGTGCCTGGTAAAATGGGGTTTCTCCTGGCGTTACACGGTCTCTGAGTATTCCCCCTCTGTACTGCTACACCCCAAGTTTCATGCTGTGACAGTGATGTCTCTGTACCTTTTTTTCAGGTCGTCCCTGTGTTGACTGCCATGCGTTTGAGTTCATGCAGAGGGCGTTGCAGGATTTAAAGAAGACGGCATATAATCTAGACACACGGGTATGTATTTCTATAGAAATGCTTTTAGTTAGCCTTTATCTCCAAGTGGCCAGGTCTGCCTGTCTGTGTACAGCAGACACGACATCTCTGCTGACTCACTTCCATTTCAGCAAATAGGATTGTACCAAGTACAGATTACTTTTCACAGGCTGGAGAGGTTCATTAAAGGTAATCTAGTCTGACTTCTTGCATAACAGGCTGAAGAATTACCCCAGATGGTCCCTGTATCAAATAGAGAAGGAAAGAAGATGTAGGAAGGGAGATAAAAACAAGAAAGACGACGTACTTTTTATCTCACAACATTGCTTCTGAGCTGTGGACTGACTATTCACCGGGCAGGAGCAGAAAGTGAACTGGAGAACACGAAGGTGGCAGGCAGGGCTGGCAGAGAGGAAAGGGAAGCGTGTGTATTCCTTGCTTATGGATTGATGCTCTGTGAAAAAGGGGGAAGCACATTTTCTCGGGTAGTTATCACAGCACACAGGGCATTTTGCAACTTCACATGCTGGTCTTGTGCTGCAGAGGTCCCAGTGAACCAAAAAAGGATGTGTTAAATGCCTGATTTTAGCAATGCATACATATGTGGGCTCATAAATATGCACAAACACTGACAGGTAGGATTTACCACAATGGTTCCCATGCTGTCTGAAGTTTGCAAGAGGCAGGAGGTCTCTCACCTCTAATAAAGCCCCACCAAGTATGTCTTGTCCTACCTCTCCTTCCCTAACAGCTCCATTAACTGGCAACATGGCAGTAAAGCAACTTGTGGTGAGTGAAACCAGTTTGCAGCCACACCTCCCAGTTCCTTTAGGTGCCTGCTCAGTGCCTGTGGCCAGTTCCATCTTTGTTGGCAGGTGAGAAGGGCTCCTTGTTCCTCTAAAGTCACGCTCCACTCAAATTGTCATTCACAGCAGAGTCAACCAAAGAGATGTAAATCAATTATGTGTCTCAAACTATAACACAAAAGGGCAATTATGTTCCTTCGCCTTTGGTTTCTTGTGACCTTGGGCAATCATGTAGGGCCCTACACAATAAGGTTAGAGTGACTTCAGCTTTCTTGAGCTATCAATAGCAAACTGATTAGGGCAGAGCTCTGAGAGCAGTACGGTTACATCGCAAAAGTTTCCCATGCACTAGTGTAATACTAAATAACTGTTAAGTGTCAGACTGTGAATAGAGGGGCTTTACCTCCAGCAGCTGTGCTGCACTGTTCTGGTGGATAGCAGGGTTTCACCTGTTTGGATTAGGTTCAGCTGAAATGTTTTGTACCTGTACACATGACATGGCAAGACCATGTGCAATTGCAGCTATGTTGGTTCTCATACTGTCACCAGGCTGTACATGGGAAGTTAAAGGAGGTACTAAATTTCTGTCTAAGCTGCACTGGGAAGATTTTTTTGAACGCAATAGAAGCAGCACAATTCCTTAATCCCACTTACAGAGATATTCAGACATGTCTGTTTTGGCTATTCTATTTGGAGAGCGGGGAGAGAATACAACCCATCAGAGACCAATGCTTTCTTGTAAGAGATGAGGCAGAATATAAAGGGAGAAGCTGGTCCCAGAGTGCTACAAGATAAGCTTCTGTTTCTGTGAGGACCTGGACAGGCCCGAGATGCCAAGGCACTGATTCAGATAGCTCTCAGCATTACAGAACAAGGGGCATAGGAACAATGCATCACCAAAACAAATGTAAAGAGTTAAATAAGATTAGTAAAGAAAGGATATATTACCATCCATCTTTTCCAGCCTTTGGACTGAGATTCCAAAGGCCTTTCTGGAAGAGAGGCTTTAGTTAAATACAGATTACTGAATGATGCAGAGATACTAAAGTGAAATGCCCTACCAATGGCACACTGTGGCCTCTGCTCTCTGAAAGGTGCAGCTCCATATCCTTACTCAACCGCTGGTGTTTCGCTCATGCTGACCAACTATAATTTCTCAAGTTCTACACACACATAACTTCATTCACCAGCTCCTGAGTTTTGAAAGTTGTTGTTACAAGGGCAAGCCCCATGCAGGATTGTTCCTATCAATGACTTCCTAATGACAATGACAACAGGGTCACAATTAATTTTTGTAATTGAGGCTTCTCTTTCAAAGTCTTTCAGTTTACAACTGAGTGATCCCAGAGTGGCTCCTCCTGCCTGTAAATAGTCATGAGTGACATCTAGGCAGGGTTTGTGGTAACAGTGACAGCCTGTTGGCATTGCAGTGAAATCCAATAAGCCTGTTTGATGTTAAGATGATTCTCTGGTTTCTACTGGGCTCCCAACAATGAGAGTATTCACTCATCCAAGATTTCACTGTACAAGCAAGGAGCAGTGTTTAATAACGCCTGCCACTGCACTAAGCTGATAAGTGAAAGCAGACAGGGAAAGGGAACAAGTCCTCTTTAATGCAAGGGTGGATGTCAAAAGTTTGAGCTGAAAAGGATAGAGGGCTGTGGAGGGGAGGGAAGAGCAGTTCTGAAACAGCCTCTCCCTGCAAAAGCCTGAAGTCTGAGAACAAGAAATGAGTAGTAGAGAGTGGTACTGCTGGGGACAGAGGTGCTGCTGTCCAAGAAAGCCTAAGCTTGGTGGAGCAGGTCCCCAGGTAGAAGTGCCCACTTACTCCTCTGGAAACGTGTATCTTTGTTAATTAGCTCTTGGCTGTTTCTAATTTGTCAGGAGATATCATGTCAGAGGAACACCAGCAGACTGAAGACTTTGTTGCTTCACAATGCTTTGAGATAATCTGTTAACAAGTGGTTTTCAACCTTTAATGTTTTTTTCCAGTGCAGATGGAAAATCCATTCATGGTGAATTTGTTTCCGGTAACTTTTTTTTTTCCCTCAAGAAACTCTTCAAAGTCAATCTACAAACTACTTAAGGGACCAAAAACCACCAGATAGGCTCAGGAAGAATTTTCTCTTCAGTCACAACTGCACTTGCTAATGTGAGTGGCTTGCACCAACAATATTATTTTGAGTCTTGCAAGAGACTCAGCTTTGGAAACGATGGTACCATTTGAGAAATTCAGCCTTTGTTTCTCAAAAAGTGAGACCAGAACCCACAAAATATTTAAGTTATTTGATCACAAATAAATGATACTTAAATATCTTTGAGGATCTGAAGTTATTTTTCTTTTCCTGGATACAGAGAAAAAAAGCTTGGAAATGTTTTTCCACTAAGGTGCTCCAAAAACAAGAGCAAGTAATTTTAATTTATGTATATAGAAAATAATTTTTAAGCTTCTGATGGAGTTCTGGGGGCATGGCTCCAAATAGATTTGATAAGGCGGCAACTGTCAGTAAATTAACTCGGGTTAAAATAGGAGCCACAAACTCAAGTCTCGATCTGCCCTGAAAGATTATGAGTTTCAGACAACAAGGTTAGAGTGACAGCCAGATTGAACTCAGAGTTATTCCTGAGAAACAGCACTGTAACTGAGAGCACAACTGGCTCCTCAGCACATGCTATCTGGTGCAATTAAATTATACAGTACTGAAGACATCATCAACAGGAAGCCATCAATCTCTGCGAAGGAATTAAGAGCAGTGCAGTTGAAAGTGGAATTTTTCTCAGTATTTGTAAAAGACACTTTAGTAATTTTGACAGACTACTCTCTAGAAGTTAACTGTGGAAATGAAACATTTAAACTATAAAAATACTTTCCATGCATCTCAGTTCTGAATATACTTATTTCATCACTTTTTCTGGATGAAAACCAGCACTAATAACTATGATTTTTCACTCAGCAAAGCACCTTGGCTGCAGCTGTGTGGAGGGATTAGGTCTAATCAATTATGTACTCTTTTAAAGTGATATATTCAGTTCTTTGATTACTTTTTTTTTTTTTTCCAGACAGAAACCCTCCTCCTGAGAGCAGAAAAAAGAGGCCTGTGTGATTGTTTTCGTGCAGTACACTAAAATGAGCACTAGGATTTGGCCAATGGACGTTTATTCATTTTTAAAATGCTCTTCGATAAATTACAGGAATATACAGAGTGCAAGTTGTGCCACAATGCAAGGAAAACAATTTTTATCCAAACAGGTACAGCTCAGTTAGATCACTTTTGCTTTGATGTGTTTTATCATTACTGTATTTGATACTGCAACTGCTGAAATGTCAACAGAAGAAACAGTGCCAAAGTCTTGCTCATGGGTTTATGCAAGGATAGCATCTTCCTTTTCTGGTATTTCTACTCAAAAATTGTCTTTGGAGTCTCAGGTCAGTCCCTCAGCACATGTGAATTGCCATAGATCAGTGAAAATTTGTGGAGTCACATTCTTTAAAATATTTATGGTAGAATGTATCCCTAACATGGAAAGGAAGCCACTTTGCATTGATGCATAGCTAAATATTTACAAACAAGCAGTCATCGCTTTATATAGAAATTAATAGTTGTCACTGACTGCTTGGCAGTCCAAGGAAGGTATTTGTTCCCAGCTGTATCAATAGTCCAGTGCACAGCAAACACTGTAATCTGTATCACAATTTTAATTTCTTCAGAGCCACGCACTAGCTGTGATCTTTTTGGAGAGATTTATTAAGTATCTAATGTGATCAGTAACATTTGTAATCACATGAATACTGCCTGGCAATTGAACTGATTGCATCTGCCAAAATCTTCTGGAGAAGTGTCTTTCATTAAGCAAATCACATACTGGATTGAACCACTCAAACTGGCCTCTACAGACAGTTTTGGCAGAAAGCCTACAAAATGCCTGCATGCCCAGGAGTCCCCTGCAAACTGTATGTTGAGAAACATTTAAGTTCTTCCAAAATGAGCCATAGCTCTTGCATGGACTTTACAGTCCATAGCGGTGGGTTACAGTGCTGATACTATTAATACTCCTGCTGCAGTCAGTGTGAGACAAGAGAACAAAACAATTTAGGCAGTGTAGTACTAGTAGTAGACAAGATTGTGTCTTGTTACTCTTTGAAAAAGAATAGCAAATCCTTTCTTATTGTTTTCTTTTTTTTCCTTTGTTTTGGGGAGGAGAGCAGAAAATGGGCCCAGTAGAAAATTCTTGTGGATATTAACAGATTTTTCACAGGGCTTAAAATATCATCCCCGAAGTATAATTAATAGAGATTTTTCTACCAGCTAGAGCATCTATGTACAGGCTAGAAACTTTTAAACAAACAAGAGTATGGGAGCAGTATCAACAGCAGTGGTTTTCAAAGTCATTTCACCAATTCTTATTAAAGTCTGTCTTCCAATAAGTGGCTGATACTTTGCTGTCAGGCTGCTCAGTAAGTTATGATGGTAGCTATCTGTATGTTTCCAAACTTCTCTCCCATTTTATCTACCACATTAGGCACAGGGAAATAGGGAACTGTGACCCACTGCCAACTTACTATTTTGTGTGCAATCACACTCAGTAACACTCAGTGCCAAAGTTGTTTGAAAGGCATGTGATTCTCAGAAAGGAAAAATCTTCCTTGCACCTGCATTTCAAGTAAGAAATGTGCTTTGTCCTTTGTAGTATTCTAGAAAAACCCTTTATAGGTCATCAAGACCTAGTCTGTATGAAAGAGAAGCAGCATGACACAGCAGCACATTGCTTCTAGTAGCATTACAATCCACTGTAGCACTGGTAACTGACTGATAGATCATATTTTATTTTACAGATAAAACAATAAGTTTAACACAACTTCTTTACCAAATACCAACCTTAGGTTACTTTACTTCCACTTAGATTTGAATCAAAGTAATGCACAGATTTTGAGTTGGCTTTTTGCAGGAGATGGAGTTCCAGCACTGAACCTGTGAATTTTCCAGCACAGCTCACCTTTGCAGGGGGCAGCATGTCTATGGTTTTGTATTGCTATTGTGCATGCTTATTCTGCTGGTACCTTAAAGAATCTTGCAAAGTCCTGTTAGCAAGCACTGGTTTTTTGCCTGTCTTTATTTAGAAAAATGGTTGAGTTTTGATATATGCAGCTTGTTATGACAAAGAGGTGGAATGAATGACAAGTGGATGTTCTCTGACTCCCAAAGGGATCAGAGTGACACTGCAACTTTACGGTTGTGATGGCAGTGATTATTCTGTATGTAATTCTCTTTGTCTATAATATGATACAATAAAAGGGCAAGATGCATTATAATATTTGCTGTGCTTTGTTACTGATTAGAAAAATGGTAGTGCTTATGCATTAATAAATATCTGGTGGAAATTAGGTGGAAAATACACAGAGAAAAAATGCTATTTTGAATACAAAAATAAAGAAATCTTGTATTGGGGCTAAATTTATGACAGTATTCTTATTTTCTGAAGTATAAAATCGAACTCACTTTTACTTGAAATTAAAAGTACTGCAATGATTTTTGTGAGCTTTTTAAAGGACTCCATACTCTGTACTTGGTGGTTGTGATAAAGCTCCTTATAATTGCTGGATGTCATGAAGAAAAAAATTGAGCTAAATAAATAGTTTTAATTTATTATTGCTCATGAAGTTAATTTAAATTCAAAATCACCTTGAGTTTCCACTTACTGGAAGAAACTGTATATTTTACAAAAGGACTTCATTGCAGGAGGCAAAAAGCAAAGTCTGTTTTCCCACACAACACTTGCAGCACTGTTTTGCTGCAGAGCCAAGGCCATTCTCATGACCTCTTGAAATAAAGCTGTGTCTTATTTTCTTTCAGTGCAATGTTACTGCAGGTAGCCCTGAGCACATGGAATTTGTACACAAGGTGGAGTGCAAGTGGGAGGCTGTAAAGATGAGCAGCCGAGTCCTCTCTGTAAGAGAAACTATACAATCATGTCAGCGTGGTGCTCTATCTGTGTAGACAAGGTGATGGATAAATCCTGGTAATGATCTCCACATCTCCAGAGCTTCTCATACCTGAGCTAATGAGCTTTGGGTGTAATTCTGTGTGTATTCGAATTTAGTAAGTTTGAGCTGAGTCTCAGGACAACTCTCTGAGGACGTGACTCTGGATTTCATTCTGAAAAACGGGAACACAGTTTTTCTTGTTTATAATGAAGATTCCTGCTAGGTATCATCAAAGCTAAGTAGTATTATTGCTAACTGAATGTGGCTAGTGTATGGGCTGGTGTTCCTTGTCCATATTTTTGTGTGGAATACTCTGAAAGCCCCATGGAATATCCTCTCCAGATGGAAATCTCAGATTCAGAAACCAGTTATTTCTTTGTACCCAGAACTAGTCTGCAGGTAACTCCTGGGTGATCTGAGCATCCGATACACATTCCCAATTTTCCGAGCAATAGTTATTGCTTAGAAAATTAGTGTGTAGGTAGTTCCCTTAAGAGTAGCCATGTGGATTCTGTGCTCCCTCCTTCACCTGCCCCAGGCTGGTACCCAGAGACAACACCTCCTCCTGTAGTGGGACATGTGGAGGGGCCTGATGCTTGTCTGCTGCCAGAAGACAGATCTCACCCTGCTGAGAGAAAGCACTTGCTGTGCTGAAGAAGGCTAGCAGGAATTCCAGTTTAGTTCAAAGATAACTGAAAAGAAGAAAGTCTCTGAGATTGTTATGCCTTTCCAGAGGCAAAGAAGCATAAAGGATGTTTTTGATTTGGAACTGGCACAAAGTTTGCCTTTGCCTCCTGGCAGACAGGAAAGAGACCTCCTTGCCTAAAACAATGTTCTTCCCTGGCCAGGACTCAGTGAGTGAGAGAAAAGGGGAGCAAGTGTGGAAGAGAAAAGAGATACCTGCTTTCTGCAGCCTGGCTGAGTTCCTGGCAAATAAGGGCTCCTGACTGAGAAACCAGAACTGCAGCCTCCTAAGGATTTATATGCTGTGCATGGCAAGTGGAGGCTGCAATCATTTTGAATGAGGGCAGGGCTGCAGATGGACAGCACAGTGGTATCAGGAACGGGATTTGAAATGGGGAGCGCAGAGACGATGTGTGCACTGATGCAAAGGAAGGGATTATTTCCCCATTCTCATCAAGCATGGCATGTGAATTTTCTAGGCTTTCTGGAACCTGCTTTTGAGAGCTGTGCAGTGAAATGCACATGGAGGAGGTGGTTGTGAATAATCCCTGTGCTCCTCAGCTGGAGCTGTGCAGAACATGGAAAGCCTCATGGAGACTTTGGGCTGTGCTTGTTCCCAAAGAAAATACAGAATAGCTGGAAGCACTTTTTGCAAACTGGTACTTGCCGATTTTAAAATTAAGGGGAGAATAATTTGCAGGTGCTTTTACTAGCCAAGGAGAAAGGCAGAACTCATTTAGAGTGTTCTTGGCAGCAAACATTAAATAGAGGTAGAAGACTAATATCAATTGCAAATATATATACGTATGTATAATATGTATATAGGTATAAAATATTTAGCCTCATTTTTGCTCCAGTAAACATTTTGAATAAATAATTTCTGGCAGCAATAGATGAAGCTGGGTGGGTCTGTCTGTTAAACTTCTGAAAAGACACTGGATATTCCAATTTCTGATTTTGGTTCTGCCTTGAACAGGCCTTGGGGCTCTGTTCAGAACATGCACTCAACATTTCTGCATCTCCACATGGGCAAAGAAAGAATTTTTCCCCGTATACTCATGATCATTTGTTAACTGCTGAGAAGGATCCCATCACACTAGAAGTGTCTTTGGTCTAACCCAGTGCGGAGAAGCTTATGTGCTTACATTATGTTCTCTATGTATATGGCTAGACGAGAAGTTGAAGTTATTAACTTCCTTCCCTGAACTCCAGAGAGAAGGAATGAGAGACACAAGGAGGCTGTTAGAAAACCATTTCATCATTCTCATCACTGAGGAGACTGAAGCACATGGTGAACTTTACTAGAGCTCACATGCCTCAAACCTGTCTCACCTGTTCCATCTCTGAGCTGGATGGCAAAGGGGACACAACCACATCCCTGAAACATGTAGTTCTAGTTGGCCATTGATCTCAAAGATAATGGAGAGGAACAGCAAAAAGAAAAGGACCAGTTGCAAGACAGAGCATCCATCCATTACGCAGCTTTATACAGTGAGGAACCCCAAATATCTGCTTGCTCTGACTGTGTGTAAACACAGCTCCGCCCCTAGCAGATAAAAAAGAATTAACATTGATGATGTTCGTTAATGTCCATTATTAAATCTTTAGTTCACTACATCCATCATAACGTTTCCCATGCAATAGCTCTTTCCAGAAAAGCCTCCAGTAAATGATGGACCTTTTGTTCAGCCTGGCTTGTTTGAATGCATTCGTTGAACTCCATATGTTTCTGTTCATGCTGAAATAATTATCAGAGCTGTTTTCTCAACACTGTGGCCCAAATTCTACCCTTATATGCACACATGGGATTCTTCATGAACTCACTGGAAACCACAAGAGGTGACTCAGGCCTGTTTCACACTAACACAGTGCTTTGTTTACTCTGTGTGTGTCTAAAATAACTGCATTTTGGAATTCCTACAGTTCCCTTACTGTATTGTAGATGCTTTCCTGGGGAGAGCAAAACCCCTGTGCCCTATCCCTTGAAATGCAGAACAGTGGACTGAGGGCTAAAGAAATTTGATCCTATAAATTGTGTTTTTCAAGCTGATCACAAGTTGGCTTCAAGATTAAATGTTATCCATAGTTTAAGTACTGACCATGTGAAATAACAAACATAAACCTAGCCTTTTTGTAGTGGTGCAGAAGATATTTCATCATCTTAAAAGCATTAAGGTACTAAAGATAGATGGTGTCTGCAGCACCAACTACTGAATATATCTGTTTTTTCTAACTGCTGATACACCAACCTGCTGTTATTGGTTTGTATGTTACAGATGGGGACAGAATGATACATCTTAAGAGGATGGATTGTCTTTATGTCAGATTTCATTCCATATAAATAAATGGAAAAGGTGAGGTAAAAGTATGGATCTGTACATATTTTTTCAAAGATACAGTAATGATGTTATTATGAGTCTATCTTCTCTGATGTTTAATTCCTTTTCTTTTTAATTGCTTAAGAAATGTGTCTGTATCTCACTACTCAGGTGTGCGTGGGAGTTGAATATATAGCAGACTGTAAAGTATGTAAAGCTCATCAGTAGCAGTTAAGTATAGTATAAGCCTGAAGAGGAATTTGGAAACTGGGAATTCTTGAGCTGTGATACAACTTTGACACTCAGGCGCTTTGGGGTACAGGCCATGTTTCCTTTGCCATCTCTGGCCTCCAGATTCATCAGTGAGGAGTACTCTTTTCATAAGAAGAACAGAGACCAGCGTGTTTCACTTGTGGATGTATTAAAAGCAAACATGTCATTTATATATGAAAATAACAAAATCCTCCATTTACAATTGTTTTAAGGTGGAATCTGTAGACATCTAGGTATATATGACTTCTAGTGTCAAAGATAATACAAATAATTAGTGTCTGTCTACCTATTGCCTGCTTAGCTAACATTTGGATAATTTATACAGGAAATAAAGAGGTGAGTGTTACACATTTAAGCAATTTTATAAAATCACTGATTTTCCTACTTGGAAATCAATGTAAAAACTTTACTTCAAATTCTGGTCCACATTTCTGATGCATCTTCCTGAACTATGCTTCTTATATTTCTTTTCCCTGAACAAATACATCGATAACTTTCAATAAGAAGATGGGCAACAGCAAGGAAATACCAAGGTTATTCAATGAAGATTCATAAAAGTGTACTAAGGAATAGGTTATAAATTTCTGTTCAGAGACTAGATTTAATATGTGACTCGCAAGACCCATAATAACATGACCTTCTATATCTAAACAGACTGCTATATATTGCCTTCAAATTACTCTGTGCCAAATAATGCATTGAATAACTGTGATTTTTAATTCACAAAATAATTCTGAAGAACGGATTGTAGGGACTCCAGAATGCTTCATTGTTGTGCAAAACCAAAAAAACCCCATCAACAAGTAGAAGTTGTAAAATTTAAAACCTACTCAGTTACAAATAATTAGGTGTTTCCCATACTTAGTTATCTAACAGAAACAAACAATTTCATTGTGATGGAGTTTGAGTTAGTCTCATTTAAACATTTGTTGAGAGGATCTGGACCTGGAAGTGAAAGAAGCCCTTCAGTGGAGTTATTGAGTAGTGGACCCTGGCCAGCTCTCTAAGAACAAGTGCAAAAATGCAACACTGGAGAAAAAAAAAAAAAAATCAAACTAGTAGATCTAGTAGATAAAGGCTGGGAAGATAAATTCAGTAAACTTCAGGAAAATGCATTTAGCTGCTTTCCATTTGACATGAGGTCTGATTTATACCATGTCCATTAAAAATTTTCATTGTGCGTGTCATGTGAGCAAGATTTTTGTATTGCCTCCTTAAGATTAGTTGCCATTTAGATGCGCAGTTTATTTATGGAAGGCCACCAGATACCTTAGGTACATCAAGCCAAGAACTTTATCACCAAATTAATAGTCTGGAATTAGCAAGTGTGAGGTTTTCTGACGGCGACTGGAAAACACTTGACCATTTGGATGCCCATATACTACTTCCAGTCACTGTCAGCCTGGAAAAAGCATCCAGGCACTTCTGCCGTAGTGACTGAGGGCTCTGTGGAGAACAGCCCACTGACAAAGTGCTCTCGCACACAACGGCTGGGAGCGTGAGCCGCTTGAGGAGCCCAGTGGCATGGATGCTTGTCATCCTTGCCAGGGAGAAGTTTTGCAGCCTGACTAACATGGCCCGGCTGAGCATTGAGCATGGATGGCAGAATGCTGCACACTGCAATGTGTGCTGCAGCCACTGTAGTGCACAGAAGCATGTCAAGGTATACAGGAATCCGTTAAGAAAAACTCAGAAACCTAAATCTCAGTTTTGTGTTTGATACCGCCTGTATTCTGAACATCTTTGATACACATAAACATGCCCGAGATGTGGCATGTCCCAGAAGTTTCCTAAAGCACAAGATGAAAAGGGATACCCAGTGAAGACAACCAGCTTTCCAGGATGCTGTATTCGGACGTCCAGAGTTTACAGCGCCATTTTGTGTGCCCTAGACCAGGCGCCATTTTGTATGCCCTTAGAATGGCACCTGTGAGAGGGGTGGACAAAATGGCCACCAGTGGGCAGAGTCTCAGGGCAGAGGACAGCCCTGCTGTCACCACACTGAGGAATCTGGCCTTCTACCCCAGACAATAAGGTTGCTGGCACTGGTGAGAACTTCTATTTCTTCCTCTGGGCATGAAAACACTCACTCTGGAGCACTGACCCATAAGGGACATTTGGGAACTGGGGGGCAAAATGGCGGATGTTTGTCACCAGCCATTTTCCTGGACATGGCACTTTCCCAAGTGTTCAGCAGGCTGGGCCTGGGGACTAGGACTGCCCTTGGGCCCATCCTTCCTAAAGCAAATGCAAAGCTCAAGAAGAAGGGCAAGGATTTGTACATACCTTAAGGTAAAGAAAGAAATTAACACCTGTGCCTATCTCTGTTGGCTGTGTGAGCCAGCACAGGTGTGTTAATGGGAGGAAAGCATAGGCAGCCTTCATATTCTGTGGGGATGGACACCCCCGATTGCTTTTTGCCTGAGGTGCTTGGGTTTGGCCCTTAAGGAGCATTCTCCTGACCTGTGCTGGCTTCCAGCAGCCTTGTAGTATTTGACAGCCATTGCTCAAAGCCGCCACTTCATCCTGAGACAGCCATATTGCAGAATTTGGGATGATTCCAGCCTAATGCTGGCATATTGTTTTTTTGCAAGGAAAATGCAGTTTGCTACTGTATTATCTCAGTAGCATAACTGTGATTAAATTACATGGGAACCACAGTGTTACAACCTACTAGCCACAGAATCTGCCAGGATATTTGCACTGCCAAATCCAGGAGTCAAGAATCACAAGCACTGCAGGAGAAATCATGGGATGTTTATGAAAAGCACAAGATTAAATTAATACATCTATTTTGGTTCTCTTAATTTTGTGCCAGTTTTCAAACTTCAAGTCACGCCAGCTGAAAATTACAGCAAGAAATAATGCAGAAATTGTATTCAATCTGGAAAGATGATAACTCCAGAGAGTTGAGATTTTTAATACATTGCCTTTGGTTGTTACAGTAGACAGAGCATGAAAGCTCTTATGTTACCGCAAGGACCCCTGCAGCCAGCCTGTAGTCAAAGAACTCCACCAACTTTCTCAGAGTTCAGCTACTGATGAATTTAGTCTGGTGAATCAGGCAAAGGTTGCTGCCACATCATGTCATTCATTATATTTTGACGTAGGCTTGAATGCAGTTTGTTGAATTGCCTTTTGTTGTGCCTCATAAAGCAAAAGCAGATACTGGGTTTGCACACACAGATGGCTTCTCAAATGTTTCCTGAGCAGGTGACTGTGGAGCTCAAGGGACTTAGGTGTGATCTTAGAATCAATTTGATTTTGAGATGATTTAAGAAGTTTTGCTTGAAAAGTGAGAAAAGATAGCTGAGCATGGGATATTGATAAACAAAGATAAGAGAGATTGCGTAGATGAACTGGATGGAACAGTGAGCCAAGATACAATACTCCAGATCTAAATCTCTAGATATACTTTCTGTAACAATTGTTTCAGTTCTGCACTTCCCAGGAATCAATATGTGGCTTCAGAGTATAAACAATAGATCTTGCAAGGTGTTACAATAGCAGCTTGCTTAAAACAACATACATTCATGCTTAACAGCTTTGCAAAATTGGACCTCGAGGGCTCAGTGCTCTTTGGGATTCATCACTTAGTGAGTTTTGCTCTCTGTTTGATGGTACCATTATTCAAGCCATGACAGTTTTTTCCATTATGTATCCATGTGTTTGGAACTGCTGAAAAAAAGACCCACTCCAGATGGAAATGGAGCATGCAAACTATCCAAATGCTATTTTTGCAAACAGCATTTCAAGAACAATTGTTTGAGACTTTACAATACGAACACTAACAAGAACAGGAAAGGCGATTTGAATGTGGCTTCCAGCAGCTTTTTCCCACTTAGAGGCAGTGTCATGGGACACTTCATTTCACACTGTCACTGAGCTGCAGTTAGGGCAGCTAAAGCCAGGGAACAGCTCCAGTAGGTCCTCTTTCACAGGGTGTCCCACAGGACAAGAGCCAGAACATAAAAGGTGGCTCAGCCCTCCTGTGCAGTGAGGTGAGAACTCCAACAGGACTGCTTTAGGAAACCCCACTTGCAAGTCAGAGGGATCTGTATTGGTAAGTCTGTTTAGCTATCCTCTATGCCCTGCTTGGCTAGGAAAGTTTGAAGGAAACAGAAAAACTCCAACCCATTTCTTGGGGACAATTCTTTCAAAAAATATTTTAAAAAACAGGGTTGGAGGTCTAACTTGGAGAAATTTGGGTGTGAAGCATTTAAAGAAAAAAAAAAAAAAGGATAAAAAAAAGCATTTTAATAAGTGAGGAGATAAGCTGATGTTACCTATACTCAGCAGCTCAGATTTATCCATCAGGACTGTCTGAGGAAGTGTGAAGGGGCAGTGCTTCAGGCTGATTCCCATCAAACTCGGCATGCAGTGCTGGAAACTGAGTCTGGGAAAGTTGTGATGAGGAGCTGAACGAGCCAATAGCTGTCTTAGCCTGCAGATTTCATAGATGGAAGGGGCATTCCTTACGATGTCCTTAAAAGGGCACTGAAAAGACCATGGATGAGGAAAAGAGGGTCCAAGCAGATTGCAGTGGGATTTAAGGTGTGTTAAGCTGATACATTTTATTGGAAAACAAGTGTTGTTTACATTATTGCAAGTTAAAATGCTGGCATTTTCAGCTTTGCTAGAATTTAAACCATTTGTTTTCTTTATTGTCTGGAAAAGCATGACTAGATTATTGCCATTTTAGGCTCTGTTTTGGGATATGCTGGGAGTGGTCTTCTGGGATGGATTAAACTGTATTGTGAATCAATATCTTCACCTTGCCTTTAAAATAATTGTAAGGGAGTAAGCTCCCTAGTGGAACTAGATACTTGAAATAGTAGGAGCCTCGAGCCAAAGCATGTGACTGCCCCAAATTAAAGCACATGTAAGATCACTCAAGAATTTGAACTATGTGAGAAGGGCTCAAGGCTGTGAATATATAAATTACGCTGTCAGTTATAGACTGGTTTATTTTTGTTTTGCAATGATTTGTTTTGTCAATGTCTTGAGTACATCCGGACCTCCAAGTCTTTCTGGTACCTGCTGGCTCTTTGCCTACCACATACATATGTGTAGACAACATGGCTGAAATTTCACATTTGCTGACAATTATTCCATTTCCATGCATCTGTTAACTTTATGCAGTTCCACATTTCCCTCTGAGTTTTTACAACAATAAAGTTAGAATTCGCCTCTCATAGGGAGTTTGAAAACCCAGTTTTTGCTAACTTCTAACAGAAAACAGGCAATGAAATATTTTATCTGTCTTTCCCTTTCCCATCCATCTAACTGCTTTACAGAGGCTCATCACTGTGTGAAACCTGTGAATTGTCGTCTTTCATTGATTTCAGCTTCTTGATCAATTCTCCACATCAGATTTCAACAGAAATGTAAGCACTGAGGCTGGAAGCCCCTGTCACAGTTGTTCAAGGCTAGCTAGTTCTTCCCTTTGGGTATTTTCTAGAATATGTTCTTATACATAATGTATCTCTTTCTCCATAGGCTTCTGTTTCATAGTCCTCCAAAGCCTTGGTGCTTCCTTGTCAATAAATCTTGGCACACTTTCAATCACAGTGCTTTGGAGCTTTATTCTTTTGTGGCTGAAAGAGTCATTGCTAGAAAATGCCTGAGGAAAGCACAGCTATATGTGATAATGAAGGTTTATGTCATTAGAAAGGGAAGCTTATCTTAAATAGTTTTTTTCCACAATTTTAATAATTTGGTTTTATTAGGTTTTGATGTTTCTTCCCAGGAAGAGTCTAATGGTGGTAAGGACTGAATTGGAGAGCACAGATGGAGGTGCAGCAAGGAAGTGGCATGGGTCTGCTCAGCTTACTGGCAGGTGTGTCTAGAAAACTTGGTCAATGTTTTCAGCTTTAGTAACAATTTATGTTTTCATCTAGGAACACGATTTTTCAAGTTGACAATGTTCTATTGAGTTTCTGCATAAATAATAGTTAATGATCCGAGTAACAGACTCATTAATGATCCAATGTAGTCGAGAGGGAATAGAAATGTCAGTGGAGGAATGTGTTGCAAGCAATTGCATCCAGGTAACCCAGGTGCCACCTTGTTCCTGGGATAGTTCGTGAGTTCAGGAGACAAAATACCAGGAGGTAGCGAAAGTGCTAGAAATTACTAAGAACATATGCTGTTGCTGGGGAACAGAACAGCAGCAATGGGGCTAGTGAAGTCTAGTCCTTCAAGACATTATGCAGGTATGATTTATCAACCACATTGTTTATATATGTAACTGTGGTATCTTAGAGGCTTCAGCTGAAGTGGGATACCCACTGCCCGGGGGCAGTGCCAGCCTGGAACACATAAAAATCCAGGGGCAGGGAAGTGGGAAAGAAAAGAATACAGAGATCACCAGTGCATTGTCCCCATGCTGCCAGTGCTCCCAGCACTGGAAGGTCAGGGAGGCAGAGGGCCACTCCAAGAGCTGTGGGGCTGCCACCAGGGTACTCTGGATTCTCCATCCTGCCCCTTCCATGGCCAACACTGTCCTTACAAAAGCAGAAGAAAGGAAGAGTTCAGCAGTCCAGAGCATCTTTACCCCTGAGCTGTTGCTTTGTAGAGACCTGAGAAAGAGAAGGGACCCACTTGTACAGTGTTAGGAGAGGGATTTGTTCCTGTTGACAGCGGGGAGGGACAGCATCTTAGCGTTAGTAGGTTGGGTTGTTACAGTGCCTCCCTACTGTTTATTACCATTGCAGAAAATGCACATCAGTGAAGAATTGCTCCTTCTGTTGCTGTCTGAGAATTGAACTACTTTTATGACACTAGCATCCAAAAATGTGGGGTCTTACAGACCCATAGGGTACAACTGCAGGACTCAGTTCAGACCTCGGTATCTCAGTTCTGCTGAAGCAAGGATGGCCAACAATCAGGCTTAGCGTCTCAAGGCAGAACAAGGGGGTAGAAAGAGCAAAAATTGGATCCCTTTGGTCAACAGTGACCTCTGTGGACTTCTGAGAAGCCAGGTGCATTGGATGCCTCTGTGCTCAGCCTCAGCCAGCCAGCCAGCCTAAACTGGTGGATAGCTAGGAGGTGGATAGGAGGAGGTGACACCCCTCTGGGTGCTTTTGGATTTGGCAAGTATCTTCATATAAATATCATTCAGCTGGTAGAGATTTGCAGGGCAATATTTTTAAACCTATTATCCCCTTTGCTTTTAGTATCTATTTATGTTTTTCTGCAGAAGGCATGGGTGCTTTCTCATGCACTTAGTCTCTGCTTCAGGGCCATTAACACGCTTGATACAATTATAAATGTGCTGAGCCACAATTCAGATTCTATGATGAGCTGCTTATTTCTTTCTCTCTGGGGACCTTTCCGACATGGAAGAGCAGTATTCAGCCCCACATCTGAACTCCTGAAGTAATCACTTTTTTTCCTAGCTGGAATGACACTTTCAGCAGTCTCTCTGTCTCCGTGAGCAAAGCAAACAAATTAATGGGCCAATAGCTCTCAGATTTACAAATCTTACACTTCTGTGTTTATTTTAAGGAAGAGAACTGCACAAACATGTTTCTCAGCCAATTATTCACACCCCACTGTACTGGTATAGGGTGTTATCTCTAAGTCAGCAATTGGAGGTAATTAGATTTTGGCTTATAGGAAAATGTCTGATTTGATCTTTGAATTTCTACTTCTGACTTGCCAGTATTTGAAGCCTTTGGGCTTTTTGCCCCCTGAAGTGGAAAAATGGATGGCCAAGGTCAGGCTTTTCTTGGATGCAGTCCTTTTTACTTACAAAAACTGTATTTAATGTCCTTTCTCACTGAGCACTGCAACACTGTGATAATTCAAGGGCTCTTCTCTACTGCTGTCTTTGAGCACCAGCTCCACAGCTGCCTGTTCCCTGGAAAAGGAGATCTGCTCATCTGTGAAGTCGGTGAGTAGTAAAAGCCATTTGGTGGGTCGCTGAACCCGTAGAAAAAACTGCACTTCAGATCTGCTGTTTACATAACTTTAATTCTAGGAGGGCTACAGGAAGGCTGCAGCAGAAGGCAGGAATGGGAAAGATAATACTGTTGACAATTCAGAAGCAAAATTCACCACTACAAAAGATCCTCATGCGTTATTTATAGGGCAGGCTGGCACTACTGCTTTGAAATCACTCTGCTCTCATGTTTTGGCTGCTCTTCTGTGAGTGTACAGAGAAGTGGGAGACAAGATGATGCAGCAGAGGGAATGTGTGAGGACCTAGGCAGAAGGCCATTTAGATGGGTTACGTGAATCAAAATAAATAAACCTTGGATGTTCCTTGTGCACTTCACTGAGAGGTTTTTCTCAAGGTTTAGATGAGGTTAGTTAGAAATCTTCTTGTCCCTGCAAATGAGAATACAGCAGAGCTGGAAACCTGCTTTCTTCTTTTGAGCAGTGAGGAGCTATGCCTAGCCTCATAAATTCATCTCATAAATTTTTTATACAAGAAGGCAAATGCTTCTCACTTGCTAACCTAAAGCTCTCTTTCCATGCTATGAGTTAAATACTTGCCGAACTCCCTGTTCATCAGCATTTTCACTGAGCTTGGTACATTTGCATGTACGTGTGTTAGGAACTTGCTTTATAGTTCACTTGCTGAGAGATGCATAGCCTTTAGCTCTCTTGCTAGAAGCATGTACCTGCCATATACAGTCCTTTAATTTGCCCCCGTTTGATTTCTGTGTTGAACTCCTGGTGTTGTTGACTTGTAGCAATTACAGAGTTCTCTGCCAATTAGACAGTGGAGATGAGCAGCAATGGGCTCCCAAACTGGCATTCAGATGCTCTGGCTGCTCAGTGCACTGCTGAGCTGCCGCAGGCTATCACAGAGCTGTTGGCACTAGCATTTTTCTTCTGCTTGCTGAGGGCTTTTGGGTCAGCCTGCAGCCTCACAAAATCTATTCAAGGAAAAATGAGAGTTGAAGTTCTTGCATAAGAGAGAAAAAGGGTCCCGAAAAATTCTCTGTCTAGCAATTGGTAGGAAGTAAAATTTTTCTCTCTGTATTAAAATCACCATCGCAGTTCACTGGGGAATACCACATGATGTTCTTCACAAAGGTAAAGCTCACAGATACAGCTTCAAGGCTCATCAGAAGCCAACTGAGCTTCCAGAACAGTTTTGGGAAGCCCTGTAATCTCTTTGTGCCCCACTTCCCAATCAGTTGAATGAAACTCACGTTCCCTTTTTCTAACGTCTGCTCTGTTTCACTGGAAGTAATCTGGGTTAACAGCTGGCCCATCATATGCAGTGGTCTGCAGGAGGAGGACGCCTGATTTCAGCTGGTGGTCAAGGCTTTTGGTTTTCCTTAATAATACAAAGATAGTCCTGGTGCAAAAACCAGTATAGAACAGTTGCCCCTTATCTAAACACCTGCAGCAGCATTCAGCACACAGTCAGGACCAGAATACAAGGGCTTACAGCAGCTCTCACAGTTACTATCAGTATTTCGTGCCAGCCCTGCGCCATCCTGCCTGTTGTAGAAAGTGGATGTTAATGGTGTGTATTTATGCTGCCTTCTAGTGATCTTCAGTTCTGTAGAGCCATCTCTCTTTAGCTTGACTTGTTGGTCATGCCTTTGTTTTTTGCTTTTCTTCTTGTTTGTTCTTCCTTTTGGCCACTGCTGGCAGTTCATCTGGTAGAGTAAAGCAGATGTTGCACCATTCTACATATATTGTTCTGCCGTTTCCTGCTGGAGGTATCTCTCCTAGATATTAACTGGGTTTTGTGTTACAAAATTCTCATTTACCCATGCTCACTTAACTGCAATGAAATCTGTAGAGAAGGTTTGTTTTATCTACTGATAACTTTTGTCCTGAGACTTCCCTGCAAGAACTATGTGAAGCACAAATAAGGGCTGGATTTCCTAGAAAATAGCCCCTCTCTTGTAGCTGGCCGTGTATTGCACTACAGTTATGACCATGATGTCTTTTGTCAAGGAAGGGGTGTGTCAGTTACCACATATTGAAACTGCTAACTTCCCAACAATGCAGATAAAACAGAAATTCTCCCCAGTATCAGGATGTGGGGAAAGGAATAGAAGCTATAGAGCAAAAGAAGGTATGGTGAGCATTGCAAACCTGTTGACAAATGTTACTGAACAAGCCAGAAGCTAAACTCTTTCTGGAGAGGCTAGGCATAGCCTAGATAGCCCTGCAGTATCGAGACTCACCATTACACATCCTTCACTCAGAGCAGGGGCTCAGACTTCCTGCTGGCATCATTTGGGCTGATTAACTGTGTCCTCAGTTGGCAAACTCCATCAACAAAAGGTGCAGCTCAGAAATCATCCCAAACGCCTCTCTGGATGCCTTCCCCAGCCAGTCAACATCACTCCAAACTTACCAGGTGCCATCTCAGTCACCTTGCCATCACTGATCAGGCTCTGTGGTCCTGAGTAACCAAGGGGCCAAGCCAGGGAGACCAGAAAAAATGGAGTGATAAAACTGTGTGTTGGGGCACTGTGACAAAGGCCCATAAATGAGAGTGTGTGCTTAGCATGGTGAGAACCTTCTAACACTGTTAGAACCGCTAATGCGAAGACTTAAGGAAAAAGAACATGTAACCGGCATCATCCTCTGGGAGATCAGTGATGTAAAAGTGAGAATAAATAAAAATAAGGTCTCTGTCACTTTGTAACCTCCTCTAGTTTGATTCCTTTGAGACTGGGAAGGAGAAAGTCCCTCCTAAAATCTCCTGTCTTCTTATAGGCCATTTGCTGATCGATCCTGAACAAGAAGTAAATGTAAAGACCTTCTTGATTTCAGTGCTCCCTTGTGGATTTTTATCACTGACATGAATTTCAGTGCCATTGCACCCTCTGAGGATATATGCCTTTCTGGGCTCCATGATACAGGATGTATCTGCTAGATCTTCTGGAGACCTTGCTCTGATTGGGGTTGGTCCTTCATCTCACTTATCTCCATACCAACTCATACTACCTTTGATTACTTAAGGCCAAAGCCAGGAAAGTTGGTCCAGACAATCCCCATCTAATGACACTTCTATGACTTTTTTTTTTTCCCCAGTTCAGTTGGTACTTCTCTATTCTGTGCCAAAGCCTGCCAAAGATCAGTACACTCTACAGGCAAGCTTTTCTCATATCCATGCACTTCAATCCAGCATAAGGTTCTTTGCTAGAAGGGTTTGTAGCTCATTCCATGCTTAAATGATGACTGAGCTCTCCTGGAGTCAGTGTAAATTATCAAGGATAAAGCACATTTGTTACATGTAAACACTCCTTGCAAATAAATGTTTCTGTTTACAAGAGCTCTTAGCCTTCTCCCCTACATAGATAGTTTAATTTCACTCCTGAAGAAACAACAGTGAAACATGATACTGTGTTTTTAAGCTTTTATTAATTTTAATTTTCCACAAATGGTTTTCACTGTAACAATCTCAACAGGAACCAATAACACATATAATCACAAGGCCCTTGATAATGATGAAAGTAGATCTGCTGCCAGTGACTATTATGCTCGTCCTGGGACTGTGAAAAACATTGTACACTCTTTTGTTCAGGGGGAGATAAAGGGCAGTTTTACCCTGAAAAATGGCTGTCAGGATGGCATTTTCTTATTCAGTGGCTTTGCTCCCTGCTCATGTCAGATCTGCTGATGTTAGGAGAGACAAGTAAAATTGTACTACCTCAGGGTGTTAACTGCTCACTACCTAACAGTGTCAGATATGCTCAGTGGTTCATTATCATCCAAATTGATTCAATACCACTCTCTGCATGGTTCCTTAGACCAGCATCTCAGCCCCCCAGGAGAAGTGCAGTGGATGAGAAGAGCCGTGAAACTACTTGAAGCAAGTTGGTGTCCAGTCAGGCAGCTTTCCCGTGCAACCAGCAGCCTACATCCAGAGCTCTCAAGGGTGAACTGGGTTGTCCCATCTCTGCACTGTCACCAGAATGAGTGACTGTCCCCATGCATGTGAGCCAGGACAAGGGAGAGCAGCACTGCTTCCCTGAAAAGCAGTAAATGTGACCCACTCCACCATCATGTGCTATTTGGAGTAACTTCTTGGAGGTAGATTAAGTTGATCAACTAATGGTTCTCGCTGTTTATCTGAGCACCAACATGGCCCTTGTCATCCCCACCATTAAGCAGCTCTCTGAGCATAAAACTTGCAGCATCCCAGAGCAACAGGGCAGAGCAGCTATGCCATCACAAAGGTGCTGTCTGGCTCAGAGAATTGAGGGATGAAATGTGAAGTGCACTGTGACTTCCAGCTCCAGGTGAGATATGAGGGATGAGGGATGAGAGATATGTGGCATGAGTCAGATGTACAAGACTACAGAAGAGCTGAGTGCTAAGACTAGGATTCACTATGACTCCTAAACCAGCCAGTGTGCCAGTGCCAGGGATGTATCTTAAGTCTCTTGGCACTCACCTGGATTTGGAGACTTTTTCCATGGCTGCCATTAAGCACCCTAGTGAAGCTGGGATTCAGTCTGAAACATTTCCCTAAGCTGTGATGGGTTTCAGAGCCACCTGCTGTTTTTCATCCTAAAACATGGACACTGGTGGAAGAGCTGGTACTTATGTGAGAAGATTCATCTAAGGTGGTTGACAGAAGAACTGAAAAGTGATTCTAGTCCCAACATTCTGTCTTCATCTTGAAATCCATCCTTGTAGGCCTTTAAAATTAATCTGGAATGTAAATATAACTATACCGTATTTACTTGTCTGTAGTGCTCATAGGGTAAAGATGTGTTAGGAATAAGATCTAAATGGAATGTCAAAACATTAGAAAACTTAGAGAAACACATCTTTTCAAGTAAGTTTTTCAAGTCTTCATGAATACATCCAAACAACATTAATTCTATCATCAGCCACAAGCAAATGTACTTATTAACCACAAAATCACCCCTAGTAATTCATGATCTGATTTTTTTACACTTTAAATTCCCTTTGAATTCAGTGGGAGTTTAGAAAATTCAGAGTTTTAGAAAACTCAGAATATCAGATGTTAAACATCTTCATGTGTATTTATCTTCTTCTAGTCTAGCTTTCACTATATAAGCAGCTGATTCTATTAATTCAAAATCCATTCAAGTCTGGAACACCAGATCATCAGTAAGGACAAAGTTACATCTAAATTCATGTCATTTAAAAAAAAAAAAAAAGCTCATTTGAAAATTAAAACTTAAGTGAATATACAGTTTGTGACATATAATTTCAGCCAAGAAGGCAGACAAAATTTCACTGTTTTTTTGATGTGGAGAAACTCCCCAAAATTGTATGAAACCTTTTCCCCTTCCTGCATGTGTTCAAAACAACCCTGAAAATCAATCTGCCTTAGCGACATAATGGATCGCAATTAGAAAAAATTGGCAGAGACAGTTACTTAATAATAACATAATATAAAAGCAGACATTTAGAAAAAAATCTGCAGCATAACAAATGCTGTATATGTATTTGTTTTGATAAACTTCACCCTGCTATTTCACATATGATGACCTAGAAGCAGTGCCCACTTCCATGTATATTCGCCAAGCCTTTATGTTCAAGAGAGCCTTAAAATTATCCTCACTTGTAAACATATGAGAGCTCTGAAAAACATCCCAGCTCAGAGTATTTTAGAGTCTGATTTCAGGGTCACTAGCATTTATTTTTGAATGGAAAACAGGTATTTGCTTGAAATATATAATCTTGAATGATACTGCAGTTAGAGATGCCCAGCTTATCAAACCACCTTTGCATCAGGAAGACCCTAAAAAAGGTCTGGGTTTTCCAGAGTGCTTGAAATCCTGAGGTTGCTGATATGACAACTCTTGTAGCAACATTTTGTCTGAGCTCCTGGAGATGTGGCTGTTCACTCTGGTGTCTAAAGGAGTACTGAGAATATAACCACAGGCTGTAGGTCTGGAGCATGTCTCAGGATTCTGGATGGAGGGTAGATTTATGATGAATCTGGGAGCAGGACCTGAACAGGCTGTGAAATGCTTTCCAACAGGCGTGTGGCAGCAGAGATATGGCTAAGCAAGCCTAGAGCAAGCTCGTGAGTATTAGGAGTCTATGTGACTGGTTAGGATAGGGTACAAGCACAGAAGCAGGCAGGAGTCCCTGTAAGAGGCAAAGCATGCTACTCATCTGCAAAGATAAGGAGCCCCTGGAAGTCATGTTTGGAGATACATGCCCAAGTAAGGGCAGGAAGAGGTGAAAAACTAAGTCTGTTTATCCCAGGTTCTCCTCAGCACTATACACACTGTCCAAGCTAGTGTAAAAGACCCAGAGCGTTGCCTATTGCAACCTCCTGCCCCACAATTCTGGAAATTACTCTATACTATCTGTGCTGTTTAGCAGCAACTGCAAATCATCATTGTCAGCTGGGGTACATGAATAAAACACCTTGGTACTGATCTGGGAAATATCTCTGTACAACTTACAAATTCTGTTTGATATTGAGAACTTGCTGTATGTGTAAGTTGCTGGAATTACAGGCTCTCTCTTGAACATAGAGCTGATCTTACTCTTCTGTCTCTTTACATCTATTTTTTGGACAAAATAATGTTCAGAGGGCATGACATAGTTCCAGAATTTGGTAGTCATTGAACCTTGGCAATCTTCTGTTTGTATGGTAGTGGTCAGACCAAGCAATGTAGTCAGTGCAGGCAGGTTGGCAACTAAGCAGTGTTACCTGGTCCTGAGTTCTTGTTCTTGTTGGCTCATGGGCCTGTTAGTGGGTTTGCTGAAAAAGGAACAGTGGAAGTTGTCATCCGACCCCGGCCCAGGGAGTAATTCAGTCAGGGAATCAAGGAAGGATGTTTAGGTGATTACTGTTCTGCCCCTTTGGCTCCTTGATTTTCCTATAGTAGCAAGTGATATTTGAGCAGTCTGAGTGTTGTGTTTACTTACATGCCATCCACCTTGAAAGCATAATAACTTAACCAGAATGCTAACAGGGGAGCTTGCAAGCACTTGCGGGATCTGGACAAGCTGGCTGTAACCTCAGGGCCCAAGGTAACAGAGACAGAGGATTCACTATGGAGAGTGAATGGAGAGCACAACGATGCTGCATCTTTGCTCGGGTCTGAGGCCAAATACACAGGTCCAGCACAGAAGTCTGATGCCTGTGTGGCAGCAAGAGCTTTGTCAGGGCACTGACAGGCAGCTACAAAAGAAATGAGGCACGAGAATCATCAGTCCAGATGCAGCTGGCCCACGCACTGAGACATCTCAGCTTTGTGCTTTTGTTTCAGCTAACAGCAGCAGGCTGTTGTGTAGCTGGAAGCACAGACTGCTCAAGGCAGGGTCACCAGGACCTCTCTCAGCTGTCATGCCCACGCAATATTAGGTAGCACTTTCTGCTGATGGCTGAAAATTGCCATGAATGCCAAGCTAGTATGCCCATCACAGGGCTCAGTGCAGGATGGAGCCTCTCTCTTCTTCCTATGATCCAAAGCAACAACAAAAAGCAGCTGCTTTGCTTCAGAGGTGGCTCCAAATACCCAGCTTCAGACAGCTCCAGAAATGTAAGATGATTTGGGATCAGCTTCCTAGTGAGAACATCCCTCATTCAGTGATGCCAAGAATCAAACCAGCACGTCTGCAATAAAACAGATCTAACAAAGACTGCTCCTGGCAATGCTCTGCTGTCATACCAACACCAAATTTCTCTTTCATTATGTTCAAATCAGTCTCATTAGTTCAGTCAGACTTCATTTTTTCAATGCTTGAGGCCTTCTTGATGTTAGACACATTAAGTTCATCTTGATTTATAGTCCATGGGTTGGTTTCACTGGTTTGTAAACTGAACTCCTACACATTTTTCCTCCCTTATGGCTGTATTTTCTGTCCTCTTCCTTCCCAGAGCTGCCTGTCTGATCAGTCCATGTGCTGTGTAGGCTAGTTAAAGATTAACACAGCCAAATTGTGGCAGTGCAAATCTTGAACATGCATGGAAACATAGAAAACAATTTTGCAAAACAAGTTACACAAGCACTTTATGAAAAAGGTTTGCTCATAGTATTTCTTTTTTGTTTGGTTTTATCAGTCAGTGCACAAAATCTAGGGCTGTTTGCAGTTCCACCTTCTTGTAATGAGTGTTAAACCTAAAACCTATGTTGAGACAAGATTCAGTAATTTTGCAGGAGATTAAGGGTCGGGAACTTGTGTTACTGCCCAGGCTCCCATATGACCTTGGTAATTCACTTAACTTTGTTCTCTTTCAGAAGTGATGGAGATGCTTGGGGTTTTCATGTTTTGTCATAGCAGATTGAGAGTTCCCGGGTGCCATCATCTCATGAAAGGAATATAGCCAGACTCTGGTGGAGAGGTCCATGGATGTCATGGGTGGAGTTCCCTGGGGCCCATGATCCTTGTGGCCATGCTGCTGCCCATGACGGTTTCTCCCTTGCATTCATGGATCCAGCACCATCCTCAGGGCTGGCCAAACTCCAGAAGACTTGCCTATACCATAATCTCTTTCTACAGCTGACCCGGGGCTTGGAAGGATGCTGTGGCCTCATGATGTAGCAGCAATGATGCCTCAGTATGAGGTTAGAGACAGAGTATGTCTATAAGCGTGTTTATAAATATGGATTCAGGATGAAGAAATTAAAACAAAATAGAGTTTAATAATTCAGAGCCTCATAGAGCAGTCAGACAGATGACTGGCCGTGCTTTCTCCAGACATGCCCTGTACAGGGAGGGAATAGGTCAATATCTTTAGAAACTTGCTTTCCCTGTTTGCCTTCCTAGAGTCAAGCCTCAGCACTTATCATTTAACAGCCCAGTTCTCAAAACAGTTTTTGCATCCCATAGGAGGAGGGTCAGCATTTGTTCCTCTGGGCATTAGAGAATCAATCCCAAGTGTTCAGAGCAAAATTCCCCTGGGAAAAGACAAGGTACCTGATGAGGGTCCCACATTTTCTGGTGGGATACAAGTCTGTAATGATCGTTAACTACAGCACTTGGGCAGCACTTTTGCACAGCCTGGGAAAAATCTATGCCTTTTCTGTGTTAAACCTGTACAGCAGGAGATACTTGCATCTGCCTCAGCAGGAATCCCTGCTTTATACCAGTACAGACATTAGAAAGCTTGGCTGGAAATGTCAAGGATGTTTAAAATCCCATTCTTTTAGGTATTCTGTGTTTCATTGTCCTGCCATAATAACATGCCTCAGTTTTTTCCTCTGCGATTTTCTCTTCCAATTATAAATACTTTTCATAGGCATTCCTAGACTAAAATGATATTACTTGGATAATGTCTTTGTGCTACTAACCTCATGTCCTGATAGGATGTCATGATGAGTCATAAGAGTCTTTTTCAAGACAGCCTCACAAGTATTCAGTCTCTATGTGTTTTACTTCTGTCTGCCTGCTCAAATATCTGTGTCAAGAATTCCTACTAATACCATCATCCAAATCCCAATTTTTTTCTCCACACTGGTGATTTGTCTAAAGAGCACCTGTACTTCTGGGCTTTCAGCTCATAAACACTAAAAGTCTTTCTTCCTTCCCCACAGAGAAACTGGAGCACTTGGGGATGAGATGAGTCCTATGGCTTTATGTCCTACAATGGCACTGCTGAAGCTGGGAGGAGCACCCTTGGGAGGGGAGTTGGCATCCTATCACCTTTCACAGTCAGGGCTGGGAGGATGGAGGGAGCTAGTGGTACAACACACTGGTCAAGGGAAGTGAGGGGACAAATGCCCAACATGAAGGGCATCTGCTACAGTGATGGGTCATGGTTTGGACCATTTGGACTGGGTTTGCACTGTGCTGTTAGTTAGCTTCAACTACTCCAACAAATGTAGGAAAATTGCACAACTGCAGATCCAACATAAAAGTACCTCTGTTTCTAGCACCTCCAGCATCACTTCAGCTTCCTTGGAAGAGGTTGTAGTGGGCACAAATCAAAAGAAAAGGCAGAAAAAGGAGTGAACCAACCAACATCTTCCCCCTCCCAGATCTGGGATCTACTTACCCTGGATGCACTTGCCCTTCTGGCCGTCTTGCCCCTCATGGAATCTTCACCACAGTCTCTCTGGGACCCCACCTGAATGTCTGCTGCAAAGCCAGGCAGTTTTACTGGTGCCGTATGTTCAATGTAGGAATCTTCTGCATGTTCCCAGTCTATTATACCAGAAGGGAGGATGCCAGAAGATGTCATCTTCATTGCAGTGGGGATGAGCATTGCACTACCATACACTGCGGAAAAGGAGGGAGGGACTGGGCAGGGATTTCAATTCCCAAGGGCATAGACTGCCTCAAGACAAGGGTAAAATAGCAATGTACAGAGATGCTAAGTCTCTTCAGCACTCAGTTGGGGACCAGGTGAATTGATTTTTCATAATTTTGGGCACTGTCAGCTACAAACAAAAAGGCACAAATGCCAAAATGCTGGTGGAAACCTGCAGCTTTCCAAAAAAAAAGCCCACAGCCATTTCTCTGACAGTGGCAGCACAAATACGAGTAGTTTTACTGCATGCCAGTTTCTTCTTAAATCTCTTCCCTCAGGGAGCTGAGTGCTTAGAAAATATTTAGGGGGATTGGAAGCTTGCCAGCTGCTCAGCTAATGTAGGTCTCGAAATCTCTGATCATGCTCCAAAGGATGTCGGGCTGCATTGATGGGCCAAGTTCCTTTAGATCAGGCAGAAGATGATGTTTTGGAAAGAAAAATAGAAATCCAACCAGGTGCCTCTAGAGAAGGAGGGTTTTATATTTATACTGTGTGTCACACAAATCTGGATGTGGCCATCTCCAGGACTGTGTAAATATTAAATTCAGCCTAAAAGCTGAAACAAGTAGTAAGTGCCTGCAGAGTGGGCAACTCTCCAGGAGGAGACAATGGCTGGCTTTTAACACATCCTGCTTTTTTATTTCCTTAAACAACTCAACTTGTGTAACCCTGCAGTGTGTTGCCAGTGGCTCATATTCAGCTCCCAGTTTATACCCATGCATCCACTGAGTCTTTCCATTCCCATGGGTGGGATGTAGCCCAGGTGGTTTTCCTGTCTCTCCTGCTCTGCTGCATATGTGGGTAAACTGAGATAGTTAATGATGTTGAATCTTCTCAGCTGATGCTGTGGGTCTTTCCCTTCACAAAGCCACTCGTGCTTTTCAGTGCAAAATTTAAGTAGGGTTGGTTTGATTTTTACTTTGCAGTTTGCTAAGATATAGAAAGGAGTGAGCTTCAGCAAGGGTGTGACGCCCTGGTGTGGCAGAAAAATTTATTTCCAGTGTCATACTTGATAAGACTTGCTGTCCCTATCATATGGTAGAGGTTGGTACCCTTTGACCTTGCACAGCTTTTACATAGGAAGTTTGTTCCTGGCTTGTAAATATGCAAGATTGTTTCCATGGTTATTCCCAACAGTTCTGTTCAAAATATTCTCTGGTTGTTTTGCAGAAGTGATAGAGAGTTGGTGGTGATAGATGGTCCAACTGCCACTGTCCTGAGTCAAAGAGCTGCTCTGATTACAGGAACAAAGAGATACATGGATTTGGTTGCATTTACATCTTTGTGTCAGGGTATTTGTCATTTTCATTGCTGAGAGTGCTGTGGTGGACAAGCCTAGTAGTAGGCGACCAGCAGATTTAGAGAATGAAATTTGGGCTTTTCAGTAAGCAAAACATGAGATTTTGATGCCATCCAAGAAAACTGAAGAGCTGCCTATCTGTTAGCACTCACCCTCTGCACAAGGTGGATTTTGTCAGAGTGAGAACACTTTAACTTATCTGACTGGTGACAGAAAATCAACGCCCTGGTGATAAACTTTGTGGACTGTCCTTTGCAGGTATCTGTATGGTCCCTGTTCCTGTGTTATCTGTCAACATTTTCCTGCTTCTAGCAGGCTAGGTGTGTTGTTTTTTTGCAGTTAGAAAAACAAAGACCTGTCTAAATCCACAAAGTCACTGAGAAGTCTGATCATTTTTTTGTGTGTGGCTGGAGCTCTGAATGCCTTACTTGTAGTTATGAAAGAAATATGCTGTACATGGAGCAACAGCAAGTGCAACACTTTCTCCTGTGAGCATCCCTCTTCCCTAGCCATGAAGCTTCCCATTTCCTGTCCACCCCAGATAGTGTCTGTAGCTCCCAGAGCAAGTAAAATACCAATACAGACAAAATTAAATTCAAGCATTTTCTGGGCAGTGTTTTGCTTTTTCCACTGCCTCCTATATCTCTGAAGTTCAAGGACATCTTGTAGTTTATGTGTCAATATTCATTTTAAACTATCTACTCTTCTGACACACTTTGCACTTTACCCACTTAACGCTGCCCTGCTGGCCTGCGATCACTGCACATGGCTTCCCTCTCCTCGTTGCCACCTTTGATAAGGGAAACCATTTTCAGTGTTTCAGCACTTCTGCTTACCTCTAAAAGGACAGTGTCACCTTAGATTTAAAGGGATTGCATAACCACAAATTATTTCCACAGTTAACAACAAAAACGGAAATACCCATTTTTCAGAGAAATGCCCTGTATTGTGTTGAGGATCTGAAAGTGAGATGAGCTAGAATCAAAAATGAACCTGACTCATTGATTTTTATTCTCTAAATAAAGAGGAAATCAAAACCCAGTCTAGGATGTAAACATTTGCTGTCACTACACTGTTTGGAAACTTAAATGGGACTGTAGAAAATCTGGGCTGGGAAGTGCTTCCCGTGGTGCACAGTGGCCTTAAGTCTGGGGTTTAGGGATAAGCCCGTTTCCACCAGGGTCCTCTCAACGGCCGGGTGGCTACCTCTCGTGATACACTCTCATTACTTACAGCTGAGATAGTTAAATGACAATAAACAACCGCTGCGCCCGAGTGCTGCTCTGACGCACTGCGCCACCTGGTGGCACTGCGCCACCTGGTGGCACTGCGCCGCGCCGGCCCCTGCCCGCAGCCCCTGCCCGCAGCCCCTGCCCGCGGAGCTGGGCCTTGCCTGCGCGCTGCCGAGGGGACCGAGCGTCGCCCACTGACCTCCGGGGGTAGTTATTCACCCGTCATTCACTGTTTCTAAGGGCAGGTTCTGTCTCTCTGAGGTGGGATTTTCCCTTCAACTCGGCCCGCGGTTTCATCTCTTTGCAAGCCCAAAGACCTGCTGGGCTTCAGTTATCAACCACACTGTGAATTTTTAATCTCATGGCCATTTTACAGAGAGTCAGCTTAATTAGTCCTAACAGTCAGTCTCATCTCTAGACTGCACTTGTAATAGTGAGAGTCCTCAGGACTGGATCACTTAAGCGCTTCCTGATGTCACCCCAAGTCTTTGCTCCATACATTTCTGATGAGGCTTGAAGCCTGCTGGCTCCTCTCTGTTCTGATCTATCTTTAATTAGGAGTTTGTGGCATGTGCTTTTACAGCCATGGAAGGTGATCTCTGTGGCACAGTCTCGTTTGTCTATATATATGGGTGTTGATGCCTGTGCAGAGAGCTGTAACATGTTGTCCAGGCAACAGTATCCTTGAGAGCAAGGAGCAGGAGCATACGGGCAGTTCTTGGGAAGACATTTGCTGGATGCTCCAGGACAAGATGCCAGGATACCTAACTAGAATGCCAGAATGCCTACAGAAAGAGGACAGGGAGCCAGTGATGGAAAACTTGCAACTTTTTGATGAATTAACTCCAGATCATGCCAGAAGGACAGCTGTTTTCACTGTCCACAAAATCTGCGCAAAGCAGTCAGGAGAACTGCAAGCTCTCAGAATAAGCCCTCTCAAAATGAACTGCTTCATGGCATGGCATGTATAATTTCTTTCATCTTACTGGAGGGACAATTTAGCATCCACAACTTAGTAACAGATTTATCTTTCTTGATCATGACAGTTCCAATGCATCAGGGCCAAATCCTGCAAGGGACTGAGTATCTTTTGAAACCTGCTGAGTGCCTTTGGCTATACCCTTGTCATTAAGAGGAGACAGGCAGGCTCAGCACTTCCTGCCAGCATTTTAGCAAGGGCTGGGACAAAGTCGTGGAGTCCTTTGGCACTGTGCAGCCCAGAAGGGCACAGAAGAGGACTACGGGGATTGTTCAACCCAGCCAAAATCTGTGCAAAGTCTGGCACTTCTGCTTACTGTGTTTACAAGGGATATTGTCATTATTTATTGATCAGTTATTTATGTTGCAGCAGCATTTTGGATGGGAATGTTTAGGCCACATGCATCAGGGGGTGTACAAAAACAGAACAGAAAGGCAATCCTTGCTCCAAAGGAGCTCATAGTCAGAAAGTGAGACAAGTGACAACAAATGAGTACTACAGACAGTGGTACGAGAAGGCAACAAGGGGCCAATATTATTAAGTATGAAAAAGAATGAATACACAGTCAGCTATTGTTGCTAAAAAATCACAAAAATTGTCGACTCTCCTGCCTGTTTTCCCTTCCTAGCTAGATTTTCTGTGAAGCCAGAAATGTGTCTGTCGCTTTCAATGTGCTAGATTTGTTACACATCTTCCTCAGAAAGTTCCTGACCTAAAACACATGGAAAAAGATGGAAGTGTTTTTGCTGGCTTCAGTGGACCTTGAATGAGCCAAAAAGTCTTAAAAGCAGAATACTTTAGTGGAAATGAGTTATTATGTTTTCAGTCGAACTTTTGTCAGCCTAAAGCCCCGTGCCTCAAAAGATTTATTCAGGGACTTCCTTGTTCAGTAGTACTACTAGTTTACTAGTTCCTCCCATTTTTTCCCCTTCAGTTAAATGCATTCCAAAACCAACCTCTGCAACCTAATATTGGGATTGTTTTGTGCTTGAATGAAAATATTTTGGTCTCAGACCCAGCTTGATATTTTCACAAATCTTAGTTAAAATGCAAATCATGTGGTCTTAATAATGCCACCAGTGGAATAGATATTTCACATGAAGACCTCTGAAAAATATATTTCTCCAGTAATGGTACAGTCTGAGCAAGTATCCGGACACTTCCTCAGATGACATAGGTTTGTGCAACAGCTATAGCTGAAGATACAGTAGGTATTTGGATACCTGTATTTCTGTCATAAGGGTAGAATTAATGCTTGTGGACATTTTGTCTTCCCCCCCCCCCCCCCAATCTGTCTCTATATATTACACTGCAGAACTACTCTGTGCTCTGAGATTAAAAATAGTGAGAGCTGCTTTACACAGGTTCTCTTTTGCTCTTGCTGAGCCAGAAGTTTGAAGAAACGGTGTCTTTAATTGAAAGAGCAGGTTTCCCACCAATAACTATCTTTGTTTGCCTGTCCCCTCCATTGCTTACTCAAGTTCAGGCTCATCACAGTTAGAAAAGCAGCTTTGATGGTGATAAGAAGTAGCAGTAATCCTGCTCAATACTGGCACTGCTCTCATGCAGGGAGTCTGAACAGACCAGGCACCTAGGAGCAAAGCTGTCATTGTGCATCAAAAGAAAAAAAAGCAGCCACACAAAACCCCACTCATTTAGAGAAAAAGGCCCATCTTCAAATATCTTATACAAGTGGAATAACCTATAAGAGAAAAGGATTAATCTAACAGGTATCTTCAGTGAGCATCAGACCAGTTGAGGGCAAGAAGATAAATAAGCAAAGTGAGAAAAGTGAAACTCAGAGCCTTTAGCAAGGGCTGCAACTCCTTGGAAGCAGAAAAGATCTCTCTTCTGGTTACAACAAAGAGGCAGAAGGTCACTCTGCCTGCACTTTGGTACTGATAAGCCCAGCAGATGATTGTGATGACTGAACATGTTTTAAGTAACATGGCAAATCAACTGGGAGTTTTTATTTAATACTTCACCGGCTCCAACTAAAGGTCTGATTTACCTTGCTCACAGAGCGGTTGTTAGAAAAAGCATCTTCTCAGGCACTCAGCATTCAGTTAACTCTTCAAAGAAGAGGAAAAAAATATTTCAAAGCCAGAAGATTGTGACACTTGGCAGGAGAGGCTGTTTAAGTAAATTATATGAATATCTGAAAAATGAGAACAGGATGGGAGATAGGATCTCATGGTCCAGAGAGAGGGTCGACACCTTCCTCCATGTGCAGGAGTTACACCCATTTCTTTTGAAAGTGAGGCACTGGCCATGCCAATGAGAGGACAGTGGGCACAGATCTGGCCCAGCAGGATTGTTTCTATATTTCTCACACTACAGATCAGACCCTCAGCTGGGGGGAGATTTGTCTGTGAAGTTAGATAACTTGATTTAGGCATCCAGGGGTACATTAGTGGAGGTCTATTCCCTGTGGTGGGTGGAGTTCAAAGCACCATTCAGCTATCCATCAGCACTGATTACATCCACGCACTGAAATGGAAACTTTGATGCACACCTGTAGATGCCTAAATGTGGGTGTCTCCTTCTATAAGCTGAATGTCAACAGCACAGCTGAAACAAAGCCGTCAGAGCTACACCAGTTGGCAGTAGCTATAAATCTGATCCTATTATCTTCCTGGCTTCAGGCATATATATGTCCTTATTTACATTAACCAGAGTTAATGGACATAATTTGCTAACAAATTCACTACTGGCAGCAGGACAGAAGTGAAGGTGTTTTATGGATCTTTGTAAAATAGATTGCTCACTATTTGTGAAATATTAAATTCAGATGCTTATGCCTGGAATATTTGCTGTAGTTAACGATGCGTCTTTGACCTCCTTTGTGCTTTTGTGGTTTGGCCAAAGCATTCGTACATCTGGAATTTGGCTTTTTCATAAAATGTTAAATAAAGGCAAAGCTGTCATCACGTGTATGAGAAAATACAAAGCTTTGTATGTTGCCTTTGAAAATTCACCTTCACTGGATCTGTTCTTTTGAGTCAAATGCCACATTTTAAATATCTGTTTGGAAGTAATAGAACTTTTGCTGATTTCAAGGAATGTAATGCTTTACTTTCTGCAAGATGGGGCAAGGATTTTCCTGTCGCACTGTAGTGCAATGCACACACACCCCCCACTTAAATGTGCTTGGTTTGCCTGCAAAAGAATTCCTGCAGGGCTGTGCAATAGCATGGCAAGTAATAGTTTAAACCTGCTTATAGCAGCATCTTTAAAAAAAAAAAAATTCCAGCCAGTGTCACAATTAGTCAGCACAGGAGATGCTGTCAGTGTCCTAGCTGAGACTGCCAAATTTTAGCCTTGAAAGATGGTAAGTCAGCCTTCCTCTTGTGTCCTGTTTTTCACACTTCTTGGGGCAAACAAGCAGGCTGTGGATTCACACACAACCTACGTGTGCTGTGGCACACTGAGAAACAGTGAACTGCAGGCGGTGCTTTGAGCAAGAGGAGCTCTGGAGAGGAAGCATGCTAAAAAATGTGCGAAAACCTACCTTTTGAAGAAGATACCTCAGAAGAAATAAAGAAAACTTTCAATTACCTCTCATAACTTTTTCTCTCTTTCCACAACAAAACAAACAGACTGTTTTAAGTAATCTCCTGAGGTAATGCATTGATCTGGTTTTCTAAAAGGGCTTTTGCAGTCCTTTCCCTGTCTTTTCTGGAGCATGGTTATATGACTTGAAAATTTATTTACCTGGTCTTTTACACAAGTCATTTTAGAGTTCATCTCTATTATTTCTTTCCTTGCATGTGTCATGGATTTTTCACCCTCTCTGATTCATTATACAGTATGATTTTGATGTACTTATACAAAAGATTTGCTAGTGGCTATTTTCTCTTTCCACCTCTTCTTTTTATCAGAGATTTTGCTTGGTGTCTCAGGATTTGTATCAGCTATAACAGTTCATTTTGGTTCTTGGAGGAATTTGGGGGCAATTGTGCTTGGCACTTTGTAGGTTAGTTGCTTAGCTACCTAGCTTGGTCTAGGAACATCTCATCTTTTCTTCCCTCTATATTTAGCCTGTCCACTGTAGTCTGAACTTTCTTCTGTGTCTCCTTTCATCCCATACATTAGCAAGCTTTTGTAAGGTTTTTCTAGCTAGCTCCATGGGAGACTGTGACAGCACATTTTCTTAGTGCTGTATTGTTCCAGTTGGTGCTCTTCTGGGGTTGTCCCTTTTGAATGGACTTCTGTGATTTCCTAGTACTATTGTGTGGTTAAATTTCCTTAAGGAGCTGTCAAGATTTCTAGCTATACTGGCCAATTTAGACTTGGTAGGTCAATTCAAATCTGGCCTGAGTATAAACAACTCCATTGACTTCACACATAAACACAGAGCAAGTTTTAACAGTTTCTGAAATAGCTGATCTTGTGTTTGTCACTAAATGCTACTTTGTTTTGAGAAACAAATATCATCATTCAAAGGCACAAGCTTGTAAATACATTCAATGGGTCATAGAATTCTGGGTCCACTGAGTAATCTCTCACCAAATTAGGAGATAATCAACAGGGGAGGTCCCTCTTAAAATCACCAAACAGATCCAAAATACCGGGGTTGCCTTCAGCCCGCACATTCCCCACTCCAGCTCCCAGGCTGCCTTCACATAGACAAAGATTTGGAAGTAGGTGGTGTGGCTTCAGAGATGTCCTCCGTGGAAGTGTGACCTTCCCCTGGGTCACGGCTGGGCTGGCCCAGTCCTGTAGAGCTCCACACTCAACCCCATGTAGACTTGGCTACATCCCTGCTAGGAAAGTGAGTGTGATGTGGAATGAACCAGCTCATCTTCCCTCCTCACAACTGAACAAATGGGCCTGCCAAAGCATTGTTTTGTTGGAGTAGGGGTGGCAAACAGAAGGTAGGAGAGAGAGGAGAAGTAACTACTACAGCTAGCTCCTCTTTGTGAACAGCTCCAACACAGCAGCCCCTCGCTGAGGAGGACGAGCAGTGAATTGACTTTGTTGACTCAAGAGGACTGAGACTTTCCAGGCTTTACCACCCATCCCAGGGTAGGCTGTGGGACAGATATGCCCCACCCATCCCACTGGCCTTTCCCAGAGCCACTCACTCAAGGGCCACTCCTGCCCTAGCCAAGTCTACTGGATGTTTTCCTGCTGCTGCCTCTGGCTTTCCCTTTCCACTGCTGGTTGGTCCTACTTGACATCATTTAGTGATTTCAGCTCCACCCTTCAATACAGAGGGGTCACATCTCTGCCATCCTTGCCTACACTGGCAGCTCCAGCAGTGGTCCTTCCAGTCCTCCCCATTCAAGATCTCTCTCACGGCCTTGGCCATTTATTCCAAGCATATTCAGACCTGCTCTTATGGTCTGCTCTGGTTTCATGCAGCTCAGCTCTCTGAAAGGTCACCAGAGAAAAACTGATTTTTCTCATCAAAAATCAGAAAAAAATCAGAAATATAGTTGAAGTCTAGTTAATCAAAAAGACCGTTTCTTGCCTCATTCCTTCAGACTGATGAGGTTTCAGAGCAAAACAGTGGCAGCCAGTGTGGACACTGCAGAGTCTCAGAAAGCAAAAGGGAAAGGAACTGATCCAAACTGATGGGTGTAACAACTGACAGTGGCAAAAAATACCGCAACTCCACCAACTGCAGTTGGCCAACTTCACTCCCAGCCACAGAGGGTCCAGCCCTCAGCTAGATTTACTCCAATTGCATTTGTGTCTGTCGTAGTGCTGGATTCAAATCTGGGTGCAGGAGTGATGGCCATGCTGGGAAAACTGGAGTGGGTGGAAGAACGCTGTGATGTGCCTTCAGGCAGTGCCCAATGTTCGATTTTGCTCAGAGGCGGTTTCTGGTATTAGCTCATGAATTAAATAAATGCCATGCACAGTCAACTGCCAGCCACTGGGAGCTGTGGGGACAAGAAAAAACAATTTTAATGAAAAAAATATTCCTCTCATATAATTCCTAGCTGATCCATAACATGAAATGTTTCTGTTTCTCAAGTCCCCATGCACAGCACAGTTCTGAAGCTGCTGAAATTCTTCTCTGGGACTCAGACTTTCATTAAACAAAGGAAAAAAAAGATAAAATGTCTGGCCTTTATGGCTGTGAATAAAACCTTCCAAGCATGGAAAGAATGTCAAGTCTTGCCTGTGCACAGAAGTCTACTGCTTTAAGTACATTAAAAGGCAGAATGGAGGAAATTAGCCTGGTATAAAGCTGTCTTATACCAGTGTATCTAATTCCATATGGCAGTGAAACATATGGGCACAGCTCTCAGACACTTTTATCCTAATAGAAGACTAAGCACACAAGGGGAGGCACTTGGGCCCAGGTTGACAATAAGGGACAACCTAGTTTAGCACAAATGATGCAGTTCCTGCACCTGATGCTTGGATGTCTCAGACACTCACCCCTTGGATCCTCTTGCACAGCAACTGCACCAACCCAAAACCCGGCTGTAACCTTGCTCTGAGCAAGGTTGCTGTGCCCATGTCAGAACAGATCAACTCCAGATATGCCTGGCCATATCTCAGCATTGGTAGGGCTTTGCTTTTCCTTTTTAATAACTAGTCTTCATGCAATCATACCTAGGGTGGCAGACAAGTCAGCTTGCTGGCAAAGCTTACTGTACTAACCTTTCAGCAAAAAATGGATCATTATGTCTGTAGAAACTGAGTCTGTAGAAACTGCTGCTCTACCTAAAAAGGATGGTTGGAAAACCAGCAAAGTACATTTTTGCAAGAGAGCCCAAGTCTGAATCTGCAGCTGCCCTGAAATGTTTGTTCTGAGACAAGCGGGCGCTGTGGTCATTTTTCTAGGGGTCACTGACCCCAGTGAAGGCATCATTCCCTTGATGAGCTGTTTCTCAGGAGTTTAACTCCAAGGGGCTTCTTCCAATGCTTCCTCCTGTTCTACTGTGACCCTCAGACCCTCAGACAGAATGTCTCCTTTTCAGGCACTCTCCCCCCCCCCCCAAAAAAAAAAAAAAGCGCTTTAAATGTTTTCTGCTGCTTACATGACTCCCTGGAGCCTGCAGAAGAAAGTCCTTCTGGTCTCTTCCTCCCTTGTCCTCCAGCTTTCTGTGGCAGATGGCAGGGCCCGATTTGTCCCAGGTAACCACTCTGTGCCAGCACCTGGAGCTCTGCCCGGAGGCCTTGGGCCCCCAGGACTCTGCCCTTGGACCTGTGCTTCCTTTGCATACTCACCTTCTCCGGTGGTCTCAAGCTGCAAGCACAGATAGCTCGTGTTAGCGCTCTAACAGCCAGCCGGTGCACGTGGGTTATGATATAGATTGTGTATACTGTTTCTATATTTAATTCAGCAAAGAGGTATCATTATAAAACACCTACTTTTGCTTCCACATTTCTTGCCTGTGCTTTGAGGTTCTACATTTGCCTTTTGTCTGCCTCCAGTGCGACACCAAGATTATTAAGAGAGCTGGAAGGCAGAAGTACATTTGCAAGGACACTCAAAAAGTTCCTTATCGCTTGGTTATGAATAACTTTCCAAAATGGGGATGTTCATTTTACAATGGGCCTTTTTAAGTGGAATAGCTCTGGCATGCCTCATTCTAGCAAAGTGGCTCCTCTTGTAGCACACTGCAAGGAGTTTCAAAGTGAGAAAACCCCTAGGCTACCCTATGGGGAACTCCCAACAGCTTCTCATTGACTAAGAGGGAGCTTCCAAAAACCCATGCTCAGCTACTTAGTGATGTTTCTGTTCCATCTTCATTCCCGTGGGTGTTGTGTGTGTTTATTTGCATATATATAGCTCATGTTTGCGTGCCAATCTTTGAAGATCCAATTTTTCTACACTGTTGTAGGGGTAAACATGCAGCAAGAGTCCTGACTCTAACAAGGTTCTAATGTGCTACTGGTTGTACAGATGCAGCCAGAGACAATCCTCAACCCACCAAATTTAGTGAAAAATGCAGCTGTAAAAGCTGGAATAACAAAGTAATACGAGCAAGATCATAGACTGGGTCAGTGGCAGAGCCAGGGGGGAACTCACATCACCCATTATATCACCCAAATCTTGGTCCCGATTCTCCCTCAATGTCTTACAGACTTCATGCAGCCACTCATTGAATTTCAGGGTGTCAGCTCTGAAAAAACACTGTTGAGACTGCTGCTGTCTAGAGCTACATGGCCTTCAAGAAGTGGAGGGGACTTGTTTGCCCCATGATGGGAGATGACTCTGGCTTTGTCTCTGATAAGAACAGGTCTGAGTATAGCAGTGAAAAGCCACTTTTGGAGGAGAGGAGGCATTTATACCCCTGAAGAGCACCAATGGACTTCTCGGTCCCCAGGGAGCAGGCAGAGGCAGTTGGTGGTAGAGTGAAGACAAGACAGACAAGGGAACAAATGGTTTCCTCAGAGATTTGGTTTTGACTGTTTGCTACCTGAATGTAAACATGCCAGTGTTTCCCTGCTCCTGACAGATTCACCATTAGCTTCTGCTTTTTTCCCTGCTATACTGTCAAGGAGAGTCTGCAGACTTTGCTGTGAGGCACTTTGTTGGCACATTGCTCAGGAGATCCATCTCCCCAGTTAATACCAAGTTACTCAGGCACATTTTCCACATGCCATACTTCATGGTGCTAGGGCATATGTGCCTCTCCCAATTACTCACCCCATCCTGGGCCAGCCAGGACTGGCCTCTCCTCCTCCAGTCCCTCCACCTCCTGCAAAACCTCACACAACCAGGGCTGAAACCCATCAGCAGTCCCAGCCCTGTGACTATGGCAAACCCTAAGAAAGAGCATGGGGGTGGGTACGCCAGAAGCAAGGGATTCCTCTTGCTGTGGCAAATCTCAGCAGGCTGAGCAGCCAGCTTCCCACTTCCTTCTAGTATTACCACCTCGAGGCCAGGGAATTTGGCAGCACAGCTGGGGACATGGACAGTCCTTTCTTTTTCAGGGCTCTACTGTTGTTAAACCTGCAGCATGTGTGTCCACTCAGCAGCAGATGAGAAACACAGAGGCAAGTGCCAACAAAAACAGGCATGAAGGAACCAATTATTATAGGAAATGCCAAAAGACCATAATGTATGTAGCATAGTTCATGAACTTTGGTGGGTAGGTGTAGCAATACACTGCCAGGCATAAGAATTGAAGAGGTTCTGTGGAAATATGCAGAGCAGTATCAGAAGAAGAATTAGAAGTAGGCATAGACTATACAATATGTAGGTGAACTCTGAGCACAGCACTAGGGCAGTCAGAGGATCAGCCTCTCCAGCGAAAATGGAGGGGCTGAGAGGGCTTGAGGTGTCCAAAGCCAGCCTGGCAGGGCCCTTGCTAGCCGCACTGCTCTGCTTTGAGCTCCAGGAGGAGTGAGGGGTTTAGTTCAAAGCTGGTATTTGCTCTGGGGTGCTACCCTGAAAAGCACTTTTTTCCTTTCCTTTTTCATTTGGCTGATTTATCGTTTCCTGTCTGTTTTCTTTCTCAGCCCTGCAGTGGTGGTTCTGCTCTCTTCTCCATTCCAGTACTGTACGCTAGGCAGGAGAGCTGTCAGGTACATACAGGTGGGATGTGAGCCCAGAACAGGGTCCAGATTTGGGAAAGTCACTTTCCAGTTTGTTCTAGGTATAGAGGCCTTTCTGTGTGGAATCCCTGGAATGTTTCTCTGTGTGTGCTTTCAAATGTATCCAGATGTTATGCTGTACCATGGAAAATGCCATTGAACACAAGGAAGGAAACCCCCACAGACCCACATGTTTGCCTGTGAATAAATGAGGACTCCAAAAAGATGGAAATGTAAGTGATGTGTTGTATGCAGGCAGTGGGAAGCATTAGAAATCGTGAGGGTAAGCTGCACAGCACTGGTATTACTTTGCAAATCCTTTTTCAAAGCGGAAGCAGTAAGACACAGTCACAACAGACACATCTCATTTTTCTGTTCGCAAATGCTTTTAGACACTTAATCATAGCCTGCGGCATGTTCACAAGAGGATGCGTGTTGGAGCGCACACTTGGTCCATATGCTCTGGAGCAATCCCCAGTTCCTCTGTTACAGCCAAAAGTGTCATGAATTTTGGAAAAATCATCTGTCTTATTATCATTAAGAAGATGGATGTATTCCCTCACATATATTATAACCAATGCTTTCTTCATTATTAATCTCTTAAATGAGACAGTTACTCCCAAATGCACCATCTTCCTTTAATAATATCAGATTTTCAGAGCTTCTGATCTCTGCACCAAGTTTCAGTCTGTCCTCATCCCCAGCATGAAATTTGTTTTCTATTTCTCTTGTTTGGTAAATCACAATTTTTCACATGCTGCCACAGATGCTCTGCGTGGCCAGACTTCATTCTATTAATGTTCTACCTTCAGCCAAGCACTGCCTGTGTGAGAATGTTGGCTTTTATTTTTTATTGGGACTTAGCAAGGAGAGACATATGCCTGCCACCAGCTCATGCCACCTCTTTTGGGGCTTTAATTTTTCCTCTGTGCACCTTTTTGTTAAGCACCATTGAGTGAGAGTCTGGCAGGACTGCAGTGTGCTGGAAGGGTATCTGGGAGCACAGACACAGCATTCTTCTGCACCAAAATCCAGCCCTGCTGCCCCATGATAGAGGGAAGGAAACAGCAAGGGGTCAGAGGAAAAGAGTAATTTATTTCTGTGCAAGAGATCACTGAACAAGAAACTTTTAAGTCCAGCAACCCAGTGAGAAAACATGAACTATGTCAGAGAGCAGGCTACAAAAGGGAGGAAAAGCCAGTCTCTGGGGACAGGGTAGTGCAAGTCTGACATCCTAACCTGGCTTTCCAACAGAAGGCTAGAGGAACACTGCAGCAGGTTGTTCATCACCTCCCCAGCACTGGAATTTTTGAGCAAAAACCATCTATTAGGAACAGTTGAGGGTACTGCCTGTATGTCTGCAGGACCTTTTGAGGACTTCCTTGTATTATCCTGTCATCCTCCAGATCTCCCACAGAGCGCACTGGCAAAATATTCACTCTCTCTAAGGGCAGGTAGTCAGTTTTGGGGATAGATACTTATTCAAAAAGTTATTGCCCTCCTCTGGGTTACCAGCCCTGGGTCGGTCTTCTAGCCACATTGACAGATAGACACACGTTGTGTCTTGTAATACAACCACCACCTCCTTCTGCCAGCAGAGGAAGAAGCTGACTTGGAGCCAAGAGAAATGAATTGTTCTCTGCTCATTGCCCAAGCCGAGTAAAACGCTGAAGGTAAACAGATAGCATATGTGCCTAAAACTGCTTGGATTTACCATTTTTACATCCCAGGTTACTCTGGGTCAGTGAAGGATTCCTAGAGGCATTTTTAACCATGGCACCCTGAAAGGAGAGTGATCATGGTACCTAACATCCTTCAGGGGAAGGGAAATCTTAAAAGCTGTCCATGATCGACAGCTCAGCTTCACAAACCGCACTATGTCTTCTTCAGCAGACTGTGGCCTTTTAGAAGTTCAGACCCAAACTCTGCCTGCTGGGCCCAGGTGTAGATAAAATTGCCTTTACCCACTTTATATGCTGCAGCTGTATTGCAATGTAGTGGGGAGCACAGTGTATACTTGGGGAAAAGTTCTTGATGGCTTTAAATCATTTTGTATGTTTGGTAGCATGTCAAGCCACTTTTGTCTTTACAATGCTACACACCACCAACAGGAAAGTGCTTTAAAATCATAACCCTTGTAAAGAAAATCATAACCTTCCTGTACCCATCAGAGCATGGTGCTCTCAGCTGGAGATTCCCCTATCAGGTTTCTTAAGTTCCCAACATATTAAAGAGAAATCTGCAAGCCAAGATGATCTTGCTGCAATCTAGGAGGAAGTGATTCTATTAATTGAGGCAAGAACCTAGATGTCCTCAGTGCGCAGACTTGTCTGTCAGGGTGTGGTGGGCTGACTGTGGCTGGATGCCAGGCACCTGCCAAAGCCACTTTATCACTCCCCATCCTCAACTGGAACAGAGGAGAGAAAATATAACAAAAGGTTCGTGGCTTGAGATAAGGACAGGGAGAGATCACTCAGCACTTATCGTCACTGGCAAAACAGACTCAAGTTGCGGAAAATTAATTTAATCTATTACCAATCAAATCAGAGTAGGATAATGAGAAATCTTAAAACACCTTTCCGCCACCCCTCCCTTCCTTCTGTGCTCAACTTTGCCCCTGATTTCTCTTCCTCCTTTGCCCCAGCGGCGCAGGGGGACATGGAATGGGGGTTGTGGTCAGTTCATCACATGTTCCTGCCACTACTTCCTCACCAGAGAGAGGACTCCTCACACTCTTCCCCTGCTCCATTGTGGGGTCCCTCCCATGGGAGACAGTTCTACATGAACTTCTCCAGCATGAGTCCTTCCCATGTGCTACTGTTATTCATGAACTGCTCCAGCGTGGGTCCCTCCCATGGGCTGCAGTCCTTCAGGAACAGACTGCTCCAGTGTGGGTCCCCCACGGAGTCACAAGTCCTGCCAGCAAACCCGCTACAGTGTGGTCTCCTCTTTCCATAGATCAACACATCCTCCTGGAGTCTGCTCCAGCACAGGCTTCCCATGGTGTCACAGTTTCCTTCGGGCACATCCCCCTGCTCCGGCGTGGTGTCCTCCCAGGCTGCAGGTGGAGATCTGCTCCCCTGTGAACCTCCCTGGGTGCAGGGCACAGCTGCCTCACCATGGGCTGTGCCACGGGCTGCAGGGGAATCTGCTCCAGTGCCTGGAGCACCTTCTCCCCCTCCTTCTTCACTGACCTGGGTGTCTGCAGAGTTACTTCTCTCACATATTCTCACCTCTCTCCTTGGCTGCAACTGCTGTTGATGTTGCACAGTGGTTTTTTTCCCTTCTTAAGTACATTATCACGGAAGTGCTACCACCATTGCTGATGGACTCGGCCTTGGTGGGTCCCTCACAGAAGCCACCCCTGTAGTCCCCCCACTATGAAAACCTTGCCACGTAAACCCAATACACAAGGCAAATGTGGGAAGGAGAGCTCTGTCCTGGCAGCACATGTGAGCACTGCTTAGGCTTGGTGCACCATGATGGGCATTAGTGGGAATCAGAATTTAATGCAGTGCAATGTAATGCTGAAATAACCACTGTTGGGCAGGTGGTTCCTAAAGTGCCCTTCCAGGATCAGTCACCACCACAGTTTTCAGGTAGGAGGGACAGCAGTCTCTTGTGCATGGTGCAGAACAGGGCTGGGGAGGAAACACAAGAGGGAGCACAGGACAGTGTTTAATAATGAACATCTGGCTCTCAAAGCACAGGCTGCGAGGGGCTGATTTATAGGCACCAAGACAATAGACTATTGTGCTGTATCACAGGGACCATTTGACTGAGTCTGTTCATTCTTACAGATATATGAACTGTCCATCTCTTATAAATGATCTCTTCCTTGCTTAAGCTGTTGCCTTCTCACTTACTTTCTCGAGATCCTGCTCTTCCTGTAGGGTATTTTTGAGCTGAAATATATAAATACTTGACACCATTAATTTTTTCCTTGATTGTGGCCAATGGCAGCATGTAAGAGTGTTGTCTAAGCGAGATTTTCCTACTTGTAGCAAAACCAGATCCTCTTGCTATGACTTGTTCTGCCTTTTCATATTCTGGCATGGGTGTGCAGGGCTTTATGCACTGGGGGTATGACCAGTCAATCAATGGTAATTACAACTGAGTGAGGACTAAGAAATCAGGTGTTTGGCTGCAAACTGCAAAGCTGCTCTTCCCAGGTTCTTAATGAATGGTGTCACCAAACATTAGTGAGGCCTTGAGAATCCCTTGAGAAAACTGATTCTGCATTGTTATTGTGTAACGAGGAAAACAAAGGCACAGTCAAGTCCCAACCCCAAATTATGAACTGTGATTCTGGGACATCCCCCTTTTTGGCTTCCCAGTATTGATGCCAAGAGCCCCATTCTCATGTGTTTAATACTCTATTTCCCACCAGTGTAAAGTGGAGGAGAAATTCTCTTTGAGAATAGAAGGAAGCATTTGCTATCTCCATTCTGTTTCCATTTCCTTTGGTTCAAATAACTGTGTGGAATACAAGACTAGAAGAGAGAAACTGCTATCTAACAAAGTATGTTAGAAAAGTAGTGGAAACTTAGCATTCAACATCCAGGAAATGTCAGCACTAATATTGTTTGTGCAACATTAATTCAGGCCCCTCCATGCATATGCATTTGAAGACAGACTATAATTGCACACTTTGTTTCCTCTCGTCCCATGCCTCATTTAGTATCCAGAAAGGATGATGCTCAATTAGTTATCAGCTAGTCAATAATCTCTTCTATCCTTATTGTTTAGTGGAAGGGTCCTGTGTCTTATTTAATGCCCATCGTTAAACCCTGCTCTGAATACAGAATTACTTGCTTTCTCATGGGCATGTCTCTGGGACTCTTTGGTACTTAGGTACTTCCCAAATATTATTGTGTTTTGTGGTAGCCTGTGAGTTTGCTAGTGAGACCAAGTCCCTTGTACCAGTGAGGGAACTGAGACACAGACCGAAACTGGAAACTTTAAATTTGAATGTCCAGTTTATGATACCAATGACTGGTTATTTAATTTTTAACCACTTGATATTATCAAAGCCTAGAGCAGAATGACCTCAGTTTAGGATTACTACTGTTCAGGTCTTTCTCTACAAACTAGCCATGTTGCTATTGCATGTGTATGAGCTGGGGAGATACTGTGCTGGAGCTCTGAGCCTTGGCACTCAGCAGTGTCAGGTGGATCAGGCTAGTTAAACATGGAGTAGAACCAACAGGATCTGTTTTGACAGGTCCAGACAGACAGAGCAGGAGTATGTCTAAGCCCTTCTGGCAGAGCTGCCCAGGCAGGCTGTCAGCGGGCAGCCTGGACTTGGCCACATGGATTGTGGTGGGCAGGAGGCTGGGCACGCTGCACCGAAGCCCACTCTGCAGACTGATCTTTCAGAGAAATACAGGCAAAGCTAATATAGCCTTGGCCTCAGGTTTTCAAGATTAAAGGCAGCATTGGTGCATCTGGAGCCAAGAGGAAGCATCAGTCTGCAGAAAGTGTCACCTAAAAATTGCAGGCCAGTTTTAAAAATATGCTGCAAGCAATTTGTCTACAGTCATATGGGAAATCTGTGGCAGGCTGGAAATACAATGCAGACATCCATCTCCCAGCCCTGTGTTTTAATAACAAGTCTGTACTTCCCAGATACTCATCTACTTAGTTATTTTTTCCTCTATCAGAAATATTCTTTACGTACGTCTATTTTTTTTTTTTCTGCAACAGTTTTACAAGGGTGGATCTCTGTTACAAACCATTACTTTACACAGAATACTGAGGGTATTTTAATGAATATTGTTTGTAGAGCCCTGTGAAAATTTTTTGATGATTAACTTTCCAGCACTCCAAATACATTTGCTGGCCTACAGGAGCATAATGTGGTAAAAATTTAATTCACCAGTGAGATGCAATGCAAAGTGACCTGCACCTTGTCTAAAAGGCATTTTAGGAATCACAACAGAAGGGGCAAAATCTACAGTGTATTGCATTCAAAAATACTGGTGAGTTAGGGTAAACAGAAATGCTGTTCTATGAAGTAACAGCTAGTCAAACGTTTTTGCTTTGTGCAATTTATACTCAATACTTTCAGGCACAGTATGGGTCTCTTTAAAATTGTCTAATGAATAAAATCTTTTAACTTTCCTTGTTAGTGTTCTTCTGTGCAAGTATAAGCATGGCCAAACAGCTAATTTCAACTGGTACTTAATTTTTACAGAAACTCTGAATATCTGGTGACTCAGGAGCTGAGCTCAATGAAGGCATCAGTCCAAGCCATTGGCCAGGAGATGGTAAGGCCCGAGCATCATGGTTGTTCTTAACTGAGTTAGTTAGCTAAATCTTGATCTATATCAAAGAGGAGCATGCTTACCTCCAGATCACAATACCCAAAAAGAAATAAAGTAATCCGAAAAGGTTATTGTGAGAACTATTTAGACACTCGTTACTGCATTTCTTTACCTGCATGCCATGGAGATAGTTTAAGAGCAAAGTCATCCTCTCTGCAGGGTGCAGAGCTCTAATGGCTATTTTAAGACATAGAGGCAGCAGGAGAGGAAGGACTACTGATGATTTGAGAAATGATAATCACTGTGCAAGGGCAAGAAGCACAAATGCCAGTGACTCAGGAAATTGCATGCCAGCCAAAGGACTGCGAGGTAAATGGGTGTTGGAGCAACAACCACTGCAAACCCAGGCTTGGGAGGCTGCTGTTCATTTCAGATGCTAGCATGCAGTTGTGGCTGACTTTCAAAGCCACATCAACCAATTGTGAGATATTTCTTAGCAGTGAATTGTGAACAACCTCTTCTGAAGCCTGCATCTACCTCTTTGAAAGCACACTGCAGAGATTTTTGTGGTGGCAGAGTTATGATTTAAGGACAGGGGTTTTTTTTGTGGCAGGCATGAGGCAGGTGATCTCTGGAGAGCTGTTTCTATAAGCTGCAGCAGTGATTGAATAATTAGATGGGGAAGAGCAAACTAGAAGACCAAGTAGTAAAACCTGTAGATATAGTTTGGACCAGATTCTTCCTAGATTAACTTTTGGTAAGAAGCATCTAAACTAGCAGGAGACAAATCAGGTTAACTAACTATGCATGTGTAGACTCCAATAACTATAGAGGGAACATAGACAAGGTAAGTATCTAACTTGGACGTCTAAGGTTTGGGGGATTCTATCTGACCGATGCCATGAGATGAAGAACGTGAAATGAAGGGGACTCACTGTCATTCCCTGCTGAGGTGAAGGTGGGTCTCTGCATCATACAGAAGACAGAAACCTTTGCTAAATATAGTTGAGAAAATATCTATAGGAATTCAGATGAACCGCTGCAGAGATATTTGGGAAGTGCAGAGCTATAGAGGGCAGAGACAAAGATGAAGAGAAACAAACCCACAGACTGAAAGATGTTTTCCAGAAATTGTGGCTATATTAACTCAACAGACTATGAAAGACATGGCGTCCTTATAGCACCAGAGCATGGACCACTTCATTACTACCCAAAAAAGTAAATTGCCTAATTGTCTTATGCAGTTACTTCTGATCCAAATAGGTGCCTTGCCCTAGGTTCTTCACATCTCCAAACTCCTGCCATTATTAGCAGTATTTGTGGCTTCTGGATCTCATAGTGAATTTGTAGGCTGGTGAGACCCCACTGCTTCTCCATCAATCTTTCAGCAAGGCAGGGACCAACAGGCCTTGGTATGAGCCTGTATCATTGCATACAGAGCAAAATGCAATCATAAATTAAAAGGATTTCCAAAAGGATTTTTTTTTTTTTTTGACATATTGTCCAGAGGAAAGAGGGAGAAAGAGATCTGGAAGAAATGTTAGGAAAGTGTTAAGAAGCTGTCAGTGTAATGCTGTCATGTGTTAATTAATTCAGGGGAGAAGACGATTAAACCGAAATTATACAAATAGCCCTATCTCAGGTTAGCAGCAATTGACTGGAGTTTAAATCACTCACTAGAATTAATTAAACATTGCATCCAAATGCCTTGGAAATTATCGTGGTGCAAATCATCCCAGAACAATAGGAGGCTTCATCATTAGTTGGTATGAATTGGTTTACTCCACTGACTTCAATGTATCTTATCAAACCAGTGCTGTCAAACAATAGAAAACAATAATCAAAGAACTTATTTCAACCACTGAACAATTTCAGCAGCAGCTCAGAAGAGGAGAGGATATTGTTATCAATTTTCCTAGCACAATGTCTCAGTGCTAACTCTCAGTGATAACCCAAAATCCATTACAAAAAGAAAAGAGCAGCCTCAAGGGATGCCTCTCCACTCCTGAGGAGATACCTAGAAGTGGGCCAAATTTACCACTTTGTGCTAAGGCAAATTCAGCCACCATCTCCCCATCCACAGTAGGCCTGTGGATATTTCCCCGTGGATACTATCCACTCTTGTGGTTATACCAGCTGGAGAAAATCAACATCACCTACTTCAGGGGGCAGATGGGTGGAGTTAGTTTGAGATAGGTCTCAGATCACTACAAGAGCATAAAGTACAAAGCCTTTCGGGAAATCTGGGCTTTGGTGAGCTTTGGAGATCTCTCAGCTTCAGAGGTGACATTAAAGGCCCACCAAAGTTGGTGGGATTGCTCAAGATGGAGAGCTGTACGTGTGGGAATGAGGAGGAAAGTCTGGGAAAGGATTGATTCTTTCACCCTGCTGTGCACCTCCCTTCTTAATACCCAGGAAGGTTTCTGAGCAGAAAACCCTTAATCTTCCAAACTGCAGGTAACACTAATCTGAAAAGCCTCCTGTAGCTGTAAAAGTAATTCAAAACTGCAGATGTTCACAGCTTGTACATCTCCTTATGACTGCATGGAAATGCAAGTAAATACACAGGAAACCCATGTACCCATCACCAGTGAACAAATTAAATTAGCAGCTAGCTTGTTACCAGTGTCCTTGTGTTACAACCTTGTCAAACACTCACCCCAGTTAGACGTGGCCATACCTTTTGTAGTGCACTTCCACTCGGTCTGCAGAGCCGCTAGCTGAGCTAGTCACCTCAAATAAGCAAAGCCTTCAATCTTCTGCCCACCACATCACACACATGCCTTTCTCAGCTCATTTTTTTGCTCTTGTTGGGCTTTTTGACACAAGCTGCCTCTCTCCAGCTACATTTTCTTGAACAGTGCCTGGGGAATCTCCCATGACAACTGATGATAAGGTGAATTTGCTGTACATGACTTACAGTTGCTGCTTCTCCCTTTATCCAGGGAGAGTGGTGATTATTTCCCTCTCAGGAGTTATGCTGGGTTTCTGGCATTTGCACTGTCTGGCATGTCACTGGGAGATGGTGCCAATCCTTGTGACTTTCAGTGCATCTCTTGGCTGCTGGACTCCCAGGCACTGGCCCCCAGCCCTTATGAGTCTGGTCCTTGGAATATTGCAGGGTAACCAACAACTATCAGTCAACTGATGCCTCTTAAATGATTCTTTCATCATTACTCTGTAAACAGTGTAATAGAGACAAATTGAATCAAGAAGGAAAGTCAGGATCACGCTGACATTTTTTGATAGAGGGTGTATCCATGGTCACCATCTAGCCAGACTGTTTCTTTCCAAAATGTGCTTGTAGTTTCCCTCTGTTACTGTAAAATGCTTGTGCTGGGCAGTATTTTAACAGAAGGTTTATACCCTGTGGAGGGTGCATGGATTGTTTGCAAGCTGAGAAGCTTTCCACTACCTGCAGTGGGGTCCCCCAGGCACTCCCACTCCAAGTCACCCCATTAGGGACTGTTTAGGGAGGCCAGGCCACTTTGCAGTGCCATGGATATCTACAATGCAACAGTATAAGGCTGTCACCTTCTACCATCCATGGCTCTGAGGTGCCTTAACTCTCCCTATGGCCATATGTAGAGCTCTCTACGAAGGCAGAGCCAGAGTGGCAGCCCCAGGGTCTGCCCCGCGGGCAGTCAGGCAGAGCAGTGGGGCAGTGTGCTGGCACAGAGTGGTGTTTCAGAGAGGCACAGTAAGCAGCTAGTCATCCTATGTGTGCATGTGAAAGTCAACACAGGAAAGCAGCCCTGAGGGCAAAACAGCCTTCCTCTCCATGCTCACCTTTGTCACCTCTTCTGTGAGTGATCAAACTTCCAGCTTTGCTCTGGAAAGTTTCCAGAGCTCTACTAATCTCTGCAAATTTTCTGTCTGCCTTTTCCGATCTTTGTGGTGCTTGGCAATTTTATCTTCTCATCCAATTATTCAAAAATTATCCTAATATGCAAGGGACACTTATAAAAACAGAAGCAAAAAGGTGTTTTGTCCAAGCAAGAAATTAGTACCATCATCTGGTTGGAGGAAAACTGCAAAATTTTAATTACTATGGGAGCAGCACACACAGAAGGACATGATTTCCACACGTGTCCAAGGAACCAGCACATTTCTGATGTAATTACTGTGCAGCTGACAACATTAGGCATAGACAGGAGCAGTAAGCAGCGTCAGGAGGTTTAGAAAAAGGAAATGTGACATCTAGAAGGTTATGGTTCAGAATAATGCACCAGACAAAAATTATTTTAAAAAATAGGTATATGTACCAAAAAAGGAATAGAGAAAGGTGTAGAGAAAATCATCAGAAATGGAACCAGCTAGGAAAACTGATGGGGCCAACTCACTCTGAAAATGCTTTTCACAGAATCATCTAGGTTGGAAAAGACCTTGAAGATCATCCAGTCCAACCATTAACTTAACACTGACAGTTCCCAACTACCCCAGATCCCTCAGTGCTATGTTAACGCAACTCTTAAAGCCCTCCAGGGATGGGGACTCCACCACCTCCCTGGGCAGCCCATTCCAACGCCCAACAACCTGTTCTGTAAAGAAATGCTTCCTAATATCCAGTCTAAACCTTCCCTGGCACAACTTGAGGCCATTCCCTCTTGTCCTATCACTTGTGTACTTGGTTAAAGAGACTCATCCCCAGCTCTCTGCACCCTCCTTTCAGGGAGCTGTAGAGGGCGATGAGGTCTCCCCTCAGCCTCCTCCAGACTAAACACCCCCAGTTTCCTCAGCTGCTCCTCATACGACCTGGGCTCCAGAACCTGCACCAGCTTCGTTGCCCTTCTCTGGACACGCTCGAGTCATTCAATGGCCTTTTTGTAGTGAGGGGCCCAAATCTGAACACAAGTGCATGCAAGTTACCTACTGGTGGGATGGAATTCTGCAGACCCACTGTCCACACTGGTACGGGATGCTCAGGAGCCTCTCTAACACCTAAAACACGGCAGAGCACAAGCCCTTGTCCCTACAGGACGGGTAAGGGGCAAGTTTGGGTACAAGCCTGGGACTGGTCTGTCATTTCTGTATCAGGAGGTGGGCAGTGCCTCTTGTTCTGCTTACACCATGGGCTGCTGTAATTCTTTCCATTGACTGTCAGCTCTTGGTATCTCTTGTTTTGGGATTTTTGTTGGGTTTGGGTTTTGTAGCTGAAAAACTGGAAGGAAATTGGATTTTGTGTTTGCTCTGAAAGCTCTCCAGATATTCATGTAAATGAAAAATCTTTGGCCTCTACACTCCTTGTGGCAAATAAAAGTTGTTATTTTTAAATCTATGATAGGACAAAGGAATAAAGCTACAGTAAATCTCGTTTCCAATGGTTTTGGTTAAAAAAAGATGCTGTGATGCCAGCTGCATTGCTTGTGCCCTGCAAGGTCTATTGGTTTGCTCCAGTGTGAGTGGGGATGAATGATGTGGAGAGCAGTGAATGGGGCTTGAATACCTGAGTTTCATTTTCACTTCAATTACAAGCACTTACTAGCTTGTGGGTCTCCCCTGCCCTCCTGTGCAAAGGTACTGACCACTCTAGTGAACTGGTCAGGGATCAACAGACGAAAAGCTGGATGGTGTCTAGCTCTAGGAGCTGCTTTTGGCTTGGCAAATGGCAATTAATCACAGAGGGGCAGGGGCTGCTGTTGTGAGCCTCACACTAGGATGTGAAGGAGAGTTAGTACAGACCTCCTCCTGCAGCAGGGTAGTTGAGTGGATGGTGATTAACAGGTTAGAAACCCTCTTTGTCTCTAATTGACCCTTTGCAACCCAGGGAAAGTCACTGTGCCTCCTGCTGACTTACACAGCAATCCCAGCAAAGACTGTGAAATGGATGGCTCTTCCAGCAGGTACAGTTCAGCTCCTGGAAACATTTGGTTTTGTTTTCCTGTGTTTCTTTTAAGCTTTTAAGGTGAGAATCAGAGCAGTAAGCAAGACTTTAACCACAGCTACCCTAACTTATTTGTTACTCCATCCTAGTGTAAAACATGCACTGGGCACAAATGTCTGCAGAACCAGCAAAAAACACCAAGCCCTGACCTTAGCTACACAAAAGGCAAAACTAAGATCTGTTTTCAGTTTTGGTGTTTCTTCTGAGCTAGGCATGGCTCAAAGGTTTACTTGGTAGTGGGGTCAGGCATCTCTCCTTTCTAGGGAAATGCCATGGTGAATTTTGCAAGCAGTCAGCGGTGAGCAGTTGTGGTGCAGCTTCCAATGTTAGAATTCACGGTGTTCAAGCTTATCTCTGTAGGACGGATATAGAATCTGTAAATGAAAGAGGATTATATTAAAATCACTTATTTGCTGTTGACTCATTCTTCTCTCCTCAAAATACTTCACTTACCAAGCTGCCTCACCCATTTATGCAGATATTAATTAGCAGGAAATACTGACTTTTCAAACTCTGACAGAGAGGTAGAGAAGAGAGCCTCTGGGCTCAGAATTTGCAACATTTTTTTGCCAGTCTGCTCAAACACTGTAGGGAGCAGTACAAAGTCCTCATTATCTTGGCTAGGGGCAGACTCTCTGGACCTGGCTTTGCTGAAGCATCTCCTACAAATAACCCCAGAGGGTGTTGTTATGCACATGTATAGCAAAGATAGTTTAAGTTCCCATCTCTGCCTCTGGATATGTGTCACTGTCTGCAAAACCTTGGGGAAGAGCTACTGAGAGCTTGTTAGTGGGCAGTGCCTCCTGCAGGAGCTGAAGGTTTTGAAAACACCTGCCTGGGTGTTTGATTTTTAAATGCATAATTGCCCATAGCCCTGCTGTGCCTTGTTTCTGCACACACGCAGTTGATACGGAGCTAATGCAGGGAGAACGAGAGAGTCCTTCGCCCCACTGTCAAACTAAAAGCATATAATGGAGAAGAGAAGCTGTTTTAGTCACGTTCTGTGCAGTGCTATGACATGGGGAGCAAAAGAAAAGCAAAAGCCATATTTCAAATAAATAACTTGAATAGCCATCCATGTTTTGGCAGGCTTAGACTCTGACAGTGTTCAAAAGCATTTCATGAGAGGTTGAGTGGGATATACAGTGTAAAGGCAGCCATGCAGATGAATGTCTCGATGCTGCTTATGTCTTACAGCTATTGTCTCCTGCTTGTATTAATGTGGTTGGTAGACAAAGGGCTTGGCAGACTAGCACATAAAATGCCATGCTGTAAAAACACAGTGAATCAAGACCTCAGCTTGCCTGTGTTCAAAGGAGAACAGGCTTCTTGTAGAGGATGTAAATGGCAAGCTCCCATCCCTCAGGGGGACTGAGCGTGAGCCTCTGTGGGAAAATTTGTTGTTCTCTGCTGGCCCAGGTGAAAAACAGCAGGAAGAGTTCAGCAGGGACCAAAGCAAAGGAAGCAACCAATGTTCATGTGTGCAGCAGGGCCAGTGGATGGAAAATCCCATTAGCAGGGTTGCAGCATGACAGGAGTGGAGGTAGCCTAGCATATCTTCCCTTCCAGCTCCCCTGGAGACTGGGGGAAGAGGGACTGGAGGAATTGCCTTCCTGCTGTTGTCTACTTCTGCATTGTGGGATCTCTATCCTCTGGTCCAGTACAAGAAGGTCTTTGTTCTTGGCATATTTTTTAAAAGTCCTTGTTTTCCCTGATATTTTTATCATGTTACCAATTTTCTAGACTTCAGAACTCTGCATTTTTTATCAGCTCTGATGTGCTTCCCCGCTCTCTCTGTCATATGGCACTTTTTTATTTCTAATTGGAGCCTTCACTTTGCCACAGAGTCTGGAAGGGATTATAGCCAATGTTATCTTCTTTATTGATTGTGGGACTGTGATTATTTTGGCTTGAAAAATCATTGATTTCCATTAGACTTCTGTGCCTTTCCTTCTGTCTTTGCCTTTCCTCCTGTTTGCTTATAATTTGCTCATCATTTTCTTAATCTGGAGGAATTAGCCCTTCTGAATCAGCATACTTGTGTGCATGCATATGTGTCATTTATTAAGTGAGATTGTCCTCTGTTTCTCCTATTAAGCAGAAAGACTGTCACTCAGTGCCTAAGCATTTGTAATGTGACATATACACAAAAAACCCAGAACAAAAATCTGTCCCTGAATGTCAGTAGCACCTTGCTGTTCCCCTCTTAATTGTTGTTGGACCTACCTGTAACTCAAGTCCCACGGTTTTCATGTCCAAGGATATATTTATGCTAAGGTGAAGGTCTGCACTCTTGCACAAACACTTCTTAGCTTGAAGCTATCTAAGAAGGGTCATAACTCTGGCCAAAATGTAGATTTACTAATTTCAGTCCCAGGGAGCTGTTCAGCGCGTGGCATCAGACCCCAGGTGAGCGTGTTCACAAGATGCTGCACTCCTGTGGGCAAGAAAAATGATGCCCTTTGGGGTCTGTGCTGGTGCTGCATAAGCAGAGGTTGCCTGCGCCCCCATTTCACAGGCACTGTTTTTCAAACCTCCTGTACTCTCAGGGGCAGTTTCTCAGCGTTCAAAGACTGTAATACGGTCTGTGGGCAAGGCAATTAGCCCAAGGCAGAAATGTGTAGCTGGAGTAAGGAAGCTTGATTGGGACTCTGTAGAGCTTCTCCCTTGACCTTGCACCTGGGCATGCAGTGCTACCCCCACCCTCTTCATCCAGGACAACCCAGGGGCCTGCAAAAGCTCTAAATATATCTGCAGTTTACACATAAGTAAAACCCTAAATGTATCTGCAGTCAACAACACTGAAGGTCAGGCATAAGGGGAGCCTTGCTCAGAGGTGGCCTTGTTTTGCTCTGGGAGAGACTCCCCAGCACTTTGTTTGTTCATCCACAGGCATCAAAGGGTCTTTCTGCTTCAGCCAGCCTGGGACATTGGGCGAAGTTTTACTGCCTGCCCCTTGTGTGCTGCTGAGCTCCAACATGTTCAGTACAGGCGTGGAGCCTGCCCAGGCTGGAGGTGAGGGTATGCTTTGTCACTCCCTGACACGCAGCACCTGATCCAGCCCTTGCTTGCCTGCATAACGACAGAAGACAATCGCTGAAACCACTGCACCTTGTATTTTTAAAATGCACCTGTGGGCAGAGAGAGCATTTGCAAAGATGGAGGCCCTCTACAAAGCAAAATGGGCATGAAGAGGACACTGCTTCTGTAAACAGACTGAGGCTGCCTGTAGAGGGTTTGTGCATCCAGGAGTTCAGGAAAGACAGGGGGTGAAGGTCAGTCGTATCCTGGCTGTGAGCACTTGGTTAGACTTGCAGATAAGCTGCAAATCTTTAGAATAGGCTGAAGTTACTAGGAAATGAACAGAGGGGTAAAATCCTGGCACATTGTGAATGTCTTGACATATAGTGTCTGCAGGCTCTTGGTACAATCCCTGCTGAGGAGATGAGGAGTGGAGAGGGTGTGAGCTTTGCTGGTTAGCTCATGACTTAGACACCTAAATGCTTTATGCTGCCATTGACTGCGTTTGTACAGCCTCATTTTTGAAGTAATTACTTGTTGGATTAAACACAAGTCAACTGTGATCCCTCTCAAAAGGAGAGGAAGGGAAGATCTTTGCGTTGACCACAGAGAAAGCAAGACTGAACAGGAACACAGGAGACATGCTGTCAGCAGGGCAGACCTGCCGGAAAAATTAATATGTCAGAGACGAGACTGAAATTTCATATTTGTCTTCCTCCTGGGAAGATATGAAGCATACCAAGTTTTGCAACAGCCTTGAACTATTTCTGTGGATATTTTTATCAAAAAAATTACTGTAAAGTTTGATTTACTAGATGCTTAATGTGTCGATTAAAAAATTTGTGTCTTAATAAACATATTTTTCTGCAGATTAAAAAAAAAATACATCTCAGTAACATTTCATTTGTGTTACAAATCTTTTTTTTCCCCAAGAAAAATAATGAAACTCCCTGAATGCTGGCCCATTCTACCTGGGCAGGACTGTGAGAGGCTGAGGCTGGAATCTGCAAAAAAATGCGAGGCAGGTGTCAGTCCAAGGAGAGGATGCAGAGGGGACAGATGAATAAACACTGTTATGTGCTGAATAGCAAAGCACTCAACAGCAGACACTGGAAGGAGAACAGGAGACTGTTTCTTTTGGAAAGGATGTGAGCTTCCTGTTACAGGAGCAAAGGACCTAGAAAACGCAGTTAAATGCCTCATATCTGAATCAGAGTCATGTTTGTAAGTACTTTTGTTCATAAGCGCTGGAGTGAACTGAAACTGAGCTAGATCCAAGGATGATAAAAAGAGCATGTAAGGTCCTGTGCCAGGAGCCAGCTCTCCATTTTACACATTGCATCTATAGTTCTTTCGTTAGCAAAAGGTATACTCAGCAAGATAAAGAAGACACCTCTGTTAAAATGACAAGGCTGGTATCTGCAGATCCAGTCAGAATCCCGCAGTGCTGTTGCATTTCTGCCACCTGCTTAGGAGAGGCAAAGGGACACTGGAATAATTGCCCCCATCTCCCTGGGCCATGGTCCTCAGGAACTAGCAGCAAAGGAGTCCTCGGCAGCCAGCTGGCACTGGAGGATGGAACAAGGGGTGTACTACCCATAAAGATTGCTGTTGGCTTAGCTTTGTCCCCAGCTGCCCTAAGGTCTCTCTTTAGTAGCATCACCTCACTCCTCCTCTTCCCAGAAGAAGACCTCTCTCTGGGATATCACTTGCCACTAAATGCTAAATTATGTTTTCAGGGTGGCCTTCTTCCCAAGAGTCTGGAGAGCTCAGCCACAGCATTTTTAAGTGTTGACACTGTCAAATTGCTTTAGAAACAAGGGTCTGGTAGTGATCATATCTCATCTTATCTCTGCTGGTGACTCTGTTATAGTCAATTCGCTATCCCTGCTGTAAGCTATTTGCATTTGTCAAGTGGAATACATTGTTGTGTCCTCTCACCCCACAGATTAGCATCAGGTCAGAGAGTTTTTCGAGTAAAGAGAGAAATGATTTGTAAATGTTTGTTTTGTGTTACTATTCTTCAACTCATTATCTGGGCAACAGAAGTTGAACCTTGTATACCTTTGAAGGTCAGTTCTGAGGATCCAGCTGCTAATTACATCAAAATACAACTTTTATCATTATTGCAGCAACCGAGGGCACTGTACACTGTTACATTCAGCAGAGAGGGGCCTCAGCTTCATTTTTTCCTATATGGAGCTACATTGCAGATGTAAAAGGTGATATTCCCAGCCTGGGAGTTGACTGGGGGTTATATGAGGGTGGCAGCTCTGTGGCTGCAATCTGGGTCGTCTTCCAAAATGTAATTAAATCAGGTTTTGTAAGCTCCACTGTGCTGCACAAAAGTATGAGAGACAAAGGAAAAGTTTAATAGGCAGAGCAGCTAGAGAAATAATGAGATTTTAAAGCTCAATTTGAATAGAACAGTGAATCAGAAAGGTGCCTCAAAATATAAAGAATTAGCTTTCTTGGTTCTCTTAAAATAAAGTAAAAAATGTGTTCTCTTTACCAGAATTATTATTTAAATCCAGTATAATGCCAAATGGCATTAGCAACATGCTGTTTCATTTAATTTCATTATGATGCCATGATTAATATACAGGAAGGTGCCCTCTTCACAGCATGTATCTACAATGCTCCATTCTGATATAATGGGCTCAAAACCCGTCTGCACTATGACTGAGGAATGCTGGTGTGCCCAGATGATTTCCAAGGATGCTATATGGTTCAAGGTGACAACAAGCCTTACCTACTAGTCATAACTTTTGTCATCATCTGAAACAAGATACCAAAACAAAAAGAAGAATTTTGCCATAGTGCAGTGTTGCCTGGGTGAGCCCAGTGAGATTGACTGAAGATGTGGTTCAGCCAGTTTTCTGATCTTCCAGGTTTTCCAACATGCCAGTACAAGCTGGAGGGATAAGATCAGTAAATGCATTTAAGACACATGAAGAGAAAATCTGGAAACACAAAATCAACTGAAACCCATTTTCAGTCAATCAGATCTTGGGTCAGGATATAAGCCAAGAAAACAATTACAAGAGTGCAACCAAGGAAGGACGATGGTGTGTACTAAGGATTTGGATGTCAGCCCTCAAATAGGCAGAGAATCTTACAGTCTGCACCATCTACAAATGACAAGATCTAAGTGTTGGATCAATACGAGGCTGACATCCTAAATCAATGCAAAAGATTGTATCTAAACCAAGTGTCACAAATCACATCTAACTACAGGCACTGAAAAATAGAGAGGCAAGTCATAGTAGCTGAACAATTACATTTCAATATCTGATCTGTATTTGCTTATAAAAATATTTGTGCATGTTCCTACATGCTATCTCAAGTGAGAAGTGTGAAGATGAAGGATTTGAAGACACAAAAAATGAAATGGAGCAATATAAGGCTGACACGGACCTGACCCGGTAGGTCTGTCCTCTTCATGACCAGCATGGCAATTGCAGCCATCTCACATCTTCTGCCTCCTGGAGATTGGATGGGGGCAGAAAATGACTAAAAAGAGAAAGCCAAGAGCAGGTTTTTTTTCCTGAGAAAAATCTAGAGATTATGGAGAAGTACATGGCCCTGGGCGCTAAGGGCCAGGCTGTGGGATCTCAGTACTGTGGATGACTAGGCTGTGGGAAAAGCCTTGGTCAGAAAAGGCCAGGATCTGCCAGTTTACCCCCATGAGGAGGGTTTTTGAAGCAAGGATTTGGCAACCACTGCCTTGTTATTGAGGCAGCTGAATGCCTGAGCCAACACTAAGCCAGGCTCACCAGCCCAGCACAGACAGTGTATGAACATAAACAACTTCTGACATTAGCCTGACAGTTACTGTCCCCTGTGATGGGTTCCTGCTCCATCTGAGCAAGGATGTGGCTCTTCATTAGCAATTCCTGTCCAGTGGTTAACAACACCCTGAAGGAAGGGTTAAGCTTCATGACGTGTTGGTCCAACAATACAAACACACATAATTTTAATAATTAGAAAAGGAAAGCTGGGTGAGGACAATACCTTTGTCCCAGACTGCACCCAAAGGCATTTTCTCCACATCTCTTATGGTCTTCTGTTTCCAACTCTGTGCAATTTTGGCCTTGTAAATAGTGTCATTAAATGTTATCTAATCTTTCCTGAGTGCGTGGTTCATGGGTCTGAGCTTCTTCTGAAATTGTGATAGCTCAGGGAGAGCTACGTCATGGAGAGCTGCTCCGAAGACATTCATAGGGCAGATAAATTCCTGTCTGAGAGACAGACCAAAGAGCATAAGACACCTATTGTCTCACCAACTGAGGGATGCCAGGCCAGCTGCTCTGCATAAAACCTTCAGCATCCTAGGGGGATAAAAACTGACTCTTCTGAACAAACACACTTTACATCCTCTCTGTTTTGCATAACATCTGCTGAAAGCAGTGTTCACTGGTTCAGGCAGGGAAATGTGCACCCATAAAGAAGGGAACTAGAACAGAGACTATTTGCAAGCTGGCAAGGAGGGTTTGCGTCCAATTCCCTTTAGCAAAGTAAATATCTTGAGCTCTTGGTGGGAAAATACCCCTTCTCATTCTGGAGAAATAATGGGTCATAGGGGCTCCAGCTCTCCTCCAGAGCTTAGCTGTACCATCAGGCTTGCTCAGTCCAGTGGTGCCCTGTTTTCTTTGGGTGTGTTTCACTGTCAGCTGTAACTGATATCTACAAGCCTGTATAAGAATATGCCATTTATTTTGAGATCAGTTCTGAAAGGAATTGTTGGCTCAGTGTTATCGGCTCGAAGGAAGTATCATCTCCAGAGAACGTACTTCCTCAAACTGGGCATCTTGGCAAGTGACCACTGAGAGACTGATGTTACATTCTGTGGTAACTAAACACTCAAAAGAAGCCATGACTGGGGATCTGAATGATTTCTTTATTCATTTTAGAGCAGAACCTCACCATTTCCAGGCTTTTAAGGAGTCCCCGTTTTGCATGTGCATTGTGTATTTTAGGAGTATCCATTTCAGCCACACGCTGTGAACCAGGAGAGCAGTGTGCCTCAGTGCCAAAGGTCAGAAAATGGAAATGCAGTCTGATAGAGTCACATAGACAAAGGCCTGTGCAATGTGGAACAGTGCTTTTGGAGGATCAGATAACCAATGATGTTGAGCTTCACCACACAAGAAATAGGAAGCCTCCAAGAAACTGAGAAACTCCCTAGAGCGCCAAGGTGACAATGGGGTATTTAGGAGCATAAAGACCTTTACAGCAGAGCTAAAGGATTTATTAATATCAGTCTGCACCACAGAGAATGCTGGGAAGTATTGGCCCCAGATGTATTTTTTCAGGCTCAAATCATAGATAGTGAGATGTTAAAACATGAGGTGTTGAACAAGCTAAAGAGCCACAGGCTGCTAGGAATGAAAGGTATATATCCCAAGAGAACTGGAGGAATTTAAGAAAAAAGGAGCGGAGTTGCTAAAAAAAATACATTTGCTCTCATTATATCATATCTATATTTTAGAAAGAGCTGATTCTAGGATAGGGGACCAGCAAGTCCTTCTCCAGTGCCAGCTGCATTGGTTGAAACTAATCAAAACCAGAAGTTTAGTTGGATGCACATGACAGAATGGGGACGACGGTCTGGATTCACTGAAGGGAAATTGTCTCTCTAATCTACTAGATTTTTTTTTAATACATTGCCAGAAGAGTGGATGTGATTTTCCTGGACTTTCAAGAGGCATAGGACAAAGTTCTTCACAGGAGGCAATCTGGGAAACAAATACTCTAATATATGAGACCAAATATTGTCACGGACTAGAAATTGGCTAAGATAAAACAAAATAAAGGATCAGTTGCAACAGGGCAAAGAACAAACACGAACCTTCCCCTACCATATCCTGCAGAATAAAATTTTCTTACCAGGACTGATGCTTAATATTTTTAATAGGAATTAAAGAATTGACAGAACCGTGAGATATGTTGGAAGTGCTGAAGGCTGTGAGGAAGCTCTGACAGCTGGGGTGTGTTCTGTCTCCTGCTTAGTGGGGTTTTGAAATGCTCCACATAGAATAGTGCTGCTAAGCAGTTACTTGCAGGTTTACGTGACCCATATGTTGCAGACAAGATGCCAGCACAGCAGTTTTTGAATCCTCGTTTTTACTTGCTTTGTTACCAAAGCGCTTTAAATTAGTTTTGTCACTTTTCCAGGAATAAATACATCTTGTAGTCCTTTCTCTGAACCACTGCTCTGTTAAAATCTCCACACCAAATTCACCTTTCTTGCAATCTCATTGGCATATGTGCAATTACTCCATAAAGGATTGCAGCCCAGAGGGATGGCAGGATCAAGCAGTGATTCAGTTCTTACCTCTTCTGAACTACTATGCAGCATCGCTAGCACTGCGTTTTCTCAAGTTCCTGATAAACATTTCATGATTCCCCATCAGCAGCTCAGCACAGTGGTCCTTCGTCTAAAGATTTTTATATTTCTTCCATCTGAAAGATCTTGAGAACCAAATATAAATGGAGCTGTTTGTTTAGGAAAAGGAGTCCCTCAGATGATTCACAAGTTAAAAGGACTGGAAAACTTCCAAGATGTGTATCTTCCTAGTAAAGATTTCTTAGCTTCCCATCAAGTTATCTTGAGTTGTGTATTAGGTTCAATTTTGTGACACAGATTTTACAGAATTCTTATTTTCTGGTTCCAGAGACTTTCCTCTACACTGCTTTTAAAGAATTTTAAAGGCCTTTTTCCAGAAAGTATCTTCTTGTAGTACAGAAACAGCTACAGTAAAGGGTTTTCAGGTATTGCTTCTATTATCAGCTAAATTTGTCAGTACTTATAGTCTCCTACTATTCAGACGTACTTTATACTCCCTCTGTGTTATCTGCTCCCTCATTCAGAGACATTGCCAAATTCAGAAATGACAGAGAAGTGTCAGTAGTGAAATAGATTACTACTTTTACCATCATTATAGATGCATTATTTTAGCAGCTAAACTGCTCTGGAAACTTTTCTTGAGAAGGCAATCTCGCTTCCTGGTCCATTAAGCAACCATAAGAGAAGATTGTGTCTTTTTGGAAAAGTAGACAGTTTTCAAGAAGTCCTTTATTTGTGAGCTTTGACCGGTCGATCTGTATTCTCACTGAAAAAAAAAAAATTAAAAATGCTGGAACCACCCAAGATCTTTAGACCAATAAACCAGTTTCATGTCTAAAATACAACTTTACTGATGAACTGTGTGTTCACAGAGGTGCTGCTTGTTTGATTAGTTGGCTGTAATATCAGCACTGGAACTAAAATAACCAAATAACCTTTGGTAAAGATGTAGTAGTGATTGCTAGAATTACTAAATTCTTTGTAGAGTAGTGACAGCACTTGAAATGTTTGAACAGATTTTCGTCAACAGGTGGTCTTGTGCTGGGAACCCCATATTAGCACAATAGGTTGATAGAATATCAGAAGAGTGGAGGAATGAAGATGAGGCAAAGACGGGATTATTCGTTATAAAATGCTTCTAATAAGTATCTTTAAAAGAACCTATAAAGAGCATTCTTAGCACCTCATCAGCACCAGCACTGAGATCTGCCAGTAAAAGGTCTTAATATTTGTAAGACACTTTTATTTTCCCTGAAAATCTTCAGTGAGCTCTGCTAACCACCACTCACCAACTGACTTCTCGCAAATGTATAAATTAAGTAGGCTGAAGAAGAGATTTGTTTTATCTTGCCTAATGCGCAAACGCACACACTAGCATATCTACAACTCTTAGACATATATGTGTTTAAACTGAGTAAAGCCAGGTCAATCCTGTTGTGGCCTTCCTCATTCATTTCCCACTCTGTCTACAATTTACAAGGTACCTTTCTTCTTCTTTTTTAAGGCTGAGTCATTGGCAAAATCCTAAATTTACTGAAGTCAAGACCAGTATTGTTATCAGCATCCATAGGTTTAGAATGTCACTCCTATTTTTCTAAGCCTCCTGCAGAAAGCTAGACAGTTTGGGGCAATGGAAATAATACCAAGTACAGAGAATTAGAAGACAACGTCTCCTTTAATCTGGATTTGACAAAATATAACATGACAGAACCCTACACAGTTTGATTTTTACTCCTCTTTTGCAATAGTACAAGAGCCTTGCGCTCTGTTCCTGTAACAGAGGGGTGGGGGTGAATGGTAGGACTATAGTTTTAAAATGTGTTTATCTGATTACAAAGGGTCACCTACAGTGCAGAAGTGCAAAAGTTTGCACATCAAACATCACAGCTGAGTTAACCAAAAGCTCATGTTCTTGCTTATGCTGTCAAACACAAATAATCATGAGGGGGCACTAAAGAGCTGTCAATGGCAAAGTTATTTTGAGGCAAGGTTTGTGGGGAGAGATAATTATCTTGTTTTAGATCACTAAATATTTTGACTGAGATCTGAGTCTGATTTCAAAATGTCTTCAAACTATGAGAAAGCTGAAGTTTTCCATGAGCCTTTCAAGACCCTCTTCTAAAAACCGAGCCTGTAAAATGTTTGGTTTGTAAAGCTGAGAAAGGTTTTGTGGGAGATGGACATCCCTTTTAATGATGAATTTCAAATACTTACTGTTTTTAAAAAATATTCTGTGTGGGAGACTATAGATATCACCAGGCCTTACAACACCTGGCAACACAAATGAAAAATGAATGAATGAAATGCAAATTGGACATCTTGACTAGTGAAGATGGACTGTTTCCTTCTAAAGACTGGTTTATGGATGGAGTGCCAAAGCTGGTGCAGTTGGATTCAGCAGTCAACCCTGACAAATTGTAAAGAAAATCCCCTATCTTGTAGACAAATCAAAGGATTTTCAAAATTAAAACGGGCCGTTTCACAAGCGGCTTGTGAGCATTCCTGTGGGACTGCGCTGCTAACAGATGTCCTCAAAATTGTTCTCGCAGGCCCCCTTGAAATGGAATGCACATATGGCACAAACTGCAACCAGACACTCTCAGCACAGTGCAGGCTGATCACTAATTTTGCACTCCTGGTTTAAATCTGAGCAACTGACTCAGTGGAGCAAGGTCACTTGCCATGTCTCAAACTCCAGGGAAGTCAGTGAGAATGGAGCTGGGATTTGGATTAATGACAACAAAAATAATATCTGCTTACTTGCAATTAATTGTCTTTCTTAGACATCTATTTACATAGAACATTTGAGAGAATAATAACAAGGCATTTCCAAGACAGAGGCATACAAAAATGTGTTAGATTATAATCCAGACTCCAAATTTGTGGCTGATATGGCCAGAACTTTATGATCCAAGCCTTCTAGTACAACACCTTCCCAATGGGGGGATGTGAGCCTTCCCAGAGTCTTGTTCCAACAAGACTGTCTTCTTGAAAAAAACTTTAGTCTTGTTTTAAAGATTTTAAAGACAAGTTTCAAAGAAAAGTCTAGTGTCATCTTTGGTAAACTGTCTCAGTTGCCAATTTCCATCACTGGTAGAAGGTTCACACCCAGCTCCTAGTCTGAAGTTGTCTGATATCATCTCCCTGTGGTTGGGTCCACCACACTGAGTTCTTTCAGCGTCAGACTTCTGTTAGAGAGCATTTTAAAAATATGCCACATAGATGTTTTTTCTTGTGTCTGTTTTACTGAGGCATCTTTACCAATCCTTCGGGCATGTGCTAGAGTCAACTATTTGTGCCATAATTTCTTGAGTTCTGGACCCCAAACAGAAAGAGGCAATTGACATCCATCATGGATATTCAGTCCCATTTAGCATTTCTGACCACTGCATCACCATGGTAGGCCATGGCCAGCTAAATACCCACTACTGCTTGCTAATGCTTTTCCATGGCATTTTTCCAGAGAACTGTGCCCTGGCCTGTAAGACTGTCTTACAATCTTGGACTCTAAATATGGTATTTGTATTCAGTCATGATAAAAGACATCTTGTCCATCCAGATTCATTTAACAATATGATCATGTTTGCTCAATATCAGTGCTCTACCTTCCTTCTGTTAACCTGCCCTTCAGTCTTTGTATCATACAACTTCATGAGGACTTGGGTTGGTTTTTACCAATGACAGAATCATAGAGTCATAGAATAGTTTGTGTTGGAAGGGACCTTAAAGCTCATCTAGTTCCAACCCCCTGCCCTGGGCAGGGACACCTTCCACTAGAGCAGGTTGCTGAAAGCCCCGTCCAACCTGGCCTTGAGCACTGCCAGGGAGGGGGCAGCCACAGCTGCTCTGGGAAACCTCTGCCAGTGTCTCACCACCCAGTGCATAATAGAAATGCATAATAGCATGGGGACAATGCCTGTGCAGCCTTTACTTTGTTAATTATGATTCTTGTAATTCTGAGAATGGCTACTTTAGCCTGTGTTCCTCCCTATTAGTGTATACTGAGTTGATTTTTTTTATTCCTTTGCTCAAAACTTTTAAAGTAATTTTTCATTTCTGTTGTCAATAGAAACTGTGTGTATATTTGAACATGAATGGATTATTTGATTTTGCTTCTAAGCATGGTTTTCAGAAGTTTTGACTCTTCTTTGATTGCAGGTTGATGGATTTTTTTTGATATTTTAAGACAAATTTTTTAAAAATCTGAGCTAACAATCATATTTTCACATGCTTCTTTCCAAGTTATTTGGATCATAGTTGTTGCCGTTTGTACAACACCAAGAGGTTGTGTATATGTATCAGTTCATTATAATAATCATCTGGACTTCATTTTGCCTGTACACAAGAAATCAAATTAAGTAAGACAATTTATTTCAAAGTCATCACTAAAATTAATTCTGTGGTCAATTCTTCTTTGACTTTCAAAATGAGGTTTAATACTAAATTTCCTGGATTAGGTGGAACATTTTTGAGTAAGAAAATTAATATCTATAATTTTTAGAAATTCTAGGGCTGTTCAGTTTTGGCAGCTTAACGCCTCCAACATATATTAGAATGAGGATATCCTCTCCCTTCCATCCACTTACCTTTTTTTCTTGTGAATTCTGTGTATCTACAAACAAATAACTGTTTTGTGAATGGGCAGTGTGTGGAAGATATCAACTGGAATCTGCTTTACTGGTTAGGACAATAAGCACTGACTGTCAAAGGACTTGTTTCTGAGCTGTCAAACAGATCCCAGCAGTTCTGATAATGTGATTGCCTCTCCTCCTTTTGGACACTTGATAATTTTTCAGCATAATTCTTCCCTTTGTATCTTTGATAAATTTCATTCTCCATATTTTGATTTTGTACTAAATGACTGCTGACTCTTTCCTCATTTCTCCCTCTGGTTTTAGATTTGAGTTTAACAATTAGTGTGGTCTGATTAGGGATTGGAAAACAGCTCATCTTCCTCCTCCTGTGGGGCACAGTCTGCTCCTTGGATGAGGAACTCACTTCTACAGCCATGGCCCTTGGCTTTCTACCATTGACCTGGACACTGACTCTCTGCCAATTCTTTTCCATCTTGCATTGTTTTTAGGAGAGAGATGTTTTATGAGACCTTCTGGTGTTCCTCTCTGTTACAACCCTTCCAAGTTCCTAAAATCTTAGGAAAATTTTCTCCATATTCCATTTTGAGGACCTGGGAATTTGGGGGAGTTTTCAGATCCCACTGCTGACACCTTTCTGCAGGTTGCTTGCTGGCTTCCATTGTGTAGCATAACATCTGATCCTTTTGCTTAAGCTTACTGGAAATTGCCACACTGCCTTTTGCTCTGATCCCTGTATTGCTCAATCCATTTGTGGAGTCTGAGACAGTGATGTTTCTCATACATGGTTATCCAGGAACTCCAATCTGTGAGGCTCCCTCCTGCCCCAGAGCTCGCTCTTCTGTGCACATTGTATGTACTTGTGTCCTTTCCTTGGAGTGGAGTCCATCAGAGCAGAAACCACAACTTGTTCCTTGCAGGTCACAGTGCTTGTCGTTTGTAGTGCTCAGACCAAAGTTGTTCTTACAAACCACGTACTTACAAGTCTCCAACCAGTTCCTGAAACTCCATGAATACTGGTTCTGTTTGTTCACCATGTAAATGAAAAGGTAGCTAAATCTGTTTTCTTCAAACTGTCCATAAATAGCCTCCATTGTCCTAAGAGCGCAAACTTACAGACAGTGTGAAATGAAGGTTTTAAAATACAAGCTAGTTGCAATCATAGTAGTTGTTATCCTCATTTCCATCTTATTGAACCAGTTCATCTTTCTGGTGCAGTGAAGAGTTGGGGATCTACAGAGAGTGGCAATGTTAAAACCATCATGCTGGGTTCCCCCAGGCTCATCACCCAGTGCCCCAGATCTTTGGGAGGGAGTCCAAAACACATGTGGGAAATGAATGACCTACCACAAGATTAGAGGCCTGTCCCTATAACCACAGCATAGAGAAACAAAGTTCAGTTCTACATTTTTCTGTCATCAAGAGTGCCCTCACTCGACATCCATGGACATTTCCTCTGCAGCACACACATCTGTTGGTATTAGCTGAGCACCAAACCACCAAGGACTTTGTTCTTTGGCTCTTCAGTCTTCTCATTCACAGAGCTTAAATTAGAGTTTTGCTTCTATGGAAAAGTCCCATGAGGCAGATTTCCCATGATTTACAGAAATCAAATTAATGAGTTCAAATGCCTTCAGTAAAGTAGCCAAGCCAGGTGTAGCCCTGAAGATACAATTCTTATTTCTCTAAATTTCCCAGCCTGCTTCCACAGAGTCATGGTCCATGCTTACTTGACCCATCTAAGACTTGTCTGCTGCTATGTCCTACCTTAATAACTATCATGAACTCACCTTTCCTTATTCAGTCTTCCTGTTATTTCATAGGGGTATAACCTAGAGCAGTTGCTCCCAAGGACTTCTGGTTTTTCTCTAACTCATTAGAAAATTGTATGTCCTATTTTTCCTTCTTCTTCATACTTAATATAGAATCTAGTAGAAGAATCTTACAATTAACAAGGTGAGATGGCTTGGCTCGTTAAGGCTACAATAATCTATTATTTTGGTGATGGTTGAGTGAAGCATTATTGTAGGTGAGGGATATAATATTTGTTCAAGCCAGGTGGAAGAAGTGGTTAAGCTCTTTTTGTAATAAGCAAAGCAATACAGCCTTTAGGCAGTCACCCCCTACAACTAAAGTAATCTGTCAATGAATTATGTTGTATTATTGTATATTGTTACAGGACTTTAACTCCAGATTGAAAGTAAACCAAAGAGTTTGGCATTTTTTTGGTATGTGAGTGAATGAGGAAGAGAACTAGAAGTATAAGACACAGAAACTGGTAGAAAAAACAGCAAAAGGAATTTTTATTTTTTATTTTTTTAAAATAGAACAGTCGAAGAGGCTTTAGGAGGAAATCCAAGAATTTAGCAGCAGACTCAAAATCATAGCTTGGGATACTGGCAGCTGATACCCCATGTCCAGAGTATTTTGTTTGTTCATGTGCATTAGCAAGATTGTATTGAAGAAGGTCTAGGTTACCCCATGGAAAACAACACTTAGGATCCCAGTTATAAGGTAACTGCTCACATCAATGGTGTTATACTCAAGGAATATTATACTTTAAAATATTACCTCTAATTTTGTATGGATAATTATTTTTTCCTTCTTGTCCTACATTGTTTCAGTTGTTAGACAGTTGATGTTTTCCAACCCAAATTACTCCAGTGTCATGGTAAATAATTCCCATGAGTAGTACATAAAGTGTGTTGAAAGCTTTCCAGATAATGGTGCCCAACTCTTCCCAAGCATACACGACTCCCAAGCTTCAGAGTAAGGTGCAGAAATGACTGAATGTGTGCATACTGCTCCTGTAGAAAAATAACCCATATACAAAGTGTGCATTCGTCTGGATGTTTAAGTGACTCGTATTTCAACTTATGTTTTCAGTACACACTTCAAACTGCTTCAGAAACCCCACACAGGTCATGGACCCTGTGTGGTTCTCACCTGCTCCAGATTAAAAAACCCCAATATAAACCAGAAGATTACTATTGTTAGCAACAAGACTAATTAGTAACATATGTCACTTCTGTAGTGAGCCTTTCCAAGCAGGTTATAAATGTCCATAGAAGATGGCATACTATCAACCTACATGGTTTCACATATTTTGTCTATACATGTATGATTATCACCATGCCTTCAGCATGATGATGGTTCTAAAAATATGCAGGCATTAATGGGTATAAGGCATGGTAAGATGCAATCAGAGGGAGCAGAGCAGGGGTAGTGGGAGAAGGGGCAGGCAAGGAGAGCAGAGAGCATACTTCACATATCAGCATTCGCTTGATCCAATTTAGGAACGAGCATCACCCTGCTGTGGTCATGGTCATGCAGTATTTATAGAATGCCACCTCCTGTCTCACAGACATCTAATGGCAACTAAGCATTTACTCCAAGAGTAAATCGGAACCAGCTGGCCTTTGGGACCAATGCAATATTTTATAGAAAATCAAAATAATTTGTTTACTTATGTGATTCCCTCCAAAACCAGGTGTTTAATTTTTCAGTGTGATTAATGGAAAACTCATCAGAGTCAATATTCTTCCCTGGCCCAGGTCCAAAAAGGTACTTAAACGAATGCCAAACTTCACGCATGGAAATAATCCCACTGATGAGTGTTCCTGATGAATTGGAACTTTCATTTTAAAATGCTTATCACTTTTTCACTCTACGGTGCTTGTCATAGCATTATTTAAGTCTCAATTTTAACTAGTATATACATTGAAAATATTGTGCTCTCTACTGCATCTACTCTGTATGATCTTTACAAAAAAGGGAATTGTGATTTCAGGTATCGCTGAAAAAGGACCTGGTGTCCATGTTAAAAATTAATGTTCATCAGCATTTGGAAACATAAGCCTGTCAGATCTACTCAGCAGCCTCAGGGTCCAAGGAGTACATTTTATTGTAAGCACCACATCACATTCTTCCTGAAGTGCCATTTTCTTCACATTTTTAGTTTGTGAGAAGCTTCAGACAGTTATGGATTCAGTACACTTAAAACCACAATCAAATTTCAAACAAAAACAGCGAGGATATTTCTCATATGCTAGAAATTCTACTTTCTTGTCTGGTCTATTATTTCAGGAGCAGCCCAAGGTCTCTGTTAGGGTCAGAGACACCCAACATAGAACTAGGCATTTTTTGCACCTTCTATAGCTCAGTTTAGTTTTGGGGATCATATTCAGGGGACACCTTAGGTGGAATTAACTGTCAGTCTCCCCCATCATTGCTCTGCTTCCTGAGGAGGTGAATAACCAGTCCTGTGCCATTCAACAGAGTGACCCGATGCACCTTGGCAGGACAGTACCGCTTGCCCAACAGCCCCTCACTTCTCTGCTCTGTATAGGAGGACTGAACACCGCCCTATGAAGATGCTGAGGGTGCAATTCTTATATTTTTGTATTCCTGTTTTATGGGTACACGTCTAACCCAGCCATTCCTCTCCTGTCTTTCACCTCCCTTGCTGCTGAGCTGCTGCTGGTCTCTGTTCCCGTCCTGTGATGCATTAAGGCCAGCTGAAACCCAGCCCCGAGCCTAGCTCTCTCCCTTGCATTGGAGCTTCGTCTGGCCCTGAGCACATCCTGAGAGCTGCTGTATGAATCAACACCAGCGCAGACCTGAAAAATGGCTGTATTCTGCCAGACCTCTGCGTTTTCCAGCAGTGGCACTTCCCTGGGAAAGCTTTGGAACTTGCAGCCTAACTCCACACAGGCAACAAAGAGTGCGTTTAGACAAATGCCAATGGAGAGACTGTGGTTTTGGTCTGCAAAGGAAAACAGGAACTGAGGTCTTATGGTTCATGCGCTTCACAGAAGTTATCTCTGTCTTCTATTAATATATGTTCTGTAGTTGTTGGATAAAAATATATTACACTGTAAATACACTGTGATACCTTAAACCAAAGCCACAAATTTACAGAATAGTCATTACAGATACAGATATGATAATAGATTTTGGACTCCACAGAAAGAAAACCAACAAAGCTACAAAACATAAAATACTAGAAATGCCTGTTTAAAAGCGCAGAGCATCCAGGGCAAATCAGGCAGTAATGCCTTTAAATGAAAGAGAGAATCAATATGATGGTTTTTTTTAGATCTCGTGGAATTACATTGTCTATGCAATATCTGTGTGTATTATTTAGGAAGCTGCCTGGGAGGAGCATAAATATAAACTCAGACTAAAGATTTCATACTGTCATATAAAATGTACAATAACTGAATAGAGACACACAAGCACTGAAATGTTCACAGTTACAGATTTCAAGATACAGCAGCGCCAGTTTCAAATATTCCAAAATCATGAATCAGGGTCCTCTAAATCTTGTCTCAGTGTGACACTGAACAATTTCTATAGAGGAAATCACCCATAATTGCCATTTTACAAGATTTACAAGAGTCTACCGTTTTAAGACTGACTTGAAAATAATGAGATACAGAAAGAAACACTCTTTCAATTTATCTTCTGGTTTGCAAGCCACTAGGATATTTCAGATCTGTGTTTTAAATTTGCTTTGTAATCCAGAGGACTAGAAACTTATTCTTTTAAATAAAATGTGACATTCTTATGTAATCAGTTGCTCTGAGAGCAAGATCCTTAAGATAAGCACCAATTTCAGTGAAACTCCTGATAAACTCTTAAGAATTGGAATCAGTAAATCAAAGAACAAAAATGTAATGACTGGGTCATACTATAGGGCCTGTGAAAAAGAACTGTATGGTATTAGGAAATCAAAGAAACAACTTCATATTGTAAAATGACAATTATGGGTGCTTTCATCCCTATAAATTGTTCAAATGTCATTTTGAGACAAGCTTTAGAGGACCCTGATTCATGATTTTGGAATATTTGAAACTGGCACTGCTGTATCTTGAGATGTCCTTGAGATGTCTTTCTCTAAAAATATTCTGGATGAGCAATTCCCCCTTAGAAAGAGTGGGTTCAAGTGACTAGCTACATAGAGCCAGAGACTTTCCAAGACTTTTGGGTGATTAAATCATGGATAATCATCATCCATACATTCATACTGAGGCTGTCCTTCAGTACAAGCATAGGAGTCTTTCTGCCATGCCACGCTCTACAACTTTATTGAGAATTGCACCAGTGTTGGCTGATGTTTTGTGTTGCAAGTCTGGTGACTGTATCATTCTCTGTTATTCTGCCCAAGAATGAGAAATTGAGATGATACAATAATTGGAGAGGTTTTCAGAAATAGTTTCTGAAGTCAGAGGGACTGGTGGCATGAGCAATGACTGGGTAAGCTACAATGTGTTTCGGTGCCACTCACAAAAGAGTGTTGACTATTTCAATTTGCACCAGACAGACTTATTCTTCATCCTAATGTATTTTCCAGGCTTCTTGAGGTTTGGCATGACTGGAGAGGCTAAATTTGAGCAGGCATTACTGAGCAGAAAATATATTCTGGTCAGGTACCACTTTCTTTCCCAGTTAGTTCCATACATACTTAGCTGGTTTCATCATTGTGGTGTGCTGACAGGTCCTTACAGGAGCAAAATCATTTGATCTGGTGCCTGGACTGATTAATTGGTTCACTACGCAAAATGCCCCTACTGAGATCTAACTTTATTGTGTTGATGGAGAAAGAATAGGAGGCTCATTTTGTCCCCATTTCTGCAGCAACAGATTTCTGTAAACACTATTTGTGGTGTTGGTAGAGACACTCAGAATGGTTTTTGCATTAATCTTTCTGGAACTATTTCTCTGGATGTTTCATGCACCAAAGTGAATATGTACAGCATACTGCTAGGATCATCAACTCTCTACTTGTGTACTTCACTGTCTCTCACATTATCCTCTCCCCTAGAATGCCAATAATTGATCACTGCCTAAGGTAGGCACTGCCTCAATGAGGTTTCAGACATTTGGCCTGGGAGGGCAAATCCAATCCACCTAATACTGAATTTCCCATTGCAATCAGTTGAGTTTGACACTTCAGAAGTCCTATGAGGGGATGCCAGTTCTCCCTAAAACAGTCTTTTCCCTTTTTATATTTATTCAATAGGAAATTAGGCACCTCCAGAACGTAATCCAGTCCATATATGTTAGACACACATATCTTTTTAGATCAGGAGCGTCATGAAGATCAGTAGCTCTGAGAGTGCTCTCCTGTGGATGTACCAAGGTGGATCGGAGCTGTAGATTTCCAGCAATGTGCTGGGGAGACTTTTTGGTGCTGGGGCCAAGGTCCTCTGGCTATCATTTGCTGAGGAGGTTCTGGAGAGTTTGAAGAAGACCAAAGCCCTACTGGTCTCCACAGGATGAGCCCACCACACACAGCTAATGGAGGAGGGATTGTTTCTTTGAGATGAGTTGAATGCACTCAGGACTGAGGATAGTTCAGGCTGAAAGGGACATCAGGAGGTCTCTAGTTCAACCTCCTGCTCAGAGCAAGGACAGCTTTTTGGTCAGCCTGTTCCTATGCTGTCCTCATGATGAAAGAGTTTTCCCTTTAATCTGGTCTGAACATCTCTTACTTTCAACTTGTACCTCCTGCCTCTCCTCTTTCTCATATTCATGGCAAAAAACACGGATGTAGTTTTTTAGCTGAAAGCTGGCTTTGAAATGTATGCAGAGTTAAGGAGAACAAGTAAATGCAATGCCTAAGGAAGATATTCAGATATTCAGTATTTCTGCCACTGTTTGCATGTTACTAGTAATTGTTTTGTTGGCTAAAGAATAATAAGGTGCTCTCTGCCAGAGACTCATACTAGGCTGAGGTGCAAACACTGAGCAAAAGAGGCATTTTCAAGAAATCTGAAACTATTTGCCAAATACAGAAATGTGCAAAAGTCAAAACTGACATTTTGGAAACTATTATGAGTGTTGTTTGGAAGCAAAATGTGACTTTCAGGATTGTAAATAAGTAAGTGCTTTTCCTAAGCATTTTTTTTCCCTACTGCAATGAAATGTAAAAACTATAACAATAATTATTCCTGGGAGGACCTCAGACCTAGTTCATTACCTTGCCGTGTCTAATGGTCACTGAGCTGTCAATGGCACCTTTCTCTTTTGCCAACGTTGTCCTGGTGAGTAATGTCCCTGCCTGAGTTGTGGCTGCTCTCTACCCCTCATGTGGCAGCCCTTCTCTTGCTGATCCCTAAAAGGATCTGAAATGGCAAATTCTCATTTTTATGTGCAAACATCATATTTTTTTAAAAAATCACATGTTTACATCTAGTGAACCCAACCTGACTAGTACCATGATGAGCAAATGACATGACAAGCTTGGACAGAGCTCAGGCAGGTGGCCCTGCCACAAGTTGAAGTAGAAGAATCATGTGTTTGGCAGCATTTCCAGGGATGCTCATACTGTGCCACTTCAGCCGCCGCACTGGCCAGACCCCACCATCACCACTGGCATCCAATCTGGGTGATTTCACACCACACAGAGTCCTCCCAGAGTATCCACACAGCCCACAGCAAGTGAGTGCGAGGAATCCTTGGGATGGCCAAAGGTGTTGCCTTCAGCAGGTGCCTGCCCTGGCCCAAGCACCATCCAGAGCAGGGTGCTGTGTCCCCAGCTACAAGGAAGGTCAGGTCATGCCAGCCCAGGTGCTGCAGTTGTGGAGGCACACACCCTCCACAGACCTGGAGTGCTTCTGTTGGGGAGGTACAGGGGGGAGAGAGCAAGTGCTCCAACCAGATGTAATCATGCTTATCTACCATGGCTCTGAAAGCCCAGATGCACCATGATAGCAGAGGCTGGGTGGTGATATCACAGATGCTGCTTCAGCTCCTGGCTTGGAGAATCTGTCCCCTAACTGTTCGGCAGGAAATCTTGGGTTGGACTTGGGCAGATTTAGACTGGATGTTTGAGAACATAATTTTTCTAAAAATGGGAACAGACCATCTGAGGATGAAATCTCTATCACTGGAGGGTTTGAGGAGCAGGTTTGACAGTCAGTTGTCAGGGATGCATTAGGTGGTTTTCATCCTGGCTTTGGGCAAGGGGATGAACCCTTCTGGTATGTTTCCTTTTGATTCTCCAGTTACCATGAGGCAGTGCCTACCTCTCCTTTGACTATGAAGGGAGCCAAGGAGTGGGACTCCTAACTTGGAATGACAGTTTGGTGCCTGGAATCAGATGGGATGAGCTCAGGCTTTAGCTGCTCATACTGAGCTCATTAGTTAGCAAGTTACTAAATCTGCCACTTGAATTATTTCTGATAGGAATGAGACAGCTGGTGTCTGCTGGTGACCATTCATATTCAGCTCAGGTTTAAACCTTCCCAGCTACACCTTTGGGTGATCCAGTTCACCAGCCTGTTTTATGCATGCTGATCTTGCTCATCAGGATGCCCCTGTGGACCCCAGGCTGTAATTATTCAGCTCTATTATATGAACGTTTTGGAGAGTGGGTGAAGGTGGGGGAGGAAGAGGGCATGATCAGCAGACTTTTGTTCTTGCTTAACTTCCTTCTCCTTTAACTCAGTAGTTTTCCAATTGATCTCAGAGAGAGCAGAGAGACACCATGTTTAAGAAAAACTCCTCTTGCTGAAGTTGACAATAAACTGAAACCTCTGGTGGTTAGTTCTACCCAACCTAAGTAATACATCTCTCCACTTCAGGGCAAGTCTCAGCCATTTGCAGAGGACATTTTCACCATTCCCTTGTGATACAGGAAGGTTCTTGATGTATGTGTTAGAAAGCAAGCCCAGCTCCTCTGACAATACCTGATTAATCTTCAGAACACCGTATTGATTCTACATGAATAAGTATCATTGCTATTTATCAAATTTCTGCAGCTTGCATAATACAAACTGCTGGAAGACTTTAATACACAAGGAAATCCATCTGATCCAATAGGCAACCAATTTGTCAGAGTTCTTGCAACAGGGAAGCTTTCAATTTTTGCCTCTTTGCCTTTACCTAATTACCTGACTTTGTGCACCTAATTAACTTGCAAGGCTGTCATCAAGGGAATCCATGATCTTTCCAAACAATTTTGTGGCAGCTGGAGATGAACCCTCTGTAGGAAAGACACAATCTGGTTTTTGATTGCTATGTCCGTTTTGCTCTATTCCCTTTCTGTATACCCTTTCAAAAGAATTGCAAGTGAGGAGAAACAAAATTGAAGGAAGGGCAGAAGAAATACCATGTACTCCTGAGACTGCATTGGGTAACACTGAATCCTAAGAGATCATATGTAGATGAAATGTAGGTTGAAATTCCCTTCACCTTTCATTGCCGAAAGCAGCTCCTGACTATTTAGTCTCCCTTTGCACCTGATGGATTTAACCAGGGCACAGCCTTTTTCCATCCTGCCAAGGATGGTTCTGTACTTGAGATTATGTTTTCTTACCTGGACAAGGCATTTCAAGAATTTGCCCAAAGAACAAAGTCCACTTGGCATCTTCAAGGACACTTATGGACTCTTGTACTTGAAAATAACAGTGAGAGTCGGGAGTTTTGGAGACTATTTCTGTCTCTGGCACTAATCACTAGAGGAAAGACTCAACAAAAAGGCTCTGACCTTTTAAAAGATAAAGTTAGACTCAAGTATTCACCAAGACCTCCTCTGCTGAGAGAGGGAAAAGAGAGCCATTTGTGGATGTGTCATTCCACACCAAATAAGTATGTTTAAGTAAATAAAGTAACTCATCTCCAAGGTCAATGCTGACTGTAGTAATGTCTCTATACTGCAGTGATGATCCATGTTGAATGGAGACAATAAGCTTTATTAGGTATGATATGAGAGCAGCCATGAATTTTTAACTGCTAATATATGTCAGGTGTTCTTAAATCTCTGGGCAGGAAATAAAATTTAATTTGCTGTAATTTTTATCAATATCAGAAAAAGCAACAATCTCTACAAAACTTTTCTCCAATGAGAGAGATTTCCAGAAGAAAACCATAACTGCATTAGTACCTCTTCTGGGTCCAGACAGTGATTATTCTTGTAATAGGGAGCAGGAGGATGGAGAGCTCTTGAAATTTATGTACAACTGCGTGGGCTGTTTGTATTCACTTAAAGGTCTCAGTCTTGCCTCACTCCTATCCATTGGTGTGCATCAGATTACATAGGTGGTGGTGTTAATTAAAATGCAGTGCCATGTGGTGCCCTCAGGACTTCCTTTTTTCCATTTTCACTTTTTTAGCTTTTCCATTCTGGTGCATTAATTATACTACTCATGACAATGGGCTAATAAGAGTTTGTTCTGTCTTCTCAACATTAGCCTGTATTTGCCTGTCTCTGCCAAGTCTTTGCCTCTCACTCCAGTTTGCCTTTTTACTCTCTTCATGCCTCTTAAAACATGCTGAGTGATACTAATCCCTGGCAGAACTGGACTCTTAAGCTAGATTTTCCTTGGGTTTGCATTAAATCTCCCTAGTCTTGGCTATCCTGAACATTTTGAGCCAACAGTGCATTTTACCTCCTGGCTGGCCAGCAGTAAGTAAACACACACCAGTCTGCAATTCTGTCTTTGCAGCTCCCCATGATTAATCTCTTTCCATGCTAAGAATTGGCCATTTGTTCCTACTCTTTACTCCTTATCTCTTCTCCAGTTTTTAATCCATGACAGGACTTTACCTTTCACCCCTGGGTTGCCAAGTTTCTCAATAGCCTCTTGTGCAGGACTTTATCAAAAGCTTTTTGAGAGCTGGTTGAGGTCTCCCTGGTTCACGGTTTCATTAACCCTTTCAAGGGATTCAAGCTGGAAAGCAAGAGCTGGAGAGAAGGAGGAAGATTGTCTATCATGGGAAGTTTCCTGGTTGGCAAATCTGTTGTAATTTTTGTGTTTTCTTGGCCAAATGGCTTCTAGTTGCAGGACTGATGTGTGGTTTATATTAACCTGCTTTTCTTGGGGGTGGTCTGGCTGTTTATCACTTTAGTGAATTTTGGGAAGGAGCAGGGGAAGGCCACTCAGGCCTTTTAAGGCACAGGCTTATTTTAGTCTCTAGGTCTTTATGTCAAACTCTGAAGTGACTTCTCCAGACCCTCAACCATGGAGACAGACTTGCACATATTCCATCATGCCGATTACACATCCCACCTGACAGGCACAATTCAGTTGATTGAATGTGGGTCTGCTGCCATTTAAGATGGCTACGAGTATGTGTTTATGTGCATTATGGTATGGCTGTGTAGGTTAAGTACCACACAGGCACTACAGGAGATCTGGGCCACAGCTGGAGGCGGGCATGTGGGTTGTCTTCAACATCTGGAGTCGGCAGTAGACAGATTGCAGCATGAAGTTGGGCAAGAGGACTCTAGAGGTCCCTTCCAACTCCGGTTTCCTTGCATATGCTTTGACACAGTTTTAGCAACACTTGGCACTTACTGGCATTGTGCCTTCCCTCCAAATGCCACTGCAAAGAGTTAGGGCAGCAAGCTCCCAGGCACTGCAGGCCAATTATTGTGCAGCCTCAGCGGGGGACTGAGGAGGGCTGGCAAAAACCAGGCCCTTCACTCTGCTCGGAAACTTCTGTTTGCAGTGCCTAGCCTTTGCAATTTTGCGTAATCATACCGAGCCCCCTCCTGAGCTCTATTCCACCACTTTAGCATGTCTCCTTTATTGTCAACATGTCAATTCCCCACTGATAATGTCCCATTTATTGTTGTCATTTATTTGCTTCCACAGAAGCAGGTCCCTGGCGAAAGGTCCCAAACCCTGCATGATCTAAACCTGATCACATCACTGCCCTATCCTCAACAAGCCCCAAATGGACTTCCCTTCCTGTGTGTTTGTCCTGCTTACTCTCAGGACTTTTGAATATTCACCTTGAAAGATGTCTCTTTAAAAGAGTACCGAAAACTCTCAGATCTACAATGCCTTCACTTCAAAGTAAGCTGGATGAATTCAGTATCTCTTGGGTCATAGCTGATTGGTGTCTCTGGCTTTTGCTCTCCTTTTTACCTGCCATTTCACCTGTATTAACATCATCATTACTGGACTTCTGTTTTCACTTGGTTTTGTTATCACCATAAAACCTGCAGACAGAGTACAGGCAGCAAATGAATCCTGGTATATCTCCCTTTGCTTGTGACAACCATGACTATTTTCCCCAACAGTCCTGACTCTCTGTTGCACTTGCATCCTGCATCCATGCTCCTGGGGGTTTGGCCATACATGCTCTAGCAGTATTTATTATGTAAACAAAATACTGCAATTGTAAGTGCATCTGGACAGGAGTTCTCTGGGTCCTTGGGGCAGGCAATGGGAATTTCACCATTGGCTTATTTATTTGTTTATTTTTTATTTGTCTACCCCTGGTTGAAATGTATACATATATAATTATATACAAAGTACTTTGGGCATAAATAAATATACAGCTCTGGTTTATGTAGCACCATCATCATACAATGAATAGAGTAGGAGTTGTGGAGCATTGACAGAAATCTCCGACTCTCACAAAGAATCCCTGAATTCCCAGAAGTTGAAAAAACTTAAGGAGAAAGATAATAGCATATTTCAGTCAGTATCTGTAATCCTTAGGGGCATCAAAACACTCTGGAGGGATCTGCTATATATAGTGAGGAGTCTGAAGAAATACTGTGGCCAAGAAACCAATTCTCAGCTATAAACAAGTGGTTAACAGTTTACAAAGAAACACCTTCAACCAGGGTATATGACAGTTGTATAAATATACATCTATCTCTCCTGAGAAAGCCACATTAAGAAAGCTTTAACCCTTCAGACAGTGATCAGAAAACCAGCCAATTCTTGGAAATGTCTGGTTTAACCATTTTGCATCCTTAGGAAGCAGACACCATAAATGTATTTCCTGGGTGAGAGCCAAGGGCTTACTGAGGACATGGTTCTCTCCCAAAGAGATCTTGTTCAGAAGTCAAAGCAACAGTGATGTTGTGTAAATACCATTAAAAGTTGCCAAAACAAAAAACCTGACAACAATGGCTAATATAATAACACTGTTTGAAAAAGAGATGTTCAAATCAATGACGTCACTGTTCATGCCAGGTAGAGATCCTGAAGAAGTGCAAATCTGTTATTGCCAGTGCACAGTAAAGTGCCCTCTACAATGTGACCTCCTCATTTCTTCACCTTTTGCTGAGGTTTGACAGATTTCATTAAATTCTGGCATTTAGTTATATTAATGTTCCAGCTGCCTCGCCTTTCTGAAATACTGCTGATGATGAGAGGATACATCAGTTTATTGGTTTTGCAAAATACCTGTATTTTTGGTAGGACTTTTTCCAGGAGGTTTTCTGATGGTCATAAAAAAAAGTTGTTCTGCTTATGTTCTGTTTGAACTTTTCTAACAGGATCAAAAATGTTAATCTGAAAGAGAAAATTTGAAAGATTGGAAATTCAATTGCATACTCCACCTTCTTGCAGCCAAGAATTATTGACCAACAAGGTATGAAACCTGGTGTAACACAGTACTACCCTGGCCAGTGGAGGATTAGGAAAAAAGTAGATAACGTGCTGGAAAGGGAAAAGTTTTATACACAATGGGGAAACTGAACATCATTTCCTTAAATGTCAGCAGAGTGAATAATCACATAAAATTTAAAAAAATCTTTTCTGCACCTGAAAAAATAGAATACTGCTGTGGGATTCCTGCAGGAAGTGTATGACTTAGACTTAAATCTGAGTAAATCAGATTATGTTCAGCTAAGCTTGAGAGCATCCAAAGAAAAAACAAGATGCTCTTCTGTTCTGTAAAAACACAGCTTTTCCTCTATTTAATTTTGGGACTAACAAAAGGGGAAGATTGTTATGAGTCAGAAGTAAATTGCTTTAGTATGAAGTAATTTTTATTAAACTCACTCACCTCAACTGTTTTAATTTAGCTTTCTTAAGTGCATTACAGTGAAACTTTATCCAACCTTGATGCTCTGGTGTCTCAGGGATTATATATCAGGCTCATTTTAAATCACAGATTTAACACATCATGTGTTAGCTTTCAGCACCTGATAAATGTTATGGGTTTCCTAATGCTCTTGCAGAATTGGAACCACCAGTCATTTGGCTCTCCAACTGTTTTTTGACTATGTGGCATTAAAGGCTGAATATTTTATTAACAAAAGGAAAACAACCCTTAAAATAAAATAAAATACTCCACCCAATAGCCCAACTGCATCATGCTCAGCCTCGGATCCAATTTGTGCTCTTAGCTGTCTCCAGAATACACAGATTGGATAGTTTTGACATTTAAAAATGTTTTCTAGTAACATGCTAAAGGTGGATCAGATTCAGTAACCTGCCAGAAGTCCCTCCTGCTACAATCTAAGGATGTCTTTCTAAGAGAAAAATAATCATAGCAAAAGAGTTTTGGAAGCTGAAATAATAAAATGCTGCAGTTTTCTAAGAGTACACAGCATTATTTTGGGCACTTTGCACAGCAAGACTGGATCAAACAAACTTTCAAGCATAAATGCTGAAACTGCGTGGAAACAGCCCCAGAACTGGTGGTTGGAAGGGACCTCTGGAGGCCTCTTGTCCAGCATCCTGCTCAAAGCCAGACTACTGCTAATTCTAGACTAGGTCAGATGTGGCTTTGCTATACAAATTTTGAAAACCTCCAAAGACAAAGGCTGAGCAACCTCTGTACAACCTCTTCTACTGCTGCACTACGTCCCTCATTAAATTACGTCTGCTGTCCTTTCCAAGTTGCAGACTGGACATTGCCCTCTCTTATACTGCCTTGCGCTCCTTAGAAGAGTTTGGCTCCATCATGTTTATCATTGTCCATCATGGAGTTGTAGGCTGCTGCTTGATTTTTCCTTTAACTCCCTTTTGCCAGACTAAATGAGCTATCTCAGCCTCCCTTTCTAGAAGTGCAGGAGGGCCCTGATCATGTTAGTAGAAATATACTATGAAGCTGGGGATCCCAAGAAGCCCAGGTGTGATGTTCCCATACTGAATGAAGAAGGCAAATGCCATTTTTAATGCATCGTCATTAGGTCCCACATGGACCCATGGAAGTAGGTCCCACATCCCTTTTGAAACCCACCCAGTGATAGAAACCACCGACTGGCTGAAATAAAGAGCACGGCCTTTTCGGCAAAGGTGGGATGAGGTTGATTCATGAAGGGGAAGAGGGGAGGTTTGATAAGGTCATCATCTCTGGAGAAATTGCCTCCTGCTGAAACTTCAATTCCTCTGAAAGCATCTCAACCCAATTAGTGTGTAATTTGATCTCCCGTGTTTCTTCTCCGGGTGATTCGGTTTGATGTGAGTTTTATTTGCACACACATGGTTTGTAGTTAGAGGGATGTCAGCTCTCTGTCTGTGAGGACTAAGGGAACCAGCTGAATGTTAGACTGGTGTGGGCAAGCACCTGCTGCACAATAAATGCATCCCCTGCTTTTCTAAATCTCCCTATTTCATTCCCTGCTCTTTCCTCTTCCCTCATTAATTTTTCCTCATTTCTTAATTTTCCTTTTCTGGCTTTCTACTCGTCTTTTAAAAACAAACATCTCTTTTTCGCCATTCTTGGTTTCTTTCCCCATCCTCTCTGCTCCCTGCCCTTCACAGCTGTGCATAACTCTTGATGCTAATGTTTCAGCCAAACCTCTGAACCCATGCAGCTCACATCCCAACTGCATTTATAAACTAAAGGAAAAACTCCCACTTTCTGCAGTGGTTCTGTTATGATGAGGTGGATTTGTAAGGGAGGTATATTAGAGCCAATGACAGAAAGCACTTGCTACATGTTTCCAAAATGTCACCAACAAGGGAAGGGTAGCCAGCTCTCTGGGTTTCTGGGGACGTGCTCTCTGTCTCCATCATGGTGGTATTTGTAGATTGTAGCACATTTGTCCATAATTTACGGATGTCAGGCAACCCGACTGGGGCAGCCGCTCTTACCAAGTGAGCAGATGTCCAGAAATCCTGACACATCCTCTGCGCATGGGAACATCTGTCCTGTAGCATTGGAATAGTCGGATGAAGGCTCCTGGGAAGCCACAGGGGATCCTTGGTTGTGGCAGTAACATCAGCTTCTGCGTGACCCAGCACAGAGGGTCTGGAGGGCACGTCCCTGCGCTCTTGCAGGATTGTGCAGCCATAACCAGCAGACAGTGTCAGGGCAAAATAGGGGACTGAGGAGATTTTTATCTGTGCCAGAGGCTTGCTATGTCGCTGTGGATGTCACTGCATTTTTAGTGCCTGGTTCCCTTTCTGCTTTTCCACTCAGAGCATCAGCAAGGACGCTGAGAATTTCTTGGGTTCTCTTAAGCCCAATGAGGGAAACCTGCAGCACAGTAAGGAAGTATGTGGCATTTCTCACTTTTTCTGGACTGAAAATAAGCAGGTTTATTCATATAGATTTGAGAACTTTTAAACCACTGTGCAGGAAGAGGTGTGCCCTAAGCCCAAATTTTACAAAGTCCCATGTAGGTGACACTGGAATGAGGAGGACATGATGCCAAACCCTCAGGGTTGCTGTCAGAGCTGGTGGTACTCATTCGTCCTTCACCAATGTCCCGGCAGTGGCAGCCCTTGTATGGCAGAATCCTCACTGCCCTCTCAGACCCTGCATGAAGCACTCTCCATCTCTAAAGCCAACAGGGCTAGATCTGGAGAGGCTTTAGTCAGCAAGGAGTCCTCACCCTCCTCCTGCAGGCTGTTCTAAGTTTTGTGTGAAACATGGTGCTTTCAGACATCGAGGGATTAGGGTATAAAAATCTCAGAGCCAATGCTGACACCACATTTACAGGATCAAAGGCAGGGCCAGTCTGTGACACATTTACCTAACAGGTAAAGCAAAAGCAGGGGAATGAAGGCATCTCCCTGTAGCTTCCCCAGAAGAGGCATGGCATCGATGATAATATCCTCACCACCAGATATCACTTTTCCTAGAGAACGAGGCAGCCAGGAATAACACTTCATTGTAGAGTGACAACAGAGGGGGAGCAGTCGCCACTCCAAACTTCCTAAATAGCAACCAGCAGCCTTGATCTTCGCAATGACTGTCACTGGAGAAGGTGGGTGATAGACCATGGCAAGGGCTAGGGGACACTGTTTCAGCCTTGCCAAGTGTTGTCACCAGGCCCCATGTATCTCATGTTGTCAACAGGTGCATTACAAGGTACAGGCTCTGGGTTAGACACACGTCCAGGACAGAGAGAGACTGTAATCCAGTCATCTGATGCTACTCCATCCTCCATGATCTCATTGCTGGCATCTGTCAGCACCATCCTTCAGGGAAATCCCTCACTCATAAAAGGTCTCCATTCCCATCAGGGAGACAGTGCTGCTCTCGCTGCCCTGGTCCGACATGGGGCAATCCAGCCTCCCCAGCTAGGTTGGTTTCCATGTTTGGTCTTTAACAGCAGTAGAAGAGATGGTGTCTCCAGAATGGAGCACAGAAGTGGGCATGGGTGACTCTCCTCATGAGAAGCTCCCCAGAACTCCTAAATCAGGGAGCACTGAAACATATGGTATCTCTGGGTGGAGACAAGCATGCTCATGTTTCTTTACCTGAGTCTTGCAGCCTGGCAGGATACTCTGCTCCTGACACGTCAGGTCCAAAGTCCAACCAACTAAAATGCTCTATTAACTAGCTCAAAGAAGAGGTTATATCTGTTATAGGTACAGATATAGCTATTTTAATTGTAGATAAAAAGTTATATATACAACTTTGCCAATATGGAGAAATCTTTTGTCCTGCTCAGAGCATGGAAAGTAAGCATGACTTTGCCCAAAGATTTCTCTCTGATTTTAATATTTTGCATTTGTTATTCTCTCAAACTTCTGGAAAGGGACCAGTCATCTGCATTGTGTCCCCAGGGTTTTGTGATGGTCTCTTCTGCAGCACCCTTGGGGCTCCTTAGAGGAAAAGAGTCATATGAGAGAAATCACCTCAACTGGGGCTTTCAGAAAACTAGACGTGCTAAAGGCCACTCTTGATGGTGTTATATTAGTAAACAGTCCCTTCCCTTCCTAGTCCCAGGGAAGAGCTCTCTCCTACACAGGAATGCAGCTCTCCTTGTTACAAGCAGGACATCCGAAATTAGCCAAGGGGTTTGAAGTCTTTGCCAGCAGTGCTCAAACAGCATTACCTCCTGGCGGGGTGCCTGGGCCCTCTCGTCCCTGCTTGGGAGCCACAGCTGGCAGTGGCTGTTAACCCCTGAAGCCATCACCGGATCCCGCAGCCGACAGAGAAAGTGATGGGGAGCTTTGCAGACATCCTCAGTCAAAGCTGCCCCTGCCCATCAAGACTTAGGGAGAAATGCACACAGGCTGAAGGACATATGGAAGAGCTGACAGCTACTGATATGTTGGAGAGGAGCCCACAGAAATGCCAGGCCCCACAAGAGCTACATGTTCATGCTGTGGTTGGAGAAACCCCAGAGAAGCGGGCCTCTGGTGTGTTATGTGCTTTACAGATACAGCAAATAGTCCAGGGAATTTGTCATCCTCAAAGAGTTTAGCATTCAGGAGGAACTTAAAAGTACTGCTGGGATCTCAGCTTCACTTGGGTTTCTGTTTAAGGGCAATGACTCCCCACAAGCAGTGTAACTTAAATCATTGAATATGCTCTCAATGGCAACTAGAGATTGAAGGAGCAGCTAGAATACATTTTTTTTCTCCCCTTGCAGGGATCTGTTGGGATCGCTGCTCTCCAGCGTCCGCCCTGAGGGAGTCCTCATCTGGGGCTCTCTCCATGACTCTGGGGTGCAGGATGCAAAACATGACTGCAATCTGCAGTCTCCCTCCCTGCCTTCTCTGCCCATTCCCTGTTTGATAATGCTAAATATTATCTCACCCCAGGAACTGATTTAATCTCAAGCTTGACTTCACATGTCACACTCAGGAGAAGCTCTGCATGTCTCAGAGCTCATCAGAAACCCATGATCCTTTTGGATGCCTAATAACAAAATGAATGCCTCCATGTCATTCCCTGATCAGATATTTCCTCATGCACAGAGGTGAAATCCTCCTTTCAAAATATGTCTTTATACAATAAACTTGCAAGTGCAACTAGCTCCACGCTCCTCTGTGCCACCACTTCTCCCAGTCTTGCTGTCTTCCTCTGATTTCTCCTTTCTCTCCCATAGTCAGAGCAGGCTGGTGGAGGTGTTGGCCTGATGCTGCCAGGCGGGCAGGTGGTCTGACATACAGACTTCTTAGCTCCACTCCTGGCTTTCTGTTTTCCATGCTCATCACAGTGACAGGTTGATATGGTGTGGGTGGGCTGGGAGACAGAAGCACAGACGGGACACCCAGACAGCTCGTTCAGGAGCGCAGCAGTAGGGCGAGAAGCAAGGAGATTCCTGGAGAGCATTGGAGCAGCAGGGGAACTGCAACCACAACTGGGAAACACAAGTCAACTTGCATAAATCACTCCACATGCCACATTTATTCTTCCAGTGCTCATAGAAATGGCAGAGCCCAGCTACAGCCTGGAGTTTATTGGATTGCTGCTGGGCTAACAAGATTCATAGGAAAATTAAAAATTGATCAGATGAGCTAAAAACAATGTGTTTTGCTGGAAAAAGTTGGCTTCAAGTAATTTTGAAACTTGGAAAAGTAGTTTTTTGAACCATGCTTGACATTGCTGAACACATTGTTTTGCAGCTGGAGTGGAGTGACAGGCAATCACTGCGTGCTTGAAATGGAAGTGAAACATTTCAGTTGTGCTCACTGGAATGTTTCTTTCAGGTTTACAGCTTGAAAACTGTTTCTGTGATTGTGGTTTTTCATTGCAACTCATGACAGATTTATTGTTCTTTTCTTTGATACCCTAAAAAGTTTCACAGGGAAAGAAAACCATGCTCTGCCCAGCTCTGGCTGCATGTGCTCTGGGGCCAGACATTGTTTTGCAGGGAAGGCTGTAGTGTGTACATTTAACACAAGGACTACCCCGAGCCCATTTGTGCAGCCGGCTGTTTAACACAAACAGTGGTATTAACAGTCAACAAGTCAAAGCAACTGTAGTTGCTTGAGTCCCCAGCAATGACATCTTGCAGTCAGGATGCAAGTGTCCCCACTGGACATTGCCTACCTGCACCAGGGTCTGGCTCTGCTTCTGATTTTGCAAAGCAGAGCAAGCATGGGCCCTGTTCAGCAGCCTGTGCAGAGGCATGTAGCACCATTTGGGCTCTTCTGTGGGCGCTGGACCATCTGTATGGGACTGGTGCCTGTGACAGGGGACCTGGGGCAGATTCCTGCCCATACAGAGCAGCTGAACACCAAGTAGGCTGTGAAATGGCATAACCCACCTCTTTTTAGGCAACAACACTACACTGTCCTCATCTGATTAAAGAGAAGACTCTTCTCTACCTGAATATTACTGGGGGAGTGAGATTATGACTATGTTCATATCCATTCTTGGAGGAGCTTCTCTACACTGCCAAGGCACTTGAGTCTGGTAGGTGGATCTCACCATTCACCTGACCTTAAGCACCACAATTAAACCAGATAGTCAATGTAAGACCAAAGTTCTTGCAGGGCTCCAGCACTTATCACCTCAGCCCCAAAGCTCTGGCAGGAGGTTTCAGTGGCTGATGGCTTGCTCTCCCCCATGCCGTGAGCCAAGGCTGGCTCTGGAGGAGAGCAGAGGTTTGTAAAGTGCCTTGGTGTGAGAAGCATCAGCAGCCCTGGATCATCCCCTGCAACAGCCCCCTACCCCATGGGGTGAGGAGGTAGAAGTCCCTGCAGGAAGCTGTAGGACCTGTACCCGGCAGGACTTTTACAAGGATTTACAACCAGGATTTACAACAAAGGACTGCCTCTGCTAGAAAAACTGAACATTATTAGCAATACAGTCAAGAACCCTGGGAGCTGCTGACCATCAGGGCTGGGCACAAAAAAGCCAGGGTGCTGGGTCCTTTGAACAGGTCCTTTCCTGTTGGGTCAGGTGCCTTTTTAAAATGAAGGTACTGTCTGTCTTTTGCCTCTCACCTGGGTGACTTTCTCAGGATCATTTTTGGTTTGATCTGCTAGAAGGAAGAGGCAAGTTGGGAGTGCTCTGTTTAGTCTTACTCATCTGGCATCTCACTATCACACTCTGTCCTGGCTGGACCAGCTGTTCCCTGCAATCAGTCCCACTGAGATAGCAAAACCAGCTAAACGTGCTGTTCCCAGTGTGTCCCTCCAGCCTACAAACAACATTACACTTTCCACAAGTCACTGAAGGAAGCCACTCTGCAGGATGCAGATCCCCCTTTGGGGCCTCTGGGATGAGCAGGGCATTTTCAAAAGCAGAAGAAAGGTTTGCAAAACTTGTCCTCAGCACCGAGGGCCCAAGGAGGCTTCAGTGCAGATCCAACCAAAAAAAAACCAAACCTCACCGTGGTATGGATGTGCTGTCTGGGTGCTGTCTTGCCTTTCCTGCTTCTCTTCTCTGGTCCTCCCTTTACCAGAAGGTGCAGGACATCTGGCCCAGATGGCCTTCTGTGACAGCACAAGTCACATAAGCTACCACCTACAGAGAGGAAAGGAAACCTGTGGGGAAAACCCAAGGAGAGCGTATGTCCATCTTCTACCTACACATACATAACTTTTTTCATGCAAGAGGATGGTATCCAGGCAGGACTTCAAAAGCCCATAGCATCTCTCAGAGACCTCTTGGAGCACAGAGGGGTCCAGGTGAAGGTGCACAAAGCATGGGCTGGGTGTCTCCCCAGCAAGACAGATTACCAGCCCAGGCTGCCTTGCTCCAGGAGCATTGCATGGGCTTTTGCACCAAGCAAAGACAAAGCAGGAGCCTTGCAGGATAGATTCAGCTCCACTTCCTACCCTGTCCGCAGCACCAGAAGCATCCAAAAGCACAAGGGAGCTCAGAGCCAAAGGCACAGGTTGTGTCCTCTCCTGGGAAGCCTCCTGGAGAAGTCAGGCAGTGCCAGTGCCACTGGGAACCAAGGCAGAAATGCACTGCAACCCACCATGGTTACCACAAAGAGACAAACCTCTGAGTTTCAGCTGAGTGTTGGCTATAAAACTCCTGCAGAAGGGCTGTACTGACTCAGCTTCCCCGTGGTGCTGTGACCACAAGCAGCACCAACAAAAGGCCACATAATGTGTGTAGCTGCATCTGCTTTGATGATTTTGCCGGCATGACTGCAGCAATGAGAAGAGTGACTATTTGCTCACAGTCTTAACCTAGGCACACCAGCCAAGCCTTATGCTCTAAATTAAGTCCAAATGGCTGACAAAGAAGGTTTGTGGCTAAAGTTGAAGGAATTAGCCTTATTTAGTCTACAAAAGGAGGTTAAAATGCCCTAAGATAATAATCTTCCAACACATTGCTGTAAATCAGGAGGTGGTCAGTTGTTGTCACTCAGCTGCTGGCAGAAGGACAAGAGGCAATTGGAATAATATCCAGCAAAAGTGACTCAGGTTAGACATGAGGAGTAACTAAAAGGAGATTTAAACACCAGGCAATAAAACTGGAGATCAAGTTACTGAAGAAAGCTGCAGACTCCCCATCTCCAAAGGTTTTTAATGATAGATGAGACTAACTTTGTCTGGGAATAGTTTGGGAATACTTGTTCTTTGCTTGGTGAAGGAAATATGGATAACTTCTGGCCAACTTTTCAAACAGAGATTCTGTTTTAGGGGCGGAACAGAGGCAAACAGATGGGCAAAATGAAAAGATAAAGATACTTTGAGAAATCATTGCCCACAAGAACAAGGCACTCTACAAAATATGGCATCCCAACATTTTATGTTCTGCTTGCTTCCCATCTCTTCTATTACAGGTACTTGTATTGTTCAGTCCCTCATCCTGTCTTTCTGTCCTCCCCCCTTTCCCAAGCCCTGACCATGCTTTTCCCTGGGAGCAGGGCTGCTACACGATGTTTAATAGGTATCTTTAGCATGTGCATCACTATCTCCTCCCACCAAACAAAGCTGAAGTCAGGACCTTGTCCTGCTGTCATGTGAACCTGTGGTTCTCAAGAGCTGGTGTGTGAGCTGCTGAGCTGCACTTTCCAGATTACACAATTTACTGAAACTTCAGGGCCAGACAGATTTATTGATGCTTCCTGAAGCCTGCAGATATAGTAGTGACCTCATGTTGGTGAGCAAGGGCCAGCTGATCTTCCAAGGTGCTCCTGCTCAAAACAGGTGGATGAAATCCCTCTTCATCCCAGCAGAATAGATATAAGTATTGAGCCTGTGTCAAAGACACATCCAATGACCTCCTGCAGCCAAGTGCTGAACCAGCTGAAAAGGTCAATAGCATATCAGCCGGAACAGCTGGATCTAATAGAAAATAAGTCAAGATGATACATAGTTGGCATTGCAGAAATAACAGATGTCGCCTGGGTTGGTTGTACCAGTGTGTTGATGTACTGAAGCAACTGAAAAGTGACTCGCATGACCACAGCATATCACTCTCTTCCTGTCCACTGAAACTGAGATGACCCACAGATGTTATACACAGATTTTCTGGTGACCAGGTTTCCACACATGTCCGATACAAGGCAGATCTCATGGCAAAACATGATCTTGGGAAGGGCCATTTGCAGTGAGGGATGTGGCAATGGTGCAGATTGCAAGGTAATGGATATAACCCGCAGTTTTGATTTGCGTTAGGACTCTACAGTCTTCAGCCCCAGGCCCTGCAACATCACTGGTGCCACACTGAACAAGACCTGCCAACAACCCAGATTTGCCATTTCACCTTCTGTGCTGTTGTTGAAGAGATGGTCATGTTTGCAGGTGAAAAAAAAAAAAAAAACCCCAACACAAAAACCCACCAAAAACGTGGCTGCTTAGCTCAGAGCATCTTTATTGTTCGAATTAAAGGAAGCACGTGTGGGCAAGGTGAGGAAAGCAGCTTGCAGGGAGTGAGGCTGTGATGCCAGAAAGTCTTCCTGCGAGCGCTGCGGAGCTGCACTAGCAGCACTTCACTCCCAGAGCTGTAAAAGGGATTAACTTAACAAACTTAAAAAGAAAAAGAAAGCTAAAATAGGAGTCTAAAATAAGAATCAGAATCCCTCTGGTAAATGCTGAGTTCGCTCCCTGCTGTGGAGAGCCAGTCATGTCACAGGGACTGAGCTATTTTCTGGAGATGGGCTGGAAATAGCATGGGGTAGTCAGGGAGCAGCAGCAGGTGAGCATCAGCAAAGGAGCCTGTGGTCTCCCAAAACCTTTCCTACTAGGTTGGGCACTGCAGCATATGCTGTGGGAATAGAGTGGGAACCAGGCAGACATGGGAGGGGATGGGAGGAGATGGGATGGGGAGGGTGGTGGGCTCAGTGCTGCTGATTCAAGGCTCCCTGCTCCACCTCTCAGCAAAACCACCCTGTTTCTGGGCAAGGCACTGAGCCCCGAGCCTTGGTGCACCGCTCATGGAGGCACAGCTGAGTGCAGGGGGGTGCTGGCCCAAAAGCATGGGGCTTCTTGCAGCCCCACAACTTATGGCACTGGCCTGGCATCACGGCCGAGACACTCCAACCTCTCAGTGCTCTGGCAGTGACAAGCAGCTGGTCATCTGGCAAAGCAATTACTGCCAGGCCCAACATGCTGCTGCTAGCACAGAAATTGAATTTTGAAGCAGTCGGCAGCAATTCCTTGGGGAGCACCGACAGGTGGATGGGGGACAGCAGGAAAGAGGTTTTTCGTGCCAGGTTTCAATCCTCACTCAGACATGCTGAAATTAGACTCTAAGCCTTGAACTCAAATCCTCTGATCTTCCCTTTTGCATTCAGCACTTCTCTTGGGTTTTCCCTTATGAAACCTGTTTGTTGAAGCCACACAAGATACCTCCTTGGGACTTGGGCTCTAAAAATATTTGTTCTGAGTTTTGAGATGACTCTGCCTCTTTCACAGGGCATGACCGGAAGGTAATGGACACTGGGACAGTCAGAGGAAGCCATGCAATGCAGGAGACCGGGGCTAAGAAACTATGCTAAGGAAAAACAGTTTTCCCATGTGGTAAAAAGGGGTCACAATAGAAAAAAAATCAAACCTAATTCCCTGGTCATTGTTAAACCTGGGAAATCATCACCAAAACCCCGGGGTTTCTTTTGCTTTTTTAAAATTTTGCTTATTTGGGGTTGTGGGCTTTTTTTCCCTCCAGGAGCAGCAGACTGGCACGTAGAGTTCTACCTTGTAAATGAGTAACCATTTCTTGTGAAGGTATTGTAAATACCTCCACAAGGCATGTGAAGAGCTGGTTGTTAGAAGGGTTTTGGTGAGATCACATGAAGCTGGTGAGTTCAAGCCTTATGCCTGTCTGGATGAGAACAGCAGGAGGGAGGATCGTGTAGGAAAGCCCCTGTGTGTCTCAAAGAGGGAGGGAGGGAGGGAGGGAAGGAGAGGGTGCAGTTTCCGTACTGCATCATTTCCTGCGGGCAGGAGGTTATGCATGGAGCTTGTCCCAGCGATGCACTGTAATAATCCTTAAGCCAGACTTTTTTTGGCCTGGCAGTATGTTTTCCACCAAGCATTTCTGAGCGTTGGTCTCGTGTTGTAAGAAAACTTATGGTCAGTTTTGGGAAATGAAGTCCCTGAGTGTCCCTCCTGCACTCGAGCTCCATGCTGCAATGCCCAGTGGGGGCTGTAAGCAGACGAGCTGAGCTCACACCAAGTCCCAGACCCACATTAGGACTGTGCAGGTTTATCCATATTTCTTTTTTTCTTTTTTTTCATTCAGGTTGGAAAAGACCCTTGGGATCATCGAGTCCAACCATCAGCCCGACTCTACAAAGTTCTCCCCTATACCAGATTCCCCAACATCTCATCTAAATGACCCTTAACCACACCCAGGGATGGTGACTCCACCCCCTCCCTGGGCAGCCTATTCCACTCTCTGACCACTCTTTCTGTGAAAAATTTTTTCCTAATGTCCATTCTAAACCTCCTCTGTTGGAGTTTAAAGCCATTCCCTCCTGTTCTATCACTAATTACCTGTGAGAAGAGACCAGCACTAACCTCTCTACAACGTCCTTTCAGGTAGTTTTAGAGAGTGATGAGGTCTCCCCTCAGCCTTCTCCTAAGGCCAGTTTTCAAGGACCTGTGCTATGAGCACCCTCCTACACAAGCTGCGGACTCTGGGCCCCAAAAGTCAGTCTGAGCCCAGGAAAGGCAGCTCAGCCCTGCTGCAGGACAGCAGAGCGTGCAGCCTCAGCCAACCTTAGCTTGAGGCACTGGCCGCTGAAGCAGGGAGGAGAAGAGGATCTCTTCCGTATCCCTTTGCTTTTCTACAGGGCCCCTCACTTTGTACGTGAGTTCTTGTTCACCCACTTGCAGTGGCGGGAGAGAAGAGGAGCCCCGGGCGAGGTCCCCGTCCCTGGGGTGGCAGTGACGATGCGGTGTAGTACTCAGGAGGGCCACTGGAGGTCTGTGTTCATTTGCTTTCTCCTGTTCGCTGTACAGCGCTGCACAGTGCGGGATAAATCCCACTCGCCCTTCCCTAGCCCAGGGCAGGACAGCGCACCCACCTCCCAGGGTCAGCCCCGGACCCCATGGGGCGGCTCCGCTCCCCTCCGAGCATCCCAGGGCAGCCTCGGGATTGACCCACCGTTGTCTGGGTGGCAGGGAGAAAATCCAACGGCAAAAGGCAAATATCGGGAGGCTAACTCGTCTGGCTCCTCTCCAGCCAGAACGGACCTCCTGCAGCTGTAACCGCACCGGCAGGAGATCCCTGCTCTCTTTCCCAAGGAGCTGCTTGGGGCTCTCCCAGGTTTGGAGTGAATTCATCCTCAAGCCAGACCAGCAGGAAGCTTTTTACCTTCGGGCCCTGCAAACCTCCTTCTTTTCCGTGGCTTGTTGGGATCATGGACAGAGTGACGCAGGGGTTCTTACAATAAAGTTCATTTTTTCCAGGGTTGCACGTTCCTGCCTTCTGAAGACACCTGCTGTCATCGAGCTCCTGCAGCTCCAGTTCTGCATCTCTTGCCTGTATCCCCATCACTGTTTCTCTGGCCCCTGCCTCATTTGTTGCCCTGACTTTGCTTTTAAACAAGTTCAGACATGGTTGTGAACCGCAGGATAGCAGTGTGAGTGTGTCTTTGCACAGCAGTTTTCATTCTGGAGAGGGGCTCAACCACTTTCCCAGCCTGACAAACAGACGGACACAACACAGCAGCTGTCTGACATGGAGGGGGCAGTTCAGCATCAGCACTGAGGATGCGGGATCACAGCAGTGGCTCACAAGTTGCTCCCATCAGCTGTGTTTCAGCCCAGTTTTATCCAGCCAGGACTGCAGGATCGCTTCTTCCCTGTCCTGGCCTCTGCAGGGTGCCAGGCTGTGCTCATTGCTCTGGGCTGCGATGCCATGGGATATCACTATGCGTTTTGTGAATTTGCCCAGTGCAATGAATATAGCAACTTCATCATCATGGAAAAGAAAATGCTACTGGGTCTTCTAAACTTCACAAGTTGTTAAGACTTCCATTTTAAAAGACATATGGCATCCCAGGATCATAGCATCCCCCACTAACTTGTGGTGGCCCTGGTCAGAGGGGGAAGTCAAACCTCTCCTTTCAGTTTCAGAACAGAAGGAAAACTAAAAGGACCATTGTTCTTTCATTTTTCAGATCCTGGCCATTCTGAGACAGATACCTTAAGGGCTTGGCAGCTGCCAGGGTTGTTGCTTCTGGGCACTGTCACCACCTTTTCATGTCTGACCCACACTCAGATCTCAGGCTTTTCCACTCAGATGTTTTAGGACTGAAGGTCTCACTTGGGATATACCCCTGTGACTCTCCTCACCTACAATCGCATCATACACACTGCCCTGCTCTGGCTGGGAGTTCCAGATAACAGTGGTGGAACTCACCATGAAGGGAGAGCTGAAAGCAGAGCTAAAGTGAGCAAGAGTCATCGGAGCCTCACTGTCTGCTTTCCAAGGAGTCAAGCAAAACCTTAGTGCAGCTTTTTATTAACTGAGCTTCAGAGACTTACTGCCATGTTACATATCCGCAAAACATCCCCCAGATAGCTTTCAGTTCAGGTTGGGCAAAAGATAACCAAAATTCAGCCAGGCTGTGGTGGGCCACATGCTCTGGAGGGGGGGAAAGGCAGCACAGGAGCTCAGAGGAGCCAGAGGTACGGGATGTTTTCTTGGTGCATGAGGATTCAGGGCTGGGCTGGAGAGGAAGGAGGCACAAGAATGGTGTAGGGAAAAGGATGGCCAGGCCCACAAAAGGAGCATTGCTGTTTTCACAAGCTTGGGAGAGCAATGAGATTTTAAATGATGGGCTTTTGCAAGGGGCTGTGATAGAAAATGCAGATGGCTTTCCTGAATATGTGAACCCCACCATTCTTGGCTTATGAAGAAGAAATATACTGCACTTGCCATGTTTCCATTAAAATCAGAGCAGCACACACACAGAAAACCAACATGAGCTTCACAGCAGATTCAGGCTACCCTCAGAAAGGGGGACTCCTTGTTCTCAGGGCAGGTCTTCATCTGATGCAGAAAACCAATCGTGTGACCCTGTCCTGCCCCGGTGGGGCTGTCCCTCTGCCCCACTTGTGACCTTCAGGGGTGAAGAGCAGAGGATGTCCAGTGTGCCCTTCACAGGGAGCACATCTGAGCACTGCTGCCTGCAACCAGCTTGGAGGCTGCCCCCAGCTTTCCAAAAACCCCTTTGCAGACCCTAGTTGGTGATGCCCAACATTTCTCCACATGCTGACACTGGTCCCAAGGAGGATGCTGGGCTCATTGGTGCCTAGATATCTGTGGAGAAGAGGAGAGAGTAACAGGCAGCTGCAGGAAGTGTGATTTTAAGAGCTTGAGGCCCCCCAGACAGCAAAGGGGAGATCAGCCAGATGCCTCTCCCTGTCATAGGTTTTACTCCTCCAGGAGGAGCCCAGGTCTCTGCAGTGCCTGGAGCGAGTGTCCTCCCACCCCATGTGCAGAGAGAAGGGGACCTGGGGCCCTCGCCCTGCAGCATCGGGGCCTGGAGGCATCACTGAGCAGGAAAACTGGAAATACCTGAAAATTTGCCTCAGCTCCTTGATAAAATGCATTATGTAAGGAAGGAAAATCCCAGCCTGGATCAAGTGCTGAAAAAAACAGTGTAAAATCAGCTCTGACATGAGGCCAGCCCGTATAGGGGATGATAAATCTTTCCTTCCCTGAGGCAACATGCACATTGCTGCTGGAGGAGCTGGGGGCACTTGCTGGCCCTTGCAAGCATTTACAGCACAGCCTTGCAGGCCAAGCTGAAAATGTGACTTTCCTTTGCTCAGCAGCAGAACCGACTCCCAAATGTAGCCAAGAAAACCCCAAATAACCTTTTCACATCTTTTCCTGCCTTATCATTGCAGAGCTCGTTTTGGTCAGGCACCCTTTAGTCATATTTTGAGGTTTTTCCACCTGTTGTTGTTCTGACATCTAATGTCCCTCTCCTTGCTACAAAATATCCTCATCTCTTCTTTGCTGCGATTTTTTGCCTGTTTTCCTCATTTTACCTCCCCTGGGCCCTTTTCAAACTCCTTTCCCCCTGCCTGCTGTCAGGCTGCCGCACCTGCCGTGTAGAGGGGTAAATAAGATGCTGCTCATTCAAGTCCCGTCAGCCTCCTTAGAAGATCGTAAGGCTACAGCCATACTTTGGCAATCGTTAGTTAAAACAGTTGCCATTAAAAATGCCAGCAAAATAGCTGTTGGTTGAAAGTACAGTCATTAACCTTATGTTCTTCTCTTCCTCCTCAGCAGAGATGGATATACATTGACAGAGCTGTTCATGATACAGCAAATTTTGTAGTAGCGTTACCCTGCTGACCCAATCAGGTAGACAAAATTCGGGTGGCTGGAGGTTATTTACAGCAAGAGAAGGAACTGACTGTGGAGGCAGGTAATTTTCCAAAGCAGTGTTGCTAATTTACAATGAAGGTGCAAAGTCCTGCAATGAAAACCCCAAGAAATGAGCATTTTCTGGCTCACACCACCTGTATTATTCCCACGTGCAGAAAAGCTCTGGTGGTGTCAGCTTTCCTCAGGCCACACGCAGTCCTGGTCCCTCCTTCATGGCACAGGGCTCCCAACACAACCCCCATGCAGCCTCTCCCGTGCGTCGCAGAGCCTTGCTCTGCATGCACAGCACTGTCTCTTACAGCTAATTGAAGTGAAAGTCTCTGGTAAAATCTGGAGAAAAAAAAAAAATCAATTTTTAAAAATCTAAGCTTGCAGCAATAATATTATCAGGAAGAAAGATGTGTTGTCTCCCCAAGCCATCACACTCAGTGTCAGGAAATACTACTCCTTAACTGAAGATGCTTTAAATCTCTGCAGAATCTCTCCTTGTTTGAAAGTATTCCTCACAGTTGCACCAATATGCTCTAGATAAATCTCCAGATAATTGCTGCATAGCTCAGATTTTAATGTTGCTGTGATCTAGAGTGGAGTTTCTTTGCTATAAATGTTACTGTACATTAAATGTACATGCAAGTTCCAAAACCCCTGTTTGGAAGAGGATAAAGCCAGCTGTGGGCATGCACGCTGTTAGGGAAACATTTGTATTTTATTCACAATCCACAAAATTCTTTCAACCCCAAAAAGTTGTAGGAAGAGATTAATTTTCAGATATCCCCTGGGGAGACTTCCACGGTTGAGCTAGTCACCCTGCACTCCCTTTATAGACAAACTCAACCATTTTTAGCACATGATTGATCCAATCTATTTTAGAGGTCCTCGTTGGGTTGGGAGGCTCCGTGCCTCCAAAGAAGCTGGTTTTCCCCCTTCACTGTGCCTGGGGCAGAGGGCAGTCAGCTCCAAAACCAAGGTCCACCTGGCAGAGGTCTACATCTGTCAGCGGATCCCATCTCTGGCCCCTTGTTACCGATTCACACAGTTTTACAAGTTGGAAATAATTTGGCACATCAGGTTTTATAGTGACTTATTATTCATGGCACCCAGACAGCCATGGAAGGAGAGAGCTGCAATGGGTCACGGCATATGGCAGGACTAGGGAAACGGGGATGTGTGCGTGGTTACTGCCAACCACTCCCACGGTACGGGTGCCACGGTGGGTGACAGCTCCTGAGCAAAAGGTTTGTGAATCCTCAGCCTCGGGGGTCTGTGCGTTGGGACAGGGGCCAGCAATGTGCTCTCAGTGGGAAATAAGTGCCCCTAAGAGAAGCTGCCACAGAGCTGCTGCAGTCAGGGAGCTAAGTGAGAGCAAATCTTGGGATGCTAATTAATCCCCCTTTAGGAAGAAATTTATTAGGCAAATGCCTCACATTCATATGCACATATGCAGTCAACAGAGAAGCTTTTACTTTTTTTCCAGCCCAGTAAAGCGGGAGGGTGTGGGACGCTGCCGTGGCCAAACAGCCGGTGGTGCTGGGGGGGCTCAGCCTGCTCTGGGCATCTCAGGTCAAGTGTGGAAAAGACAGTTGAAATGACCAAGGTCCAGGTTGAAGGAGAACCTGGAGGTAGCTAAGAAGAGCTTTTAACCTGAATACCTTCCTTCCTCAGTCGCTGATGGAGACATTGCAAAGGACAGGGTGGGAGGCAGCCCTGTCAGCCAGCCTCATCCTGCTGGGATGAGCCATTCCGGAATCACTGCATTAATATAACCTGGGGCAGTTTTTGCTGTCAACCAGTTAATTGCTGAGGTTGATTGATACAGCCTCTGATGAGCAAAGGATTGTGCCTGCTTGTAGCTTTTGCAAAAGAAAGATAGAGACAGCAGCACCTCTCCTTGCCCAGCAGATACTGAGCAGTGCGTCAAGAAGGTTTGCAGGGGATCTGCCTTGGTGTTCCCCTCTTTAAGTATAGATGCTCTGCAAGAGTAACTGCTCATCCCAAATTGTTTGCTTCGTTTGAGGTCACATAGATCTCATTACTTCAAGAGTTACTGTAAAATTTATTTGGAAAAAGATGTTTCAAGTCATTCAAAGCCCAGGGTTGGATAGAAACTCTAAAATTTCAGACCAAGAGCGGGGTGTGAGCTTCCCAGTAGGGGAAGTGATAATTCTGTTGTACATCTGCCGGGTGCTTCCTACCACCCGTAAAGGGAAGTGACTCCCCCTGACCCAATATGAGAGCTGCAGTTTTGGGAAGAATGAATAATGACGTTTCCAAGGCTTACTGGTTCGATGTGCTCATCCAAAGCAAAATCAGTCTATTCAGTAATAAACAAAGCATGTTTCTTACTGAAATACTCAGACATTCTCAGCCCTGAGAGCCGCGCAATCTGCCCTGGTTATCCCAGTTTTTTTTCTTGGCCATACCAATGGATCAAACTTCTCCACAAGTTCCTTCATTACACTGAGCAGTGAGAGCTGCTGAGAGCACTGGCATGACATTCAGACTCTAAACTGTCCATCTTAATTAAATTAGTTCTATCCATGAGGTTCAGCAGTCGGTCATGACACGTGGGAGATTTACCCTCAGGTCCTGGAGGAGCGGGAGTAAACCCAAGAGCAAAATCCTCAGTGACTTGGGATGACAACTGCGTTCTTAAAGACTGAAAGCTCCTGGCAGAGCAGTTGCCTTGCCACCAAGCTGCTGTTAACAATATCCTTTTTATTCCAGGGGCCCAAACGTGCCGTCTGCGAACCTGACTGGCTTTTACAGTGGATTTCTGCGAGGCCCTTGATTTTCACTGACATTTGCTTCGGTCAGTCATGGCTGTCTGCGCCTTCCCCATCCCTCCTCCCCACCGTGCAGCGGCACCCCTAGAGCCTCCCTTCACCCCCAGTTACAGAGAAAGCCGAAATCCTGGCTTTGCAATGAGAAAGGCAAAGTTTGGCATTCAGACAGCGGAGAAGGACTCAAGAAATCTGGTCCGGTGCCTGTGTCTTCTTCGAGTTACTGCATGATGGTGCATAAATCACTGGCGTCCCTCTGTGCCTCAGTTCCCTCTCTGTGGCTGAGGATGATGGTACCCCCTCACCTCAGGGGAACAGAGGGTACTAATTATTGTTCAAAAGATGCTCAAATGTGGCAGCATAAATAGTAAACAAGTATTTAGTGCCTTTCTAAAGATAACTCATCTGCAAACACTCAGTTCCATAAACTGGGACTGGAACTGGGAGCTCCCCTGCCTGTTGTATAACTGCAGTGTTGGGGTTTTTTAAAGACATGGGTTGTTTTTATTACTGTAGTTATTTCATAAATAAGCAATGCATCTGACTAGAAAGGATAAAACAAAAATAAATGCCTACTTAACCTAGGCATATGGAAACTAAGCGTTATTTTAATTATATTTTTGAAACAGCAACCTCCTATCTTTGGCCCGAAGCTTTCAGAATTCAAACGCAAACACTGCTCTGATTTTTTTTTTTTTTTCCCCATCCACAGACTCTGCCTTTGCATTGGTGAATTTGGGGCTACCAGGTATCTCCTGAGTGCAGGAGTCCTTGCTGATCCTTGCTGAGGTGAGACATGACAGGGGGGATGTGGGGATGCTGTATGTTTCGCGTCTCCCCGGGGGAGGATCTCCTTCCCGTGGGAGGCTCCACTCTCGAGCAGGAGATGTTGCTCTTTTGGCTAACCCATCCACAGAACAGCAAGGCTGCTGCTGTACCTGCGCCGGGCCGTCTTTTATAATCGTACATTTTGATCGCCGGTTCAGACAGTCGCAGGCTTTGGGAGCTGGGGGTTGCTCTGGCTGCAGTTGCAGAAGATGCTCGTTAGAAATGGGAACTCTGCAGGCGCTTGAGCCTGCTGCTAGCAAGGCCCTGCGGTGCCTGTCCCTCCGAGCAGGCTGGCAGCACTGCAGCGTCCTACCCCGTCTAGGTCCCGCAGCCCCCCGAGGAGCTTTTCACGCCTGTGGGGTGCTGGCACCGCTCCCCTGCGGGGGAAGGCTTCCAAGCCCTTGCCTAATCTTTCCCCCTCTCTCATCTCTCTTGCTCCTGAACAATTTTTAATAGAAAAGTGAAGCAATGAAACCACAATGAAGTCATCACAGTGAGATCAAGCTTTAGCACGAAGCAAAGATCCAGTCACCGTGCATCTTCCTGAGGACCAAAACGTGCCCCACGAGTTCCCGGGGCAGCAAATCCAGCGGCACAGCTGCACTCGCTGGCGGCGGGGGGCACCTTCCGGGGGGATGCACGGATGGAGCTTGGACGGGGGGTGCATGGGTGCACCTCGCAGGGGGATGCAAGGATGTAACTCCAAGCGGCGTGGGTGCAAGGGTGCCCCCTGGCAGGGGGATTACCTAGCAGGAGGAAGAGACACAGATGAAACTTTCGGGGTGCACCTTGCACAGCTGAAGCTCGCATGGGGGCGTGTGGGGGTGTGTGCACCTCCCGGGGGGTGCACAGGTGAAGCTTGTGGGGGAGGCAGAGATGAGGCTGTCGGGGGTTGCACCTCGCAGAAGGGGGGGGCTGGCGCAGCTTTGCAGCCCGGGCCAGCAGCGAGAAGGAGCGGGGGGGGGGTCTGGGGCACCCCGGCTCCCTGCCCAGCATCCCGCCGCCTCCGCCCCGTCCCTGCACCGGCCGTGCACGGCGCATGCCTCGGGCAGATGCCGGCCGGTTCCAACCGGGAGAGGCCGAAGCTTTTCGGGTCCTGCGAAGAGGAGGAGCCCGTCCTCCTCCCTGCGCACACACACCCCCCGCCCCGCCTTTCCTCTCCGCCACGCGGAGGGGCGCGGAGGCGGCGGGGCCGGCCGCACTCCCCGCACCGTCAGCGGCGTGGGCGCGGGAAGAAAAGTTACCGACGGGGGGGGTGGTGTGGGGGGATTTATTTGGGCTCCAGAGGCGTTGGGGGCAGCGCGGCCGCACTCCCCGCCCCGACCGTTCCCGCGCAGGGTGGCTGGGGCGGGGAAAGCCCCTCCGCGCCCCGCGGAGCGCCGCGCTGGGGCTGCGCAGGGACGCGCCGCCGCGGTGAATGACTCACCACGGAGCAGCCCACGCCGCAGCCCGCCGGGACGCGGTGCGGTGCGGTGCGAGCGACGCCGGCCCCCCCCCCTCCTCCCCAAACCGCGGCCCCGCAGGCTCCCGCAGCGCTCCGCGCAGCGCCGCGCACCCGCAGCGACTGTTCCAGAAAGCTACCGGGCGGATGGCGCCTTCGCTGTAAATGAATGAATAACACCCCCCCCCTATGCCGCGGTGTATGCGGGTAGAGATCTGCGAGCCCCCGGGAGGAAGCCGGGGTGCCGCCGCCCCCCGCGTAGGGACGCGCCGTAGTAATTTGCAAGGGGCGGTGCAGGGAAGGGGTAGGGGGGGCGTCCCGCCCCCCCGATCACATGGCGACCCCGCGCAGCCAATGCGGGGGGCTCTAGGACCCCGGGGACCCGCGGCCCCCCCCGCCCTATAAATGCCTCTCCAAAATGCAGCGGAGGTCCTTTCTCCCGTCCCGCCCGGCCGCGCCGCTCCGCGCCCCGCGCAGCCGCCGCCGCTGCCTGGCGGGTCTCCGTCCCTGCTTCGCGCCCCGCTCCTTCCCCCTCCCCCCTCCCTTTTTTTTTTTTTTTTAATTTTAATTTTTAATTTTTTTTTTTTATACCCCCCTCCCCGTTTTTCTCCTCCGCCCCCTCCCCGCGGCCGGTTTGCATGCATTGTCTGTCTCCCAAGATGGTTTGTGAGACCAAGATTGTGGCGGAAGATCATGAATCAATCCCGGGATCCAAAAAAGACACGATCATTGTTTCTTCCTCCCAGATGTGGCCCTCTTTGGCGGGCTCCCCTTCCTCCCCCCCGCCTGCCCTCAGCTCCCCAAAAGAGGACCCCAGGCGCGATAATGTCTATATCCGCGAATTCCACCCCTCCGAGCAGGAGGTGGTGCGCCGCATATTTTACGAGGGTATCATGGAGCGGATCCCCAACACGGCGTTCAGGGGGCTGAAGCAGCAGCCCCTCACTCAGCTGCTCTACGGGCTGCTGGCGGGTGAGTATCCCCTCCCTTTTGGGGGAGGGGGTCGCGGGTTTTTGTTTGGTTCTCCCCCCCCTCCCCTTCCCCGGGTCTTCACAAAATGGTCGGAGAGGCGGGAGGAGCCGGGGACCCGCGGGCGCGCTGCGGCGGTGCGGCCGGGGGAGCGCCGCAGCATCGGGCGGTGCGGGGCGGTGCGGAGCGGCCGCGGAGCCGCAGCGCTGCGGAGTGGGGGGGCTGGGGATGGGGGAGAGCCCGTGGGGAAAGCGGGGTGTGCGGCGGGGGGAAGCCTTGTGCCGCTGGGGGATACGCGACCCTGCGCGGGTTTAAGGGTGGGGAGCAGTGCGGTTTTAAGCGGGGGAGTCGCCGCGTAGGTTGCGCGGGGGTGAGGGTAGAGTCGTCCTTCTAGTTATTCTAGGCCGGGGAGGGAAGGGGGTGTGGGGTGCGTGGGGGGTGCGGTGGAGGGGAGCGGTGCGCGCCTTGCACCGCGCACTGCACCGCCCCCGCGCAGCCCGGCGCGGTGCGGCCGCCGCGTGCCGGCGTTGCCTGGAGACGGCCGGGCCCGCCAGCGGAGCATCCCCCCCTTACCCCTTAGCGCCCCCCGCAACAGGGCCGAGCCGGGGAGGGGGCTCACTTCTCGGAGTTGCATGCCCAAAATAGCGCCTGCAAGGTGCCCTCCTCTCCGTGCAAGTAGTGTGACCCCCGTGCAAATAATCATTACAAATATGTGTGTGTCCCCCCGCAAGCTTTGGGCAGATTTCTCATGCCCTTGGTGGTTGCCGACAGGTTGTAGCCCCATGCCCCAGCTAAGGGGGGAGGATGGAGCCCTGGGCTGAAGGGGCAACCCCCCCCTCCCCAGCAGGCAGTTGGGTCGCAGCTGGCGGCTCTGGGAGGCAGGGGTGATGCCGGGGGCACCCGCCATCTCGGGGGCATTCACAGAAGCCCCCCAGGCCTTCGGCAGCACCCCGCCATGGAGGCGAGCAGGGTGCCTTCCCTGGGAGTCGGTGCTTCCCGTGATGGAAATAGTAATGCCGCAGTGACAGACACATGGCTGCGGAGCGCTGTGGCTGCAGCGGGGCTTTTCCACCCCAGCCGTGTTTCGGCCTCACTGGGGAAAGCAGAGCGGGGCCCGGGGTGTGCCTGGCTCCCGGTGTCCCCACCAGCCTCTCTGCGAGGGGATTCGGTGGGTCCTGCCGTGGCAAGGCAGCATCCTCCCCACTGGCTCTCTCCAAGCACCCCATAAACTTCTCCGAGGTTATCTCGGTGCGATACACCATCATTTAACACGATAATCTCGAGAATGTGATTTGTGTGTGTACTGCAAATGTATATTTTGTCTGTGCTTGTTTGTTTTTTTTTTATAATGAGTTTGTATTCCGAAATCAACACTAAATTCTCTTTTCTGACAGGTATCGTTTATTTCTCTTCCTTATCTCCATAGTAATATGCTTTGTTGTGACCAAGTCCTTCCTGCTGACCTGCTGTTTGCCCATCTTTCTGATGGGCATGAGGTACTACTTCAGTAGAAAAGTTATCCTCCACTATCTCGATTGTGCGCTGCATACGGACATGTCTGATATTGAGCAATATTACATGAAACCGCCAGGTGAGTATGAATTCCCCAGAGAGAATCTTCCCCCAGCCCTGCTCGGGGAACATGGCTGCTCCCTGCTGCTGGCTCTTTTTCCTCCTGTCAGCAGCACTGAGCAAGCTCATAAGTTGCCAGAATGCAGCTCTTTAGCCACACCAGGCACAAAGCCATCTCTGGTTTTGTTTTTGTCTGGGGTTTTTTGGTTTTTGGCTTCCCCCCACCCCCTCCCCGATGTCTAGTCATCTAAGGCAGCCTCCATCCACCCCCCAAGCACAGTACTCCTGGGTCCCACGGCCAGTCTGGGAACCCCAGGGTGTGGGTGCTGCGGGACACTGAGGCTGGATGATGCGGGTTACTTACTGCAAGGCTAGGTTCACCCCAGCCTTCTTGAGCGCAGTGTTTCTTTGCTCCTTGCACTTGGTACTAGCTCTGAGAGCGGGAGGAGGGGGAGATGAAAGGCCTTTTAGCCCAAATGCATAGAGGAACCCGTTTCAATTATTGTGCCCATTTTTTCATATTATTCAAGAAGAACGTTCCTTAATGCCAGTGTTTTGGAAGAGGCACAGATCAGGTATGTAAAAGGGTGCTGCCTGGGTTTGACATAATAGGCGTTCATCCATTTGTTACATATATGCATGTAATTAAAAATATAGTACCTAATGATAATATTTGCTTGTTAAGCTGCGAAAGATCTCTTATGCGATTATTTAAGAAGTCCCTTTAGAACTTGTCAGGTGCTATTTCCCTTTTTGTAGGTGTACATCCATGTTGAGGACCAGAGCAGGGGTATGTCTGGGCAGTCGCTTGGGGTTTGAGGTTTGCTTTTGGTGGTCACATTGTGGTGAGCTGGGAGGGCAAGGCGATGCCAGTATTCCACCTTAGTTCCATCTTCTTGGGGTACCTACTCTGTTTTCCGTGTGACCATGATTTTGCTGTATCATTGCTGTTCCCCAGGTGTGATGAACCTCTTCCTGGGCAATTTTAGAGGACTCACAACCACAAACGTTCCTTCACTTCTAACGTGCAATTTTACCTTTTGCTGAAACGATGCTTCTTCTCTAAAAAAATCCTCAAATATCTTAGATGTGCTTGCTTTAGATTTTGTTTCCTGTCATGGTATGTATCTTGTACAGACCTTGTCCCATCTTACACACAGGTTGTGCTTCATTTACAATGCTCATTTTTGTAAAAATTAAGTGATGTGTATCTTCTATTTAAAAAGCTCAATCTTCATTAAAGGTGTTGTCACAAAAATAAAAAGGCTTGTAGCAAAACATTTCCGAACCTCTGCAGTCAGGTTCAAAAACATACTATGCTTAAGAAAGTATCAGGGGACTCCCAATAGAAGAGCAGCATGTAGTATGGACTTAATAGGTGTTTGAGCTGCATTGCTCATTAATGCTTGGGACTTGTATGGTCACAGTTCAGGGCATGGGTCAAAGTGACTGTATTTAGAACACTAGCATATACAGAAAATAAAGGAAAGGGACTCAAAGGAAGAGTAAGGAATGCCCTTGATTTGCTTAGGGTCAGTAATGTAATCTGGTTCAGCTGTGTTGCCACCATGTCTTTGAAATGTTAGCATTGCTTCTATTTGGTACCTAAAAGGGCTGATTTCAATTTTAGAGCAAGTGTGTGGGCTTTAATTTTTGACAGAATTTAATCATGTGTAATTAGGCTTCTGCCGTGCCATAAAAAGCAGATTTATGGAATCGTTGGTGCTTGTTAAAGGTTCTTGATGATAGTGGTGTTAAGCAAGTTGGCTGGAGTTGTAATTAGGTAAAGACCAATGAGGCTTTGGGGACTGGGGAGAAGAAGGGTGTCTGCATGTCGGGACTGTCACCAAGAGTGATGCCGGTCCATGTGCCATGAAGCCGTGTGGTGCTATTTGGTGTGGCTGTGCACAAGGCATGAATCTAGTGGTTTGTTTCTGTTTCCCCCAAAAATAGTTGCTGGATTTCTTCCCTGTAAGATAGCAATATAAATGAAGTCATCCTGAAAAAGCCTGGAGTTTTGTGCACTTTGGAGGCTCTCTGGGCTGCATTGTCTGTCTAGACGTACGGAGAAAGGCAGTGATGTGCCGCGTTGGCGCTGCCCATCCTGCCAAAGGACAGAAAAATGACAATAAAACAACTTCCAAGTTTGTCTTTTATTTGGCTAGGTTACAAATTAGCATGCAGGCAGAAATGATCACAGTGGGAATGAGAAGGGCTCCTTTTCCTGTGTATTGCTCCAGCTGAGATACTAGTGAGAGCTTTCTCAGTGAGATGTTAGAGAAGAAATGGTCACAGCGAGGGTAATCGGGCACAGGAACAGGGGCCCAGAGAGGCTGGGGGAATGGTTAGAACTTGACTAGATGAGTTAAACCCAACCTGATGTAACTGCAGATTGGCTTGGCTTTGGCTGGGAATACAACCAGGCAACTTCTTGCTCCTTCTATGGAGAATTCTTGTTTACCGGCTTGGATTTTTTTTTTTTTTTCCCCAATATGTAAAATGGAGGAAATGAGCATTTCTGTGGTGGATTTATGAATTTTTGTTTCGTAGGGTGACAAATGCAAAAGGTAGAAATGGGGATGTTGTCTTAAGGTCTCAGATCATGATGTTGGTTGTGGCTTTGAGGTTTTGCTCTTGACATTCGTGGTACCCAGGCACAAAAACTTGTTTGAAGTGGGCTCTTTGTGGTACCCAGGGTTGGGGGGAGGCAAATAGCCTCTGGTAAGGCAGACATCTGCAGTGAGGGAGTATTTTAACTGTTAAAAGGGGTGGTTCTTAGTGATTTTGCCAAAGCATCTGCAAAAACTATGGGTTAGTTTTAAAACTGAACCATAAGGACATGGTTCTTAATGGGATACCTTAAGCACCCAGCTTAATGATTAATAGGGAACAGTCACATAGTTACATTGTATTATGGGTTTTTTTCTGCAGTTTTTCTTAACTGCTCACCTCCAAGTCAGTTATTGTTTTAAATATACTTTGCTGGGGTTTGTATGAACTGAAAAATATAGGCTGACAGTGATTTTTGCAGAAGTTAAACAGCCAAAATTTAAATCTTTGTTTTCTCTTGCCCTCCTACACTTAATGCCAAGGATCTGGCAGAACATTTGGGCCAGCGCTTAACTTAGAGCTCACATGCAGCAGGGTGACTTGAAATTGCTGTTAATTTAAAAGGAATTGTTTGTGTTGAGTCCTCTGCAGGGGTCTTAAAACAGAAGGTTGAGTGGTTAAAACACCTTCCTGACCTCTTTGTAAACTTTCATTTTTCATTTAAAAATAGCACTTATTGGAATTTTTCTTTTTTTTTTTTTTCTTCTTCATAGGCTATGAAAAAACACACTGGGGTGATAGAAAAGAAAGGAGTTGGATAATGAGCTTAATTGTCAACCATAGTAACTTAGGCTTTAGTAAACAAAAAAAAAAAAAGGAGGGATTAATTTTAAATAGAGCCCTGCCTCTTGCATTTTTCTATACATAAGAGAAGCACAGCTGGAGCTTCTTTTATGGTCTGATGATTCTGACCACTAATCAATTTTACAGTGTCTCTTCAAGCTTCTGTCCCAGTTGGTTGTGTTGTATAGTTTTTGGAGTGGTTGGTGTGTTAGAGAGATTCTTACAAGGCTGAGGTCTCTGCTGGACAGCTGATGGAAACCAGGACTCCTTGTCTTCAATGCAAAACTGCTACTCTCCAAAACAAGCAGAGCCGGGCCTTTGGCTGATGAGTTAGCATGTCTTTCTGCGGTGGTTTAAAGTTTTACCTCCTGCTGGTGGCTGTCCTGGCAGGATCTGTTGAGGGGTGTGCATGTGTCTTGTGGTGGTGCAAAGACCTGGTGGTGGTGGCAGCTGGCCTTTGACAGTGGTTTCGGGCACCAGTGATGAGCTGGGTGGCTGCATTGCAATGCTCAGTGCTGCAGGGCAGGACAGACAGCACCAATGGGCAACCTGGAGAGCTGTGGCTGCAGGACCTGGTGGAGTCTTGAAGGCATCTGCCTTGTGTAACGCAGCAGAAGAAGCTGAAGTGGTTGCTGCAGGAGGTGTCAGGTCACATTAACCACGCCATGCTAAGAGCTGTGGTTTTCGTCAGTGGCTGCACATCTGCAGCTCTTGCTCTTTGGGCAGGCAGGTGCCTCTGGTTGCATTGTGCTGCTCTCCTGCCTCCATCCAGGGGAGAACAGAGCCTCCCTGTCCCACTGCCCTTTGTCCCCTGGTGTGTGAGGGTGCAGATGAAGAGCCTGCACTGCACTTCCAACCTCCCTGGGGGACAGTGGCCTAAGGAAGAGGGGCTACAGGGGGGTGGCACATTAGGATTCAATTCCTGTCGCTGTTGGGTGTCACATTCCTCATCTGAGTCCAAAGGAGGGATGTCCTGCCCTTCTTGGCAGAGGTTTTGAGATTATATCCTTTTGCCAGAAGGACACCAGTTGAGGTGGGGCTACAGCTGGGTTGTAAGGAGGTGAAATCCAGTTTGCTGCTCTTTCTCTTTTGAGGTGTTCCTCACCTTCAGTGAGATATTTGTCTGGGTAACAAGCAAGTATTTGTTGTGCTCTTGGATCGGGCCTGTTTGCAGTGGTTTTGATGCCAGAAGGACAGCTGATACCAGAGGAGTCGAACCTAGGTGTTTGCAAGGTCGGCAGCTGGATGTGAACTGTGTGGTTCCTGCTAACTCTGCACAGCTGGTGCTGAGCCCCAGAGGGGCTGCAGGGTGAACAGCAGTGAGTTTTGAGGTGCAGGGAAAATACAGGGGCCGCCGTGGGAGGAGATCCTCAGCCTGGGAGCTGTGGTTTCTCTGCTATGCCCAGACTCTTTGCGAGCCAGGTGGGGTTTCTCCCCACCACAGAGCCCCCGGGCGGAGAGGCTGCTGTGGAGCCCAGTTCTTCCACATTCTGGGTAATGCTGAAGCTGCCAGATAAGCAGGAGCACTGCTGCCAAATGATAACATTGTTTGGAAAGAATAGAGCAGCCTTTGCTTTGCAAAGAAAGGGCTTAGTTACCTGACGCCAGGAGAGGGCTCAGGGCTGCAGCTTCCCAGTGGAGGAATGTGTTTTTGGAGAGCCCTACCCCTCTCATAGTGCCCAAGAGGCAGCTGGAATCTGAAGCATCCTTATCTTCAGCATTTCTTGCTGGCTTATGCAGTGCCCTGACCTCACGTATCTGCTAAACCTCTGAGCTAACTGTTGTACATTGGGATTTTCACGCGTGCCTCTCCTCACGCGCTGCACAGAGTGTTGAGGAGTCCGATGTGGGGCTTGGAGCTGGAAAACCACGGGGAGAGGCTGTGTCCTTATCTCCGTCTCGGTGTTTCCCGGCTCTGCTCTCCACTGCTGCTGGGAACTGAGGTCAGGTCTCAGCCTCAGGCCGTAGAGCATCTGTCCCGTGAATATTTCTCCTGCTGGTGTCTCTGCAATTCAATGAGGGTGCTTCAAGGGATGCAATCTCCATATCAGAGAGATCCTACAAGATTAGGATTAGAGACCTTGAATATATTTTATAATGGAAAGTATTATTATTTCTGAAAGTATTTCCGAGGCTGTCCTCCTGCAAGAGGGATGGTCAGGAATGCTGCTGCTTTGCAATTCCCATTGTTGTTTTGGGTTTTCTACAATTTAGCAGCAATGGAACTATCTGATTTGGCCTCTATCATCTCCAGTGCAGAGTTTGTTGAGAAGCAATAGGGAAAAAAAGCTCATGCTCTAAAGTATTAGGGATGTTCTTTGTCCAGCATTAGTCCATTGAATGAAACATTTTGTTTTTATTTGGAACATGTAAAAGTCTTTAAAGTTAGGTTACCTCTCCCAAAATCCACTTCTGATACGGCTTGCCCTCCATCACGCATGACTGCTTTGTTTTGCTGTGGAGGAGCCTGGGTTTCTGCATCTGGAGACAGCCTCGTCCTGCAAGGGCTTAGCATGGGCACAGTGAGCAAGGCACAGCACTGCCAGGGCCAGCACTAGCCCGCGCTGGAGCTCCTAACCACCACCACACGTTCCCAGAGCTGACCGAGGGCTTTCTCTGGTCCCAGCAGCAAGGGCAAGCTGGAGGCAGCTCTGCTGTGCCCCAGCCCAACCCTGCACCCCGATCGTAAGCACTGGGTAGATCTGGAGGTGACACAGCCTGCTTCCCTCACAGTGCTGAGCCACGCGAGTCAGCTCTGCTCAACCCACTTGAGGGCCTGCAGGGTCTTTCTGCCCCACAAAATCTTTATTATTCAGAGTTCTTTCCACTTTTGGAGGGTTCAGGTAGTGCAGAGTAGAAGAGCAGTGCTGTCAGCCAAGGGCTGGCACATGGGAAAACTGAAGTTGTCTGATGAGTGGAGCAGCCTGCAGGTGTAGGGCTATGTCATCCACACAAATGGGATAAGCATCTTCATGTGCAAGCTGCTGCAGCCTTACCCCCCTCCTATTTATTTATCACTGGAATAGGAACATATGCACAAACCCATTCCTCAATGTTCATATCCGTAAGACAAAAATAGCTCTCCCTTCAGATCCACGAGCTTTGGCACGGTCCCATGTCAAAATTAGATGAAAATAAATTTTATAGTAAATTTTGCGGAGCAATATAACCTTTTTTTTTCTCTGCGTGTTCAAAAATTCTCTCTAAAGGTAGTCCCTAATTGACGTGACCATCAGTTAATGCAGTAGTACTTGAGTTGTAGCTATGGGTGGATATGATGCTTCTGAACATAAGCTCTGCCTGCAGGTATTTAAAAACCCTAGTACATGCAAGTGCTGTTCATTAACCTTCAATACAAGAAGAAATACGTTGTGTAAGTTGAACATCAGTAGTTTTTTAGGCACAGTTAACTTCTCAAGACAAGCAAACACAAGCCATGCCGGGACTTAGGAACATGAAGGGGGTAGGAACACCAGGTCTTCTGGGTTTTTTTTCTGTCTTTGAGTAATTCCTTTTAATGTTTTCTCCAGTGTTGGATGTTTTCTGGCATGGTTGTGTGCATAAACCTAAAAAGGACTACAGAATTTTCTCCACAAGTTTAAATGCAAATTAGTTACTCTTATAAAGGGTTTTCAATGGCTCTTCTTCCTTCTTTTGCTTTCTTAGGCATGGCCAAGATTTAAAACAATTACTCAAAAGTCTGTTTCAAGTTAAGATTTTCATAATAGCCTAAATTCAGGCTCTGTGTCAGGTATCTAACTAGTAGCTTTGAACCCCTCTAGAGACTGAATTTTGGATGTAGGAACATGAACTGAAAAATCTTATTCCCAAGCACATTATTATATCTTATTTATTTATTATGTTTGGTATTAGCCTCTTAAGATTATCCAAGTGTCTGTGATCAGCTAGGTTCCTCCCAGTGTGCATGACCACAGGCCTGAATACTTTAGGAATTATTGTTAGGCATTGCTCTCTGTCTTAAGACTCTAAACATATTGAAAACACAGTTTTTATGTAAAAGCCTAAATGCACATCCTGATTTTCAAGAAGACCGACCATTCGAAATCTCTCAGAATTTCAGAGTGGATTTCTGAAATGCCTTCTGTAGGCTTAAATCTTTATTCAGGTGCGTTATATTTAATTAGCCAGGATGGGGATGGCTGGTGGGGCTTGGAGTGGCCATGAGCCCTGTGTGGGCTCTAGGAGCTCGCAGTGTTGTTTACTGGTGTATTGCAGAGCACGTGCTTTTATTTTGGCAATGCAGTGCTGGGTATCTGTTACAAATAATAGCATGTTTGATGCTATTCCCTTCAAGACTAAAGCAAAAAGACAGACTTAGCAGAGTTTTTTGCTGGTATCTGGTTCTGCAAGGAGCCGAGGGATGTATGGGCCTTTGTGTTGCTTTGTGCATCAGCAAAACAGGGAACTTCAAAGTGTATTTTTAGATTTCATTTCTTTTTTTTTTTTCTTTCCTCCCCTCTGTAGGAAGCTGAGGAACCATTTATTTTTCCTGACAGGTGACTAATGAAAGGAGTCTTAAAGAAAACCCAAAGATAACAGTGTGTCTTACCTGGTTTCTAATTGCAAATCTATTACTTGTAACCAAATAATAAGGTTCGGGATTTTTTTGGCTTTTTTTGCTAAGGGCCAAGTGGAATCACCAAGAAGTCTCACGCCTTTTATTAAGGGTGCATCAAAAATTAGTTTGTAGTGGTCTGGTTAGAGCCAGGTACAAGCTGTGGCTTTGAGCCATTCTTTTAAGTCATCTGTTGACCTGTTGGACCTCAGAAATCAATTAACTATTTATGAAAGCATATACAGTATCATTTATTATTTTATATAACTGTTTGATGAGTATTTCTTTCAAGAAATGAACATTTTGTTTCTTACAGGTTAACTCTAAAATTTAGACCTGGGACTCCCACAGTTTAGTGCCAAGATGGGATTCTCCTTTAAAATGGGATTCTGTGAGTGAAAGGAGACTTTTCAAAATAGGTAATGGGAAATGCGTATTACAGGTGTATTTTTAAGTGGCTACATGAGGTGTTGCTATTTAAAACTGGGTTTGCAACAGTGTAACCGCTAATAGAAAAACGCAATGCATTAGTCGCATGTTGATGTGTGCTGCTTGAAATTGTAACTTGAAAGGAATATTTGTCACTTAAAATTCATGTGCTGCTTTTAGGATTTACCCAATTGGCAAAACTGAAAACCAGAAGTTTTATGAGAAAATGATTTTTCAGTTCAGGAACTGGAAAATAAGAGGGGGGATCCAAATTAAGCCGATGTACTACTCCCTCTCTGTTTTTTTCACTGTGAAGAAGTCAAGATCTGCATTTAGTGGTGAATGTCATATTTTTTTCAGCTTGAAACAAAATTGTCACTTCTGTTACAGGCTTCCTTAAGAAGCAAGGTCAGACTCAAGTATATATTTTAAAAATACTGATTATGGGACAGCCATGATACAGTTACCTCCCAGGCATGTCCCTGTGTTCTTCTTTGCATAGCACTATTAAATCTGTACTGAGCCAGGACTGGGACTGCCTGGATCCCAGGCTCTGATTAAATTATATATTTAGGCATTTTATATCAGCATGGTAGTTGAAGAGGTGGTGTTGAAGGGCACCATCTCCAAAGTCCCAGCAGCCAAGACATCAGCAGTGGTCCTGGGGAGGACGGAGCTGTGCGCAGGTGTCTCAGCCAGCAGTGCTGGGGAATGAGCTGTGTGCAGGATTAGTGCCAGCCTGGCTTTCCTCTGTGTTTTCTTTTCCAGCTGAAGATCTTTGGTGAATTCAGCACAGATGTGTAAATTGTTTTGAATTAACAAAACCTGCATTTTTAAGCAAGCTACTTGCCTAGATTTATCCTCGATCACCAGTAATTGCTATACAAGCTGCTCCCACTCTCTCTTGCCAATGTGCTTGACTTCTGACTTGGAAACCAACATCAGAGATACAAGTTTATTTGCTTTTTACAGTTGCAGCTCTTGGTGTCTGCTGCTAATTGAAATGGGGGGTGATGGGCCAGCTGTCCAGCCGTGAATGGCTCCTCAGTGCACCTTGCATACAACACTCATTTCAACAGCTATCAGATAATAACATCTACTATTTGGAACCAATAGTGGTTCCTTGAATTATTTTTTCCATTTTTTTCCTCTCTCCCTTCCCCTGCCACAGCAGTTCTGTATTGCACTTTTCCAGTCTTATGTCAAACTGCAATATTTGCATTTTTTTATACTTTGAATTCTACTTGGCTCTCTTGTCCATCCCTGTGTTGAATTCTCCGGTAGGTTTGTCTGGTCTGGCTCTTGCTTCATTCATCTCTTCTGGCATTTCCCAAGAGTGGTGGTCCCACACACAGTATTGCTCTTTGTATCTCTCTGATTTTTCCTTTCTTCCTATTACACCTTTAGACTTCTGTCCCTCTGCTTAATTTCATTCTATAAGTACTTTCTTCTCCTTAGTTTGTTGTTCAGATATTTTGCATGTTGAGCGCATTTTTTTTTTTTGGTAGAATACTTGGAATAACAAAGATGAAAAAATAAATAGAAGTCAGCAGCACGAGGATATTGTGTCTGCTAAGCTGAAAACAGAGTGCGTCAGTGCACAGACCCACGTGTTGGTGATGGTGGGAAGAGAACATTTTGCCTAAAGGCAAATGAACTGCCAACAACAGAATTTCTTACACCTTCCTGAGAGCATCTGACCCACATCACGCCCAGATGTATCTCAGCATGGCCTTTGGTCTTTTCTGCTATGATTTTTCCTATTAACAGCATTCTTCCTATTTTAATAGGATATATAAAATCATTATTTGCAGACAGAGTACAGAAAACCCAAACGTTTCCTTTGCTGACATCAGGGCTTTTTGTTCTTTTTTTGGAGGTGCCAAATCTGTTCATCCTCCCTGGAACTAGATAACAGCATCAGAAACACTGTGTAACACTTCTAGTGGGAATCCAGGGAAGACCTAAATGTGTAGTCTTTCAATTTAAAATAATGTTAAATAGTCGAACTGCAAAGAGAAGCTTTTGAAAATAGCCTGGTTTGGAGCACCTGCCATTTGTAAGAGCTAAGCAATTTTAGAGACAGAGCAATAAAAGCTGGCTGTTACCCGTCTGCTGTCTGCTTAACAGCAGTGACAGTCTTGGTAAAGTCCTCTTTATTGGAATTACATCGTTAGAGGTGGGATTTGTTAAAAAAGAGAAAAAGCGAGGGTGGGGGGAGTTGCTGTACAAGAGGGATGCTAATGAGAGATTTTTTTAAAATCCAAACTGTTTAAAAGGGATATTTATAAAACAACTTTTCAAGATTTTGCTGCCTCTAAAGTCAATTAGATTCACTTAATGGCTATGAAAATAAACTTCTGGTGTGATTTCAGGACCTGAAAATGTCCAGAGGATAACATCAAGCTGTGCCTCTTGGGCAGCGATTTTCATTTGGGAATAAACCATCGTCAGGTTTTATGGGGCTTTTTTTGAGCCATCAGTAGTCTGGAAAGCATCAAAGTGTCTGCAAGGATTCTTGAGAAGGGGGAACATTTTTTCATGAATAGCTCAAACAGCTAAAGAGAATTTCGGTGAAATTCTTAAGGAAAACCCACAAAAAAACCCCACATTCACTGAGACTGAACTTTGAGACAGTTTGTCTTAAAGATTCAGTGAAGCATTTGCTTTAATTTAATTGTAGGCTTAAATCCCTTGTCTCTTGTTGGGAGTTTAGCATATGTTGAGGGGCATCCTTCAGTAGAGGTCCAAGTGCTCTTTTGATATTTACTGGAGACCTGTGACATAAATGGGAAATGAAGTGATGGAATAAACCTTGAGTTTGCTGTGTGTGTGCTATCAGCTGCCTGCAAGATGAATTTATGATGTTTAAGGGAAAACTGGTGCCTCAGAAGGAGGAGTTGCAGCTGTGAATGAGTTATGCTCATTCTGCCCTGTCTTAGCACCAGGTATGGTGACTTAGTGTTATTTAGTGTTGACTCTGTAGTTGGGAAAATCCAGTGGATCCCCCAAATCCTGCATTTCTACCTAGGTTTGTGTGGATTTGCATCTCTCTCAGCTCTGGTTGCTGTAGGTGCTGTTCTTATAAGTTGATCCCCTTTCTGCAGATACTTGGTGAATGAGCATGCCACAAGCTGATGGTACATGACATGAAAGTATCTGCTTTCACTAGCCCTGAGCAGACTGCCTTTCATTTCCCACATGTCTCCCTGATGGAGTGAGACATGGCCCATTACCTACTCACTCCATTGATTTATTTTTCAAATCTCTTTCAAATCTCTGGCTCTCATGACTGGTATTGAGGCTGGGGCTCAAAGGAACCCCACTCACATGGATGTGGGGGGGTGAAGTGGTGATAGACAGTCATCACAGGAGATCTGGGAATAACTGAATTAGGATTTTGTAGGGACTTTTTGGTCTGATTGGTCTGGCATGGTAGTCTGAACACGTGGTAAAGGGTTTTTTCCTTTTTAATTTTAGAGATGTAGAGATTTATACATGTAATTTTCATTTTCTGTTAATGCATCATCCGCAACAGGTCCATTGTCTGTGCCCAGCCCGACAGATGTTCCTGTGTTTATGGACGTAGAATTTTCTTATGCTGCCTCGTTAAATAAATGTGCTAGTTTCAGTCTGGAGTAGTGGAGTTCAGTAGAATTACACCCAAGATGCATTAGCCTTGATGTACTGAAGGAGGGATGTAGAAACACATTGGTTTTAACAACAGTGAGCATCCAGTTGTGTGTTTTTCTGCACCATGGCAGTGCTCTGGCTTTACACGTGGCATTGCTACCAGTTTGTTGAGAATTAAAAATTGAAGCAATGTGTGCTGATGGAGGCTCACACTGCTCGAGAAATCTTGCTGGGGTCTGCAGTGTGGTGGGTGGAAGGAGACAATACTGAGGCTCTGTAGAGGACTTTCATTACCTGACAGAAGAAAGTGAAGTCTTGACCCAGTGTTTGCTCTCCTTGCTGTGTAGGGCTTCAAAAGAGTGTGAGGGGGAGCCTGTGGTGGGATGATGGCCATGGGGAGGTGGTACCTGAAGGACAGTAGGTTGCCTTCACAGGCCTCCTCTGCTGGAAAAAATCCTGTGTTTATTTTCAAGTAGAGTGCGCCCATTGCAGTAGTGTCCCTGGGAGTCCTGGCTGTCACAACAGTCTGGTTGTACAGAAGGGCTGAGGACCCCCCCCCAATCTCAGGAGGGGGTCAGCATCTCCCGCAGCCAGGCTTTACAAGCACAAAGGGATGGAAACTCAGCAGTACCCCTGTCTGCTAATTCTACCTGACCACTGGAGTCACCACCACCCTCTTGGCTGGTTGAGGGTTGGGTTGGAGGTGTGGGAAGGTGCAAACACCAGGAGGTGCCTGCTGCTGTCAATGGGCCAGGTTCAGCCCCACAGCAGCACGGGTCTAGTCCCATGTGGTGAGGTGAGCACCTCCTTCCCTGCTCTTCCAGAAAAGGATGGGCTGGTTGGTGTATTGTAGGGTAGCTGGAGGAAGACCTCCATGATGGTGTTAAAAGCACTTAAAGGAATACTTAGGAAGTTTGCTTCCAGAGAGGTTTCCTAGTTACTTATTCATTTATTTATCCAGGTCAGGAGTTGCATTTGCTACAAACTGAAGCGTTAGTCCTGTTGCTACCTCTAGCCTTGCATGTCAGAAGTGCATGGCACATCCCCTTTCCAAGGGACAGGCCTTGTTTCTTGGCATGCTGCAGGTGGAAATTGCTTTTGTTTTCCATCACCGTCCATGCCAGGATGTGTGTGTCTGCAGAGACACTGTGCTGCCTTGATGCCAGCTGGGCAGAGAGACTGTGGGTTTGGTGGTTTGACCAAAACCTGATTGTCCTTACCAGCTTTATTATCATTTCAGTCCCCTGTTATTTAGTCATCTACTCCTTACCCAGAGGTTAGGGCAATAGGTTTGACCCGTTGGTTGGGGGGCCTGTACTGACAGGATCGTTAGACAGGATTGGTCCCAGTGAGAAATGCCCAAAGAAGCACCTTTGGCGAGCAGCTAGGGAGGGCAGAGGTAGTGAGCTGTGCTTCAGTGCCACCCTCGCTCCTTGCTTCTTGAGCTCTTCCCAGTCCATTGCAGTGGATTTTGGGGGCTCATCTTAGTGTAGCAGATGGTGACTGTTCATATGCTGTGACATGATGGGGTGGGTTGGTCCCAACTGGTTCTAACTGGTGTCCTTGTTGGATGTGTGAGCTCTGGGAAGGGTATGTGTGCAGCACTGTTTCAAGCTGCTGTGCTAGAAATAGGAAGAAATATTTATTGCTTGCAGTAGACTCAGGGAGATCAAGCCATGTACCTTCTAACTTCAGCTGGTAGTTTGTACCAAATCTGTGCCCTGAACCCCTGAACCTTTTTTTTTTTTTTTCTGATATCATCTTCCATGTTGAGTAATGAATTCTTCACTGTGGTTTGAGAGAAAATACAATTCCTTGTGACTGCTGTTTCACTCCTGTAGATTATTAATACAGTGGAAAGTTAGAGTTCAGGGAGGTTTGATTCTTTGTGTTAGCAACAGGGTAGGATTCTCATGAAACTCAAGTCATCTGCAGAAAGAAAGGCTTTGAGTGCAACAGAGTTGTGTTTATCATTAGTGTTAGGACAGTATCATGGTAGCTCCTCTTTGCTGTGCAGCATTTGCTGAAATGTAGTCCCTGTCTGTCAGTTGCTGGTATGCCCCAGGAAAGAAAGGAGAGGAGCTGCCCTGGGGTCTGAGACTTTTTCTGGTCAGGGTTACTGCACCATAAATATTGTTAACTGCTACTTGTCATTATTGCTCAACAGCTGCTGTGGTAGTGAAGTCCTCATTCAGAGGCTTTTGAGGGCAGCAGGAATGTGCTAAGCAGGGAAAAAACCCATGTTCAGAACCACTGAAACATGCTGTACAGCATGTTTGGCTGAATATATGCATCCTTTACATGACTTACAATTGAATGTTGTGCTGTTGCCCTCTTCTATCACTTCTCTGCCTTACAGATGTAGATTTGGGTATGTTTGCAGAACCAGTCAGCATCTGCACCAGCACTTGGGGAGCCCCATTCCATGCATTTGGATTATGTGTTGTAAAATGCTGTTGGTTACGTGCTGGGAGTGACCTATTCCCAGTTCTTCTGTCTTTGATGCCCATAAAAGTGATGTAAGCAACGTAGTCCTGTTTTGGTGTGTGTTTTGGTTTGGGGTTTTTTTGTCTGTCACATTTTAAATATGCAAATGTTTTTAGTCCCTCCCTTTTTGCTATTGGGGGGTGATCTGGCTCTAAGGTAGGGCAGGAACCTCTCACCTTTGACTCTTGTTTTAAAGAGTTTGCATGCGTAGACGGGTTATTCTGTCCTAATGCATCATTATGCCCTACTTTTTGAACCAACATCTTGGGCGCCATTCATCTTGCCTACCTTATTGCTGGCTAGAAGTAATTGTTTGCAGTGAGCTGTGTAGGCTTTTGCTGTGGTCGTTTGCAGAAGACGGGCTCTTCTGGAGGGTGACTTACCTTAAAGGTTGTTGACCGGTTAGAGCGGCATAAAACTCCTTGGAAGTCCTTGTAGAGCTCAGAATTGCATTTATTATTTAACCTTAAGTAAATGTAATGTTAGTTTCTCTCTTTGCTCTGAGGCATTTGGTGCAATACCTGTGTAGATACAGGCACTTGTATTGATCTAAAGGGAGTCTTTGCTAAATTTAGCCCAGACGAGTAATGATGGATGGCGAAAATAAGATCGATTCTATCTGTTATCCCTGTATGATTTATGGCTAGGACAGCTGCTAAGCTAAAAGGAAGTCATTTGATGATTATTGCTCAGTGCCTTTTTACAGTAATGCCTGTGAAGTAAAAGTCAGTTAGCAAATAATGAATTCTAAAACATCCAATAATTGTAGATTTTCCAGATTTTTCAGTATTTGGAAGTGGAAAGTGCTGTAATCTAAGTTCAGTACCTTTCTGAAAGCACTAAAGTCATATAGTGAGAGATTGATGTAGAAGATGGAGACCGAGCCTTAACACTGTCCTTTTAAGGAGCTGGTTTAAAACACAACCAGCAATACATTTGATCTTGTAAACAAATTTAACTAACAAACAGTTAATTGTCATATCAGTCTTTTGGAGCAGTTGCTGGGAGGGCACAGGCTAGCAAAGCTGGCAGAAGGACTTGATTTCTTTTTTCCTTTAAACTTCTAACTAAAAACCGGTCTAAATTTTAAAGCATTGGTTTACTTAAGATCTGACTCTGCAGTTGATAGGCTTAGTGTGGATTTTGGATGCACAGGGAACATGTAGTCTGCAAGTACTTTAAATACTTTTTTTTTCTGGTTTTACCCATTTGTGCAGACCAGTCTATTCTGCTGAGCCAGCTCCATTGAGCTGGGACTCAGCATCCAGTTAGCCCTGAGGACAATGCCAGGCCAAAATCGCATATTCTAGTCTTTATCCGCTCCTTTAAGCTATTTAATTCTTTGCTTATCGATGACAATTGCTCACATGCAAAAACCACCAACAATGCCTGGTTTCTCAAACCGTCCTTTCTTTTGATGACCCAGCAGGTAGACCCCAATCGCAACATTGGTGGTTTTGTCTCTTCTTTGTAGCATGTCCTTCTTTTCAATAGTGGAGAGCAGAGCGCTGGACCAGGCTAAATATGCCCTCTGATAACCAGGGTACTTCTAATCCCCCATAACTGCTTCTGCAGCTTTTTCTTGAACAGTTGTTATACGTTGGCGTTATTACAGTCTTTGCTTTTCAAGGTGCACCACAGCCAGCAAAAAGAGCCAGATACAAGATTTTAAAGTCCTGCTGTTGCACTTCTTAATATAGCACCCTCTGAAATGTGCTGGAAGGGCTGTCTACCCCGTCTGCGGCATCGCCTGAATTTCTAGCTGTCTCATCAAAAGCCTGTTCCTGAGATGTGCCGAGCGCTTCCCAGGGCTTTGCTGAGCTCCCCTGGTGCTGTCACATGTGGTGACACTCTGGGCCTCGCGGGACTGAAGCCTGTTTGAAAAAAATCAACCTGTGAAGTGCTGACATGGGCTACGGCCACCAACAGCTTGCGTTGATCCAGATGTCCAGGCTTGGGTCCTCCTGAAGCTTTAGACAAGTAAGGTGCACGGGTAGGAGCTGTCATATAGCTGTTTCAGAGAAACAGTGTGAAGCTTAAAGCAAAGGTTTTTAAGAAGATTAGAAATGTCTGCTGGGTTACATCCCCAGCAGTGACAGCAGGAGATGCTGTTTAGGTCCAAACCTGACTGCTTTCTGAAGTCTGTTTGCTGCAGAATGTGTTTCTCTTTTCTCCAGTCAAAATACTGGAGTGAAAGTAAACTGTAGCTAGCTGTCAACATCTTCTTTCCAGGGGCTTTGACACTCCAAAAGGGAATACCTATGATAAAGTAGTTGGATGCTTTAGAGGACGAACCAGCTCTGTCAGGAGGCATGGAGCAGGCACTGATGAATGTCAGTTCTTGTACTGTTACTCCAAATTGCAACCCCACACCATTTCCATACCCAGGTGAAGGTAAAGCTGGGCTGCAGTAAAACCTGGTGGGATCGTCACCTGTACAGTGTGTGCTGCTGCCTCAGGTTTATCAGTGGTGGCACGCTACAGCATATACCAGTCTGAATCCAAATATACTTTTGGGTTTGCGCAGACATTTTGCCCGGCTGTTGCCTGCGGTTCAAAAGCCGATCACCCACCGTGTCTCATTTTATGCTTAGGTTTATCAGCTGCAGAGGCCACCTCTGAATTCCTGTCTCCTGGAGCGATTTGAGACCCAGAGCTGTTGTGGGTCATGGTCAGGGTGTTTCTGGTAGTGAATGTGCATGAAACTGCGCCGTGGCTGTGTTGCAGGTCGAATGCTGGATGTCACTGTTGTCCCACTGATCTGATTGCAGCTATGGAGGCTTTGCCTGAGCTTAGAGATGGTTCTAAGTAGTTACAGCCCTTGCTAGCAACAACAAAGGTAAAAAGTAGCAAGGATGGAAAACAAGGTAGTTGGAGAAGTAGCTGAGCTGGTTGCTCAGAACCAGTTCATCCATCTTCTTTTCATTCTGGGTAGGTGATCTCATCGCCTGCTGCCCAGATGCCCCATGAATCAAGGGGTGTCACCCACCCTCGGCAGATAGATTCACTACCCTGTGCTCTTCCAGCAGAGAATTATTTATAACAGGGCAATGAATCCTGCAGTGGTAGGTTATGTGGAGTTATTTATGTGAGGGAAGGGGTCCCACAGCATTTCTAATTTCATGCATGAATAATTCTTATGTGTCCCTGACATTTTTTGTTCCCCCATGCCTGGGCCTTGTCTGGTGTTGAGAGATGCTCATGGGTGTCAGGAGTGTCTTGAGTCAAGGTCTCTCACATCTCACCTGGTTTCCATGGCCATAAACTACTCTGAAATGCCATTATTTTGTAGGAGCCCTCCAGGAATGCCTTTTAACTGAAGTCAAGTGTAGCATTATTAGCAGGAATTGTGTGAGCTGTTAGGCAGCCCTGCCTGAAGCCAAGGGGAACGAGAAAGGTGGAGAGGAGAGAAACTCAAGACATGGGACAGATGGTGGTAAGGAGAGAAAATAGGATAATAATGTACCTCATAAACAGAGAAATAAATCCGTCCCCATCCTGGCTAGTCGAGTAGTTGCAGTCAGTAGCAGGTACAGCTGTTACCTGTCCTTGGTTAGCCCCTGTGCCCAAGCTGCCCATGTCTGTGGCCGGGCAGCAATGTGCCACGTGTGTGCCCAGACTGCATTCCCATCATGGCAGCTGCGCTCTCCCCAGAAGAGCCACCTGTTTCCCTTGATCTTGATGCAGCTCAGCTGGTCTGCCCTGTGTTTCACCAATGATGGAGGGGAAGGAAAGGGAGAGGTGCTTCAAATGCTGAGTTCCTGTGGTCCCTCTTCAAAACCCAGTTGGGATTAAAGGGCAGGGATTTAAATGGCATCAGCAATACACAGGCATGGCACAGCCAGCTTTGGGCTGGGGACTGTCTGCTTGCTTCCGCGTACAGCCTGCCTTACTTAAAGCAAGGTATGTAAAATAGGAGAGGTGAGACACTGAATTTTGGGGCTCTTTAACTGGTTATCTATAAATAGGTAATAACTGCACAGCATGTGCAGGGCACCCCTGGTTGGACCTTGCTTGGACCACCTCTGCTTGGCAGAAATGACTGCTGCTCTGGCCAAAATCACCCCAAAAGATGGCATAGGAGGCTGAACAAGGGATTCCAAGAACAAATACTTAAAGCTTCATGATGCGACAGCGTGTTGCATTTTCTGTGTCCAGATATTTCCATGCACTAGTGTTGCATGGGCTGTGCCGTGGTATGTCAGTGAGTCACAGGGAGTTTGGGGCATTAAGATCTCTGGGGTTAGCAAGCCTGTCACTTTTGTCAAGCTTTTGTGTAGGTATATCAAGAGTGAGGGGCACAGGCAATTGCAGGTCCTGTCCTATGAGAAGCACAGGGATAATTTGGGGGTTTTTACATTTGGGCTTTTTCCCCCTTTGTCCCTTTATAGCAGCCTGGGGGAAAAATGTAGGTGAGGGGGATGTTTCACAGAATCATCTAGGTTGGAAAAGACCTTGAAGATCATCTAGTCCAGCCATTAACCTAACACTGACTGGTCTCAACTACACCATATCCCTAAGCACTATGTTTGCCCTGTGCAGGATGCTGTTTCTCCCAGCAGTGCCCTGAAGACATTCACCAAGTCTGTGGGCAGCCTCCCTCCCCTCCCAGAGCTCACACCTGCATATCACATCTCTGCCAGGGATGCAGGTTCCTAGTTTTTAATTTTGAGGGCCTGGTCAGAGTTTCTTTTATTATCAGCTTCCTTTTCTTACAGTGGCCGGTGCCTCCTGGCTCTGCTGTGAGCGTGCAGGAGGAGCTGGTGTTGGCACAGCTGGTTCCCAGCAGTGGTGGTGGTAGCTGCTGAGTGGCTCTGCTGGTCCCCTCGTCTGGACAATGCTCTGAGGATGGAACCCACGACATCTTTGAGCCAAAAAGGGAATTGCTCACATTTGCATCACTGTGGTGACATGCTAAAGCAGAACTGAAAATCACAGTCTGTACTTGAAGGGACATTGCTTTGAGAAGTTGCATGTCTGTCTGAAAATTATGTTCCACAAAAAACCCTCAAGAGTTCATAAAAGCTCAGCTGCAGGAGATAGCGGTGCCACCCTTAAAGAAAGAGGGAAAAGACTGGCCTGCCTCTGGGGAAGGCTTCCATACTTGCCCTGTGTTTAACTTCCAAGGAAAACCCCTTGCTGAGGGGATGCAACCCCACCCATGCAGAATTAGCACCAGTAGTTGGTGGTGGCTGCAGGAGCTGCTCTGTCCTCTCTCCAGCCCTGTGGGAAGCAGGTGTAGGTTTTACCTGGCTCAGCCCCTCACTCCTTGGTGCACAGGTGCTGGCACCCAGGAAGACCATGTGAGCTCAGGATGTCTTGGGACATCAGAGCTCTCCTGTGGAAATACTAGAATTTACTAGAAAACAATTGATTTTATCTGGCAGACAGAGCTTTACTTTTTCAGAGCAACACACTGCTTCTAAATTCTGGGTTTCGGGGTAGTGGTCCTTGAGCACTAAGGGACTTAGTAAAGCTGTGGGAACCTGCTATAGTCAATCGTGTAGGACTTATGCTGGTGGGGAAGGCTGATGTCTCATTTTCCCCATCTCTTCTAGCAGTACTCTCTGCTGTTGCTTTTGGCTCCAATCTTTCCACCCATCCACCCACCGGCCTTTTATTCACCAAAGGGTGTAGAAGAATTTGCAGCAAAAATAAATGAATTTATTTTCACCCACCATCCTTATCGGCTGTGTGGGGGAGAGCTGTGTAGCTCATGATGGTGGAGGAGAGCTGGAGAGGAGGCTTGTGAGCACAGCTGGGGCATGGCACGGCATGTCGTCCCTTGGGCAGGAGTGGTGGGTGCTTTGAGTGGAGGGTAAGTGGCCAGCACGGTGCCACCACTCTCGGAAGGCCTCGGGGTGTGGGGCCGGCAGCAGCACGTGGAGCCTGAGGGCAGCCTGTACTGCGGAAGAGGGCTGTGCCAATTAGAAGAATGCTCTCCTTTGACCCTCAAAAGCTGGGAATCATCCTTAAATTTACAGCAGAAAGACAAAGCAATTGTGCGTGCTTTCAGGCCCCAAGTGCCACCAGCTGAGGAACCATGTCTGACCTTGCTGTGAAGCAACCCAAAATTATCTTCCCTGTTACACACATCACAGCCATTTTGTGCCTTTTTCATAGATGCATGCATCCCAAGGTTTGGGGTTTTTTTATAGAATGGTTTGGGTTGGAAGAGACTTTAAAGATCATCTAGTCCAACCCCTCTGCCATGGGCAGGAATATATTTCAATAGACCAGGTTGCTCAAAGCCCCATCCAACCGGGCCTTGAACACTTCCAAAGGTGGGGCACCCACAGCTTCTCTGAGAAACCTGTTCCAGTGTATCACCCCTGTCACTGTAAAAAAATTTCTTCCTTTATTACAGCTTTCGTCTCAGTTCCTAAAGTGGAAACTCTGTGTGGTAAGGCAGCATGCTGTGGGAGTGGAGAAAGCTAAGCAAGGTGGTGGTGGGCTTTCCATGGCTGCTGCTTCTCACCTTCACCTGTGGGCAACCTGAAGGGGCCGGGTCAGATTTGGAGTCAAGAGGCTTGGTGTTTGGTTGGAAACAGCTAATGCCTCCAGTAGGTACCTCCAGTACTCCTGAGAGGTGTTCATGGGGCATCTGTAGTTAAATGCAAGATATCCATGAAGAACAGACCTGGAGTGAGCTGGAAGGGCTTTGGATGACGGTAGTGATGCGTTGACAGGGGACCCCAGGAGATGGAGACAGATGAAGGCGAAGGCAGAGATGCTGCCATGAGATGAGTATCTGAAGGGCAGGGAGAGTCGTAGCCGTCAGGGTTTGTGTTTATCTTTGCAGCAGTGATTATTTTCAGATAGCAGTGTGAGAGAGTAAAACGTCAGCTCCTGCTATTAATAGCACTGCAAACAAGGCTGTTGCTCATTACTGACAGGTGAGATGTAGTTAATTTTATTTCATCCTAGGTGTGAAAAAGTGCAAAAACAAGACAGGCTCTGAGTCAATCCCCTCAGTCCAGAAAAGATCTGGAAGAGAACCCCCCAGCCCTGGGGGGTGGCAGTGTGGGGTGGTTTTCCCAGGGTGCTTCCACCCTGCTTCAGAGTAAGTGTTGATGGAAGAGTGGATATGGTGAGGAGCTGCAGCTGGCTAGGATTGCTGAAAACATGTTGAGTTTAGGTAAAAAAGCAAACCGTAGATCTTTAGGGTTCCTGCTCTGAATCTGAAGGGTTTTCCCAGAGGAGAGAAGGTCTCAGCCCAAGGTCAGCAGCAAATGATGGGACCCCAGAACAGCTTTCAGTGGCAAATCCCCATCTGAATGGGATGCAGCTCCCTGGAGGAGGGATTTGACAACCCCACGGGTGAAAGCTGCTCCTGGGCTTGTAGCCACCTTTGGAAAATTGAGGTGTCTTTAGCAGGCTGAAGGATCTGGCCACTGGTGGCTCTCAGAGCAGGTGCAGACACAAGGTGGGTGGCAGGGCAAACATCTTGGGGATTGATGGCGCTGGTGTAAACAAGAGCCGGATACAACTCGCATTGTTTGAGCAGATGTGTCTTGTCTACTGCTAATTATAAGCATTGCGTGCACAACACACTGGGAGATGTGCCAGATACTATTTCTTTTCACGTTGAATTCAGAATCATTATAATTAAGATTTAAAGTTGTAAGTAAAAACTAACAAGGGGTGCGGGTGTGCTGTCATGCTGCTTGCAACCGGGCTGGTCCCTACCCGGGTGGTGAGGGTACGGCCTCCATCCTGAAGGCTGGTTGGAGGAGGATGGGGGTGTGAAGGGCCTTGTGGGCTCTGATGTGGCATGCATGCCAGATTTGGATTTTAAATAGGCAGAAGACCCAAAAATACTAGAAACGTGCTGTTTTACAAATGTGGGAAGTGTTGCTGAGTGAGCTTTAGCAGTCTCTTGTGCTTGGTGGGCACAGAGGAGAGGTGCTTGCTAAGAAGGGAAAATCATGAATAAAAGCGGGAAGCAAACAGGGAAGCAATCGCATAACCTCGGGCCGAGAGGAACCTAGGTTGGTATCTCTGGTTTGAGGAAAACGAGGCAGACTTGCTGAAGAAGCACCAGGAGGAGGTGCTGTGCGTAGGGCTGGATGAGAGGGATGCAGTGGCTGTGCCACTGGCTTGGTGGGCACCAGTTGATGGCTGGTGTGTGGTGCTTCTTGGGGCTTCCTCAGGAACAGGCAGGTTCTGGGGACAGCCCCATGTGCCCCTTGGGGAGCATCCCACCTCTGCTCCCCAAACATGGTGGTGGAGCTCATGAACCTTCTTTTTGGACTACGCTGCAGGGGCTGAAATCGGTCGCTGTGCATGTAGGGTGAGGATCAGTGTGGCCCTGATTTCATGGTGTGCTTGCTGTGCGGCCAGAGGCATGGTGGATGGGCTGGGGGGTGCGTTGGGCAGAGCTGCCACGTGATGAGCGGTTTAAAAACAGCACTGCGGAGCCGAGAGTGGTGAGCCCTCAGCCCTGCGATTTGTATTCAGATGGAAGGCGGCTGCTGGGTTTCAGCACTTGTAGGTCTTCATCTGGGGTCGTGTCTGAATAAATTAATGTTTTGAGATGCGGGTGAATGCAGGGGAACAAGCTGCACTGTCAACACAGCAGCAGAGGAGAGACATCTTAACTGCTCATGATAAATGGGTCAGGATGGGTCCTGGTGTTTTAAAAATTAGCTGTTGACCTAGATAGCGACAGCATAATGACTTGCTTGCTGTGGGAACAAAAGTGAGTGTTGCTGGAGCTGCGCATCGGTCTGAAGGTGGGGATGAGCCCGGTGTACTGGGCTGAGCCTGGGCTGGTTCCCCGTGCCTTGTTCTTACCCAGCTTTTCCTCAGCAGCTGGGCTGTGCCGTGGGGAAGTGTGGAAGACCTCAGCCGTTTCTTCCTGATGGCTTTGCCGAGTCACAAGGTGCATTTGTCCCACGGGCAGCAGCCTGGGAGACCTCCCTCTGCCCTGTGCTTTGCTCTCTTCCAGTAGCAAAGGACTCTTGAGTTGCCCTATTCGTTACACTCCCCATGCCCTGCCCGTTTTGCAGGGGGAGCAGTGCTGTGCACCTCTGAGCACCCATGCAGACTGTTTAATGCCAGCCCTTACAGAGATGTACCACGCACTTGGGTTGGAGTGGTTGGCAGGGTTGATGCTAAAGATGGAGCTGCTGCCCAAGTTAGGTTTTCTTCTGCTTAGCCTGTGGCAGGTTGCAGTGTGCCAGAGGTTTCTCCTGTGATGGGATCCTGTTCCTCTGGGTGAAGCCATGTTCCTCCTGAACACTGAAAGTCAGCACTTGGCGAGAGACATGTCAGTGCCCCTCATTAGCTGCTTTAGTTGAACAGTGGCTTTCCTGGGTGTTAATTCAGCAATATCCAACCTAAGGTCACACTTGACCTGTGCTGACAACACTGGTGGTCTTAGTTCATTTTTCCTTCACCAGAATTTTCTGTAAAGATCCTTAGTTAAGACCTGAGTAATTCATTACTTGAATTTCATTTGCGGTTTTGTTTTGTTTTGTTTTTCTTCCCTTGCTGGTGGGGCCAAGTGATGCTGTAACACTCAAGACTTAACAGCAGTTTCTAATTGCATCAGCTTTACCATTTGTTGGCCAGTATGAGCAGTGGGGTGGGATGGTATTGGTGCTTCTCTCCAGTGAGGTCCAGTTTTATTTGACCCTCATAACTGGGGCTGTGGTTGGAGTGCTTGGGACTCCAGCATGCTTGTTCCAAGCCAAACTGGGTGCCCATCAGATTGCTGGGCTTTGATTAGATTGTTTTTTGCTTTGGCCTCTTGAATGTAGCATTGGCCTTATGGACCCTTCAGCCCCATGGCAGAGTAGCAGTGCTGACCCCCCTGCACCCCCAAAGCACAGCCTGTTCATTAAGCTGCGTCCTTGTTCCTGGAGCAGTGTGCCAGCTGACTGGTGCCGGGGCACAGTTCAGGATGGGCTGGTTTTGCTCACTGAAACTCTACATGGTTTTGGCCTGAATTGTTTGAGCACTGTGTTTTCAGCTCATGCGACGCTCTTGCCTGGTGCAGGCCAGCAAAGGAGGAGCAGCAGCTCCAAAGCAGGGGAGACCTGGCCGCAAGTGTCCCAACCTGTGGGGAAAAAGGGCTGTGCACAGGAGATGCTCTTTCTGGGGGTGTATATGGTGTTTTTCCCTGTTGGTGCTCGTTGGCTTTCGTCGTTCCAGTTTCTCACTACCAGCATCTTGCTGCCCAGTTCGGATTTTATTTGGAGCTGCCTTAGGCAAGTCCTGCACTGAGCTCCTGAAGTCCCCAAGAGAAGGATGCGCTTACATATCCAGATGTGGATATGGAAAGGTCAGAAACAAACCAGCGAGTCACTTATTTAACTTTTCACATCAGGTCCTCATGGATGGAGAAGTGGGTGGCAGGAGGAGATACTGGGAGCCCTGAGCCATCAGGGCTGCTCCTGCATTGCACCTGAAAACCAGCATCCCTACGTGTCCCAGCAAGAGGTTGGGACCATGGCTTGGTGTCTGGCCCACAACAGGCACAGGTTTCCCAGACCTAGGGAGGCTCCACCACCTCCCTATGCCCCAGCCCTGCCAGCTGTGACCCAGGACAGGGGCTCCTGCCCTGTTCCAAGCTGGCTCTCTGCCTCTTGCCGCAGCACCGGGAAAAGGGGCTCAGCCTTTCCCTCCTTCACTGTCACCCCAGTTGGGTCCTGCCCTCTCAAATAGCCGAGGATGCTTCGTGCACCGCCCTGTGCTTCTCCCCTGTGGGCTCCCTGCCTGCATGTGGCCACCCCTGCTCGCTTCGGAGACCACAGGTCTGCCCAGAGCACATTGGCAGCTCTCAGCGAATGAGCCCGGTGATGCGCTGCCCGCACAGCAGACGAGAGCTGCTGGAGGGTGTGACTCCCAGTAAAGGAGGAGTTTGGCAGCAAAGCATACGAGGGGCTGCCTGTGCCATCGCTGGGTCTTGAGGTGGGATGCAACAAGCAGCCAAAGATGGGCTGGGCTGTGCTGGGAGGCATCTGGGACTCACTGCAGTGAAGTTACTGGTAGGCCAGGAGAGTGTGACTGCGTGCGGGTCAGAAGTTACGCGTCATCTGCCACCACGAGTTGAGGATCGATCGTTACCTGTGTGTGATGGCAGCCAAACGCACTTCATAAGGTTTGGTCCCTGTGAACCTTGTTTTGGTTTATAGTGACTCTCCTGTGCATTTTCCTTGGGAGAACAACATTCCCTTCAAAGCATCAAGGGAAAAGAAAGATTGGTCTTTCTTTACGGAGGTTGTTAGTCCCCACATGTGACAGAGAGGTGATTTCTGACCCTAAGCCCAGCTCCCATTGGTGTGTTTGTCAACGGGTGCTTTGCCTGCCTTGCCCATCCAGGGCGGCCAGTGGCTACATGTGCTGCTTTATTTTCTGCAGGCTCCTGTTTCTGGGTCGCCGTCCTGGATGGCAACGTGGTGGGGATCGTGGCAGCGCGGGGCAATGAGGAGGACAACACGGTGGAGCTGCGCCGCATGTCTGTCGACTCCAACTACCGCGGCAAAGGGATCGCCAAGGCCCTGGGCCGCAAAGTGCTGGAGTTTGCTGTGCTCAACAATTACTCCTCCGTCGTGCTGGGAACCACGGCCGTGAAGATGGCAGCCCACAAGCTCTACGAGTCCTTGGGGTTCAAGCACGTGGGTGTCGTCGAACATTATGCCCTGCCGGGAATGACGCGCTCCTTATTGGAGAGAATGTTTTTCCAGGTCCGCTACCACCGCTACCGCCTGCAGCTGCGGGAAGAATAAAAAAAATTCAACCAAACAAAAAAAATTATTTTTTTTCCTCCTCCTCCCCCTTCAAAAATAATAAATTACCCTTCTATTTCTCGTCACCGTTGATTTGCCAATTTGGGTTGAGTTTTTGTTCCCTCACGTCATCTTTTGGTTTGCTCCGTGCAGCTCGATCGGCCGGCCGAGCAGCGCTCCTTCCTCGCATGCTGTAGGTGGTGGTGCTGGGAGTCCTGCGACCCGGCGGGGCAGAGCGGAGCGGAGCGGCGGCCTCTCCTTCCCAGGTACCTCCGTAAAGCACAGAAACTTAACTGCAAAATAGTACCACTGCTCTGGTGTACATAGTCTTCTCCTTTTCCAAATGTAAGATAACATAGTGATGCATTCATAATAGTGCAGAAATATTACTTGAATGCAGTTTTCAGTATTTCATGCACCAGTAAGTAGAATATGCATTCGTCTTACCGTTATTTACTGGTTAATAGTTTTCAAAGAAAAGGTGGGGGGAGCAAAAACCCTCCCTCCTCAACCCGCTTGCTACAATGCATGAAGAGGAAAGCGCGTGTACGCACTCAAACACATCGCACTGCCACCACGGCACTGGTGTTGCACTTTTTTTGGATGTGCCTCATTCTGCCAAATGTCTGAGAGACCCTGGGTGCATCCGGTAACCACGACTCCGCTCCATTCCCCCCCTCCTTCCTAAGCCAGCACAGACTCGGACCGGCTGAACTCTGAGCCCCATTGTACCATAGTGTGAAGTTAAGATCAAACCTAAATATCTCCTCCGCTGTTCTGTAGCCACGCGTAACCTGCAGTCCTGGGCCAGACTCCGCATGTGCGTTGGACTTTCTCTTTGCTGCCTTTTGGGGTTTTTTTTGTTTGTTTGCTTTTTTAATTTTATTTTTAAGGGGGTTTTTTGTTGTTGTTATTATTTTTAGTTTTGGCTTTTGCTGAATGGTGTCATTGAGGCGTAATGGAGGCTGCAGTTCCTATGGCAACACATTTGCACATTAATGTGCGTACCAAATCTAACCACTTCAGAGAAGCAACGTGTGACAGATAATAGCATTTTGGGGAGCGCCGGGGGGGTGGGTGGGGGGGGAAGAGCGTACTTATCTTAACCAGCTGCTTGTTTGATAAATGTAGATGGCCTCACTGCAGCCTTCCATCAAAGGTAATTAACTGCTTTAATGATGTCAGATTTGTGAATTGTACAATGCAAAAAGCAATGCAAAGCAGATTCGGCATGTGTCTGTACCCGGTATGTATGTACAGTGCCTGCCAACTAAAGAATAACCAAGACTACAGCTTCTTCTAGCCTGAGATATCAACTTTTATAACTTATTTAAACAAATAGCAACTTTGCATGAATTACGTCTTGGGGAAAAAGAAGATCAGTAGGTTTTAATTTTTAAAACATGGTATCAGAAGTATACAGAAAACCATTTCTGGCTGCACTTAATTTGGGGTGGGTGGAGGGGTTCAGCTCTGTTAATACATTTAAAGGGAAAACTCCTTTAATTTAGTTCCTGGGGAAAAACAAGTTACTATTTTATGAAGTATGATACGTGTGGCGGGGAGTGGGGGGGGAACCCCACCACCTATCATGATGAACTTGATGAAAGGGTAGAGCATGTGTTAACCACGCTTGCACTTGCAAACACAATGGAAGCATCAGCGGGAGAGCCCCAGAAGGGAGGCGGCTGGCGTGGGGCTGCGGAGAGGAGAGGAGCAGTGGGGCGGGCAGCATGGACCCACGCCTGGGATGCTGCCTGCATCTCACCCGCGCAGAGAAGTGCCCTTTCCTCTCCAGCCGAAAGCTTTCCCAGCACTGAGACGTGGCCGGCGAGGCTGGATGAGAGCAGCGGGGAGGGGGCTCGCCCCATCTCAGGGTGCGGGGATGGAGGAGCCGTTTGGCGCAGCCCCAGTAGCGTGCTCAGTGCTGGGCTCAGGCTTGGTCCAGCCTGTAAGGAGCCGGAGGGGCAGAGTCCCAGTGTGTGTCCCAGCAATAAGGGGGGAAATGAGGATGGTGAAGGGCACTGTAGCAAGAGACCGTGAGCTTAATTAACAAAATTTCTGTATGGGGCACTATATTTTTAAAAGTCTTTCTATGCTGTACATTTCTCCTGAAGCTGAAATAATGTACTGTTGGTAGGGGTTTTTGTATAGTGTACAGAAATTGGCAGAATATTTTCTTGCTGCATTCAGTGATTTATTAACCGAAGTAAAATAGACAAATATAAAGTGTTAGCAAAAGTTGAAAGAAAAAAAACCACAAAACAGTTTGTGCCTTTTTTAGTTTATTTTTCTGTTGCTATATAATCACTGCACTAAAACCTTTCCAGAGGGGAAAAAAACAAAAACTAGTCTCTTAATAAGGGAGGAATACATAAAGCCTAAATTGAGCATTAATTTTTTTATTGGGATATTTAAAAGAATGTTGCTGGTTTTATTTGATACCTGTGCCTTTGTAATAAAACTCCACATCCTGTCAGAAAAGCCAAACCTGGAATAAATCCCACCAGATCTCACAGACACAGAAGTACCATCAGGTTATCAGTATTTTCTTTAAAACATGTAAACCTTAACTGATGATATTACAGTATCTGATCGTATAATACCTGTTGAGTTGCCTGGGAAATAGGTGCTTTGGAAAGGTGCAGCTTTCAGGGTGCTGTCTACGTTCCTCCCTGGGCACGCCGGATAAGCATTGAGTCGTTGCCGCTTGGCCAGTAGCTGCCAAGCAAATTTCTTCCCTTAATGCTTCTGCCAGTTGCTTTGTGACCGGACTCTTTGGAAGAAATCCAGCTGGTTGCTCCCAGCTCTCCAGCCATTTCTGAAGGAAAGGGCTGGGTGCCAAATAGGCTGGGTTTTGCTTTCCTCAGAGGATGGAGAGGGCTGGCGGGTGAAACACCACTGATCACAGCCCTGGTTTTTATTGGGAAGCCCACGAGGCTGCCAGAGCTGCATCCCTGCTGGCAGCAGCGGGACCAGGGGTACAGGACCTCCAGTGTTGTTGTTGCTTTCTCACCCAGAGCTGCTCTGAATAGGATTAGACAAGTTTGGCTTAAAAGCACCAAGTGATACTGCCATTTCATCTGCACTGACGGGAAGTTTCCCTAACTGTGATAGCTCAGGGCTCAGCTCTGGAGCCAGGAGGTGGCTGCTCTGCATGGCCCCAGGGCTCTGGACCACACCAGGCTCACCCACTGTCCCCCCAGGGTCCAGCCTGCCTTGCCCCCCCCTGCCGGGGCCAGCATGCTGGTAGACCATGGTGTAGCTCGCAGGGTGACACGTTGAGGTTGAACTGCCTTTGGGGCATCCATCCCTCGCTCTGCCTGTTCCAGGGTGCGCTGGTTTAAACAACATTGCATGCAGAAGATGCCAGCTCATCGGTTGTGTTTCCCTTTGGGGAGCTTCTTGCATCTACACCAGATAGCTGTGCTCACCACATCCCTGCATCGGGACCACCCCCATCTCCCCTTTCTCCAGGCTTGACTCTTCCCACCCCAGTTCAGTGGCTGGGTGAGTGCAGAGCAGCACAGGATGGTTGTGGGTTTGGTCCTGATCAGAAGAGCTTGTGATCTTGGACCTACTGCCAGATACCCCTTGAGATCCTATTGCCAGTTGTTGAGTCTTAATTCCAACAGAGACTCATGTCAGTGTGAGATGGGAGGGGATGCTCCTAATTTATTTTGGTGGTTTCTCTTTCCAAGGACACTTCTGGCTGGAGCGCGTGGAAGAGTGGAGCGACTTTTGGGTTTTAGCCTCCATAAACATGATGGCTCGTAAGACCACTTTGGATGTAGTTGGAGGATGTGTTGGAGATGTGAAGGAACTTCCCCTAGCTGTGCCAGGTGCCTGCTTTTCCTTTGTTCTGCACGCAGGTTGTTGCAGCCTGCTGCCCCTGGCTGCACACCATGCGGTGGCACTGAGGAGGCAGTTTCCTCGCCTGGCAGCTCCTTAGTGTTGTGACTTTCTGCTAATCCCTGTGCAATGGGCACTGCTCGAGTGTCCTCTGCCCGAAGGGGACTGGGGCAGAGCCCTTGCTCCATGGGGGAAGGCACCAGGTGTGATGTCCAGAAATGAAAAAAAAAAAAGAGGAAACTGCATTGCGGTGGCTGAGGTCCACAGCCTTGGGGCTGCCCCAGCCCTCCAGCACAGCCTGGGCTATTCCCTCTGGAGTGAGTGGGAACACCCTGAGCAAACTGGCATCTCAAGCACTTGTAATATTTGGCACTAAGCTCTGTGGGAAGCTTGGCCCCTGAACGGCTCCAGGCCAATAATGCTGAGCCATCAAACCAACAAAGAAAGTGATTTCTAATCTTACTTGAAACCCATGAACTGGTGTTTGTTGTGAATTCATGCCATGTTTTCCCTTCAGTGAAGCAGACAGCACCTGCGATTGCTTAGAAATGGCAGCCATAATTCATCTCTGCTGGGACATGCAGAAAAGTTTATGGCAGTGCCATCAGCTGGAAGCTGTCCCTTTCCCTTACTTTGCCGTTACGGTGCGGTACGTGGGACGGTATTTCTGAGCAAGGCTTCACCTCTCCCCGAGCGTGCTGGGGCTGTACCCGCGCACAGCACCGAGCGTCAGGAGCTGGGCTCTGGCCTGCACAGTCTGTCTGCTCCGATCGCTGCAGCACGTACAGCTCGGGGAGCAGCAGGGGAAGCTGGGGCTGCTGCAGGGCACTGTCTGCCTGGGGGGGAGAAACGCACAGCCACAGGGTACCTTAGCTGCAGGGCTTTTCAGGCTGGCCATCGTGGAAGGAGATAGCTGGGAGTGTAGTCACCCTGTCAGGGCGCAGCACGCTTGTTATAGAAGATGGTTGTTGGAAGCAGGTGAGTTTGGTGGTGTTATAGGGAGACTGTGAGGATGATCTGTGCCCTTCGACTCTGAGGTGCAGCAGCACTGCAGGGTTGAGCTGGCTGGCAGTGTGCAGTGAGGGGCGCGCGTGGCACAGAAGCAGGTCCAGCGTTTGTGTTGCTGCAGAGGTAGCTGCACCCCCAAAGCCAGCGTCACAGCTTGCAGGGTATGAGTTGTTCTGCTTATGTGCAAGATGGATACACCTAAATTCTTAAGATCCCAAGGGCAGCTCTGTATCTTGACTCATTTCAGCATCACCCTTCAGCGAAAGCAGGGGGTAGACAACCCTGGGGACATCTGTCCCCGGAGCTGGGATCTGGACAGTCATTTCCCCCCCTGTATCCGTCCCCATGGGGGACGAGGATGATACTTTAGGTCATGATGTCTGAATTTAATAGTCTCTATGTAGGCAAAGCAGGACTAAGGGTTGGCCTGTGGCTGTTGGGTTCGGATGTCCCTGAGGTCCTGGTGCTGCCCACCTGCAGCGGGAGCAGAAAGCGCTTGGTGCGGGGGGGGGATCGGGCCCCTTTCTTGCTGTGGCCAACTGCCAGAACAGAAGTCCTGTGGTCAGAATTCCCGAGGGAACTGTGGTTTCACAAAACCTCATCATGATCCTTGCTGCTGCCCGTGGCTCACTGAACCATATCCATGCGCGATGCAGGTCTGCTGCCTTTTAATTTGCCACATTTGCTGGCTGAGGTGCAGATAGATAGAGACTGACTGCAGGGATTTCCGAATTGCCAAACACACGAAGGCAGGAACCAGCTCCAGTTACCTCTGAATTAACAATCTCATTTTCAATTGTGCTGGGAGCCTGTGTTTCATTAGCACTAGTGTGATGCTGTTGGTTTGCACTCTATTTAAAGCTTAATAAAGGCATTTTAATTCCACGCTAACTGGAGTGTTGCAGTGGAATATACTGTACCACATAAAGAAAACAAAGGGATGCAAACTGTTAAATAAGCTTTAAAATGCAAAAGGATAATTTTCTCTATTTTTTTTCTCCCTCAAAATAGATCCACACAGAATCTTGAGGAAAAAAAAAGGTGTGCTCTTGCATCCCTCAGTAATAGAGACTATGCACAGAGATTAGGCTTATCTCCCACCATAAAACTGCTACCTGAATGGTGACCTGGAGTTCCTTTCATTGAAAATAAAATAATAATTTGAACAACAGAGTTTAGTTAAAACACACTATCATTTAAAACAGCAAGCTCTAAGTCAGCATTTGGAGTTTGATCACTGTTTAAAATCACTGTTCAGTGCTTTGTATTACACGATGGTCAGCTGTGGGAGAGAATATGCTTTTAACATCTAAACAGTAGAAAGTGGACTTATTGAGACCAAGAGCATAACAAATACATATTGCAACTGTAAATTTATTTAGAAGTGACATGTTTGAATGCAGAAGCAGCTACTGCTATGTAAGCGTAACGAACATATAGCTAACATTGTTTTCAATTTCTTTTCCTCCAAAGCTTAGTCCTTTTGACTTGTAATATGTATATTTGCTTTTTAAAAAATATAATTAGGTTTAACAAAGCATCCGTTGCTTTGTAAGTTGTACTTATGATTGTGCTGGGCTGTTAGCTTTAAGCAGTTTGTGTGCTTGTGTTACTTTATTAAAGCAAAAGTCTTCTTGAGACAAATGCGGTAAAGGTAATGGAAAAAAAATAATATTTTTTTGGTAGTGTTAAGCAGATGTGTGGTATGCATTTGGAAAATGTCCAATGTCAGTTGAAAAAAAAACCACCAAAACTAAACCAAAACTGGGGCTAAATTACTTACCAGAACTGCTCATGTTTAAGGCAGTGGCTTTTTAGTTCATGGGTGACAGGCTAAACTCATGCCTAAATAGAAACTCGGATTCCCCCAAACAGCCTCTTTACTCTGCATCTCTTCACCGTTGTACAAGACCGATGTGAAATTAGTCTTGTGTTTTCTATGTTCAGCATAGTATGTACTGTACTTTGTAACGGGAAGTGGCTACAAGTCCTCAAAGAAAAACGAACATATTTTAAAACAGCAATAATTACCACTGTAAAGCAAATGAGCACGTGGGGGAGAGCACAGGGAGACAGTTAATGAAGATGATACCTTTAGGAAGACACTGGCGTCAGTGCTGCTACTGCACCTGGGGAGCAGGATTAAGTACTAGGAAAGGCCATCGGTCTCTGGGACTGGACTTCACCTTGGCAGACAACTTGCCCATGTAGGATCCTCCGCCTGAATCATACTGTAAGTCCTAACACAGCGCAGGTTTTTCACCATCGTTTTCAGGGTGAGTTATTGGAAATACCATTCCTGGTGGGAGAGACAGACACAAGGAAGAGCTGTCAAGAGTCACAGAGAGGAAGGTAAATGCTCATTGCCGCAGCCTGGTACCCCAGTGTACTCTACTGCTGCACTACTGGGGCTCAACAATAGCAAAAAATAGAATAAATGAATATATTTTTCTTGCGGAGGGAAGCAGGAGTCAGTTCTGTCAGAAAGCTGTTTGCATAGCGTTAAGGCGTATCGATACAAACCAGTTCCTCTAGCGTGGCAGGACGTGTTAAGATGTGTGTGAATTAGCCCTTGGTGTGCTTTAGGCATTTGAGCTCCAGCCTACAAAGCGTTATCCCGCTGCGGCGCGGTCTCTCCATCTTCCGTCGGCAGAGCCCCGGGAGCCAGCCAGCTCTCGAGGGACAGCAGGGTGTCCTCGGGCAGGGTCAGGCGAGGTGCTCCGGACAAATGACTTGTAGGTACTTAAGTTCTGTTCCTGATGGCCGCTGTAACTGTGAAAATTAACCAGACCTGCTGTGATAAATTTGGTTATATAAGGTTTATTTGGTTAATTTTTTATAAGTGAAAACTGAAAAGATGAAAGAGAATTGTAATATGAAAGCAACTGCTGTAAATAATGTACGAATGAATAAAATCTAAAACTTATGTCAGTTTTTTCCTAAACTGTATTGCTGTCAAGTTACTGACACCACAGTGCAGATGGTGCGTGCATCTTTTCCAGCTCCCGCTCCAGCACGGGCAAACACCACTCATTCCTGTCATACATGTCCAGTCATGCATGTCCTTGGATTATATTTCCATGCTGTTCCAGCTCACTGACTAATGCTAACATGTTCAGAAGTGTAACTGTTCTTGGAGCTGCATATAGCAAATGTGGAGCCACCCCTGGGCGTTGCATTGCAGGCGCTGCCCTGCCACGGGACCCTGCCCAGCCCTGGCCACCAGGCACAGGTCTGCCTAGGACCACGCACCTCCATTTGCGGTTTGAGCATTCGCACCCAAAATCCCACCTGAGGTCGGAGGCTGCCCTGAGAAATGTCCCATTGGAGCAAAGGACAAAAAAAACCACGCAGTGTTGTCTTTTCTGCCACCCAGGACATGAAGCCATAGATCAGGCATTATTGGTGAGGATGCTTCTGTGGCGATGCATCTGGAGGGTTCCCCAAGCCACATAAACCCCTTTCTCTTCCGTACGCTTGTGCATTTCCTTAGGTAAAAACCAGCACGAATAGGCTGTTCCCCACTGTTTGTGTGTTTAGACCTGTACGAGGCTATTGCTGACCAACTCGAGCGTGTCTGAGGCAGTTTGGGGGGTGGAAATGGAGCTCCAGCCTTCAGCCCAGTTGGATGCAGTTGCAATAAACAGCCATTGAAATGGCTTCTGGGGATGTTTATTCCCAAGAAGCAGTTTTTTGGTGGCAATTACAAATGCTGTCAGGAGAGCTCTGCCAGCCCGTGGCTCAGGGACAGCCAGACAAACCCCCCTTTCCCAGCAGACTGGCTCTGGAGCGCCCAGCAGCACCCCCAGCAAGGGCACTGGGTGCTGTCGCCTTCCCAGCGGCGCGGGCCCAGGCTCTGGGACGTGCAGGGTTATCTGCCGGAGCACTCGGGCAGCAGGAGGTTGATGCCTCTGTGGTCTGGATCCAGCCCCTATCACTTGCCTGCTTTATCCAGATGTGCAGACACCCGATAGCAGTATCTCGCTCAGAGGAGGAGTATAAAATACACTTCTGGGACTGATAGTGATGTGCTGTGAGATTTAGGGGGTTTCTGGGGGGGAACAGCTCTAAGTTCATGCATGTGCACAAGCTTTATTTTATACCAAAGCTACCAAAAAAAAAAACAAAAACCAAAAACAACCCACAAAAAAACCACCACCGTAAAACTGCTCCAGTGAAGGGGAAAGTGGTAACAAAGGCTGTGTTAGTTCTAGCAGCTGTATTGTGTGTGCTGTGTGCCTTAAAGCACCTCAATTAACCGCTAATTGGGCTCTAATTCTCCACTAACAGGCCGCACATCCCTGTCCTGGTCCTCTGTTCTTCCCCTTCACTCCTCTGTTCTTCCCCTTCACGGTGGCTTGCTTCAGATAAAAAATTAAAATTCAGGGGGACAAGGACTTTGTCCCCATACCCTGTGTTCCCAGGCACATGCCTCTAGATGAGACAGGACCTCATGATGCCTTCTCCTGTTGCAGGCTGCCCAGCACACCCGCCACCTATATATAGATAAATATACACCTTAGTGCGTCCTAAAAAGCCAAAGCAAATCAGCAACACTCCCCCCCTCCCCTCCCCAAGCTGTTCCCATGGCGTCCCCTCAGCTGCTTGGTGCTCTCCCAAGAAAAGGCAGGCGGCTGAGGCTGGAGCCAGGCAGGAAGGCACCCAGATCTAACAACTGAGCACATCCAGCCCATCAAACTGCTTTTACCTTGGCCAAACAGCCACCAAAGTGTTCCAGCTCTCTACCTAGCTATCCAGCTGTCTACCTACCATCCACCCACCCAGCCATCCTTGCTGGCCCACCTTTTGCCAAGCCAGAGCTGTCAAGGCCCCACCCATCGGTTTCCAGCCACGCTCCACCACAAGCCCACCGCTCACCCAGGCAGCTCCTTAGCGCTGGCTATGTTTTGTCTATCACGTAGGTTGAGCAAATGGTGGCAAGCTCTGGGGACCGATGACTTTCCTCCAGTCTTCCCTGTGTCCCCACACCTGCAGGGGTTGGGGTCATTTATCTCATGTCTAGGCTTTGCTGGGAGTCACAAACCAGACCTCCTTATGCTTATCTCAGCAGCAAGGGCTGGTCAGCAGCAAGATGATGTGACCCTATGCCTTAAGGTTGTAGGTTTTTTAGTACAGGCTTAGGTGTATTCTGGGTGCATCGAGGAGGGTATCTCTGAGATACAATGCACTTGTAGCAGTAAATGTGATGAGTGTGTGCACTCTGGTGGGACACGTGGTCCTGTCACGTGGCAGGACCTCCAGCCCTGCGGCTCCAGGCTGCGTTTCTACTCCACCAGCAGCGCCCCTTTACAAGCCATCCCACCACCATCGGCCACTCTCACACGTCTGCTTGGCGTCAGGCAAAGGAACCACTGCTAAAGCTAGCAATAGCCAGCGTCTGCTTGGAGTGCTTCTGAGAGCATGAAGGAGTCACCCTGAAGTTTCCTTCACCTGTTTGGAGTCTTTCACCGAGCTTGCTGATACGGTTCTGTCTCTATTCCCTTAAGCATCATCCTGGCTTGCAACAGCCCCAGCTCTGTTACACAAATCTAAGTACCACAATTACCAGCTCTTTCGTTTTAACAAATAAGAAAAACTTGTGTGTTGCAGTGAAGGTGTCCCATCTCAAAGATTATTTTTTGTTGCAATTATTTACAACACTACTGGACAAAGAAACAAAGCAAAACAGCCTCTTTTTACCGCGACATCATCTCAAGGTATGGCCACACTCCTCTAGGATGAAAAGACCTCAGAGAAAGCAGGCTAAGGCACCACAGGATGTTCGCTTGTCTCCCTAAAGTCCTCACAGCCCAGAGTTTGTCATAGCACTTACATGTTATTGACAGGATGCATTTAGGCCCTGGCAGTACTTGCCACCAAAGTTTTCCAGGTTGATCTTACTATGAGATGAAAGCTGTAGAGCTATCAATCAGCTCTGTCAACAGCAATTACATATAAAATGTTGGAATATGAACTGTCAGTATGGGAGGAAGATGGACCATGTTTATGGTCATTTGTGCTAATACAATTATAAAATGTGTCAAATTTTTCAAGACATTAGCCTGTTCATTTCCTTGAGGCACATTTTCGTTCTTTTCCGTGCTTGACTGCATTTGAAAAGTGAATAAAATAAATTCAGCACCTGAGGTCAGTTATAACAGAAGAGGACTGAGCAATGTAGAGAGATTAATCTTCTCATATGGATGTCACAGGCAGGGTCAGATGAATCATGCTCTAGAAGTGCTCATTTCTCTCCATTAATGACCAATCTAAGGTGAGTCTAGACCAGCCCAGCAGTAGATGTCTATCCTAAAAACACCTAAGGCGAGTAAATCCTAACATGATGTCTCTGTAGAAAAGCTTAATTGTACCTGAGAACTCAGGGAAGCTGAAGGACAAACAGTATCATTCTTTTTCAACAAATATTCATTGGGGCTTTAAAGGTAACTGATTGCATTCAGTCACCAAACCATAAAGCCTTAACAGAGAACTATGTTCCTGGTTGTTAAAGAATCAAAGGTTTGGTGCTATGATAAAGACAAATTACTTGCAAAAACTCAGTTGGTCATTAGTCTGGTCCAGCTCCTGCTGCCTTGGTTAGCTGCACTGTGGTTTCGTCCACTAGAGAGAAATGTGAAAATCAGTTGCTCACCATTAATATACAGTCTAATTACTTAGATATTTTTTTTTTTTTCCCTAAACAGGAAAGAGCTGATAGAGTAGGAAAAGAAGAATAAAGAGCTGCTTTGTGTTTCTCTGCAGAGGTTGGTAGAATGGAAGACAGGAAGACTGAAGCAAACTGAATTAGCTTTGACTCCTCTGTGTTGTATGTTCTCATCCTTTACCTTGCAGCAACCGTGAATAACAGACATTAAAAAAGTCAGGATCATTCTTTCAATTCAGTTGTTTAGGACAACTTTGCTTTACATCTGGTGGGCTTATCAAAACAGAAACTCCTGTACAGCCTTATAAGCTGAAGAGACCTTGTTTCTCAAGTACATGAGAGAACAGTCTGTATGATGAGATGGGCTTCCAAGATTAATCTTTTGTGGAAAGGTAGAGAAAACAAAGAAAAAACTAGATACTCAGTTTCACAGGTTGTGACTTCTTTAGGAACATTTTAAGGAAGAGAAGAAGAAGCAAGAAGCCAGTGGGCCATTAAAAACCTTTAATTAATTGTGCACTAGGAAGACATTTTGGCAGAGCATCAAGGGGAAAAGGCAGAAGGCTCAGCACTGAACCAGGACCCACCAGGTGGGTCCCAGGGAAAGCTGTTCTCACTAGCAGCATCAAAGAGTGTTGGAGGGAGGTGTGAGCAAATGGTTACAAATGCTTGTTCTTGGACTTTGCCTGGCGTGTAAGGTGCAGAACTTCTGCTCTAGTGTCCCATCAGTGATGATCTCAGACATACTGCAGTCATTAGAAGGGGAGGGTCAAGCCTTCAAACCCAAGAAGATCACATCAGAAAATTAATTTAGCATTGGATGTCCTCCTTGGATATGGACTTTCTGTTGTTGTGTTTTTAGTTGTGTGGGTTTTGGGGTCTTTTGTGGATAAAGAGGGGCTGAGCAATCCAGGAGGTACTTGCAGGGTGGTTAGTCCTGTTTGGACTGCCTTGGTCTGACAAATGCCCCCTGCCTTGAAAAATTACCTCATGCTGCATGTAAAAACTGCACAAATAGCTAAATTTTTGGTCCAGCTCAGAAGATGGGTGAGAGGAGCTAAAACTGAAAGACTTTGTGCCAAGCCTCTTAAAGCTGCATGCATGGTGTATGCTGGGGGAGCAGGGTTACGTCTGCCACTGTGGATGCCCTAAGGCAAACATTCCCCAAAGAACACTGTAGGTAAATGCCATCATGAATATACACAGAGACAAATGCCTGATGGAGAAGCAGTCCTTCCTTTCACTTTAGTGCAATATATCCAGCAAAACATCACCTAAAATAATTTTGAGGTTAATCACAGGGGAAAAAACCCCACATTACATTTGATGCAACTGCTTCACATTGCAAAGATAAGCTTTCTGTGCAAAATATGTTCCAATGCTAGAATGAGGCCTAAACCAGGCTTTTTGTTATTATTAGCATATGTATGTATGTCAGTTCATCTAACAACTCATAAAAATGTGTATTTCTACAATAAAGCTACCATTTTTTCTCTTATGAATGTACAGAGGGACATTAGACATTCACCTCCCCCACTGAGTCCACTGTAAGGAAGAGCTCAACTGGAGATACTCCTTTTGCACTGCAAAGTGTGGCAAATGGGGTTCAAATGACAGGGAAAATTATACTGACCTACAACTACCTCCATGTCCATTAAGTTTTGTAGGTGTTATACATAGAAGAAAAATATTAGCTCTGTTCATCAATTCCATTTCAGATAACGGTAAGTGGACATCAATGTCCTGGGAAGGGTGAGGAGCTGAAAAACGGTGAGCAAATGAAAAAATTAAAAGCCTTGCAAAAAGAAAAAGAAAAGAAAAAGGAAAACAAAAAAGAGAAAAACAAACCCATACTGAAAACTAATTTCTACAGTTGCAATACTGTGGAAACTTTCCAGTAGCTGTTGTGCTACTTTGGTTCCCAGGCAGCAAAAACTTGCAAGGCTGGCACTTGGGCACATTAAACTGCAGCAAAAATGTCCTTGATATGCTATTAAATTTTCACAAGGCTGAGATGTTTTTCACTGATGCTAGATATAAACTTTTTATCACTGCAATATTAGTCTCCTAAATGTCAGATCACACACAAACTCCTTCAGTCTGGCCATTGGGAGGAGGACTGCACTTCCCCTTCGTGCTTCAGGTCTATGCAGTGTTTAAAACCAGTATTTGAGATTTTGGGCATCCTGGCAAGATTCCCTCACTGTGACTTGCAGAGATACTGCATTTAGTGAAGGCAGATGCTGGTCTTTCATTCTAACAGAAACACAATAGATTTTGATATGAATAGTAATGCTCTCTAGAAACACAGAGCACATGATTCAGCTGGCTAAACATAAGAATCTAGTATCATTTGAGACACCCTATGTTTAGACAGCTTGAAGTGAGCCCAAGCAGACTGTGCACTGCTTTAGGAGAACTAATAAGCTGGAGAGGCAAGCAATATTGTTGTCTTCTCCCTTACTCTCATTCTGAGTCATTTAAGTTTATTATATGTTATGTTTGCATAGTGAATGTGAACAAGTCACACAGATAGCTTGAGCACTTGCAAGTTATGTAGTCTAAAAAATAAATACCCTTTTCCGCTGAGAGATTGTCTTCCTAGAGTCTGAGCATCTGAAAAGCACAACTCAATCACATGATTATCTACTATTTCTACAGTTGCCTTTTAATTAATATCAGTGTCATGTCACCTCTAGTCCCAGGAATGTGCTTTGCCTGTGCGCAATTAAAAATAAATATAGATGCCCTGTCTAGGCATAATTAAGGATAGATTTCAATATGACAAATAATAGTGAAATGAGCAGGGTGCATGATAAAACAGTTTCTTTGTCATTCACTTAAGCAAAATTAATCAAATCACTTTAATATGCTAATAAACTGCAAAATTATTCATTGAGATGGTTTGTTCCTTCGTCATGTCATAGTGTCGAAGGATTTGTCACCAGAGCTTCCTCACAGATTTTCAGCATTTTTTGCATATGTAAAGACATCTTAAGGGAAAACAGCACGGAAGCTCAGGCCCTGCAAAAGGCCATGTCGGATGTGTAAAAGCTGTGAATTTAACATACTTCAAGCATGCTAATATAGAATAATATATCTAAGTCTGTAATTTTCTTTCACATACTTGAAAACTCATTCTTAGAAAACTATTTTTAAAAGCTGTATGATTAAACGGTAGAAATATTTTTTCATTGATGTGCAACTCCTTATATGTAAACAACTACATGTTTAATTGCAGGCCATAAAGCTCATTCTGTAAGCATTCGAGTGACTGGCCAGAGGCTGCAGAGCTACTGCAATTGTATATTATTGTATAAAATCTGTGTTAGGTCGAGAATGAGGTAAAAGTAAGGAACAACATTTACAGAATCACAGAATCATCTAGGTTGGAAAAGACTTTGAAGATCATCCAGTCCAACCATTAACCTCACACTGACAGTTCCCAACTACCCCAGATCCCTCAGCACTGGGTAAACCCAACTCTTAAACCCCTCCAGGGATGGGGACTCCACCACCTCCCTGGGCAGCCCATTCCAACGCCCAACAACCCCTTCTGCAAAGAAATGCTTCCTAATATCCAGTCTAAACCTTCCCTGGCGCAACTTGAGGCCATTCCCTCTTGTCCTATCACTTGTTACTTGGTTAAAGAGACTCATCCCCAGCTCTCTGCACCCTCCTTTCAGGGAGCTGTAGAGGGTGATGAGGTCTCCCCTCAGCCTCCTCTTCTCCAGACTAAACAACTTTGCCCCTCTTCCACTAAATTAGCGAATGTTACATACATCTGTTTAAATTCACTTTACCACTAATAAATTTAATAAAGGTTGCATGATTTACATGTTGTAGAGCTGATGAAGACAAGTTCAAGCCACTTTCACTCCAGTGCATCTAGCTCTGAACAAGATGTTCTTATCCAGAGTGGTTGTAGGTGCAATGCAGACTTCAGAGTGCCGTTCCCCAGCATATGGTGAGGTTTACTCTGCCAACTGAATACATTCTAAGAAATGCGCCAGAGTATCTTTGACCCTGTTCCTCCTTTCCCTCAGGAATACCCATGGAGTGAGGCTTTAAAGGGTCTACGAATCCAAAAGAGGTGTTCCAGCAGGAAAGTAACGTGGTGCAGAGCTTCCTACAGGCCCTTCACTGGAGTACTTACTTACCTGCACGAATGGCTTTGCAGCCCATGCTGTGCTCCCTGCTGTTGCAACACCACTGAGCTGCTGAAACTGTACTAAGAATGAGTTTTTGTTATGAGCATGGAGACACTTGCTGAAATTCAATATAGTAACTTTTTGGTTAGTTTACTGGGACATGAAGTTCTTGGAAGTGAGAAACCTATCAGCGTCATTTTCCTGGTAAAAATGTTTTAATTAAAGAAATCCATTTAATTCCTACTTAATTATTATTTCTGGGAGTGCTACCAGGGTTAGACATTTAACTTGTAAATGCCAAGCATTTGTCTATCCTGCTCAGTCTAACAAAACCTCTTTATGACTTCTAACTACAAACCATCCCAATTACTACAAGTCCAGGTCTTCAGATGGGTTGGTTCGATTTCCAGCCCTCACTTACTCTACAAACAGATGAAGAATCTGTTTGGCTTTGGCACTGGAGTCCTTCGGGGTGGACTGCCAGAGGTCACATTCAGTACAGGTGACTCCAAAACTGACTCTAGAGACAAGGCATGTCAGAGTCTAAGGGAAACAAGAAATGTAAGACCATTTCCTGTAAAATCGGTTTGATACAGACTGCCTTGGTAATAACTTCATGCTTGTGTCCTGATTACTGTCATGGCCAGAGGCTGCACTTTCACAGTCCTGTGCCATACCCTGATAGAACGAGAGGACCACTCGATCCTTCCACAAGGAAACTATGTGAAAACCTCACTTCTCTGTAAGCAAAAATCAAGATCCATCCCAATGTACACTGTGAGGAGGAATGCCTTGGCCTTTAAGCAACAAGGTGTCTGGAAGAGTGGTGGTATGCAGATCTGATGGCTCAGATGAAATTTCAAAAAACCTCAGGCAAGAAATTGTCATGCACTCCAAGATGCCAGGAGGGCTGCTGTCAATGGTACATTGTGGTTCTCTAAACCTCTTGCAGATGCTAAATCTACAAAGTAGACTTGAGACTTTGAATCCCTGCACTGAGGTCCAAGTTCAAAGTTAGCAGTATCAAAGGGTTCAAAATCTTCCTGTTGCTTATTTGTGGGAAGCAGAAAGACATAGGCTTCTTTCCAGCATATTCATGCTTTCTGAACTGAGTCTTTTCCATGCAGGTTTCCTTTAGCCTCTGTTTTACCAGCTGGATTCTCACTCATCTGTGGGCAAGGGAACCCACATTTTTCAATTGCATATCACAAAGGGTTTTTCAAAACTAACTTTTAATCCAAAAGCTTTACGAACCAGGACACAAGATGGTTTGCTTCCCCATTTCTCCAAGGCAGGGAAAGGACACAGCTGGTGATTAAACACTTAGTCTACAATGTGAGGTTCATATAGGCAGTAAAAGGATTTCAATTCCACAGTTGCCTCACTATTACTAATGTGTTTAACTGCATCACAAACAGGACAATACTTTAAACTGGCGGATTTGGAAAAAAAAAAGCCCAAGTATAAAAAGAGACTTTGCTGTTGCTGGGGAAATAATATACTTGGGCTAAGAAATAAAAAAAAAAGTCAGTGGCAACTGTTAGATACAGAAGTATCAATGAGCAAATAAGAGCAGGAGGTGGAGTGGGACAGGGAGTGAATAACACCTACTGCTAAGATAATTTACTGAAAGAACTGAAATACAACAAAACTATAAATTAGTTTTAAGGCCAAGAGATCACACAAAAATAGCTTAAAATCTCATTCTTGAGTCAGAAGATGATGAAAGTGAAGCAGAGACAAAGTGCACCCCTGTCTCTGTACGACTGGTGCGGAGCATGAAGAAGGACATGCAGGAGTGATGCTGAAAGGAAAAAGCCTTCCAGATCAGGGGCAAAAGACATGCATCTCACTGGGTTGTACCTCTGGGCAATTACACAACAGAGAGTTAATTCTACTTTGTTCTGATTTACATACAGTGACATGTTTAAAACCATGAAGCATTCCCTGGATTGGAGACTGGAGACAGGGTCTAGGCTCTTCCGTGGGATAGGGTAACTTGGAAGCTGGACAGTCGTGGACAGGGGGTTTTTTGAGCTCTCTCTCTGGCAGAGTGAATACTGATTAGGTCATATGCAGTGGCCAGCCCCAAGAGGAACCACAGAAAGCTCCTCAGCAGAACAGCCTGTAATCTGGTGGTTTGTGCACTCCTCTGGATGACGGATGTTGAAAACCTGTCAGGGAGAAAGGTTTCCTACACTTTGTAGATAAAAGGACCGGAGCAGCAGCAACATCCATTGCTCTGGCTGCCTTCTGAGGGAAGGAACTGCCTCCTCTGTGTTAGAATGAAAAGCCAGGAATATCAGTCGTAAGGAGGTGAATCCCAGAAGAAGGCACTTAAAATCCCAGAGGGGCAGAATCAATCACACTTCTCTGTGCACAGCTATTTTTGTGCAGGCTACTTAAGTATGCAGAGGTCTGGTAGGTCTTAGGCATTTTATTGAGTGCTAAGTGTGTATCTGATCCTAAAAATGCTACACGACGCTAACAGTCTGACAGCTCCTGCTACTCCTGTCAGGCTGAGTAATGCTCAGTAATCCTGATATTAACAGCTGATAAAAATAAGGGTCAGTAGCTCATTTGACCCAAGCTGGACTTCTAGATAAGCAAAGATAAATTGTCCAGCTCAACAGTCATTTACGAACTGGAAGAGCTCCCTGCATGGCAAGGATGGACACACCGAATGCATGAGCAGGAAATGGAGTGTTGGGTCTGGTTCTGGGGTGGGACACACAAATGCAGTTTATAGTCAGCTAGATAGAAGTGCAAGGTGTGCTATACCGCACATATAGGAAGCAAAAGCTAATACATTTCAGATTGTGCCTGTCAGGTGCTGTTGGCTTTCAAAGCATCCACCCTCATGCTCACCTTTGATTAAGTCACAGGTGTGTAGTTTTGCTGTTTCCATGCTCCCAGATTAAGTGAAAGCAATAGGTCTGAGTAGTCTTCAGACAGAAGAAGTTCAGTGTTTCTGGCTGAAAACAGAAAAATATCAACATATAGATGCTTCCCGGTGATGTTACAAGTTGTACTAGATGCACCATGTACGGCATTGGGTACTATGAGCCTTTGAGCCCATTTTGTGATTTGAGCTTGCAGGTTGCAGAGACATGTTTCTTCCAAAATTAAAGCAGGGGAAAAAAATAATCTCCAAAGTCATAATCACGTACCTTAAACATATTAGGATACATGGAAATAATATTTTAAGAAATGTAGGTGCTGCCCAACATTGAAAGAAACTCATCAATTTCTAATGGGAGACTGATGACCACAAACTTCACTCCCTGCCCAGTCTTAAGAAGCTGTCTGCAAACCTGGGAATAGCCTTTTGTGTCTTTATGACTTACTGACCTTGTAACTTGTTTCTAGGGAAAAGACCCTAATTTGTACTTTGCTGTGTTTAAACAATCAAATAGTTTATGACGCTACATATAAAAGGGGTGACACTGGCTCAACACTGACTTGACCAGCAAGTCACATACAAAGATACAGGTAAAGGTTTCCAGCACAGGTGTCTCTGGGACTTTCACCTGACCCAGTTCAAGATGCGTCCTTGAGACTTGTGGAAAGGACTCCCACCACCAGCCCTCAGCCAGCAACCACCCATCCTGTCCAAGAGCCTTTTGATCAGGATGTGCCCCATTTCCAAGGTCCCAATAAAGCTTGCTCAGCAGTACATTGCTGCAGTCATTCCTGTAACACGTTATCCATAAAGAATTGGAAATGAACATTCACTGGCAAGTAGGGAGATGTGCAGGCAGAAAGGGAAACAACAAAGAGCAGCCTGGAGACCTTGAACACTACTATTTTTTTCTTGATCAAAAGAGTAAGATCTTTTAAAAAGCAATGGTGGGTCAGAAGAAAACCTTTAACCATTTTTTCTCAGTATTAAGAAAAATCTATCTGCGTTAGTTGAGACAGACTCCATCAGAAAACTGCAGTTTCTCTATCCCAGTAAAACTCCAGTGGTTAAAAAATACCATTATGGACTCATTCCCTGATGCAAATTAGAACCTGACACTATTATCCAGGTAGACTGCAGAGCTGGACCGGGTGGGTTTCTAGCTGGGACTATCTCAGTAGGAAAGCAGAGTGCTTCAGATCTGCTACCGGTGGCTACTGAGACTCACAGAATAATTGAGATTGGTGAGGAACTCTGATGGTCATCTACTCCAATTCCCAGATCAAAGCAAGGCCAACTTCAAAGATGGGTATGGCAGGGAGCTTTATTTCTTTTTGCTTACTACAGAGACTGTCCAAAACTAGTAACATACATTGTATTGGAAGCACCATCATTTTTCATTAGAGATGTAAACTGAGAGTCTGGTTTGATGGTGCCATTGAAGATCCAATGGCACCTTTTCTGGTGCTATGTGTACTGTTCTCAAGGCCTTAACTGCAGAAGCCAGAACTCGAGTTGGAAAGGCTCCCAATGGGCTGCTCAGCCACTGTCCTGAAGGAAGATCAACTAAGCATAAGGATATTGTGACACATATTCATCTACCCTGTTCTAGAAATGTATAGTAGCAAAGATCCAAAAGCTCTGTTAAAGTCCATTCAAATGCTTAATTATCACTAGCATACTTTGGAAAGGCTTGCTTAACATCTTCCCTAGTTACGCCTTCACGAAATTTAAGCCTCTATCTTCTCATTCTATCTCCCTGGGACCTATAGAGCAGTTTATAACAGCCCATTTCATACTGGATGACTCATTTAAGATCTCTCCTCAGTTTTCTCAAGGTTAAATGACTTAAATTCTTTCAGTCTTTCCTCACAGGTGATATTGTCTATAGGTCTGATCATTCCTGTTGGTCTCTTATGGATTCTTGTTGCTTCCTTTCTTTTCTGAAATGCAGTTCTGAAAACTGGGCAGAGCATTCAGCTGAGCCCTTGTTGGGGCTAAAGTGAGTAGAGGGATTGATTATACCATTCTTGATCACTATGCAAACACCTACAACTCCCCAGGTCTTTTCCTGAAATTGTCACCTAACTAGCTGTTCCCTACATTTTGAGAAACATGTTGACTACATTTGGGTAGCTAACTGGTTTTGCTTATGTGTGAAGCTTTGCACTCATCCCCACTGAATAGCTTATTTTAATTCATTTTATACTATTATTCCACTGTGTTAAAATCCTTTTGAATTATAAACCTGTTGGCCAGAAGGATTTAAAGCAAGATTTAAATTTTACAAAAGCAATATAAACAAGACTCAGAAGCTTCCCAGAAAAGAAAGAGATGACTCATGATCAGAAAAATATTTGTTTTACTGTGCAATTATAAATGTCTGAGCAATGAATGTCCCAGACTGGAGGGGTAAGATGAATTAAAGACGTGGATATCAACCGGATTACCAGGGAATGGAAGGTGTTAAAGGATATGGAGAATGCCAAGAGAAGGTTAAAGTTTCGTTCACTTATGACAAGAAGTGAAAGGACTAAAAAAAATTCAGCTCCAAAAGAAAAATCAAATGTATCACAAGCCATAGTATCTGAAGCAGCACAACATGGCCAGAGAATTTGACTAAAGCCCAACATTTACAACACTTTTTTAACCTCATCTGTGACCCACAGAGGCCCCAAGGGAAGATGTTGACTTCTCCCAGCTCATGTGTTACAAAAGCTCATTATATTTAAAGGAAAACCTCCCTGGGAAGCTTATTTAATTTAACATCACAGTTCAAGTGAATGGATGGGAAGATAAACAGAGATGGAGATTGCTGGCAGGCAAGTGGGGTGGCCTAGCTTTCAAACTGCTGCTGAATTTATTCATTGTGAAGAAATGAAGTTCTTATAGGTGTCCTTCATATGCAGTCTGGAGTCAATCAGCAGCCTGAGCTGGCTTTGGGGCACAGCTTAGTGTTAAAAAGGGAAGGAAAAAAAATTCTGGCAGAAGTCCTGAGGAGACTTGTCTTCTTCTCCTAACCAGATACCAAGACATTTAGGATAAATCAGCAATTAACTAATTTCTGGACTCAGCTGGATGTGGACTAATGGATCAGTGCAAAGATGCCAAGGTAATCCACAGAGGTATCTAATTTTGCCTCAGCCAATTTTGTACAGAAATGCAGTGTAACAGGCAGCAGCCACTTGTGGGGAGGATGGAGGTTGATTCTCAGGAGCCTGTAAGTATAGATGTCTGCTTAACACACAAATTGGAAAATGGGATTGTAATCTGATGCATGACACTTTTGAATAATTAGAAGTGAGAAATTCAGTGTGCACAGCAGATGAATATGCCAAAAAATGAAGGGGGGAAAAAAAAAGAGAGAATTTCTACAGTCAATTTTTGATACCATAGAGAAATGAACAACTACAGCAAAAATAAAGTTAGCCAGAAAATAGTCTCCAAAATGCCATAAATGCATAAATGCTGTGCCAAATGGTAGAAGGAAGCAAGCTGAGAGCACAAAGGTTAGAGGCAGAAAAATAAGCAACGTTTTTCTTAACTTGTGGACAATTAATAGTGACAGTTTTACTACCAATAATAACAGTATTGATGAAAGGTTGGCAATGGATTAAATTATCAGTGTAGATAGCAAAAGATGAGGAAGAATCAAAAAATTATCCAACTAATTAGCCTTGGAGAAGATGACATGGAAAAATGCACCAAAAATAAGTAAACATTGGCTGGAAGTTGGACCTCCAGAATTCAAAACACAAGCAGAGAGGGTAACAAATTACCCGGCTTTACAGTATAACATGAGAGGGTCTTAGAAAAATGGGTAGTAGAAGTGGATAACAAGAGGATAACAAATTACCTGGCTTTACTCAATAACATGAGAGGGTCTTACAAAAATGGGCGGTAGAACTGCACTTCAAAGATGTCTCAAGAGAACCAGCTGATTGTAGGCTGCTGTTTCCAGTAGAGATGAGCTGATCAGGCTGGGGAAGTTTCCCAGGAAGGCAAAGACAAGACATGATTGAAACTTATTTTAAATCTCAGAGACACCCTGCCTACTAAAACTATTGCAGAACAGCAGAAATAAGAACCGATTCCTTTCCACTCCCTGAATGTTTCTGACAACCTGCTAATACCAAAAGGAAGTACGCCAGCCAAAAGTGAGCCCGTGAGCCAAGGAATATAGTAAATGCTGGCACAGAATGAGGCAACACAGGTGGGAAGGAGGAATGAAATCCCAAAACATTTCTGGGGCTTCTTCTGGTATGACACTGTATACTTTAATGTGGTACAGCAGAATATTTGAAGGGAATTTCTGGTTTGTCTTTCAATCAAATGGCTGCTGTTGTCCAACTGAATAATGACATAGGATCATAAGAAAATTCAGGTTGGATGGGACCTCACAACGACTCTAGTCCAACCTCGTGCTCAAAGTGAGTGAGTTATGAGGTCAAGACCAGGTTACACAGGGATTTATTTATTCAATCTGGTCTTCTAATGGTGAAGCAAGAAGAGACATTTTAGGCCATTGAGGAAATGTATCAGGTAGGCATAATACAACCTTCAACCCATTCTTTGGCTTCCTTTTCAAATCAGATTAAACAAGAAAATGAAATGAACGAATTCTGTTGACTTCCAGAAATGAAATGAGTTTACTTTTAAGGGCTTTTTCTTAACCATTACCAAGAACAAATGATGTCTTGGATGCTCTAGCAGATTCATTCTCAATCTACTCTGTTTTCAAAAACTGAGAGGTTTTTTTTTCCCTCTCATGTTTAAAACATCTTGCTCACATAAAATTTGAGACCAGTGATTGAACTATGGTTATTATCAAGTTGGACCAACATTCAAGATCAGAGTCCCACCATGCCACAGTGGTACATGGACATGAAAAGATTCAAGCCCTGAGCAGATATGTATTGGTCATGCCATGCCCATGAAAATGCCAGCAAATAGCTGTGCTGTTCCATTTCTCACAGACACTGAGTTAAAGTGTTTTAAAATAGCATTTCTTCCCTACTACTCCACATGTCAAACAAAAGATTTACAGATGATCTAAGGGAAAATTCAGGCCACGAAAGACACAACTGAAATCAAACCCAAAGAAACCCAAAGAGACAAATTGGTTCAAAAGGGGTTATTACTGTGCTCAGAGAATCAATTAATGAGATTTCTGCCCACAAAAGATAACTGAAGCTACACAGAGCCAGCTATTTGTGTCTCCCCATCTATTCTACGATCTCCCACACTCATTGATCAGTACTTTAGTAGGGTTCTGTAGTTTTGTTTCTTGCTCTCCCAGTATCTCTTCATAGGTTGTGAGAAAAAGGGAATAATTTTAGAGATCAAATGGAGATTTTTAAGAATTAAAAAGGGCTCTTATGATTGCTCCTACTCCAACATACCCATGTTCTACAGTCCCTTTCACAAACAACCAAAATAACCCGAAAAGGTGGTTATTTATTATAATAAGAGTCTTGAGTTCTCCAGTGTGAAATTATTGTCCCACCCAAAAGGAATTCCTGGCAGTCATCAAATACAGAATATTTTCACCTGTATTTATTTGGGAGGAAACCTGTGGTCAGGACTGGCCTTGACTTCCTATAATGGCTCTTTAGATTCAAGCATACTGCAGGGTAGCTTGCCTAGGGTTTGGAAAAACTGCACTGCCTTGATTTTATAGTTGTACATAAAACAGCACACAGTGTGGTAAAACTGATGCCTTGTCCAGAGGACCTTGTTGGGAAATGAATTGCAAACACTACCCTATTTCAAGCAGCTTGTTCAAGGAAAACACTGCCATGCTAAAGAGATATATACTTCTGCAATTCTGTAATTTGAAAAATACAACTGTTTCTAAAACCTGTATTGCCATACAGGATGGAAGACAGTGGGAATGGATTGCAAAGTTAAAAAAAAAAAGTCCCGAAGATTCAGCACTCTTCTCAATATCTGTGATCATGTGAGTTAAAAACTGAGGAACTTTGAAGTCAAAGCACTTCAGCGAGGTCTGAGAAATCTAGTAATCCACAAGATCTATACCTTAACACAGTAGTACAGGGTAGATAGTGAAGACTAGACACTCACCTGGCTATCCAAGGTGAACAGAACCAAACAACTGGAGAACACGACCCAGTATTTGTAATTCATAGTAGAGCAGACGCTGTACATCAAAGAGTTCTGGTCTCCACCTAGCTAAGACACAAATCCATATATGATAATTCACTCACAGGCTGCAATTAGAAGAAAACACGGTTTCTTTACTGGAGAATCTGGAGCACTGGAAAGATATCCTGAGTTCATCATATGCATCCTGTAAGTTCTGGGGACACAAACTGCACCAAGTCCTGAGGTCTTGGTCATCAACAATCCTCAAAGATTATGCCAGTTTGCCTTTTGCCCTCACCCAGTGAATGCAGAATGACCCCTCAGACATGTGTGATAAAGCAGTGCCCTTATTGCTTGCTTCTCTTCCTTTTGTTAGCTGACTCTTTGGAAATTTAAAACTAAGAAGAAAAGTTGTAAAAGCAGAAGGGGCAAACCTGGTATCCACAGGCATTCCCAGTCCCTCTCTGTGACACAATGAGAACAAAATATTAACTCTGACCACTGTATGACAACCTATACAAAGTGCACACGCCTAGGGAACTGTGACTGACAGTCTTTTGTGAAAGGCTGTGTTTGAAAATTTGTTCTGTATGGTGACCTCTGCATTTCTGTAGCTTCATATTTGAACAGATGCCAATTCACAGGACAGGATCAAGCTTCTTTATGTTCTTAAGTGTGTGTGGGGGGTTTGTTAGGCTGAAGGGTATACCTAGTATTGTTCAGGTCTTGAAAAAGTACACTACTTATCTAGCTTAAAAGTATGCATCCTAAGAAACATACACAAGGTGGAAATCAGCTGGGAAATGTACAAAAAATGTTGACAACTTTAATATAGTTGTAAGGTTAGCAATGTAGCCTTAGAGAAGCAAGGCTTAATTAGTACAGGCCTCCTGAAAACAGTAGGTCTTCAAGAGGAGTGAAACAGATGAGAGAGTAGAACATTTCACACTTATTCAATGCCATTGCAAACACAGAAGGTTTGAAAATGGCAAAAAGCAGAAGAAAATTCGTGCAACCTGTTCTCTGTTGGTAAGGCAGAATCAGACTTTCTGCTCACATGACCAGACACGGTGTTACAGCAAGGCAGGCTGGATTCTCCCCCAACCAGATCTGACCCCCAATTAATATGTAGAAGGTTCTGACTTTGCTTACATGATCACTGCTAATTTTATAACTATAAGAAACAATTTTTAGAAATGACCGACTCACTTCAGCTGACAGATTATGTATGATTAATATGCAATATATTAAATGTTTAATAGTTTAATGCCTTTAAGTGCAATGAAAAATTGTTTAATGATACAAATTAAAACTGCTGCAAAATCTCTGTAACTATACACTTTAAAAATCTAAATCAATATTACTTTGATCATTTGAAGTCTGATGCTGAAAGATACTGAACATCTCTTAAAAGTTTTGTGCCTGACATCTAAATAATTAGTTGACTTTCAGAACAGTTTCATATTCCACAAGCACAGAGGCAGAATTTGACAACAAGTAATGTTATGAAACAAACTAATTTAAAGAATAAACTCTACAGAAAACCAAAATATCAATAACAAATCCAAACATTAAAGTAGAAGCCTGAATCCTAAAAAGTATAAGGCTGAATCCTAAAATTTATCTAAACAATATTTAGCATTATATCAATAATAAAACTAATAGATTGTGCAAAACTACAATACTTCCTCTAAAGTATGCTAAGGTTGCAGTCTATAAACTGAGTTTGAAATTAATTTAATTGACAACAATCTGGTTATTTTTAACGCATTTAGGCATCCAGTTTTGTTTACCTATTTTGTTCCAAAATCATAAAGTGGAGACTCTTCATTTCCAAAGAACTCTTTTTCTAAGTCTATGTAACATGACTTTTAATACGTGATACAAACCAAGCAGCTGCCTTCTACTCACAAAATATAAAATAAGCTGAACACAACAGTTAAGCACTTGCTGATGCAGTTCAAATAGTGCCAGAAGTATTTTTACACAAGCACTTCACAAAATATTTAACATTAAAGTCTAAACATCCATCTAACTCAAATATATGTCATGTTCCCAAAGGGTTAATATTGTCTTGCTTCATTTCTTACATGTAGTAATTTAGTTCTGAACAAAAGCAGCTCCCTGCTGGTTACCTTGGCTAAAGGAAACACAATGAACTGGTAAAAACCAGTTTTATCTCACTGCTGTTGCCTAGGGCTACAGACAAAATGAAGTAAAAAAATTCACATGCAGAGTATTAGGTGCTTATGAAAGATCCAGCAGCGCTGTTGCCTAGTGATTCAGTGAGGAATCAGCATAGGCCAATGAGGTGTACGGGTACTGAATAACATCCCCGATGACTGCTTTACATCTCCTGCAATTCTGTCATACACCCCCATGATTTCCCAGTGGTAAGAATCACTTTCAAGGGAACCTGTCAGAAAAAAAAGAAAAAAAATTAAACAAACAAACACATCATATATAGCAAGATTACTATTTTTGCTTTTCCCTTTGGATGTTGATACTGCTCTAGATTACACGCCTATCCAATATGAAATGTTCTTCATATCTATTAATACTTAATTATCACTACAATCTTGATTAAAATAGCTTAACAATTAAGACTAACCTTCAGTTCTGAAATTGCAAATACATGTTACTGAATTGCTAGGAATATGCTAGGGCAAAATTCATCTTATTATGCTTTTCAAAAGAGATACAGAATCGGAGTGTTTATAATCAGCAACTTTGTCAGTAATGCATAAAGGTACTAGGGGTTTTTACCATCCAGTTTTCCAATTCTGGGGCATTTTTGTTGTTGTTTTGGTTATATTTCAGTTTGTTTTGCAGTTACTGCTGCTCTGTTACACATCAGACTTTCTGACATGAAAGATGCCTCATTAGCAAAGACTGTATTTTGGAAAAGAAGCTACTTCAAAGATAAAGCATATTTTCCTCAAAGAAGAAAAATAAATCTTTCCCCATTAAGACTCTACTTTAGTGACATTTTTCCACCATATTAAAAATTAATATTCATATTAACAGAGCACATAATACATATTTAGTTGAAACAAATGTGCTGAAGGACAGCAGGAGCATTTCAGAAAAATCTTTTCATCTTTAACATCTCTAGTCCTAAAAGACATCTTCTTACTCTATAGAAGGGTAAACAGCATGAACAAAAATACAGATTTTTTTTAAAAGATCACTCGATTTCTTCTCTGAGATCAAGCTGTTGGTTCTTTATGTTTTCTATCTGGCCTCTGCCATCAATCCATTTGTGATGCTTCAGAGAAAGATGAAGTATGCATTTAGTCTACAGTGCAGTAGGAGTAGAAGTTTGTCATGACTCCTACAGTAATTTGCTCAGGAAAAGGAGACCAAAACAAGGGTAGTAAAACGTATCTTCAAATACTTCTACTGCCTATTAAAAAGTCGTAATCTTTGAAAATCCCAGAGAACTACCTAATATCCAAGATTGTGGTTTTTCTCACCTATTAAAATGTAGTTGTTGTTTAACAGAGAATTACTGTTCTCATAGGAACAACATGTTGAATCCATTTGTTAACACACTGAGATGAGTTTGTCATAGTAGACACCTTAGACAGAGGTGAAAGAAACTGTGTTCTAAGAGGGTGTGTCCCATTTTGTCCATAGGATATTAAAGCCTTCAGACAGTTAATGGTTAGTCTGAAATATATAACACTAAAACGATATTCTGCCCATGTAACTATGAACACTCTCATTAACCATGTAAACATTTGTCTTTCTTAGAAACCTATTAAAGTGCTCATATTTTATCTCATGGCAATGTCTTCCTCAGGCAAAGTATGAACAATGTTGTCTCTGACAGTTGCCAAAAGGAGTCTCCTAAAACTATCAAGGAGGATTATAGTGTTGTTATTCACTTTATATACCATCAATAATACTATATTTGATTATTTTACTGAACCTTACAGCAGCATGAGTGCCATGGGTCTAATACTGTGATTAAAAATATTTGCATGTAGTATACCTTGAAAAACAGTCTTGCTTCTTTTTTCAAGGAATTTCTAACAAAAGGAGCTAGGCAAGCACAGGTGTATACTGTAATCAACCTACAGAAATGCAGTTTATAAAGCTTGGGAGTATCAGTGCAAGAAACGTATAACCCAGTATGGCCAAAAGGTCTCCCTTGACCAAATCTGGTAAAGAGCAGTGCAAGTTCTTACAAGGGTTAAGTGAGCAGCAAGGGGGTGATTCCAGCACAGGAAGGAGAAAGCGTAATTTAGATCTCAGATACTCCTCATTATGTTCTTTCAGCTTCTGTGAGAAAGATGGGCTCCATAAGGACCCAGAAATATATAACTGCAAGACCTCCAGAGAAGGAGCTCACAAAGAGCTGAGATGCTGAAATAGACATAGAAGATCTGGAGAATGAAATGCAAGCTAGAATTTATCTAGTAGTTTTCTTTTCCAACAGTTTCCATTAGTGCAACTCTGTATGTTGTAACCACTTCTGAAATAAGCAGAATAGACTTTTTTCTGTTCCCCAATCTTGTTCAGTAATACTGCTGAATGAGTTGTCTGGCAACGCCAAGTACTCCATTCCTCAGGAAACTGGAAACCCTTGGACTGCTGCTCACTTAATAAGTTTGGGTATTCCCAGGAACTATGGTCCTTTATTAAGCAACAAAAGTTGAGCGGTAGTTAGAGTGAAGGGTGTCAATCTTGTAGAGAGAAAAATATAATTATTTTATAAAATAATTATAATTAGGTCCAATATAGATAGGTACAATAGCTGTATAGCTATCTACTCAGTTTTTACAAATGTTCAGTCAGATTACGTCCTATACTTTAAACAGTGACCAATGATTTTGTCTGCTTTATATATTAGGCATCCACACAGAAATGTTAAGAAGACCAATTTTCTAAGTGAAAATTACTGAAGAAAGATCTTTTGCAACAATTTTTCAGCAGTAATGAATGCTTGGCACATTTAGAAAGCCTATTAAAGGCACATGTTTCTCACTCTACCACACCCAACAGAAATTTCATGGCAATGAACAAAATAGATTTTGAAATTATCATACTGCATTGCTAAGACAAAGAGTAGATGACAATCACACTTTCCAAAATGGAGGTTGAGTTTCTTTCAGTTATTTTCCTTTAGAATTTTTATAGTAATTTAAAAAGCGATTACCTGCAAATATGAAAACGAAACTATTGAAGTGAAAGTCAAAATAGTTGTCTCTAGATTCTTAATATGATGATGACAACATACAAAGCTAAGTATGCCTGAGACAGTAATGGAAATTCAGAATTGTCCCTACCTTTAGTGGCACTTCCAAGGATGTGGTTTGCTGCAGGGATTCCATTGTTCTTTTCACCAGCACTGTAAGGTAAATGTGAAAACTTACAGTTTTGTATTCCATGCTAGAATTGTTATATATATTAAAAAAACCCACATGCTTCATATTCTGTTATATAACACCTGTATTTCTACATTTTAAAAAATTAACCATTTACAATGGTTTCAGATTTTTCTTTTAAGTTAAATTTTAATCTCTTGTGGAAGGTTCAATTCCTTATTTTAAGTTGAATTATTGACTTTTAGGGTGAAACTTGGAGAATTATTTAACTTATATATCCCATAAATAAAGAAGTACAGCACTAATGTATTTTATATAGAGGTACAGCATGTCTGAGTGCTGTGTTTCTCAGCTTTCAAGTACTCTTAACTATATGCTGGTGACATTTTATATAATTTAATTTTCTTGTGCAGAAAAAAAAATCTTTAAAAAAAGCTAAGAAAAAAATACTGAACTGTCTAAAATATATTATCCTTCAAAGTAAAAAGATCAGAGCCAAATTTTAAAAAAAATCTTCCCTGTGGGATAGTGGAACTATGAAGAATCTAAACAATTAAAACTTCAGTATGATTTATGTAACTTAACAACTCATCATGTCATAACACTATGCTCACTATTACTGTGAAAATGCATCTATAATTATTCCAAATCAATCATTTGGGATCAGATTTGTCATCCTTGGTTATGCCAATTAGTGTTTTGCTTGACAAAGATTGCTGCTGCAACACCATATTGTTCTAATAAAACTCAAAGAGAGATTCAATGGATAAATGGCTTTTAAAAAAGAAGTAACTTCTGGTTAGTGAAAGTGAAATAGGAATACCAGGCAGCCCCAGTACAAAAAATATTGAGCAACCTTCAATGCTTTGACAGGATCGCTGACTAAATAATGTATGTCATCATGTGCCTCACAGAATTGAGAAATATCAGGGTACATAAGATGTGGTGATAACTGCTAGACCGAAAACCACATGATTACTTAGAAGTTTTCTTTGAAGTTACCCCTTGAGGCACATCACTGTTCTTTTGCAGCTGAGGTTAGATGCAAAGGAGCGACAAGAACTCTAAGAAGCTGCGTATGGTTGTTGCTCTGGCTGCTTCCAAAACCTTTTCTAATGATGCCAGCAATGAAGAGTAGTATGTAATGTTTTGTGTCACATCTGTGACACTGAGGCTGGCTTGATAATAATGATGAGGATAACTAGCTTCTGCCTGAACAGAAGTGGAGTGCTCAGACTGTGCTGGCTCACTCAGACTTGCGTGCTAATGAGCTGTCAGAAGATTTTCCATGAAGTCCAAATTATGCAGGAACTCAGAAGATCAGCAGCTGAAGTGCCAAGGCTGAGTGAACTGAGACATTTGTTGACACTTCTATGTACAGCTACACCTATGTATTTGCTTCATGTTAGATTTGAGGCAGTTTATGGTTCAGTGTAGGACATAGCATCATTTTTGGAGAGCAGAAACAAACATTGCAATGACAGATTGTGAAAGAGGAAGCACTGGCTTAAATAATTACCCACTTAAAATCCCGTCCAAGTCAACATGGCTATTAACAGAGGAGTGCTGGACTGCCTCTGTCCTGAGAAGCCCACTCTGAATTTCAACAAGCTGCCAGCCCCAGGAGGTCAGCAATGCAGCAGACGTTGGGGCACTCCAACCAGGTGGCATGCTTTCAGAAGGCTAAGTGCTTTGCCAGTCAGTCCCTGGGTAAACATTTCTTCCATTGGTAAGCTCCTTACCAGGCTATGACTGCACAAAGCTTTTGTGCAAGAGTAACATCTGGATTCTGCACTTCTCATGCAGAATCACTCTGCTCTCTATGTTCCACCAAAGCACTCATAAAGGGCAGACTCAACTCTGTGCAACTTAAAACTTTTTGAGCTGTTAGACAAAAAAACAGCAATAGAGCATCAGGGCAATGGGAAGAATAGGTCTTTTTGACAAAAAGAGCTCCAACGGACAAAAAAAGATGGAGTGTAAGTCAACAGCATCAATTCATGGGTTGAAAGATAGGAGTGGTATGATAAAGGGTGCTGTCTGCATATGCACTGAGTTAGACCAGTTTTTCCCTAGTTCTCCAGACCTCTGAATTTGACTAGTTCTCTCCCATGAAACTATTATCCCCAAAAGGAGATTCATGATGGCAGCAATGATTGCAACATCTTTCTCTGTTGGTTCACATAGTTTTCGCTTAAATGCATCTGGCACATTCAGAATTCTGCTGCATTCTTAACTGCTCTAAATTTTAAAAAGCACAGATTAAAGTGGCCACATCAGTGAACAAACCTAATGGTTCCTCATTCACTCTGACAACCCATTAAAAACCTCTCCATGGGTTTGCTCCATTTTCTTCATTGTTTTTTTCTGTGTCAGTTTGGCTCCCTGTTCTCTTTCTCATATCACACTGACTTTTCCATCTCTTCCCAGAGTTTAGTGAGTGGCAGAGTAAAACCATTCATTTCAAGCAATCTGAAGTTTGCTTGCACTTCAGCCTTTTGAAATCATACCTCTGCAAGTATCTGAAAGATTTGCCTACATGTACTTTACAACAGATTTTGAATGAAATAATAACTATATAATGAAAACAGAAATACCGAGAAAAATCAGCTGGGTTACCATTCCTGTTCAGTAGTCTGCTAAGACAGTAAACAGTGAAGGAAGCATTTAAACTTAACGACAGTTTTTGCGTAGAAATAAATAGGTAAACTGGCTGAATACATCTAGGCTGGAAATGTAAAGCTCTAGATTTTGGTGAGATTAAATTCTGGAACAGTCTCCCAGTGGAAGTAATTTTTCATATGGAGATGTCTATTTATAAGAGGCCTTATGGCATGGTGGCATGTAATTGCAGGAGAGGTCCCCTTTAGTCCTATGTATACAATATCTGATTCTCCCACTACTCTCTCAAATCTCCTTAAAAACTCTCTCAAGGCTCAAAATAAACAATCCAGACATAAACAACTGTATCTTCTTTACCTCATACACATTATAGAGTGTGGTCCCTAACAAAAGCGACCACAGTATTTAAATAGATCTGTCTCTACCACTTTTTTTTTTTTTTCCTAAGATTGAATTTGGAGGCATTTGGGATAATGATTATTTCTGTTCAGTCAAGAATCTAGTATATCTAGGGCACATAAATTATTAATTTTAAAACGTTCCTTTGCAGCCAGCCATATACTGCAATGGCATGTGTTAAATGCTGTCCTCCCAACCTTTGCAACTTATCTCTCAAAACACATAGTCAGCAATTACGAGATTTGTTGATTATACCCATCCTGGAATGCTTTGTATGTGCTAAGTATGTCATGCTAAAATACTATGTATGAAAAAAAAGACAGCAAAGTGAAGAGGACACAGGGAACTGAAATTTTAACATATGTTTGAACATATATGAGATTTTCTTGATACTGACCAGAATAAATATGAAAGTTTTGGGAATAGGAGCAAAGAAAAGACATGCATGCCTGCTGTGGAACAAAAGCTTATTTGTCCCTATTGAACTGAAGACATTTTTCATGCTCACTCACCTATGAAATTATGACTTCAGAAACATGTCAAAGCTGGCCAGACATATGATCTATGGAATAGGGAATTTTGCAAATTGAAAGCTATCTGGAGGCATCTTTAGTTTATGCACCAGTGTTTTTCATGTAAGGAAAAAGCAGCTCTGAGGACAGAAAATGTCACTAACTTGTGATGACCAGTTCATTCTTTTGTTCTTCTGTTACTTGAGTCCCCTTTTGAACATGTGCACATTTTTATGCAGCTGCCTTAGTACTCATTAAGTGAGAAGTTGTATCAGAATAAAATGCAATTTCACGGAATTTGTACATGAGTCAAAAATTTGTATTGGCAGATTTAAAACAAAAGACTAAGATAAAGTTGTTTAGGTAGTAATAATCTTAGTTGATCTTAATATCAAAATAAATAGGCTTGATTTATTCTGATTTTATTTCTTAGACTGGTCCTTTTTATCTTCTTACATTTAAAGTATTTCAGCTGAAATATTTTATACCTGGTAAAATATCAGAAAAATTGTTTTAAACTGTATGTTTTACATGTATCAAATGTAAGAATGGATGCAGAAATTAACTTATTTAATTCTATCAATAATGTATGATTATAAATGACTTCTAAAAAAAAACCTTCTAAAAATTACCCTAATGCACTGTGATATTGAACACAAAGTACTGGAATACACATATTTCTACAAAAATATGTTATTTCAAGTACCAAGTGCCTGTCATTTAATTATGCTTCTCACTAATGGATGCAATTAAGCAAGCATAGTGACAAGGAACAATCCACAGTAATCACCACCGGCAAAGTTCACCTTTCAAATCCAGCAGGTATATATGGAATACACATAAGAAGCCAGATCTTACAGTTGTAACGACAGGTATCCCTGTAGTTTTTGTAAAAAAAAAAAAAAATTCTTCTGCATTTCTTCACCCCAAAGTGTATTACCCCTTTTAGCAGCTATATATTCAGAGTAATCCAAGGGCAAAGAGGCATTTCAAACAGCATGGAGAGGTAGTCTCAGAAATAGTCTCCACAAAATGAAAAATTGGGTTCTGCAATTCCTGAATACTCTTCCAGAGTCCCTAGAGAGACTCACAGTTTGATTTGGGGACAGTCTGTCTACCTGATTACACAGACTTCAGAACTCAGAGATGCTGAGCTCTTTCAGATCCAAGAGCCCAGTTTTTGGCATTCCCAAAATATCATCTGCTTTTCTGCTTCCTGGGCTGCTGGAGGGCTCAGGATGAGAGGAAGCCAGGCAGGCAAACTGGCTAGAAACCAGGCAGATTATTGGTGGTAAAGCTGACAGTCTTCTGCCAAAACCAAACCAATTTCTGCCAAATGTTTTGATTTGATCTTTCCAGGCAGCCTCTGATAGAAAATGAGGATTTAAAAAAAAGCTCTTTTGCTGTCTTGTTCTTGTCCTAACCAGAGAATTGAGGCAAATAATATGCCATTATTTGTTGAAAATTACACAGTTCAAAGTAGTTGCTTTATTGTATTTCAAAGTATGTCAAAATTTGTACACTCAAAGTCTTTTGTAAATAAATTATGTTTTGCCTTGTCCATTCAGAGTGAACCGTATGCATACTATAAACCTACGGGTGATGGATTCTGAAGAAGGTATTCTTCACAGATAACATCTACAGTTACGTGCAGTATTTGGTGCGAAAGTAGGTATTAGAAAAAAAGAACACCTTATTGCTTGCCCCTTGTTTATCAAATTCAAAAGATTCAAAAACATCTGTTGGGCATAGGTTATTAGGTGCACTATAAATTGGATTTCTGTATACTGAAAAGTACGGAAAATTCTTATTGTGGCCTATGAAGTTCTAAGCAGGAATAGAGAAAGCACCAGCATTATGATTGCCTTGTGGCAATTCTCAGTCTCTACTCAGGAGAGTCTTAGAAGCAAATAGACATTTTAATGTTGTAAAACAATACAAAAGAGACAATTCCATAAGGGAAATGCTGCTGAGAAGGCTTATGTTCTGCACTATGATCTAATTGAAATAATGTTATTTACCTTTATGTTCTTCATATATAAATCTTACAAGTATTTTAAGATTTCATATCCATTTGCAAAAAAACCCAACAAACTGTCACACATATATTTGTTGTTAGTTTCCTTAGAAAGTAGATCAGAAACATGACTGGAATCAGAATGCAAACACACTGAATAATAGGCCAGTGCTTCTTGGATCACACTAAATGCAGGAGAGTAACACAGCACTGAACTGTAGTCCATTAAAGCCATCAAAGTCCACTCTCCCCTTACTGAGCTTTGTGACTGTACGACTGAGATTTCTCTCTGGATCATTAAGCTGCAGGCTGGAAACTGCAAGTCAGCAGATTCTGTAAATTAGTTTCTGAATGGACAAAAGCTCATTAGATATGTAAAGACAAAGCTGACAGCTAAAGAATGTCAGCAAATAAAAGTAAGAAGTGTAACGGCTTAAAAAAAATGTAAGAAAGAAGTTTGAGTAAAGAAGGGATGAAAACCCTATTTGGAGTTTCAAAGCACTAAAGTGAATTAGGAGCACACATCCTACTGACACTCCTTTGGTTTAAAACTCACATACCTAATTTGTTACCTCAGTTAGCAGCTCCTGAAATAATTTGAAAAGGTTAGGAGAAAAGAGTCTTCCTATTTAGTTTCATCTGAAAGGAATCTAGGTCAACTGCTCTCAGACTGCTCTGTGATATGAACCAAAACTGTTCACACCATGGACTGGGGACAACAGGGAGATCTGTTTCATCATCACACTTCTGACTGGAAGTTACATGCTAGTGCAGATGCACTCTTTCTCTGCCTATTCAGACCAAGCAAAATCCTCATTAATGACACTGAAGGAAGAGCCAGCTTCAGTCACTTTTAAGACAACTTGGATTAGTTCTTTTACCAGTGGCAAAACACAGAATGGCTGAAGTTGGAAGGGACCTCTGGAGGTCATCTGGTCCAACCCTGCTGCTCAACAGGGTCATCTAGAACCAGCTGCCCAGGACTGTGTCCAGATGGCTTTTGAGTATCTCCAGGGATGGAGACTCCACAACCTCTCTGAGCAACCTGTGCCAGTGCTTAGTCACACTCATAGTAAAAAAGTGTCTCCCGATGTTTACAGGGAACCTCCTGTGTTACAGTTAGTGCCCATTGCCTCTAGTCCTGTCAGTAGGCACCACTGGAAAGATCCTGGCTCTGTCCTCTGTGCCTCATCCCTTCAGGTATGCATATATATTAATGAGATCCCCCTGAGCCTTCTCTTCTCCCAGCTGAACAGTCCCTTCACAGGGGACTCAGGCTCTCTCAGCCTTTCTTCACAGGAGAAGTGCTCCAGTCCCTTCATCATCTTTGTGGCCCTTAGTTGGACTTTCTCCAGTTTGTCCATATCTCTCTTGTACTGGGGAGCCCAGAACTGGATGCAGTACCCCACGTGTGGCCTCACCAGTGATGAATAAAGGGGAAGGAAATGAATGAATGAAGAAGTGAATAAGGAAATTAATGTCTTAGGTTGGTCTTTAGAGTTAAGAAAAAGATATTTCATCACTCTTCTATTCTGAGGTAAGTGAGTATATCTGAAAGTTACTGTAATGCAGAATTTTCTTTTTTTCTTTGCCTCCTAGGGCAAAGTAGAGACAAAACTAAAAATCAGTCTTCAATCAGGAGAATGAAACAAACTTCCACCTTGAACACTCAAGCTTGGCAGCCTCTGTTAAGTGCAATGACAATTTCCAAGTTATCTCAGACCTCTTGAGTGCCCAGGTTCATTTCCTAAAGATCATTTTAGCAACTTCAATTACACGGTGATAACTTTGAAGCAGAGAAAGGAATTTACAGGTATGTTTGTTCTGCACACTGCAGCTAGATGTGGAGATATGCAAACTAGTTACACTGTTGTGTGTAGAACAGACACATCTTGAGGATTTGAACTGGACTCTTTGTTTTCAGAAGAAAGCCTCTAGCCACCATGTTTCTATACTGGGATAATTTATTACTGTCATTTATACAATGGCTAGAGGTGTTTTCTGTTATACTGGAAAAGTACTGATTTTGCTGAATTTACTACAAATTCATACTAGTAACAGAGATCAGAATTTCACCCAGTGAGGGCAGAATCTGTGATTTTCTATGTGTATAAGCTACCATGAATAATTTTTACCTTTTGGGTATAATATTAGCTCTGTACTTAATGCAAATTGACGTAAAACAAGATAATAAAAAACCTTCTATGTTGTTTTACAGATCTCAGTCAATATCCTATGTTTTCTGACTGAAACTATGGCTCTTTTAGACATTGGCCTTTTCTGAGTAGATACTTCAATCTTTGGTAAATTGTATGGCATTTTTAAAATTTAAGCCAGATTTGAACTCCTGTATTTAGAAATCAAGTGTTAATACATTAGCCTAATTCATTACAATGCTCCTAATATACTGAACTTAAATATTTCCCAGGTTCTTTATTTTGATTAGATGGAGGTTTAATGTTCTCATTATGAACTAATACTCACAAGAGGGATCAGTGATGAAAGGAGACTAATACAGCGAATTGTACTGTTTAAATGAACGCAATGCAGGAAAGTGAAATTTTTTTTCTTAGATGCTTAGCTTATACTAGAAGATATTTCTTGTACTGGTTCATTTAAAATATTTGCAACACTATGCTAATTGTTTTAGCCAAAGGTATTGTTGAGCTTCAACTAGACCAAAGTTTGTGAACAAATGTTTGGTGCCTACAGGAATAAATCCACTACTTACTGGAGAAGAGACCCAACAGCCTCCTATGTGCCCTTGTTTGCTAGCTAAATTTGTACCAGATGCTGAGCCACAAACGCTGGAAGGAAATAAAGTCTGGAAGTAATTCAGACAGAGGATAAAAATGTAGGCAGGAACTTTTACTAACCCTTAACCTTGAAAGTTCCATCATAAAGTTCTCTTAATATAAAAAAAGCAGTTAACTAACCTAGAAATTACAGTACATTATATTCTTACATAAAGAATTTCATCCTTTATGTAACAGGATCCAATCATAAGTATTTAGGAAGCTACTTTCCAAGCCATTATTTTTAAGCTGGTTTATTTCCCTCTAAACCCTTTGAAACCTTGGAGAAAGTATTACTATTTAGCTTTACAGAATTTGCACACTGGATGAGGGAATCTTGATGAGAAAACTTAACACAAATAAGCATGTTGATGAACTCCAGATGAGGAGTGTATCACATTTTATCTACATAAGAGCCAGTGGTTTAAAACACTCAGAAAAATCTGCTTAGTATACATTTTCTTAATCATGAGAATCAATGTGCTGCTTCTTGTTATATTAATTATTTATCATATGAGAAATCACAGGTTATATGGAGAAAAAAGGGAGTGGGGGAGAAAGAGCATGAGAAATTATATTTACCTGAAAATTCCTGGATTTGAGAATCTTCTACTTCAAACAACAACTCGTCATGAATCTGGGCAATTAACCTAAAAAATTTCAGAGACTTTAGGTAACATATGTAAGAAATTTCTAACAGTGGTTTCCATTCATATCATCAACTCATTGTCACATGCACAATGGATATGTTAAAGTGAAAATAAACAACCTAAGAAAATGAAAAAATCATTAACGGAGTTAAAAGGATTGCCATTCCACATATTCTCAAAACATAAAGGCAATGGTCATAAACCCAAACTGCTTGCTCTCTTATAAATGTCATCCAGGGATTTGATGATGTGACGAGGTATTACTTAAAACCAATGTAATTTGCAGAAAATTGCAAGAAATTATAGACAGGACATATTTTGTTAATATAGCTTGTTTTATGCAAGTTGAGCTGGAATAAATGTGGTTGCAAATGGGAGGTTTTACTAGTGCAAATTAGTTCAATACTAAGAGTATTTGGCTCACTGGTAGACCAACATCCACTCCTAGTTGGCCAGTGGCTTGAGTCCTTTCCAGGAAATAATCTTTTAAAGTAGGTGTTCTCATGCTGACAAACAAGCGGGTTGCAGAATGAAAATGTAGTCAGAGATACACAATCTGATCTGTTGCCTCTGCAATCGGGACAGCTGCCTTTGTAAGGACAGAGTGTACAGCTGAAAGCAGTCGCATCTTGAAAGCCATGCAACTACGTGTACCTGAGCTCTTCAGTTAGAGCTGTTATGTAATGAATTTATATGCTGCTTTGTTTTTCTCTTTGTCTGTATTATTTCTATATCGATAGGTCTGTTGCATATGGACTGTGACTTAGTTGTTCAGTGCTTACAGGACTAGCAGTCTAAATTGTTGGTTTGGGTGCAAAAGTACTTTCACAATGGAAATGACAAATGTATTTGATTGAATGAAGTCCATGGCAGAATAAACATAATCTACCACATATAATCCCTGAGTGTGGTTCTCACTCAGAAGGAAAAATACTGCAAATCTGATCAGACTGCATTCCTACTAGGTTTATTTTATTACTTCTTTAATTATTGTAGCTGGGATTCTAAGTCATGAAACTGTACCACTTGTTTCCAAATTGTTTTGCAATTTGTATATGATGTTTAAATTAAATGCCCACTGTAGACTTTTCTTAATACCTAGCAGTTATTCAAGTAAATAATTCTTTACAAATGACTGAAACATCAGTATGGTTACTACTTATAACTTTTCACAGCTTTCAGGAAAATATCCTAAGATAGTTTCACACTGCCTTAAATTACAATGTGACATTGACTAACAGTGTGGTAAGCTCTAATAATAGATCTTAAATTATTAGTCACTTACAACACAGTCAGAAGCAGAGTGAAACAGATTAACATATTTCTAACAGGAAATTGGAACACAGGATACAAAAAGAAATAGATAAAAAGACCACAATCATCTGTAGCAAGAGAATACACTTACATGAAAAGTTATAATATCCAATGCAAGTAAAATAATTAAAGCAAGAGATTTCTTACAATCATTGAAATGACAAGTAAAAAGATATAAATCAGAACGAACTGTGAACATTAAATATGAATATACTGTGAATCAATGGAATAAGAGAAAATAATCTCATTGATTAAACTAGTGCAATAAAAATACGACAGACTGGTTATTACTTGTACCAGAGTAGTGTCTCATGCCTTCAGCCAGGATTAGAGCAAATTCTGAATATTTAGTAGGAAAAGTCCTTCCTTAGAAGAACTTACAATATACATTTAAAAATTTATAATAAATTTATCAGGATTTAGGAATGGAGGAAAAATAACTGGATTTTCAAAACCACTCAGCATTCGATCAAATGATCACCTCATCTTCATGCTAAAAGTAAAGCTGAGTTCAGGAGGAGCAGGGTTGGACCAGAGATGTGTCAGACCACCTTATGTGTCAGAAAACCTGTGGAAGTAATGTGAACTGAACTCAAAATTTCTGTCTGGACAGCACAATAGACTTGACACAACTCTACATGCTCCAGTTCAGCTACTGAAAGCAGCACAGCGATTTCAGCTCAGTTCTCCATCCTCTTTCTCACTGCTTATCATCCTGAATAGCACTGCCTATCAGCTCAGTTATATTGCCAGTTAACTGAGGAACAGCACGGAGTTGCAGAATTACATCTACTCCATCTTAAACATCTAGTGGTTAATTTGAAGCTCAGAATATTCTGTCTGCTAAAATAGAGAACTATAAGTTAGCATTGCTGGTTCTCTGTCTAGCCCTGATGCTCTCCTTCTAAGCAATGCACAATTAGAAAATGTGGACAATATTTAACTCAGAGATGCGAGGTCTAAGAAATAAGTATTTCTAATGCACTCCTATTTTCGAGTAAAAGATATTAAGTAAGTTTTAATTAATGCTAAACATGACTTCCTATCTTGACGCCAAGAAGTAGACTGGTATAGTCTATTTCCTTCATAATGTTCATCAAACAAGCTATATTTTTTTTTATGATCTCTTATCTCTTTTTCTTATTCACCTCACATCAACCTAATGGATTCTACTCTTACAGGTTTACAGTACAAGGTCACCTGTATTTTTTCAGGGTTGTTAAAGTAATAATACTTGCATGCAATATGCTGTTCCAAAGAAGGAAGAACTCAATTTGACATCAATGCAGATGAAAGAAAAAATCAAAGCAATTTTTACATTCAAAATTCATAGCTTTCACCATGCCAGTGCATGCACCCACCCACTCTTGAGTGAAAGAAGTTTGAAAAAAACCCTATACTTTTGCTTAATAGCTTAATTGAAGCATCTTCACTTTGAAGGAATATTGAAATTGCAAGTTCCTCTCATTATCTCTTGCTAAAAGGTATGGTAAACTAGATTAGAAACTGAAAACTAGGCAGAGACTAGTATTTTTCTTGTTATACAGCTGATAAGAATGCCTTTGATTTACAAGCTAATATTTTATTAACTATTTTCTTGATTGCCTGCAGATTAGGCATAATTTTTGACGAATACACACTTGATTTCTTTTACTGAGAAACATAACCTGCGTCTGACTGTGGTGTGGAATGGAGATACTGCTACAACCTGCACCTCCAAATGCAGAATTATTTCTGTAATTGCCAGTCTGAACGTGGCTTTTGACATCATTTTTTTGACACCATATCTTTCTTAAACTATTACGCTACACTATAGAATTTAAAAAAGAAAATCTTTTTTATTCTCTTCAACACTACATTCATCATTCTTCCCGTTTCCTATGAAACAATACAGAGACTTCCCAGGCCTTCAATGGATCCAGGCAGTTATCAATTACTATATCATAATCATTGACATATATGCCAAAACAAATTAAACTATCAAGATATTTTTTTTCATAGTTTTCTATTTATGAGGCCATATTGCCTCCTTATATAATAGTATATTTTTTTCCTAGTACCAGGCCAGTTTGTCTAATATAAGAATAAATGGCGATTTTGTTTGTTACTGTAAAGCAATAGATTCCCAATCTGGACCTCTGTGTTCTAAAGTACAGAATGGCAAGTTTTTCCATCACTACTTCAAATGTATTGCCTAGAAGTAAGTACACTATTGAACTGACTTCAACAAAACAGCTATTACCTTATTGGCAAGCAATTGTATTTCTTTACCATTAAAGGAAACAACATTTGTCTGAACTGCAAATGAGAGCACTGTGGCATGACATGCTGCAGACTCTATTGTAGGAATACTCCGTAGAAGAGGACAGTGCAGGACAAGGAAAAAAAGACAAGATCGTCATAGTAGTCTTTCTCAGAAGCTGTTTTTTAACAGCCATGTGCAGTGTTTCAGGCGATTACAGTGTGCCAAGAGATGCTCAGACTAATTAATTAAATTTATGCTCCTATAGTCAAGGGATGAAGGTAGGTTCTGACTTAGATGTTTTGAACTGACATCTGGAAAACTCCAACTATGTATTGGCTTTGTGGGGGTACCACCTCCTAAAACAGCTACCTACATTGGACACCTGAAATTAGACTAAGAATAATCCTCTGTACATTTTTGTGATACATTTTTGTACCAACGGGGAAATTTTTGCTGCTGTTAACACAACCAAAGCATATCATGGTCTTGTCTTCCAGACTGGTCTGCATGAAGATAATACAAAATATAAATCACCAATGAATTTCTACAGACCAAGTGTTGGTTAATTTACTCCATCATTTGGTAGCAGGCAAGCTAAACCCACCACATGCCATTTCAGACCCCTCAAGACTCACCTCAGTCTCAGAGACTCACCTCAACCTCAGTTGCTGTCTGTATCCCTCACCACAGCCCCTGACACTCCCATGGGAGGTCTAACTAAGAGCAAACAGCATGAAGGCAGGGCTAAGGCATATGTGTAAGATGCCAAGTATATTGCTTTAAAAATGTCTGAGAGTAGCTCACATATTATATTTAACTGGCTGGTTTAAGCATATGAACAGAAAATAAATTAAAATAAGGTTTAAAATTAGCTAACTGGGAAAGCTTTAAGTAAGAGGATAATACAGTTGCACTCGATGATCTTAAGGGTCTTTTCCAATCTAATTGATTCTATGATTCTATAAGGAATTAAGGGCACCTTATTCTGACTAAGAATGGGACGGAGAGCCCAGACTAAAATAGTTTAAGATGCTTTCTCTTGGCTAACTCTACCAGGAGGTTTCTAGAATGAACTGATGATAACTTCCTTCTCCAAGTGATAGAGGACCCAACACAGAGAGGTGCTGTGCCGGACCTTGTTCTCACCAACAAGGAGGGGCTGGTGGGGAATGTGAAGCTCAAGGGCAGCCTTGGCTGCAGTGACCATGAAATGGTGGAGTTCAAGATCCTTGGGGCAGCGAGGAGGGTGCACAAGCAAGCTCACTACCCTGGACTTCAGGAGAGCAAACTTTGGCCTCTTCAGGAATCTGCTTGGCAGAGTAGCACAGGATAAAGCCCTGGAGGGAAGAGGGATCCAAAAAACCTGGTTAATGTTCAAGGATCATCTCCTCCAAGCTCAGGAGCAATGCATCCCGACAAAGAGTAAGTGAGCTAAGAATGCCAGGAGGCCTGCATGGATGAACAGGGAACTCCTGGATAAACTCAAGTACAAACCAGAAACCTGTAGAAGGTGGAAGCAAGGGCAGATAGCCTGTGAGGAATACAGAGAAACTGTCCAAGCAGCCAGCGATCAGCTTAGGAAAGCTAAAGCCCTGATAGAATTAAATCTGGCCAGGGATGTCAAGGGCAACAAGAAAAGCTTCTATAGGTACATCAGTGATAAAAGGAAGACTAGGGAAAAGGAAGACTAGGGAAAAAGACTAGGGAACACTGTGGAAGGAAATGGTAGACTTGGTTACCTGGCATATGGTGAAGGTTGATATACTCAATTACTTTTTTTGCCTCAGTCTGCACCAGCAAGTGCTTCAGCCACACCACCCAAGACACACAAGGTAAAGGCAGGCACTGGGAGAATGAAGAACTGCCCACTGTAAGAGAAGAGCAGGTCTGAGATCATCTAAGGAACCTGAAGGTGCACAAGTCCATGGGACCTAATGAGATGCATCTGTGGGTCCTGAGGGAAGTGGCAGATGAAGTGGCTAAACCACTATCCATCATATATGAGAAGTTGTGGCAGTCTGGTGAGGTTCCCACTGACTGGAAAAGGGGAAACATAACCCCCATTTTTAAAAACAGAAAAAAGGAAGACCCAGAGAAGTTCAGTCAGTGTCACCTCTGTGCCTGGCAAGATCATAAAGTGGATCCTCCTGGAAACTATGCTGGGGACTTGGAAAATCAGGAGGTCACTGGTGATAGTCAGCGTGGCTTCACTAAGGGCAAACTGTGCCTGACAAATTTGGTGGCCTTCTATGATGGGGTTACACTATTGGTGGATAAAGGAAGAGCAAACTGACATAATCTACCTGGACTTGTGTAAAGCATATGACAGTGTTCTGTATGACACCCTTGCCTCTAAATTGAAGAGACATGGATCTGATGGATGGACCACTCGGTGGATGAGGAATTGGCTGGATGGTCACACTCAAAGAGTCGTGGTCAATGGCTCGATGTCCAAGTGGAGACCAGTGACGAGTGGCATCCCTCAGGGGTTGGTACTGGGGCCAGTGCTGTTTAACATCTTTGTTAATGACATGGACAGTGGGACTGAGTGCACCCTCAGCGAGCTTGCTGATGGCAGCAAGCTGTGTGGTGCAGTCGACATGCTGGAGAGAATGGATGACATCCAGAGGGACATGGACAAGACGGAGAGGCCCATGAAAATCTCATTAAATTTAATAAGACCAAGTGCAAGATCCTGCACATGGGTTGGGGCAATCCCAGGCACAAATACAGACTGAGTGATGAGTGGATTGAGAGCAGCCCTGCAGAGAAGGACTTGGGGTATTGGTGGGTAAAGAACTGAATACGAGCCAGAAATGTGCACTCACGTTTCTCACAGCCCGGAAAGCCAACTATATCCTGAGCTGCTTCAAGAGAAGTGTGGCCAGCAGGTCCCTGGCCTCTACTCCACTCTCATGAGACCCCACCTGCAGTGCTGTGTTCAGCTCTGGGTCCCCCAACAACAGAAGGACATGGAGCTGCTCAAGCAGGTCCAGAGGAGGTCACAAAGATGCTCAGGGGCTGGAGCACCTCCCCTGTGAGGACAGGCTGAGAGAGTTGGGGTTGTTCAGCCTGGAGAAGAGAAGGCTCTAGAGAGACCTCATAGCAGCCTTCCAGTACTTAAAGGGGCTACAGGAAGGATGGGGAGGGACTCTTGATCAAGGAGGGTAGTGATAGGATGAGGGGTAATGGTTTTAAACTGAAAGAGGGTATATGTAGATCTGATGTAAGGAAGAAATCTTCACTGTGAGCGTGGTGAGGCCCTGGCCCAGGTTGCCCAGAGAAGCTGTGGCTGCCCCCTCCCTGGCAGTGCTCAAGGCCAGGTTGGACGGGGCTTTGGGCAACCTGGGCTAGTGGAAGGTGTCCCTGCCCAGGGCAGGAGGGTGGGACTAGATGAGCTTTAAGATTCCTTCCAACCCAAACCATTGTACGATTCTATGATCTTCAGAAAGAAAATGGTGTGGCACCAACAGGTTGTCTAATTCTGAGCTAGAGTATCAAATTTAAAATTTCCATGCAAAATTACCCATTTTATTTCTAATTTGAAGTCATGATGAAAATTAAATCATAACTGAACAAGAGATTTCCTGAAGGCAAAGGATTATCTTTGGAGAAGGTGCAAAAAAGGTGAGTTATTTGAAATCCATCATACTTACTTGTTTGTGTAAAAATTCTAGTTAAAATTAAAAACCTATAATCCATTACTTAAGAACATAAGACAATGTTAATAGTTAAGGTTTTATATGGGTACAATAAAAAATTCATAAACATAAAAAAAGTTACTAAAAACACACTATTTTTAAAAGGGTATTAATGATCACTTGGTAGCACAATAAACATTTAGAGATACTTTTAAAAATTAGTCCTTATCTGTTCACACGGTTTTTTTTTCTCATTTAAAAAAGCACTATTTCACTGATAATTGAAATTAATACCATTTTCTGATGCAACAGTATCAGATTTTATATCCCAAATATTAATATCCTTGTCTGTTATCCTATGTTATCTCATTTTTTGATTAAAAGAATAATCACTCAACTAGTAACATTACATTTTTTCATTTTGCATTTGAAACCTCTAAATGCATAACGGGAGACGTCGAAGTTGTAGATAGGAGGGTACATGGTTAAAAGCTCTGTATATAATGGTCAGTTTAAAAAAATTCCCAAAAGAGCATAAAAGCTGTTAAGTGGTTAGAAAAAAAAACAGTAAGAAGAATAAGATATTTTGAAATTAGATAAATGGGCAATATGAAAAAAATAATAACAAATGAAAAGAGGTTTTATGTTCTGTAACTGAAAAACAAGAACTTAATGACTTGAAAATTTGAGAAATTCCTACTTAATAATATTGGTTTAAAAGGAATGTAATGAAACACATTGCCAGAAAAAGCCAGAATAGTTGCTTATGTAACACACACTTGTATGGATTTTAAGAACATTTAGAGATTATGACATACAATGATTTGGGGTGAAGACTTTTAAATCTTCTGTTTCAGAACTTAGACTCATCCCCACAATCAGAGCAAGTTGAAAATCTGCAGGCAGACAGGCTATCCTACTACAAATTTTACACCTTCCTCCTGAAGCATCTGCTACTGGCCACACTCAGCAATAATGGACCAGATGGATGCTGGATCCGATTCTTCTTAGAAATTTCTATGTTCCCTACACTGAAATGGTATTAATTTTTTTCTGATACTACCTGTTAATTAATTGTGTCAGTTTCCCCACAATGCACACAGATTCCGGTGGAAAGAATGCCTATTAAGTTGTCATGTAACTAAGGAACAAGGTTATGATAATTTTGTAACATTTTGTAGATTTTTCAAATTTCTCGTGAAGGATTCCTAATGCCATAGTATAAAAGCTATAGCTTAAGATATATCATGTCTCCATAGACGTTACCTTCATTAACTTTAAGCCACCTCTTTCAGTGTTTCCATAATAAAGACTAAGATATTTTGACATTTTAACATTTTAACTATAAAAATTTACCTAACTTGTGAAATTTGTTTTTTTACCATCTACATCATGAAGAGCAGGAAGCTGAACAGATGGTTAATTAAAGAGAATAGAGTTTTTGCATGTACTCAAAAGTGTTTTAAAACATACCAGTCTAAAAGGTGACCTACAAAAGATTTTTATAAATGCAAAGTATTTACTTCTGTTGAAAGAACCATATAAAGTAACATTGAAAAACCTGATACATCATGAATGTCCTCTTTGGCTGTGATATTTAGGCATATTAAATACATTTAGCTCTTTCTATAAAGAATAAATCATTCTGACTTGTTCTGGCTCACTGTGCATGAAGTGTTCAGGTAACAGTTCACCATCTTGTGGATATGAGTGAAATACTGCTTTGAATGCTTGAGGAGAGTTAAGATTTTGTTAAATCACACCACACCTAGAAATACAATGTTATTTTGCCACTTTGGGAAGCAAAGAACTACATACTGGATTGGGACAGCAGCTATGGAAAGCTCACAGTAACTTCTGACATAGCAATATGATCTAGGATGTTTCCTTCTGCTATTGAAACGAGAGCATATGTCCGTGAAACAAAAATCTTACTCTCCTCTCAAGCAGAATCCAAAGCTTTTATCTTTTCCCTATTCTATTTCTCCAGTGTTAGGCTAAGGATAAAAGTTGACCATCTTGCTAGAGTTAATCCTTCAGAGCAGATCTGCAACCATATACTGGGAATTGTGGGCAAAGTACCAGAGCAATAAGCATTTACTTGAAAAACCTGAATAACTGCTACAGGAGAAACATGAATCAAAACAATTCTTTAAGTCCTGAAGAAACAGATAAAAGGACATAAGATTTTTGCCCAGAATTAAAGAATATCATCACACATAGAAGCCGCACTAAGCAGTTTATGGAATGTATTTGGTGAAGTTGGTTTTATTAGTATGTCCTCTTGTATGAATCCGAGAAACAATAAGCAGTCAATAAAGTACTAAAGCTTGAATCCCTACACACCTTATAAAAATGCCACTAGGTTCTTGTGTCTAACTAAAACTTGAAGCCACTTCCAACAAATGAATTTGTAATTTATCACATGATTTGTATCTGAAAAAAATCTAGGTCACACAACACAATGCTTGTTCCTGGGACGATTAGGGCTGTTTCTTAACTAATTTAGCTATCTGTGTAGAAGCAAGCTGCATTTACAGTTCACCAACTCAGAAGATCATTAGGTTGATTAAAGTGTTTGTTCCTTGAGGAAGACATACAAAATCTCCAACATCATTGCTACTGAAAAGCAGCTGGGACCAAGAAAATAAGATGTGCCTTTTCCTTCTATTTGCTGGTGGCTCCTCCTTTTCGGATCATTCATTTCTATCTGGCCTCTTTGCTGAACCTGTCTCTTTAACTAGACTCTGCACATGCTGAGAAGTAAAGCTGTGTGTTTGTGGCACAGGTTCAGTGCTGAAGGAACAATAAATTGGTGAGAAAGCAGAATTGCTGGATTCGCACCAAATTACTCAATAGTTCCGTAGACTTGTTAAATTTAATTTGCATGTTGTTGGGATATTATAATCTTTAATGACTTTCTGAGAAGTCCATGTAGCAGCAGATAGACTTTGAGTAATGCCAGTGCATTTTCAGCTTACAAAGTGATAATTTTTATAGGAATTGCTATAGGCAGCAGTTCTTCCACAATTTGCCAGCTATTTTTCTTCCTTACCAAGTTTCCATGTGTCTTTCACTGCAATGATGTTCTAAACACTGAAAATAACTACAACTGTCCACTCGAGTACCTTTCCACTCTCATCAATTCCATCAATCTTTCTTTCAGCTGCTACTGTATGCCTTGATCTCACTTCAGAAGTTTCTTTGCTATCATCTGCCTGCAGAAAACATTCTGTGGGGGTTCTGTGAATTGTATCAGACAGGTAAAAGCTGGCACTTGAATAATTTATGTCAGCAGCACATTTTCAGTAAGCAGCTTGGCCATCAGCAGCAGAACAGCATCTTAACAAAGATCTAGGTAATATGGAAGAAGTCTGAAGAAATAATTTCGATTACTCACCAGTGTCACACAAAATGCAGAGATGTTAACACTGATGCCAGTAGCTAACCCATACTAATATCAGTTCCTTATCATATGTATTACATTTAATGCCACTCTTCCCTATTTCTGTAAAATTATTTCCAAGTAACTGATTGACTTTTTATTGTCAACAGCATAAGATGCTAGGCTGGCATTTGAAATAAAAGATGAAGAAACACAAAGAGACAAAGGAGACTGCTGGATGACAGAACAGCCATTGATCAGTCACAGTGCACTATACTGTGGTTGTCAAGAAGGCGTCTCTGATGAAGCATCATGAAAATGTAACTTGATTACTTTTGCCTGGCTTCCAAATGCAGTATCATATGTGCAAACAATAACTGAAAATCTTCTGACTAATAGTCCTACAAAAATGAAGCTTCCTACTGTTGGATCAGAGCTTGATCACAGCTGAACAGCTTACAGTGTTTGAAAAATGAATGCAGTGCTGTCAGTGGAGAAGACTGCAAACATACCTGCAAACTAACACTAAAAACTGTAAGGCCTTATTTAGAATTTACTTTATTTTCTTTTTATTTCCAAGGTAAGGAAGACAAAATGTTGAGTGCTAGTCACTACTTGGCTACGCCTAATAGGATACTGTCTCCCAGTGTAATTGTGGGGTTCATAATTACTTCTAACGTATATATATATATATAAAAGATACTTCTCTTTGATATGCTGTTCAAAGTGAACAGAATTTCCAAAATTAGAAGTTCTAATAGAGAAAAAAAAAATACAAAGGAGGTGAGGACAGAAGAAAAGATAGTACTGTGCTATCTTTGGAATGAATACGATCTGATGTGATGATAATAGGAGATTGATTATATTTCTCATTTTGGAAGAGCTACCGTGCATTCCTGCTGTTACAACAACAGCACCAATTATGTACACACTTCCTTTTAACAATATTGTTCAAAGTGCTTTACAAAGGATGTTAGGATCGTTATCTTGATTTAACTGATAAGAAAATCAAGAAACAGACCACTGAAAAAATAACTAACTGAACGTCACCTAGCAGACAAGTGGAAACACAAATTTTCAAGTTTCAGTCCTGTACTCTTTTGGCAAGACTACAGTGATGCTTTCAAATGCCACCATCCAAACAGGTACTCACCGAATTTATAAAGGCACTGATTGTGCTTTTCTGACAAGCCTGGCTTGTAAGTACCTACTAAATATTACAGCAAGGAGCCATTAGTGACTATTAAAAGGCCCTCCTTTAGCAAAGCCATCCAGTTGTTAATGGCTGGCAGGAGTTCAAAATTCCAGTTTAAAACAGTCTGTCTCCTTTAGATGCCTTTGTAGTCATCTTTTCCAGCTGTGACATTTATGATAGGAATAAGGATAGGCGGTGATACTTTTCTGACGTCTGGTGTAGCCATTCCCCTATGCTTTCACAACACAAGGAAATTCAACATGTAATACTTCAATACTTCCCCATGTCTGTTACCTCCTTAGCCATTTGCTGATACTATTCTAAAAGAAACAGTTTTGGGAAAGGACAACCCAAGTAAAATCTTCCGTTGAGAGAAGAAAACATTCACAAGCTTTATCAGACGCAGCGCTGATCGCAAAAAACTTCGGCTTTCTCAGAATTACAAGAAACAGCTAGTTATTGAACCTAAAGATCTGTGTGTTAGGTAGGAACTGCAGAATTGAGTATGTTCTTTGCCCTCTCACCACCTCCACTTGTCTCCTCCATTAAAGACTGTTGGCTGTTTGTCCCAGAAGGCAGCTGCTCTATCACTAATGTAACACAAAGTTACGCCTACTACAGAAATTTTCAACCAGGTCACAGCTGCCATTCTGGTCTCTTTGGATAACTCAGGCAGCAGAAAGAATTATAATCAGCACAGAGAATCTGCCCCAAAATGGATAATGCAATATGTACATCATCCAACATTTAGTACATAAATGTATCATTGTCTGAATGCATGCAGGATCTCCACCAAAGAACCATTTCCCATTTCAGATTTGTTCTGGTGGGCCACTTTTTTTGTTTTGTTTTGTTTTGGTAATAGTTCAACAGTATTTTGCTCAAAAAGTTGCAAGAACACATAAGATTGTTATTCAGAATGAATTTTATTTTTGGTATAGGAGTGATTCTACCTTTGAATTCAATATAAATGCAATTTATATTTGTAGTTAGAAATTACATTTTGAAACACTGATCAAATAAGGCAACACTGCTGTGTGTAAATCATACGCACACACACAGAGTATCAATAGGGTTAGATATTACACATAATTGCAAAGTATGTTTGGAAGGCCAAACACTGTTCCTTTGTACTGACATAAACTCCCACTGAAGTCCCTGATACATGATTGGTACAGCTAAGTTTTTATGATTTCTTCTTCTGGATGACAACAGAAACACTGATGTTCTGCACTACCTGCTATCTCCGCTTTTATCTGAACTTCTGCAAAAATCCATGTTCTGGATTATTTACTACAGCGTTACAAAAGATGAGAATCTATTTGTTTGGGGTTTTTTTCTGCCTTTTTGCCTTCAAAGTATCTTTCTATTGCAGCAAATAATAATGCTCAGTCTCTGCACCATCCCCTCCATCCTTTATTACAGCAAAAGTAGACTTCATTCTTTCTGCTAGTGGCATAAAAATATTGAGGACGTTCTGTGATCTTCTACCCAACTATGAGCTGTCACAACAGAAGAGAATCATGACAACCTAGCTTTTCTTTAGCAAAGCAAAGCCATTTATACAAGAATAAAAAATGTTCATTTATTTTGCTTGAGCACTGGTTTCCTGAATCCTGTTTTTTTCCCAGCCCATTGAATGTTCAATTCCCATTGTACAGTACACTCAAAATACAGGAAGGATATGATCAGTGGGCATGATTTCAAAGATGCAGAGCTACCACTGAACTAGATCTGACTGAGTTTAAATGGCCCCAGGGCACTTCATCGCCTTGGGATGGATTTACAGATCTAACCGTTTAAGCACAAAGATAAAACTTTGAATGTATAAAACCATCCCACAAGTCCTTGCTTGTTAAAAGATTCAGAGGCACATATGATATTTCTACAGCTGCTTAAAATGCCAGATACACTTTCACATTTCAGCTAATTTTGGTTTAAAATCAAACAGTTTTGCACTCATTCATTACTAACCTGGCTGTTAAAGTCGGAGAAATGGCAACAGAGGTAAAAATCTCCACCATAGCCATTTTACAAAGATCAGCTGCAGATCCTGTGAAAGAAAGTAATCTGCTTTTAATTTAAAGCATGCAAAAGGAAAATGTTCTTCTTGGAACTATGGCATAGGAGTGAAAGACATCTGAAGATTGTGAACTACAAGAATTTGCAAAACTAGCAGATTAAACTCATGTAATATGTGAAAGAGATCATGAGATTAATAAATAACAAACTAAATAATTACATGATAATTAAAACTAGAAAAGAATAATAAAAAATCATGTGTTAATTAAAGGTGAATTTGTCAGTCATGGCCATGAGTTGAAAAACTGCTTTTTATAAAAAATGTCTGAAATTATCTAACTTTAAATTGGAATTAAGATCTACCTATAAATAAATTAAAATTTAATGTCACAAAGTGTTAGAACATTGTTTCAGTGCCAGATTTCCATTTGGAAACTTAATTTTATGCTTTTTCATATTTCCATGTGTATGTAATGTATATTTATTATATTACAGTGTTAAGAGCAGTGGTGCATAAAACAGTGTCATGTTACATAATAGATGACACATTTCTGGTGATCAAGAGGCAGAACGATTCTCCAGGCCTGCAGTTTGGTGAAGGGGTCTGTTCTGAATCATACAACAGGGGTTTAATACATTTTACATAAAGATTTATGAGATAAAATGCAGAAACAATCCTTTAAGTAAGGATTGGAAGCCATAATTCTCCTTGTCCCATCAGATATCCTAAATGTACTAGAAGGTTGACATCTTCCTTTTCACTCCCCCTCACTCAATTAATTTTGAATTCTTTCTTCCAAATGGTTCACCTTTCAGAGTAAGGATAAAGAACAGCCAGGCAGGCAAATGGTAAGGATACTCTGCTGGGATATAACTGTAGAATAACAGAATATCTCAAGTTAAAAGGGACCCATAAGGATCATCAAGTTCAACTGCCAGTTCCTCACAGGACTACCTAAAAATAAACCCTATGACTAACAGCATCATCCAGATGCTCCTTGAACTCTGACAGACTTGGTGCCATGACCACTTCCCTGGGGAGCCTGTTCCAGTGACCAACCACCCTCTCAGTAAAGAATCTTTTCCTAACATCCAATCTGAACTTCCCTTGATGCAGCTTCATTCCATTTCCTTGTGTCCTATCACTGGACCACCGGAGAGAGGAGATCAGCACTTCTCCCTCTGCTGCCTGCCTTAAGGAAGTGATAGACTGTGATGAGGTCACCCCTCAGCCTTCTCTTCTCCAAGCCAAACAAACTAAGTGACCTCAGCTGCTCCTCATAAGTCTTGCCCTCAAGACCTTTCAATGTCTTGGTCACCCTCCTTTGGACACACTCTGATAGTCTGATGTCCTTCTTATATCGAGGTGCCCAAAACTGCACACAGTACTCAAGGTGGGGCTGCACCAGTGCAGTGTTGAGAGGGACAAACACCTCCCTGGACTAGCTAGTTATGCTGTACTTGATGCACCCCAGGAAACGGTTGACCCTTTTACCCAATAGAGAGTATCTAAGAGATTGAGGAGACAGACTTAACACCTCTTTCTTCTTCATGGCTGTCTATGACAAACTGCTTCTCCGAATTCCATACTGAAGAGTCTGTTCTACACATTAACTACATCAAGTGCAGATCCACAGCTGATTATAGATGGCTATGTCTAATTGCAAATTTAGCCTCAAATACCTACCTTGTTTTCCTGTTCAAATGATGTGTCAAACTAAATCAATACCAACAAAAAGGAACACATTGGTATAAAAAGTAAGAAAGGATGTTTCAGCAAAGGTCAGAGAACTATCTTCTTAGTGATTGTGAGAATAAGATGATATAATTAAGCACTAAGTCCATCACAATTCATATGTTCTATATGTATTCTTCATGAATCAATGTAAAGTCATAAAATACAAAAGAATTCTCAAAATATTTTTTCTCTGAGATGTTTTTAAGGATATGCTATTTTAAATATTTAAAAAGAAAATAATTATATCCTTCTGGTTGATCTTGCCACAGTTATAAATAAATAATGTAAATGGTTTGCTCTATGTGGTTAGGTAGAGCTGAATTATAACTGAAGAATATTATCTTGTACATTGGTAAAGACTATTGAAGTAGGAAATATTCAAAAAGAGAAAAAACACTATGAAAGAACTGTGGAAATCCACTTGAAGTTAAAGCTGGAACTCTATGTTCCTCTCAATATTGTCATGCATCAGAAGAAGTCTTCTGCTATCAGTTGATGCTACTATAATCAAAATGCACACTGCTTTAATTAGACTATTAGATATAATTATAAAACACATATATTAAATACAGTTTTGTATACTGTGATAAAATGTTTTAGCATAATTTAGAAAGTTTTTACAGTCTTAAAGTATTATCTCATAGCTGAAATCCTGAAATTAAAATACCATTGTCACTGAGAATATTTTTTTTATAAAATTTGGGATTACTGAATATTTTAGAGTTTTTAATCCTTGCTTCATCACACTTTCTAATATTACATGCTTTTAATACCAGTATTTTTCATTCAATTTGTCCTCCAATATTATCTGAACTGACAATGAAATATGATAATCATTATTGCAGATACACATAAGTGAGTGTTTCACAGACAGTCCTGTGATGGCTCTGCCTCAGCTCCAAGCTCTCTGGACAGATGGACATAAGCAAGTGCTGCTCAGAAGGCCATGTAGCTTTATTAATGCTACACTGTACACTCAGCAGGACTCGCTGTATTAGCTCAAGCATTGTGCCTTCAACTGGAGAGGCCTGCTGGCCAGCTGGATGGAAACCCAGGTAAACTGAACACAAGTGGCTGGAGAAGGTTATACAGACATGCCCTGTGTGTTACAAATATGCAAGCTTTGCTGTGGATTTTATAAGGGTATTTTAAAATTCTACAGCTGGGTGCCTACTACAGCAAAGCAACCATCACGAGCACAAGTATTATTGAAGCAACGGGGTATATTTTAGAATTCTAGATCCGTACATACCCTTGCAGTGGCAGTACTTAAATTCAGTTACTAATTATAAGGGGTGTCAAACAAGACATAAATACTTAAGTAATTTTTAAAATGAAACATTAAAATGAATAATATTTGGAAAAAAAAAAAAAAAGAAAAAAAATCCATGATTCTTTCAAAAGGAAAATTCAAATCACTTTATAAAAAGCATGCCCTCACCATGTATAGAAAGCACTTTTTACTTGCCTGTAAATTGTATGCTTCCAATATAACTTAATAAAAAACTGTCAGCATCATCCAATTAATAAAATAATTCTTCCAAGGGGTAACGTGGTATGGGGGATCTCAGTCTTGGACTGCCAGCTCAGTTTTAATTTTTTCCTTTAGGTAGCTAAATTCTGACAAGACTGAGCCCCAAATGATTTTAAAAGAGTATGTTAATGTATCAGACTAACTAACACTTGAGCACTTTATGCTGTTAAGTTTCCAACCTACATGGCAAATTTGCAATGCTCTTCTGTGAAAAAACACCTTTTTTCTTGGCCTCTACAGATTTAAGTTTGAATGTTCCTTACAAAGAATGAGTTTGGTTTCAAATCAAATAACAACAATGCACAGTTCTTGCAATGTTGTATATTTCTTAAACTTAAGCTATCTGGTAAAAAAAAGGCTAGATTCTGTGAGCAGCATAATCACAGAAACCCGTCTGAAGTAACAGACTATCAAAACCAGAAAGGAAAATGTTTTAAGACAACAATATATCTGAAGCACTGAATTCTAGATATTCTCTCTATATACAATTTGTATCTATACCTATATTTAACTACCACAGAGCACTACAGTGTATTAGAACATTGATACTGTTATTGTTGCTATTATGATACTCTTTACTAGTAATTTCCAAGGTAGAAAGAACACATCATTTAAACTTCTTTTTTGTAGTGAAATTCATGCCTCAGCAGTGTACTCTAGTAAACTACTAGAATATTAATTCTTTTGAGATTATCAGAGTTGTTGTCCACTGAAGCCAAGCAGAGATAAAGAGACAGGTAGGTAAGCAGGAAGGTAGGCAGGCAGGGTTTTTTACCTTGAACAACAAAATTGACAGCCTGTCTCTCCGCTTGAGTGCGTAGTTTGTAATCCTGTGCATTGATATTAGGCAGTGGTCTTTTACGTCCCATTATGGAAACCACATAACCTTGTAGGATTTAAATAGAAATTAGTACTCTTAGAGTGATTAAAATTAAATTTCAAAAATTATTTTTGAAAATAATTCAGATTTTTGTAATTACGTGCTGCCTGAGTCAATTTAATATTTTGCCCTCTGAATATAATAGTCAGAGCTTCTTTCATTTAAACCTTAAATGCTTATTGTATTTTTGGTATAAGAATTATTTCATTCAGAGAATTGGTACATATTATACAAGGAAAACTTCTGTTCATTAAAGCTGTAGCTTTATTAGGAATGTCTACTGAAATACCAGCAAACTCTCTCTATGGCAGATGAAACTATATATACCTAGCAGAATTAGCTATCTATTAGCAGCCATAATTAGCTTTCCATGCAATGAATCGTTTGCTTGGGAATAGCAAAGAAAAATCAATTTATAGAGTAATTAAATAATAATTATAATTAATTAATATTTTCCAAAATTATCAAATAGTTTTGGGGAAAAAAACAACCTTATAACTTTTTTTCCATTTTCTTTCACATATATATATAATATTATTTTATATATATATATAATATATATTTTCATGTCCCTTTCACAGACAAACTTCCTTAACTCTAGTGTGGTGGGGTTTTTAGGTTTAAAAGAAATGCATGAGAATACAGTTAAAGCTTTATGTTAGGCCCAATGGCATATTTTGCCAAAACAACTATTTTGGAGGGCAGGTGAGAGAGCAAAAGAGATGTGAGGATCTTCTTGTCAAAATAACACACACACAAAACCTTACCACAACTTATCTTCAAAACTAAATTTTTCTTATTTTAAGAAAAATGAAAAATCATCCATGTTAAAAATATATCTTTACAAAATCCTTCATTATACTTCTGATCACCCTGTCTATTCATGAATTGTCATTATATACAGAGACTGCCACAGAGTTTCATCTCCTCTTTGTCAACCAAAATATGCAAGCACATGTGGTAAGGAGACCTCTTCAAACACAGTTATAACCTTTACTATGGACAACACATACCCAGACTTAGGTGCAAATGATGAAGATGGTTCTGATGGACTAATACAGCTTTCTGAGAATTAGTATATTTCCAGGAGCACTGATAGCAGAAGTACTAGTTTTGGAACAAGAAGCTGAATTAATCTGGCGGTTAGGTTATTCTTTGGCAAATCAGTTCTCCCAATTTAACTAAGATTTTTCATGAAGAACAGCATGTAAAGATGGAATTCTTGAAACATTGGATTCTCTTGGGAAAACAGATTATATTCCTGTGTGGTGTGTCTCCACAACAGAATCACCCTTGCAATACTCAGCTGATTAGCATCCCCAAATAAATACCATCTTTCATATAATAGTGGCAGAGCATGCTTCTGGGGTCAAAGATTAATCTGCAAATACATATTTGAATGAGGTCTTACAGTTATCTTTTTAATATGTTGATAATGTCATTAAAAAACAACAATATAATAACATATATACTTATATAACTAACAAAAATATCTTCATCACAAATTAGTATTATTTATATGCTTATCATGTCTACATGGAGTATCAGATATCCATAACACCAAAATTATATTGCTCAGGTGGGTGTTGTTCACCTTTGAACTGCCGATAAGTAAAGAAAAGTTACTTTATAATGAGCTCACTATGTTGGAATGTTTTTGTTGGAAAGTTGTAATCTGAGGTGGATTGATGAGAAAAATATTAAATAAAGTTGACATGCTACAGTTTTTTTGAGCTTGTACAATCAAAACAGATTGTTCTTCTCCCATTAACAGTTTATAAAATGGTTGATAGATGGGAGTGAGAGGAGTAGTAAGTACTAATTAGACAAGTGTGTTCTGATAACAATCCAGGACATTAGTTATGACACTCTTATCTACTAAATTCATAAGCCAGATTCTTTATCACAGAAGTCTAGTTATTGAAATTCATTTATCCTTAAGAGAATAATGCTGCGTTATTTTAAATAGATGAAAAACATATAACAGTTTTTTAATATTTTACTAGATATTTTATGTTGGGTTAAAAACAAATTTTTAGTGACTTCACTTTTCTTTAGTAATATTAATGAATGAAGGAATGCAACTGCATGACACAATGACAGTTCATGCGTCCAGTAGATTTTTAAGCCCTGCAAAGTACAGAAAAAGGAATACTACCCATTTTCATGACTGGAAATCAGTTACATGTTTCTATCATGACACTCATTCATACAATGACAGTTAAATTTACTATTTATTTCTACAAAATGTCTTAGTACTGTATACCCCATTAAGAAACAAAAGAAATAAATTTTGACAGTTCTGCTAATTAACTTTTAAGAGACAATATTTCAAACAGCTATATTTTCTGTCTTCAAATTACAGCACTCCTAGGATTCACTAAATATAAATGAATATGTAGACTAACAACAAATTTGATGCAAGAAGAGTTTGCAGCTGCTAGCTCCAAGAAGTACTCTGCACACATCTGTCATCTCAGATACCACCTGAACTTCAAGAACACAAATTCTGACTGATGCAAAGAAAAAATACTTTAAAAAAATGACTCTCTAAATTGACTCTTTGACTAAATGGCTGAACTTCCATGGTCCAGCAGTCATGTAGCACATTTATTAAGTAAAAGATTCCTCAGGCTTTTTTGCGTTGTACATTGTGTGTCAAAATGATGCAGTGTAACTTGACATTAAGTAAGGTTCACTCTGAGAACACACATCTTATTCTGTTAGCATCTTTCTGAGAAAAGGCAGACAGGTTTAACCAGTTCCTCTTAGTGTTAAGAAAGAAGAAAACCCAGATCATCAAGAAATGATATTCCATCTTTTTCCTTGTCCCATATCTATCTGTATAGATCTATATACAACAATATATATTAGATAGCTATATATAATATATATATATATAATATATATATAATATATATATATCTATAATATAGATATATTGGGTCAAGCTGAATCCTTGTTTTCACCACTGTCACATAGTGCTGATCAGTAAACAAAAATATGCTTACACATTTTGGATTACCTTTATTTCGGCACTGTTCAATGGTTTTCTTTGTAAATTCATGTACTTTTTTGTATTTCTGCATAAAACTCTCTATAAATTGACTGGCTTCAAGAGGAGTAATTCCCAGGCAGTCAGCAAGACGTTCTTTACCTGGTGGTAAAGAAATTACTTCATTATGCAATATAGCAGAACAGAAATCCACTACATACAATAGCACTGTTACATTCACAGCAGAATTAGTTAACTTTGCTTATCTCTATTAAAGAGGATGGTTCTGATATACTACAACTATATTTCAACAGAGCAAATGTTTAACTTTGTGCTTGAATGTTTTACTGAAGTTACTGGATTAAGAATATACTTAATAAGGAGTATATAAGAAGTATGTAATTAAGAAATTCCTAGTTATAATTTATACCTATAATGTGGTTGAAATCTCTTTTGTTCACAGAATAACTTTTGTTGCTTTAAGTATCATTTTACTAGTTCAGTGTTGAAATCTGCAAACTTTGAGGAGCAGATAAAGAGTTTGAAATCAATTTTAAACAAGCACAAATGTGAATGAACGTCTAAAAATGGATGGAGATGTGCCTGGCTGAGTTTAGCTAGAAGCTTCAGATTTGGTGCAGAAGTCACAGAAAAACTTAACTGTTGAAGCAATCAGACCAAGTAGTCTGATTTTGTAAAGGCCATTAGGAGTCTCATGGATTTCAAACAGTCTTAGGCTCCTCAATGTCTGTAAAAATCTGGGTCCAAGTTGTGAGATAAAAGGGTTGGAAAAAGAAAAAACAGAAGTCTTTCAACAGAGAAATGAATAATAGCTTTTGGATAGGATATAGGTGCACAATATGTATTACGCTGGATCTAAGAGCAGTTATAAAACAAGGTGGAAAAAAGCTGAAGACAGTTTTCCGGAGTGTGAAAACATAAAGAGCGAGCTACAGTTTAAACAGTTTCAGTAAAAATAAAACATACATCAACATTATTCATATGAGGCTTGAAAGACAGATATATTTATGTCAGCTGCACAGTAACACAAAACCAGCACTGTGTCTGCAAATAACATAGAGGTGATGTCTCAAGGCACCGAAGGCACGGAATAGTTATTGTCACAGTAATACTGTCAAGAACAATTATCTAGCATCTTTGAAAGAGAGAAGATTTCAGCCACCTAAATGCCATCCCTGTCAGTCTGATGTGCATTTCAGAACAATTCTGTAGCATTTGTTCTCAGTCATGCCAGGATCTGCACTGAGCTGCAGGAACACCGGTTTGGACAAGGTGCTGGAAGAAGAAATTCACAAGACATCCAGGATGGCTCTTGCTGAGCTATTATAGGTCTGTACTTTTATTTGACATCTAATTAATCTGAGTTTTCTTTCTGGGTCAGCAAATGACAAATCTATCTGCTAAAGCACATATTGTTAACAGTTAGGAGACTGCTGTGGCTTCCTTAGAGAACTGTAACATCTAAGTTTGTCCATGTTATCCATTTAAAGAACTACTGATATACAGAACAAAGTATTGCATAAAATAGTAAGAAAATTAAGCCACAATATCAGTAAGGAAGTCTGAAAGGTTCCAGGGAAATGCAGTTCCTGGGAAGCAAAAAGAGAGGAATGTACAACCTCATAATTTTGTCAGATCATGTTCCATAATGCAGGAACATTGGCTATGTGAAGCAACACTCCGGAGTGGACTAAGGCTTCCCTGAGCACTCTCCTTGAGTTATGTGTGGCAGGGGAATTGATAGCAGCAGCTCAGGAGTTTTAGTGTTCTCCATTCTGTAATATCATCTTTCAAAACTGAAAATATCATTAGTTTCTTTGCTTTTCATTTAAACACCTTGACATCCCTCTGTGCCGATTCAGGGCTTGAACATACTACCATTGAATGGAATTAATTCCTTACTTTATAGATGTTTAAGTTGTCTGTGCTTTAGTTTTACAAGATGACTGAGGCAGAAGCAGGTAAATTGAACTGCTCCAAACCAAGCAAAAGACAGTAATACTGTCATCCCTCTCAATATTTGGTGTATTTATTAAAGTACCAACTCCTAGACATAATGAAATTCTTCTTTATTATACTATTTTCTATCCTCTAGGATTATAGAAAACACGTTGAAAATATGAACCAAGTGTAATCTAAAGCTAAGAAAACAAAAAGATTACTATTTACTACATGAAAGATTTTCATTAACTCCTGTAAGCATAATACAGGCAACTCCTCAGGGAACGCCTCTGTATTTTTCAGTCCCCAAAGAAGTGAAATAAATATTATTCACACTCTTCAACTGTATCAAAATATCTCCTTAATGAAAAGTTAGCCATCTTTCGAAGGGAGACAAACTGTGGGTGGAATTCAGTCCATCAATTTCCGGTATCTATTTTTTGTCACCCCAGTTTCCACCTAAATAGTTCAATATTGCTCCATGTTATGTCATAATTAGGATCTGATAATGCTGCTAATGAACTGAACCATCTTCTTATCTTTCAGGTGCTTCAACTGACCTCAGTTGAGAGAGATGCAAAACACAAACAAGCAAAGGGAGATACTTAAGAGAAGCACTGTGCACGGCAATGTTTAATGCATGGTATGGACCAAGTGAGGGAGTGCCAATACTCTGCTTAATCTAATCACTTACATTCTCTATAGCATGAGTAGACAGACACAGGCTCTACTGAGGGAGGCTCTAGCCCCACTAACTGAGGCATTTCCTTCTCTCCAGACTATACACAGAACTACAGGGCACTCAACCAGTGATGATTCAGTCTGATTAAGTCAGGTATCTGCCTGTTCTACCCAGAGCGAAGGGAACAGATAGGAAATGTGTAACATCTTCATGGACCAAGGGGCAGGGGTGGTAATGCTTGTATTTTGTAAAATAATCTAGTGATGAAAACATTCAGGCTGGAAATGGGAGTTTGATTCCAGTCTCAGCATGGGAAGATCTGAATTTACACTGCAGGGAGCTAGTGCTGGGCTTTTTTAATACAGATTTTAAACACAGATGTTTAAAAGGCAATACAGCTTAATGTAAAAATGCACACGTGTGTGTATATGTACTTATCTGTATATTTGTATATAATCGACACATTCCCTATACATAAAATAGATACTCCTGAGAGCTGAAATAGAGGTGGTTTTCTCCCCCTCCTAGTTGAATGCCCTAAACAATAAATTGGATGCCCTTGGCCAACTCTGCCTTTGGTTCAAGGACTATTGATGACTCACTGCAAAAGATGGTTTAGACAGCATTCTCATCCAGGAACCCAAGATATAGTTTTAAGTGTTTCTGTGTTAAATAAAGCCTGCAACCTAGGACTCTCATTTCCTAAATGAGTTTTCCAAGTACTCATCTTCAGTAGACCTTTTGGATTTCTCCAAAAGACTTACATAAAGTTTAGTTAGCTGTCCACTCAAACAAATTCACAAGAGCTTGCTGGCTGATGACACATGCGCATCTGTCTTCCCAGAAAAGGTAATTCTAAGCGTGTATGAAGCACAAGGAGAGTTGGACATCATTTAAGAAATGGTAGGCAGTTTTAGAAAGTATGCAGAATGTTTTGATTTATCTAGGACCTGGACAGGATTTAGGCAGAATAGGTAACAGTGTGGATTTTTGAAGGTTTTCCACAGTTGTGAAGAAATGGCAGCAAACATTAAGATCTAAAGTAAGGAAACACTTTTATACTGTGAGTGTGGCTGAGCACTGGCAGATGTTGCCCAGGGAGGTTGTGGAGTCTCCATCCTTGGAGACAGTCAAAAGCCATCTGGACACAGTCCTGGGCAAAGGACTCTAGATGGCTGGACCTCATGACCTCCAGAAGAGTTCCATTCCAACCTCAGCCATTCTGTGATTCTATAAATGTGTTTTGAGACAATATTGGAGTTCTTTTAACTACAGTGCAGTTATTCTCATCTCCGTCTATACACTGACAGAATGCAAAGTCTATTCAAAATTAAACTCATTTTAGATAGACAAATGCTTCAGTTACATCATCAACAAATGAATACATAACCGGACTAATATTTGTATATGTCAATGTGGCTGTATTAATTTGACAATTTTGATACTGGGTAGATCATTTAATAATCCTTGATAAAAATAAAAAGGTAATACCCTGACAAACTTATATTCACCTTTAGAAATTTGGTCTACTTATATAAATTATGTATAAAGTATGAATCTAGTATAGCTGTGTGGTTTTTTTTTTTTTTCTAAAAATGCCTACCTGCTCCATAAACCACTGAATAAACTATACGCTTTGCTTGTTCTCTATCAGCGTGTTTCACTTGTTCACTTGGAATCCCCTTCCTAAATAAACAAACAAACAAATCAATCATTTTCAGTTAAAACCAATTTAAATTGTTATCCCCACAGAAAATGTATTTAAAGTCAATAACCATTTAATATCTACAGACTTGTAAGATACAAACAGAAGCACTTAAGGGCTTTCATCTTCAGCCAGGAATGCACAACTTCCTTACATATTTTGGTGACGATAGTCCATAGTAAATGAAACTCTTTATTTTAATCTCCATCTTCTCCTTTCCTTTTATTTTCATCAAATTCTTGGCTAGGAAAAGTCCTGCTACTATATTATTAGTTCTTTGGGTTGAAGAGGATTCAATATTGACACACGAGAAACATGAAATGCAGTCTTCAAGACTGATGTATATAGAGACTAGAAGCATAAATCTGACCTAAAGCTTATTTAAACAAAGGTTATATCAGGGCTTCACTAATAGGAATATCCAACCTTTTATCAAGAATAATGACTGATAAAAACATGCACTGAATCTCTTCATATGTCTTACAGAGCTCCACAATAGAGATGCTTTATAAAACTGGCTGTTTCGTAACTAGAGAGTGTAGCTCGTTTACTCCCAGTGAAGTATCATCCTGGTTCCCATTCACTCACCAACTGATGTAAACAGTCCTACAAAAGGGCTAATGGATTTAGCAATTTGCAAATCAAAATCTAGGACTCTGCTATCATCAAGCACATGCCACCTATGCTTTTCCTTATCCAAATGGAGCTTCAGAAAGAATGTTGACACTATTGACAAATAAAAATACTGAAGAATATTGATCATCTGGTTTAAATGGAAGTGCATTGGGGGAAAACTTGATCATCTACTCACATTCTGAAAACAAATACCTACACAAATTGTATTTGGAACACAGATATGAATTGTTATCAGAGATGCCTGACAACATATGCACAATTTGTGAATAAGTCTCCTCATGAATCTGTTCATGATGATTAGGTTGCATTTTTAAAAACACTTTACTAATGTTTGTTATGAAAGCTTTTTTCCATGAAATATGCTTTGTTGTGAAAGTTTTGGCTGAGGAGCTTTTACGTAATGGTATATTTTTGTGTATCTTCTTCAAGAAGGGTCTTTCACCATCATTATGATATTCAAACACCTAGAAAATCAGCAGAGCCAAAAATCTGTGGTTGCTTGGCCCATACACTGACTTTAGCCAAGCCTATGCACAGTGCTGGCACTCTCAGTGATAAACAGTAGACCTTGACTGCAATCAGATTCAGGCAAGCCTTTATGGCAGTACAGAGTTTTTGAAGAGGAAAAATAAATTGAAAATTATTTCAAATCTTCATTGGGCAAATAGGCTTCAGTTTTGTAGAAGCTCACATTGTTCCTTTGAATGCTACTAATTGCTCAAAGATAAAGTGGACTTTTCATTGCTTGTTTTAGGCTGAGAAACATGAAGAACTGAATAATCTAATACATAGTGTTTTCCATCTGTAATGGAGATTATTCCCACTTCAGTCAATCATTCTTGTGGTTGGAGACTTAGAATTTGCCTTCTTAGTTATGCCAGGTCAAAAGTTCATGGCTCTTTTGAATAAAGTAGGTTGAGATCCCCAAATGTACCTGAATAAGAGGACAGAGTGGCAAGAGAAACTAGTAAGTGCAGAATTAGGAAACTAGACATCATTAAGGATTTCCTGAGGCAACCTCTGGCAGAAAGTCTGCAGGAATTTCCTGAAGAACCTGGCAGAAAGCTACATATAGAGAAAGTATCTATCCAGAACCAGGAGGGAAAATAGAATCTGTTAAGAGAGTAGATCTTATCTGAGGACATTTCTGAGATAAAGAACCAAGACTGAATAATGCTGAAACTAGGGAAACAGTAAAAAATGTAATACTGCTTTCCTAATACTGCATAATTCAAACTAGAGGCCTGGAGAAGGCAAGAGATAGAAGTACAGCAACAGAGTTTACTTGAAGATTTACTTAAGTCTGAGGTAAAGACAACTGAGAGCCAAGGGGTCGCCAGATGGTGAGTATGTTAGCTGCTCACTTCTCTGAAAAAGAAGGACTATAATATCATAGAAAGAACACAGTGGATAAGAAGTCATGGAGATCTGTAGAGGAACAGATATAATTATCAGATCATGGTACTGAGGAAGACACAAGATATGGGAAATGGTGTCAAAGGCCTTACTGAAGTCAAAGTACACAACATCTACAGCCTTTCCCTCATCCAATAAGCAGGTCAGAGCTTTATGTGAAATATTTATTTCAATATAACACTAAAACCAAAATGGTCAGTCAACACCTCCTACTGTGTCAGAGTGGGAAATGTGAGCACTTGGCAGAGAGGCATTACATCTAACACTGCGTATGTGTAAATTTATGTACCACATTCAAGAATCTGGAATAATAAAGTATGAAATTGCCATATAAATCAAAAGTGCTTGAGCAAACAGAAGTCATTAATCAAAACTATACCTTTTTTTTCTAATAATGAAAATGTTTTTTTTCCTGTTTATACTGACAATGATTAGTTTCTACCTAGGATGCTTGATTCCTTCTGTAATATAGAGTGGCATTCCTGCAGTTTGAGGTGAAGACTATTTATTCCTTTGAGTAACAAAGGGGGAAGCGGGGGGGGAGCAATTTCTCAGAAACACAGCAGCCATGGTAGAAATTCCCAGTGGGATTTCTTCTTCAGCCTGTTTCCTCTACAAACAAATTTATATTTGTTTTACTGAGTACTGTGCAAATTTATCATGGAATACCATGATACTGAGAAGGAGTCATTGTTATCTGTTTGTTTGTGTAATAAATTTTTAAGCTACGATCACTAAGCAAGCTATCTAATGCATGAAAATACTCAGTGCTCGGTTGTGGTATGATGTAAAATAGATCTATGGTGGACATGCATTGTTTTCGAATAAACTTGAATCTGAAAAAGGAAGCTGAATAGGCATAAAAAAGCCTTAGCTGCTGGACCCAGACAGTGACATGGAGGCAGACTTCAGCTCACCCAGTACTGTATGTACATCTGGAGGAACAGGAAGAACATTAATGCAATGTAATAGAAACTGATGCAGAAAACAAAGCTCAAGAGAAAAAAGAATTTGCTGCAGGTTTTGTTGTGAAAATAGCACAATTTCTGAAGTCCTTCAGGAAATATATATTCAGTAGTAGTTCCAGCATGAAACATATTTTTCCATTTTATGACAACATTCTCATTACTCTCTCTCTCATAAATATATTTGTTCAAGTCTGTAATCAATATTATCATCATCTTCAAATTCCTTCTGACTTGTCATCTCCAAATGTGCAATATTTCACCTCCTACATCCCTGTCCTTGCCTGCATATTTGTCTTAGTCTATTTCCACATCTCTGATTTGTCTGTCCTTTATCTTTCTTTGTTTAGTACTGCTTTACAAGTACTTTGCTTTATAGTACTTTACTTGATAGACATCTATTAGGTAGAATAAAGAGTGGACTTCAGTGCTGGAACACGTTCAGATTAACCGTCATTTTTCTTGGAAGGAGTTAGCAGAGCTAAACAATCTGGAAAGGTCTGTGAGGACAGCAAAACAACTTACAGTTGAAAATTGTAGAAAGTTTGACAAACATAGTCAGTGGTGAGACATGAGACATACAAACTCTTTAAAAAGGTGGTTCTACTACAGACTGGGCTGTATGCCCAAAAGGGAATAAATGCTTGATTCTTAGAGTGAAAAAAAAATGGAGAAAAATTTTCTAGTGAAACAGTGAAGAAAGATAACATCAAATTATTAGTAAAAAACATATAATGCAGATATGAAACTTAAAAACAGGCATATGCAATTTATTACTTTTTTCAGAGATAATATCTTGAATATTTTCTATTATTTCTCAAAAATTTTCTATATGTTTTCATATATTAATGGAGTCTAATGGATATCTCAGTTTCTGCTGAATTAATTCTTAGATCTTTAAAACACATAAATACCAAGTTTCTTTATACTCAAGAAAAATATGGCAAACATATCTGTAATTTTTAAAAGCTTAACTATAAATTAGAATAACACATTTAATACAGAGTAGAGATCCAGATGGATTTATTTTTAACCTGTAGAGAATGTTAAAAAGAAAGTATTAACACAAAATTTAGTATACTGAAATGAGCACACATGGCATAAAGTATATGAACACAGGCCACAGGGCATAAAGCTTGAGTAATGCCAAAATAAAACTTTGAGAACAGGTAGAAATGAAAGGAAATCAGTCTTAAAAGAATGTGATAAGACATTTCACCATTTCTGGGAAATGCTGCATGGTGACGGAAGTCGTCTGTTTGCATACAGGAAAAGGCAGAACAAACTTCTCCCACACAATATCTGGCAGACATGCATTGCCTTGATCTGCACTACATTCCAGCCCAGCTAAGCTCAGTCATAAAAGCCACAAAGCTCTTGGCCACTCTCCTGTATCTGCCAATTAATCCAAGTCCTAGTTGTGAGTTGTTGATGTGGAAAACAAGACGAAGTTCCATTAAATTCATTTTATACATGGTTATTAATATACAATTAAATGAGCGAACACACATTCATTCATCTGATTGCTTTTACAGCTTTTTAAAATTTCATCAGTGAACTATACAATGCTCTCATTTTAAATCACCTTTTGCTATTTAATAGCAGATGAGAGTTGTGTTTTGTAAGTTTGTACCTGGAACTTTGTGTTGGCATATGGAACTGCTACAGACAATTTATGTAATTAGTGACAACTGCAAAGCTTTAGAAAAGCAGTTTTACAGCGGTATTGCCACTGGATAGATCATATAGGAAGTAAATTCTGAGAGATTTTTTTTTCCAGCTACATTGGCCTTATTATACCTAAGGCAAGCAGAACATATACCACAATGTATGTGAGCATCCTAAACATATGGAAAAGATTGGCAACACATAAACTAGTCTGCTCACTGCTAATGCAATGTGCAAGAATAAGCAGGTTTTTTGAAAGCTGCTATTCCATGACTAATGGAAAATGCTGACAAGGCTGAGGCATAAGTTGTCTCAGACATTTTTAAGGTAACATGTGGAAGCGATCTTGGAAAAACTTTTGCCTGGCTAATCTTTGTTAAAAAATGCAATTAGTCCATCTAGATATTTTTATTATACACGGTTTTAATGTATGGTTTGATATAGAATGTCCAATGAAAAATACATATATAGCTGCATATATATGCCTTCCATAACTATGAAGCATTTACACAATTATGTTCTAAACAAAAAGTAGCTAGATGTCTTCGTCATAAGAAGAGCATAGACACATCAGGATGAAAAATGAAATTTGTCTGGACTACCCAGAAGAGTGGAAATAAAGTTAAGACACTTTTCTAAAAAAAGGAAAGAAGCATCTACAAAGACTGAAATGCAGACTGACATCAGAAGGGAAGCAGCAGGTGAAATGTCTAACAGAGACATTTCTGATTTAGCTTAAGTATATATTATTATTTCTTTTATTTTTTTTAATCTATGTGACTTCTAAACACTTCTTATGTGATTCAGAAGTTATGTCAAATGTTTGTATTCGCATTTTTTCATAATCCAGTTTGCATAACTGAGAGATAAGATTACAGAATAACACAAAGAAACTCCTCACCCAGGGATAAATAAATGAACCAACAAACTAGGGCACTGGGATATCTTAAGTAGTACACCATATTCCTCACATCTCCTTATCTAAAGGGTAATACACAGGGTCCCCATTTCATGTATACTTATTCCCATCCTGGCATCAGGAGGGGCAGAGCTGTCTTCCAGTGACCACTGCACATGTTGGAGAATCTGGCATGGATCTCCCATGTAAATATAGAGGTCATGTACTTAAACACGGAGGGGAGAGTGTCACAGCCTCCCACTCACGGAGTTCAAATCTGTGTTTTATTTAGTTCAGAGGTTTTTATAAAAGCTTTTTAGTTGTGTTAAACTTCTCTGAATGAAACTACAGCACTGTTAGCTTGATGTCATCCTTCCTCTACTACAGCCAGATCTGTGACATTTTCATCATTGTGTCTCTCTTCCCTCTTTGTATGCCACCCTACGAAACTGCTTTTTAATTTGGTTTATATCTATTTAGCACCAGGAAAAGCTTTATAACCCCTATAAAATTCTTTTGCAAGACTCCAGAAGCACTTTAGGATTTTAAAAGTACTTCCAGTGGTTAATCATAAAATAATTTACTTTGAGTAGCCTCTATAGTCCATTACATAAAGATTTATTTCATTAGTCCTCAACCTCCTTTTAAAGAGCATGATATCTAGCTTTCATGTGTTTTACAGAAGAAAGACATGTCTTTGCAGTTGCTCTGTGGGCCAGAAGTTGCTACATTTTAAAATAGTAGAGAAGCAGATAACGAAACTTCAATGAGGTCATGTCATAAATTATAGCTATCATCAGTAACAATCTGCTGACAGATTCATTTGGGAGTAAAGTGATCCATTATCTTTATTAAGATATTTACCTGCATGTTGATGTCCCCCATATCAGATAATGAAGAGAAATTAGATAGCACTTTATTTCCAGTGCTCTTGACAAAAAAGGTCACTTGGAGATTTTTCTTTAAAAATGCACAATTCTGGACATCTGTCAGAACAGAAAGTCCTTGACATCAATGAAGGTGCTTGAAAGAGCACATCATACCCTGCAAGCTTCACTTTTCTCTCCTTCACTCCTGCAAGAACCAAAAAAAGGACTTTCTTCTTATATCTGTAGGGTCTCTTACATAGTGAATTACAAAGAGAAGTGATATTTATTTCTGAGTTGTGATTGCTGGAGGAATTAATTAACTAGAGGGCATTTTTATTTTAGGGTCTTTGGGTCTATGAGCACATAAGAGAAGGAAGTCAGGGTAACGAAATGCCAGCTTCAGGAGCCAGTGTGAACATCAACAGTGATAGGCACCATCGCTGAAAGAACAAATAAATCTAAACAGACTAAGGGATGATATAAAATTTGTCAAAGGTCATTTGTATAAAACAGTAAGGTCAGGGATCAAATGCAAATTAATGCTCTTAGAGTTCTTTTTTCACTTATCACATCTACTTTTCAAGCTTTTCTGTAGGAGGCTTCAAACAGTTAAGAAAGAACAGAAGCCATTTTGGGAGATGACAGCTGTAGCAGAGTATCAAATAATTACCCATCTTGGACCTGCTAGAAGTCTCATCACTTCATAAAGAAATAGATGGACCTTAAGAGCAGCCTTTAGACAAATACAAGCAAATTGAGACATAAGGAAACAAGAGTTCATAATATATAATCAAATGATGATGTAACTGCCATCTCAGATATGACACAGAACAAAACATGGAGCTATAATATTGTTACAACAATGTCCAGTTTGCTCAGGAAAAACAAGTAGCTGAAGCAGAGAGGAGATCTCACACTACATCAAACAGCATCTACATAGTTCAGAAAAAATAAGCAACAGGCTTGGTAGGGCAATAAGAGGAAGAAATCAGTCATGCTATACATGAGGGTCTTGAACAAATGGGTTCTGCAGAGAGGGATGAGATACTTCACATCCCATCTCTTTCAATCTTCACTAAAAACTCCTCTTGCAGCTTAAATTTCTATTATGCCTGTGATCACAGTGAAATAAAGGCAAAAGGGAAGAATAAATTGCCCTTGCATTCTTGATTTCACCAAGATTTAGCTTGACACTAAAGTTAAAGTTAATTGAATTAAATGGAACCATTTTACTAAGCTGCTCTAGAGTGCACTCATAAAATGTAATATTTTATCAAAGTCACTCTAGGAGATGACTATTTGAAGACAGCTTTTCACAGAATCATAGAATGTTTTGGGTTGGAAGGGACCTTAAAGATGATCTAGTTCCAACCCTCCTGCCCTGGGCAGGGACACCTTCCACTAGCCCAGGTTGTTCAAAGCCCCGTCCAACCTGGCCTTGAGCACTGCCAGGGAGGGGGCAGCCAGCTTCTCTGGGCAACCTCTGCCAGGGCCTCACCACCCTCACAGTAAAGAAGTTCTTCCTTATATCTAGTCTAAATCTACCATCTTTCAGTTTAAAACCATTACCTTCATTCTATCACTGTGTTCCCTAATCAAGAGTTCCTCCCCATCTTTCCCATAGCCCCCTTTAAGTACTGGAAGGCTGCTGTAAGGTCTCCCCAGAGCCTTCTCTTCTCCAGGCTGAACAACCTCAACTCTCTCAGCCTGTCCTCACAGGGGAGGGGCTCCAGCCCCCTGAGCATCTTTGTGGCCTCCTCTGGATCTGCTCAAGCAGCTTCATGTCTTTCTTATGTTGGTGCCCCCCGAGCTGGACACAGCACTGCAGGTGGGGTCTCATGAGAGTGGAGTAGAGGGGGAGAATCCCCTCCCTCGCCCTGCTGGCCACACTGCTCTTGATGCAGCCCAGGATCGGGATGGCTTTCTGGGCTGTGAGTGCACATTGCTGGGTCATAGTCAGTTTTTTACCCACTAATACCCCAAGTCCTTCTCTGCAGGGCTGCTCTCAATCCACTTATCACCCAGCCTGTATTTGTGCATGGGATTGCCTCGACTCATGTGCCGGACCATACGCTTTTTACACAAGAGGAAGTCTCTCTGTAAAACTAGGAGAGCCACCACAATACAACTGAGAACTGTCCAACCTCCTCAGAGCTTGCTTTTTCACTGGTTTGTGTGTTAGTAGTGGTAGTGACAATTCTAAAATTTATTTTCATCTATTTTAGAATGCTAAGAAAGCATTTAATGTGTAATAATAATAAGCTTCCAGTGTGACATAAAATTAAGCTGTATTGTTAAACTTGTAGTTAACAACCTGCTTTATTAAAAGCTATTGTTTAGCTCTTCTAAAAAACAAGTCATTGTGCTTCCTGAAGACTTTATTCCCTCTACCTTATTATCTGAGTCTAAACAACTGTCACAGCTGCACTTCTCCAAGGAACTGTAAACTACAAGGTGAAATTTCCATAAGCTGCCATACAGACAATCTGTCTGAGTGCAAAGCAAGTGTTAAATTTCATTAATATCAGCTACTGCAAGCGAGATTTCAAAACAGATAGAAATTGCTCTGCTGCAAAACTGTTAAAATATTCCACACCAACACCCATGAGGCGCTGAACTTGGAGATTAAAATGTTTTAAAACTCTGATTCTGAGAAGGCAAACTCGACATCCTTCCTTCTACTAAATTTCAGCATTTACAGTAGTTTGGGGGGGGTGGGGTGGGGGTCGGGGAGGGATGGGACAGGGGAGTAGAAGGGAGTAGGTGAAGAAAGCGATAGCTAGTTAAACCACTGCATGAATGCTCTTCGAAAAACATACTGCAATAATTAAACATCACAAGCCAAAACCTAGGCCTGTCTCCTATATCTCAACTGAAAAGTTCATATTTAAGCCCTCATTTGTGGAGGCAGAGCTACCTAACAAAGGTATTCCAAAGGCAAAAGAGAAATTATTACAGCTGCCATGCACAATGTATTTGTAAATGCCACAATTTTCAAGTGTTTCCTGTCAGAATCTTTAGAGGAGTACCCTTTAGTACAATTCTTTTATTATGCAAAAATGTAACCATTACTACAATAATTCATTAAGAAACAGACATTTCTCAAGTGATTGATATGGAGAGAGGGATGAATATCTCAATCTAGAATCAGTGCTTTTTGCCTAATGCAAACAAACATGATTTAAATAATGATGCTTCTTCAGAACAATGATTTAATCTGTTAGCCTTACAGAAATTTAAGTAAAAGCAATGAACTTTACCATTAATGATATACCAAGCTAAATACTCCTAGGCCAAAACTGGAGACATAATCTGAGGATACAATTACATCTGATTTCACAATGTTTTCAAGCAGATAAGAGACTGCCTAATCCCAAAGTGAGTATAATAATAGGACAGAAAAGAGAAACAGAAATGTGATATACAGAGATCTTAGAGGTTGTCTTCCAAGCTGTATCACAACAAACTCTTCTACAAAACACAGCAGAGGAGCAAAATTAGATAGCACCCTGACACCATTTCCCCGCTCCAGACAGTAGTAACTGTGAACCTATCCCTACATGCTACACCTTCCGAGAAATAAACCCTTTCACGGAGTCTAAAGAATAATAGAGTCTATTGCTTTTCTGCAAGCTATTTTACTTGCAAATAAGAATTATTAAAGTATAGAGGTTTTTTATAAAGTAGGGAATGAGGAATTAGAAACAGAGAAAGGATGAAGTAATTGCTCATGGAACAACTAGGAAACAGTGTGGTTTGGCTGTGGAAAACCAAATGCAATTTCAGGATGTGTCAAGTGAGCTATTTCCAATGACAGGACAATATTAGTACTGCTGTACAATATAGTGATGAGATTTTATCTGGGGTAGTTAACATAATTTGGTTATGTTCAAGAAACATGAATTTGGTGGTAGTAGGCTACTAGAATACTAAACAGAGAAAAAAAATCAACCATGTGAAAGGAGACACTATGTCAATATTTAAGAAATTAAGCCTGCCCATAACACTCTACAGGAACGGAGCTTACTGGAAAACAATATCACATACCCATACTTTAAAACTCTCTTACCATCCAAACATGGTGCTACATCTAGCAGCCTGGTGGAAATAATCTGTGACTCATAATAATTCAGGAACTGTGCCCAGAAACTGTTTGGTCCAGAGAGACTACCACAATAGGGACCAATTCACCAACCCAGATTTTGAGTGCCAGCAACCAGGAATATCCCTGACACCAAATTTGTTCAAATAAAGGTAGCCTCTTAAGTCATTATTTCTTTGTTTCATTCATCATTCTGCTAGTCCAGTTTCATGGCTGTTCCAAAATTAAGTTCTGTTTCTGGACCATGACTGAGTCCGTGCTCTGGTGCTGAGATTTCAGAGCTAGCTTAACTAAAGCAGTTTAGTGTAACAGTCAGTCAGTGCCACAGAAGCTCATTTTCCTTGTCAAGCAGAAATACAGTTTAAGGTACATGGAATTCCATGTAGTCATAACTAGCTGCACATAATACTAGTTCATTAAGATATTTTGGTTTCCTTAAAGAACCAGGGTTGAGAACATTGCCTTCCTGAAGTATTTATACAAAGCAAACACTGGGGGGCAAGGAGACCTGATAAAGTTAATGGGCAACATTAGCAAGAATAATTTGGGTATATAAACTGTAGGAACAAATATAAGATATAAAGTAAAATGAGTTGTCTAGCTAGAAGAAAAATGGGGAAATCAACAGGTCTTCATTAGCATTATGTAGCTTAAAACTAGTTCTAAATTGAGACCCCACCAATCTAGGAAAGGGAGTTTATGACATTGTCACCTGCAACAATTTTATGACCAAAACCGTCCTTGTAGTCTTATTCTCCTGTGTAAGACCAGGCATACTCTTGCCAAGCATAAACTACTAACCAGCAGTGGGAGATTCTGCCTTACTTTTTCTTAGAGATTCTCTTCTGAATGCTTCTCTGTTTCTTAATAACTGCTGACACCTTGTCAGCATCTTTTTCTACCATAACAGACCACATCTATTCTCACAGGAATTCAAGTTTATACTATAGTACCTCACAGGTTTAACAAATTTCTCAAGAAGCATCCTAAGAAATCTGCAGCAATACAGCAGCAGGAGCTGCAGAAGAGCCTCATTCACAACTATTTTATCAGATAAGTTATTATTAAACACCAGATTCATAATGAGCAGTTATCTCCACAATTAGACCTTCTGCCACAGAATACCTGCCCCTGAAGAGCATGCCTTCCCATTCAAACTGAAATTGTGTCTCTCTCTGAACTGCATATATGAAACAAATTCTGGATTCCTCACTTTTTATCAGTAATACTCTGAATAATAAAAAAAAAAAAAAGATACAGAGAGATATTTTAGATATTGATCAGAACAGAAATGATACATAAACAATGAGACAATGGATAAGTACTAATAATTATTCAGTTAAAAATACTGAAAAAATCGTTTCTTTGGAATCTCACAAAAGAAAAACAAGCAGAAGCTTTGAAACTAATTAAAACAATAACAAAATCAGGTAATTCAATGATAATGAAAGAAATGTTATGTTAACCCTTAGTGAGACTCCTAGCAGGTAGCACTGAGTTTAGGACTTCCAGATTTACAGCGAACCAATACTGGCTGTGTTAGATAGCCAAACCTCAGAGCTGAAAGATCACAACACAGTCATATATTTCTAAATGGAGACTCCAGCAGGGATATTCAGTTACACTTATTTAAGGGGACTGCCATATAATACACATGAAAACCTTTCTCCACTCTCTTCAAAGGCAGGATTCTAGAAGTAACCCTAAGTACTCCATGGTGAAAAGCAGGTATGCCTGTAATTTATTGTAATACTGCAAAAGATAGTTTCACAATCTGGTATGTGCTCAATGGCATGGAATGACTCTTCTTCATTGCAACTCCTAAAATCAAAGATTTAATAATTTTGCAATGTATAAAGTAAAATGAACTAATCCAAATTCATTCTAGCCTTGACATTAAACTCACAAAAAGTGGAGAAATTAATCCAAGAGACTACATGTTCTAATATCTGATTAGAAGTGTATGAAATAGCCTGGACTACCTAAAAAATCTTTAGATAAAGACGGAGTTCTAAGAGTCCTAAGCTGGTGTATCTCATTATTTAGACAATGAACAAAACGTAAAGATCTCAAACTGGTAGAAAGGCAGCTGTGTAACCCTGTGGCTGCATCTTGTAACCATATGTCTCCTAACAGGGATGGGAGGAGAGCTAAAGCTCTCACTTGGATAAGCATGATTATTCCATTATTCCTTAATCACTTAACAAACAGCCAGGTGACATCTCTTAATATTTGTTAATTAATGATTAATAATGACCCTTTAAAGAGCTTGTTGATAATATTTTCATGAAATTAATAAAGAAGCACAAATATTCATACCTGTTTAAAAACCATTTAGCTACAGATGTGGTTTTCCCTTCTCAAAAATCTATTTATCTCATTCCTGATTTCCTGGCCTTCACTCTTGCTACTTAAGGGAGTAGGCAGCTTAACTGAATCAATGTCTGCTATACCATACATTTATATGCAGTAACCTAATAAGAAGACTGTGTTTTGCTGAGGATGAATCTCTAATCTATGTGATACAAAGAATGTATTTGAAAGAAGTTTGTATGAAACAGTTATGGGCAAGTGTATATATAATTTAGTCAGCCTATTACCAAGCATTTGTGCACACTTGACCTTATCTTTTTCAAACAGACCCATTACAGTACTTTTTTGTATAATTCAGCCCATGAGGACTTATTTTGACTTATTTCAGGAATATCCAAAATACCTCTGCTTATTTCCTGTGTTCTTCAGAACTCAGCAGGGTATCAACAGATAGAGCTATTGTCAGGAAGTATCATGAATTGCCAAGTGGCTGGAAAAACAAGACTCCCTATTTTGCTATAGTTCCCGCTGGACCAACTGCCAGTATGCAACAGTTTGGCTCACCTTGTCATTATTAGATATAATCAGTTCCTTGAGTCCCCTGCTTGGCAGATGGTAAAGAAATAAAATTTTCCCACTTCCTGGAGGAAGACAGTCTGTGAAGAACAAAACAAACCTTTCTGCACTGTGGTCTTTTTATTCAAATCTGGTTGAACCTATCTTTTGTTGCTTATTTGGGGTTTTTTTAAAAAAGACCTTTGTCCTTCCAATATGGTAATCACAGTAGTTCTCTCTGCTTTGTTTCTCTTTAGGCTTTTTCTCATGTAATTTTCAAAATTAGCATGTTTGTCCCTTACCAAAACAGTTCACAAAAGATATTACCATAATCCCACATACATAACAGCCGAGAAAAGATGAACTTTTATGTTCAGTACATTTTATAAACAGCCTGCAGTTCCAAAGATTATTGGAAATCAAGCGTTCAGGTTCCTCTGATTCTGGCCAGGACAGTGTATGCTGAAGATAATTCCATGTCTTAAATTGTCAGCTAACCAAGCCTACATAATAAAAAAAGAATGTTCTTCAAAAGATTAGTGGTAAAGAATTTATAAATCCCTTGTAATTCCATGATAGTGACACACTTATTTTAGATATTAACTGTCATTGCTACAAAGTAATAACAAGATATGTTTCCTCTTCAAAGGCAGGATTCTAGAAGTAACCTAAGTACTGCAGCTGGGTTTTTTTAACTCCCTGAAAGTCACGTAGACTCAGAAGAACAATTATTATATCCAGTACTTACTAGAAGGGAAATTCAATACCTAGAAGAAGGACATGTATTCGTGCTTTTCTCCATCATCACACAAAAGAAAGCACTAATAGCACGAATACAAGGAAGCAGATGGCAGCTGAGAGAGAAAGAAATATTTTGTAATTTGGATTTTACAAAACTCAGATCTCAAAGTGAAACAGGAGCAACTAGAACACTATCAAATCCTCCAGCCTTCTTTCAAGCATACCTTAAGTGTAAGCATTGTACACAACTGTCATAAATTGTCCTTCCATTGGTATAATCAGAGTAAATATCATCCTTAAAAAGTATCCGCTAATTACCTTGTTACTTTAATTCACCTTCAGCAGTTAATGTGTACTGGTTAAACTGTAGTTTAGAGGTAGAAATTGATAGTTTAAAGAGAATGCCTGTTTTCAAATGACAATGGTGGTTGATATCAGATTATTCAGGTAATTATCTTTTAATACACAATACAGCTGCATATTAAACAGTATTACAGATATTCCTCTACTACATAGTACTACATAAGTATTTTAATAGAGATTATTAAAATTTCTATATTCTCTTTTTGTGTGTTCTCTGATTCATATACTATAATTTCCAAACTGAAAAGAGTTACAGAGTACCAAAGCTAAAATACTAAGTCACAACTGTCCAACAGTCTCACCTATAAAGGGATTTTTCTGAGGCACAGATCAACATGGATTTCATTACACGGGTTCTATACTGGCTCAACAGACAAATTATGACACACAATATATGAAAGAAAATGCCTAGGTAATTTATCACTGCATGGAAATCTTGTGCACAGGCACAATTATCTTTCTGCTCTCAGAAATGAAAATACACAGTTTATAGTAGTAATAGATGTATGATCACAATTAGATCATACTGTAAACAATTTACTAAAGACCCTTCTGAATTCCTCCCCTTCTCACATAGTAAATATAATCTACCAAAAATGTAGAAAAAACAACATTTAATAGTGTTTCTAGATTAAGATTTCATTTATTTAATCTCAGAGAGATAATGCGGTCAAGAGAATGTTCTTTGTTTCATATGCTAATACTGTTCCTAGAGACTATAAATCACCTGGGTACTCCCATACCTAAATTTCTGGATATAGAAGTACTGGACTTTCACTTCAATCCATTTGTAACTAACCTACTTACAGGGTCTCTTCCTCTGAACCTCTTGGTTTATGAGGATATATAGTCTACATGTTTTAACATCTTAGTTCAGAGTTATAATTTAGAAAGGGCAAAATGTTTTCATAAATCTGCTAGGACATTTATGACATAAACACATCTAAATAGAAACTAAGATTAGAGGCTGCAAACATACCTGTACTACCTTGTTGGTGCTTTCCAATGTGTGCCTTAGGAATCACTCACTAGATAACAGCATAACCCAGTAATAATTTTCAACAGACTAAAACATAAAGTAGATACCTGAAGCTCAATCTACCCATTTAGTTTAAGTGACTTGTCTACTGGGATAATTCTTACCTCAGAACAATAATCCTGCATTTATTTTTTGGCCAGTTCTCTATTACATGATCTCAGTGGAAGTCCATCTCTCACAAATCTATTTTGGCAATTCCATAAGGAACTCTAACACCCAGGCAAAACTCAGGAAATTAACGTGGATGACTATATTCAAAACTGCAGATGAACCCTTTTCATTCCACTAAATGGCCCCTTAATCCTAGATGTCATTGAATTCTCTGAGTACCTCAGGGAACCCATCCCTCCTGACAGTTCAACAGGCCCCCCAAATCCTGCATTGTTCACATGCTCATCACAGATCCACTCTGAGCCCACCTGACCTCCTCTGTGATTCCTGTAGGGCCCAATTTAGGAAATATCATCTGATTGTGTCATTATTCACACTGACATTTTCTGGCTATCAGGTTTGGATTTGTTGGCTTTTTCTTAGTATAAGGTCGAGGCGGTAGCACCCTGGAACAGTTGCCTGGCTACTGAGGGATAGCAACTCAGTTGTCTCTTCATGTGATGGGCTTCACAGCCACAACTCTGCCTCCCAGTGACATGGAATTAAAGCATGCTCCAATTTCAAGGCCACAAGCTAGGCTTGGCATCCTCCAAGATCAAACAGAAATGGGACTACTGTGAAAAAGAAAAGCCCAAGCCACCCCAAAACAACAACAATAAAAAGCAAAATTATGAGATCAGAAGGAAAGCAAACATGAAAGTACTCGCTATTCTATTAAGAGTACTCAGGTGAGAGTCATAACTGTTTGACTTTTGTCCCTGTGGCTACTACTAGCAAACAGAATTAAACAATCACTAAGTAAAAACCAAATAATCCCCCAAATGGTACTGAAATAAAGAAACCTCTTTTCCAACTGAATGCTCTAAGCAATCTGCAATAAAATCATAGTGGCATAAAAATATGGTTGTGAAACAGACTGAGAAACCACCTCAGCTATCCTTGGAAATATTTGTCTAATTGTCTCATTCCTTCCAGTGATGGAAATTCGACAGACTTCATAGGTAACCCGCCTCCATATTTATTGACCTCTAGTATTCAAAAGATTTCTTTAACTGACTCATCTCTTACAACAGTGTAAGCCCATTATGCTTCGTTCACTCTCAGCCCAACTCTCTGCAATAACCTTGTATATATTTGAAGACTTTTATCATGTTTTTCCTAAATCATATCTTCTCTCAACTAAACAAATCCAATTATTTAAACTTTACAATATTTGCTGAACAGAATCTCAGCTGCCACACACAAAGTCTATCCTTGCTTTGGATTTTCCTGGGAGGAGAGATGTGGAGTTGAATACTCTATAATGTTTTAAAAGTTGAACTGAGGTCTCCTAGGTCTTATGTAAAAGCTGGGCAACACAGCCACCTGAAAAGATGGAATCCTGATCACCTTTTTTCAGAGAACACTACCTATCTAGCAGGTATCTTCAGATATGGACTTTGGACAACTGGTTGTCCTTGTTATTTTGTTCCAGCTTTCTAAGAGGAGTTCAAATGCAAACTTCTGTGATTAGAATTTCTCATTAACTTCTCTCAGATGGCTCTGTGGTCAGCACATAGCCTTTTTCACTCTCTGAGATGCATACTTTGGCAACGTACATGGAGCTTGGCAACCCAAAGTTGCATTTTGTCTTCTATTTCAGATTCAGGAACTTAAAATATAGGAAGTAAGTGTAATTTGCAGATATCAGAGAGGTCTGTCATTAAACATTGGAACACAGTGATGATATCGAGACTAAAATGACTAAGCTAGTTTCAGAGATATAAATAATATAGTTGCATTTGTATGGTTAGGTTGCCCTCAGGATCCTTGATGGATGGTATCACTATGCTCTGCTGAATGCAGCTGAACTCATCACTGCTACAGATCTCCAGTTCTCTAAGGCAGATTCTAAAGAAGCAGGGGAAAAGATTTATCCAAACATTATAAGTTCAGCTTGCTTAATGCTCGAGTCATAAGAACTCTGAAGCATCACTATCCCAATTCAAAAATGCACTCAGGCAGGAAAGTTGGCACCAGTCAGGTAGGATGAAATCACATACTTATGGCGTGCTTAAGTGTTTAGCTAAATCAAGACACTTTTCCTGGGTTTTGACCCCATATGGTCAATATGTGTATACATTATGACAGAGGAACAACAGCCTACTGAGAACGGTGAAAAATGAAGTTTGAAAGAGATTGCTAGTCACTGCACCTCTAATTAAGAAAGAAATTTCAGGCTATCTAAAAGACTGTAAACTTATTTTTCAGCCTCTAGATTTGAAAGTGATTTTAAGATATGCCCATCAACAGCATTTTAAATACAATTACTTAATTTTCATTTACCATGTAAAAGCTAGATTATAGAAGTGAGAGCAATTTCATTCTGAAATTTGTTGTCATTTGGATGTCTCATGGCAGGTAGGTCTCTTGGCTGGACAGAGAGCTGCCAAGACAGCTCTCATCATCTTCAACACTGGGATGATGATTTGGCTTTAAAAGGACTATAACTGCCATAGGAGATCAAGACAATATAACACAAGGTGAATCTTGCAGGTAGCTGGAATCCGTTATATGATGAATTTCAAAAGTTTAGGCAAGCCTTGAAACTTTACTATGTGTTCAGTAGCAAGCAGGTCATTAATGTAATGCACTCTTGGTGTTCTTGTAACAGCAGGTGTTGACCTGTCATTTAAGGCTTATTCTTCATAGGCCATAACATAGTACTCACTGTCAGATAGTGTTGGTCATTACATCACTGGCATATGATCATCATTACAGACAGGATAAGAGTAGAAATAGTATTAAGCATATACAAGTGAACATTAAAATCTATTTATATCATCTTAGTTTTAGCTGGGGTAACTATGTTAGATGATCAGAAAATATATTGAATGTATAAAGCAAAGATGAGCTTGGACTTTTCACTAACAAAAAGAGCCAACAGAAGCAAATTCACTGCAAAGTGGCCAACAGACACCATTTTTATTTTACTCTGTGAATTCCATGAAATAAAATTCTGTGAACTTTATTCCCGTATGAAAAAAGCACTTTAATAAGAAAAAATATGAGACCAAGCATGATGTTATCCAGAAACTTGCACTAAGTGACTAGTTAACACTGGCTTCTGAGAGTTTTATCTGAATAGAAATTTCAAGACAGTTCTGTCAAAAAGAACACACAATACTTAAACTATCTAAGGCAAGCAGTATCTACAGTATCTATAGCAAACAGCTGAGCATAGTGCAGGGAAGCCCAGACTGGTGTAGGCTATGTTACTTCTGAAATGAACTATCACTGTAAACTAGCCAGAGGAGCACAAGATGACAGCCTAGTCTTGCAGAGAGGATTGCCTCTCAGCTAGGTTTACTGGGTTGGGTATGGTGTTGCACATGACACTGAATCTTAGCATAAAAGTTAGTATCTCCATTCAGCCTTTTGCTGTAATGTATAGACATAGTTTGGTTTGACACATACTTATGCATCTCTACAATGCAATGTTGACCAGTGTAGATTCCATATGAATGATGTTTAATAGAAACACAGGTCCAACAGGTTTCCAAGAGAGACACAACTCTAAGGTCCCAGAGACTGTGCTGAGTCATGGTAGAGTATGCCTAACCTAATTATGAAAGGAAAGCTTTTATACATAAGAGATCTTAATTCAATCAGAAACTCATACAGCTAATCTCTTTACAGAAACTGCCCACCATCTGTATTTGTTGCCAAATGCTATAAAAACCCTGTAAAGGTTTTCCAAAAGGTTGGACTTCAGATAGAAGGCTTTACCCTGAAGGACAGCTAAGGAATAGATGTACATTCCAGTGGAGAAGACATGAAGCTTAGATTTTAAAAAGGGAATAAGTTGGTATAAAACTTGGCTGGACTCTGGGGGGTGGCTCAGGTTTTGTCCAATAATATATTCATTAGTCTAAGTATTTTTAGATGCAGAAAAGCTGCTAAAAGATACCAACTGACATGCACTCAGAAGCTGGAATGCTATCAGACACTGACATTGACTTAATTTTTTTCTTCTGAGAAGGAGCTTCAGAAACTAATTCATTTTTTATAGATTTCTTAAAGAAAAAAACTTTTTTGTCAAGGTTTTCCAACTGTCCAAAATGTGTTAGAAAAGATTTACAAATAGCAACAACATACAATTCCTTCAAACAGAACAGAACATTTAGTATGCTACCTGGTAAATCACTTGCACAAATTTTAAAGGATTAAAACCCAGAGAAAACCAGAAGACCAAGAGGCGATAAAATGTTTATTGTTTATTTTGATTGTCCTTCTCAATATCTTTTTTAATACCAGTGGTAGGGAATCAATTACAATAACCTACATTAGGTTAATGGTTGGACTAGATGATCTTCAAGGTCTTTTCCAACCTAGATGAATCTGTGATTCTGTGAAAGTCAGTGAACTAATTGTTTGTCCTAAAGATTTTAGTTATCAATAGTGGACTATGAGAGATGAGTAATTGCCTGAAATAGGAAAGTATCTGTGAAGCTTGTGATTTTATGTCTCCTCTTTGGCGCTAAATAAATTAAGGACAAAATTCCAAAAGTCAACGTGAATTCACTCGGAACTGATCCAATAGGAGGAATTGAATTTGTCAGAACAAATACAGATGGTCTACATGTGAGCTGGCTACCCCAGACCTGCTTTGTTCTCAGTGGTGAGAAGTCAACACTTTTAACGTACGATTGATCTTATTACACAGGGGACATCAACAATAGGTCAAATGAATCTTTCCAGGTATACAATAGGTGTCCAAGGTTAGATGAGATTAAACACATCCTTTGTGTTTCTGTAATTAATGAGTCATATAATAGATTCAACAGAAAGTTACTTCCAAGCACCAGCTTTCCTGAAGCTTAAAAGAAGAGTCAGCAGAATCATTATGTAATGATTTTGTAGACACACCATGACACTTCTGTCTGATAAAAATATTTGCCTGTAATATTTCATTAAATTTAAAGTTACTGTGTAGCAACTATAAGAGGTTGATGGCTGCCAAGAGCTGTGAGGTTGCCGAATAGAATGGTATTTCTGGAGTCTTGCCCAGAGTTGAGACAAAATGTGACTCATCTTCATGCATACATTTGCAATATACCTCCAAACTAAAATAAGGATTTAACTCCATCACGAGGTTCTAGTGATATCATGTTAGAGCTGAGAATTTATTATAGTATCAGTGCTTCTAAGCAACTCTAAAAAAAAAAAAAGGTGGTCTTTCTGTAGCTATAATCATTGCATGTTTGTGACCTCAAGTTGTGTTCTCCCAGAATGCACAGGCCTCAAGCGCTGATTGAGTTGTTGGTAGCAAGATACTTATAATTTGAGCTCCATTTTGTTTCTTTGTACTGCTTCAAAGTATATTAGCAAATATTGCAGCGAGTAGGAAATACTGTGGTTGGGAAGGCTATGCCTGCAAAAATTTAGAAACTGTAGGATAGGAATTGAGCTAGATCGGGATTGATGAATTCACATCTATTTTTGCTTTCATTTGCAGCTAACAATCTTCCAACTAAAATGGAGATAAAATATTAAAAGAGAGAAACAAAGAGAAAATGTGAAAATTGCCTGACATTTACATGACATCATCCTGTTCAATTTGCTTATATGTTACAGCATTTTATTCAACCTTTTGCTGACCTATCTGTTCAAACTGTAAGCTGCTTGACCTCTATCCTGTCACTTATTGAATGATCATGCACTTTTGAGTACAAGGGAAGACAAAAGTCTTAAGTAAGATTTTTAGGCACCATGATACAAACAGTAATAAGAAATACGTTCAAACAGTTAGGTAACTAATATTCCATCTTTTTTGACAGTTAATCTTTTAATCTGCATGCTGAAGAGCATCAGTAAATAATATGGGAATGAAGAAATCTCTTTTTTAATTACTGAAGTACCACTTTTTACAAGTATCACATCATCCCTATGAGTTCAAAGGAATCCCATGAGTTCTAGTCTCTCTGTTTCTTGTACATATGTAATTACATATGTAATTTGATTCCAATACTTCTGCTGGATAACCAAGCAGATTTCAAAAATGCTCGTACATTTACTGAGAAAAGTCGTTCTGCAATTTTTCATATGGATATTCTACTTAACTTGCTCTGGATTTTTAAAAAGAATTGGTGAACAACAATACAGTGAGAAAGTTATCAGCATGCACTGTTCACAATATATAACTGCACGAGCTTTAGTCACAATGCTCATACTGGTCAGTTGGATTGCAGCATTTTGACATATGGTAATTACCACAGTGGAGAAGAAAAGGCTCAGAAAGACAGAAAGGCATTATAATTCAGTGTTAAAACAGTATAAACAATAGATACTGTAGTAAAAACCTGTTTTTTGTTATCACTACAGAGTAATATAATAGTTCAAGTTATTCTTACTATCTTGTCTAAATACTATTAAAAAAATTTCAACATTTCCTCTTACCACTGAGAAGCCAGTGTGGAAAAGATATCAGTGTTTTCAGGTTCTTGGAACAGTTTCAGAAGTTCTGGTTCAGATGACAAATCAGCAAGAATCCTTAACTCAATATGGGAAAAATCTAGAAAACAGAGTGTTAAAATCAATCTAGTGCTCTAAAATGAAAGCATTACCTGCATTTTAATCAAACTATCACAAATTAAAAAGCAAGCCTGGACTGTTCAGTCATTTCCTCATGCTCAAAAAACCAGATGCCTGTAAAAAACTCATACTGAATAAGTTATATTCCAGCTACAGATCACAAGGTGTCTGATACCTTCATTATCTTCAGGTGTCAATCTTCCTAGCTTCTACTGACACTGCTTACATATCATCCACTTCCAAGGCACACTAAGAAGTATACATCATATAACAGTATTAATTGATACTAAGGGATTTGACAGACTTGTAAAATATCCAAAGGAGAGGGAACAAAGAAATGACAAAAATGCAAACATTAATACGTATGAGAATAATAATACATACTATCTTACCTGCTGCTAAAAATGTGTATCCTTGTTTTGAAACAAACAATGTTCTTGGGGAAATCGTTATAATTTCCTCTTCTTTTCCTAGAGAGGAGACAGACATTTAAGTCCAAAAATATTTTGTTGCAAACCATAAAAGGTTGTAAACAACATACCAAACACACAACTAAAGCCACACAAATTGCAACATAAGCAACCTACCAGAGCACTATCAGCATCACAATTATTTTACTCTATTAGTCATGTACAACATCTTTATCTGCCATCCCTGAAGTGCCACTTAGTTTTCCTTTTTTGAAATCAAACCCTTCCCAAAACACTAGCTAACAAATATCTGAAATGACTAACATTATTCACAGATCACTTAGAAATACTTTTTTGAGAAGCACATATTGTAAGATCAGTAACAAAACTGATTGGCCTATGTGCCACAGTTATGCACAGAAGCTCAGGTTTACACAGCCACTGTTCACATTTTTATTTTTTTTTATAGCAACTTTTAAAAAGTAATTATAAAAATGAATCAGGTAGATAAAATAAAACTGCTGTCAGTTTTACACTGTCTTCAACAGACTCCTGTTTTATGATCTGTATTATTTCAAATGCATGGAGTGAATAGCTGTGAAAAGGCAAGCCTGCCCTTAACTGGGAACCAAGTGCAACAAATGAGAAGCATTTCCCAGCTATGGCTGTAGGTATTCAAGGAGAGTTTATGTTGGCAAATCTCTCTCTTATTTTTGAGTCTACTATTGTAGACTCTCTTTATCATTTGGGTCATGCTTTTCTAGACTTTACTTGGATTCTCTCTGAATCATCTGCTTTAAATCTGCTTCTGTTATCACAAACAACACATCTGACTAACTATTGGTGTTAGTCGCGAGTTTCACAAAAATGACCCAGTTTTAACATCTCCTCAGAAAAAGCCTTATGAGCTGAATGCGCACAAAATCTTCCCTAGGATATTTAATGGAGTGAAGATGCATAATTTCATCTGGAAAAAGGAAGAGTGAGATAGTCAAGGGAAAGAAAAAAATCTAGAAGTTTGTGACTATTTAGATGAGCGGTGAAACAGCAAATTTTTTTCAGGAACAACCAGCAAAAAGTAATTGGTTTAAATCATAATGTATAATTAAGCATCAATAATCTATTCTATCCTTTAATGCTGGAGTTATTGGTCTGCTTTTAAATATAACTCAGTAAAATAATTAGATAAAATTGCCTCTTCATGTTAATGAAAATATATTTTACCTTTTATGTACTGCTTCTTTGTAATTCTAACTGGATGTTTAGAGATACCTTGAATGTTCTACAAATAAGAATAAAAATCCTTAGTAAGTTAAAGTTTATGAAAATATGAACAGTTTATAAGCAGCATAAGAACATTAGTGATGCTAATGCCAACAAGCTTTTCCCATATAATAAATGATTAACCACTTTGCCTTTCAAAGGAATCTTCACACTTCTGTAATGATAGATACTTCTGAATATTTGCTCTTCCTTGAAAAGTGGAAGCTTGTAAGAACAAATTATCACTGGAAGCCTTTCCAAATCCTAATTTCTGGATGCATCATAGAACATAATTAGCAATCCAATGAAAATAATTTTCTTATTTTAACCTTTATTTTTGAGATATTGTACATCACTTCCAAGAAAAGAATACACGTGAACACTGCCTTAAGCTAAAGGGAAGATTCTTCTTCAGCCTCTAGAAATTCTTCTAATATTTAGAAGCCTTCCAAGTAACAGCTTTAAACCTGAAAGAGGGTAGATTCAGATTACATATAAGGAAGAAATTCTTTAATGTGAGGGTGGTGAGACACTGGCCCAGGTTGCCCAGAGAAGCTGTGGCTGCCCCCTCCCTGGCAGTGCTCAAGGCCAGGTTGGACGGGGCTTTGGACAACCTGGGCTAGTGGAAGGTGTCCCTGCCCAGGGCAGGGGGTTGGAACTAGATGAGCTTTAAGGTCCCTTCCAACCCAAAACATTCTATGATCTATTCCCACCTTCTTTGAAATGCATGATAAAATAAAGAAGGAGCTTTTTATTAACTACAGCACATCAGTTAAGGTTAAAAGTGAGAACTAAGTTTATCAATAAATATGCAGGACTAGGAATAATAGATTTTTCTCTAAAGATCTGGGTTCATACACCTCCAGTAAAGTTTGAAACATGACACATGATAGCTTCCTTCTGTTATTTAATGTCATTATGCCTCTTCATCTAGAAAGGTAACACATGACAAGAGATAATGTGTATCAAGCTCAATTTTCATAATTCCACACAATTAATTTGCAAGAGGTTCAGGAATTAGATGAACACACTAATATTATGTAATACTGTGAATTCAGAAGATGGGAATAGTGATATATAATTTCCAAATCAGAATGATAATTTTCTATGTAATTTTGAAATCAAAATTGTTATTTTAAACTTGAGGGATGTGATCAGACTGCAAAAGCTGTTGAAATTTAAAGCAGAAGTAAAAGCATAAAACCCCCAAACCAGAACAGTATCATTTCTAGTCTTAGTACCACCTTTAAAGATTTACAATTAAACGTATTAAAGTTGAACACCTGCCACAGCACCACACACAAATAGAAATGACTACACAATACACATAATATTTTCACAACATGGGTAAACTAGGAACACTGCTCTCAATCCATCAATACGAAGTTTGACCCAGAAGAAACATTTGCCACCTTTAATATTTTATTCTTCAGTTTCTAGAAACATTTAAAAATAGTTGTAGCAATGCTTATTGTAATGCTATTAACCATATTTTGAAATAAGTGGTTATTTAACCTGTGCACAAAACTGATGTTTCTACTGATAACTATTGATTTCTACTGATAACCAGTTGGAAAGCATCAGTGCTTGTTCATATGAATAATATGAAGTTTAAGTAGCCATGGAAGCGAATACATCCTCACACGTTTTGAAAATGAAGTCCTTATATTAAGTACCTGGACATGAATGTGGGAGCCTAATTTTACACATTTAAAAAACAAAATCACAACATTTGAGATAATTGTATGGACTTTTCATTGGGCTCTATACTGATATTGACACGTACTTAATAAGATAACCTCCAGCCCAGGTTAAAGAGTTGTTTACAGTTACTCTCACTAATTATTGTTCCTTAACTCATTAGCTTCAAAAACCTGAACAAAGTTAAATAAATATCTATTTCAAAATCTATCTACAATGGTAAAAATAAATCCCTATATTGCCATCTTGTTTCCACTTGACAGCATATGCAGAAAGTCTGCTTCTAATGCAAATTTAGAAGTGTTACTAATAATTATGAAAAACACTAGTAAATAATTGCAAGTGCAAAATGTACTTTAACTTGTAAATTAGTTAACTCATAATTTGAATAAATCTTCAGAGAAGTAACTCAGGAAACATGAAAGTGGTAGTGCTCATCTTTAAGCTATTGGAACAGCTTAATAGATTCCTCCCATCTGAACTTAGACATCTTTAGGCTAGTCGTTAGTCTAAACTAGCTGTCTAGAATCCACCTATAGTCTGCAGACAAAGACAAGAAGATTGAACTACCCACTGAAGATATCTGTTGTGTATGACACATTTACAACAAAGTGACCTAAGATTCCCCTGGAAATGATGCTTTCTAGGATTTAGACTATCCAATCTGATGAGATAAATTTACTTTAGATATTTAGAAGGATGAAGAAATAAGGAGACAATCTCAGAACAGTCTTCCGAATAGAAAGCTTTTCTCTGCTTGAGTTGAAAATTAGGTGACATTTTTATTGTATCAAAAATGGAAGTCTATTTCGCTTTGGTAAATGACTATTACCAACTTAGACTACATAATACAGTCTGTATTTTTGCTTTCATGTATTTATTTCAAGTATACTTTTGTAAAACCTTCACAGATCCAATCTGAGATGTGACTGTTATCCCTTACTGTTAGAGAAGGGCATCCACATGTTGTTAGTTACAGAGGAACAGATTTGCTCTCTCTGAACAATCACGCTCCAACAGACAAGAAGGAATATACTTGAAACAGTGTGATGGAAAATCTGGTTGTGAAAGTTAAATATTAATACTTCTCTTCATTGTTTTGGGGCGGGAATCTAGCTATTCTAGTGGACGATTAACAAGAAAACCCTGCCATAGGTTAAAAAAACCCAACATATTAACAAACAACACCATAATCCAAAATACATTTCCAGAGGTTCCAATGGACAGAAGGATAGATGAAGCCAAGGTCCCAGTTTCAGTTATGTTTGAAAGGCTGTGATGATCAGGGGAGGTTTGTGAGTGATGGAAGAAAGCAAGTGTTGCTCCTTTTTTCCAGGAGGGCAAGAAGGAGGATTCAGAAAACTACAGGCCAATCAGCCTATCCTCAATTCCTGGGAAGGTGATGCAGCAACTAATCCTAGAAAACATTTGCAAATATTAAAGTCAGGAAGATGATCTGGGCTAGTCGGCATGGATTTACAAAGGGGAAATTGTGCCTAATCTACAATAGTCTTCTGCGATGAAGTGACTAGCTCAGTGAATGAAGGGAGAGCAGCAGATGTTGTTTACCTTGACTTTAGCAAGGCTTTCAAAACAATCTCTCATAAAAGCCTCATAGAGAAGCTGATGAAGTACAAGCTAGACAAGTGGACAGTGAGGTGGACTGAAAACTGGCTGAACTGCCAGGTTCAAAGTGTTATGAGTGACACAAAGATCAGCTGGAGGCCAGGCACTAGAGGAGTGCCCCAGTGACCAATACTGCTCAACACCTCCATTAATGACCTGGGTAACAGGACTGAGCACAACTCAGTAAAACGGCAGACAATCCAAAACTGAGAAGAATGCCTGATATACCAGATGGCTGCTCTGTGATTCAGAGGGACCTCAAGAGTCAGGAGAAATGGGCTATCAGGATCTCATAGGATTCACAGTCTCAAAAGCAGCTTTGCAGAAAAGGTCCTGTGGATCCTGGTGAAAAACAAGTTGAACATGAACCAGCAATGAACCTTTGAACCTAGGAAGGCCAACAGCATCCTGGGCTGCATCAGAAAGGGCATCACCAGCAGGTCAAGAGAGGTGATCCTTCCCCTCTGCTCAGAATACCTGACACTGTAAAGAATATGGAACCAGATTCTTCTCACCGGTGCCCTATGACAAGACAAGAGGCAGTGGTCATAAGCAACTACAGGAAATTCCATTTAATTATAAGAAAAACTTTTCTGCTGTGACAGTGGTCAAACAATGGAACAGATTGCACAGAGAGGTTGTAAGGCTTCTATCCTTGGATATATTCAAACTCCAATCAGACATGGTACCAAGAAACCTGCTCTAGTGATTTGAGCAGGGAAGGTTTGACTAGACAATCTCTAGTGATCCCATCCAAACTCAACTATCTGGTGATTCTGTGATTCTGACTTTATAACATTACTGTAGTTGATTACTCTGTGTATCCCAGTGCCAATCCATTGCCTTCTCTCTACTTCATATGATTTCTGATTGAGATAGAATTGAAGCCTTCAGTGGTATGAGGCAATGGAAAGACAGACTCTGGTTTCATTCCCAAGCATTTTTTTAAGAAAAAGTATATACCTATTTTATATATATATATATATAATGTATAAAGTACACTTGTAGCATAACATTCAGATTTAAATATTAAAGACAGAAAAAAATATTTTGCAGAAATTGTAGTCAGTTGGTGCATCATGTCTTAAAATGCAAGCTCTAAGAAAAAGAATTGTATTGTTTTGATTATGGAAAATGAATTCAAAAACTTACATCCAACCTGCAACACAATTAGTAAGAACTGCTTGACTGTATAAATGGAAATTTCAATTTTTTGAAGTTTTCATAAAATTGTAGAATCATTTAGGTTGGAAAAGATGTTTAGGATCATTGAGGAAAATATCCTTAGGATTGAGTCCAACCATTAACCTAACACTGCCAAGTCCATCCCTAAACCATGACCCTAAGTGTCACATCTACACATCTTTTAAATGCCTCCAGGGATGGAGACTCGACCACTTCCCTGGGCAGCCTGTTCCAGTGCTTGACAACCCTTTCAGTGAAGAAATTTTTCCCAATATCCAATCTAAACCTCCCCTGGCACAACTTGAGGCTGTTTCCTCTTGCCCTGTTGCTCATTACTTGGAGAAGAGACTGACACTCACCTCACTACAACCTCCTTTCAGGTAACTGTGGAGAACAATAAGGGCTCCCCTGAGCCTCCTTTTCTCCAGACTAAACACCCCCAGTTCCCTCAGATGCTCCTCACAGGACTTGTGCTCTGGACCCTTCACCATTTTCATTGCTCTTCTTTGGACACACTCCAGCACCTCAGTGTCTTTCTTGTAGTGAGGGGCCCAAAACTGAACACAGGATTTGAGGTGCGGCCTCACCAGTGGCGAGTACAGGGGTAAGATCACTTCCCTAGTCCTGCTGGCCACGCTATTTCTCATACAAGCCAAGATGCCACTGGCCTTCTTGGCCACACACCGCTGGCTCATACTCCCCATGATCCTTTTCTGTCAGGCAGCTTTCCAGTTAATCTTCCCAGAGTCTGTAGCAATGCATGGGGTTGTTGTGACCCAGGTGCAGGACCTGGCATTTGCCCTTGCTGAATCTCAGGTCATGACTGGTAGAAAGCTGAAAAAAACCACGCCCTTACAATGATACCCTTTTCTTTTTCACACTTTTGTTGTCAGTGAAACCCTTCCACCCCACCCAAAGCATTAAATCATTAAAGATTAAATTTAGCAATATAGTTGCCAAATTTAAAAGAAAAAAGTACTGAATCTGATCTGCACTAAAGTGACTTCAGGTATTATAAACGCAGGCTGTCTGTCTTTTTCCTGGGTGTCCAAAGATGACACCGCTTTTGGCAGTGGACCTGCCACACAGGGACCTAGCACTCCAACAATTCACCGCCTCTTTTACAATTTCAGTTATTTGACACATTTTCCCAGCACCTAGATGGTTGTTGGATCTCTTTTTTTTTTAGTTAAACTCTTCAGAAAACATTATGTTGGAAAAGCAGGGAGCACGGGCATGGCACAACAGCCCCCCACCTCACTAGAAACACAAGATTAAAACTGTACATGATGAAAAACAAACTGCCAATTTCTTTCCTCCTACCTCCATAATCTGATTTTTCTGCCACTATAATCCATCCTGAAGTATTCCTTAATCTGGTGTTTTAGCACGGGTTAGAATTCTGTTCTCTTGGTTCTGAAAATACCTCTGTTAAAAGTTGTTCTACTTTTGTGTGTTGTTTCAGGTGAAGACAGCGTAGATTCTTGTCTATGCTGTTACCTTCTGTATACAGAGCCATTCAGAAACAATGACAGACTTCACGCTGGCAAGACGACTCAGAATTTATGGACCCTTGAAATGTCTGTTAGAATCTCACAAACACAGATTTCTCATCAAGCATTCAAGGCTTTCAAAAAGGATGCCCTTATCCATGAGGAAAGTCATTGTATCAAAGAAGAGTAGAATTACCAATGAAAACAAAACCTAATCAAAATCCAGCAAATAATATACAGTTCCCAGTTTGATGAGTTTAGTCCCCGTCATTTACATTTTCTATTGAGCTTTCCATTTTTGGAATCCAAAATTGCAATTGATCTTTGATTCCTTCCTAGGTTAAAAACCAGTATATTATTTTGGTTCTTTCAAAGGATTACAGTATACAGATATATATTGGATAAATTACCTTTTAAGCTGGTATAGCTAGATGTCACCTAATCACAGAGGCTGGTGGTGCATTTTATTTCTTACTCTATGTCAACTAGGTTTGTGGATCATATTTCCTATGTTAAATTCCCCTTTCAGTTATTTATATTGATTCAGCTAACCCATATGTCTGTTTTCCTCTCCATATACATTTTCAGTAGCATAAATTGCCTTTTTTTTTTTTTTTTTTTAAATAACCTCAGTCAACCCTGGCAATTCCCTAGAAATAGATGTCTATAATGTATATAATGGCATCTATAGCTATATATTATTTTTTAATAAAAAATGGCTCAATCTACTAACTGCTCAGATCTGCATTTCTAAAGATCTGTGGAATATATCTGAAGATATATTCACAAACTGCAGGGAGGAGAACAGGAAAAAAACCCAACAGTAACCTATTGAAATAAATGGAAATGCACAGAGGTGACTGCAGGCTATTCTATGGACATTTGATTCTGATTAATTCCTGCACTGATCTAAGAACTTATTTAAGAATAAAAACAGAGACAAAACTTAGTACCAATATAAGAGTATGCATTCATGTATACACAGTATGGAAGTGTCATGAGGGAAGGTCAAAAACAATCAAGGAGTTAGACTGAACAGATATAAGGAAACAGTTAGACCAGGTAAAGTTATATTGTATACATCCTTTGATGTGGTGACTAAACCACCTGTTGTTACAGTGAGGCATAGTGCCAAACACTAGAGCAAAATAAAGACAATAGAGGAATTAAATATTGGTTTATTGTGGCTACTATTGCTAGCAAATAGGAAAAACTAGCGGTATTTCTTACAAGAAAGAATACTTACTGGGACTATGGTCTTGTCAGATTTAATTACTGTAATAGCTGTTGCTTCAGAAAAATCAATTATTTCCTAATACTTGAGAAAAACACAGATTTTCTCTTCTGTTTGAAAAAAGTTCAGAGCAGCAAAATTCTAGTTTATCTCATGAAATGTAGCACTCCAGCAAAAACTAAAGTATTATAAGTCTAAAAGGTTCTGGAGTTTCTCTCAGTATCTTTTTCTCCAGAAAGTTTATGAAAATAATTAGGCCACAACTGTTCTCTTTGAACAAGAACTCAGCTCTACACAATGATAAACAAAGTAAGCTTTTAAATTCATGGCATCTGTTTGATGACTAGCATTGTATTACTTTTGGAGCAGAAGTAATACGCTGGTCTGCAAGACCAGACTTCATTCATTACAATGATAATAGATAGGTAGATGACAACTCCTTTGAGCTTTATATTCTATATCTCTCTGTTTTTCTTGTCGATTTTTTCCCTGTTTATTTGCTTCTTAAAAATTTTCTCACTCCTTTTCCTTTTTTTTTTTTCCAGTTGTTTTTCTTGCTCTACATAGGACTGCACCTATTGATAAATTGTGCTCTCATGGGTGAGTTAATCAATTTGAGAAGAAACGTAAGCACAGGTTCAGTGAGCTACTCCCTTTCCTGTCAACACTCTGCTCGCTCCTTTGTTAAAGGCCAAAGTTGCTGGAGAAATAATGAGGAAAACTGCACTCTGCCCAAAGTAGTATTCTTGCAATGCAGAACAAGACTTCAAGTCCTCACAACATCAAATTCACTCAATTTGTCTGGCACCTCCAAAGTTGGTGGCAACTCACTCATGACAAATTACACAGCAGATATAAAAAACCTTCATGATTTATCTTCTGGAAAACTGTTGTATTTAATTATTGTCCATAGCAGCATTTATTTATTATTGTAAAGGAATAAACAGTTATTTTCTGGGACTTATATTAAGACACAATTTCAAGACAGTCTGAAGATCTAATTTTAAAAATACAGCATGTAGCTCAGTATTTTAAATAGAGAAAATATGAAAATTAACAAGGTCACCATAGCAATGCCAGCATGGTATGTATGTGTACATGCATTCCTAAGCAAATCTTGACTTGTCTGCAATTGCCACCTAGTGGTTAGTAAAAATTAAACCCACCTTCTTGTCAAAAACACAGAATGACACAGACTTCTGGTAAAGGATTTCTTCATTTTCGGTACTAGTTACTGTTTTTCAGCCATGAACAGTTATTCAAAGGTAATGTGCTGCCCTCTTGCCTTATCCAGTAGCACAGAATTATCAAGGCTTTAGATGTCAGTCAAGTGGGATACTTAGAAGTAATACATCACTTTCCTACAAGCTTAAGCAGCTTTCAAAGTGAATACAAGGGAAGAGGAAAACGGCAACCAAAAATACCGACTCCTCACTTTAGAAAGTTGGCCATGAGACTAGCATATTTGATTTCCTACAACTAATTCTTTTTCTGTTGTATTTTTTGAAATTTAGACCTCAGGTAATAATGCTGTAGCAGCACATGAGAAAGGACTCAATAAGTGATTTCTAAAATAACAAAAAAAAATTTAATTTACTAACTTATTGATTTGACATGTTCTGTGACAAATTATTTTGTCAAATCATGGGGTCAGCCCAGATGCTTGGCTATATACTGACAGATTTCTAACCTTTGCACAGCAAGCAAGGGAATTTGCATATATACAGCTCTACACATGTTTCAAAGAGACAAAGACTGCTTTTTGTTTCCATATATAAATTGACTATTTTTTATTATTTATTTAAATTCATTTTCCCGAAAGAAAATTATACTCAGAACATAAGCTCTGTTAAACTAATGTTCATTAATATGGGAGGCTGTTAAGCTCTGGGATGAAATCCAGGAAGATACAATTTGGTTTTGGTGAAAAACCAGTGCCAAGACATAGAGATAACAACCCTGTGAGTCGCAGTCGGAGCTATTAAATATTGTACTAGTTGTATATTAGCTGTATATTACAGCTTTAAAGTAAAGAGTGTCAAAGGAATATTGCTCAAAGGTACAAATACTAGACCTTTAAATACATGAAAAATGACAAGATTTCCAGACTGGAGGAAACTTTCTTTAGAAAGATGTAACAGTTGTTTTACGAAAGGGTAAAATTTAGCATCTCAAACAAGATTGTTCCACATACTGAGGAATTTACTGAGCATATGTTAGCAGGGAATTCCTCTTAAAAGGCTCCAAAAGGAGCCTGAACAGGAGGCTAATTGAAGGAGCTGAAGGAAACCTAAATAACCAATGTCTCTTTCTTTGCTCACAGTGAGGAAAGGACAACTTTTGATTTGATAGAAGTGGTCCTACAAGTTCCTGAGCCACAGCCAGCAGATGATCATGTTAGTACAGGAGAACTAGGGACAAGGCCACGTGGGAGTGAGAAGATGACCTCTGTCCTGTTCTGTCTATCCTCAGTGACCCTTACACAAACCACTTTTTTGTTGTTGTTCCAAATCTGAAAGAGTGCAGCCATCTTCAAAACTCTGTGTGAAATTTCCTGAGGGTTATGAAAGGATGCTGAGGGAATAAAGAATTGGCAAATTTTCCACTCATTGATAGAAAAAAAGAACTGTCATCAGAGAAAACAATGTAATAGGGATGTAGAGCTACAGAGATAATTTTCATGAAATTCTTTGGGATGCCAACAACAAAAATTTTGAAACTGAAATATTTGGAAAATGTCTGAAAACTGGACCATCCAAGAAAAGAAATCTCTTTTGCTGTACCTAACTTTTGATCCGCCCCTATAACCCATTCTCTTTTTATCATTCTTCATTTCTGTCTCCTCCATTTTTTGTCTTGTCAGAATTCTCAAATTTTTTGAAGTAATTTTTGCTGACAGAGATACAGAATGGGAAAAGAATGATGTAGAGCAGAAGAACACTGTATAACAAAATAAACTATTTAAATACTTCTGTTATGTTAAAACATAATGAAACCTACACCATCAGACTATATTTTGTCCTTGCAAAAAGGAATTCAGCCATTAGAGGAATATGCTAACACCTCTCACTTTTGAGAGGTTGTAAGACAAGACAAAATCTGTGTGCCTGAAATTTTTTTTTTTAATTGCCCTCTCAGAGCATAAGTTTCCAAGCTTTGAGTATTTCCTAAAAATGTATAACTAAAAATCCCACTAATGGAATACTTCATATGAAGGATAAAAAACATCTTCAAGCAGAATTTCTAAAATCTTAATCAACTCACAAGAGGTACCAACAGACAACTTCATAACAAAAAGGCACACAAATATCTCAGCTAATATAGAGACCATACATGCATTTCTGCACATTGACGAAGATTCAATCTGAGTAACTGTCTTACAGATGAGGACAGTGAAAATGAACTCAGTAGGACACGGGCTCTGTTAAACTCCTCAGTACAGAGGTACAATGACTGTGACCACATTGAGACTTCAGGGGATGCGAGCATATGCCAGTCTCAAGCATAAGAAAAGTGCTCAGCCAGGAGTTGAAATTTGTTTGGATAAACAGTGGAAGAATGAAGGCTGTGACAGACTACAAGTGAATAGCACTATTTGTTTCTTGTAACCACATACCATGCTCACATTGCTCTTAAACTATTCTAAAATTACATGGAATCAGACTTCCTAAAATTCCAAAAGACACAACACATTGTATAGATTAACTTCTGTAACAGAATACTCTTAAGTAATAGATACTACTATAATTACTTCACTTTAAAACAACTTTTAATTTGTAAGGTAGTGAAAGCTACATGTCTAAAAACCCACTTGTTTTGGTCAAAGATGACACTAATTTTTGTTCTTGTTAGCTATGTGCTCCAGTCACATTCATATTAGAGAAAAATAACCTGTCAGTAGCACTAGCTATATTCCAATATCGATTTCTAAAACATGATCAGTGCATAGTTTTGGCTTCTACCTGCAGCATTCCCAAAATGTTGCTGGCAAAGGCCATTCAAACCATAAAATAAATCAGCATATAACTATCTTAACAAAGCCCACTCAACAGCAGTAGGCACTCAAGGGCTGACCATTTAATTTATACATAGTGTACTGAACTATAGCATCTTCAAATTTTAATGAAACAAATGGAAGTAAACAGTGTCATCCTCTCTCTAGCACAGGAAAATTTTCTAGGAACTTTTTCTCTCCTATTTCTAGAAGTCTAAGCTTCTCTGAGGAGCTTTTTGCCAGAAACTAAAGGAGAGTGAAGGAAGAATTCAGCCTCCACAGTTAGGATTTCATAATGTGCTAAAAATACTTTAGCTGATATTATTCTGAGTTTTGAGTTGTTAATTTTAGCTGCTCTATATATTTCTGTGCTTATGTTCAATCATATACATGATTGAACTGCTCTTGTTACTACAGAATTACAGCCCAGATGATGTTCCAAGCTTTACTGAGCCAAATGGAAAACATTATGCTATAAAATGTAGTCCATGTATTGGATACACCGCACTCACCATGAGATTAATGAATTTATACAAATCAGGAGCATCACTACAAAGAATGCCAAAGACATGCATATATCATAAAAAAAGGATACTATGGGTACTCAAGATGTTAAGAGAACAAAGGTCTGGGATACAGAAACCTTATTTCTGCATTTGGATATTAAAACAACATGATGTTCTGGAGCATCAGATGTGAGTGTTAGGATACAACTAACAGTGACTTTTTATACTGTAGTTGTCAAACCAGTAACTAAGAACATCCTATGGTAATGTTAACGTAGTGCAAATTTTTGTCATGAATGCAATTTAACTAAAGTCTTGTCAACATGCTCATTTACTAATTTTTAAGGGAAATTTCCTTATGAAACAAAAACTGTGATGAGTGAGGAAGAAAGAAAGGAAATAGAGAACTTCATTGTAAAAAATAGTTTCTTTAAATGCTAAAGTCTTCACTAAAATATACTTCTAAATACAGCAACAAAAAAAGGGATTGTAAAAACATCAAAACTCCAAGTAGTCATAAAATGAGATACTGTTTTAGTGCTATTAGTGAAGTCATAATCAACAGATGATTCAAGAGTACTGGAATAAATATACTGAAAAGAAACATTGTACAAAACCACATTCTGAATGCAAGAGATACTCAGGGAACACAGACCAACCATAACAAACGGCATGCATGCTCTGACTTTCTCTAATAGCGCATCAGCTCATCTGAGCGATAGTTGTTTGTAATGACTAGAAAATATGACACTAAATTGCTTTGATGCAAAGGTCCAAGAAAACATAGACATTCTCATCTCTGTTAAGACAACCTACCATTATTTTAGTGAAGCCCACATCAGAGCATACTCACCTAGAAACGATTTTGTCAGCCTAGATGACATTATAAAGGAATTTTGACAAGATGTTTTATATGAACCTGTAATGTCTGACTTGTCTCTATTGCTAGTTCTTTCCAATAAACATACTTTAAAAACAAAACAGAAAACACACTCAAGTAAGATCAATGCAAATATAAGACCAACATTCATTTCAGTAGGACAGTGTATGAAAACAAGTTTACAAAAATTATATTCCTAATAGTGTAGTTTCGAAAGGAGCCAAAGCACCGGTCCATTTCTACCAAAAAAAAATTTTAAAAAAGGAAGATGTCATCACATCCCTGCTCCCAGACCTGGTGTCTGGCTCTCTACATTGCATCAGCTCTGTCAAAGCCTGCTAAAACCTGTGAAGGAAAGGGACAGGGGAAAAACAGGATCCTTCAAATTTGTACAGCAGCTCACCACTACTGAAAGACCCTGTAGAACACCCTGTTTGTGCTGCAATCCAATTGTGACTATAGACTACAAACTTTCAGAAAGAGTATTGGTAGTATCACCGATCAGCCTGTAGCCTTAATGAGGCTGGGGACAAAATGCGTAAAATTTGATAGCTGTGACAATAGTTTTGAGAGCATGGTTCTGACAGTCTGCCTTGCTTGGTGTGTGCTTGTGGCCACGCTAAGGATGTAAAACCTATTGGGATAGTGTTATGAAAGGGAGACAAACAGACAGCATCTCATCCACACTGTCCATAATCCCCAAACTATTCCAAAACTACATTTGAGTTTCATCTCAGAATTAGTCCATTCACTCCAGAAGACAGCCCAGAAGCCAAGTAATACAGATACAGTGTGGATAATCAGAAAAACTGGTTGCTAAGTTAACTGACAGAACTGGCTCATTTTTGATGGTAATTGCTGAAGGGCCTCTATTTCAAGAGATTGTCTCTCCCATTAGAATGAATACCAGATAGGTAATTTATTATTCATAATCCAAGCACTATTAGTAACACACATTTTCTAATAAAGAAGCATGCAATTCTCTGTCATGCATTCACTATCAGAAAATATTAGTTGTATCTGTTGGAGACACTGAGGTATATTCAATATTTCAGATTTTTTATGGTCCTTCTTTGACCACATTAACATTTAACATATCCTAATTAGTTTCTCTTTCAAATTACATTCCTGCTTCCACATTAAAGGTTAATGTGCTTCTTTGATTGACAGGTTAAATTATTTTATTTCTTTACCTTTTTGGACAAGCTGGTAAAAACATTTTTCCTGGGGAATAATAGGAAACCTTTTATTTTTTTTTTTCACTCGGTCTGGGAAGTAAAAAAATTGTATTTATCTTCAGCATAACTTTTTGTTACTAAAAGGAAGGAAAATCCCCCTGAAGCCCACCACTTTATGCTTTTTAGTTTGATGATACAAACATCTTCAGAAGTATAGAAGTGTAAACTCATTAGAAGCATTTCAGTTCTCTCTGCTGCAGAAGCCTGGAGGAAAGAAACCTTAATACAGAATATCTGATTCTAGCACTGAAGTTTACATCTTAAACCAAATTATAACATTCAATTACACGCAATCTTTACATCTCAAGTTTGGTTTTCTCTCTGTTCATTCTGAAAGAGGCTTAATCTTAATTGGCTTTATGTCTTTCCACCTCTGTCATGACTTATTTTTGCTGTAAAGGGTGAGAAGCTATAAAGTGGTATTTCAAGGTACATTTGGAAAACATAAACTAAGTCCTCGGAAATGTAATAAATATATTTAATAGTAAAGTTATCTATGAGCAATATAATAAAGGAGTTTTCTAATGGAGACAAGACTACTATATTTATACAAAAAAAAATTAAAAATAACATATTCAAATAATAAACCTAATTAACTTCCCCAAATAGTCATAAGCAATCCATCACAGAGTGGAAAAAATAACTAGCCTATGGATATATTACAAAATAACTTGACTGAGAATTTTAGGTTTTACATTGTTTAGGTTTCAGCTATGCAGATTCTCATGGAGTAGCAAATAGACAGTTACAATGCTACAGCAGGAGACTACAATACCAAATGTGTCCCTGTTTAATGATGTACTATATTATTATGTAAGACTTCATTATTTGTGAAAAATGCATTAATTATGCATCACACATATTGTAGAAGAAACCAAATGAGAAGAAATGGGGTGCAGAGTTAAACTAAAATAGATGTATACATGGAGAGCCACTGAAGTAAAGTTATACCAAGAAACCCCCTCTAAACTGCTGCAACACGGAAGTCATAAAAATTCATGTGAATAAGCTTATCTATTGAGAGAAACCCACATAAAGCTAAAAATATACATCATCCATACATCAGATGTGGCTTTGTCTTAAAGAAGATGACAGAAGAGTTTATCTGAAAAGTAAGTGCTGCTCTGTACCTAATGTCTGGTCATTTTCCCTTAAACCTATGAGAGTAAATCCCAGACTCCATTTAATGCCTTAAAGGAAAGAGGACAGATAGATTCATTACCTTTACAAAACAAATGAAAGATAAAGAAACCTTTGTTTGGAACCCCATCTCCCACAATCACTGCAGCAAAATGGGATGCTTTTTCTATTTGTCTTCTCACTTTATCTGATTTAAACTTATATTTTGCTTTAATCACTCCTTAAAGCATTTCAAAACACAGTTAAAATAAAACACCTCAGCAAATATTCAGCTAAAATTTGACATAACATCATAGTAACTGCAAAAATATCTACAATATTTATGATTTCTGGCATGAATCTTTCTAATCCTTTAACACTTAGTAAAGTGACTGGGCACTGCAGTACACCTTCTGTATCAATAAATGATTCAGAAACAGATGGTATAAATTCCATAAACATCTCACACAAAAAAAGGCATGCCAATATTTTTCCTTATAAGGAAAAGCCAGCCTTAGGCAACCCTGGATGCTAACTTTAGCAGTATTATTTTTGAGAAAAACAACCTTTAAGAAAAGTAGATTTTGTGTCATTTTTAGCATGATGGGGCAAGGTCACCTTGTGTTGTATGTGGTTGTTCAAGGCAGATGTCTGTTCAGCTCTGACTTGTAAATTCCTGTGCATCACATCAGAATATTTAGCAAACTGACCTTCATGATCATCTTTCCTATTCTCTCCCATCACTTTCCCCCATCTGGGTGTATGAGAAGTGGGAGCAGCAGTAACACTCCTGCATTCCATTGTTAACTCAGAATCTAGACACTGGGTTTTACTCAGCAAATCACAAGCACTTCCTATAAATTGTTTGATGACAAACGGTATGGAAATAAGTACCATGAGGGTAGGAAGACATAAATGAAACATAAAATGTGAAGACAGGTAAAAGAAGAGCTAAGGAAGTCACCAATATTGTGAGGATGAGAACCTCCCAGGACAGGTTTCTGCCAGAACTCCCGAAGTTACCATACCAGTCAGGACTTGCAGGGAGCCACCTGAGCTCACCCCTGCGAAGTGGTCACAACATAACTGTTATGTCTAACAGCTTTACTCCTAGATAGAACTGTGGAAGACCATGGCCTTTCTTCCAAGACTACAGAAAGCTTCTAATGCCATTTGTACCCATGAAGCTTAAGGCTAAGCAGTACCAAAACTTGCACGGTTAAGAACTGACAATACTTTTGGGCACAAGTTAGAAGGACAACCACCTTGTGGATTCCCTCTAGCCTTCATGAACCAAGTCTCAGTTCTGCATCTATTCCCTCCCTCCCACAGGGCTAGAGGTCAGGTCTTTGCTAAGAAAGGCCATGATTAAACCAAACAGAAGATTTCGGCAGGTAGGCAGTGACTCTTTTCTACTGCTATTCTCCCGCCTATGCCTTGAGCCGCTGAAGCAGTCTGCAGTCCTGTTTCCTCCCACAGCAGGTCCTGTACACTCAGCTATGAAACCATGGGCTGCGAGAGTAGTGGAACGCAAAAGGTCTCACCAGTCCCTACCATCAAAGGCCAGTATGCTTCCTAAACTCCAAATAAAAATATGTAATAAAACATATTAAAATATGCCCTTAAAAGGGCCACTTTGACAATAAAAACCCCAACCAAGCCTCGAGCAGTCCAGAAAGTCAAATAAAACACATTCCAGCCACAAGCATGTACATGGAGATCACTATAGCCGAAGACAAGAGAGGAAGCACAAAGAACCCAAGTGTCTCGGCCATGTAAGCTTCTGGCAAGACTTTCAAAGCAACAGCATGACCAGTTTAGCTCTTCACTGCTAAGAGGCCTTAAGCCAAATTCCAGAAGAAAAGAGCTTCCTTTTTTTTCCATAAACCCCAGGGCACCTTCCAGATCTCACCAATCTTTTACAAGGAGTGGCTGATAAACACCAGGAATTCATTGCTAAGAAGTATTCAGTGGAAGTCTAGAGGGTGCATGCCTGGCTCACAATTCTATCCCTCTGTTTCAGGTAAACTTCAGGTAGTAATATTAAATTCTGATCCAAGAATAACAGAAAATATTCATAAGAATAAGTGTTCTACAGCAAAACGCCCATTTAATAAGCTTTTTCTGTCCACCATTTACATACAATTCGGCAACTGCTATACTTAGATGAAAACGAACATTACATTGATGTTAAAAATACTACATATTTCATATAAAGAATATAAATAATATTATTTTAAAATTCTAATTAAAATGTAAGTCTTCTAATAGGCTCACTTACTGGATGTTTGGATGAAAGTCTGCCAGTCACAGTTCCTGTCTGATTCCATGTAGAGGAAATAAATCCCTGTAGTCAAGTAAAAATCCCCCAAAATAAAAGGATGAAGACATATATCTAAATTTTGTTGAATGTAAGTATCAGTAGTAAAAACTCACTGCAACCAGGACTACAAAATCAAAAATAAACACTTTTATAATTTTTCATAAAGTTCTTAAACCCTGCCATCATTTCACATCTTTTTATTATTTATTTTAAATACCGTATGTTACAGGCTACTTTTTGTATTTCTACCTTTCTCATGCACGTTCGTAGTCCATCCACATAAGTTGACTTCATCTTATGAACCTAAATTACATAAAAGTTTAGATAAATGCTTATTTATAAAAGTAAGAAATTTTCAAATTAAAGATTTCAATTTCCAAATGCATATTAACTTGTTTTGTAGACTTTTTTTAAAAGACACTTTTATCTTAGTAAATAATCGATGTATACTCACTAATAGCTGATCTGTCAGCATAAGTTAGGTAAGTGCTTGGTTATACCCTAAAGCCAAGTCTTTGCAGATATTAGCAAGTTGGAATTTATTCTTTTACATTTTATATCCCCAGGTCAATAAACGACACAAAAAAGCCACATGCCCACAAAAATAACCCCCACCCACTTTTTTTGGTTTTAGATCCTGGAAACTCATCCACTGAAAACTCAAACATTAAAGTGTGAGAGCAGACTAACTAGGTCATTTGGATTTTCAGGAGGCTCATCACCTAAAAACCCCCTAACTAGTTATCTCCTTCACTTTCTGCAGAATATTTCTTCAGAAATCAAAAATAAATGTTTTGCTATACAAGCGTGCTTTATAGCACTAGACATATTTAACAGCGAAGTTTTCCAGTTGTTTTTGCAAGAGTTGTTTGCTAGCTATAAACTAACACAGTGCAAAACAGAAGTATAACATTAAATTTAAAAACTCTTAAGAAAACCTACATCAAAATTTATATGAGAATTTGAATGAATTTACATTAGAGACAACTTTTTATTTATTTAGCTGTGAATATGTTATCTTTCTTGCTAATTTTGCTTCAGTGAAACTACATTATGTGAAAAATATCAGCTCACCTGACGGTATTCTAAAATTATTTTAGGCAAAGGATGAAGATCTTGCAACTTATTTAGCTGCAAAATAAAGAATATGAATTACTGGTAAACTTTATTGTTAAGGTACATTATTTAACATCTTAACACAGTAATTTCTGGAGAAAGAAATTTTCCCAACAAGCTGAATGGACAATATACTAAAAGAATTGTGTCCTTCAAGCAATCTCACCCTAGGCCCAAGTAAGCCTTCTTTCCTGCTTTCAGCAGGAGGGCTGGAGATTACCCTCTCTCCCAGTTCATTTCCCTTCCTGTTCCAGACAGGGACAAAAAGACATGCAGGCATAAAAACTATTCCACAACAACTTTGAAAATGCTCGGGCATAGGGTGGGGAGCTACTTATGGTCCTTTATTTTTTGTGCTAGACAGCATCATTGCAAGAGAGAACATGATAAAAGTATACAAAGTAATACATATACATACACATACATATTTATACACACACACAAAACCCAACAGGAGAATTTCTTCTGTTTGTCCCCTAATACAAGTTCCAGGGGACCTTCAAGAAAAACTGAAATTGTAAAATTCAAAAGCAATAAAATAAAGCATATTTCAGATTACTATGACTGTAAATTGCCATAAAAATTTGATAAGAATTAAATTATTAAAATAGAAATTGGATATTTATAAGCACAACAAAAATATCTGGAACTACAACAGTTCGGTGTAAAAAATAGATGCAACTGTACAATAACGGAGATTTAAAAGCATAAGTCTTTTTCTTGCTACCACAGGAAGACAACACATTAAGATTAATTATGTAGTACTTAGCCTACCTTTCTCTAAATAACCAAGTCTCCGCAGTTGTTGAAAAGAGAGCACTGGACTAAATGAAAGCATTGCTTTGATTACTGCAACAAGTCTTATGCTCCCACAAAAAGATGAAATGCATTTTATGCCACTGATCCCTCCCATCTCCCACGGCTCTCTGTCACTGTCCAAGATTATATATCTGATCTATGAAACCTTCTTCTCCTTGAGTTGTGTGTGGGTTTTATGGTTATACTGTTACTTTACCTCAAAAATCATATCCAGTAGTTCAGCCACTTGGTCCAAAAGTTGAATTTTCTCTTTCACACGTGAGAAACAAATACTACTTTTCTACCTTACCGAGAGGTGTTCATTCTCAGCAATGGTGTGAGTCCCATGTAAACTAAAGCAATACAGTTGTGGCACCAAATCAGAAACAGGTGCAGCCACACAGAGGCTTCTTCTCTAAGGAGAAATTCAATTACTATTACCTTAACAAAATAATCCATTAATGATCTGGATGAGGGGATCGAGTGCACCCTCAGTAAATTTGCAGATGACACTGAGTGCAGTGTTAATCTGCTTGAGGGCAGAAAGGCTCTACAGAGGGACCTGGACAGGCTGGATCGATGAGCCAAGGCCGATTGTATGAGGCTCAAAAAGTCCAAGTGCCAGGTCCTGCATTTGAGTCATAACAACTGCATGCAATGCTACAGGCTTGGGGAGGAGTGCCTGGAAAGCTGCCTGACAGAAAAGGACCTGGAGGTGTTGGTCAACAGCTGGCTGAATATGATCCAGCAGTGTGTCCAGGTGGTCAAGAAGGCCAATGGCATCCTGGCTTGTATGAGACATAGTGTGGCCAGCAGGACTAGGGAAGTGATCATCCCCTTGCACTCTGCACTCGATTCCTGTGTTCAGTTTTGGGCCCCTCACTACAAGACATTGAGGTGCTGGAGCGTGTCCAAAGAGCAATGAAACTGGTGAAGGGTCTAGAGCACAAGTCCTGTGAGGAGCGGCTGAGGGAACTGGGGTTGTTTAGTCTGAAGAAAAGGAGGCTGAGGGGAGACCTTACTGCTCTCTACAGTTACTTGAAAGGAGGTTGTAGCAAGGTCAGTGTCAGTCTCTTCTCCTAAGTAATGAGCAATAGGGCAAGTGGAAACAGCCTCAAGTTGTGCCAGGGGAGTTGTAGATTGGATATTAGGAAAAATTTCTTCACTGAAAGGGTTTTCAAGCACTGGAACAGGCTGCCCAGGGAAGTGGTCGAGTCTCCATCCCTGGAGGTATTTAAAAGATGTGTAGATGTGACACTTAGGGTCATGGTTTAGGGATGGACTTGGCAGTGTTAGGTTAATGGTTGGACTCAATGATTCTAAAGGTCTTTTCCATCTTAAATAATTCTATGAGTCTGTGAAAAGGAAGGGGCATCTACGTTTGCCTCAAGTTACCAAGAAGTCTGCAGTTTGATCCTGACTTCATTGATTTGAGACAAATGTTTTTAGCAGGTTTCTGCACTTGTGTGGGATCACAAATGAACATTTGTATTGCTGAAAATTATCTGCTCCAACACTAACAGAAGAAAGAACTGGAGAAGGTTCATATACGTAATATTATTGCACTGAATCTGAAGGTAGATTTGATCTCTTGTATAGGTATATCAAATTATCTAAACTGTTTGGTTATTATTGCTCTAAAGGAACAAGATTCTATCAAGATCCTGCAGATCTGACTTCAAATGCAACAGCTCTTACTGAAGACAAGCATCTCCACAGAGGGGGAAAAAAAAGCCTTAGGAAAATTCAGGTACACAAGTAAAACACTGGACTATACAAAAAAAGTGACAACTCTCAATTCAAACCACAGATATCAAATAATTTCCTACATGCCTTTCTACCTAGCATGAATAAATGAGTTAAATGCTCATAAGAAGATGACAACATGTTTTTAGCCCAAATCTCCCGATGGCAAAGAGAGAGTCTGGAATGCTATTTCCTTCACCAACAGATTTTACATTAATGTTGTTTTCTTTCACCACTGGTCTCTTCACCCAATCAGTCAGTCATATCGAGCCACCAAAATCTGACCAGTAAGAAAGACTCCCTCGTTTGAAGAACACGGTCATACATGCATGTTGGTGCTAAAGTTTTTAACCCTGGTTTATAGCTAAAGTTTAGCTTTAGTAGCTAGTTTGGTTTTCCCCATCATGGACTGCAACTTTCATTTCTGGCATAAGTAAATGAAATGTGAGTAGTACAACACAAAAATAAATCAAGATTGTTAGGAAAACTTTAGACAAATAACAATTTCACTGGAATATAACTTAGAAGTTTTCCTAAATCATGCAGATGGTTTTAAAACCCTTCCCCATCTCACCACAATTTCTGAGGTGGACACAAGTTGCTGTATTTCAGTTCTGTGAACTTTCTCACATAGTGCATGCAGTTTTAACTTTTCAAATAGTACCTATAGTAAGAAAAAACACATAAGAGTTTTCAGTGTTTCAAGTGCTGAAACAGAAAGGAAAATTATTGGTGCCTGATCTTAAGTCTAGAAAACAGATTTCAAGGAAAACAGAGCATACTGCAGAAAAGAAATCTAACTCAGAATTGAAAGGATCAGATCTTTATTTCTGAGCTATTGAAAAAGTAGTGTGTTTCCTAAAATAATATGCATAATTTATGTAAATATGTTCCAATACAGATTATCCCACATTGCTAGATTTATGAAAAACTGATATATCCCCTGTTAAAATAAGAAAATAAGATAATTAATATCGAAGAAAAATATTCTGAAGTTGTAAGGACAATTTTGTATGCTTTATAATTCTTCTGTATCAATAACAATTTACAGAATTTACAACTTATATAATAATAGGAGCATAAATATTACCTCTCTGAGTTGACTGCTACTGGTCAAAAGGAATCGTTCTCCAGCAACCTGATGAGCTTCGTGTTCAAGCTCTTTGAGTCGCAACTATAAATCAGTACATCAGAATTATTCTGTTTATATTATAATTTTCTTCAGTATCTCCTACTTCCTAGGTTAACAGGTATACTGGACTTCTAGTTAAAGATAGGGTACTTGATAATGTGTAATCATTGCTGGCTATCAACATTTGGTTTAGTAGATTGGTTATATACTCTTTAACCTGTATTTCTTCATGCTCTGGGAATGGGTTTTACTGTAGTAAAGAGTACCAAAATTTGTGGGAAAATAAATTAGGTTGCTGAAGAATATAGAGATGTGTGACAAACAGAGATATGCAAATTATTATGCTAAATTAATAATCTGTCAGACCATTATGATTATCTAGTCAGATTTTATGCTACAAAATAGTATTCTCTTGCAGCTATTTTTATCCATGGGGAAATGGCAAATTTAGAACTCTCAGAGCATGTAAGTTGTAGAGTGTTTTATTTACAAAGAGAGAGAAATATCTATCACTTCTCAGGAATATTATTACTGATAACTGTAGGTTCAGAAAGAGCCATTACGTTTTTTACTCTACAACACATAACCTAAAACGACTGAATTTTGCAAAGCAATCTCAGTTCTGAGGCAAGGCTAAAGAAGCAGAAGTCTTTTTGCTTGCCTAAATAAACATGGAAGTATTCTAAAATGAAAATACCATTAGTTATATTTATTATAATCATAATAAAAGAAACTCCAAACTGTCATGTAAAACGCAACAAAGCAAAAAGATTCCTCATCTTTTTAATCAGTTATCCTCAGTAAAAGCAAAAAGCTATACAATTTCCAAAAGAAAAAATAAAGACAAAGGTTACCCCCAGAATCTCTGATGTTTTTTTCAGTTCTCGTTTGTTCACATGTATTTTGTGTGTTTCCATCACTGTAAATACAATTACATAGTGAGAACACTTAAAACTGACAATTTCGATTTATATGCTTCTTAGACTGTAAAATGGAAACTCAAACAGCTGTTATGAGGCTAAAATAACATTTACTATTCTGAGGTATAACATTCTACTTGAGCATAGTCAGCAGCTGTGTAAAAACAGTGAAGATTCATATTTTGAAGTGAACTTTCATACCTGCCAGAATTTTGATAAGTGGAAGCTCTAATGTGCAAAATAATTTCCACAAACCTTGAACCTGTAAAGCAAGATACAAATAAATTCTTCAGTACCAGCCAATTTTAATCTTAAAGCATACAATATTGTCATTATGTGGATCTAATTTCCAGTAAGCAGTATTTAACTTTCTGTATAATCCCTTTTTACACGACAACACTGTCTGTGGAATGAAATACTATTTAGTGTGAATTATAGTATCTAAATACTGTAGCCCATTATCACTTCATTTTGAGGGGAACAGCAATACATTTTTTAATAGGAATCATTCTGTACAGGAATGAAGAAATATATATACCCCATTTTTCCAAATGGTTTATTTTTAGAGCAAGTTCCATTGTAATAGAACATCAGTTACCCCTTTTTCTTTATTCACTTGAACAATTAAGCAACCATTTAGAATTCATAACTTTATTTTCATTAGGAAGAAAATAAAAGATGATAGGGTTATGTACCCAATTTAGTTACAAAGAACAGGAGGCCTGTTTTTTCTTCAACCACTGAAGTAATTGGACAGCAGTACTTGTCTAAAAACTCCTCCTACAGGCTGGCTCTCAGTGTTTCTGTGCCTTTGGTACTTCTGTGCCTTTGGTGTTTCCCTGTTGCCTGCCTTCACAGATTGTTTCATCATACTGCTGGCTGCTTAGATATCCAGATTAATACAGCTCCATCAACTAATGCTTTAAGACCTACACTTGATACCATCAATTTCAAAACCCCTAGAACTCTACGACGTACCTTCCACCAGAACCTGAGGATATCCCTAAATCGTGACACTTTTCCAGGTATATGATTACAGGGAGAAAACAAACACACACAAAAAAACCATTAAAAGACTTCCTGAGATGCATTCTGAACTGTAATAAAGGCTAAAATAGAATAAAATAGTTCACTTGGAAGAGACCTACAACAATCATCTAGTCCAACTTCCTAGCCACTTCAGGGCTGACCAAAAGTTACAGCATTATCCTAGTGGCTCTTAAACATTTGACAGGATTGAGGCATTGACCACCTCTCTAGGAAGCCTGTGTTTGACCAGTGTTAGGCTAAAACAACTTAGAGCAAAAGATATGCTGAGAGTTTTTGTACCCAAGCAATGCATCAAAAAAAAAAATCCAGCTACACTCTGTTTTAACTCTTAACACTTTTTAGATTGTTTCATATAGCTTAAAGACACCAGAAGGTCATAATATTCCAAACATTTCCCTTTCTTAGAATCTTCATTTAAATATTTAGTTGACTGTTGCAGAGGAGAAGTTGCTTCTGAAGATTAACCTTGAGTCTAACCATTTTCATCTTCTGGAAAAAAATGACAAATTTGATAGGCAACTTTATTTTAAATGTTGACCAGCACTATACACCAGTAAGGACTGGAGCTGTCTGTTTAACTCCAGCAGAGATTCTGATTTGAATGAGAAACACATCACTAACTCTCTTCAATTCATGATAGTTATATCTAACTACTTTTTATATCTTACCTGTAAGTCATGAACAAGGTCCATCATTACATTATAAAGCTTCTCCAAGTTGACACCTATGTTTTGATCCTAATATAAATAAATTTTAAAAACACCAATAGTTTTAATGCCAGCTTAAAAATATTTAAAATGCTATTTTAAAAGGGATTAAACAACATATTTTTCTGTATGTCTCCTGTTATATTTAACATTTTAGCAGTGTTCTTAGACCTCTGACAAACACAATTCATGAACAGAGCAGTACAGATCCTGAATATTCAAGATTTTACCTGTTCCTTTATTTACATTTTGTACAGACCAAGCATGGAGAAATAGTATCACTACAATCAATGCTTTTGACATTGAAGTCAGAATTTTATTACTACTTGTAAAATGAGAAAAAATTCCTTGCAATTTACTATCTCCTATCAGTACTGCCACTCTTCTGTGCCTGAACTATTCAGTTCCTTCCCTTCTATTCCAGAGATATTCTGCACAGAGCATGTCACCACATTCAGGTGGCTAGAAGACCATTTTGAAATGCATACAGACACTGACAATATGATTGTTAGCTCCAAGAACACAGCCACTTAAAATAAACTTAATATCAACCTATTACATTTATCAAGCTAATACACAAAATATTAACAATAAATTGCTGCTTTTCATTACTAAATTCCTGTGAGGAAAGATGGGAATGAAAGAAATGCTGCAGATGTAGATTTGCTTTCCTGCAGCCTGTATCTTCAATGACAGCTGAACCACCAAAATTATGGAATAAATTTACATCCAAGGCATTATGTGCAAATACACTAGCACTGCCCTGTAAAATTCCTGGCCACAAATCATAGAACCTAGGACAGCATTCCACAGGACTAAAGTTATGCACTTGCCTGTCCATATACTCTTCCCCAAGAATCACATACTGGTCTCTGCTGGAAGCAGGACAACAGATTATGTGGAATTAAGTATGACATGTTATGATAGTTCTTGGGTTTTTTATGTAAAAGTGAAACTAAGCTAAGAGTTGTTTGGGTAAAAAGAGGCATTTACTCTATGTTAATAAATACTTCTGAGGATATAGCTGAAGTATGGGGGCAACTTGGCCATAATACTTTCGAAAAGACATCAAGAAATATCAGATAGGCTGATAAGAGAACCAAAAATAATAGTCAGCTTAGAAAACCTCACCTACAGAGAAAGAGATTAATAAGGTTTATTTAGTTTAGAAGAACATGTTGAAGGAGGAGAACATAACAGTTTTTATAAACAGAATCACTAAGATGGGCTCTCATGCTATGATCTGCAGAAGCCTCTCTTTCCTCTATAGACCTGCTCCTTTTCTACAGGTTTCTCACCTTACTGGTCTCATGAAATACCGACAGTTGGGAGAAGAAATCTGCTCCAAAACAAACACATTCTACTTTCTCCACTCAAACTGAGCTAGAAAGCATTTTCCTTAACAGAGTAAGTTCTCAGAAATCATGCTACCAAATCTGAATTTGCTGCCCATTGCACAGTTTCATGGTTTTTATTTGATATATTCAGAATCTTTCCTTTGGTCCTTCTCTGATGAGGACAGAAAGGATGTTTCTACTTGTTATCAGATTTACACTATCCTCTAAGATAGTATAGAAAAATAAGACAATGCTTCCATTTGAATGAAACATCCAGTATTTTGTAAAGAACAAGACCACAATTCTATCATCTGGAAGAGTAATGTAATGTGATACCACTCTACTAAACTGGATGTCATTAAACTATGAATTATGGACTAAACCAGAAAGATTGCCACTGAAATAGTTTCCAAGAATATTTTCTTAACAACGGGCCTGATACCAGTATACTATAATCCTTTAGAGTTTTTAATCTCCCCAGATAGAACAGTAGTTACTTTGAAGCAAAAGCAGGTAAAATTAATCAAAGTGGTTGGGAAATCTTAAAAATCCTTCCTAAAGGAGGGTCTGTATAATCTGAACAGATGTCCAAATTAAGGATTTTTCTAAAATTAAAAAATTATATTAATATAAAAATTAATGGATGGTAGAGGATCCTACTCTCTCTTCATGGAGGTAAGAACCCTCTGAGTTTGTGAGAAGGTATCTCTGGACACCCTTTTCCACCTGAACAGCGTCTTTTGCAGGAATTGCTCCCCGAGTTAGATGCCACTATCTACCCCTTGTCTTCAGGATGACTCTCAGAAGCTCCTGGCTGCGTTTCTAGAGAATGAGGGTAGGCATGGACTGAGACACCAGTACATCTAAATACTTGATCCTGTGCCCTCACGTGTTGGCTTTGGTTGGGATAGAGTTAATTTTCTTCATAGTAGTTGCTTTGGGGCTATGGTTTGGATTTGTGCTGGAAACAGTGTTGATAACACAGGGATGTTTTAGTTACTGTTGAGTAGTGCTGACACAGAGTCAAGGCCTTTTCTGCCTCTCACCCACCCCACCAGTGAGTAGTCTGGGGATGCACAGGGAGCTGGGAGGGTGCGCAGCTGGGACAGCTGACCCCAACTGACCCAAGGGGTATCCCACACCCCATGACATCATGCTCAGCATATAAACCTGTGGGAATAAGGAGGAAGGGGGGGACATTTGGAGCAATGGTGTTTGTCTTCCCGAGTACCTGTTACACACGATGGAGCCTGGCATTCCTGCAGATGGCTGAACCCCTGGCCTGCCGATGGGAAGAAGTGAATTAATTCCTTGGTTTGCTTGCACACATGGCTTGTTTTACCTATTAAACTGCCTTTATCTCCCCCCACAAGTTTTCTTACTTTTACCCTTCTCATTCTATGCCCCATCCCACTGGGGGGAGTGAGTGAGCAGCTACATGGGGCTCAGTTGCCAGCTGGGGTTAAGCCATAACACCTCTCAGTGTAAAAGTCAGCTGTAAATCAACAGGTAAACATAATCCATCCTCCAAACAGTGTATAAAAACTTGCCTTGTACACAAAACTCACAATTTTGGCCTACTGTTTGTAAAACAAGCCCCATTATTTGAAGAAAAACAGAAGTCTGGAACCAAAGCATTACAGCAGATGCAGACTGACAAGAGCAATGCTTCATCCATTATTCGATCCAAACAGAATGCAGAAGGAATCCAAATTACTTGTCGCTGCACAAACACAATAGAACCAGAACTGACTGAAAATTAGTTTATTAGCACAAATTATAACACATTATTGCTACAGAGGCCTGCATTCTGGTACACAGCTGGGGAAGAACCATCACAGGAACTGTATTATACTGGTCCAACTAATTTTTAAAAGAAGTGCCGAGGATAACAGAAGCGTTGGAGACACCTAGTAGTTACAAGAAGTTATGTTTCATGCTAAAACAGAATTACCTGAGTTTTGGGATAATCTTTGCTGTAGACACATTTTCCTGCCATATACCATAAAAAAAGGGGCACTAGTGTGGCAGTCATTCAGAACATACTTGAGCCTAGACCATGATTGTTTTTATCTTGAAATGACCACATGACTCAAGATAACAGCAGATAAAATTAAACAGATTCTGCATAAGCTGATGTTTGTTAGTGGGAATTTTGTCCCAGCAAAGCCCCAGCAGCAGGAAAGAGTTAAAATGGGATAATGAATTCCACTGACAGCACATGCAGGTTCCCCATCTGCTCAAGGGCAGATGTCTATTAGTCTATACAACTTCAGCACTGTTTGTGTTGGTCATCTGTGAGTAGACAATATGGTTATCTACCGTACAGGCCTCCCCTCAGCCTACAGCAGACTTGAGCACTGCAAGACTGAGAAACGGTAGGCCCTTGAAGTTAGGATGCAGAAGGCTCTCTTCAAAACTGAAATATCTAGACCCACTGGTGGTCATCCTTGTTTTATAACAGTCTAGTCCCATCAGTGAGGGCTTCTCTCTACCCCAAATAGATTAATTTAAGCAGGCCCATACTCCAGTGAAAAGCCATCAGCCCGTCTCCCAGAAGACAGTCCATACCCACTGGTTCTGGAACAAAAGAGCTGTCTATGAAATACTATGCTTTCAGCAGACAACTTGATCCCATTCTGGAGGTGGAAGTACACTCAGTGACAGGCTTCAACTGACACCAAGATCACTCATCAGCAAATGGAGCAATGACAAGTTTAGCACCTGTTTCAGTAAAAGTTTCAAGATATATGGACTACGACCCCTTATACTGAGCCTTTTGGAACAGCATCAAATATACAGACAGGGAACAAGTAGCACATATTCTATACTAAGAGGTGTATGGCAAGGGCTTGGTTCCTTGTAGAGTAGAGGGCCTCAGAGTAAAATAGCAGTCATTCCAAGCACTATGCCAGGTGGACAAAACTAGCACAATACAGAGGGAGCTTAACTGAAGTAGTGGGGCACAAGACAGGAAATATCATCTGGCATGGATCCCTCTGGGAGTGCAGACAACCATTAGGAACCTACCAGTAAAGACAGAGCAAGAAGGATGAAGAGAGAAATCTGGCAAAGAGCTAGGTTTCGCAGGAAGAACTGGGACTCACTGAGCCAAAAAGCAATTGGGAGAGTCCAGGGAACAAATTAGTTGCATAAGGAATGGGGAGAATAATCACAGGATGTTAGAGGGAGGCATTAACTGGGACTTGGGTGAACAAGTCAGCATAAAACCACTGGACATGACTGGGGCAAGGAAACAAACTAGACCTGAAGTAAGGCAGGAAGGAAGTAAGACTTCAATATTGAACTCGGAGATGGAAATCCGGATAACAAAGTTGAGAAATGATAACTAAGAATAGGTGTGATCTATGAAGAACAAAAGACTGAGTCAGGCTAAGGAAACAGAGAAGATTAAGGATGCTGAGTCACAGGAGGGGGCACCATATATAGAAATAACCAACAGTTTATAGCTTCTGCCTGTTTGCCTGTCCATTCCCTACTCTAATTGCTTAATTTGTGAAGTAGCTTCTGAACAGTTGCAGTTTACGGCTAGTGTTTTAAAGTGAACTGGCTCTGTTTTTTCTCAGAAATGTCTACATTGATGGGTATGTGCTGACACAACTGACCTCTGCCCATGGTCTAAGCCAAATTGACATCTGTGGATTTGTATCCTAGAAGCACTATAATCATGTTATGATACTTGTGTCTGAACAAGCAAGGCCTCTGAAAAGCAAAAGGTTTCAAAACCACCATCATTGAGGTTGCTGCATATCTATTTTTATAATTCAAACTACCTCTGGCGGCTAATGTGTGCAGAGTAGATCACCATGGCCCAAAATACAAATACCAAAACTCTGTAACATTCAGTAAATAAGTTTCAACAGGCAGTAAGACATTTCTATAATGCTGTAAATAACTTAAAAGTTCATCATGCATTCTCTCTTACTGAGAATAAAAACTCACAGATTTTTCATACACATGCTTGAAGGTTTACATTTGACTCCCTACTGTTCCTCAGCCTATGATGTGGTGTCCACCAGCTGTGAGATTCAGCAAAATTGTTAATTACAATTAACTAAATATAGGCTACAATTTCAGAGGAATTAGAGAACAAGACATTAGGCATTTTGAAAAGGAAAGTTGAAAATCAGTTTGCAGGGAGGTGGAAAGAAAAAAGATCAGATCATACATTAATATTGTTACTGAACTTTTTGGTTTTGAAGCAGAATTTTACAGCTGTTCCTGGAGAATATGATCCCATCTCAGTAGAATGCTGTTAACCCTTCCACTTTCCCCTTTAAAATCAGATTTCCAACAAGTGGTAGTAGTAAAATAATTTTCTTCCATTAGAAAAGCATTATCTATAATATTTTTTTTGCAATATTTTGTAAGCAAAAGCAATTGTTTCATTCCCTTCCCCTTTTAACCCAACCATAAACAATTTAAAACAAACTACTTACTGATGCGTTTCCCAAAGTGCTGGTATCTGTATTTACAATTCCCATAGAAAAAGGCTTTTCAAAATACTTCTGTATTAAACATTCAAAAGAGGGAACTGTGTCGCTGGGGTTTATCAGCCATGCTGCAATCCTTGGATCTAACACGACACTATCAGCAACTACAAAAATAAATTATTTCTGACAATCAAAATATTTCAATTACCTCCCATACCAAGAAATACCTCTAAAGTTTTGCCCACTTTCCTGTAGAGATACGTTATAAATAGACAAGTATTTACACTACAAAAATGTTAAATATTGAATTCACAGCTCTAATAAATGGTTGATTTCATGACTACATAGAAGTTCAATATTGAATATTTTTAAGAGGGTTTTTGTGGCTTTTTTGTTGTGTTTTTTCAAGTTTTAAAATGTGAGTAAACCTTTGGTTCTCAAGATTCACTGTAAAGGCCTCTCTTTCTTATCACTGAAAAATTTCATATTGAAGTTTTTCTTGTCTCCCCCTCTGGTACAGTTTTGTTGTTGCTGTTAACTTGAGTTACATCCACAAAATTGCTCTTGGGTGTCAGGGGAGAGAAGATTTACTTCCTAGCAATCAGAATTCTGGGATCCTTAATGTGTATATGAATTCACATATGGGTGCATAATGCACTGTTCCCAAAAATCAGAACTTTTTGTCCTATAAGATCATACGTGCTTGCACTGTACTTTCATGTTAACGTAGATACACAGGATGGAGCAAGCGTTTTAACTACAATCTCAATGTATGTACTGTAGTACTACAAAGAAGAGCAGAGAGAAACTCATAACTAGAATGCTTTGTGATATATTCAAAGATAGATCTAAGTATCTTCTTTAGTAACCCCTAAGTACTTTCAAATGCCAACCCGTAAGTGCATGATAGAGCACTCCATGATACACAACTTTAAAGACCCAGTTACCTGGAAGCAAACTTAAATGTCCATAATGCAAGTTACAGCTGCAAGACTATTCTAAAGAGAACCAGGCTTATTTACCTCCACAGAAACCACTGCTGCTGAAAAGAACCTGATGAGGATGCTCAGCAGATGCTAGGGAAAATGTCTTGCCCCTAAATCAGCTTGAGCTCTGCTGGAGTGGCCAGACAATTGAAAGATACTTCATTTGCATGGTCTCACACCAGGATTTTACATAGCTCACTATCCTATTCTCTGACTGTAAACAGCTATTCACCTCAAAAGCTAACAGATGCTAAGAAACAGCCTCAGAAACTGTCTCAAGGATACCCTCCTGAAAGTACCACTAAGAGTCTTTCTGCGAGTGGAAGGACACTCTTAGCCTTGGAATTGTGCAGTTTAAGAAAGTATGTCAAACTCTGCATCCACTCCAAAACCAAACTTTGGATGTATCCACAGAATTTCCACTGCTCTTTCAGCAGAAAGTAATCTCTACGGGGATTAAATGAAACTTTGACAACTGTAACAGACACATTTGCCATGAATTCAAATGATGCACTGTGAAAAGGCAGACTAAGCACCTCGGCCTCACTGATGGGCAGTAACACTTGACAGCTGATGGCTGCTGGAAAATGCCCAGAGGCTGCAGGAAGGCTCTGCCTAGTGAGATGCTGGACATTCACAAGCTCATGTGAAGACTGCATGAAATAAACACTGATTTTTCTCATAATAACAACTACATCTTACCAAGGATACATGGAAGAAGAGAATCCTGTTACCAAATAGTCTCTGAGATACCTCAAAGATACTTTTCTCATATCTCTATTTACAATGAGCACAAGACAGTCTCTAGCTGAAAAAGGATAAAGAATCAAATCCTCCACTGACCCATCCATCCCTCCCTCCCCAACTAAAATTTTCACCCAAGTTGAGGGTAACAATGATGAGTTATAGCCACCAATTCAGTCCTGAAAAAAGGATGACACCTTCAAGGTGAGAAGGCAGCACATATGGAACTGAAACAGAACAAAGCTGAAAGGAATGAAACAAAAACAGGGTCAAACTGGGATGAAGAGTCTGTGCTGATAAAAACACACTTTCCTCACGACTGTGAAATGGTTCTCAAGTCCTTCCTCCTCCTGCTCCAAAACATTAGTGAATCCCAATGACAATGTGCCATATTTTACTAGCCAGGGCTCACGTATCCAAATGTATTCCACTGGTTAGTAGACTAGTTTGGGAATGAGTGCAATCATTCAAGTGATTGCTGTCAACACAACAAACAAATTTCAGTGTTTGATTGATTTACAATGATGGGATTTTCTACCTTAAAAAAAGGCAGAGGTTTTAAAGGGTTTTGGTTTGGGTTTTTCTACCATAGCAGAAATAATGAGTGAGGAAGCACCAACTTCCAAAGTTTAAAAAAACCTATACAGGAATTCTTTTGGATACTAGAAACTTCAGATTCAAATCTTATGCATCAGACAGGATCTAACCTAGATCTAGTATTTCCTGTGTGCACGTTATAAAACTGTCACTAGTGTCAGTACCATCATGATGTTTCTTCCCCGCCTTTCCCATTCCCAAGGCTGTCTTTTGTGTAGATATTCACACCAGAATCTAAATCATCACCAGTTTACTGTGATTTACTGATTAAATGTTTCAGATGCTGAACACAAGCTGAAGACTGCATAGAGGGAGTCCTTCCTGAAAGGTCACACTTATTTTCATAATTTTCTCAGCAAAATCCAATACACAGAGCCAAGAAAAAAACTCATTATATTTACATCTTGTATCTTCTGTCTGTAGTTGCTTTTAAATCCATACAAAGGAGTCTTATTTGTTCCTATCAAAATAACAAGGACCCATTCAAGTGATGCCTAATTCTGACAACTATGAGCACCTCTGGAATTTATTTTAGTCTCTCCTCTTGAGTAGAGAAAGTTTTTCCAGGGAACGTGAAACAAGAAGCAGTGTGACCTTTTCAGCTATAGTCAGTACTGTGTTGGGAGCTTTTGTTTCCACTGGAAGCTATCCTTAAATCATTCAATGATTTGACTCCTACCCTGAGAAGAAATACATCATCTCGACATGCCAAGCCTCTGGACACAACCTCCCCCAAGAAGGGTTGGGTTTTTTCCATGGTACTAAAACTCAGTTCTCCAATATGTTACTTAACCACCAATCTAGCAATTTTAACAGAAACATCAAAAGCACAGAGATTATAGGATTAGATCATAGTTTAGACTATTTACCTTGTTTCCAGCTAATTTCATTACCATAAATTTGAAGTAGAGTCCTCAGGAAATCTTTTGCATTGAAGCAAACAATCGGAACTTTGCGACGTAGCATTTGAAACAACACTTGCCTGCACAGAAGTAGTTCATTAACACACAGTATATTGCTAATAGATTTAGTGAATCTATTTAGAGATTTAATTAGTACCTAATACTAAACAGTTAACACAAGACATTTCTTTATTCTTGTAAGAACAGAATACAGTATCTGAATATTAAATTCTCAATTCAATAATACCTCAAGCTTCATTCCATAATAAACATCCTAGCAGATATGCCTTATCATGCATTCATAAAGAAAACAAATCCTTATTTGACACTCAAAATTAAATGCAATTTTAATTCAAAACAGCAACTGGCATCCCTGTAATACTTTAATATACCCACATAAGATCACAGAGGCTTCTGAGTTAATGCAGTATTCTAAAATAATGATTTAAAAGTTACTAGACAATCTAAATTGCCATAATTGCCTAGTGTTAAGACGCTATTTAAATCCAGAATGCTTCATCTTTGTCACATTTTTCCATTCCTTTTGAAAATGGCTATAGTTTCCACATCCATCCTACTTTAAATAGATTTTACCAATTATATATATTAGTATACCGATTTTACTAATTATTTGTGTATTTTTTTAATAAGCTCTATTTTGGGCAATATAGGAAAATAATTTTTTATAGAGCTTTCAAGTTTATTTATCTTTGGCAGCATGAAACAAAAGTATCAAGTTTTTGGACGTATTAGAAATTGTGTAGATCATAAGGTATTATTGTATACAATCTAGATCTATTAGACAACAGCACTATTCTTGCAACTAATAATTACCTATAGGTTTCACCTAAATGCTAATACACTTATTCAACTTGTTTATTATTCAGTTTTTACTGTTCATATGTACATGCTTTATTGATACGTTGTTCTCAATTCAGAACCACCTATATTCAAACTAACAAGTTATTAAACTAGTTGTCATATAATTCCAGTATTACAGCTGGAGAAGTACAGGTAAGTGAAATGATTTGTTTCAAGTCACAGTGAAGCAGCAGCAGATCCAACTAGCAACCAAGTCCAACATCTTGAAAATTAATGCTTTGTAATTTAATAACCCAAATTCAGCTGTTTACAATAAAGCAATTATTACTGAAAGTCATAAAATATTCTAATGAAGTTTTAACATGCAACTATTACATCTAAGAATCAGATTCAGTTCTCATTTCTCCCTTTATGGGATACTATTTCAGAGCTAATAGTAAGGATTAAAAATGGATTTTGGCTATATTATCTGGAATTTTAAAACATAGTCCAACCTTTCTAAAAATTTAGTCCAACTATTAAACAGATACATAAAGCATTTACTTTAAAAAAATCATCCTGTAATTTTGATGTACCATTATTACTGAATATTAGGAAAACTTCATTTGGGATCTCAAAAGTGATTAAAAAAGCCTATTGTGCCTGAAAAATTAAAAAAAATTAGCCCATTTCAAAAAGGAGGTTTACCATAATAACATCCATCAAAAATGTACTAGATAAGAAATGTAGTTGAGGCAATAGAAGATAGATACAAGAAAGATAAACCTGGATGAATCATATTTTTCAGTGCCATATAGCTGTAAGCTGTTCATAAAGGATTTCTAGGTAAACGTAAACAGATTCTACCAGAATCCCAACCTACTTCTGAGGAGCTGCAGTTAGTGATATGCTGAGCCCAAAGGAACAGCCTATCCTTTTTTGGTTTGTGTTATACCAGGCTTGACACAGAACTAATACAGCTAATAGGAAATTCAATCAGCTTTAAGCCTGTGCCATGTAACCAACATCACTGTTGCTAAAAAGCATAGATGAAGCAAACCAGTATTTATTCCTATGTACTCTCACCAAGCAAATTTCTTGTGAGCCTGCTGTTCTTGTTCCCAAAGAGATGACCATTCAGCTTTTAAATAAATTAATTTGTCGTTTTCATTAGCAGCATTCCAAGTATAGTCAGTTGGTGGGTAGCTGGGAGGGCAAAGAAGATCAGTCTGATTCTTCACTAACACAACAACTCCTTTTACTGATGAGGTTAAGACCTGTTAAGTGTAATTACAACAGTGTTTCCTCCGACCGATTTTATGCAATCCTATACAGAAAATTTCCCAAATATTTTATAATATGAAACCTATTATGTACACTAGTTATTGCATACACCACTGACACAGTAGAGGAGCATGCAAGCATTTCAGCCTTGAAACAAACATCCAATGACAGACAGTAAAAAGCAGAAAAAACATTTTAATTCAGTCTCACTTTAAGTATACAAATGCCTGTTTAGCCCAAGCAGGTGTTTTTTTGTTTTATTTTTTTTTTTTTTAAGTTGTACTTGGTAACTAAAAATAAGATCTAGTCAGAAGTATAAAGGCTTACCTCATTTTACATTTATATTTTGGTAAGCAATCCACAAAACTGGTCCAGATTCTAGGCTCCCAATGAACATGCTTTTGTGTTTACAGTCACATGCACAGTTCAAATGGTTCTTCAAAACTGACTCTAAACAAAACACATCATTCACTAACCTGCTCCGAGTTGAGCTGTGAAGAACCATCTTGAAATATCATAGTAGTTACAAAAGCCACTGCCTGTTCCATAGTTGCAAGCAATTCTCTTCTTTCTTCACATCCCAAACTCGTGATATCATAAGGACAATTTTCAGGAGACTCTGTTTTTCCAGAAGTACAGTTGTATCTTCTTTCACATGAAGATGCGTAGGTCTTTATAGATGGTCTTCTTGTTTTCTCTGAACAACACATAGGCACATTTTGCTTTCTTTTAAGGGGATTAGCTTTATTCTTTTCACCATCCTTCAGGTTCTTTGCCTCTACTGACAGATTTTTTTCTCTGTATCCCCATGTTGTCAAGTCTAAATCCTGGTAACAGCTCACTATTTTGGTATCTTGACAGCAAAGCATTTCATCAATATGTACTGTCCTGATTATCTGACCAGTGGTACTTTTTTCAGGGCTGACAGATGTTTTTAATAAAGAAATTGTGGAATCATGAATCTCCTGGAAAAATTTGAAAATTTTTAAGTGGACCAATTGTTCAATTTATTAGGAGAAATAAGAATAAATGTACATGAGTTAATTTAAATCGGCTTTGAAGGAAGGGATGCTCTATTAAAAAAATGTTGATACTAACAAAACAAAAGTTTAAGGGAACCACATAACATAAAACAAAACTTAAGTATTTAACAGTAAAGATTATTTTGTTGATTTATATTGCTTACATCCAAAACCACCAGTGGGTTTTTTAATCTAATCTTAGTCCAACGCTAAAAATGGCAAATTAACAACTGTAAGATGCATCTAGCCCAGTAGCCTGTCTTCCATAGTGACTAGGTTATAAGCGACCTTTGAAGAAAGAAGTGACCATTCATTTTCATCTTTAGCTTCAGTACCCAGAACTTTTTTCAAGACAGCTTAGTTTATTAAAGAACTATTGGCAAGTGATCATAATGACTGCTTTGGAAATTCAGGTACACTGAGTCAACTGGATCTCCACCAGTTTCTTTGAACAACTTACAAGATTGTAAGATATAACAAAAATATATATGAAAGTCGCACTGAAGTAGTATTATCAGGTGCATAAATATTACATTCTATTGTTTAATCCACTATGTCCAGAGCAGCTCTCCTACTTCAAATAGTCCCTGGATCTTTTTACAGCAGCATGCTACTGAATACCACTAAGGAAGAAGTTGCATGGTCATGTTACGATTCTACTCCTTCATCCTTGATTTCGTAGGTATGCTACTGGCCCTAGTATTTTCTTACTGTTTATTTTGCTAGTTTCTTCTACAATCTCTTCAGCTGAAATAGATCCTCTGTCTTGATTTCATAAACAAGGACTCTGGAATGGCAATAGGCAACCTTTCCAAGATTCCCCAGAGTAACTGTGTGTTTAACTATTTACAGATACAAAGAGTTGCATCTCCCCTCAATACTCCTTTACACCTTGATCATCAAAAGGTCTTACAGGAGTTGGCAAGCTTTTGACTCCCAAAGCATTTGAAGAAATGATGTATTATTAGTGATGCATTTGCAAGCTGTTTCTCAAAGTTTATTTGGACTATACTATTGTATATTTACATTTAACTTATTCAAATGAGGCAACTACAAAAGAATAAAAATTCTGGTAAGTTCAGCTTTTTGCATAATAACATGTTTTAGTAGTCTCCTTCATACTGTCACTTAGCCATACTTTTTTTTTTTCCTGACAGATTTTAGTATTTGTTTTAAAACTCTAATATTCTGTTTATAATAAATCCCCATACTAGCCACAAATGTTTTGGTTTTGGAAGGGAAATTCCATATGTTTTCTTTTAAAAAACTCTTTCATTTTGATGTAATTTCCTTTTTTGAAATGAAACATTCCTGTAGCAACTTATCTGTGTTTTAATGCCTTGGAAAGATCATAGTCTCTGTCAGAGCATCTTTCAGCAGTAAGATTTTGAACCTGATCTCACATAGAATCAAATAAAAAACAGTTTCTCTTGCGAGTTCTCTAACTGTTCCACAAAGCAGTTGTCTTCTCAGCATCATGCATAAGTGTAATCTTCACCCACTCCACTGAAAAGTAACTGAAGCTTCTCATAATTACTGTATTTTCTGCTCTTGTAGCACAGTCAGTCTCCTTCAATACTTCTGCTGTCATTACCATTCCAATAACTTAGGCCTTCTCACTTCAAAAGAACCACAAGTTACTGCTGTGCAGGGCTCCCATCCATTCCCCAAAACGACAATTTTAACTGATCAAAGGATATCACCCATCTCTATTCAATCTGTATTGATTGAGCAAGCCAGAATGACAAAGCAAATATTTTTTTTTCTTTTCTGCAGTACTTCTCAACCCAGTTCTCACACTGTCAAAGCTCAGAACTATGGAGTCAAAAGGTAAAAAAAGGCTTAGACTGCTTGAGATCATACTTCACAGGATCAACTCTACAGCAAAAGTAAAATTAACAGCTTCTAAGTAAATAGAAAAAGGGAGCTAATTAAGCTTTTGCTACTACCAAAATGAACAGTGGTTGTTCTGAATGAAGACAAATTATCTGGACTTTGGCAATGCTAATCAAAAAGTGGACAGTATAAAAAGTTGCCAGAAGTGGAAAAATAGTATCACAGAAGGACGAAATGTTTAAGACCTGTAAAAAGACAATTGATTTACTTAAGTGCATTCTCGAGTCAAGCTGCAAATGGTTTTATTGTTTAACACAGTAGAATTTGAATGAGGACACTCAAGTAATTATAGAATCAGGAATAAGCAATTCTCTTTTAAAGGTTCAAAAGAACAAAGCAATTTAATTATCAAGTCAGAATAATACAGCTAGAACCACAACTAGCCAAATAGAAGCAGCAGCTTCCAGGAAGAACTGATCTTTTACTAGAAATAATGACATGGCTGGAAGCAAACAACTCCCAGGATGTAGTTTCATAACTTATACAGATGCAGGAAAATTTCACTAGATGCATCGAGTAAAAATTAGCACTTCATCACAAAAAAGGGTTCCACTACTATTCATGTGCACCCACAGCTGCATGTCTATCTATGAGCCAATTTACTTTGTAGGAAACTATCCCACCCCATAAAAGAAATCAGTGTTCTGCATCTTAAGCAACCTGAATGGACTTGCTGAAGTGTGCAACATGGAGAGTCAGAATAAGGAAGGCTGTGAAATCTGCAGCTAGGACAGGAGTAAACTTCCAGTATCTGCAACTCATCGGTTAACTCGATAGATCTTACAATCACAGCTCAAGTTGGGACTGCCCTAGTTATCCATTCCCATTCTTGTCCTCACACTCACTGGCAGGCACATCAAACCAAATTCAGAGAGGTGATTAAAGCAAAAATTAAGCTTCCTAATACAAAAGTAATTTTTCATATGAATCAGCTCACTTTATGATTACGTACTAGTGATTGTTCAGTGACAGCGGTGTGAGAACATTTTTAAACCCTGGTAACCCTAAATGTGGCAGCCTCATTTATTTCTGATCAATCTGTCACAAACAACTAACTTCCTATAAAAAAAGATAACAGAAGTGAGGCCAAGACTCTTATAGGTAAATAGATGCTAAGTGCAAAATATGACAGAAGAAAGTTATCTGAACTCCAAGCGTATGTAATATATTGTGACAAAGCTTGTTACGAAAGAGCCAGTCTGTAACAACTTCAAACCTGCTATGAAAAGACTGTTTTTAGTGGTCTTCTATCTTAAAATATCCTTGCCTTTTCATTTTTCAGATGTGCATCCTTATCACCTCGTTTATTTTCCTTTGCCTTCTCTATACCTTTAAAAAAAGAATAGGAAACATTTACAAATGAATCTGGGAGCAGCATATGTAACTTAGGTTACATACAATGTTACATTACTGACACTTTTACCAAACCTAAAATAATTGCAATACAATTTTCCGTGACAACCATTTTCTTCAAATTAATATAATTCATGCTTAAAAGGGCCCTGCAGGTTCCTAAATATGCATACGTAAAAGTGTGCTCTGTCCCCATTAAGAAAAAATTAGTTCAAGTTTGCTACAAAGCAGACAAAACATTTTCCATGGCATTCAGAAGAGGCATTACTATAATACCATAAATATGCGTATTTCCTTCTTTCAAGAAAGCACATGCCATCTTAGTCAAAGTAAAACTGGGGGCATAGGCAAGAAGAAATAACAAAACCATAAACCAAACTCCAGACACCTCACAGTTTATCAGTTTTCTTGGAATTAGATAGTGTTATTCCACAAAATTTTCTTCAGTAAAACACTATTTGCATATACATCTTTAGTAAATCATGCCCTACAGAGAACTGTTTCATCTGCAGAGGATAAATTTTTCATTGTTCAACCTTCCAACAGAACAAGTATTGCAAGACCAGACATGAAGAGAGAGCAAGAATTCAGACTTACCAAGTTGTCAGAAAAATAAGGTAATAGCTAGCACCACAAGAGGCAGGATGGCTATCAGTGCTGGGTCTAAGATCATAGACTGGTTTAGGTTGGAAGGAACCTTAAAGATCATCTAGTTCCAACCCCCTGCTATGGGCAGGGACACCTTCCACTAGAGCAGGTTGCTCAAAGCCCCGTCCAACCTGGCCTTGAGCACTGCCAGGGAGGGGGCAGCCACAGCCTCTCTGAGCAACCTGGGCCAGGGCCTCACCACCCTCACAGTGAAGAATTTCTTCCTTACATCGGATCTAAATCTACCCTCTTTCAGTTTGAAACTGCTAAGATTCATCCTATCACTACAGTCCCTGATAAAGAGTCCCTCCCAATCCTTCCTGTAGCCCATTTAAGTACTGGAAGGCTGCTATATGGTCTCCCCGGAGCCTTCTCTTCTCCAGGCACAGGGGAGGGGCTCCAGCCCCTGATCATCTTCGTGGCCTCCTCTGGATCTGCTCAAGCAGCTTCATGTCTTTCTTATGTTGGTGCCCCCCGAGTTGGACACAGCACTGCAGGTGGGGTCTCATGAGAGTGGAGGGGGAGAATCCCCTCCCTCGCCCTGCTGGCCACACTTCTCTTGATGCAGCCCAGGATACAGTTGGCTTTCTGGGCTGCAAGCACACATTGCTGGGTCATAGTCAGTTTTCCATCCACTGATATCCCCAGGTCCTTCTTCACAGGCCGGCTCTCAATCGACTCATCACCCAGCCTGTGTTTGTGCGTGGGATTGCCCCAACCCATGTGCAGGACCTTGCACTTGGTCTTGCTGAACTTCATGAGGTTTCCCCAGGCTCACCTGTCAAGCCTGTGAAGGTCCCTCTGGATGGCTCATCCCTTCCCCTCCAGTGTCAGCTGCCTGGTCATTGTCAGCAAATTTGCTGAGGGTGCACTCAGTCCCACTGTCCATGTCATTAACAAAGATGTTAAACAGCACTGGCCCCAGTACAGACCCCTGAGGAATGTCACTCATCACTGCTCTCCACTTGGACATGGAGCCATTGACCACAACTCTTCGAGTGCGACCATCCAGCCAATTCCTTATAAACCAAGTGGTCCATATGTCAAACCCATGTCTCTCCAAATTTGAGACAACAAGGTCATGCAGGACAGTATTAAATGTCAAATTTGACAATGTCAAAAGTGTCAAATGCTTTGCACAAGTCCACGTGTGGGACTAAGATAGAGCCCTGTGCCACAGCACAGCTGTTAGCCTGGGCCCACCACTGAACCACCAGTGCTATTTTAGCCTACAGCTCTGAAAGCAGACAGATGCTGTAGTTTAAGGAAGGCTTTATAAATGAACCTCAGGACTCTGCACCATGCTAAATGAAACAGAACATGCTTTCTCTTTTCTGCCCTTGACACTATGCAGTAGCCTTGAGAAGCAAGTGAAGACTGGAATAAAAGAACAAGGGCAACAGGCTAGCAGTAATTACAAACTCAGTAGGTACAGGAAGAGGAATAGGGGGGGGAAAAAGAAAACTCCACTGAACTGTGGTTCTCTTCAGAGCTTTCAATTCGTTAGAACTCCTTTATCTCTAGAATCTTACTGCCCAGCCAAAAGACACCTCATGGGCAAAATACGTATTTTGTCCCCTTCTAACTCCTGGTCCATACCGAGTACAACACTCTACTACTGTTTTCAGCAATGAAATCTGCATTACCAGCAGCAAGACACCTTCTTAATCAAATGTGGCTATGACCAATATAAAACAAAACATAAGGTGATTTCTATTTACTGAAACTGTCTTAATTTTTTTTTTCTAGGCAAACCAGGACTCTGTACTTAAAATACTAGAAAAAAGCATTTTCAAAGACTCCAGAAGAAACTAAGCTTATTACTTCATAGTATTAAACACAAATTCATGTGGATGTATGTGTATAATCAGTTATTTGTCTCCAGCTGACTTGAGCTGTTAGAATAGCAAATATGGCACAGCTGTAATTCATAGCTTCAAACATTTTAGCTTTGGTTTTCCTGACACTTCCTACAACAATAAAATTGTAACTTAAGAATGATAGTAACTGTTTACATTCAGTGCTTTTAATTGTTTCACAGCTAGATCCCTTTTCTTGACAAATTCACCCTCCAGAGAAGACAATGAGGATTACATTTCTCTCCTTCAGCACACAGTATTCAGTATGACAGGTATCTAAAGAGCTATGCAACCTCAAATTTCTGGTTTATGAAAATGTATCACCAGATGGCAGTAGAAACCCATCCTTGCCTTCAAACTCCTTAAGTGATGGAACCATTACAAGCTCTACTGCCAAGATAACCCCAGAATTTCACCCACTAGTTCAACATCACAGATATTCGTCCCATTTGAACCCAATATTTACCTTCTAAATACAAACGGTTTTTCCAGTAAGTAGCATTTAATCTTTAAAGTTCTAACAATAAAATACAATTCGATACAGTTTGAAACAGACCAACATAACAGGTTTTAGTTTTTTTAAGGGAGGCAAAGTTCCTTCTCTCCAGATCCACAGTGATCAGCTAAAGCTATATATACAGGCAATTTCCTAAAAGCAATATAAATAAATTTTTTCTTAAGCCTGTACACTAGAAACAATTTTGAGTAATTACTACAAGGAAAAGAACAGCAAGAAAAGCTAGTCATGTGACCTGCCACCACTAAATGCCTGCCCTGTTCTTTCACTCCCCAGTAAGGATTTAGCAGCACTGCAAAGACAGTAAGCTCATTTGGTGAAAGATACCCAACACCTTCAAGGTGTTTTTTAAAAAAAAAGTATCTGTAATTTTACAGCTTGACAGAGACTGAATGGATCAAGAGCAGCCAACAAAACATGATATAGATATCACAGAATGCAGAGACTTCCCCAGTCTAAGCAAATTAAGGAAGGGAAAATGACAAGGCAATAAGAGAGGTTAACAGCAACTAAACTAAGGCAGAAGAGAAATCTGGGTTTTAGTCTAAATGTACCATATTAAATTAATGAACCTATCCCATATTTCTTCAAACGCATATCACCAATTCACACAGCAACGAACTATCACCCTTTTCACTGCTACACACCATGAGACTCCACTGATTCAACATTTACTACCAAAAAAAGAGCCTGAACTGTTACATAAATCTGAGGCTACAACAAACACCTTGTACACAAGAACAAATGCTAGATTTAAATCCTATCGATCAGATAATGTTCCAGAATCTAGTTCTCAGGAGAAAACAGACAGCTGAAACTGAGCAAAAAACTCTTAACTTGCTATCTACTTCTCTCCAGAGCTACAAGACTGGCAGACTACGAAACGTACAGAATCAAGAACAAAAATCCCATTTTGCAAAACCTTCCTAGTATCCACACCATTCTGAGTAAGATTTGCTGAACAGTCGAAGATCTGCTGAGGCACTTTTAACATTACCTAATTTGCTCTACCACTGGGACTTTTGTTCACTCTTCCCCCTAGAATTTCACAAGGAGTGAGTTGCTAATGAACATGTTTCAAGGACAGACATGAGTCTGGAGAGTTCACAGGCCTTCTGGCAAGTTTCCAGTACCTCTAGTGGTCTTTAAATTAATCTAGCCCAGAGTCAAGTTAGCATATACCTTTAGTATTAGTTAATTAACAGTTTGAAATTCTTATCTACTTCTATACCACATAGCAGGAACAGGGGGAAAAAAAAAAAAGAAATTGAGGGTACAGGTAATAGCCTAGTTTCTTGCACTCACAGAGTGTTATTTAATCAGAAAAGTCCCACCAAATGTCAGAGTTACAGCTTAATTCCTTTTCTAAACCTGGAAACCTAAACTCTCACTTTTTTTTTTCTTTTTAAATGGGGACTAGAGGTTTGATATTGTTTTGTTTGGGTTTCATGTTTGGAACTGAAAATAGAAACACTTAAATAGGCTAAGATTTACTCACTCTGGTTATTCTTTCTGCTAGTCTGAACTCCTCCTACAGGAATAGACTGCAAAGCTGTCATAATCCTCTGAGCAATATCAGATAAAGGCACTTTAGAAGTCTCACATCCTATGTATGAAGTGTACTGTTCCATTTTTAAGACTAAACCTAAACACAGAACATACACAAATTTAATGCATTATATCAGGGCCATAGAACAATCTGCACTTACATTCTGTTGAACATGTTCAGCCACTCATTCTCCATGACAGACAATGACATTTCCTCCCAGACATGCCTATCAGTTTTTAAGTATTGTAAATAAAAATTAGAAAATTGTAATAATTTATAAAAACCACTATGTGAAATTTCTTTGAAACTTCTTTGGTGTTTTAATACACCAATAAAAATTTAAGCAGTTGTATTAAGTAAAGCTAACTTATAATAAAAAAATCTGACAAAAGAATTATCACTTATGTCTGAAATACTCCCTCTCTCCTCAACATCTTTAAACTAGTCTATCTAGTATGTGCATCCATTTACTGTTATTGGTACTCAGATTTTATCATGAAAAAAAATATTTCAAGTAACTGCCAAATAGAGCTAACACAAGATGAAAGAAAAAAGTATTACTATCATGATATACAAACATTAGTGATGTGTTGTTTCAGAAAACACTTATCATAAAAGACCTCTTCTATTCCTTAAACTTTGTATAACTGATGTGCTCAAGTATTATGAAACAGTAATAACCATAAAATAGTTACTATAATTTGTCAATTTAAGAAACAGGTCAGCAACATCTGAAGTCTCTACAAGCTTTGACTGCAGCTACTGCTGTTGTATATACAAAGTACTTGGGAGAGCCCCTAGATACAATACATATGGGAGAATCAGAAACAACAGTGTCCATACTGATTACTTTGTTGCCTTTATATAGTTAGACCAGAACATAATGCATAACCAATGCATAAAACTTACCACAAACACAAAATGAATATCCAACATTTTCAAAATCTTTAAAGGATTCAAGCTGTACAAGCCAATTGCTCTATCAAAAACTGCTGTTCTGTAAATTATTCCTATACAAGTTAAATAAACAGAGTCCTGTTACTCTGGTCTTCTTCCACTAAATCCAGTGCCATGAGTAGACTTTCAAGTCAAGTTTAACCATCAAGTAAAGAATATTTCCTCTACTTAGATGGAAATATTTTTCTTTGCTCAAGACCACAGGCATACTGCAACTTTGAATACTTATAACAAGTACAAACATTTGTATGCAGGTTCAAAGAAAAACATCCATCAGACTGCATTAATATTGGCTATACCCACCTAGCTCAAATTTTACAGTAAGCACGAGGAAGGGAGAGAGATGCAGAATGGCATTCCTTTCCCTACATTCCAGAAGTATAATCCTTCCCCATGCACAACTACTCCTAACTTTTATAATTAAGAGCAACGCTTCTTTCCTACACGGGGTGAAAACATTCCCTGACTTCTCAAGGTGGGAAGCAGCAGTTTTCAAGCCTCAGAGGCAGATCAAAATGAGAACCTAGCAGACAAAATATAAACAAGACACTACCCATGAGAATGCACCTAAAATCAACACACAAATTCACCATAAATATTGACAACACTGAACTGAATTTAGAGTGCTTGGCATTTAATATTAAACACAATGTATAAAGTTAAGCAGGATGAAATCCAGAAATTAAGACATCCAACTATTAAGTTAAACACAAATTTTAAACACTGAAAAATAAAGTTATACTCACAAGTTAAAAGTCTGCCATCAAAAGAGTTTTAACACTGCTGTTACTGAAGTTTAAGCTAATTTACTAACCTTCATCAGTATGTACAACACTTGAAAACAAGCACAGATGATCCCATCAAAATGTGAAAGACTGAAGTTACACTATAAAAGCCTATTTAGTTCCATTGGTATATTAAGAAGCTATATAAAAATTTGATAAACAGTCAACAATGCACATGAAAGCGGAAGTATGAAAGCATCATCAGGACTCTGTACTGAAATGTCTATCATCATAAATTATAGGGCAGACTCAGAAGTCCCAAAGGTAAATTAAAAATTATTTTTCTTTGAAGAACCTAGTATGAGTAAGGACTGATTTCAACAGAGAAGATAGGCCATAAGTGAAATTAAGAGTTAACAGGATGGTCCTAAAACAGATGGCCTTGGTACTTCAAACAGATTCCGGCACATATTCCAACACACTTCTAACAAAACTAAATCTTCTTAGGAGACCTGTGAGGGAAACAATCATGTAATATCTGCCTTGGAGAACTCTCTTCTTCAGAATGAGCACATTACATTCATGTTGCAAAACCTGGAATGTTTTCTCCATATTTATTTTTCAGTTCACATATCAAAGGTTCTTAGCATGCAAGAAAACTTCTCAAGGGTATGAAACGCTCCTTTTTATGCTATGTGGTGTGCAGTGGAAATCAGAATACAGGCTAGCAGAAGAGCAGCCTGAATGTAATTCATTCAGATAACCAATGTATTACTTCACATCAAAGAACTTGAGTAAAACTGAGATCTGAACTCGGCGGGCAGGTGCCAAAAGCCATAAAGCAGTGTACAATCCAAATTTGGTAACTGTGGCAGTTAAACATAGCATTGCAACGATGGATAAATGTTAGCCTTGATAAGCCGATACTTATCATTCTATAAGCTTGTAGACAGTTTACATTAACATGTTTTCCTTTCTTAAGAGTACACTGAAGTTTAAACATTAAGAACTCCACCAGTGGTAAAACTCTAATCTTCCAGACCACTGGCTTTAGCCTCAGATTGCTGCTCAAGCTTCTCCACCACTTCTTTCAAGTGGGCTTCATCTTTGAAAAAATACACATACAGGTTTCTTTCCATCTGATGCAGCTTACTGGACTCTAAAAAGGTTCTCTTTGACTTCACATCAGCAATCAGATCCATAAGGAGTTGATTTAGTTTACTTAAATCAACTTCCAGTTGATGAAACTGCTCAGTAAGTTCCTAACAAAAAACACAAGACAAAAAAATTATTAGTTCCATATTGTTAATACCTGAGTTGAAGTAGAAATGTACAAGTTTTTTGCATTTGGAAGACACTTTCGTTTGCAATTGAAAAGTAATCACAAAAACCAGAAACACAGGCAATAAGGGATTCCACTCAATTTATATAACTTTTAAGCTCCATGTAACAGTACTCACATCAGGTTACAAAAATGTAATTTCATTTACTTGCTCACTAAACCAGCTGAGTTAAGGCTAAAAGAATCTGGCCCTCAACTAGATAGATGGTTGAATGACTCTTTCAATCAATTACAAGTCTTCATAGCTAGTCAAATCTTAAAAGGGAACAAGAAACAATGCCAAAAAAAATCAGTTTAAAAATTAAATCATTAATTACCAAATAGTTTTCCCAACTGTTGTTGTTATGATAGTTCAGTGTAAGCAGGCTAGTCATCTACTTGCACGATATTTTCTTACTAAAAGAATTACATTTCTTGAGAAACAGCAGCAATAGAAAATAGATGTCACTATGTTTTGGGAGGTAACTTGAATCAACAGAAAGGTATTTGGTTGATTTAATATCGTGTAATTCCTAAATATGTATTGCTGCAATTACAAAGTTTCTTTTTTTAATAAAAATCTATATGTTGCAAATTCACTTGACAGATGGAAGTGTTAAATATATTTGTATGTATTTAACCAAGGAAGTATTATGTAACAAAATACTTCCCTTAATCCACTTTTGAGGTATCTACAGTTATTTAAAAACCACAACAAGTTGCATTTAACAACCTTCTAAAACAGACAACACCTGGGAGCTCTGTAGCAGGGTTGTCCCGCTACAACTGTCCTTCAAAATTCTGATATTCTTATTTTGTTCAAATAAGCCACTCATGACCAAGCTTTTTAAGGGGCCAAACCACACTATTTGGGTGTTAACAGGAATGAACAGCCCATCTGAAATAAAGAGAAGTTTAACTGAGTTTTCCAGTAACACCATATCCAGATGACATATTTCCCACACCATAAACTTACTAGTAACACAAGACTGTGCATGCCTTTGAAAAATTAAGTTAGAGGCAATGATTTGCTCAGAAACAAAAATTACCTATCAACATTTACAAAAATCAACATTTGCTAAGAACTATATAAATAATGTGTCATCATTGTGCTAATAAATTTCTTGCTGACATGTGGGAGCCAGTCTGTGTCTACAGCCTTCATACACTTTTCTCAGTAAAATAACATGACACTCATTAATGTAATAATTTTAATAACTAGATAAGCTTACCTGACTGCTAAGTTGGATCTGATTTCCTCCATGATACAGAGCATCATAAAGGGTATTTACATCACTTTCTAGCTTGGACAAAAGGAGAGATTGTTCTTGAGAAGACGCTGCTAGCTCATCTTGTGCTGTAGCACAGTCCTGCTTTAACTTCTGAGCCATCTGCTCTAGGCTTTTGTACGTTTTAAACAATTGTTGTTGTTTATTTTCTCCTTCCAAAAGCTGATATAACCTGTAACAAGTGAAGTTAGACACACAAGCATTTTTAACTTTCCTAAGCACTCCCATCATTATTAGTCAAGAGAAGATTTTAATGTTGAGAAGTCAGAGGACTAGTAAAGGACAGTATTGCCCAGGGTACTCTTACTGCACTGCTGTATCACCCACTGATTTCATTATTCTATCTATATATAGCTAGTACGTGATTAATAAGACTCCAAAATATTTCAATATTAAATTAACAGCGATGAAATATCAAAGTAACAGTTAGTAAGTAACAATGAATGCAAACAAAAGTTGACAATGTGTTTTTGCCAACTATTTCCCGACACTTCAAGGACTGCAAAGACACAATTTTTTTAAGTGCTGAAAAACGCAGACTTCAAGGGCCAGTGAGAAGAGCAATCTTTATAACATTATCAAGCTTACTGGAGTATTTCCCATTTTCTATCTGTGAAAAGACTGTTGAGAAATTCTCCAATTAGCTATGAGTCATGCAAAAGACATCAATACTTGTTATACCAAACTGTACCCTTATACTGCGTCAGGAATAGCCTAACACGATTACAGATAACTTTGCTTTGTTGCTACTACCACCCCTACATATTAAAATATTCAGGAGTTGAGCCCCAATATAGAATCAGATTGGCTTTAATAAAAGCAAGAGCTATATTTCAAAAGTAACTGAGTTTCTTTCAAGTGTCTTCTGCTTACAAACCCTTTAGGGTTTATAATTCTCTCAACCTCCCTTTAAAAAAAAAAAATATGTGAAAAAGTAGACAGACAACATTCACTGATTTAGAGATTTAATAATAAACCTGAACAAAAATGTTACAAGTTGCCAATGCAAACACACAAAGGGAGCAAAATTAATGATGCCTATTTCTTGCAGTTATTCATTGTTCAAGGCCATACTCAGCTGTCACTTAGCAATTATTAAAAAAACCTTAAAAGCACCATTTTAAAAAAGGATAAAAAATCTGACATTAACACACCTATAATTATACAATACATCTCAACAAAAGCTTTAGTCTTAAGTGACAGCAACAAAGCACACACTCCTACTGTTACCTCCTGAGCTATGAGGAGACCTAATTACTTAGATGGTGAAAAACGAGACTCCTACATGGGTGACAGGACACTGAAGCCAGATGGCAAATCAAGCAGTAAAAAAGACCTAAACATGTTTCATATATTAATGGAGTCATTCCTCTATTCTACCACACGGGGGTTTTTGCAGGCTAAGCTGGTGAGGTCATGCATATGATCTGGGAAATCATTGGTATTAACAGCTCTCTATGTCTATACTTCCAGAATAACTTTTAAGAGGTCCTAGATCAGGGCACCATATAAGACAGGTTTGGCTTTAAACATTCATATTCAGGATATTGCTTAGGAATGCTTCAGCAATATTAACAAGACTGATAATTGAACAGTTTTTCCTCAGGCAAACCTGAAAATAGTTTCAAAGGATAAGCAAGAGGCAAATCTCCTATCTTGAATGCTCTAGTTCTGGAGAACTCAAAATACCAATTAGCAAGATACTAAGAATTTAGCAATAGAAAAGGTAATAGCTCACCTAGGCCTTTATCTCCCCAATATTTCAAAGTCAAAGTTCAGTAGTGACTATAAAGCTTACCTGCAAGAGAGACCATCCTTTGAACTAATAATGTTTCTTGGCTTTGCATGTTGAGTTTGCTCAGTTATCACCTGTAGTCTCCGCTGCAACTCATCACTGCTCTGTTGCAGAGATTTTACCAAATTCTCAAGCTGACAGCAGATCTCCTTGTGTTTCTTCAACTCCATTTCATAGGCTAGCTCAATAAGTTCAAATGACGCTTTTTGTCTTATCAAGTGCTTGCATATTTTATCTTGTCTTGAAGCATAATCATCATGCTGAGCAATCTGACAATCCAAGTACCCTTTCACCACTGGCGCGCACAAATGTTGTGCATTCTCTTTCAGAAGGGGAAGTAGCTCTTCATTGCTCATCCGAATTACATCTTGTTTAATTGTTGAAATGTCATCATTTAAACTAGATATTTTGGCATCAAGGTTTTCTTGTTTTCCAAAATCCTGCATAAACAAAAAAATTTGTTAAAAGTTCCCTCCAAGCCACTTCCCGAACACATTTCTTCAGTTCACACAAGATCCATGTACTTACGTTACATTAAAATCACTGCATCTTTTAGATCTACAAAATTAAATGAATACTCCACATGCAGTCTTACAGAGCTTTACAACATAAGGCAAAAGCAGAGTTACAAAGTAGATATCAAATAGATATATTTCAATAAACAGTAATTTCATTCTATTGCAGGGCCAGAAAACAGTTTATTGTGTTAAGAGAGCTGTATTTTACTTAGCAGCCAGACTTCAAGCATGTCCAACTGAAATCTCACATGCAAACCCAGGTTTTTATATTCAGTTGGGTGACTATCAACACTGCTATCAGAATCAATCTTTTCCAAATTACTCTAACCAATCAAGTCCTACATGCTAGTCATCCATAAATGAAAATATACAAACTGACATGATGCCTCAAGTAAGTCCATGAACAGAAGAAGCTAATATTTTTCCTTCCATTACAATTTCTTCACGTTCTTAAATTCCAGTAGCCATATCAGCCCATCACTCACGTTGAGAGATTTCTGGGGCTTCAACTATCAGATTCATTTATTTAGTACAAATACTTGAGTTTCAAAAGAGTCATAGAGATCTAAAACTTTTTAAGCTTATGCTACGGAATATATACAGAAATACATTTATCATATTAGCTCCTCGATACCACAAAATTTCAACCAAAGTTAAGCTTTAGTTTGCTGTACAGACAACTGAGAGCCAGTTATAATCTGAAATTTCAAAGTTAAACTAAACTAAAAAGGCCCCAGTAAGTTCTAGATTTTAACGCAGTAATTTTGGAAAGTAGAATTAATGGTACTCTGCCATACTGAAGAATTTCTAACCATAGAAACGGGAGATATTTCACAAGAGGAGTTTTGTGAGCAAGACTAGAACTTCATAAAAGTGCAATTTCACTATGTAAAAATAGCTGAAATAATAGTAACTCAGAGATTCCTTTTACTAGATGCAGTTGAACATGCCTGCCTCTTCAGAACTCTCCTACCTTCTATAACCTTCTGGGGCTTACCTTGTTTAGGGACTGCAGCATCCTCTCTGCACATTTTATAGCTGAATTCATGCTCTCCTCTTTAGCTTTCATCCGCATTAGCTGACATTGAGCACAAACATATGCTGTCTGGAGCCTGACCATCTCTTGACTCTCTTCACAAACTTCATTAGTCTCATCACAAGTGACTTGTTTGCTTCTATCTGCAAGCTGAAAGCTGCCTTCGTCTGAATTTTCAACCCATTCAGACATACCTTGATAAAAATGGTTTCTCATGTATGAGGCAAGTGCTGCAGTGCTTTGTTCTTCCTGAGACAAATACTTGTCCAAAGGAAGTTGGGAAAAAAACACTGGCTGTAGACCTGACCCTCGTTCTGAATCTGAAGCAGTGAAGAAAGAGGCCAGTTTCTTAGCTGCATCTATGAGAGACAGCAGTTCATCATTAAGCGTATTATTTGCTGCAGTAAACACTTGCAGTCCTTTTTTCAAATCTTTATGTGCCTCTTTTTCTTTGCTTTTTACTGTTTGCAGCATATGGCTATTGACAGAAACCATCATTTGAAGCTTATCATGACGATATATTTGAAGTTTTTTTAACTTCTGAAGAGCTTGAAGCTCATCCTCTAATTTCTTCAGTTCCTCCTCTTCTTCCTCCTCCTCCTCTTGGCTACTGTTCTTCGAATCCACAGGCTTCAAAGTTTTAAGGACTTCATCTAGTGCATTTCCTTCCAAAATGGGTTTACCAGACTCAAGAAGATTATCAAAATCCTGCAGTTCTTTTTCAGATACCACATGCTGCTCATTTACATCTCCACAAAACCACTCCAGAAATAATTTATCTTCTAAAGACTCAAACAGCCAATCAAAATCATCTCCATCAAGCTCATCAGCTTTTGGATATCCAATTTTCTTAAGAGTTTCCACAAAAGCATTTCCACAGCTCATGATAAAAATATTTTTTGTAAGCAGAAAAGATCCAAATACATAAAAAAATCTGGGGTATTATTCTAGTTGTATTTTTTTTGTCATTTTAAATGAATATTCAGTATTTTAATAAAAAGAGTCAACACTGGAAAAAGAAAGGGTCAGATCACACCAGAAAACTGAACGCTATTCTGGATTAGAGTGGCTATTCAAAGACTAGAAACCAATTTTTATTTCAGGGATATCTTAATATCATTTGTTCATCAAATCAGAACACATATTTTTACATCAGTTAAATCCCTGATCTTTGCAAGCAATTACGTTTTTCCTCAATTCACATAAGCTTACTATGAAAATAGAATACTACCATTAAAAGCAACAAATGTGAATATTAAGTAATTAATTGGCCTGCAAAAATGACTTTACTTATATAATTTTTTCTAACATCAAGTAAAAACCCCCACCCACAATCATTTTGTCTTCCAAAATGAGAGCTTTTAGCTTGTTCTAAAAACAAAATTAGTGATGTTACACTTGCACTTCAAGATCTTGTTTATAAAGACTTTTTTTACTTCAGCAGCAAGCAGAATCTTGTCTTCTAAACCTTCATAATAGTTTCCTCTGAAAATGGAACAAGAAACCCTTTAACATAAAGATATCTCAACATAATAATACAGGGTTTTGACCAATTATAAACAAATTAAGATCAGTGTAAATACTCGTGTGAAAATAATCACAACTTAAAAGTTACAAGAAAAAGGAGCTTGCTGGTTTGCTGTTTCCGGGCAAGTAAAACAACAACTCTGGGATTCTAAAGTGAGCGCAACAGATAGCAAAGAACAGGATAAATTACCAAGAAAGTGAGGATACTGACTGCAACACCCTGGTAATACCCAGTTAGGGGTTTTTTTAGTTTGGTATGACTTAATACTTTATTTCTAGAACATACATTCCACCAGAAAACCCGACTTTGCCAGCCGGACTGGAAGCCATAGGTGTTGAATAAGTAAACGCATGCTTCTAAAATTCTGTATTTAATTTAGCTTAGAGTTACAGGTTATATATGAAATTGAACTTGTTATGCAAGTTTCATGTCACAGGGCAGCCTTCCAACTGCCCTCTGCCTTCCCTGATAGAAAAAGGGCTGTCGTTAAAATAAATAAATAAGAAGGGGCGCACATAGGTTTATGTAGGTGTACGTCCACCATTAAAGCCCGCTGACACCGCCGCTCAAGCCGCCATCAAACATCACAAATAACACCTTCGGAGCCCTGAGGAGGCTACCCACGATCCCCGACCCCAGCGCCGGGACGCCCGATCGCCACCGCCACCTCAGCCCGCACGAGTGGCGCCCTCAGCGGCTTTCCCCCAGCGCCGAGGAGGCCGAACGCCCGCAGGCCAGGTCCCGGCTCCGGGACAGCTGCCGCCTACAGCCCCACGGGGAGCTCGGCTAAGAGCCGCCCCGGGGCAGAACAGGGCAGGGCGAGGAGACGGCGGGGAGAGGGGCCGCTGCGGCGGCGGCTGGGGGGAGCCCCGACCCCCAGCACTCGGTACTCACCACAGCGGAGGGGGAGAGACGCAGAAAATGGCGGGAAGACTGAGGGAGCGCGTCAGCAGCGTCCCCGCCCCACACAGCGGGAGCCGGGAGCGAGCCCCGCGCGGAAGGGGCGTGGCCGCCGGGGCGCCAGCGGCTCGAACCGCCCGCCACGCACCGCTCTCGCGCGGCCTGCCCGACGCAGCGGGCGGTGCGCCACGGCCCAGCCCCGCACTGCGCCTGCGCGGACACGCACCGCACCGCCCCGCCTCCCGCGCGCCCGAGGAGAGCGCGGGGATTGGCCGGCGCCGGCACGCTGGCTAGTGACGTCACGCGGCGGGGCGGGGCGGGGCTCTCCCGGGGAGTGGAGGCGGGGCCTGCGCGGCGGGGCCGTCCCTCGCCTCAGGGCGGGTCGCCTCAGCCCCGCTCCGCTGCGCTGCCCCGCCGCCGCTGTAGCCTCTCAGTGTTCCGGGGCACGGCGTCGCTGCAGGCTCCGTCCTGTCTGTGGCGGATGGGGGAGACCTGGCTACCGTTTGACGTTGGTCAGCTTTGACCAAAACCAGGCCTCAGAGACGAGTGTCCACTGGCCTCCCCGAAGCTGAGACACAGGGCTAGTGGTGGCCACCACCCTTCTGTCCACAGCTGCTGTATTAGCGAGTCATCCCTGCTTAGTCCTCTTAGTATTTTGTCACGGATTTCATGCCCATTAATTTGTCTAATCCCTTTTTAAATCTCCCAGTACCCACTAAAACCTGAGCTTGCTGATGCCCCCAAAACCTCACATGGAACAAATTTCAGAACGTCAATGCCTGTTGCTTAAAAATGCACTTTCTTACTTGTTTTCTAACCCTCTCTTAATTCCATCACACGATTCCTGCCTTGGCATTGCAGGATCTGGTGAATGCCACCTCTCTACCTTATCTGTGCCCTTTATAGCAATTTAGAAACCACCAGTACATTGCCCTTCGGCTTTCTCCTGTGCAGTTTGGAGAGTTCCAAAACTTGGTCTGTAAAGGAAGTGCTCCATTCCCCTGATGATTTCAGTTGTCCTCCTCTGTACCTTTCATCACATCGTTGCACCATGTTTGAGATGCAGAAACAAGACTGCACACAGCCCTCAAGCTGTGAGTGCACCAAGATTTTCTGCAAAATCCCTGTTTCCAACACCCTTCGTCATGATGTTCCCTGTTTTCTTGGCTTTTTGTCTGCTGCTGCCCAAGGAACCACCAGAAAGCTCTCAGCAAAGCTTGCAGGACCTCTTCTGCATTGTGAGGGCTGGTTCTGAGTCAAGCATCATGTAAACTTTTCACTGACAGTTTGAGCACCCTTTATCAGCCACTCCTCGAGTTTAGCCCTCATTGTTTCCTGTTTACATTTACAGCGCCAGGTTTTTCTGGGCTTCCTTACTTGCCTCGCGATAGCCTCCTTACTTTCTCATGGAGTCATGCAGGGGAGAGGTTTGGGCCGTGGTTTTCTATTTGTGTCAGACATTTTACCTGGGCTTCTACTACAGTATTTTTTAAACCTTCTGGGTGTTTGTAGGCTTATTGCTTCTGAACTACTCATTTATGGTTTTCTGGCATTTTTCCCCATTTTTGCATAGGTCGCTTACTTAAAATTGAGTATCTGTTTGCTTTATTTGTCTTGCTCTCTTCTTATAGTGTTAAGCTTAATTATATTGTGGTTGCTACTATGGAGTAGCTCACCCACCAATAGCTCTTGAATTAGATCCTCTGCACTGCTGAAGACTAAATTCAGAAAGACGTTTTTTTCTTCTGGGTTTTAAGGCCAGTTATTCTAGAAAGAAATCATTATTGCATCCAGAAATGTTATCTCTACATTTCACCCTGATGAAGCATTGACCCAGCTGTATGTGGGTGGCTGAGCCCACCCACTACATGTCCTAAATGTGCAGCTTCTCTCATCTCAATGCAGTTGTTGAAATGAATCAACACAAGGAAATGAGCAACCCAGCACACCTAACTTGCATGAGGTTTTCTAGATCAAAATCAGCAGTATCGCCTGCAAAGTGTAGTTTGTTGATTTCTGGTATAAATGAGGTCTGTGCCAGACGCTATTAAATTAAGCCCTGACCTGGCAGTGAGTTCTTATGGGTAAAAGGAGCTGTAGTGTTGAATTCCTCCCCATCAGATTACAGTCTGATATGCAGCTGCAATTTAGGCAAGCGGAAGTTTTCAAATCGTCTTGCAGATAGAGTGTGTTACGTCTTTCCGATGGGGAAGGAACAAAAGCATTCACTAGCTTATTTCATAAGACTGTGCTGCTTCAGTTCAGTTACTTGCACTAAAATCAACTTATTCCACAGTAGTATTCTGGAGGCTTGTGCTTCACAGTATTGTTTTTTTCTAAAATTTCATAAATATCAGTGCTACTCATGTAAAAAATGCCTGAGTAAAAGCAAACTTTAAATACCCAGAAAACTTTCTAAAATTCTGCTGTCTTGAGACCAATTCAGCTCTGCTACTGAAGTCCACATCCTAGATGAAAGAAGACACATCTGATAAAAGATTGTCTATCTTTTGTCTACCAAATTGTCTATCTGGATTGCTGCGACTAATGCCTTTGGTTCCCTGTGTGACCAGCTCCTCTCCCTCTTTCCAGACTTACATGTGTATGATGTCCCACCTCCCTCATGGCCTTTCACAAAACCTACGTCCCCATCTGTTTAGCTGGGCAGGCAGGACTATGTGCTCATCCTGTAGCTGGGTTGGAGCTACATGCATGCTGGCCAGTAGCCACCTCTCAAAAACAGTGTAGAGCTCAACTGGGCATGGTCAATGCAGAAAGTTATTTCTCCTTCTACCCAGACATGGAATTTTCCCAGAAATTTTCACCATGATTATGGTTGCAGCCTCCATCCTATCTCTGCTTTGTCAAATTTGGTGAAAATTAGCCTGAAAGTTCAAAAGTTACCAAGGAAAGGAGGAGTGGAACAGATGGATGAAAGAAGAGTTGACAGACAGCATGATCTCATAATTCCCACTGGTACAGGAATTCAGGCTAGAATTGAAATATTTTAGGTCAGAACATTATGCACTTAAAAATCTCATTTTGAAAGAACAAGCCTCTAATGTGAAACAAATTTTCATTTCTTAGTCCACTGATCGGCTTTTAGGGCAGAGATTAAACAACAGCATTCCCCTACAAACACGCTATAAGCATATCTTCAAAATTTCTTACAGCCCCTTTCCCCACTCAACCACAGTCCCCTGTGATTCAGTGTTTGCTTTTGTAACTCCTTATGGGTCAAGATTGTTTTTTCTCCGATTCATTTTTTTCTTGATTGCATTCAGTCAAAACATAATTAAAGGCTTACCTTACCCTTTTTTTCCATTCTTGGAGCAGTTGTTTTGCATCTGTGTCGGAGAACCGGAGAGGTTGCTTAGATAGCATATTGCCATTACAAGCCATTTTATGGTGGATTCCAGCAGATTAAGACATAGACATTTCTGGAAGGATGTCTGCACTATTCCATCAATGCCGTGTTGCGTTTGTTCCACTGCAAAATATGACATTGTTATGTCTGATACCTCAGAGAGAAGCTATCGGTTACCCCCTGGCCAAGGCTATAAAAAACAGCCCAGGAGTGCAGTTGCCACCATATAGGCATTGCAGCTGGCCAGTGTAAACCCTCCCACTGAGGTACATCTGTCAGTTGAAAAACTCCTGGTTTGGTTTAGTTTTATGTGGAAAAAAAAAAAAACAAACGCACAGAGAAGACATGGAAATAAGCTTTTAGCTGATGAACCATAACTGTATAGAAGCTTTTTCATTTTGCATCATACTGCACATCTGCTAGAAGCAGCAGGATGTTAGAGGTCCCTGCTGCACATTGCTGGAGTAGCAACCACTCTTCGGAAACACCCTGTCCTAAAAGGTAATTCATTCCTTTAAGCAAATTCACATTCTGAATTAAGCACAGCTTTTGAAGTGCCATGTGAACTTTTATTATAACAAAGTCAGAAGACAGGAATTTGGCACCGGTTTGCTTTCTCTTCCAAGCACATGTATCTTCTCTCTAGAGGAAGGGTAGATTTCATTCTGAGACCTTGTATTCCCAGAAAAGCAGGTCAAAGTGATTAGTTTTCTTCAGCTTTGTTGGATTCAATGCCATAAATACAAAAGAAGCACCTACACACTTGGGCTAACTACTAATGTATTAAGACATGTAATGCACAAGGTTATTTTTTTTCCAGAAAATTGTTTACTCTCCTGACCCTATTTTGGATTAAAACCTTGAGTGGGGCTGATCAGCCGGGCTGTCTGCAAGTGGGTTTTCTTCACAAGAAACTGAACCTTTGTGTGGGAACGTACACTAGGACTCAGCAGGAGCCTCAGCAGGGACTGTGACCACCAACCTGACCCCTCCCGGTTCCTTGCTCTGCTCCCCCTCTCCCATCAGGTGCCAGCTGGCTCTTCCCAGGGCAGTGGTTGCTTCCCACAGCTGTGACACAGGAGAGCCAGCGTTCAGGGGTCTTTTACAGAGCTGTGCCCTCAGCCTGGGAAGTGTAAAATCATAGTGGGCAAAAGGAAATCAGCCTTCTACCAGCAGCAATCTCTGCTCTCCCAAACCCAGCTCTTCTGGCAACAGTCATGCCAGCCACTCCTCTATAATCATACCCTTCTTGCCATGCCACGGTCCTTAAAAACACTGGGTAATTCACAGTTTTTAGAATAATAATAACTGAGAACTTTGCTACTGAAACCACATTAAACTACCTCTTTCAGAGGAAGCTGATGGTTATATCATCATGAATTTTATTATAATTCAAGGCTCTTTTCCATTTAAATAGGCTTTGAGAAAACATTTTCATTCTGATAGGCAAAGCAAGCTTCTGGACTTTTAATATTAAATTTGAAATATTCATCATTAGCAAAATGAGGAAACTTAATTTTCTTAGAAACAAATCATAAGACATTACAAATGTCATAAAAGAAGCTGTACAGGTCATAAACTGTACCAGATTTACAAAAATAGTGCCACCACATTTGTCATCATTCTGTTACCCCATGCAGTTCTTTCTTGTGCTGAGTAAAGTGGTGCTGTCCCAGAATACAGCATTGCTAAAAGTTTATTATAGCTTTTTTCCTGTTGGAGATTAATTTCTCGTAAGTTAGTAATGTGCTGGACTGTATTTTATACTTATTCTGTGACAGTAGTAATTTCAATGGAAGCTGGGATAAAGCTTACTATGCGCATGAATATTTTTACTGATTCAGCAGCTCAGCTTATTTGAATCAAACATAAACATATCGACAAGCTACTTGCCATGATTTCAACTGAAGTGCAACATGCGTGACAAACTGAAACAAAAACCAGTGGATGTCACACACTACAGCTGAGAGTATAACGATGGAATTTGCAAAAGCTTTTCAATTTTGTCCCTCCTCTCATCTCTCCTAGTAACAAACTAAAATGCTCATTTTTGTCTGGCTGTACATCACTTGTGATGTGACTTCCATATTCCACAAAATATACATGCAGAACTTGCAGGCTGTCTTTTAACGCTTTTTTTTTTTTTTTTTTTTTTGTCTTGTACAGAGCTGGAATGATTCCAAGTATAATTACTTAGAACAGACACTAATGCATTTCTATTTGCACTTTGTTTTACAGGTTGGTTTGTCTTCAGAAATGTAAGAGTGGAAATGTATACAGCATAACGTTAATGACTATTGGGGTTGCACTGGGCCAACATATGTAAAAGAACTTTAGTTTAAATAGCACTCTAACCTTCATACCATACTATTAATTTGAATCGCTAAAACTCAGCTCCTTATGAAATAGTCATTAAGCCTATATGTAAAGATTTGCAAAGTGAAGAAACACTATACACAAAAAAGAAATTATGAAAAAATAAAAAAAATAGAAAACCACAACAAAAAGGTATAAAAATTTGTATTTATATTATGACGAGATAATAATACAACACAATACTCTGTGTGCTACCAAAGGTAGCAAGCACCATGTACGTGTGTACAAATGAATCTGTACAGTATAATACATCTCACAGACTATGAACCATTCCTTTGGCTCTGGGACCCAGTGGCTTTGGCACAGAACACACTCACTAACACCTTTAGGTAACCATTTGACCAGTAAACAGCAGAAGGCTCTCTGCCAGTGCTTCACATGCACCAAAATTTCATCACTTAAAAATCCGTACTGCACAGACACTTGCAATGACAGAAATCGTGTGTAACTACATGTTATGCCTCTCGTGTAAAATGGAAGGAAGAAATTCTGAAACTGGAGCGCCTTCACTCTGCTTTGCCAAGGGGTGAGTGTCTGGCTGGATGTGCCTCCCCAGGAATACTTTGCTGGGGTTAATTTATAATATTTCAGGTAGAGAGAACACCCAAGGTGACTGAATGGTTTCTGGTCTTTTCTGTGTCACGTGTCTCCGCATTTTGATTCTAGGTGGTTACGCAACACGTTTGGATGTTTCTTTTGCAGCTGCCAATTAACAACATTGCATTTAGTCAGTCACTTAAGCAAACTGGCTCGTTTCATTGCTGGTGAAATTAATTTATGATACGTTTGCCCCATTACAATTGTAGGGAGTACAGCTCTTCTTTATAGAGTATCTAAAGGGATTCAATTCTCCTTTCACCAGTTTTGGAAAGTGCAAGTTAGTGGATTAAATATCAACACTTACTGGCTCTTACCACACACAACCAACGTCCTCTAATAGTTAAAAATAATTAACAGATTTCTGAAAGGGTGATCTGTTTTGCAGACATTCCTTTATCAACACCATCTTAAAATGAAGTGTATAAACTTAGTATTACTTGATTAAAAGCTGTGATGATGTGGTTCTTTTCAAAAATGTTTTTCTTTTCCACAGGGCTGATCTGCAAGGATGAAAAATTTCACCGCTAATTACCAGTCTGCTATAAAGTTGGTAAAATGGTGAAATAATCACTTGTCACAGTAGCAGAGGCTGCTGTAAATATCTCCAAGAAAAGCAGAAGTACATTCTGTGGCTAAACACACCCCAGGGCTCGGAACAGGAGCAGGTCTGCAGGCAGAGCTCCTGCAGACACAACTTCACCTCTTTCTGTTTCCCAGTTCTCTTCTTCTGGCATTTAAGTTCATCCACTGAAATGGGTTTATGCAGAGTATACGGTTGTATGCTCAGAATACTGCTATTTATCACAGTAATTATTTGCAGATCAATAGAAGTAATTTTTTTTTTTTTTAAATACAAAATGATGTTAGGCTGTATGTGGTATACCTGATCCCATACTCATCCATGTCAAGAAAAAAGCATTTAAGGTCAGAAAAAATCTTAATTCATTAAGTTAGATGCAGGTAGTATTAGATTTTAATTCTTTTTTTCCACCCCAAATTTTACACTAAGAAATTAATATTTAGGATAAAAACTCATCTGTAAACACCAGATGTAAACCTCTGTCCTTCTCATGGATTTTTTGGGGCCTTTTTATCTCTGCTTTGATCTGATAACACTCACTTTGAACTGGGTTTGTTTTTAGCACAAGACAATACAGGATCCGGTCTCTGGGTAGCGATGTCTTGTAGAGTTTCTACTGGCCAAACCCTGCTCTTTTCAGAAGATAAACAAATCAGCTGCAATGGGCAGAGAGGGGGAGCACAAGCTGGGCAGAGAGAGGATGGTAGTGAGGGAGGATTCATCCTCTGAATTGCAGGGGAAAATCTGCAGAAAAAGCTAACAATTTTAGGCTGTTTTTTTTTTTTTTTTTTATGCCTCTCTCCTGTGGTGACAGAGTGCACTCACAGAGCTAGGGGGAGAGCTAACCCAGGAGCAACGAAGAGGCGTATATCCTCCCAACACCTGCGTGCTGCAAGGGAAAGCCCTTCCTTTCTTCTCCCGTCAGGAAACAGGCCAAACCTCTACGTCTCCATAAAAAGAACTCCTCGATGACTTCATCTCTGCAGAGCCTCTTCCACAGAGGAAAAGACCTAACAGCCCTGTAATCTTGTCCCTACTCCTCCTTTTTCTATGTGGTAATTGCAGAGAAAATAGGTTAACTGAGCAGTAGTATCTCCTCACCTGCTAAAAAGCACGGTCATGACACAAAATGGCAGAGCTGCCAAGGCAATGGTAGCATCTCGCAGCAAGCAGTATGCTTTTTGCAGTCATGTCGGGATTACAGATACCGTTGCGCGCGCGCATGCATGCACACACATGGAGCACACACACAGATATCCAGCTTAAAAAAAACCTAACAAAAAGGTGCTATGGCCACCGGTAGTGCTGCGCTGGCTGCTCAGTAGTAGGTGAATCACGTCCCTAAAGGAATGTCAGAGCCCCAGTTGTCACCACGGGTCAGCCAGGGCAGGGCTGGACTGCTGCACTGCGCAGGGGGGACAAACCCAAACCGGCCACCAAACCCGACACCTGGAACAGTTGTGCCACTGCCTTCAACTGGGCGGCTCTGTCCGAGCTGCAGAAAAGGGGGCTGTGCCTGAAAATACCACCTGAAATTGGGCTGCACTTCAGGGAGAATGACACATGCAGCATGGTGTCATTTTTCTTTACCGGCATAATAGCCCCCAGCTGTAATAACTGAAAAAGTAAAAACAAATAAACCCTTTTTATTTCCACTCAAGATTATTCGAGTAATTTTTATTGAAAATATAAGATCTACAAAGCCATGGATACCCAGCGTGGAAGAACTCATTAAGTTAGCACATTCATCTTTAAAAGGAAAATTTCAGGTCGACCTAAGGTACAATAATGTTCAATTTAAAATCTCATTTTTCCTTCTGTAAGTTTCAAATCTCTTTTCGTTAGGAGGTTCTGTGCAAGAGCTGCTTGTCATGAAAGGAAACACTTTACAATTCATGAATGTGTTCATTATATAATAAATGAACAGCAACAATATACTAGCCTTTTTTTTTTTTTCCTGTTAACAGTCGTGTGTTAAAGTAAACTCTTTTTTTTTTTTTTTTCCATGATTTGGAAATTAGTTACATATGCACCAAAGGAGCTAGTAATTTCTGCTGCTTGTCAGCTACACACAATGAGTATATTGCTGTGTGCTTTCCCCAACAATGAGGATTTTAGTAATATGCAAGGTGTATAGAACGTAATACCAAAACCTGCATCACAGAAAAGGTTAATTGTTTTCTTATTCAGCTGCCAGAGTTTATAACCTTAGGCCCCTCCCCAGAGCCAAAGTAGGGGTGGCCGTCCATTAGGTTATGTAAATTAAACATATACATTTTCCTTGTTGGCAATTTCCAAGCAGTAAGCGAGAGTGCAAACAAGGATCTGTAAGCTGCCACAAAATGTATTCATATTTCTACTCCGTGTTGTAAGAGCCAAAGGGAGGACACGTATGTCAGATGTTGAAAGAACAACTGAATCTTTGTTTTTGATCATTATGGTCAGTCTGTCATGAGGTCTTGTATCTGAATGCTAAAAATGGCACCACACTTGGACATCCCATAGCCTTACACACTACGTCTGTGTTTCCCTAGCCACTGAGCACTGGTCTCACAGAGACCCTGACTTTATAAGCTAACAAAATATAGATTCGGGTGCTGAAGAATCCAAGGGAGGGCTTATACAAAGACAATTAACCCTCGCACCAAAACCTAATTTTATGATTTTACTTAAAGCCACACTGAATCAGTTGTGAGAGGGTGAAGATATAAATACACCTCTCTGCTTCATCCGTAAGAAGGTGGACAACTGACCATTCGAACAGAGGGTCTTGAAACAAAGCTTAGTTGTCCTTTAAACAATGAAAAGGAGAGGCATACATAAATGGTCACCAAGGCACAATATGACAAAGGTGAAGAGTCCCTGAGACTCTGGTCTGGGTCTGTACCATTCCCCTCCCTATACAAGTAAATGAGAACATTTAGGAAAATATAATACAAAATCTCTTACAGGAAATATAGACTACACTTGCTAAAATCACTTCCCTAAAAGTGTTTATAGCTTTTTTCTTTTTTTTTTTTCTTTTTTCTTTTTTTTTTTTTCTTCTTTTTTTTTTTTTTTTTTTTTAAAAGACCTTCTTTAAACAGATAATGCAAAGACTGGTCCATTTTTTTCTTACCCGGCAAGCCAAGCTCTAATGACTTCACTAAGCAGAAGTTGTATTAAAATACATCTTCATAGTATTGCTACAATTTGGGTAAATATGTTCTGAACAGCTTGATGAGTACTAAATAAACTTTGCTGTTTTACAGCATACATTTTAATTTTTTTGCACTTTTTTAAGAATAGAAAATGCAATTATAGTGTGCAAAAGAAAAAAATTAATTATCTTCTAGCTGAATACTGTAATTTTAAGCCATGCCTTCCATAAAAATGTATTGACATGTGTAAATAGAAGAAAAGAAAAAAAAATACAAGCAAACAGAAATTTCATTTCCTTGCAAGGAAAGATTAACTATCACAAACTGGATCACTTGAATGTTGTATTCTTCAGACAAAGAAATGAAAAAACAACCCGAAAAAACACTGAAATGCTTCAAATGTCATCCATTCCATGATAACAGGTTAAAATCGCAGTGTTGCTTTCTACTACTCCCGTTAACATGGATAGAAAGATTTGCTGCGCGTTGGATACTGAATACAAAAAAGCAAAAGAAAGTTGAGATCATCCCACATGAAGTCATTATTAGAGCTGGCTTTTCCCCCGTTTTGAAGTACAGTAGTGACTTGTAAATATGACCTTTTCTAAAGATCATCTAAGATTTGAAGGTTTATCTGCCTGCTTCACCCAAACAACAACTGCTGAAAGAATTTACTCTATAGAGCCTGCTATACAGCATTCAAACTGGTTTTTTTTTTCATTAAAAAATACCACAAAAAGTAGTTTTAGGTTTTTGTATCTCTGAATCACTAACACATTGTAGATTCCATTTATTCTTCCATGTTTGAAAATGGTTTCTGCAAAATTAAAATAACTGTCAAACTCCCTTACGCCATGCTTCCAAAAGTTTGAATTTAATACTTTTTGAATGGAATGACATAATTTATTTTCTTTAATTTGCAGTATGGCTACATCAAGCTAGCTTTAAGTCACAACTGTACCTAACCACAGTTCTCTGCAGCAAACCCATGTTTTACAATATCTAATATTGTGGTTACAGTGCAGGGAACCGTGGGTAAGAAACCTCCATGTCAGAGTATTGTGGTTGGGGTTTCCCGGAAGAGTGGCAGTTGACACCTCTGGAATATTCATATTTAAGTGCTTCAGTCAGATGGTCCTGAGTTGAACGGGTAACTCAGGCACTATGAGAGCCTGGCATTCAGTCTGCGGGAATGTGTGTAACCTCCGTCACTCGAACCGCTTTGCAAACTGTAGTGGTCTTCAGCATCACTGGCACTTCCAATACTGTCCATTTCACCTGGAGTAAACTCCATTCCTTCAATGTCTACTTCTAAAGAAAACATAAGAAGGCACATTTTCAGAATGGCAGCGGTTGTAGCAAGTAATCATGGGCCAGAGTCAATCAACGTTCAGGTGAAACCTGAATCATACTTCATTTTTTGTAATTAAAAAAAAGAACTGGAACAGTAAGTCCTGAGGAAAGGATCATCTTGTCCACCTGAGAATTAAAATCCCTTCTGTCCTCATCCACATATATATACTGCATGACATCAGTACCAAATGCTGTCTCAGAACTGCTCCAGCCTATGCACAGACACCGATTTTAAAAAAAGCCCAACCCTCAAAGGCTGTAACACTGCAGCACCATTCACAGTAATTCCAACCTATACAGGTGTCGGCTAGTAGTGACTGTGGTGTCGCCATCTGTCCACCAGTAACTGCACCGTGACCGACAACTCATCTCCCATAGGCCCTGAAACAGTCAGCCCGTGGGACTGTTCAGGCACAGAAAAACTTCAAATGAGAAAATAAGAAATGGTGACAGGCAGCTTGAAGAGCTCTGTCTTAAATGAGAACCAAATGTAGAGAACACTTGGTGATCATTACACAGAAAATATTTTAAAATTTCACAATAAATGATGTGGAATTAATTTATTCACACAAATGAATTAAGACCAATAAGATCTTTTTTTTTCCGAGAAGGAAATATTATTCCCCCTTTACCCATAATTACACTAAAAATTCAAAACATTAAATGGTAATTGTTTAAAAAACTGGCAAAAACACATGCAGTATAAATAGCTTTAAAAATACATGCAGTATTAATAGCATCAAAACTGATTAGAAAAGAACATTTTTCAAATAATGTAAAAAAGATGCAGTAGGTTTTTATTCTGCAAATCACATCATGGAACAATTTTGTCTGGGTTTTGCTGAAAGTTTGATTTTACTTCTAAGTAATGTTTTCTTGCTTCCCTGTTTCCCTTTTCCTTCCTGCTCCTGCGACCCGCCTTGAGAAGCCCTCGTTCGGTTACCTTGTTCAGAGTCAGTGGATATTGTTGATCCCATACTGTCAGTGCGGATACGCTCCATGCCCTGCACGGATAGCTGCTCCAATCTGCGTTTGAGGTAGCGGTGTTCCCGCTGTAATTGTTCTTTAATATTTAGAGCTTTTCGGTCCTGTTCTTCCAATTTCTTAAAGGGAGAGAAAGATAGTAAGCTGACAGTTTTTACTCATGTTAAAACATAAGTAACTTCAGATCTTCTTAAAAACAGTGATTTTAAAGCAATTTAAATATTTTAATTAATATAAATTAACATTAAATTAAATAATTTTAAATTTTTTTTGTTACCATTCTACAGAGGTCATTACAATATAAGCAGGCTAGCCCTGAGCTGAATTTGTTTCAAAATAAGATATATGAATATGGGGGGGGGGGGGGGGGGGATATCCCTCAGCAACTCTCTTGCCAGCAGCAGACATTCTTCAGCTAAAACCGAAGTATTGTTGCCTTGGTTGTGGGGAATATTTAAATCATTTTGTCAGGCAAAGCTGGCATCATCTTTGATAACTAGAGCGCAGCTCAGGTTTCAGTCAGAACGTAACGCCTCTTTAGGTGAAATAAGAGACTTATCACCATAAAGGAACCATTGCGAGCCTCTTGAATGCTCTCCCTCCTACCGCAGGCCATGGAAATTTTTAGCATTTAGAAAGCTTCTCTAACAATAAGCAGTATTAATTATATATAGTAGGAGGAATTTATGAACAATTCTCTTTATTCTTGCTTTTTTTCCCCCTTGAACTTCTGCAGAGCAAATATGATAATTCTATGATAACCTCCTACAAAATCAGTGGTATTAATCCAAAACTTCTCAGCATTCAGCCTGTGAAAGGATCCTTCCACACATCTACCCAAAATCTCCCCTCTGCTTGAATAAAAGAATGGATTCATTTTTTGAAATGAAAAGAATACTTCACACCTGGTAAAATGTGCTGCACTGTTGGTCCAAATGTGATAACAGAAATATTATCTTTTAAGATTTCAACTGCACCCTCTTCCAAATCACTGACAGCCATTTAAAAAAATTGACTATATAATTAGGGAAGAAAGGGTAATGAGTATGATGGGATCAAAAGCAGGAAGGACACACAAATCATAACACCTAATATTATTTTTAAAAATTATCTAACTGATGAAGTAAATTACAGGTTGCAGCAGAAAAAGCTTTCATAAGAAAGACCAAATTTGTCTGTGAGCTGTGTTTACATGACCACTGGGCTTGAGATGTGCAGGGAGTGAATACAGCTGTTGACAATTCCTCCCTGCCATCTGAATGAACCTGTGCTTGGTTTTCTGAGGAGAGCGGAGTGGGACAGTGCACACAAACCACAAGCAAAACAATTTCAGAGATTTTGTTCTTCCAGTGCAAGCCTGAAAGCAAAAGTATTTATCTTTGAAAAAATAATTGGCAATATTGAACTGAGCAGTTAGTTTCCTGTCTGAATGAAATCTAACTTCTGCAGCTTTGTGTTAAGCCCCCTCCCAGGCAATACAGTATGTAGATATGCATCATATGTGGATACACAATGTTATGATAAGAAAAGGGGTTGGTACATCCATGTACACAACAAACCAAATATGCCCAATTGATCAGATTTCCTTTTCCTCTATTTTCCTGGCTGCAATCCCAAACTCTTAACAACTATTTTAGGAATTAACTCAAGTGATTCATATCCAGGAGACTCAAAACCATCCAATCTTTCAGGGCCAGTTTCAATATATGGGGGGATGTGTGTGAAAAGTTCAAAACTGATGACTGTATTAGAAATGGCAGTCAGGCATTGGCATGCTGTGGCAGTGCAGCAGGGAGGTAGCTGACCTGACAAAGGGGAGCAATTAAATGGCAACCCAGTTAGGGTAGGTTCAGTTCAAATGTTAAAAAGAAAGTTAAGCTTCAATTTCAGTTTTCAGAAAATGAGTCCTTGGTATTGTACATGATGGACTTGAAAAGAATCTGTTCCTAGCTTTTTTTATCAGCAGCTGAAATAGTAACTACATGGCTAATCTCTCACACTTGCCACTTGTAAAAACAGTTTTTCAATTTGTATGCATAAGCCCATGATAGGGGGGCAGCACAAGACAAAAACCACATGCGGTGCCTTTCATGCATGTTAGCCTGAATTATAAACAAAAGGCCAAAATCTCAAATGGTAAAAACAGGGGTTGCCCAGCTGGAGTAAATGTGCTTATAAGAGCTGAGGAAGTAGCTCAGTAAACTTGTTTGCAAGAATGGTTTTGCTTAAAGTAATCTTTAATTCTTCATATGATATACACCCGTTTCTGCAACTGCAGAGAATCTTAATGCTGTGTAACAGCAGCTGTTGTCCAAAATACTCCAAGATTACTGGCAGTGGTCAACCTCTCCTGACACTGTTCTTGACCTGTTTCCCTATAACACTGAAAAAATGCCAGATGAGTAATTATCGTCCTGGACACAGCAGCAGAAACCTGTTCTTTAACTTTCACATTTGATTACCTGTTTGTATTTTTACTGCATATAACGCGGTTCCCCTGAAACTAAGAAAGTGAAAGTGGGAGTGAAGGTGTCATTGAAGAGAGGAGGCCTGAGGAATAATCCTCTTTGAATTACCTGTGCAAATGTATAACCCGCACTGCTCCTGTATCACAAGTGAGATTTTGGGTTGGTTTTTGGTTTAAACTTGTTACACCCATGAAATGTGCAAGGGGAGTGGCAACCAACAGGAGACTGCATTTCATTTTTGGTTTATTTTAAATGATTGTCAAACACTACAGGATCTGGTCATCAAAATGTGTAAGAGAATGAAGCTTACTAGTAGTTACAATCCCTTTGACTCCGTTAGCTTTTCGATCATGAATGGATCTGGCTTTTTACATTGAAATCAATGCAGTACAATGCTACTTTGCTCAGTCCTTAAATATATTAATCAAAGAACAGCTTTGAGACATATATATAATTTTTTTTTAAAATACAATGTAAACCATTAGTAACTAAGCAGAAGTCACAAAATCACCATTTTATGTATCTGACACTGCAGGGTAAATTGCAAAACACAAAAGCTTGACATAGTGACTGAAATCCTTGCGACTAATAAAGGCCAGTATATCCAGAAGACTGGACATATGGATATGGATTTTGTGTGAAAATTAGCTTCCTCTCTATGGATACACATTCTGGAAGATTCTGCTTTAAAAGAAATAAAAATATGGATTAATGTTTTTACCTTGATATGCATCTTAGCTCTTTTCAACAGACTTAGAGTGGTGTGTCTGGTGCTGTCCGGCCCAAGAGGCACAAGCTGTTTTAGCTGTTCCAAATATAGCCGGAGTTTAGCCCGCCTGAAATTATTAGAAACGAAGAGCGTTGTAGTAAAGTTGCACCCGAACAGCATATCCTATATGCAAACACCATCTGTCTGCAGGATCTCTGTGCAGAACTCGATTCAATGGTGGCTTCCTTTCCCCTCCCTTTGGCAAAGTTTCAGACTGAAAGGTCACTTGAAATGCAGTAATGCTGCTTGGCACATTCAGAGACTAGTTTCCTACCTATATTTCAAAGCCGTTTGCTCAGTCTGCTTAGTCCCATCTTAACGAAGGAGGAATACATTCAGAGACTGGAGACATCCAGACAAGGCTGCGCACTGAATCTACGGCTAGATAAGGAATTAAAACTGGGTCTTCACTCCAACCCAGTGATTTTTGCAGGCAGGGACAGAGCTGTGGGAGGGAGGGAGCAGGGAAGCTGCAGACCCCGACTCCCTTCTCCCCCATTAGCCCTGCCTGATGCGATAGGACACACTCCTGCTACACAAGGCGAGGGCATCCATGCAGCTCTGCACAGCTCAGAGCTCCTTCCAGCCATGGTTTATCAATATATTGTGCCAGGGAGGTCCTGATGCTCCTTCTCCTCCCATCTACTGACCCACAGTCCTCCTGAGAAGGAAACATTTCTCCTCTCAGTGTACAGCCAGGACAACCTTTATTACACAAAAGAAAATACTTCCATCCATACTGGGTCCTGCTTTCTCTCTTACTCCTTTGCAAGTATCACTACTACTGCTCTGAACAATCTCTCCTATACTAAAGAGGATAAATGAAGTGGTATTTCTACAGATACTTTGCTTCCAAACTTTGTCTGCCTTTGAGAAAGATGATGGCAATACAACAGTCCACGAAACAGTTGCTTCAACTATCCAAAACAAGGCAGCAGCAAACCAAAGAACAGTGTGGGAGTGTGCTTCTACAGTTAAATCCAGAAGAAAATCTCTCCTGGTTTTAATGCACAATTCTTGAGCAGGAATCTATACAGTTTTGCAATAAGATAGAAGTGGATGCAGAAGCGCTTACATGAGCAACATCTCTAATATTTTACTTTCTGCCAGCCTATTGCAGATTGAACAAAGCAATGACCTGGAGCATGCCGACATCCCCCACAAAGCAGTAATAGTAAGTGAAGCGGATCACAAGTGTGAGATGAATAATCATCTTTTTCAAATCTGCTCGATGCTGCATGAAGGAAACAAACTTTGCAGGAAACGTAACGCTTCTGGTCAAAAATGAACTCTTTTGAACAATCTGTTCAGAGCCAGAATTCAGCATCAGTGTCTGAAATGCAGCTGCAGAGGATTTAATATGCAGCAAATGACAAATTACGCACGTGTAATGGGAATGATTAGTGTAATGTGAAAACAACCTGAGAATTAATGGGGAAAAAACCCAGAGCAAAATAAAATCTAATTAAAATACAGTATATTAATGACTATACACTCACACATTTAGTTCTGGCTGCATATAAATCAGCAATGTATTAGATAGGAAATCAAAGAGCATTTCTATAAAATTGTTAATTCTTTCTTCAAGCCACTTAGGGAGAAAGGAATATCAGTGAAAATGTGATTCTCAAGAGAAAACTGATGATAGATTTTTTTTGTTTAGGCCCAGGATTTGTTTTTAAACACAAGGCTCTAAATTTAACCACCTAAATGCTTTTATTTAAACAACAGCTACAAAGACTGGGGTAAATATTCACAAAAATAGCTCCATCATATTGAAAAGCACCCCTGTGGCTGCTAACTTAAACTGGGACATTGATCTTTAAAATAGTGAATAACCAGAATTAGACACTACTGGTATTTATACAGAAAATCCTTATCAGGTAAATTTTTATTTCTGTGTCTGTATCCTCTAACAACTACCTGGCTGGTTCTGTGGTTTAATTAAAAGAAACTTGCTTCAGGGACTAAATTCAAATAATCTTTTTGGTTTTTAAATGGCCTCTAAACACACACGCAATCATCTGCGTCACTCGGCACAACTTGGATGCAACTGTATTTAGACAGCTGACGAGAAAGTGGGGACTGAAGATAAAGGAGGATGTGGCAAGGAAGAGGACAAGAATAATATCCAAGTAGTAAATAAGAGAGTTAAATACATTGAAATGGAACAATCAATATACTTAGAGTAATTAAACATCTGATGAGGAATATACAGAACTGTTGATCTGAGATCTACTTAATATTAATCCTGGAAAACGTTAATGAAACCATACTCATCTGCCTCTGTTACTATTTGAAGAAAGTCTGCTTACCACAGGGAGAAAGTAAGGACTTACTGCACTTCCTTACCATCAACAGGGGAGTTAACAGAAACATTACCAAGATCCAGTGGGCACAGCTGTGTATCTTTTTAAAGCACAAATGCTTTTATGTTACCTGCCAACCAGGTAAAGCAGGACTTTACAGAAGTGCCATGAAGAACACGAGACTGAAGCCAAGAATATTTTCACTGACAAATGAGAAGAATTAAAAAGAGCTAAATATTAAAAAAAAAAGCTTTAAGGCATTCTCATCACTAACAACTGATAGCACTAAATGTAATAAACACACTTGCTAAAAGACCTGCTCTGACTTTAGCTGTTTTTTTAAAAGGGATTTTTTTTCTTTCATTTAATCACTCAGCACCTACAAATCCATTAAATATTTTAAAGCATGAGCTTTACGCAGACCTTTACATAAAAGCAGGCATGTTTATGTGGTTAATTCGTATATTGTAACACAACAGCATAATCGATGGCACAGATTGTGAACGTAAAAAAAAGCAAACCAGCCCACCACAATTCCTGAGGTACTAGAGTAAATAACCCCACGTTTTTCATTTGCACATCTTAGAAAAAACTGTAAGAATGTAAGAAAACATTTCAAGCATGTTATGCTAACAGATCACACCAGCAGGAACAAGGGACTCAAACTTCACAGCAGATAAGTTGTCGTGTACAGACTCTGCCAGCACTAATTTCTCTATTTTTCTGCAGAGACCTGACAGCTTTCGCTTTTTCTCAGCTGACTGTGAGGAAAAGGCACTCACAGAGGTAATCGCAACTGGAGCTGCTTTGTGTTTTGCAGCTGATGCCTTAAATTCCACCTAGAAAATAAGCAAAAAAAAGGCAGCCTGGTCTCCTGGTCTCAGAACAATGGGGTAATGATCTCTGTGCATGAAATGTGGTTGAAGTGGGTTAATTATGCTCTGCTCCAGCTTTGAAACTCAACTGTTACACCTTCACCCACACAAAGCATGGTGTCAGGCCAGGACACCGGTGCCTACAGAAACAGGCACTTTTCTCACCTCATGTGGATGCACAGAAATATCCCCCTTGTCACTGGTACTGAATTTATCAGGGAAGGTAAGGATCTAAAAAAAAAAAAAAAACATCCAAAATCTGAATCCTCAAGCCTGCAGCTCTCCATTTTGGGAACAGTTCGATGCATGGAGAGAGGTGCATGGGTGACCTGTCTCTGATTTACCACATTTGCCTTTGTGCCAGATGATAAAGGAGTTTCAGATGTTCAAGACATCCGTGTTTCTCCCTAAGCAAGCTCACAACACAGTTCTCTAACTCTGCACTATAGCTTTTCTAATGCTTAACAAAAATGCATTACTAAGCCCACAGAGTTAGTCAGCATTTCACAGCAGTGGCCATGTCTAGGAGCAATCAGGTGGTTCATCATGTTCACATAAAGGAGAAAGCAACTTGGTGACAACTAACGCAATGGCTAGCAGCTGGAATTGCCTTGAACTGGTTTTGAATACATATAAGCCATGATGGGCAGTAGTGGCAGGTATTTCAGAACTGATAGCAAAATGAACCCTGGAGCCCCACAACTTGGAGGGACAAAGAAGCAAAACAGTGTTGGTAATTTCTGCACAGTACAAGGACATCCATCAGAAGTTCATTTGAAGACCACTCACTGACTCTAGTCCTCAGAGACTCCAGCTTGCTCCTGTGCTCAGCTCTGAAAAGGCAGGAGCAGTGCTGGCCAGAGGAGCTATAGTTCACCACTTCTCAAAAAACGACTGCCATGCAAAAGTAAATTAAGATCTTCGATCCTAACAAATTTCAAAATTGTGTTAAAGGAGTCTATTAAATACTGGTCAATAAGCCTCCCCATACGTACGAAACCCCAGACACAAATCCATTTTAGTGCACCAAGAAATGGAATACTAAGATGCAGAGAGAAAAAAAAGAAACAAAAAAGCCTATTGTTCACACTGGATAATCTTCATTCCAATGAAACTGCAACAATTCCAAGAAATTCCTACAACTACTTGATGGGTGGTTGCAATGGGAACAGAATACTCCTCAGTAGGGCCAGATAACAAGAGGCGATGGCTTTGGAGGTTCAGCATGGACATTAGGAAACAAAATTTTTATTAGGCCAGTGGTGCACAATCAGAACAGGTTGCCCACAAAGGCTGTAGAAGTGCAGTCGTCCTTGGAGGATTTTCAAGATTTATGCAGACAAAGCCATAGAGATTCAGAGGGCCCTCCAATCAACATTTCTATGAACCTATAAATCAAAGATTGCTTATAAAGCTGTAGCATTTGACTCACGCGATTGGTCCCACTCATGTAACAGCAAAACACCCCCAACTGTGTGACTTATACCTGTGCCAGTCTGATTGATACAAAGCTGGTAGGATTGTGAAGTGACCTGATTCACCTGCAGTCTTTCCACAGGGGCTTACCAGGGCTTTTTTAGATCCAGCAGAGCAGATAGAAATGCTGCAGCTAGTCCGACAGCAGTAGTTGTTCGGGCAGTAGTTGCACGGGTTTTTTTGACATCAGCAAAGGTGTGTTTCCTAAACCATTCAAGTATAAATCTAGAGACTTTATCTGGAAGCCAGTGATCTGCACAAAGCCATCTGGAAAGGCAAAGTGCACATCCAAAACAAGTTGCTTAGTCCTCAGCATGGCCTGCCTCAGCCAGACCTCAGTGAAATTAAATGGCCATGGACACTCATGATACAGGGCGACAGCACTGTGTTCATGTGAAACATCTGCCTGTCGATCCCCCCATCCTGGCTGGGCAACCCATGCAGACAAAGCTGCCGACAGCCTTCCGTGCATTTATGGTAGGTAGCATGTGGTAGGCATTTCCTCAAAGCTGCACCTGAAGAGATAAACAACAGTTCTGCTGTTGACATCGTGCTGTTACTTCCAGAGATCACCTGCAGAGAACGTCAAAAGGGCCATGCTCATCTCTTTCTCAACAGTCATGGTCAAGAGCATAAAACTCACTATAGAGAAGTCAAATTCATGACAAGTGTTCACCTTGTACATCCTCAAGGTCTCAGTCCACAGCCTCCCCAAATTAGAATAATGGCTCTCCCACATGTACCCATTCTCTGTGGAACCAAAGCTGGCCGTAGAAGGGAAGGAGCAACTCTTATCAGCAAAGTTTGTCATCCTGTGGGAAATCCCAGAACAGCTCTGTCTGGTCCACACCCACTCCCTCCTACAAGCAGATCACTCAGTCAAGACATGAAGCTGTCCTGGCCATACTAGGAGGCATTTTAGAGCTGCAGCATATCCAGCTGATGGGTCGTAAGGATCTGGAAGGCTAGGAAGTGGACAAAAAGCCACTAAATGTCAACATTCCCATACTGCATGCTCTGAATTTCCCTTCATGCTGGCTCCAGCAGAAGCTGGCTGGGTTAGACAGGGTGTTGTTGCTTCAACACTCACAGCCCAACGTACCTCACACCACAGTGCATCACACAAAGCGCATGCAGATATGAAACAATACTTGCCTCACAAGGCAGCCCTAACTGTGCTTTCTGAAAGATGCTTTAATGCTAAAAATGCCTGCATGGCTGAACATGTGTTTGTATTTCAGATGTCCCAAATTTAGTCTACTAAACTAGCTGTGTGTACAGGAGGTTGACATACTCCCGAATCAACTGCTAAATATACTTGCTTGGTGATGTTCTGAAAAGAAGAGGACACTATAGATCAAACACTCAAATAACATTGAAAATGCAATCATTACAAGCTGCACTAGTGAGAACAACAGATACATTTGAAATAGATGCAAAAATTAAAAATTCGTCATTTTTGTACATTAACCATTTCAGTCCAAAAAACAGAGAGCCTCAGACTCTATCACAGGGCAAATTCAGTACAAATTTAATACAAACAAACCCCCCACTTCAAAGAATATAAACCTATTTGAAATTAATCTAGAAGAAGACCTATTACTATGAACTGGACCGTTACCGAAGCATTTCAGATTCCTTCTCTCATGTTTCACATTTTTTCCCACATTCAATCCTATCCTGGTCCTGGTGCTGTGCATTGAAGATAATACACAAAGGTTTAAAAATACAGAGCAATTACTAAATTTTTCATTGTTGCATAATGACTATGTAATCTGGCTTAATAACATACATAGGATAAAGTCAGAGAAGAATCTCTGCACCAAAAACTCACTTCTGGAGTCAAATGTTCACCAGATATATTGTGAACCAAAGCAGTCTGGGCTGAGCCCACAACGCTGGGTCACAGACCCCTGTAGTGAATTAATGGTTGTGTTTTATCCCTAAAGAAGGGCGATTTTATCTCCCTACCAGGCATGAAATTCAGCATAAAATACAGAAGTGAGCTAACTGCAATTGTAAGACACTCGTGTTTTTACAGGAAGACTCTTCACAGTTTTATTTATGAAATGCAAACACCTGCATACAGGGAGCACTCAAGTTTTAGACAGAATCAGCGACCACAGAAGCTCAGGACCCTTTGTGACATGCACTGGTCAGGATGAACACAGGCAGCATCATTATTCATAAACTTATCATTATTTCAAGGCTTTTAAGAAAGGCAGACCAGCAGTAAAAAATTCCCCATTGTGACTTTAGGATTCACTTGCCACAAAGGTAAATGAGAGAGGAACTCTGCCTGCCTTCTGACTCCAACCCTTTCATACACAGTAAGTCAAGATCTCTTAAGGGCTTCAGCTCTTTTTACTTTGTGCACAGTCACACTCTTGAGCAATGACAGAATTTTGTTGCAAATGGCTTTAACGGTACTGAAAATTAAATGTGTTCATATTATTTCATATATTCCTGGATATCATGCCTATACATATAATGTAGGTAAGCATATAATTATACTCCCCACTCTGCTCAGAAGTTGGTACTCAAGCATACTTGCCTCACTCCTCTGTAAGCTAAAAATTTTCTTAAAGTAAGTGTCAGGAATTATATATTTACAGCTCTACAATACTTTTTATAAGCTACCAAAGATGATTCTGACTAATTAAAACATATTTGTTTATAAACACATTTAAAGAGATTATATGTAAATTTCCATTTTAAAAAATCATAGAAATTCAATCATATATAAATGGTTCTAAAGAAACCTATTAATGGTCGACACAGAATTTAGCATATCTTCAGCAAAATATTAAATACAATGGAAGATAACAACCCTGCACTGAAGTACAAAATCCTGTCTCTTCTGTATTTATTTCAGTCAGAAACACTTACAAGACTTTCTACTCTACAAAGGATACCTCAAATACATTTTTTTCCCAAAAAGAAGCTCTAGCTTATACTTAGGCTGCATAATCTATTTCAACCACACAACAAATTTGCTTTAGTGAAAAGGAAAGAAAACCTCTTAGTATTAAAGCACTGTACCATAGCAAGGCACCCAGTGTGCCGATTGCTACGAGATGTGTGAAATGCTTGCTCACAGCTGAGTGCCTCAGAGTCAAACCCAGAAAATTCAGTAGCACCCTTACAGCAAACCTCTTGGCTTTTTATTATCCAAGAAAAGATAATTCAAACAACAGCGTTCTGCAATAGATGCCATATTTTTTTCCATATTAAGAACAAAATCCTGAAGATTGTGCTGCAGGTGAAGATTCATCCAAGGTTTGTTCCACGTGGCATTTTTTGTCCACGTCTAACACCTCACAGAGGCCTCTGCAACTAAATTCAGCGACAAAGCCCGGGAAGGCACTGTGGCAACTAACAGGCAAAAAAAGCCGTGAGTGCCTAATTGCAGTGATTGTTAGTGAATTAAATGCAACAGCCCTACAATCAGTGCAACCGCCTGCTTTATTTACTTTATTATTAACTACATAGTTTCATCCTCTATATGCGTTTTCAGTGTGCTGAATATTTTTGTGCATTTGTTTCACTAAACTGAAACCAGCCAGACAGCTTTACCAGTCAGGTAGCTGGTGGTCTTGGGGTACCTCTGAAGTATCCAAACACATGACATCAACTGCCTATGAAGGCAATGGCTGCAAGTTCATCTTACCATCAATAGCTTCCAAAGAGCCACTCCTGCTATGAACTTATATCATCTCCACATTTTCATGTGAATACTGCTCAGAAATGTCTGGTACTGTTCCTAACGCTAAGGAAGGCAGAGAAAACCTCTGCTGCCTGATACACAGCTTACCATTTCAGTGTTTTGTGCATTTTATCACTCTGAAAAATATTTAAGTTCTCTATTTCACTGTATATAAATGCACACTGCAGCATTCACAGTGCATTTTATTTACTTTCACTTAGTGTCACTTCAGCCCACTTGCTGAGCCAAGACTCTGCACTTTAACTTTGCCTTTTTACCTTCCAAAAGTTGCAGCTTGTTCATGTTTTGGAGCATACGCGTGAAGCCAGAATTTATTCCTACATCTTTCAGCAAACATAAGTTAAGGGAAGTATCTGCAGTGCCACAAATGTATGCATTTTTGGCCAGCTAAGCCTCTTGGCAGCAGCGTGCAGAAAACTATCTGGGATGCAAGCTGGGGACAGGTGAATACTGGGTGGTGTACAAGAGGGAAGCTGCTGACTCCCAAGAGAGGTGATGCCTGGCAGATCTTGCTGCTTTCTCCATCCCTCCAGTAGCTCCCTGCTGAGTGCAATGACAGCTGCCTGTCCTAAATGATGAGCACTGGGCTATACCATTTCTTCATCTCTCAAAATGCCTACAAGCCAACTTTGATGCTCCTTGCGCTCCAGTTCTCACCAGAGGGTAAGCTGTGGTGGTCCATGTACTGCCATAAGCCAGGGGCAGCAGCTAAGATGGGCAAACAGCAGCAACGCCCGAGGCTTGCTTTGGGCTGGAATGACCCTGTGAAGCAACCTGGACAAGGAGAGACCTGACTGGAGCCTCAGCAGCTGGTGGCTGGCCAGACTGCCCACGTGCTGTCCCTTCAGAAGCGTATCTGACAGCAGAAGCAGACAGACTGAGCTCTGTGACAGGTCCCAGAGTCACATCTGACTTTGGCCAGCAGAAGAAATAAAAGCCCTGTGGCACAGTTAGTGCCCATTGTCATATTGTTCCCGGACCTTCTCCCATTCAGTTCTCCTCCCGCTGCAGAGAGTGAGCACAAGCTGCCAGAGAGCTGTGCAAGGTGTGACACAGGCATCCCTCCAACCTGTGCCACCCCTCCGCACACTCATCCACAGGCCTGAACTGCATGTCGACCAACCCAGCAAAACCACAAAACTAACCAGTCCTTTTCCTTCAGGGGCTCATGGCAGGCACTCTGAACAGCACTTGGGCAAAGCAATGCACAAGCAGAACCCTGTCAGCAAGGACTTGGGGCAGGTGGGACACTAGCAGCTCTGACTGGTATCTGGTTTAACTGCCGGGGAACCGTGGCCTCAGGCTCTGCAGTATTAAGAGCTGCAGGACTGACATCTAACCACCCTCATCTCCTCTCCTTGTTTTTTTTCCCGGCTCCTCCCTCCAGCCAGGCTTGTTCCCACAGCTTTCCCCAGGCTTCAGCCATCCCACTATCTTAAGCTGCTCTTATTTGAGGAGCAGCCATGAAAGGTTTAACAGCCCTTCATTGTCTCAGGTTTCGGTGATAAGTAACAGCAACATGCAGAAATTTGAGACGTGCTTCATGGGAAATGTCAATAGAAATTTACAAGCTATACAGGGATTCCCAAAAGCATCACAAGCAAACGTAATGGCAGCTGGATACCACTTGTCTTTCCTGGACGGTGACCATCTCAAATTTACTTGTACAGGATTCTCAATCCTTTCACCAGAAGCAGTAAAATCTCTGACCTTGCAAGAATCTCAGGCAACAGAAATCAAACATTATGAAAACAGCTGAAATCCCCTGCAGTACATTTTTGCCCTTGTATGGATTTCTTTTCCTCTGCAAAAAAGGGAGTTTCTAACTAATATTTTAGTATTTCAGCCTTCAGGTTGTGCTCATCTATGAAGAACAGTTTTCTATATTTTAAACCTTCAAAGTCAATGTCAGACAAATACGAACAATTCTTACAACTATAGAAAAGGAATTTGTTCCAGGTGTCTTCTATTTTTAGCCCTGTTATCTACTGATTGTCTTTTGATATTCACCTCTCAAATGCTTTTAAGCAACAGCAAGAGAGGTATCACCTAGTACCATGCGCTCAGCATCACACAGTACCTACCTAATACAGACAGATGAACAACAGTGCCTTGTGGGGAAATAACACGAGTGATGGAAATACCACTGTGCATACTTAAAAAGAGAGTCCACAAAAAAATGATCAGCCACGCTTTTAATAAACTTATTTAATACTTCATTCATCCATCCTTTCACCCATTTGTTTCGCACATTAGAATGCACACATTGCAACTTAGTAGTCCTCCTAAATTAGACCTCTCAAACCCATCTGTCTTACTGGCACTCAAGTTTCTTAGATTACACTGCAGGGAGACTTAAGATTTTAAGTTTGTCTGTTACCTCAGAATAGTGTCAGACCCAATTAGATAAGGAGAGTGCCACTGCAGGATCATGCTATTCCAGTACCAAGCAGTTTTAATTCCCACTTGAAGTTACACGGATGTACACAAATACTTACACACGCTCCCCACTGAAAACCCAAGTGGATTATGACTCGCCACCATTTACATGGCTGTGGTAACACTTTGGTCCTCACCAGCAGCGGAACACCACAAAGCAAATTTGAACAGCAAATCCAAACCCACGACCTCGATCTGCAGTTCTGCAACAACAGGTGTGTTTTCATTCGGCACCTTTCACAGTACTAAGTAATTTGATGAGGACTGTAGAGTGTAGGTCAAAGAGAACTGCATTTATTTAAACAAGGAAAAGCTGCATAAGAACAACAGGTTTGCACTAGGTTTACACACAGAGGGGAGCAGGATGATAACTATAATTTTCCACAAATTAACCATTCACAAAAAGGTGGTTGAAGAGGATGGAGTCAGTCTCCCCCACAAGTGGCTCCGGGGAGCGTATATGTCCCTCTCACACAGCGCTCAAGGCACAAGGTGCAGCATGGCTCTGCACACACAAGCTACACATTTATCGACTGACAACACCCCAGAGCAAGTCACTGCTTACAAATCAGCTCATGGCTTGAAACCGGCTTTAATTATCAGACTGTTTCCCCACATCAAAATGCTAAGCAAGAACATCGTGTCTCAGGACAGCTGCCAACAGGAAGGATCTTAAAAAAAAAAAAAAAAAAAAAAGGAGGGGGGGGTGGAAGACTACAATGCTTAGAGAAGCCTAGAGAAGTTGAGCTGTAGCACAGCACTAAATGAAGAGAGCATGGTACAAGGCCTAGTGAGCTTTTTCTGCCTAATTTTAAACCTCCCTATAGACCTAGTTATTTTATACATATGTCAAATGAGGGGAGAAATGTGTTCAAGATTTTTTTTTTTACACCGTTGTATAATGCCAAATTAAAGGAGAGACAAGTCAAGCTGAATTATTTTAGCTAAATTAAAAACATGCATTGCCACCACACACTGAATGCAAGGCCTTGGGATGGCAGACAGCCGGAATTTTCCCAAGTTGAATTGAAGAGGGTGAGATATTAAGATCTGCAATGCTGGATACCTGTGACTGTAGTTTTATTGTCTATTGCACCTCTATATCCAAATGCCAAGTAAATACCAAGTGTCCAATTTAACTAGCCTGACAAATGCTGTAGGAACTCCGCAGTCCTACTTGCACTAGGCACCAGGAACAACAGCAATTCACACCCCAGTTTTAAAACCTAATCAGAGTTCAGGCAACTGTATCTCCAGTTCAGCACCTAAACAATCACTTTCTCCTTCTCAGAGGTAGGATGTTTTAAGCTCTGACTGGGAAACTAAGTATCAGAAACTCATGTTCAGTGCTATGTCTTACTTTCATTTGTGCTTTTGTTAATTCTTCCTCAGCACCTGTACCTACCAAAAGCTTTGTGGTCATCTTAGAGGGAATAACTAATGGTGGCAGCTCGAGCATGCATGAATGAAGTTAATTGGCTTTTGGGGAAGGAGGTAGTGAGTGGTGCTGTTTTGTACTGCTGTAGATAGTTGAGATGTCCTCCAACAAGACAGTTGGGGTGCCCTAGGATGACAGCTGGGTGCCGTTTCAAGCCAGCCAAAGGCTGGTTCAGACCCCAAGTGAGAACACCAAAGGAAAAGAAGTCGTCACCCTGAAGTAATTAAGAATACATGTCCCCAAATGCCTTGCTGTACACCTCCAACCCTGTCATTGAAACCTTGTAATTAGAGGTGGATAGAAAAGACGGTGAGGTGTATATATAAACAAATTTAGAGGAAGGATTAAATGCACTGACAGTAATTAAAGATAGCCTCTTCAAGGCTACAATGAGTACTCTTACTTTCATACGAATTAAAAGCTGAGCAACACTTATGTAATATTTCCCCCCCCAAACAGTGACAAAATCTGGCATCACGGGACAGTGGAGAGTTGCAGATAGCTGACAGTCCTGCCTCAAAGTTTAGATTTAACTTGCCACAACACAGATAGTGCCTTGTTTACAATTTAATTTCCATCCTATTTCCCTTTCCACGGAACAGTACAAAGCTGGTTGTCTGTGCCAGACAGGGTGCAGTTGAGCAGAATCTGAAAAGGATCCATTTGGGGATGATAAGGTATGGAACAGCTTTTAAAAACTCTCTCCTCTTTCCTCCTCCTCCTCCTTCTTTCTTCCCCACAAAACTCAGCCCAGATTTCTTAAGTGCAGTGTCCTCAGGTTATCTGGCAATGGAAGGAAGAGCCAGAAGTTTGGATCCACTTGCCATGTGAGTATGTAAAGTCAGGCAGTGGGAACCAAGACACCTGACAGCCTATTTCAAATACCTCTTAGCACATAGACCCAATAACTGCTTCTGGTCAAACACACACAACAAGCTCCCAAATTTCCCTAGCAGAAATTATTTGCTCCACCCATGTTGTTCATTTCAGCTGTCAACACAACAGCACTTACCAATCAGGATCAAGTCAGCTTTCTTGGGGGAATTACAGGGTTTGCTACCTTTACATTTTGTAAATACCAGCTAAAGTGGTATGTAAGATACAGAGTGTCTGTACAGCCGGTATTTGCAAACATTGATGGTACTCCTAACTTCAATAGGAGCTGCTGAGTTCTGGCAGGAACTACATGCCAGGCAAGCCTCTTATTTAGCACCTTGCATCTTCACTTAGTTATCTAAATTGAAATATTAACGAAAGAAAAGCAGATAAATTTGTTAGGCATTAATCCCAAGGTGGCTGTTGAGAGAACTCACGAGTAGTTCTCCAACCTTTTAGAGACATTTTACCACATTCAGATGTAGTCCTTGACTGTTCCCCAAATCTTCTCCTTTCTTGCTGTAAGGTAGAATCTAATGTAAGCTTTCTTAACGTAGGGCACGGAGTCTGTAACTAAAGTTATTACTTTTTAAGTTAGAAGCATTGCAACAGATGACCTCATGCATATACATCCAAGCCCACACCTCTTCTGTGTTGGCTACACCAATCTCCACAGACTACACAATTAGTTACGCTAATTTGTACAGAAAAAAAATTGTATAACGTAAACTAGAATTAAACAATAATTATTAGCCACTTGATATCCTTTGACAAGTCCTGTCACTCTGCTCTATTCTCGTAGGATGTGTATGTAGCTCACTACATGTGTTTCAGTTCCCATCTCAAAAGACAGCACTCTGAAGTCCCAAACAACCCTCTCCTTCCAAAAATAAGGAGGGGTGTGGGGGGGCAGAAATACCCATTCTTGTGAACTGCACAGTTCTTTAGGACAAGAAAAGTCAGTTTTAACTGGATCACATGCATAGTTTTTATTTGGTTTTGGTTTTGTTTTTTTCAAAACCAGCCCAAATTAAACTGTTGTAAAGTAACAGCATTATGCTTTTTCACATTTATGATCTGCTGGCTAAATGTTCATGCTCAGTATAGTTTCTGGAACCTTAACTGCATCCTCTGTAGCTGCCCAGATATGATGTGGGGTTCAGCTTGCAGGCAGGCACACACAGATCAGTCCCACAGCCTGCCACATGCTAAACCACCATGTGTACTGAGGGGAAAAAAACAGATTAAAAATTACTTGACCTGCAAAAGAATTCTCTGTAGTAAATCTAAGCACAAGTGTCCACCAACAGAGACCACGAGGGAAAAGCAGTATAAGCTGTAACAGGAAAGTACACATTGTTCCATCCAGAAAGAGACATTCTGAGTTTGGGACCAGGCCACAGTATATCCAATACTCAAACAGAGTCAGCAGCCCACAGAAAGGAGCACAGAAAATACAGCTAGAGATGCAAATACAGCATGGAGGCAGGGAGAGGAGGGGACAGGACAAGCAACCCACAGAATAGAGCCACCTCCTCCAGCCTAGGTTGATCCCTTAGTGCCTACTCTAACCAGGGATGCTGTATCATCAAAATTTTGTGCTCATGACATACTTGGAAGAAAATAATCCAGCCTCCTGCAGATTTGGTGTGAATCCTGAGTGCAGTGCCAACCTTGCCTTAAAAAGCTGGAGCCGCACTGCTGGCTTTCATGTGCATTTGCCACCTCTTCAAACCATTGCAGGTACCACTTCTGTATACCCAGTTTTCACCTGTGGGCTTCTACAGATATGACTGGTTGGGATTCAGCCAAGGATTCCCATCATGTTACGTAAGACTCGTTTCAAAGGCCAGGTTCTTAAAGCCCATTAGCTGCCTAAATATCTTCTTTTTTTTAAAAAAAAAAAAAAAAAATCAAGTTCCAGCTCGGTTGTCCAGATGTAGCTAAGCAAGCTTAAAAGGAAAACTTTTTTTTTTTTTAAATACCTAATTCAACAGATCTTTTTCCCCACCAAACAAGAAAGCAGTCACCACCAAGCATCTCTTCCCCTGTTTGCAGAGAATCAGCACCTAGCTGTTGTCTGTACAGTGCTGAAAGCACCTGGAAGTCTGGCTCCATTTTGTACAAGACTAGCCCACTCTTTCTACCACTGTGGATAAGAACTGGCCAGTTTAATAAGCAGATGCTGAGAACATAAACCACCTTTCACATAGTCCATTAGAGGCTGACACACAATGGACTCATGTTTGAAGAGAGGGATGAACAAATTGAAGTGGAAAAAATGCATGCCCTTGGTTTCTCGCCCACCTGCTTTCTGCTGGCGGTTGGCTGGCCTGGAAGCACACAGCCTTCTGGAGCCCAAACCCAAGACTGCACTTAGGCCCTGCAGTTCAAAGCCGACTTCAGCAGGAAAAAGGACATCACAATTTAGTCAAGACTGTATTTTAGCCCATTTTTCATTGCTGAATAAAAGCTTTGTCCAAAGCACGAGGATGTGTACATCTCTGACACCTGGAATCTAACTTCAGGATCAGATTAACTTCCAAACGTCATCTGCATAATATCCCCATCCTTTCCAAACCAGCAGTCTAGGTGGGAAGACACTTTTGTTGGGAGTGCATCAGCAGGTGTTGCTGCTGTGTGCAGGTGAGACAGCAGTTCAGTGCATGGGCATTTATAGTAGCTATTGCAGCATGTAGTACAGAACAAGCCACCGGTCCAGACACTGCTGACTGCCTAGAGGTGCAGAAAAGGTGAGGAAAGAATAGCATTTCAGCACAAAGCTTTAAACCTTCTAAATTCTTTAATTCCATGGATTCATCACACTCAAAAACACGGGACACAAAAGCAAAAGATTAAATTTTCAGTTCTGTGGGTCCTGTTCTTTATAGACCTTGCTAAACAATCTCCACAAAAAAACATGACAGCAATTTAAGACACAAATGCCACCATATACTTTGCTCCTTTGCTGGAAACCTGAGTATAAATTACAGGTAAAAGGGAGTTTGAGCCGAGACTCAGCCTTGCACTGGCTGAGGTAACACCATTCAACTAAGCACTGCAGCTGGCATCCTCAGAGAGGCAGTCATGGCTGGGGAGGGGGGAGCAGATACCTAAACCATGGTGGCTGTCAGCTCACAAAAGGCAAGCAAGACCTTGTTTAAGCAGTGCAAAGGTATGTTTATTGCAATTCACTTGAATTGCAATAAACTCTTCACTTCAACCAGATGGTGTAAAAAGCTCCTTACTTGATGAGAAAACCAGAGGAAAGATATAATACGGAGGTTAAGGTCTGCTAGTAAGACGAGGTGGTTCCCACCACTAACGTAGCCACGTTATCTGGATGGTTTATGTATAACCTGGACATGTCCTAGAAATGGCAGCAGTTTTTATAGACTCATTATAACAATAAGATCTGTACCAGGTCAGTAAGACCCATCCAGCACAGCACTCTCCAGACAATAGTGGCCAAAACTGGATGCTTAGGAGGAACATTAAACTGACAAAGAAATGAACTGTACTATTCTGTACTGTAAATTAATACCGTCACTCAAAGAAGCGATCCCACCCTCTCCTTGTGCTGGCATTAGGGTGTGCCTGTGACAGTGAGCTGGGTCAGAAAAATGAACCAGGTGAAGAAGCAACCTTCTCCCCTCCCTCCTGGGCCTGCAGGAAGCAGGACCCAGCAGCAGCACGGTACAGCTAGGCTGGGTTAAAGTCCTGATGGAAGCACAGCAGCAAGACACGTACTGGGTGATCCTTCCCTGCAAGTAGTTTACCTCCATCACCAGTTAGGGGGTTTCCTCAGCTAGTGGCAGCACCGTAGCCATTCAACGTGACAGATCAATGCAATTATATCTTTATGCTGCATAACAGTACTAACTGCAATGGTAATTTGTAATTTTGAAAAGGCAGCCCATAATAAAAACAAAACACTATGCATTGTTTTTGTATGCTATTATTTCAAAACTTCCAAGTTTATCAGTAACTGGCAGTTACACACTTTTCATTAACCCTGCAATTTAGTATCATGAAGAACCACAGATAGAATTTCAAGACATTTATCTATGCACTCTCTCAGCCTATATAAATTCCAAGTAACTCTGGTGGGCAAAATTAATGTACCAATGAATGTAACTGTGCTCCTGACATCTGTACTTCCTTCATGAGAAAACCGACTATCTATTAGATCTTAACTTCAGAGGCACCTACCTCTATTTACTTTACCAGATAATGTTGTACATCATCATGTTCCCATCAAAATATATATTTTTCAGCAAAACCTGTATTTATGTACAGATATCTACTTCATACACATGATGATGCAATACAACAACCTTTTTCTGGCAAGATTTTAGGTTTAAGGACTACACAAAGCACTACTCAAACCTCAGGACAGCATTACCTTCTGCAAGCACAGGAGCACTTTTGGGCTCCCCCTGGGTCATCGCTGTAAACAATGCATACATTAGGCTCATCTGGGAAGAAGAAAAGGTTTGTTTTCTTCTAAAATGTTTTGCAAGTCACTGTGTCTCATGTACTCCCCATCCTGGTCTTCCAATTCTAAAACTTCAGGGCTGTCCCACTCAGCTGACCCAGGCCATCTCCACAGCAGTCTCAGCTTGCTGCAGTACAAACTAGTGAGTCCTGAACAAGAGAGAACTGCTCCCTGTCCCACATGATGCCCAGTGATTGAGCTAAACACTTGTGCACTTCTTCTGGAGTGACTTTCATAGGCAAGCATGGAAATGCCCCTAGAGCACACCTGTCCCAACAGCAATGCCTGGTTTTTACCTCCACCCAGCTCAGCTCACCAACTTTTGTCAAACCTACGCCTGGGGACCTGGGATGGGATCTGTCGATTCCTCCAAGCAGGAGAGCACTTGCAAGTCAGCTGCTGCAGTGTTGAGCACTGCCATGCTCAAGATCACCAGCCCATCCTGCCCAAAGACATTAATCAGCTCCCTCTTCTAATTATACTCCCACTGCTTGCCAGGAGTTTACTATTTTGTGGAATGCAGGCAGGACAACTTTTACTGCTGCTGATCTGCCCCCTCCTACTTCTTGACTAAAAAACCCTAGGAAAACCCCACAGAGAATACAAATGGTCTGACAGAGGCAGGAGGTAACTGTCTGTCTAGATCAAGCCGTACCATGGTCACCCAGCCAAGGTACTTGTTCAGCTCACACAGTGCCAGTTTGGGGAAAGCAGCACGTGGCTTGCTGATTTCGAGGCACACTTTTATTAATTTCCTCACTAAGTCTTAGAAGCTGTTCTTTAAAACCATTCAGTTTCACAAGCTATTTTCAAAGACTTTGCCATAGAAAGGACAAGATCTTGAACAACTCCTGCAGCAGAGCTGCTCACAGCCAGGCAGGAGTGAAATGACTTTGTCACCGATGGAGCCCTGATGGGTTGGTCCTAGAATCCCTCATCAGGGCTCCATCTGCTTCTGACGAGAAAGGATGGACCACAGCAGGGAGGTGTCCCTTCCTCCCACAGTCCTGCCCAAGCTGGAGGACAAGTCCACACATGAATAGCAGAGGGCAGATGACTCACTGCCTTCACAGAGCAGTGTGAAGATCTCAGTACAATCTTCAGGGGATTATACCCTGGTTTATACATTGTAATGCAGAACTAGTATAAATTGATGCAAATAAATGAGATTATGCTGTGGCTTTTTAAGAAGCTTGAGTCTCTCATGGATTCTTGTGTTTTTTTACACTATGAAAGTTGAATTCCTCTGTACAGCTGCCAGCTTAAGTCGATTTAAAAACTGCCTTGCAAGAAGTCATGATTACCAGTGTACTGGCTATTTACATTGCTCTGTGAAAACAACTACTGCCACAATGGTCTGGCCGGAAACAATAACACAAATACACATCTATATATTTGTCATTAGGAACTACTTATATCCAAGTGTGATTCTGATTGAGTTGTCTGTAATTATTAAAATATCTTGTAGAACTTCATCTGTCCTTAGGATAGAAGATTTCCTGCCTTCCTGCTTTTTACATAGGGGGTTTCCTGTTTTATGGCTCTAGATGTAAACCTTATTCACATGGGACCAAAACAGGACTGCCATTAGAGGGATGAATCCTTACAGAGTTTCACTGCAGTGAACCCACACTGAAGTTCTGAGCAGGGTATTCCAGGGAGACTTAAAGCAGAGAAAAAGGAATTTTATGTATGAATTGCTGACAAACACTTTACCATAATTGTAGTCTGAATACTACCATATAATGAGAGTTTCTGTTGGAACTACGTCTTTGCTTCCATTTGCCTTCCTCTGAGCATCCCCTCAAGAGCATACAGAAAAGAGACCCAGCAGTAGAAAATGCAAATTAAAGTAGTGGTGCCAAACGGCTGAGTCTGCACACACAGCGAGGTGAACCACCGCCATTCCTGCTGATGTCAAAACCAGAGATAAAACCTCTTATGTGCAGCACCAGCGCAGAGCCTGAAACAGCACCATGTACCAGTACATGGCTACTGTGACTTTCTGGTTAGTGGCAGCTCTGGCCACCCTCATCCAGGACACAAAGGCCCTGTAAATGAGGAAGCCATTTTCCTGCCCTCCAGCACTCAGTCCAGCCCACAGACACCACATGAGGGACTGGGCAAGGAGGAGGATATGAGCAGCCATCTCCTCTCTTCCTCCTTGACAGGCTCCTGTGAGATAACCAAGTGTGCCTCAGCCAGAAGCATCATGGCAGTGGTGAGTCAAAGGCACTGGTCCTGGAAAGGATACACCTCCAAAATCAACATCGAGTGTTCACAGCTGACAGGGCAGGGCTGCGCTGGGGAAGAGGATGGGCTCTGCTGCAAGGACCAGCTGCTACAGGGGCACACTATGGCTATGAATCCTCCATTAAACTTTGCAAGATGCCCGATGGATTTTAATGAAATTTTAGTAAAACAGAGTGAAAAACAGTACAATCAGTATCAGCTCATACACTCACAGTGCTGGAAGAAGGCATTGTTAAAAAAAAAAAACCCAAACTTAAAATTATGAGTCCTTTGCACCAGTACATTAGGTAACTAGAATTTTACACACCTTATCTGCTTTTGTGAACACTCATTTGCACATACAAGGATCTTGCACTAATTCGCAGGTTCTCACCAGGAATAATAAAAATCTGGCTTCCAAGTACAGTGTAACTGTAGGAGGTACAGCAAGCAGCAGCAGTTACAAATATTAGTTGTATAATCACAAGACATACCTTGCAGTTTACCTATTTTGATCTTGAGATGGCAGAGAAAGAAAAGATAGTAAGGCAAATACTATATGGTCCAGCTATTAAAAAGATACAACACAGAACTGAAAGTGAGAACAGAGACTGAACAATTAATAGATCCTTCTTCTGCCCCTGCATCTGCTGCAAATGCTGCTGTGCTTCATTTACTGTGCTGCTTAAACATGTTAAGGCAGAGCAGAGGGAAGAAGAGGCAACTCCATGCTCGGCTTATAAAAATGACTGGAAGAAAAAAAAAAAAAGGAATATGCAGTTTGGATGACAACAAGTCAGTAATGATGGAGCAGGGGAAAAGGAAGAAATGGAACAGAGTATCTAGAAAGAGGACAGAAAAAAAATGAGAGAAAGAAGCATAGCTGGGGCCAAAAAATTTTTTTTTCTTTTAAAGAAGTGTGACCAAAGGATAGAATTTTGCATTAAGTTATTTTCCTGAAGACTGTCAGCAGAACTTCTGCCAGCTTATTTCACTGCCTTAGCCAATGCACTGCATTCTGCAGCCGAGGCCTGTGTTTGTAAGCTTGAGCCTTCCCCAGTTCCTCTCATCTCGAGGATGACCACGTGGCTATTAGGCAGGGCTATAGTTTACTCATATTACAATTAAACTATAGGAAAGCATGTAGGCATGCAGAGGAAGTAATGGTCTAGCTGTACATAACTGTGGCCACAGAACAACACACACAAAAAAAACCCAGTGAGTTCGATCTTGTGCCATCAACCATGCTTCATGTATTTAGAAGCATGCAAATAGGTTTAAGTCATATTCAACATATACCCCTTGCTTTCTTTGGATGTGTGAAACCCAAAAGACCACAAGCTACACGAAAAAGAACAAAAAACTACCCAAAAGAGAGTCTGTCCTGCTGCCTGAATGATAAGTGAAAGGCAGCGATCCCGCAGCGAGGGTGCCATGGTGCTGCTCAGCCGGGGAACCGAAAGCCAGGGCGAAGACGGGCACCTTTTGCACCCAGCAGCTCTCTGCGTGCACCTTCACAGCGGCATACCCAGGAGACTTCCTACAGCTAAAAAGCCCATCTGCAAACAAACTCCGACAAGATACAGTAGACGGTAAACACTGCCTCCAAAACTGTGCAAACACGAGTTCTTTACAAATTGGGTCTTCAGGGTCTAATGAATGTCCTTGGTAAGTAAGAACAGCTTTTCACAGTGCTGGATACACAGAACTGGGGGTGCAGCTCAAGGAGTTGCTGATTTCTAGCTCACACACAGCTCTTTGGACAGGACACGTACCAGCAAGGAAGCAGACGGAGGGGAAAAACGTATCTGTAGGTACTTACATGCAAGATGAAAATTAACTGCACTTTAGGCATACTTTAAAAAAAACATAGAATAACCCTGTGTGACATATTGTTCCCTGAAAATCATCCACCTTAATCACAAAATACTTTGATTGTACTTATAGCATTTAACACCTCTAGCAAACAGTTGCTGAAATCAGATACTTTATTAGTAACAGTATGGTTAACCAGTTACTTATCAGGGCTGTTTCAAAAATAGCATCCCAAACAACAGAAAAAAAGCCAAACATTATACTTATTAGATTTTAGTTGATTAAAACCCCCCAACTTAATAAACTATTCAGTGCAGAATCAATTTCAACAAAATAATCTTCAATAAGCACAGTAATTCTAATGTCAGCCATACATCTTTTAATTTGCTTTTTTCTCAAGACTTACCTATGTTTTTCTAGTTCGTTGTGTGATGACCTATTAAAAAGAAAAAAAAAATATTAGAGAAAAGGATAAATAAACCAAGATTTAGAATATTTAAAAACCAACACCAGCATAAATTGCAAAAGAGCTCTCTAAAACATGTATTTATATGGATTATGAAACAGCTTTGCTGTTAAATTGGTTCACTTTTACATCCTTTAGATACTTCAAGGTATCAACTTAATTTCCATGAGTAAACCGTGGGTTTGGGGGGAATTATAATAAATTTGCATTTATTAGCGTTCAACAGTTTCAGAGACAGAATTGGACATAAAAAATGAGCACGTTAGTAATAAAAACAGCCCACAAGATTTTTATCTGTGAATAAAAATTATGAGGGGGCAGAAAGTGTTAGAAGATCTAAATGGTAACAGGTAAGAGTAAAAAGTACCCAGAAAGCCAGCTTTCAAGCCCACAGAGAAAAAGAGAGAAAAATCAGCAAACCACTGCTGTTGCTGTTGACATATTAATGGCAAAAAAGAGGAATCCTCTTAATTCCTCTGAGTCTACAAACAGAAAGGGAAAAAAAGAAAAATCACTGTCCCTGGACTGACCACATCAGTATGCTATTCTCTTCCCATCTACTAGGATTCAAAATTTATTTGTTTTTCCTCAAGCAATGCCTCAGGTTTCTTGCCATTAGAAGGCAGCAATAACTTCTTGGAGGATTTTTTTTTTAATTGATTCAGCTAGAAATATTAATTTTCTTTATTTATACAGCTCAGATTAAAAACATTCCTAAAACTACCACTTCAAAACCAGCAACTTCCCAGACTTTTAGTTCTGTCCCACTGAAAACATGTCCAGTACTTAAGGATCAAAAGATATAAAGGCAGTGGCAGCTTTTGTGGCTGACAGATTACGTCAAAGCAGCTCTCCTACAACGCGCTGTAACCCCTGCCTGCATCTGGGCATGATGTGCTGACCGAGATGGCTTTGTGGAGGTGTAAGTGCACAGTCCGTCGAGTGAGCAGAGACATCACAGGGTGAGAAAATCTTCCTGCACAAACGCTCAACCTGCCCGGCGGCCAGCCGCCCTGCCTCTCCCTGCACAGGCACACGCAGCGGGATGCTGCGGCACACCTAGGTGTAACTGATAACGAAAGCATCTCTCCAGCCACAAAGAAGGGAAAAGAAAGCAAAGCTCGCGCAAAGGAATATCCAATGAACAAACCCGCAAGCAATTTATTTCACGCCGGTGCAGCTCCTGATCCTGCAAAGAATTAAGCAAACTGCCCCTCTGCACGTAGATGAAAACTCAAATGCTTACAAGGTTCAGCACTGATGCTAATCCACTTTCACAAAAAGCATCCCAGTGTGACCATTACCTGGTACTTTTTTCTGAAAAGTTTGTTAATTCTTTTTTTTTTATTATTTTTAAAATTTGTTGCATCAAGTGAGCCACAATCAGGTAATGTATGTATTCCTACAGTGTCATGTAAATACTCCTGATCAATGCAGCAACACTGAAAGTTTTTTACACATATTCTGTGCTACAATAATAGGACAAGGTGGGCTGGGTTTGCTGTGATTTACTGCCTTTGCCATTTAACCATAATAAGGGGATATTGTTTTTATTTTCCACTCCTACACACACATAAAGAGATCAAACCTTTTCTCCAGAAATGTTTCTCCACACCACTCTTCAGGAAGAGACAAACCCTATGCCAAATCTGTCAACATTTATGAAAACTCACAGAAAATAAGCTCAGGATGGAACCATTCTCCCTAGACACCCCCAACGGGCCTGTCAAAGGCACAAAGACACTGTTTGCAGGGAACTCTGGAAGAGAGAGGAAATACAGGCTGGTCTCAATTCATCCCTGTGGCATGACCTCCCCGACTGTTTTGGCAATTATACACAAAAGATGAACATGGTGACTGTAACTAGCCAATTCCAAGCTGCCTGCTGTAGTGGAGCTCACACCCAGCGCTGGTGAGCAGGCATGGTGACCGCTGCACCAGCAGGAGAACCACTGGCCAAGAAATTCAGCCTCCACAGAGTATTTGCTGTGTGAAGAGAAGATGCAATGAGTAGCTGGAAGTCCTTCTGCGTGCAGCACATCTACAAGGCACCTCTGGTTCATGAAGGGCGATGCTGGTGTTCGCCTGGGGTACATCCTGCCAGACCAGCTCCGGCAGGACACAGCTGCCCGCCCTGGTTATGCCAGCTACCAAATGGAGCAGCAGCAAACGTGTGCCTCTTTGCAGAGCTCTTCGGGACACAAAAGCTTAACTGACACCTGCAGTGTGCAAAATCGGGCATTAGCCACATATTTCAGGAGGTGCAGGGAGGCTGATTAATGCCTCAACCATCAGTCCCTATCCAGGAACCAAAACAGAGAGTTTTGACATTTACCTGAGAGTTGCTCCATCTACAGAGCAAGTTAAATACCCTGTTATAAGCATGATGGGTTTTATTTTGTTGGGTTTGTTTTCAGAAGAGATGAACCTCTCTCTAAATATTTTTTCTTCTCCACTGCCTACAGCACAGTATATTGCAAGAATATCCATCTCCTTCTGCATACAACCTGCAGCGAGGAAAAAAAAAAGAAAACTGGTCTGCGTACAGATCAGTACCCCAAGCACTACCTCTTTTTCAAAATGGAGTCTTTTATTACTTCAGTAAAAGAGAAGATGTAGGCCAAGACTAAGAAGATATATGGATATATATATTTATATAAAAGAGACAGATGCCTGACTCTGGTTTTCAGACAAATGGTCTGTGGAGCGCTTCAAAAGTGGCTGCAACAGAAGGAAGACTTTCAGTGTTTAGCTATATATATTAATTCAGTATTCACTGCATTGGATTCTGTATCTCCAGGCAAAACCTGGGGGTAGCAGTTGGGGGTAGCAGTGATGAAGAAAAGGTGTCAATAAAAAGGTTCAGATAAAAATAAAGAGAAAAAGGCAACAATAAAAAAAATCATCAGCAAAATCATAGATCGAGAAGGAGGAGATCAGGAATGCTGCTGCTTAGACCACGTTGTTGATTGAGACAGCCTTAATATCTCTTTAGCAAATGCCGAGCAGTTCACCAGCTATGAACTGGCAGTTAAATTTTCTCTGTGAATAAACTGTCAAAAGAAAATCTGAAAAAAGGGGGAGGAGCCAAGTAAATGCAGATGTTGGTTTGCAAGATGCTGTGCCACTTCCAACAGCACATGGTCAGAGCTGTCCCTTTCCACCACTCTCCCTACCCTAAACAAGAATTCTACGTACTAGATTTGAGCATTTGGTTGATGCAAGATTTGGCAGACATACTTAAGCAATTAGGATGGGTGCTAACTGAGATGATAACACTAACCCAAAAAAAGACAAGTCTCCTCCAAAGTCCACTTTCTACCAGTTCATGTGTGAGCCAGCAGGAACTGCCCACATGTGTACTGGGTGGAGATTTCACTGCACACACAGTGTGCTGCCTGTTTCATTATTAAGACACCTTCCCCTACTCCTCCATCCATTTGCCCCACCAGATGGTGCCTCTTGTTAGCAGGAAACCAGCACAGCTCCTGACAAAAGCAGGGATGTATCAACACTGCTGAATTTCTTCCCCAATGCTAGTGGGACCCAGGTCTAGACTGCGAGTCACCAATATGCTCCAGTTGCCAACACATTTTAAAGCACTACAGGGAGCAAAGCAGACTAGTTAATGAAGTGCTTAAAACAGTGGCAAGCATCTTGCCTGTGCCAGGGCTTTCTGGTGCAGTCAGGGCTGGCAGGGTGTTGTACAACCCATGTGCAGAGGACACAACTCCACCTAAGGTCACACAGCACTTAGGAGTCCACCTGCAAACTACACTGCTCACACTTCACCTTTGTCCAGGCCGAAAGAGTAAGAACAAACAGAGCAAGAAGTTTTTACAAGGTGCTACACGTTAAGTGTCTGCATCCAGTTCCCACTCCCAAGCATGGCAGTGCATAAGAGCATGCAGCTCATACACCTGCAGTCTTGTCTGAATGCGATGGCTACGCAGCTTTTCACTGGAAGGATCCTGATTCACTTGCAGGGAATTCCCTGTCCACATATATAACCTCCTGTGGGATGCCCCTGAAAATACTACAGCCCGCCACTGATCACCAGAGATAAGGAGTGGTACAATGCTAAATCTGAGCTTAAGCATGAGGCCTGCCCAGTATTAACTCCTCCTGGGTTGTTTTTTTTCCGTTTGTTTTAAACTGGACACATTGCTTACAGCCTGTATGGATTTAATCCACTAGAAATTACTTTTGCATTCTCCTCATAGCAAAATTTAACTGGCCCTGCAGATCCAGCTGGGATCTGGGAACCAGGCATACTGGCACAGCCTTGATGCAGAGCTCTGGCTCCAGTACCTCATCCAAGCTTGCACTGCTATATGTTTCCAGTGGTGAGGTCCAAATGCACTTCTAATATGGTGGAAATTTGTTTTCCTCAACTGCACGAGCACTGCAACTCCCAGGCATCGCAGACCTACTGCAGTTCCTCAGGGGCAACAGACCAGTTGGTGAGATCTATTATACTGGGACTAAAATGCATCAGTTTTAAAAACAAGCGTGGTGATATCAATTGCTGTCCCTCTGCCATCAGCTTTAGGAAAGCAAACCCTGAGGGATCTATCGAATTCAGAAAGCCAGGCAAAAAAAGCAGAGGAGCCATGTCTGCACAGTCCGGTTTGCAGTGTTTTATTCTTGGCCTCCCACAAAACAAACCAAAAAAAAAAAAAAAAGGAAAAATAAAATAAAAATCAGGCTCTGATCCCCAAGCTGCTTTGTGTGGGCACAGAATAACATCTGCAGAGAGCAAGGGGCTCGCTCTGCAGGCCACAGGTTGACCCTCACCGTGAGCCAACATTAACAGAGGAATTCGGACATTAAGCTCTGTTTTCATTTGAAACACCGAAAGCAGCTTTCATCTTTTTCTAGATATAACCCTTTGCCAGAACACAGCACAAAGTACAAATCTATTTATATAACACATGAACAAAAATATTAATTAATAGATACAAAAGATATATTTATAAGCCAGCATTTATTTTGCTCCCCCTCTTCAATAAACCAGCTCCTAAATTAACAGGCCAAACACACTGCACCACTGACGTCCAATTCCTTTCTCTGCAAGTAAATTTAACTGTGACCTCAGTAGACTGGCATCTAACACTAAGATTTTAGTTTTCATTTTACCTTATTTCTGACCCTTTCGTGGCAAAGCAGCTGCCTGAGCTCCCTCGTGCACAGGCAGACATGCACCTCACACCCCCACACAGCTCAAGCCACCCCGCACCTGGTGAGTGTCATTACAGCGAGGGCAGAAGAAAGCCCAGTTATCTGCAGGCTAGCATAGTTTTCTGTCAAAGTGCCTTGCCTTGTGAGCAAACGTCACCAAATTTCAGATTTGCGTTGTATTCCTCCTCGGCACATCCTCTGTGTTACCTACCCGTCTCCTTGGATGAAACGGCAAGCTCGGGGGAACTTCTGAATATTTGTTACTAACATTTCCAAGGCACAACTGCACTAAATCCAGCTGTTTGTTTTATGTCTTTCTTTAATTCCATCTACACATTAAGAAGAATTATTAGACTGCATGGCGCTGCTTTAGGAACTACAGCCACTGCTCTGTGAAGAGACATTTATTATACTGCGGGCAAGTACCTGACAAGTATTAGTGTAACAAGATGTGACCTAGGTTTACCTCCCCACAAAAGACAATCTTGTGCCTTTCTCAAATCTCCTGTCCTCTTTGCAAAACAAGAATCCAGTTTCATTTGTCAGAGGATTTTGGTCAAAACTACTGGAGGGGAACAAGCCTGAATCTCAGCTGAGGACATGGTACAAACGGCAAACTGGAAAGAGAAAAAACAAAGCAGTTTGGTTTGTGTGATATGGGAAAGGACACAGTGAGAAAAAAGCCCATGTAAAATCAAGTAATTTTAATGTAGATGGGAAAAAGAAATAGCTAAAAATTGTGTCTGATTGCTACCAATAACCTTGAGAATATTATTTAGCAACAAACTGCTAATGACCACTTCCAATTTTGATCCAAAGCTATCAGTGGACGAAACAAAAACATTAAATTCCTGCAGTGGACAAAAGGCTTATAGATTCTGGTTAATTAAATGCAGTTCTGCTGGTATTTTTCCCTGCATGAATCCAAACCTGTCAAAATTACTTCTCACTTAATCGCAGTTGAGAGGCCAGCAAGCTTTTAGCCCAGACCTGAGCATCCTGTCCAAAGGGCAGGCAGCCTTCCTCCCCCTTCTCCTGCAGGTCCGGGCCTCGACAGCCTTTGACGAGAGGACAGAGGTCTTAAGATACAGTTTCTTACACGAACATCACCACCACCTCGGCAGAGGAAGGAGGAATCCATCAGTGCCCTCGCTGAACAAGAGGGCAGCTGTAATCCATCCCTGCCCAGTCCCCCAGCCCGCAGCGGCTGGTCAGCACACCTGCACTACAGGGGTACGCTCTTCCCCCACCACAGGCAGGCGACACGGGGGAGAAAACACAGAACAAAGAAGGGTACAGCACACCAGGCTTCCTCACATCTGACAGTTTTTCTCCTCCTCCCCTCTTTTCTGATTTTCCAGGAATAAGGAGGAACATGTTTTTTGTGCTTTTATGTATGTATAGCTCATAAAGCATGAAAAAAATATAAATATATATATCTCGCTTTTTAATCTGATCAAATGCTGCAAGCAGCAGGATACAAAAATAGATAATGAAAACAACAACAAAGCCCCTGCAGTTCTGAAACATGCAGTTATCGGCTCCTTTCATACTCCTCCAACCTTAAGTATATATTTTTATACTTAAAACAATGCAATAATAAGGTGTAAATTTCATACATGTACACCCCTGCCTGCATCTGATGCTCCAAAACCAGCATGTCTGGAAAACGGTTAAAATGGAACAATATGGACAGACACTTTGCCCAGTGGTTCACATCACCCACGACCACTCCAGATCCTCTGAACTTTGGCCAGTTGTCTCCCTCTGTTAATCTTTGAGTTGCTTAGGAAGATTTAACTGTATTATCAAAAATTCAGACTCTAGTCTGAGGCTTGGACCCTATAGCCTATAAACTCCAGATAATAATAAAACAGCGATGCTAGTGTACTTCATCCACTTCAGACTGGATATTCAAACATAAGGATAATTTCTCCCCTTCAAATCTAGGCTCACAACCAGACTTGAGCAGCTTGCTAGATGTGGGTACAGCGTTGGTAGGTACAACACAGAGGTGCCCACAGGGGCCCTGCTGCTGCACCTCTGTCCCTGAAATAGCAGGGTGCTGCATTAAAGCAACGCACCTCTGATTCTCACACTGGCAAGCCCAGGGTCCGCACTGACCACCCTTGAAACTGTTTCCTGGCAAGCATTATCCTGTCCCATAACACAAACAACGCATCCCTAATTGAATCACTGCAGCTAGAAGAAAGTGGACGTACACATATACGTTGCATACTTCAGGATGGCATTTTTGAAGGTTGCCACTGCTCAAGAGTGAGAATCAGAGCAAAAGGATGAACGGGTAAATAAAAATCTACAGGCAGAAGAAAAGCAGGAAGGTAACTGCAAGCAGACGTGTACGCCTCAGCTTTAATAACGCTAGCAAATCTGTAACCAGAAATCTTTTAATTCTACTGTATTTGATAGATTACAAATCCTCTCCTAAAAACTCCTGAAAGCAGCTTACAGTTCAAACAAATAACCATTTTGCAGCGGATGACAAGAGACCTAAGAACGGAAACGATGGTATAATAGCTCTGTAAGTAACACAGATTTCTTGAAAGCAAGGGACCAAAAAAAGAAGAAACCCGTACAATTCAATGAGCAGTTTACAGCTGGAAATCCTATGAGACCTGATTAGGTTAACTGTGAATTTTTTTTAAAAGCAACAAGCATACTTTGTAAGAAAATAATTAAAAATCTTCAGGAGCAAAGTGTCTCAGGAAACAAGACACGCCTCCCGCTCCTGATGACTTCTTTTTTAAAATGAACTGACGTCTTCTCTACACTCCAAGATGAGACAAAGAATTCAACTAAAAATCAAAAAATGTAGGAGTACTGCAATTAATACCCCCAAAAATGGTTGCCTTGCCTGGAGCAGGGGCACAGGGGAACAATTTGCTCCCCTCTTATCTTCATGAGGCACTGCTCAGCCACAGTGGGCAAAGAGTGGGGCGCTCACCAGATCGTGTTTCTCTCACAGAGGGAGCTCGTCAGCTTTTGATTTCAGTTTGCACCTCCGGTGCCCCACAAGCAGGCTCTGGCCCTCTGCCCCACGTCCCCCCCAGCGCCAGCAGCCCCGGCGGCCCGCCGCCGTGCGGGATACCGGCTGGAGCAGCGAGAGGGGAGCTGGAGGAGCGAGAGCGGAGCGGGCCCGCCGAGACTCACTGCTCCTTTGGAAAACAAGTCACGTGCAAGCCGAGTTCATTTTAGGCTATTCTACAGGAGCCACCATCCAGCACGACCGTGCAGAGCGGAGCCTGCGCTGGCGAGAGCATCGCCGCTCCGGGGTGAAGCAGGCCCAGCTGGGCACGGTCCTCGGTCCTCTCCGGAGCAGCCCTGGAAGAGCGGAGCAGAGTAGGCACAGCACAGGACTGGAGGAGCTCCAGGCAGGGGCCGGCACTGTCCCTGTAAGACAGCCTCCTGCACGTACACAGCCGCTGCCCGAGCAGCAAACAAAGCTGCAGAGAGCCTGCGCACAGCAGCCCTCCGCTCATGCCATCGCAGCACAGGTAGCGGCTGCGGGGAAAACAACAAAACCACCACGACCACGACAAAAAGGCGGACGATAGAAGTGATAAATAACAACCGAGTCATGCACTTTGACGGATCTGCATGCGGCGGGCGGGAGGGCGGCTGGCGACCCGGCGGTGCGGCAGAAGCCCGGGAGAGGTCAAGTTCACTCCAGCACCTTCTCGCTTAATACCTACAGGAGAAGTTCAAGTGGATCCCCCCCCAACCCCCCCCCGCCGCCACCCCGCACCCTCCCGCGGCCGGAGCCCGGCGCCGCGCTGCAACCGGAGGCTGCATCTGCTCCGGCTGCGATGGGGGAGGCGGCCAGATCGCTGCCTTGGTTTATAAATAAATGCCAGGGGGGAAATTAGTGCCATGCAAAGAGAAGTCTGGGTGGCGATTATGGTGTTAAGATCTGCAGGAAAAGCCGCTGCCGGAGAGCGCGGAGCAGAAGGAGCGATGAGGGCGGACGGTTTAGGAGTGCAGTGAGTACTAAGGAGATGGTGTACGCGTGGCAGTGTTTATATGAGAGATCAAAACAGAGCCAAGCCCATCCAGGGAAAAAAATGGCGACTACCGGGATGGGGGAAACTAAGACACTGGATTAGTTATTATTTTTAATAAATGTATGCACTGCACATAAGCTAGACACATTGAAAAAGCTGCCGATTCATTCTGAAAAAGCGGTGCGTCTATTACCTGTTATTCTGGGATTTTCTGGCCATGGTGCCTGCCTTTGTTTTCTTTCTGGAATAGTCACTATCGAAGGGTAACACTGATGCATAGCCATGTTCTGCTTCTAGGGACAAAGTCAGCATTAGTGGCAATATATTTTTTCCATGCATTTTTTTCCTCCTTTGCAGGAACGCTAGGGTAAAGAACAGAATTTTTTCCGGTTGATTTGTTTGGATTTTATTCTGGCATCTCTTAAAGAAGCGAGACCAAAAAAAAAGAACTCGATAAACAAAAAAAAAAAAGAAAAAAGTGCCGAAATTAGGAGGATTATTTGAGTGCACATTAAAAACGAGGCGGATCATGCAAACCCTTGTCACGCTGCGCTGGGGGAGGGGGGGGGGGGGAGGGGAGCACTGCCATACAATTAACGACTGCCACACACAGAGAAGTGTGAGGTCTCCTGAGCGCTGCACCACACACACCATCCCCATCCAGAGCTTGACAAAAAGTAACCGATTTTGGGTTTATAAAAAAAAAAAAAAGCCAAAAAAAAAAAAAAAGCACAGAGAAGGGCACTGTTCCTCCCCCAGCGCGGTGCCTGTGGCGAAGCCCGGGTGAAGCCCGCGGCGCCCGGGCAGGTGAGGGCGCGGGGCTGCTCCCCCGGCCCGGGCCGCCCGCCGCCGCCACACAACAAAGGCCGAGAGCGGCGGGGAGCGCCTGCGGGTGAGGGACTGACTGCCCGCCTGCGCCCAGTACCTCGGTCTCTTCTCTCCAAGTACTCGGCCGCTTCCAGGAGAATTAACAGAGAGTTCAATTCCATGGCTGCCTGTGCCGAGACGAGCCCCGAGACCCCCGTCGCCCCGCACCGCGCCGAGTTCACGCGCGGGGGACTTCCAAGCCCCCGGTTATAAGGCACCTCTCTCAAGCTACATTGACACACAGGCGACGGGCAGCCCGCGCCGCCAATAGAGAGTCGGGATTCGGCGCGGGGGCGGGACGCAGGGCGGCAGCCGGGCCAACCGGCAGCCGGAGCACCCCCCCCTTTTCCTCTGGCTGGGGCAGGGAATGTTGACAGATCCGCACCTCGCTCCGCGATTGGCCAGCCACTATAGTAACAATTTAGAAGCCGAAGCTTAGCAACAGCACGTGGTGGCCCGGCCCCCGCGCTCGCTGAGTGGCCGGCTTCTTGCATGTTAAGCAGGCAGCGGCCGCCGATTGGTGCACGGACCGCCATGTAAATGAGGGCGCGGAAGGGGCCAATGGGGCAGGAGGCGCGTGCCGTGCGGCAGGGGGCGGGAGGCAGGAAGCGGGCAGCCAATGGGCGAGGGGAGGCGTGGCGTTGCTGTGAGGAAGAGGCCGGCAGAGGGGCTGGGCAAGGCGAGGCTCCGCCCCCTCCCTCACACGCCGCCGAGCGCGACACGCGCGCCGGGCCGAGCAGCGCCGGGGCCGTTCCTGACGATAACGGCAGAGCTGCCGCCCGGAACGTGGGCGGGCCGCACCGGGGTGGGGGATGAGAAAATGGTGAAAGGCGGGGGTGGAGCGGCCCGGGCGTCCCCGCACGCCGCCGTCCCCGGTCAGGCCGAGGGAGCGCCGGCCTGTGCAGAGCACACCCGCTGCCGCCATAACCGCGCCCGCCCGCGGCTCTGCTGGGCCCCCGCCCGGCCTGGCGGGCCCCCGGGCGCAGGGCACGGCACTGCCCGCTCCCCGCCACCGGCCCGCCCGGGTCAGGGCTCCGGCGCCGCCCGCCCCCCGCTCCGCCGACACCCCCCGGCCGCAGCCGCCGAGCGGGCGGCGCTGCGGACCGGAGGGGCCCCGCCCCTCCCGGGGGCCGCGCATGCGCGGGGGCGGGCGAGGGGTGCGCGGCCGCGCTTTACCGGGGCCGGGACCGGCGGAGGGGGCGGAGGCCGTGCGGCGCCCCGCGGCTTCGCGGGTCGGCTGTGCGGCCGCCGCGCCGCCCCCTCGCTGCCGAGGGCCGCAGTGCCGCAAGAGTCCCCGAGCCTGGCCGGCCGCTGGGCCAGCGCCGCCTCGCCTGCTCTCCCCTCGGCGTCGGGCAGCTTTCACACAAAAACTGCGTGTTTCCCTCTAAACACGGGCGTGCTGCTCAGCCCAGCTGTGGGGGAGGGAACGGGGCCGCGGTCGCTGGTAGCCCCAGAGGAAGGCGAGGGGAGCAGGCCGTGAGGAGATGGGGGCTCATAACAGGGACCGGGCGTTGAGGGCACGAAACCAGCCTCCTCCCCGGGCGTCTGCAAACGGAGAGCCCCTGGGCATCGCCAACCAGGCCCTTGGTTTGTGCCCTTACGCCTCCTGCAGCAAGAAAGGGGCTCTCGGTGTCCCTGCTGTGGGATTTCTCACCGCCACCGGTGCGTGAGTAGTTTCCTAAAGTTAGCTGACATTTCCAGCAGATTTCAATTCTGTTTCTTCTTAGATCAGGGATGTAAGTCAGAAGAATGTTGGCATATGACTAAAACGAAGGAAAATCCGCCACTCACATAGTGGAAAGTACGGCAAGAAACGAAACAAAATGAAAAAGACGCTATAAATGGGATGCCAGAGATGCTATAAAAATGCATCTGGCACGTACATCTGTGACCCCTTACAGTGCGCCAGCAAGAGAGGAAGACAGCAGTACTGTAAAAACATGCACAGAGATTTAAAAGAATTACTAAACTCACAATAGTCTAACCTGCTGAAAAAAGAAACAGTGGAAAGCTCTCAGAAATGCAGTCGGAGTTTTTGCCAGCTTTCCAACCCTTGCCAGCATATTCAGCTGCCTTTCGTCATCTGGATACACAGAAGCCATCTACCAGAATAGCCTGGCTCCTGGTGAGCAGTCTGAACAGGAAGGAGCTCAGCACCTTTCCTGTCCACACCACCCTATTTGCGCTGCTAGCTCTGCATCCTTATCTCAGATAGCTGCTGCACAGCTGTTGCCTAAAACTGGTTGGTTTTAACACGAGCAAGTGGTTTTAAAATAGCCATGTTTTAAGCTGTGCTGTGATCACACATTGGTACATCTTCAGGCCAAAAGTGCTGAAGCCTGTAACCAGTCCTCCTGTGGAATAGCACCTGCGCACACAAGTGGTCCCATAGATTTTAATTGAACTATTTGAGTCAGAGCTATTCACCATATAGGAGGGTTGCAGAATATTGTCCCGTGTGCTTATTCCTCGGCAAAAGATGTCAGCTACAGTTTCCTTTTAAGAGGATAATAGTGATTCAAATTAAAATAAGGATTACGCTTTATTCTTTTTACAGGATTGTGTTAAAACTACATATACATTACACCTGATAATTGTTCAGTCTGTATCTTGTTGCCTCAGACACACAAGTGTAATGTGGCTCTTGAACATTGCTGAAACACAGATCCCATTTTACTGCCATTTGGTCCATGATCAGGGATAAGACAAAGTACAAGGCTGTGAAGAAAGCAGCATTGTGATTGTAATTTAAAAGAAATTCATATCTTCTTGGAAAAAAGTCTGACTATGAACAAGGCAGAAGAGAATTTGATGCGTAGATTGCAATGGTAAAAAAAATCGCTGTAACGTTTTCCACTTGCTGCTTGAACTGTTGAAATTCTGATGCATGTGGGGGAGACAATACAGTTTTTTACTGTAAACCCATTGAAACTTATGGCAGTTTTGCTGTTGCCTTAACTGGAAGTAGGTTTAGACACTATTTGACATTGCTTTCTGTTACAAAATAGCATGAAACCGTATATGCATAAGTCTGTGTTGTCCACACAGGAAAGAAAGTTCCTTTTGCCTGACCACATATGTAGGGCATGTAGTAAAGAAAATGCAAAGATGTACAGATAAGGTACAGTTATTCTGTACTGTGGCCACAGCGATCTATAGTACCTCAGATTTTCAGATCATCTATATTTCTTTGTATACTTGTAAATGTATCTTAAATTGCTTTGTACGTACCCTGTGGAAGCAGTCATATGTCCAGAAAGGAAGATGAACTGGCTAGGTATATAAATGTACCTGGATGAAAGTGGGATATGGTTGTATGAAAGGCCAGGATTCAAACATGATCTATTGAGGCTCTGAAGGCCTGAATCTTCTCCCGCTCCTCCCCACCACACTGTGAACACACACGTTTGCCTCTAGAAACATAGGAGTCCAAACAAGCGAGGCACTGTGCAGGGGCAGTGCTTCAGGAGGGTGCACAGCCCGTGCTGCACACCCCACCCACCATCACTGCCTTCACCAGACACCCCTCCGCACTCCGTCTGCTGGGCTGAAGCTGCCCTCCCCCTCCCCTGCACCCCCTGGGACCCAGACCCAGCACCTCTAACCACTTCTGGGGTAAAAACCATCAGACTCGATGTGATTGCTCTTTTTGCTTTTAAATGTGGACAGCAGTGTTTTGAAGACAGTTGTTTTAAGGTGATTGAGCACAATTTCACGCTGATACGGGCACTTTCCAGGGCCCTGTGCTTCCACCCTTCCCACATGGAAGAGGTGCTTTGGGAAGAGAGTGGCCACTGAAGGCACCTGGACTACGTGTGTGTCATTCAGTGCTGTTAAAGATCGCAAAATAGGGACCAGTGTAGTCACAAAAACCAGCTGATCTATGTTCAGGGTGGCTCTTGGCCTCAGGAGTCATAAACTGTATTAGTCTGCTTGAAGTATAAGTGTGGGTGTAACACCCCCCCCCCCACACACACACACATACTCACACAGAGCCCCTGCTGATGAGGTCCCGAGCAAACCCACGTGCATTTAGGAAGGACAGTGTATGGGTTGGCTCATACCAAACAAGCGCTGACACACATTTACCTGTAGTTGCATCGAAGGACTTTTCTCTACAGTGTACAACAACAGGTTACAGAGGGCCAAGTAGTTATACCAAGGTTACTCCTCCTAGAGTGAATTCAGCTGAGTCTTTCTCAGGAGGCACCATAAAAACTTCTAAAATACCTAGAATGAATCGTTCTGGATCTGTTTTTATTTGTGCCAGTGAACCAGGACTAGCTTTGGTGGTGTCAGTGTGGGTGCAGAGGTGTAAAATGGGTGTGAAAGAAGATCAACTGAATTACTGTAAGAACTGAAGGACAGGCTCTAAGATATACATGTGCTCAAAGGCTTTGCAGATTTGCATCTCTAAATAGCTTTTTTCCATTTCTACAAGCAAGCAGCGGGAACAGCTGAGTGCTAAAGAAACAGCTGGCCTTCAGTGATAAGGGCTAGCTGTCACTTCATGGTGAAGTTTGAAAAACTTTATATTTAGAAGCAGAAGGGAGAGCCATCAGCAGCCACACCCCAAAACCTGAACTGTTTGTGGCTTCTTCACTGCCTGCATTTTGCGATTGGAGTGGTACTATTTACATTTTTAAATACCACAGTGCCTTCCTTCTCCAAAATCCATCCTGTGGCATGACATGACATGTGAGATCAGTGACATCAGAACCGCTGACTGCCCTGAGCTGTGGTGAGGGCAGAGCTCTGAAGTTAAGGATCCATAATTCAAGCAACTTCATTCACTATTCCCCACATATGGCCTTAAAGAAATAACTAGGCCTCCATACTTTTCAGATTTGGCTCATTGTAGCTACTGCATGTTTCTTTCTTCCATCTTTTTAAATTCCTTACTGTGTCTTATCCCTATGTCCAGAAATAACCTCCTTCACTGTGCCTTGGAGTCCCTCCCCCTGTTTCCTTGCTTGTTGCAAGGTTTAGGTAATTAGCAAAGAGTTAGTTGTCTTCCCACACAGGAGGGGATATGCGCTCAGAGCTGGCACTGACAAGTTTCAGCTCCCTCAGCACCTCAAATCCCATTTAATTTCTCGTCTCACCTGTGATTCAGATCGCTAACTCTGGTTTCCTAGATGCAGAAACTAAAACACCTGAAAGTTGAATAGAAAGAAGTTTCAGAGGTAACAATTTTGTCAGTGTCCAAGCCCAGTTTGAGACACTCTGATTATATCTACCCTGACAAATAAAGCAGGGCCAAAGCCCGTTCTCCATCCCTGATCTCCAATGGCAGATGTCACTGCAGCTGCTTCACCCTGCATCTCCTCTGGGCTGCTAGTGATGCCCGTGTGGCTTTTAGTCATCACTTTATTTTATGTGTGGTTTGCTTTTTAGTTTTTTTAGTTTGGAGTGGGTTTTTTAAGTTCAGAGTGCCTGAAAGTGTGTGGCAGCCCATCAGAGAGCTGCTTTCAGAGCTTAAAGCCGAAGTTTTGTGACATGAAGGTATGTGGGATATTTGGTTTAATGGGTTGCTGCTACAATGCTGAGGGACTGTGTAGTGTGGAGGAGTCGTGCCTGTGCAGTCTCATCCACTGTGCCTTCTGGATTGGTCCTTGACCTGTCATAGCCCTTGAACTGTACTCAGACATAGGCTTGGAGAGTAGTTTGGTCCAAGGACCATGACAACAAAATAAAGAGTATAGATACTGTGAGGTCCTACGGACCTGAGTGACTCCCACACATTTGGGCTGGTGGGCTCTCTACGTGATGCTCACTAGCCCAGCTTGCTGCCTGCTCTTGACCAGTTGTTTGCTGCACTGTTTGAATTACTGACTTTACCAAAACAATTGAATTTATCCTGTCTTTGTTTGGGATTTAGCAAGGGTTTATGAAATGCTATGGAACAGACATGCTTGAAAGTCAAATCTGAAAAAAATAGTACTTCAGACTGAATGCCAGTCCCTTGTAACATTCATTTCTTGTTAATTGCTCTATTATGAAAGACAACATTTGTATCTTAGTGTCCTTGAGAGTTTGGCTGCAGGGACCTCGAATGCCCCTCTTCGCCAGCACTCCCCAGCCAGCGAGACGTGCAGTACCCTGCCGCCAGGCCCTGCAGCCATTTCTGTGATCAGGCATGAAATTATTCTTAACTGATTGAAGTGAGGCATAGACTGAAAAGCTTGAGAGACACTGATTTACTCCATCATCCTGCTTCACCTCAACTCTATTTCACCTAAACCATGCCTGGCAATTTTGGATAGCATTGTCCTAAAATTCTTCACTGATGCTGCCACACACAAAGCACTTTACAAAAGGCAGTGGTATCACTGCTTTCATTTTAAAAGACAAAAAAAGAAATAAGACATAGACAAAACAACTGGCTGGTGTCACTCAGCAAAGGCAGGGCAAGAGCTGGGGGGATGACTAGGTGTCCCAGTCCCCAGTTTGGCATGTTCAGCATTACAATACACTGCAGAAGAAGGATTTGTTATATGGTTTTGCATCCAAATCTCAGACACGTCATGACCTTATTACATTCCCCTGGCATAGGAAAGGGACCCTGTGTACATTTGTATTGCATTAAGCTTCCACAGAATATATAGACTAGTGCAGTGCAAAGAGGCTTTGAAAAAAACCATGACTCAGACCCCCTTTGTGTTAGAGTGCTTTTGGGGGGCATGGGCATCCGCCTGAGGTCACTGCTTAAACGAGCTGATTAATTAAGCATTTCTCCTTTATCTGATAAAATCTGCAGTCAGGCCGTCTTGTTAGGTAACTTCAATATAAGCACATCGTACAGCAGTAAAAGCATATTCTACCTCATTGTGATCACCTTCTAAGGGGCCTTGATGCTTAGCACCACTGTTGCAGTCCAGGACAGAAAGACAAGCAGAGCAGGGTTGTGCACATGTGCTAGCAAACGGAGCTGAAACCAGTCTGTCTTTGGCAAATTGAATGTCCACTTAAAGAGAACAGGGAGGCAACTGTGGGCTTTGTGAATAAAATCAGTCAGTGGACAGTCTCAATGGCATCTACCCCCGAACATAAAGATTTTCTTACCCAAGGTACCTGCTTTCTGTGTATCTGTGAATCCTGTCTGCTGCGTTTATAGTTCCAATGAATTTGTATTGCTCTTTGGTCTGGAAATCCATCTAGATATGGAAGAATGAGCTCATGTGTCCTGTGGAGAGCAACAAGTAGTTAGCGGCCATTAGTTCACTGAGTATTTATTACAGATGAGGAACCAAGAAAGAAAAAGTTATATTTACAAATTTAAGCATGGAGATTGCTCACTTGGGTGCTTGGACATCCAAAATCAGCTGAGTTGTAAGCTGGGTAAATCAGGTTTTGAAATGAGAAGGAAATTAGAGGTGGACTTCTGGTGTCTTTTCATACAGCCATTCTCCAAGAGCCAAGCTATGTGTATCTGGGAGAACAGATTTTTGTTTATCAAAGAATGGATATCTATAACATATTTGTAGGCCTGCAGTAAGTACGTAAGCAAATTGTTGAGTTCTGTTCCTGGTAGGGAAAAATTAATGCCTAATGTGGCTGATGCAAATCTACCACCAACCGTAGGATTCTGTCACTTACTTGTATTAGCCACGATGGATCCAAGTGCATCTGTGACAGGAAGATAGTGGCTGCATCCCATATTGTACAGTAATAATAATACTCTGCATTTCTGTAGTGTGTCCAACTCACGCATTTTAGACTGCTTAGTCAAGATTTGCTAGTTCAGGCCCTTCATAGATATTAGTAATTAGGTAAATAAAATGTTCAGCTGAATGAGGAAGGAATCGGTATTGATCCTGAACCTCATATTGCTAGTATAGTTGGGACAGTGTTATCATGGTAGAGATAAGAGAGCTCATACATACACACATTTGACAGAAGATCAAAACAACCCAGGTGGTAAATAACCTGGACAATTGCTTGCAGCACCTAAAATTAGAGATCAGCACAAAGACTTGGCAGGTGAATAGTCAGCAGATGCTGTCTTATCTCTCTATTTGCTTTGGAAGATTGGGTCTGACCCAAAACATGTTGAAATCAATTTGTATCTTCTCCTTTATTTCAATAGGCTATGCACCAGGCTCTAATCAGTTGTGGGCCTAATTAAATGATTTTCCTCATTGCAGGCTAATTACTCCTATGGAGAAATGAAACTGAATGTTAAATGAGCACTCTGTAGGAACTGTATCTGTAACGTATGGTCTAGAATAGAAAATTATGGCCTTGATTTCACACTGTCTTACATAGTCTCTTATTCCACATAAAGCAAGTACAATTTCCCCTTCTCTTTTACTGGTGTAAGTACGGAAACCAAGTGAAGAGTCAGGCAGAATGACTGTAACAAGCTCCCTGCCTTATGCAAAAAAAAGCTAGTGCAAGCAGGAAATCATCAGCTTTCAGCATCCAAGAGAGGAAGAAGCAATGCATTTGAATTGCAGCAAGGAGGTCAGATATCTGCAAAATGTTCTGACAGTGAGGACAGGGAGGCTGGGTTACCTGGAGGGCCTTTGACACCTCCAGCATGAGAAACCGTGCGTGAGAGGTTTGGCTCCATCCTCAGACAGGGGATGGAGCACCCAGAGGCATCCTGGACCGCTCTTGCTGGTGCCTGGTTGGATTTTTGCACCAATTTGGGGAAAAGTGAAAGGTACAGGACAAAGACAAATTCAGTGCCATCACCTTGTGGTGATGGGCCGTTTGCTGTTCTTGAACAAACGGCAAAGCAGCTAACGTGAAAATGTGAAGTCTGCAGTAATTAATTAGATAATGGGAAATCAATCATGCTAATGAGTATGTAAGTGTTGGCAGACTCTATCACTGCATGGATGAAATTGATTTAGTGAAGACTTTTTTCAGGGATTGTGGGTGGGAGGTGGCGTAGGTCTGGCCAACAATGATCGTATGTGGTGTTTCCCTGTAATACTTCCCAGCTAAACCTTCAAGCTGAATGTTGGTTTTGGTGCTTTCCTTGAGGCATTGAATTCCAGCAAAGGGAAGACCTGTGCTCAACAACCCCAAAACACTTCTGTGATGGCATAGAGGGGAAAAGGAATGGCCTCCAAAAGTCACACCTTGCCGAAAGCAACCTTGCACGCAAAAAAAATATAGGCTGCTCTGTCTGTTTGGGGATCAGAATCTAAGATGCTGTAGCATGTAGTCATTAGGACTCAGGCTTATGGGACCCACACAGCACCGTATTTGCTAAATATGGTGTCTGCAAAATGCAAAAATTACAAAGGGCAATCTTCATCCTCAGGCAGAAGTTTACTATGCAAGTGTCATGTGGGGTGGCACGTCCTTTGTGTTGATGCGCCAACTTTAGCACTAGGAGAAAATTTCAGTAGCAAGGTGCAAGTGAGGTGGAAGAAACTGGGGGGTGGAATGGAGAATTGAACTTACTTGGTTTATTTGTTTTGCTTCCAGCTTTCCACAGGTCTATTTTTTTGCCTTGTACTTGGCTCTGTCTCTGATCCCGTCTGTCCTGTTTTTGTTTGCCTTCCTTTGTTACTGATGGTTTCATGCTGGTTCCATTCCTCTCCTTTCGTGTGACACAGATTCTCCGCCTGAGCCACGTCCAAGGTGTTGGACTCCCTGCGGTTACAGCACAGACTCGATGCCGAGGACATGACTTCCTGCTTCGCTGACAGTGTCTGCATTGTGTAAGTGAGCGTATGTTTTACCAGCCCACAGAAAAGAAGATTCAGGGCATTACTTAATGGATTCTCCTTCTTCTAACTTGTCAGGACACTGACAACTCTTCAGCTCTTCTTCATTGTTGGTGGTCTCTTGGTATCCACAAGAGATCAAGGTCCCACTAGCCTAGATGATCTGCACACAGTGAGAGAGCTTTTATAATGTGAAGACCTTACAGACAACACGGAGAAAAAGGACAAAGGTATGAGAAAGATATGAATAAATCTTTCCTATGCCGAGGGAAGTAGAAACAGAGAAATCCCCGGATCTCATTACTAGAGGTCATGAGATACCTGTAGTAACTTGGAAACCTCAAGTCCAGTTCAAGACTTTCACCATAAAATGGTCCTCCTTCTCTTCAGTGGGACTGGCATAACAGAGGGGTGGATTTTCACTTTTGCCTCCCATTCAGATGTGCTAAGGATGATGGAAGGTGGACCCATATGAGATGACTGCCACAACAGCACTAGGACAGGGCATTTCACCACTCACTCATTCAGATGTGAAAATCTTAAGTCATGCCAAGTCACTCTTCACCTCTCTGTTTTCAAATTAAATGATAAGGGTTGTTTAAAAGTGGTATGTGTATTGGCAGTTATTCCAGGGGGTGAGAAGATTAGTAGAAGTATATTCACATATGTAAAAAGATAACTGTAATATTCAGAGGTGCACTGATGAGTTTTAATATTTAACTTCTAATAAACATCTATCTGGAGTTTGAAGGTACCCTTGATCTACAGCTATAAGGGATTGTAATTAACATCCAAACTCCCCTGAACTCAGAAAGTCCTGAAGGTGGGTAAACTCCCATTGCTGAACAACAGTACTGCTCACTTTTGAAATGCTGTCATAAACTACTCTAGAAATATGAATGAATGAAGGCTGACACAACCCATACAAAAGGTAGCTTTTGTCGAGACTCAGGTAACTGGGACCTGTGCCAAAGGAGGCAGGACCTTGTCGTGGCCCTGTGCGAAGCAGCACAGATCTTGTACCCAGGGGGAAACAGTTGGTACTGGGGTACTTTGACCTTACTGTGTGGGTCAGTGATGGGGAAAGAGATTGTGTCTGGTGGGGCACAAACCCCCCAGGAGAGGCCAGTTTCTTGGTCTGCCCCAACTTACTCCACTGTGACTGGCTGAGGACCACACTGTCAGTCTGTCTTGACATCAGATAGAAACCCCCGATATTGTGACTCATTCCTCTGTTTACAGGCTTTGCTTCCCAAATTAAGATATTTGCTTTACACTAGACAGGCAGTATGATGGCTTAATGAAGAAGAGGTTGGAAGTAATACCTCAGCATGACCTCCGCTTTCATTGTCTGTACCTTTGACATCTAATCAAACACATTAAACTATCCAAAATGTACATATCTGGGCTCTTTGTAGCATATGTTTGTTTTATTTTTTTAAAGCTTTGCTTACCTGTGGAGTCTGCTATTTATTGTATGATGCTTTTTGCCACTTAGGCACTATGCTTAATCAGATTTGTAAATTAATTCTCTCCTGGGGTTTCTCTTTGTGTGTTCAGAAAGCATAAAAAGTGTTCATGACACGCTTCAAAACACACACTGGTTACATTAGTCATCCTCTCAGCATAATAGTTTTATGGAGAACACTTTAGGTTAAAAAAACCACATATCCTTAATCCAGTTTCTTTCCCCCACATTTGATCCCTAGAGTTATGTTACATGTTAGTAAACAGCTATGCAACACGCAAAGGCTGCAATTGTGATTTTTTTTTTCAGAGGAAAAAAGCTACTGTTTACATCTTGAAATATCTGTTATTACTTTTTATGAAATATTCAAATGAAAACATTTTCCTACAGGAATTTCATCTTCTTCTGGCAGCTGGAAAGCTGGTTGCAAAACTGAGTGCCGCTGAATCATGGCATACCTTCTGCCTGCTTGCCATTTCCCCAGCTCGTCAGGGCTGGGGCCAGATGGGAAGGGGCAGTTTGGATGGGAAGCTCCAGCCTCTCCATCAGTGCCACCCACATCTTCATGGGTGGACCAACCCTCACACCCACCATGCCCCTTTCTTGGCACAGCTATTCGAAACACCTCCTAGTCAACAAAAGACTGGCAAACTTTGCAATGTAGGAAAGGATTTGAATGGTGGAAAACGTCACTGACATTGGAGGGTGCTCAGCAAGCACTGCAGTGCCCATTGGCAAGAGGGGAGGTCTGCTGCAGCCTTGAGCCACAGCCCGAGAGCTACAGTGACAACAAGCTTAGCACATCACGTGGGGTGTGAGGGGTACTCGCCAGAAGTCACAGACAAATGTGGCTGTGGTCTTCTCTTTACTCCAGCAGGGCTCAGGAAAAATCTCGTGATACTGCACGCACAACCCTGTACTCCCTAGGCCGTCTTATCTATCCTTTCCTCCCCTTGCACACACACCACACACACATATACCCCACCAATTTCTCAGGCCCTTTGTGTTTCACAGGAAATGTGTAGATAAACCGCAGCTCTCAATTTCCTAATTATGCAAAAAAAATAGAAACTCCTAAATCTTCAGAAGCTCAAAAATGCTGAAGTGGTTGGGAAAAAAAAGGCAGAGAGAAGACCTAAAACCAAATGGGGATTTCACACCATGGTTGTTGGGATCTCATAGACATTACAAAGATGTGTGGTGCTATCACAGCACACTTACTCTTGTGTGTGTTTGCTAGAAGAGGACAGCAGTGCATGGCAGAGAGCCCCATCTCTGAGGAAGGACACAGTGGCAGGAAAAATCTTTTGTTTGACAGGGCAATCCATGATTCTGAAAAGAGAAAACATTGCATTGACTTTTGGCAGAGAGGATCTTGCTCAGCTCAGTGGGGAGGAACCTGGCTCTAGCACTGCTCTCCAGTGGGAGCCTGGGGACTTCTAGACTCATTTTTGCTCAGGCCACTTCTCTCTCAGCCTCCTGCATTCCCTGGATCTGTGCCTGCCTCAGAGCTGTGGGATAACCAGATCCCCCAGGACTTCACCCAGTTTGCACCAGTGCAGGCACACGCAACTGCAGTAAATGCACGTGATGGAGCCCCAGCAAAAAGCTGGAGGGCAGCTATGCCTGTGCTGTTATTGCCCATCTTCTGAGTGCCTTGGTCACTGCCTGTCTGCTTTGCCAATTATTAGGCCTGGCATAAAGGACACAGCCAGCATAAAGATGAACCAACAACCAAACTGTATTTGATACAAAAGGGTCAGTACATGGGTGAGCGCTGGGGGTACAAACAAGTCAGTCAGATTATACATAATTGACATCAATCCCACTGACCCCAGCAACGACACCGCATGACCAACAATGGGTGGAATAAATGGTGAAATGCAGTCTCCCATAGAAGGGACGGGAGACAACCGAGTCAACAAGCCAAACACAAAAGACCAAGGAAGCCACATAGTGAACCTCTACAGAGCAAATGTTTACAAAAGCCAGACCTGAGTGGAGCCCAGTCCCAGGGAGGCAGGAGGTCCTTCCCCAACAGGGAACTCTGCACAGGGCACCCACCTCACAGACAGACACTGCCCCTCCTGCAAGGGGTCCCAGCTTTTATCCCTCAGTGGGACACCTGACCTTGGGTTACTCAGTGCAGGACACCTGGGGTCATTTACCCAATGGCTCCGTCTGCAAGGCCCCCCACCCTGGAGGGAAGCCTAAAGGCAAACTCACCACCCCCTGGTGAAGGGCTGTGGGAATCACCCACATGTCAACCTTAATTTGGGGCTTGGGGTTGAAACCCCAGCATTTCACTGTCCCGCGGCCTTCGCCGTATTCAGGCACGTGTTTGTGTTCCTGAGACACCTGGAGGGGCTGAGCTCATCCCATCAGAGCAGCTGCTCGTTCCCCTTCTCCCTGGTTTCACATGTTCGCTCTCAAAATCTTATCTTGCTTGCCAGTTTGTTCACAGGGCATGATTTAACTCCTTCTAAGTGTTCCAGCATTCAGAAACAATTCCGGGAGATGGGAAGGTCATCTACAGAAATGCATTTGCAGGGTGGGGTGGGCTGGTGGTGAGTGGAGCCTGTTGGAGGGTCCCTCTCACACTGCATAGCAGGCAGTGCTGCAGCTCAGGGTACCAGTACTGACAGAGCCTGGGTTTTTCCCAATCCCTATATCACAACCGCCTGTACATGTCTCTAGCTTTTCTCTTGATCTTTCCTTGCTCAGACGTTTGTATTTTTTCCTTTCCCTTGGGGGACAGTGGAGTGACGTGGAGGAGGGAGGATTCCCCGATTCTGGCAAGTTCTGGGAATGAGTGCCACAGTTTTCAGCCGGATGCCAAGAAACCCTTGGCATTTGCAAGCACTCGAGTTCATTTCCTTAGCAGCTCCTTTGTTCATGGGCACATCATCAAGGTCACAGGGAGAGAGGAGGTTCATCAGGCACTGTCAGCCAGGCTTGCAGGCAGCTTTGAATTTTAGGACCAAATCATGAACCGTGGAGATTGACTCTGGCAGCAAAGCATGGGCAGGACTTTCTCTGCAGCCTGTGCTGCTGCCTTCACATCAAACTGCTTATGTCCTGTAGGTTAATATTGTTTCCATTTCATACATGGGAAAGCTCTGCTAAAATACCAGTTTGAAAGCCAAGACCATCATGGGGACCTGAGCACCTTCCTCTTGAGAAGTGTCCTTGACCTGTGAAAGCCCAGCAGGCTGGAGCAGCTGCCAGTGTGGCAGAGCCACGCTGTCTGTGGGGCAGCTGCACCTGTTTGTCCTGGGTGAAGACCTGCCGCCCATCCCATCCCAGCTCTGCCCAGCCTCCTTTTCTGTTTGTTCCCACACAGGGAGCAGAGCACGAGGGTGGTGTCTCTGTGGCTTTCCAGTCCCTGCTTTATCCGAGAGGATGTTTGTTTCCTGCAAAGGAAAGTACAGTCAGATGTCACGCTAGAGGAAAATAAAACAGAACTACAAGGGGCCAAATGGCTATCTTTTATGATTCTACGTAGAGATGTCATCAGGACTTAACTTGGCTCGTCAAACCAAACTCTAATTTTGTCCATCACTGGTGGACAAGCTCAGGGGACTAACGCAGGGACAGGAAAACGCTCGGTTTGTTCACAATGTGGTGTGTCATGCGAGGCAGTCCCAACTGGAGTGAGCGTTGGTTACCCCGTACTGAAAATGGAGTGGTGACACTGGCCACAGCTCTGGGCGTGGAAAAATATGGTATGAATGCTAGGGGTGCTGCTCACTCCTAATGATCCGCTACTGAATGGTCCTGCATAGCTTCACTGTGTGATGCTCGTCCGGCACATTTGTCACTCCAATGAAACTTCGTTCCTCCATCACACCACATACGCAGAATTGTACAGGTTGTCCTGTAGGACTGTGAGTATCAGAAAGTCATGGTAGCATTAGCTGGACCAGGAAGATGGGGCTTTTTTAGGCAGGGAGGGAACTTACCATCCCCTCCTAATGGTGGGGAATGATTTGGAAAATCACATACCAAAGCATCTTGACTTCACTGGGCTCCCAAATCTTCCTGTTGTCACTTGCAATTGCTTTATCTGTATCTATTGTGGAATGGCTAATAGTGCCCATTGAAGCCTGAGATGTCCTGTTTCCTTTTGGTTTCCCCTTATTACACATAGCAAATATTTTTGGCCACGTACATTTGGGTTTTTTTAAATTGAGGTATTTCTTATATACAAAAAGCTTTGGTGTATTTCTTATAACAAAAAGACAAAAGTCTGGTTACTGTTTTTCCTTATTGGGAATACTCATTCAGCAATTACCTTTGCCAGAGATGATGTAGTGCAAGCAGGTGTTACAGCCTTACTTTCAGCCGTATGGAAAATACGTTTCATTTCTGACAGTGATCCTGCTGTTTCAGTAGAAGGCTACCCCATGCAGAGATAGGCTGGTTAGATCAAACTGTACTAATTGCAGAATGATTTGGAAATCTGTTCCACTTGCAAACAGAATGAATCCAACACTTTGTAACATTGAATTAACAAAGGTCACATTTCATAAATATTAGAGAGCAATTTTCATAGATAATGCAGCAGGCTAGTTAATGATTAGAGCAGTAAACTCCTGACGTAAAGCCACGATGAATAAGCGACACATTTTTACAGCTTCCTTTATTATTGCCTCAGGAATCTTAACCAAAGGCAGCAGAAATTATTAGGATGCAACATATCTTTACAATCTATCCCATCAAACTATATCTGGTCTTCCTAATGGCATTTGGATTAGAAACTAAAAAATGTAAGAGATTTAGAATATCGATCAGATTCTCAATAGGAAAATAAGTATGTTGGTTTCAATCCAGTTCTACTGGATTCTGCAATTTTAAAACCAGCCTTGATAACTGGTGGGAATTGGCAGAGTTCAGGCTAAGCAGGGATAAATTCTCCCTCTTGCTCCAGCTGCTGGTCAGGGCAGAAAATTTTAGTAAAGATCTAGTTCTGCTCCTAAGATTGACCCCAGAGACTGGCACTTTCATGGGACTGGATCCAGCACCATTTATTAGACAGAAAGGTACTTTAGCTACCTGAGCAGTAATCTTGATGAAGTCTATGGGATTAGCTCTGAAGGGAGGCAGTATTGTACATATTATATGTAAGAGAAGGCAGTGGAACGAATCCTGGGATTACTCAAAGGCATAAAGACAGAAATCTTGGGCCCATGTACAAACAGAGGACTTAAAACCAAGGAATGTAATTTTCCAGGATTTAATTAGACATATTTTGTATCCAATAGCTGCACACACAGAGACAATGCATATTTCTCAGTAGGGTTTTATCTACTGTGAGCCATTCGTGTCTGAATTTGATGGGCTAGAAAATCTTGGTATAAAACTGTGGGAAAACTGGCATCCAATGGTGCTTAAGGGTGGAGGGCTTGGGAATCAGCAAAAGTCCAGGAGGCATTTTATATTTCTTTCATCCAGAAGAAACCCCCAGGGGATGGAATGTGGCTAGTGTCATTCTGTAATGCATTACTGAAAGAAATGAAATGTAAAGCCCATTGTGGAACATGTAGCAGTGTCCAGGCACTTGGATGAAAGGGTGGAACCAGTTATGTCTCCATTTGGGAAAGCTGTCTGATGAGATGAAATGCGAGTTGTCCACACAGTGACAATTGCCGCTTGGACATTTTAGGGTTTAATTTTCAATTTTTAGACACTCATGCTTTGAGGCCATTCAGAACCTAAACCTAAAAATATAATTCCTTGAAAGTCTAGTGCAATTTAAATTAAAAAAAAAAAAAAAACCCAAACAAAAAACCCAAACCAAAATCCAACATTCATGCAAGTAGCAGCTCGGCTAAACATAAAATAACCCATATTGTGAAAACCAGCCCAAAGCAGCATCACCACCAAAGTCAGAAGAAACCTAGAAGGCTTTTTGCACAGCTGGACATGGGGGACCCCGACAGGCAAAAGATCACAGGGTCACTGCTCCCTGGAGGGCTCACCCTGCCCGCAGTCAGCACTTTCTTCCAGCCCTGCCTCCATCCCAGCTGGAATGGGCTGAAAAATAACTGAAAGTTTCTTGTTGGAGCAGATGCACAGCACAGCCAGTTCTTCCACTGACAAACGAGCAAAAGAAAACAAAATATCACACTGTCATTTAAAAATAGCTTCAATAGAAATACCATGGGGAGTGCTTTCACCAAGCAGAGATTGGTAGCTGATTAGGGAGGGTTATCAGTGGACCTGGTGCTGGATAAAACCCAATCCCACTGCAAGGCTCTCACTCAGTCGGACAGATTGTGGGTTTGCAATGAAAGCCTGAGAAACTCTAGAAGTTTTCTGATAATGCAGGAGATGGAAACAAGGGGTTTTTGCTCCTGGCCTGCAGTGCGCCTTTAGAAAAGCTCCATGTGGTCTGGTGCTGCAAAACGGCATTCTTGGAGTTGGGTGAGACAGGGCAGTTAGGCAGCAGCAGAGCAGGGTGTAGATGTTATTCCCCTCCCATACCCATTCCTCGTTCGTGGCAAATGCAAGTTGGCTTGGTCCGCTGCCAAACTGGGGTGAGCAACCCTGTGCAAGGGTGATCCCATCCTGTAAATTAGAAGTGAAAGTATTCATAAAGGCTAGACACCATTGTAAAGCTCAGCTTAGGTTTAGAGATTTCCATAAGTGATGCCTGTGCCTTGTAACCATGCTCTGAAGCGATATATTTTGTTCACAGACTTTACCATGTGATTTTTGAAAGTTGATCCATTGAGTGTTCTTGCAGGGTCATCAGTGTCATTTTTAAAGCACAACATATATGTGCAATAGTTTTCCAATGGCAAAGCTCAAATTGCATGACCCAAGATTTAGGGTCATTGCAACTTTTAAAATTCCTTTTGGTCTTCAGCCTCTTGATTCTGCTTGAATTCAGGTGTTAAAATGTATTTTTCTTGCTCTGTTTATTATAAAGTACTTAGAGCATCATTTAATTTGCAACTGTGATTCGTATCTATTTGCATTATTGCAATTATTTCATCCAACAGGGGAATTAATATTCACTAGCTGAAGAAAATTGAGCAATGAACCAAAAAAGCACTGATTTGTTTAAGGGACTCTTGACCATATTTCAAGACAAAAGAAGAAATGGACAGAAAGAGAACAAGAGAAAGTCCTGAGCTCTTCTGGAATGGTATCATTTGTTAGTTTGCTGCAGTCCCCTCAAGACCTACCTTGACCCATCACTTGTCTAAAACTTCATAGCTGGAGACACTGCTGAAATCCAGAGGCTTGAAGCACTGTCAGTACTGAAGAAAAAACGAGTACATTAGAAGTAAAGCAACTGGAAAGTAGCTTTGCTAGGTCAAGTGTCATTCTCATGACCCTAAGATTAAAGATCTTTCCTGTTTTTATGTAGTGTATCCTGACTGGTTTTAACACGTGACTGCATTAGCAGAGCACATCACAATGAAAATATGTGTGAAAAACGTAAAAAACATAAAAAGACACAAATCGGGTAATATGGTGACGTACCCCAAAGCAGGGAAACGCTAAGCTGGGGCTGCCCTCACACCTACTGAGTGTGTCCTCTGACAGTCGGATCACGTCACACGCAGCGTGCTTGGGAGGGCAGAGTCCCTGCCTCCACCCTTGGGACGCGGGATCTGCTGGCTTGCCAAAGCTTCACAAAGCTGCCGCTTCACTGTGCAACACCCCAAGGGCACCAGGTGCCTGGGGTCAGCACGGTACTCCCCTGCTCCTGGGGTACAGCTGCGTACAGACGTGTCATGCAGCCAGTAGCCCTGTTTTGGGTCTCCTTTGCAGGGGTGTACATCTGCATGGGATCATCTGGCACTTCTCCTTTCCCCTCCCTCTGCTCCCTCCCTAGGATCTCACCCATGCAGAGTTCCTACCATTCCTGCTCTTCTAGGCTTTCTTCAAAATGCTTCTTTGGGTGATTGTCTGATCTCCTCAGGGAGCTGCATTTCAGAGATTTCCCTTCCTGCACAATGTCCTTTTCCAGGTGGGATCCACACTGGTCATTTCTGGGGTCAGTGACAGATCCACCACGCCACTGGGTTTCCTGCTGTCCCATCCTGAGGCCAATTTATTAATAGGGGGTTATTTGGGACTGATTCTTTACTAAAACAATGAGTTATTCTTCTTCAAGCTGAGGGGGCAGCAAGTGGCACCTAAGACCTTTCTACTCCCAGATCTGTTGCTACTGCTCCAGGCACCACCTAGAAGGAAAAACAGCTGCCCCCAGCTCACCCAGTAAACCATGAACAGCAAAGGTGGGAAACTAAAACTGCCACAACACAAAGTGTTGCCACATCTACTCAGCCCGGACCAGTGACTTGGACCATTTTGCTGCTGAGATCCCCTGCAGGAAGGATAATACTTTCTGCGTGTGGTCAAAACGCCTTTCAGCAATAGCAGGATACTCTGCTCTGAGTGGAGGAGGATATGTACCAAGCCTTAAGTTGTTCCAAGCTTCACAGAACAGCAGACAGGAAAATACATCTGGCTGCACTGGGAAATGTTGTTTTCAAATCCCTCTGTGATAGCACCAAATGGCATAAATCAGAATAACCTGTCACAAATCATATTACTCCATGGCCATTTCTCCATCCAGGAGAGCTAAGCGGCAGCTTAGACTCTCTGAGACAGTGGTTGCACTAGAAAGATGGCAAACAAGTACCAATGAAGGAGATGGGGTGATGGTGAAAAAAAAATTGATGCTTAAAAAAAATGTTGAAATGCATACCATGAAAGTTGTGCCAAGGTTGCGTTGGGGCGGGAACATGAGGAACTTTCCTGAGAGCCCAGAACTGGCTCCAAGAGCTGCTTTCTTTAGCATTACTTTCAGAGTCAACATTTTTGCTTTTCTGCCTGAAGAAGTGGAGGACTCTGCCCTGACACGTACCTTCTGCAGTCCCAGGGTGTCTAGTCTTCCTCTAAAACAGTCTGAAAAGCTTACAGCAGCTTTCAGTTAAAGCCGAGCCTGTCCCCAGGGAACTTGTGGAGCAAGGCCAGCGGCACATCCTCCTGGAAACCAGAAACGTCCGTGCTGCTAAATACTTCACATTCCTCATGGACACCAATCGAGACTCAAAGATGCACTGGAAACATGACACAGAGGTTATTTAGCATAAGACATTTGCCTCGGGGAACTCTTCTGGCTACCAACAAGTCAAGTTAAAACCTCAGTCCAGACCTCACCTCCAGATCTAAGCTATATCCTGACCAGCTTCAACAGCCTAAAAGTGGGGAGTCATGACCTGGGAGCTCTGCCTGCTTTGGAGACTTACCCTTTGGCTTCATATCCCAGGTGTTGAGCTATTGCCACCTGTGGTTTTTGAAGGCCTTTTTACAAATTTATCTCCACAGCTCAGGCTTCTGTTGTGGTGCCATCGTTCTCTCCAAAAGTCTCTGCATGCCTTAAGTAACTCATTGCAAGACATGTCTCATCAGGGTTATCTTAAAACAAAGGTAGGTGTTGGTTTCTTTTCATCCTTCAGTTTGGGTGAAGTCAACATGCCCGTTCTCCTTCACCATGTGAGTGGGTTCGCAGTGAAAAGCATCATGGCTTGGACTTATCACCGCAGAACAGCTTCTAGGCACTGTGCTACGATAACTAAACAACCCTGCCTACATCCTATGGGTCTAACAAGTATTTCCCATATGTGAGGTTGAGATATTAAGAGCAGATTTTGTAGAGTCCAGCACCAACATGTCCTACTGAGAACAAAAGGGATTGCTGAAAAATCAAGCCAAAAGTAATTTGTTCATGAACACAGGGTTCAGTGCTGGCTGGGATCAGAGTGCCAGAGTTCATTGATGCTAACCCAGTCCTGCTGCTCCATCATCTGGGGGGCAGAGGCTGAGATCAGCCTTATTTTTGGGAGGAAGCAGTCCTGTTCTTAGCTGGACTTGGGCTTATAGCGATCAGGACAACTTAATTTATTTCATTCTCCCTGCCTCACTCTTCGCTGACTTTTTTTGGCAGCCTCTAACACCATTTTCATTTTCCCTCTCATACTGATGTGCTACTTTTGTGCAGAGATAAGCTCATGTAAGAGGCTTAGGCAGAAAGAAAACCAAATATCCAAGGACTATATTTTAAGAATTATTGAAATAGACTCTGGTATCACTTATTTCTTAGGACAAGAAATCATTTTTGTATGTCAAAACCAAAAGAAAACCCTGAAGTGCTGAATTTCCCCTTTCTATTATCATAGTGATTAAAAAGAAGGTCCCATTTGCCATCTGCTTCTGATGACACCTACACCCAGGCAGTCTTTCCACCTGCCCCAGAGTTTGTCCTGAGATGCTGCTGGGCTTTGCTCATTACTGCTAATGTCGTCATTCTGCAGGGTTATGGGAAGATACAGCAATACAAAGTTTTCAAATTCAACTTTCAGAAAGAAATAAGAGACAGATATCTTTCCAGTCTGTTGGGGGAAAGAATGAAAAATAAATTGTTCTGGTGACATGCAGTTGCTGGCTATTAATTCCTTTGAGGATTTTGTATTACTTCCAAGGCAAATATAAGATTAGTTGTTGAAGTAGCAGAGTAGTATGGAATACAGATCTAGGGGTTCTTGTAACACAGATGTTATTTATTTAGCCAGTGCAGAGCAAATCTACTTACAGATGTAATTTTGTGTTTGTATGTTCCCCATGGTGCCTAGCTGCCCAGTAGTCCCCCACTATAACCCAAGGAGGCAGGGTCCTGCCTTCGTGGGCCAAGCTCCCAGCTCCCAGGCAGGGATGGGTACCCCGTATCCCCACCCCTGCTCGACCAGGTGCCCCGTGAGGGAGTCAGCCCTTTTGGTGTAGCCACTTGTCAACACACAGAGGTGGGCAGGGCAACACTGTGTGAGAAGGCAAGTGGAAATCAGGTCTCAGTCACCTGAAACCTTCCTGATGATTCACCCAGCTGCAGGGGCTGCCCATCACAGATGCACCAGTCGGTGGTGGTGCTTGGAAGAAACGCTGCTGCTGTAAGAATGCTGCTATTTTGTAAAAGCATTTTCAGGACCTTCCAGTGCCAAATATCCAGACGTGCTAATGCAAAATGCATTAGCCCAAGCAGCAGGAGCTCCGGGGCTGCTGGCGCCATTGAGTTCCACTCATTTCATCTTTATTATAAATACTGCATTGTCGTCTCATTCTTTTCTCTCATCCTCTCTTTAGAAAAGAATTATAAGGCTCTAGTTGACTGGTCCCTTTGACTTAGTACAGTTGTTAAACCACAGGCAGTAAATACCTCTTTCAATTGTTTAAGGCGGATGTATTTATTTCATTGGAACAACTGAACAAAATCTGTAAGAACTAAAGAATCCCCCCTTTCACGGCAGATCTACTTTTCTACCTCCGAGCTGCATGCAAAAGAAACTCCTCCTAAACCTGCCGTGTGAAATCAGCCCACCTTCAGGCTCGCTCCTGCTCTCAGCTTAATTTTGTGTTGTTCAATAAGTATTCCAGCCTCGAAAGACTGATGGCCTACTTGTAAATAGTGATCTTTCACCAGGCAGATCTCAGCTGACAAATGTTAATTGTTATGCAAACTATCCAGAAGATGAGCTCTTCTCCCAGGACTGAAGGGCAGCCACCTCCCAGATGAAACGAGGCAGCTGTTTAAACAGTGCAGGGCTGTCCTGCCCTGCCTGCCAGAACAGGGGGAGAGCCGAGTGGTGTGAGCAGAGCTGGAGCTCTGCCATGCCACCATGGTTAACACCCCCGCTTTTGTGGAGAAAACCTCCACAACACAGCCCGAGAACTTTAACCGACCCTACGCAATAAGGAGAATGATGTTATGTTTCAGTGGAAACCAGATTTTATGATTGTTTCTTTGGGCTCATGCAGTAGGATGCTCCCCCCTGCAACCGGGGAAAACAAATTCTGGTCATCAGGGCGGGAGAGGGGTGGAAGAGTGATGCTCTGCCAGCCCAGGGGATTTCACAGGGACCAGGGGTGCTGAAAGCGCCATGCAAGCCTTGTTCTTACCCGAGGCAGGTGCTGCCGCTGGGTGGTGGCTCCTGCTGGAGTCCTTGTTTGGGAAAGACAACATTCCTGGTCGATGGCCGCTGCAGGCAACAGCTGAAGGGGAACTTGAAGATGCTATCAGCTCATTCTTCCTTCCAGTCCCGTTGAGTTGCTGCTCCCTTCCTCCTCAGCTGCTCTTGGTGCAGGGCTGCTGTGCTCGGTGCAGGGTCTTTGGGATCACTACAAAGCGTGTGAGTCACCCCAGAAAGACAGAGGGACTCACCACAGCTGCTTGTAAAAACCACCCTGATGGGGCCAGTGGGAATTCATGAGTAGCCAGGCTTGCTCTTTGCCTGCACTTGTCCAGCCCTGGGAGAGCACAGCTTTGGCAAGAAGGAGGTGGCTCATCCAAGTGCCAGGAGAGCAAGCTCCCACTTTCTGCTCTTATACTGAGTCTGCTGAACCAGGCTGGCTGCAGAGAAAATTTACACTTCAAGACCTGTCTGAGACATGCACAGAGCCCACTAGTGGGTATTGCCAAGTTCTATCTGTATCAGCCACATCCTCACACTTCCGAGGTAACAAATCCCACCTTTCTGGCCATCAGAGAATATGTACCTCCCTGGAGGTTGCCTAGGTCGCTTAGGAGAGTTTAAAGGGGTTGCTGTGTTTCCTGATAACCATATGAACCACTGCCTAGTTCTGTATGTGGCTGTGCTGAATTTCGGAGCACTGTATTTAACCAGGGCAATGTGCCACCCTGTAACCCTTGTAATTGTTTTTTTGGGGGGTTGGTTGGTTTTGATGGTGTTTTTTCATTTTTAAGGTAGCTTTATGTTACTGTAGCAGGGAACTTCGGGAGGTTTTTTTTAAATAAAATACTTTATCCCACCTGTACCTGCAGAGTCTTCAGCTGTATAGACCTTCATTACTTTGACCCAGTGCATTTTGAGATGAAAATACACAGAAGGGAAGAACAGAGGAAAGACCACTATTTGAAGATTCAGGCAACAAGGAAAAGTTTTCACTGATTCTTACTTTCTTTAAACTGAAAAGCAACATTCTCCTTAATTCCAGTGGCAACAGGGCTGCAGTCTACTTATAAGGGGAAAAAACCGGCATTTGACCCAACAAATATGTTCCAACCTCACAGCTCCTTCTCTGCATTTGCATCAGTTCCCAGTACATCACCAAGAAAAACAGCCATGTGATATCTCCATGCTTTGCTTTCTCCTTCAACAGCTCTGTCTGGCAACTTATTTTACACAATATGGTAAAACTCCTTCCCCAGAGGGCCATAAAGGCATGAATTCAGTTGCCAGGGTAGGCCACTGATTCCTCTCAGCAAGAGCATTTGGCTCTGCTCACAGTGTCCATGGTTGTTTTCATCTGAGACTGAGCTGATAAGGGGATTTCCTTTCAAATAGAAAAGCATAAACTATATTTATATGTAGATAATTTCCTATTTGTTGGGCTTAGCGTAACAGAATTTCTGGCCTATCTCTCCAGCGCTCTCCAACTGCATGAAACATATTCACAGTTGTCTGGGTGGGAGATGTTTTGCCAGAAGCTGGAGAGATGCCACAGTACAGCTGGCTGCGGAAGGCAGAGGTGGAAGGACACAACCGGGCTTCTTTACTCTGCTTTTTCTATAAGGAGGTAACATGGACCACAGCACCTGCTCAGCATTTGCTACCACACTCATTACAGGTGCCTCTACCACTGACCCATCATTTTATCTGGGCAAACTATATATTCTTGATCAAAAATGTGAAAAAATAAACCCTCTGAGTCACCTTCAGGACAGTGATATTGCAGGCAAGTGGGACCATGCTCAGCTAAAGAGCAGGAGAGATTGAGCTACATGTGTAGTAGAGGAAGGATTTACTGAAAAAGCTGGTAGAAGATTCTCACCAGGAGAAGGGGAATACTGAACCATCAGTACTTTGTGTTCATTTGGGAACCATACCCCATTTATCTCTGCAGGTGTTTCCAGAAGACAAGACCCCAGTTCACAGCAAACTGATAATTATTAGTCTTCTGTGTATTATTTTACAGTTGCAAAGCACCTTAGGATCCCTCCCTGCAGGAATTCTTGTTTGTTATATTATCTGGGATTTTTGTCTTGCATCCACTTTACTGACAGCCATGGGAGTATGCTCTTGATGTTTAAAAATTAAGCTTTTATTTAAATGTGTATTCTTCTAATGTTATACATCTGATTTTGTTTAAAAGTAACGTTACTCATTTTCAAAATCCTTTGTTTATTGGGTATTTTATAACAGGTCCATCTAACTCTCAGGCTGCAGATGTTACCAGCAGCTCCACCTGAGTCAATGTGCTTTCAAACACCTGGACTCATCCAGTTTCACCCTGCTGGGAACTCGAGTGTGGTGGATCAAGGTACATGAAAGTTTTGCAGAGGAGCTTCTTAAAGTCACCTTTGCTTTATGCTCAAAAAGTCCAGCAAATAATGAAAACATCTCTAAAAAACAATAAACACCTGAATATCTTTCCCTTTCTGGGAGTACTTAGTGCTTCTTGAGCCCTTGGAGGTTTGGACTGGTGTCTTTCAAGAAACAGCACGTAGCTGTGACCCACCCATCTCTGCACAGTCTGGTGGTTCTAGACAAAGTATTTTCATTTTTGGAGGGCTGTCTATCACTTCTGCAGTAGGATCTGATCTCTTTATATGTCTCAGTTTTGGAGATTTTCTGTTCTTTTTTTCAATTAGAAGAGATGCATGAAAAGCCAAGTGCTCCAAGGACAATGCTGATGGTTCTTGATGCCTTGAATTGGAGCTGAGATCATTCTTCTGCTGTGAAACAGCCATTAATCAGCACTGAGAGTTAAAGTTAATAGAAGCAGAGTTCAGAATTCAAATGGATTTGTGCAGACATAGGCAGGTCCCCCAGGCCATGTGTGTGTATCTGTATATAAACACATACATATGTACTTATGTATGTCTGCATTTGTTCACACACACAAACACGAATGAAAATATATATATGTTGCATTCCAGCAAGAAAGGTAAGCATCAGTATAGAAATTAATATCAGAAAAAAAAAGTTACCATCTCAGAAGATACCATTTTCCTAGTCTTGCCCACTAGAACTGCGTCACCCTAACAGTGCAATGCTCACATCATGTAAGAATTTAAATGGTGCAAAATAGCAAAATTTTTTTCATCTTTTGGGTTTCAGGGACCCTTTCCACTTTAGAATTTCTCAGCTTGAGAAGTGCTACACTGCACAATGGATTCCTGTACCTTGCACAACCATTGCAAATTACAGTCTGGTTTTCCCATATCCAGCTCAAAATACAGCTTCCATCTTTCTCCTACTTAACCATATCCTGGTGTGAGACAATACAATATTGAGAAACGCTTCAAACTACAGTAGTAGTAACACAAATCTTTCATTTTATCATTAAGTGGAATGAACCCCTGAGGACCTGAGAACTCCACAGAAGCCTGCATGTGCAAAAAGAGAGGCTGGTTATGGTAAGCAAGGTTAGAAGTATGTGTCTAGTCAACGTGCACATTAACACAATGAGTAGACAAGAACCCAGTATGATGGGGATTCTAGTGAGGGACCCTTCCCTCTTGCCTGTACCAGAGATAAAGGGGTAACATCCATCACCATTTATATGGAGGTAGGTAAAAATATCAATGCTTCATCCTTTTGAGGCTGCATATGAACCCTGCCTCAGATACAGCAGAGACCGGAGTCTTTCACCTTTAACATGTAAGATCACCAGCTGAAAGTCAAGTGTATTGTGCCAGGTAAATGTTTCTTGTCCCTTTCTGCTACTGGTGAAAAGTTCCTTTGCAGAGAGGAGCAGTATGTCCTAACGGTGAGGGCTGCCTGGCAGGAATGCCATGAGGAGCTGGGGACAAGCCTGGATCCAGAGCTCTGCGCAGGGAGAGCAGAAAAAGGAGGTGGCATTCCACAGAGCCCTTTGAAATAGACAGTGGAAATCCCAGTAACAGAGGCCCCATTCAGGCAATCAGACCAAGCATAGGGGCAGAAGCAGGTCCACCACAGCCTTTGACCCCTCCCTTTTTGAGGACAGCAGGTTCAGCTCTTCTGCATTGACACCTGCAGTAAGGATGTTTCTTTCCAAATGTTTCCAGTCTACAAGATGCCAGTGCTCATCTTCCATGAGAGGTAGATCAGCCAGGTTGTCAATTAAAAGCACTTGCTGAAGGTGAGCTGTGGATAAATCAATCTAATGGGAAGGCTCCACAGGTCAACAGCTTCCTGCCAGGGATGGGGAAATGTCACAGCACATTGCTTGTTGGTATTGCACATGATGGCAATACTGTGCGTCGTCACCTGGAGGCAATGTCCCTGGATATGTTAATGATACCTTTGCCTGCAGCCTGCACGGCGCTGTGGTTCATCATGTTTAAGTTGAAGGTTTATTTCTGTAATGACCAAAGATCTTGTGCTACTGAAATGCCCAGATGAGCACATCATACTAGCATGCAGGATGGCTGTCTCTACACTTGGGAAACATCTCCTCCTCGTACACCAGAAGAGCAATTGTCACACACCCAAGAGGCGATAAAGATGAGTCGTTCTGTGGACAATACTACATCGAACTGAGATTACAAGTGGAGAAGGTGCAGTTTGATATGGGCCATTGCCAAGATACAAACGGCTGGAGACCCTCGCAGAGGTCAGCAGGATTTGGCAGTAGTTGTTGGCTAAGCCTCCAGGGATGAGTGGGACCTGCATGCTCTGCAGGTCGGCTGCAGGTCCAAAAGCACCAGCCATGGAGTTGTAGTTGCTCCTAGCACCACACAGACTGAAGAGGTGGACTCTGACCATTCACAGTGAAGTCCTGCCCTCTGAAGCAGAGGTGACCCAAGATGATCGAAGATCAGTTCATTAGCCAGATATCTAAATAAGGAGGAATAAAGATATTCTATCATCTCTGATAAGATGCAAAGGTAGAAAAATCTCAGGTCAGAAGTGACAGGGTGTAGACACACTTGCATGCAGAGTGACACTTGAAGGTAGAGCCCATTCTGCTGGCCATGATCAAGATAAGATGACCTACATCAAACATAGCTGAATTTGGGGGAATATTCAGCCTGCACCCACTGAGTTCACAGGAAATAATTTGAAATTACAGGAAACAGACAGGCATGATAGTACACGTGATGTGAAAGAAGGAAATCTTCCTACAATATACCTCAGAACCTCAGGAGAAAGGATGGAAAAATCCCAATGTTCATCAATACACATTTACATCACTTGCCTCAGATGATGTTTTGTTGCCTAGTAAAAAGTTTAAAACATTATATTATTGGCTGATATTCCTCAGCCAATCAGTTCATAGCTGGGTTTTTCTTCATATTTATCCTCCCAGACACTTCTAAGTGGAAGTAGATGTTTTCAGAAATGCAAAAGGAATTCTGGATTAGTTAGGGATCTTTTTCAAGAATAAGAGGAATTTGAGGGCAAAAGTGCTTTATGTTTACTCACCAAGCCCTTTATTTTGTAATATGGATACCAGACGTGAAAATGGAAGACTAATGTAGGTTTCTCTCCTGAACAGAAAGGTAGCTTTTATCCATAAAATGTCTCAAAACAATTACAATCCAAGTAATGAAAATAAAATCCTCTGATGGGAGACAATTGGTTTGTCACAATTCAGACAAATATTTGTTATGTAAAAGCAATTCTTATTGTAAAAAGGCAGTGCAGGACGTTTGGGAATGTTGTCAAGAGCTTTATTCCCATCTTTGCAGAAATATAAAATGACAAAATTCAACCGTTTGCATTGCAGCAACGGGTCAACTGCTCCAAAGGCATGATGGCTGGGTAGAGGAGCTGCTTCTGCCAGAAATTGTAGACATTTTACGTCATGCACATTCTGGTTCTCAGTTTCCCGTTACTGTTTTCTTTCAGTTTAGGGATAATCTGAGATGTATGTTTCTTGCCATTTAAAACCAAGAGAAAAACCACAACAGTATTTTCCATGTAAGCCAAAATCTTTCACATGTGCCAACTGTCAAAGCAGACAAAAGAGCTTTGATCATAGTCAGACACCATAACTAGCTACTTGTTTTAATTACAGAAAGTTTTAGCTATTATTACACGACAGGCTGGCACATTCAGCACATGACATAATTTTATGAAAGCTTTTCATTTCTCTCAGCACAGCTCCAGCCCTAGGCTATTCCACTTACAGCAGAAGCATCAGTTTGAATGAAGCCAGGGAGATATCTCAGACTGAGACCTATAACAACCTGATCATGCAGTGACCCAACTCTCAGCCTGTGTGGGAGACTGTCACCCTCACGGCCCCAGCCAGGGCAGAGCTGTGAACTGCCCACAGATCATGTGTTTTCTTTTGTTCTTTTAGCTTTTCAGGATGAAACAATTCAAAATCCCTGGGTTTTGGGACATATTGCATATTGTTTTTACTTGATGTTTTCCTTCTATTTATAGTACATTAGCTGCTTTGAGTGACTGATGAGCTAACCCCCCAAATATTGTTTTTTTCCTGCCTGTATCACTGTCGGACCACCAGAAAAAAGCAGCTGTGGCACAAGTCAGTCCAAACATTTTCACAGGTATTCCTGGGCTACTACATGTTTTCACCTCTTTTAGCAATCCTTTGGTTTTGGCAAAGTTTTCTGTGAACAAACTCACAAAAGCACTGATGAAGAGCAAATTCAAAGGAGGTATGACAGTAATCAAAAAGGCTCTGTGATTTCTGTTTGAACAAATGCTTATGAGGACACATTTTCTTATAGCTGTGGAGCTCTAATCCTCTTCTATTCAGCACATTAGAGAATAATATCAAATTACATCCCCTATCAGTGCATCTAATTTCAAATGAAATCAAATAAGCGTAGTAAAGAGAATAAACACAAATAATTAGTGACAATGATAACATAGGAATTGGGCTGAAATAATATCTTTCCCTTGGAAAACACTGGAAAGCAGTGTCAGAGTTGTTGATTAATTTAACAGCCATTAAAACATCTTATTAACTCAAGTGCTAATTGAGTGCTTGGCAGGAATAACAGAGCAGTGCCAACCATACACATGCATAAAAATTGCTAAATTTGAAGAAATTCCATGGCTTAATATTTAATTACTTTTATAACTTGCTTTTATAACATGTTTGGCTGGCTTAGGTGGCTTTACTTACCTCCTCTGTGCCTGTTTTGAAGATGCCATGCTCTGGTGGTACAGAGTCCCAGCTGTCCTAAGAAAAGTGTAAGTCCATATGCAGTCCTTTTGGTTTAGATCTTCCAGATCTGGCTGAAACATGTGCCTTGCAGTGATGCCTGAGTTTTCAGGCTGAAAGGTGCAAACTGCTGAGCTTTGGGCAGTCTCAGTGCCATGACTGCTGATGTGATGGGCACTGAAGGACGCAAGGAGGGCACTGAGGGAACAACTGCTCCAGCTGTTCCCGTAAAGGACCCATGACCATGCTGACCACCACCTTCCCAGGACTGGCGTTCGATTTCCAGAGTATCAGATAATTTTTCTTTCTTGTTCATGGACATCTACAGTTTTTAGGGAGAAGTTAGACTAACATTACTCCCTCCTCTGCATTTGACCATTGATGGTTTGTGGTTGCCACACATTGCTTCCTGGCTCCTCTCTTCCTTTGCACCCACAGCCTGTGAAGACATCCTGCCATGGCTCCCAGATTGAGAGAGGACAGCCACATATTGCTGTACCTGGGCTTTGCAGAAGCACAGAGATCACTTCCACTCCCTTCCCCACCATCACTCCCAGTGGGAGGAAAGCAACTAGTTTTTCCTGTTCAGGAAAAGTCAAGACATCATATTGCCTGAATTTTGCTCAGGGCCTCAAGGGAAGTATATCCCACTGCTGAAAGTGTTGCAGGGACACTCAGCTCCCGACCTTTCCCCTTGGTGACTACAAATGGAGGTGGGTGGTAGGGACCTCACTCTTTTAGGACAAGCCAAAACTTCAAGTCACATAGTCTAAATTTCTTGGGCACAGGCAGGAGATATTTTACACTCAGCACATCCTAAACACACTACAGATATTTTGAGACCAAGTGAGAGCCAGCGAAGTTAAGAGTTATGGGTCATGAAGGTTGTTCAAGCATAAAACCACCTTAAGACTGTTTTCTAGCCCTCAGCAGAGGCACACCCCGAGTGATTTGTTGTTAGATACACAGAGAGCAATGGATGAAGCCAGGATTTACAGCCAGACTATCACTGCCATCACTGACCCAAGATCCTGACTTGCATGTGGCTTCAACACGTGGTCCCATACGCTGGGAGTCTCTGCTTTTACTGCAGTATCTGCAGTGAGTGTGGCTTCCTCCAGCTCAGCAGCTGCAGCATTAGCAGTTTTACACAGAGCTGTCTCCAGTCTGTGGTTAGGAGTCCCTGAAAGATTATTTATCTATAGTTTAAAAGCTGCTAAACTGCCCTTGGTTTGTTTGCAGCTCCAGTGAAGCATGGGTCAGCAAGCATGAGCTACAGGGCAGGGTTGGAAGCTGTACCCAGGACGCTGTTTAGGCTGCCAGGCTTGCACAGCTACCCAGTAAAGGTTATAAAATGCTTCGAGTGGTCAAATCCACTGAGAACCTTGTTCAGAGGAGGGAGGGAGGTTGTGCTGCATATATCATCTTCCCTAGCCACCTAGAAATGACCAGGCACCAAACAACTAGTGCTTATTAATAAACTTGCTTAAGGAAATTGGCTGGAGTCTTACTTTTCATTGTGCTGAATGAATGGAGCTAAATATAATCCAGAGCTCATTTTACTGGATAACAATGCAAGAGAAACTTCCTGTTCTAGCAGAAATCCCTGCGTTTAGAAGTAGGAGTTTCTCTAGGCTGGGTGAAATTCTTCAAATCTCAAGAAACATTAAGGTCACTCTCTAAATTCCTCTCTCCTCCCAAATACAGATATTATTTTAATACTCTGTGTGAAGAGTAATGTCTTTATTAGAACCCAGCTGGAAGCACAAGATGTTTTAATCAATGAGCACTCAGAAACAAAGGTACTTCTTGGCTTAAGACCCAAATTCAATAATTATTTTTTCAGCTGAACTGGAATAAAGACATTATTTAAACATGTATCTGTCATCTCACACTGCCTGCGGCTTGCTGTTGCATATCTATTTCTCAGGAGCCGCTGTGGCAGCTCCTTATGTAAAGGGAAAAAAATATAACCATTTCCTCACATGACTTCATTTGGGATTATGTCTCCTCACATCTCCTTCAGTGGAGCACCTTGTCAGAAGAGGGTTTCAGGTGCTAATGAAGCCCTTGGTGGGTGTGTAAGTGCACCCTGGTCTTTTCAAAAAGAGGCCTGTTTTTGTTGCAGATTTGCAAAACAAAGGGCCTCAGTGTTTGATTTTTCCCTCGGTGCTAAATAAATCAGAGGCCAGCTGGGCTGCAGGAGAGTGGGGATCACTGGAGAACCAGGAGCTCAGCAGTGGCACCGCTGCCAGGGCTGGGACTCTGGAGATTCAGCGAAGTAAAAACTCTTTAATCCCGTCAGGCTCCTCTCCTTCATTTTGCCATTGCTCCCATTACGCTACCAACCCATCAGCCTTTCTGATGAGTTCTCCAGGAACAGCTTCGATCCCTCGGTGCTGCCAGCATGAGCAGCCTCCCTGCAAAGACCTTTGCTCTAGGAGAAAAACAAGGAGCTGATCTGTGAGTCCTTTCTAACTCTGCAGGTACAAAATCTGGTCTTTTCCCTTTGTGACAGTGCCATGCATAATGGACCTGAACCCAGTACTGCCAATAAATACCAATCATTCTACAGCTCAGGAGGCTCCTGTGTGTGGAGCTGCAAGATGATGTTGGGTTGCATTCAAGCCCCACTGGGCTGCGGCAGATTCCCCTTACAAGAGGTGTTCAAGGAAGTCTGGGGAATCACAGTTGTTGTGTGTGGGGTCGACACTTAACGCCTAATGGGTGATGAAAGTTTTAAGAGGCTGCTAAAGCCAAAGTGAGAAGCTTTGGCAGAGGTGAGGGCCCTGGGCGGAGCCAGCTCAGTCCTGTCGGGCTGCAGACATCTAGGGCCAAGATGCTGGGTCAAGGGAGGAGGAAGAAGCTGTTGGGGTGTAAATGGAGGTATATGTTGGAGGAGAAGAGGATAGAGGGCAGGAGGCCATGACCTTGGGGTAGGAGTGAGAGAAAATGGAAAACACGACACGTTGGGTACCTGCTGGTGGTCTCTTGGGTGTGTGCTGTGCAGAAGCACTCCTGTGAGGCCATGGGCTTGCTGTCCTTCCATGTCACATCTGTAGGGCTTGCATAGACAGATACTCCGGTCTGCAAGGTTTACCATGAGTGCAACAAACTATTTGCTTATCCTTTGCTTCTGAAGGGCTGCAGGTGTATACAGATGACAGACAGAGATTACCTTACCCTCCATCAGTGAGACCTGGGGTGTTGCTAGTCTTTTCAAGCCTGAGTGATAGCCACACTCTGATGCAGCACTTAGGGAAAAAAAAACACCTTGGTGGCCTTCAACCCAAGGCAGCAGCACTCAGGTAGAAACTACTGCCTTTGCTGGCCCTTGAGCATAATTCCTGATAATGACCTGAACCTGCAAGAGAAACTCAACATTACCAGTTGCTCCTGCAACTCCAGTGAGCTGGATAGTTAGAAGCAGTTTTGAAAAACTACATGAGTGCTTTCTACATCACCTGTCCACAAAGTGGTGTTTGGCCTCTCAACCTGGAGTGTCACCATGGGCTCTTTCCTTCACGGTCCCATGGCTGTAGTTCTCCACAGGGGACCTTCCATGCGACATGGCCCTGAGGAGCTCCTAGTATAGGGTATGGAGTGTTTTTCAGGGTAAGGGGCACGCTGTGGGGCTACTTCTACCTGCTGGATGAGGAACACATGGGCTGGGGCTTGGGTTGTTCCCTTAGACAGAGGCTGAGATGTTCCAGCACAGCCATGGTCCCTGAGAATGGAGACAGGGCTCAAGGAAGACAGGGTGTGCATCTGTCCATGAGTAATTGAAATGACTTTTTTACCTCAGATGGGCCCTGCAGAAACTTCCAAGCTGCAAGGAGTGGCTGGAGGACACAGGAGCGGTTTTCATGCTCTTGCCCTGTGCTTTGATGCTTTCAGCTAATGAATTAATCAACTGCTTGTTGTCATGCCTGATGGGAAAATAACAACAAACACAACGAGAGGATGAACTGAAGAGAGCAAAACATTTTCTGGCATGTGGTCCTTTGACTGCAGCATGAAAGATCACATTAAGATTTTTCTAGAAGATTATTTATCCGTGTTTCTTTAGCTCTGAAATTATCAGGAGTGTCAAACCCCATTTGCAGGAAGACCTTCTGGGGAGGAGGACACCACTGAAAGGGTAGATGTTTAATATTTCACGAAGGGCACGCACAGACTAATGCATAGTTCTCAAAACATACTCATTAAAATGCTTTAATTAACATTGGTTCAAGCACTAGCAGACGTGGCGCTTCATGTGTCTCTGATACATCGGGGGTGCTGGGCACCATTCAGGACCCCATGGGAGCATCATTTCCCTCTCCCAGAGGAAGGATGCATCTTGAATCCCCTCACAATCTCCTTTTAACACTAGATGAGTTCCTTCATCTCAAAGGACCAAGAGACTTTTTAACTTGACTGTATGCTGGCCCAGTACCATCCATGCAAAGCAAACAAAGTCAACAGTGTGAAGAGAGCAGCAGAGATTATATTTTCCCTTTAAAAGGCTGTAATTTCAGTTCCCCAATGCCACAATCTCATTAACCATGACCCAGCATCCAAACCAGGCACCCTCCTGCTTCCGTTCCAGCACCAGGAGCACTCATCTGTCCTCGGCCGCCTTGTCAGGCTTTTGGAAAAGGGATGACTGCTTCATATCAGGCCAGACAATAGAAAAGCAGGGGCACAGCCTCATTTTGCCACAAGGTCATTTTTAAAATGGAAAAAAGAGGCTTCTTTCCTAACCCAGAAGAGATAGAACACCTTATGTTTTCTGAAGAACTGGGATGATGGAATAAAAAAAACAATATAAGGAAAGTGGGAAAATAGCCCCTGGTTGTTTTGTCTTGTTTTGTTTTGTTTTTTCTCCAGGAAGGGTTCTGGGACTCTCTAAGGCAGTGCCCTGCTCTAGGGGTGCACAGTTAGGTGAGGGTTGAACATCCAAGCAGCTGTGGGATACCTGATGCTGCCCACCCTGTCCCTGTTGAGGGTGCTCACTCCTGCCTGGAAGCTCCAGTCTGCCCCGATTTCTGCATCTGCACAGACCACAGGAAAGGTCAACGACTAAACGTGCTGCCAAGACTGACCAAATTTGCTGGCAGCATCCCACGAGGAAGTGCCTTTTGCCACTGACTGCTTGATTGGCATGGAGATAAGAGAATGGCTCTGCTCTCTGGGCAGTGAGCTGCTGCCACCCCACAGCAAAGCCATGGAGGAGGCAGGTGGTAGCTTGTTTTGCACAGCTTTTGCTGTGATTACTAGCTTGGATTGGAGTCACATTCCCAGCAGCTTCCTTCGGTCAGCACTGACGTGACAGCAAGGTACAGTGAGTCAGGTCTGCCGGAGCACGCGCCAAGCGAGCAGCTGGAAGGCGGCATCGCAGTGTGCAGGTTGGCGGGACCACGGCATCCCAGCCACGAGCTTGCACTTCAACCTGCAACAGATACGAATCTCCATTCCAGAGAAAATGCATTTAAGTTATGCAAACTCTATGCGCATTTTTAAAATATAAGGAAAGAAAAACAGGACCCTGTCTTATCTTTTTGTGTAATCACTATTCGGTTTGAAATACATGGATAATTAACAACATTATCATACAAATTTAAGTGATTTGAGCTGGGTGAATTAAAGTGACTTCACCTACCTAGCCATAAAAATTGCAACATGGAGCTGTTGCAATGAAGCTCTGAGCACTATTTTTAGTGCAGCGCTGTAAGAAAGGGCCTGTGGGAGGGCATCTTCCAATGGAATGCAGACAGTATCTTTTAGGAGGAATTAATTCTTAGGAAATTCTTACTAGCTCTCACAAATGACCGAAGGATATTTTTCTGACTCTCTGGAGTTTATACACAGAGAGCCACATGCACTGAAATAAAATCATGAGTCATTGAATTTAAGGAACAATTTACTGAAGCCAAATTTTCAAGTGCTCCTCCCTCTGCTCCTTCTCCCTCAGCTCTCTGTCCTTGGGGCACACCAACCCTTTATCAGTGGTAAAAACAAAGTAAAAGATTCTTATTTATTTCCTCTGAACTGGAGCAGTCAATCTTTTCCAGTATCGCAGCTCTGCAAAGCTCTCATGTCATACTTTTAGATGCATGAAAAATACCCACCTACTGAGATCAACTCATTTCCACTTCCTGTGATTTTACAGCATCACATCTTCAACCAGCAGGTTTCAGACATCACCGCTTGAAGAGGACATGCACGAACCTCTCCCTCGTCAAAAAAGACCATGTTAATTCTCCTTGGAAAACAACCATCCAAAACAGACCCTGAATGCTCCAGTGATTTTTTCACAGATACTTTGGGGATTTTTTTAGCCTGTTCACATGTAAAGTTTGACGTCTGTAAGACAGTTACAGAACATGCTTAGGAAATACCTCACCTCTTGTTCAGTTGCAGCTTGGTGTGGGGTAACCCTGTGTGGTCATCCCTCCTGGACACCGATGGGGATTTCTGGCACACCGGCATGGCAGAACAGTGCCAATCACGGGGACGCAATATGTTGGCTGATTGAAGATGCTATTTTAATGAACATTGTCCTTAGAGGTTTGCAAACAGGTAAAACTGTCTATTTTTTTGCCCCAAATACCTATAAACACATAAATTGATTGGAGGCCTATATAGGCTGAAATGTTTCATTAGTACTTCTAACGTGTCAAAAACATTGTCATATAAACTCCCATTTCACTGGTGTATAAAGTACTTAGCAGTATCACCTTTGGAAAAAAGTAATAAATACCCTATAAATTAACAATTTTAGATAAAGTTTTGGGGTTTTTTATAAAAATCCCTCATTCTCCTCTCCCATGGATATTTTAACTGAAAAACATTTGACCCCAGATGAAGTGTTCAAGAATCTTTAGATGAAGAAGGAAATGATGTGCTGCTTCTTACAGCAGCAAAGGGATCCAGGAATTCCCATCTCCCTGAAAGTCAATGGGACTTTGGTTACCCAAGTGACTTCAGAAAACATGACTTCAAAGCTTTCCAAAATTGTACGACTGAGAAAAATAAATAAATAAAGGCTATAACTAGGCTAAGTTTTTTAAACATTTAATGCCTTTTTATAGAACACATTTCCATGTATCGACCTTACCCAATCTTCAGAGGGTGAGCAGTGGTGGACAGTTTGGCCAATCGTCCCTAGCATCAACCCTTTCTTCCAATTTTGCTTCCCACTTGTTGAATCTTGCCTTCGATTGCACATCCATAAGGAAACACATTTTCCTACACGTCTGCAAAACATCTGCCACAATGCCTGAGCCCTCTAGATGCTACTGTAATTATTATTATTATTATTATCAGAATTCCCAGTGCATGCAGTGTGCAGTAAGGCGGCCAGGAGTCCTGCCATGAGCAGCTTTGTTTACCAGCAAAGAAGCAGGAGGAGGAAGCCTGGCTATAGCAGGGGAAGAGAAGAAGGCTCTTGGGAGAAAACATGAGTGTTTTACAATGTAGACTTGCTCTCCTCACCTGTGCTTAATGAATATGCTGCAACTGAACCCTTTTAAGGTATAACCCCAGAGAAAGCCCTTTTTTTCCTGCTGGGAAAGTTCATCTGGGTGGACTTTGAGATCCTTTTCTGCTGCCAAGGGATTTCCACAGACTGGATTAGGACCTCAAAATGCTCTAAAGCACAAGCAGAAATCACAGAGCAGCAAATGTACAGACAGCCATGCTGTCAGGAGGGGCCAGGCAGACCACAGAATCATAGAATAATTTGGGTTGGAAGGGACATTTAAAGGTCATCTAGTCCAACCCCCCTGCAATGAGCAGGGACGTCTTCAGCTAGATCAGGTTATTCAGAGCCTTATCCAACCTGGCCTTGAATGTTTCCAGGTATGGGGCATCTACTACCTGTCTGGGCAACATGTTCCAGTGTTTCACCACCCTCATCATAAAAAATTTCTTCTTTATATCTAGTATGAATCTACCCTCTTTTAGTTTAAAACCATTGCCCCTTGTCCTATTGCAACAGGCTCTACTAAAAAGGCTGTCCTCATCTTTTTTATAAGCCCCCTTTAAGTACCTTTAAGAAGGCCACAATAATGTCTCCCTAGAGCGTTCTCTTCTCCTGAAAGGCTGAAGGATCCCAACTCTCTCAACCTTTCCTCAGAAGAGGTGTTCTATCCCTCTGCTAAGTTTGTGTGGCCTCGTCTAGACTCGCTCCAGCAAGTCCATGTCTTTCCTGTGCTGGGGACTCCAGAGCTGGACACAGCACTCCAGGTCATGTCTTACTAGAGCAGAGTAGATGGGGACAATCCCCTCCCTTGACCTGCTGGTCACACTTCTCTTGATGCAGCCCAGGATATGGTTGGAATTATTTTCTAGGTCCCTCTAGATGGCATCCCATCCCTCTGGTGTGTCAACCACACCCCTCTGCTTGGTGTCATCTGCAAATGTGCTGAGGTTGCACTTTATCCCACTGTTTTATACATTCTTTCAGATGGAAATGAGATGCACAGGGGGTAAGGGCAGGCACAGGAGATCTGCCAGGTCCTGAAACCCTCTGATTTATCATGCTGGTGCATGGTGCAAACCATCTGCCCAGCACATGGACAGTTGACCCGACACAGCTAAGAAATCCCACATGGAAATCCAGAAGCCTAACACAGGGTGAAAGGGACCATCCTGGTCATAAATATAGCTCTGTGTTTTTCAGGGAACTGAGTTACATATTTCATTCAGAAGAGAGAGCTGGGAGGGAGGCAGGGGTGGTTTTTTTTTTGTTTTATGAGAAAAATCTGCAATTTTGGAATTTGTTTTCCACTTCAAAGCAGGTAATAAATTTGTCATGGATTGCAATTCCAAAATTGTTTAACTTCAGGTAGCTCAGAGCGTTTCTTTGAAATTTGATGCAGACTTTTAAAATTATGGATTATCTTTTTCTGTAAGACTGAAAGATGCTGAACGTAAACTAAATTTGCTCTTTCTCATTACTGTTTTTTCCGATTTAAAAGAAATCTTGTCCAATTCATAGCACTTCTACAAGATAATTAATTTCTCAGCACATTGGCATTTCCAACAGAGGAACACTGGTCCCAGAGTTTCCTATCCCTGGTGCTGTATGGGCACTGCTGCTAGAAAAGACCTAAAGAGTCCAAAGCTAGAGCATCCAGGGATCTGCAACTGCTCGTGCTGGCAGCACCTTTCAGGGGTGGTCCCTGTGCACTGATGCAGGCTCGGGTTGGGACACACTGGGATCCCTGGAGTGGACACCTAGGCATTCACCCAGAGCCCTGTCAGCGAGGCACATGCAGCCGGCTGGTTTCTGTCACCACAGGCAGAGCCAGAGGGTGCTGCACACGCAGCTGCCTCTGCACAGAACTGTATCCTGACAGGCATTTTCTTGTCTTAACAAATTACCCCAAAGTGTCCCTAACGTATTCAGTTTGCTGGAAGGAATTGGAGAAACGTGAAGATGTAGGATGCTTCTTGCTGAGCTGACCAGGAAACTGGTTCTGCAAAATGGCACAGCATGACGTGGCACAGCAGCAAAGGGAGACGAAGGTGCGATGAAACAAATGTTTTGCGGTGACATGTTGCCCTGGAGTGTAAATTAGGAGCTGGAAGGGCTCAGTGAGAGCTCAACATGGGCTGACAGCAGGGTCTGTGTGTGCATTGGGAGCTGGACGCAGCAGCCCAGCCTTCAGGACCAGCTGCTGAAGTGATGCTAAAAGGTATTCTAAAAATAAAGCGCTTATCAGGGCGAGAAGGGCCAAGTATTTCATCACTCTGCCTTGATCAATGACTAGCAAAGCACAGGCTAGGAGGATTTCTGTTTTGTTAGGAGCTGTATTCTGATCCACAGTTTGCTGGGTTTGGACAAATATCTTCTGTTGACTTAAGCCTCGCGGGAACGCTGGTGCAACCACTCGACTGCACCATCCCCCACCCACCAGTGCCTCCACTCCTTGTGATGCAGGACAGCAAAACACAGCATTTTATAGAGAAAGCACATAAAACCCAGAGTCATGGCTGGCCCAACACCTGTAAGAAGCAACAGGTTTGGAGTTTGATGCTCAGCTCCCCCTTCCCTACTCACCCCACAGGAAAATGCAAGAGAAACTTCCCCCGCAAGGGAAAAGAAAAGCCTCACCTCATCCGAGCAACTTGACTGACTCTGTCCCAGGCAGATAGGTTGTTTAAGGGACATTTCATTGAGCACAGGGGTAGGTTTGATTCTTAGGGCCTTGCATCCCTGAGGGACAGGCTGAGAAAGGGCAAGGATTGGTGCCTGGCAAGGGCAGAGCAGCAGCAGCAGGGCAGCGCTGGTGGCAGCACCCACTGCTCAACCCAACTCGGGTGCTCCAGCCGGTTTTACAGAAGCTAGGCCAAAGAAGAGCTCTCCAGCCCAGCTGTGCTGGGGCGCACACAAACCCCAGGGGCTGGTGCCGGCGCGGTGACACGCTCACCGCTGGCCGCTACCGCACCAGGCATGTTGCTGCTGCGCCGGGAGCCCTCGCCGTGGGAAAGCCTTTGATCTAACCAGATCTCCCAGGGCCGCCTGCCGGACTCTGCTTCCACTTTGGTACCTGATCTTGTAAACATCGCAGCCGCCACGCACGCAGAAGCCACATCCTGTCAACCCCTTTTGCAATCTGCAGGGCCATCTCCTTGGCCACAACGCAGAGGGGTTGCGACACCCGGGGAACAACACATCTGCATGGAGCAATGCAGGGCTGGTTCCCGTCAGGGCACGGCACCAGCTCTTTGCACCCGCACGCACTCGGGGTTTTATTTTTTCAAGTGACTGAGGCAGGCTACGTGCATCAGTAGATGATTTCTGCGAGTAATTCTCCTCTCCGCAGGAACATATATCTGACTTTATAATTCATGCATGCCTGGGAAGTTCAATCCAGTCCCACTGGAGTAGCAAGCTCAGTGGGAGTTTATTTATTTAAAAGAATACATGCAGTAGCACGGAAAAAAAAATCAAATCTATCAGAAACCATAAATCTTAATCCTAAATCAGCTTTACTTTTCTTAAAATATGGTCTAGGGAAACTGCTTTTAAAATGTGGCTTCCATGGAGCCTTGGCTTTAGCATTGCAATCCCTACAGAACAATATTATAGCATAATAATTAAAACATTTACAAAATGAAGATAATCTATGGCTGATCCAAGTTTCTATGGAAATCTGGAGGCTATGGTGTATGCAGCTGTTCTCATCTAATGCAACGGTTGGCTGTAGTTCTACTTCTGAGCCCATTTGTAACTTAGGGGATAATTTATCTGTTCTGTTTACACAGTTCCTAGCTTGCACAGCCTTTGAGCATAACTTTTCTATGGTTCCCAAGAAAAAGGGTGTCTTACCCTCCCTGCTCAGCCTAAGCAATTAGTGTTCTCAAAGTTAATGACATGCCTCCACTGAAAGGTGTGGGTGCTTCTGCCAGTGTCGCAGACATTGCACTGCACGAGACCTATCAGACCATCAGACACACCAGCACAGAAATGGAAACACTTGCTCACGCTGGCCTGCGGTACCCACAGATATGGCCCCATGAAGACTCACCAAGGACGCTCTTCCTCACATCCGCAAGGCGTTTACCTCATTTTGCTCCCCTTTGAACTCCTGCATCCCTCACCCGGTGCTGCTGGCAGTGCCGGCCTGGAAAGGCTCATCCAGCTGTGGAAGGAGCTGGGAGCAGCTCAGCTGGCACCAGAGGTTCTGCCAGATGTTCGGCTGTGGGTATGGGTCCATCCCTGTGCCCTTGCTCCTGAGCTGATGGTTCCTGCTAACCCCGCTAACAGGTTTTTATGAGCCCACACAGGATAAATACAGCCCAGAGGAGGCCAAAAAGAAGGCAATTTCCTCATAGGATGAGGCTAGCACCTTAAGGACAGTTAAATATTTTTATCTAAAGCATTTGGCATATTTATATGAGTTGCCATATTAACACTTTTACAGACAGGTCAGGGGACAGCGTTGGGTGACAAAGTAAAAAGGTAGAAACACACAAGAAAGGATCCTAAACACTATGATGAAGGGCTTTTGAGGTTGTTACCACTATCTGGTACTTTATAAATCAGGCTGATAAAAAGCTGCACAACCTGCAACTGCTTATGAGGGAGCAGAAAGCAGACATTTGTTACCTGCTATTGTCATGGCATGATGATGTTTTACATTCACAAACTTATCTCCAGTGAGTCCACGGCTGATGTAAGCAGTTTTCATTTTGCAATGTTAAATTGCTAATAAGGAAAGTATTAATAACCTCTAAGCAAAGAAAGTTTGCCAGTAGAGCAGAGCTCCAGCAGCTACGCAATGGCCCCAGGGGTGCAAAACCTTCAAGTCTCATTGAAACAACAGCATGAAAATCTGCTTTTTACAGAGGGAGAGGAAAACTCAGTCAGGAGTGCACAGAAGAAACTCTTTCAGTTGAAGCAGTGCTGGAGGTTCCCATCCTGAGCAAATATTTAGTAGCATTCACTGAAGGATTCCCTTAGCATCAGTTTGAACTCAGAGACAGAAAGACATGAAGTCTCAGTGCCTCACAGTAAGAATTAAAAAAACAACCCAAAATACCCAAAACACAAACACAAAACCCCCCAAACCCAGTATTTTCATTCCTGGTTGTATTTAACCAATGCAGGACAGCTGAAGTACAGTTGGGATGGAGGCGGTGATGGCTTAAAAGTGTCGTTGATTTTAGAGAACAGCTGTATCCAGAAGCCCTCAGTCATTTCTCAGCGAAAATTATTTGCAAATAAACATACATATCCCAAGACATTAAAAAGCAGTCAAAACACAAGGGAACTCAGAAGCTGAGATAAGTCTCACTTTATATGGCAGGCCTTCACTTAAGAAGAAATAATTTTGCTCTGTCGTTGAATCTCAGAGAGCTTCAGCTCGAGAGGCTCCTGCAACCATGCTGACGGACAATGGCCAGAAAGGGAAGGGCATGCAGGGACCCTGAAATTGCAGAAGCAAGATCCTAAATCACCTCTTTCAGCAGAAAACAAGAAAAAGAAAGAGGCATAAAATGCCTGCAATTGCATGCCCCAGCCTTCAACCAGGCTGCAGAAGATCAGGAAAAACTGTTCCTTGTGCTCAAGGCTCAGCAGGGTCAGCTGCACCACCAGGGCCTGGCTGCTCACGGAAATACTTGGAGGAAAAAGCATTTCTGCCATCTCAAGAATACTAATTTGGCTCATGTGTGATATCACAAAGGGTCATGCCAATGGAGAGAAAACTCTGCCGATAAATTTATGTGCAGGGCTTGCGGCGGGAGTGCTTATCTGTATCACTGCAAGGGAATGGTTGTGGCATTATTCATGATAATTATGGGGTAGTTGTTTACTTTACACTGTTCTTCAGTGCTTATAAAAGACATCCTGAGCGGAGGAGTGGTGTTGTATTTTTTTTCTGTAGACATCTGAGTATAGAAGATTTGAATATATGTATTTGGTAGTGCAAAAAGATGTAAGCCAGGCTGAGACTGACCCGAACTCCTCCACTTCCCCGAAGGGCAGGATCACAGCTTGGCTTAGCCCCAGCAGACATAGACACCCAGAGATGCTCTGATGAAGAGCAATGCCCCATTTACCCTCTGGCCTCCACTGACTTGTGGGATCAGGAGTAAGGAAGGGTTTTTGGCAAAAAAGTGATTTCCTAGAAGACAAGATTTGCCTAGCTGTCTGTGCTGAGGGGTTGTTTGCAGGAATGCAGGTCTGTCTGTGTCCATGCTGGGGTCTGAAGCAATAAATCACTGGTTTTCTCACATGCAATCCTTATTCCCTGTAGGAGCCCTGTTGCTTTGTCACACAACTATGTCATTGTGGAGCATCTATGAATTTTTGTAGTTTGTTGGGGTTTTTTTGTCCCCAGAAAACCTTCTGAGCATACAGTTTTCCTTAAGGCAAAACCTTAAAATTTCCAGTTGGATGTTAGCTGGATTTTAGTCATCGTCTTACTTGCAGCCCAGACACGCCATGAAAACATGTCTGCATATGCTTCTGCTTCTGGGTTACAACATCAGTCACCTCCGTCGGAGATGCTCCCTCTCCTTTTTGGGACAGGAGGGAGGACCAGACTTTCCACAAGGCTGGCATCCCTCCTGCATCTCCCAGCTCTTCACTGGTCTGAGGGCAGGGGGCAAAGCCCTGTCCGTAAGGGACAGTTGTGGACAGTTGCACAGATCTCTGGGCAGCATGAGTGGGCTAGAAAAGGGTAAGAGACTTTGCTGTCCTTCTTGCGCACCTGCACTCGGCTTGTACCAAAAAGCTGTGCTGAATCAGACCTTTACCCTGGTGTCAGTTCCTGCAAGAAGAGAACCAGGTCTTGACTGCAGCTCAGCTGTTAATATGCTGATCCACTGCTTAGGCAAATCAAAGATAAAATATTACAGCTTTTAATAGCACTTTATCCGTTTCTAGCAGTCCTACATCAGTTCGTGATCATCATCTTCATAATAAATTGTAACAAAACAAGAACTAAACTTAGATTACTTTAGATAAACCAACAAGTCTCCTTCAACACTTTATGAAATCCATTAGAAAGCAATTTGCACAGTATGCTTTCTTTCTGGTTTGCAGGACACCACCTTTCTTAACCGTATGGCCAATTCTGTTGTTCCTGTGATTACAGTGTTTTAAACCCAGAGCCTAAAAAGCTCCATGCACGTTTAAGTCTGCCTATACATATAGAGACTTCAGATTATTTTTTTTCCAAGTATTTAAATTCTGGTAGAGTATTTTCTTTGTAACTACTACTGCTACACGCATTAAACCAGCTCTGAAGTTAAACAGCAATTAGAGCAAATGTTAAGATCATCAGCCACTCAGGTCTATTAAAGCAGAAAACTATTTTTGAGGCAATCCAAGAAACACAGCCCCCCCGGCCAACAACAACACACCTTCCTCGTAAAGACGCAGGTTTTTGTGCAGTTAACGAGCAGCTGCATCTGACCGCTGAGCTCAGAAGAGCCTGAGCGCCAACTAATAATGCAGCTGCAATGTAGACATATTCTGGGAGCAAACTGCTCTTCCATTTGCTTCCCCAATAAAGAGATGGTGTGTGCAGTGTCAGCCTGTACTGTGAGTGCGTACACCCGGCCAGAGAGATGCGAGGGAAACCTGCTTACAAAGAGCAAACTGGAGCCAGACCTGAACCTGTGACAAGCCGGGTGCGAGCCCAGATCCAGAGTACATGGACTTCTCTTGCAGAACCAGCCGGCCTCACACCATGTAGCTTTGGCTGGGATTTCCACTGAAAGGGAAGATCCTTTTCTGTTGTACACAGAAGACAGCACATCCTTCACCAGCCTGAGCACTTGCAGTGCAGAAATGTATTCCTGATTAGAAAGAGCCACAAATTTCCAATTAATTTACAGTTAAAATTGAGTTTAAAGAGATCTTTAAGATGTCCTTTGTTTTTCTTCCTTTGGTCCCCTGGAAATTTAATAAAAGAAAAACCGAGTTTAAACTTCTAGGGTTTTTTCAATTCACTTTAATTCTCAAATATATCCCAGACTTCTAAGAATAAGGGCAGTTGCCCAATGTTCATCCCAAATGAAAAGGCATCTTTCAGGCTATACTGAAAACTGCAAGGGGTCATTAAGGAGAAGTCTACACGAAGAGCCCTTCTTCCACATGGCCGCTCCTGCCCCGTGCTCCTGAGCAGCGCAGCCACGGTGTGCCCAGGACCCGGCCTCAGCACCCCCAGAGCAACGGGGTGGGAGCTCCAAGGGAGCTCCATCAAGAATCCTGTGGCCATTGTGAAAGGAAGGAGGGTTTCCGGTTTGAAAACTGACCTTTATGAATACTGCTGGTATCATCTGTAGAACCTCACAAGATGCCTGTTGGGAAGGAGGAAGGAGCAGGACGTGCATACATCCTGGGCACACTGGGAGGGAGAGGGGCGGAGGATAATGTAAACACAACACTCCTGAACATAGAGGTTTAACTGTATCTCAGCTTTGAAGCACTTGACTTTAAATAATTCAAACCACATTCTTTCAACCCTACCTCTATTTTAACATTTTTTAAATGAAGGAATACAAATGTGATACAGTGCAACATTTTATTTCTTTACCCGGGCCCCTGGGTTTCCCTCCTCAGGCAGGCCTCTGCTGTGCTGCCCGGCACCTGCACACCAGCTCCTTGGGGTTTAGTCGTGCAGTCTGCATCCATCTTCCTCTCTCCTGTTCAATCAAGATATTTTAAAATGCTGATTCTACAGTGATTTTTCAATTTTTCTCTAAAATGAAACTGTCATATGGAAAGGAGAATTCATGCATGGTACCAATAGGTGGATAAAAAGGATGCAGATTGCAGAATGGCAAAATACTAAAAAACAAAGATACCAAAACCATCCTTAAAAAAAAAAAAAAGGAACTAGTATTGGGTAGGGAAGAGATAAGTACCTTGTTCTAGATACTCCACAAGTGCCTTTTCCTTTGCGGAGGGAAAAAAAAAAAAAAAAAAAAAAAAAAAGAGACATCTGGATCTTAACATTCTCAAGGAGATATTAGAAGATCATTACACTTGTAGACTTTCCGTCTTCCCCAGTCCATTAACATCCCATCCCCACACCTCATGAAAGATTTCTCTCAAGATGTCACCTTCTTTCATCATATCTGATATCTAATAAAGACATAAGAGAATTTAATAACAGACTGCACAGAGGAGGCTTCTGTTCAAACAGCCAAGGCTGCTGCTGATGTGCTGTTACTAGAGATGCTGAAGAAGGATAGGAGCTACCAGGAAACCATGGGGTGTTTAATTTTGGAGCTTGTGCTAGCGAAGCCATTGATATCACCCCAGCCAGCCCAGACTTTGTATGAAATGAGGCACAAAAAGCTTTTCCAGCTTCATCTGAACCAGTCCAGTTCCTCATCACTTAGCTCTACACATTTACACAACTTTTTGGAGGGGGTATACCCACCTCAAAGGATCCTGAGACAGTAGAGCAAGTGAAGGAAACTGAAGGAGTTAAAGTGAACTTGCGCCCTTTTCAGTCACACTTACTGAATTTAACATAATAATCCTAGATTGCTTTAAAAAAAATCCCCTGCCCTGCTTGAGAAGCTATCCCCAAAAGGTTCCTGGTTGGCTTCCTGCTGGAATAAGTACTTGCATGAAGAGCACAGTGCTTTTATGACCCCTTTCTCCCAGCCCTGATAGTTTTCACAGGCAAAATTTTCAAGAATGACCATTGGTTTTGGGTGCTCAAATTGAAACAGCTTGAGAAGCTAATTCTTTTTTTCATCTGGAGGTGAGCAAGCATTTTCACAGCAGCGGTCTTGTATAAAATTGTCTCAAATAAGAAACAGGAAAATGTAGATTGCAAAAATACCACGTCACTTTTAAAAGTTGTGGCAAGATAAAATAAAGCACGCTGACCTGATTGCTGGGCCTTGAGATTCTTGTGTGGCTTGTCCATGCAGTGCCTGCCAGGTCCTTTGTCAGTCATTTCTAGTTCATCTTTTACAAATCCACGTTCATGTATTCATTTTGCAGAGAAGTACTGGAACATTTTCTAGAAACGCTTTTATTGCTGGTGACGGGCAGTTGGCTTCACTGCAAATTGTTTATGATTCTTCTCAGGTGTGTGTTTAAATCGAGAATGGAATAAGGAAAGCATAGAGATACTTAATTACAAATATATTAAATATACCATAAGGTAAATATAGATGAAAAATAGAAAATATTTATTTGCCAAGAGCTGAGCCAGGTACTCAAGGGCGATGCTGACTGTGACCTTTAGAGTTCAGCTCCCAATTTCAGTTCTAGTTTGCCGAGGAGCCATGACTCCCATATTTCACAGTGACTGTGTGCCAGGTCTAAACAACAGCCACCTCTTGCTTTCCACAGCCTCCAAACCTCAGCCAAGTAGGATGCAAACCTGCGGCTGCCAGGCTTTCTCCGCTGGGATGAGATCTTTTTTAGTAGTTTTAAATGCAAACAGAAGGGAAGGAGTAAAATCCTGCTTTCAGGATTTCAGGATTACAGTAGACACTGCAGAAATTGTGACATCATTTAACATAAAAAATACACATATTAAGGTACTAAACTGGGTTTTAAGAAATTTGGTCTAAGTTTTCTCCCGGATAGTGTCTGATGCAGGGTGAATCAATTTAGCCTCAATGCTGATGTATATACGAAGCTCTACAGCTCAGAAAAATGTTGTGGGTACATGAATACTATCAGATGTTCCCACACTACTCTCATGATGAGCAGCATAAGAACAGAAATACCCCCTTTTTAGCAATCAAATAACATGTCGAAGCACGGGAACTTCAATTGCCAACCTGATGCAGGCAGGACGCGATGGCCCCTAGCACTCTCCGCAGGGCACAGCGCAGTGCAGGGTGCTCAGATAAGGTTTTAGCCTCCATGGAGTTGCAGTCATTGCTATTTTTCTCTGGCTTAGAGAGAGTGTGTAAGTGGTACTGTTACTTTTTAAATTCTTTGTTATTGAAGATTTTGGTAATAATCTGTTCGTCGGGATACGTATTGAAGGTATTGCTGGTAACCGCACCAAGGTTATTGGTAAGTAAAGGATTCAGGACCCTTTCAAACCTTTTTCTCAGTAAATCTCTGAATTCAGTTTTTACTACACTAAAAAATCTCAACTTTTGCTTTTCAACTATTTAACATAAATTGCCAGCTTTTGTACTTGCTTCAGGAGATTCCTTCCTAAACAAAGGAGGGACGGGATTAATTTCCGAGCTGTTTTCTTACAGCAATGTAACAGTATATTTCTTGTTCCTGCACAGTCTTGTTGCCTCCCCGCACTTGGTGTCCTTATTCTGCCTCTGGAGACCCGTCCTCAAGCCATACGGACCTGCTGCATCACCCAGTCCTGCAGCTCGAGAGAGTGCCCATCACTTTGCTGCCGGACCATTGAGCCATGGGGAAGAAGAGGTTTGCAAAATCCAGAAATAATCTTAGGGAGAAAAAAGGAGAAAGCCAAGTGTCGGCTACTTGGCAAAGGCTGTGTGTTTGCTGCTGATGTGGAAAATGCCTGGGAGGCACCATTAACTCATAAGCTTATTGCTATGGGCTGGCTTATGTCCACACCGCTAAGGACCAGCACTCTCTGAAGGGCACTGGCCACCTTCATGCTGTGCAGCACTTGGCCTGGGTCTCCTCTGAGCTCTCTGCAGAGCTCCATGGACCCTGGGTCAATAATTCAGGGACTTTTAAAATTTATCTTGAAATTCTACAAATAATAAAAGGACTGGATGGCAGCCTGCCAGCACGATGTTTTTGCAGCAGGACATGAAGGTGTTTTGGGTTCTGCAGCATGACATGGAGGTCAGTGGGCATGAGGTCTCCTGGGGTGGTTGAAGGACTGTCCAGGGTAGAGTCTGGTCCAGCTCATGACAGGTTCTTCTGTCTGGCCAATGCTGGGAAAAAACCACCGACAGTCATGTCGAGGTTTCTCCTTGGGAGAAACCTGTTGGTTTGCTCCAGAGCAGAGACAGGAGGGAGCTCATATGCATGCCGTGGAGACAGCCGGTGAGCAGAGCCCGGGGGGGAACAGAGGCAGCCAAATTGGCTGTGCAGACAAAAGGTGCTTTCATACCCCCATCATGGTCTCACCGAGCGAGATGCTAAACACAGAACAAGCAATGCAATTTTTCCTCACCCATCACCCACAGGATCAGCATGGCTGGTCCCCGCTTGCCCGCTGCTGTCACAACCGTCAGTCTGGAGGTGTCTCCAGCACGTGGCCTTTCAGCTGCTGCGAACAACTAGAGCTTTGCCAGACGAAGAAAATCTTTGTGCCTTGACTCTGGAATTTTTGAAAGTTAATGTGACTAAACAGCAATTCTTTACCTCTTTCAATTGCTTTAGCCTTTGATTTTGGGCCTGCATAGGCGTTTAGACTCGGTTTTAACCTTAAGATGAAAGATACATAAGGTAAATAGCACACAAATTAAACAGCACAGAGCTGACTGATTTCAATAGCTCCCCCCATCTCATTCACAGTCCATGTTTTTGATAATGCAGCTCTGGCTGAAAAGCAGTATGAGACAGCATTATTCTCTATACATAGTCTATTTACAACAATACCTGAAAATGTTTACCTTAAAATATAAATATAATTATAAAGGTATAATTACAGATAAGACTGTGCCTCTCTGAGCCACCTCAAATTATAGCTTCAAATTATAACAATAAAACAGGATCAAATTAATGACCCTGATTAATTTCATTATGGAGCAAAGCAAAGGCCACTCAGCACGGGATAAGCTTGTTGCCTGACCTCATTTCATCCGTCCTCTTCCCCTGCAACAGAGGAGCGCCCGATAACGCATCAGGTGAGCTGTTCCTCCCAAAGACGTTGCTAAGCAATCAGCTGCAGGGTTATAAATGTTGAGTGCTTAATATACAGTACATGGGAGTAGAGATTAACTTTATTTTTTTTTCTTTCCAGGTATTAAGAGAACAAGGATGGCTCAACTGAACTGCACTGAAATAGTTTGGAAATAGAAATTAACCCAGATTTAAAGCAGTCATCAGCATTTGTGTACAGACTGAACTGATATCGTGTGTGCTATGTGCTGAATTGCAAAATCTTGCTATATTAGTAATTTAACAGGAGGAACAATTTGATTTGTCATTACTAATAGGGATGTAACTAAATTAGTCTCCCACATACTTTATGCTGATGAGGTCATGCTTAGATTTCCCTTTGTAGATTTACATTCTCACTAGCTTTAATCACAGCTAAGAAACATATCATGTGAGTAACACTATTATGAAATACTGAAGTGTTTTCAGAGGGGTTTAGAAACCCAAGAAAATAATGGAAGTCAAAATCAAAGATAAGCTTTAATATTCAGCCCTATGTTGTACATTTGATTAAATATTAATTCACAGCAATGTGTTGGGTACTTACAACCAAGCTCTCTTGACCCATTTGAAATGCAGAGTCACGTATATAAACTTGGCATTTGAAAAAGGACAGGTCAACGCTGTAGATCCCACTTAAATCTTTCCTACAATTCTTGTGTAATTAGTAGCCTAACCCTACCCTTATAAGTTGTTGACTTGATTTCAGTTGTGGAGTTAGGAAAATATTGCTATAAGATAGATACGCAGGCTTTGAAAAACGTAGAGTCTCTCTGCAGTACTTTATTTTTGTAATTTTTTTTAGCAAAGCAACAAGGGATGAAAGGATGGTAACCAAATCTGGTTTATTCAAATAATTTGACTTTTCCTACCAACAGCAGAACTGCCATCCTTATGGGAACATTGGGAATTGGGATGCTTTCTAGTTAAAAAGAGAAAAAAAAAAAAAAAAAAGAAAAGAAAAGAAAAAGAAAAAGCCACTGGGTAGATCAGCTTCCTGAAATACTTAGTGGGATACAATGTGTGAAAAGAAGCAGGAGGCTTGTAGTGCAAGCTGGGAAGCTGAAACATCCAAACTGCAGCAACACCTCAGCGTTTGTCTTCATTGGGGAACTTGGGAGAAGATGGTGCAGGTTAGCAGAGTACCGCCTCTGCTTCTGCCCTGCAACTTCTCAGATGGTGCATGACATCCTTGACCATGGCCAATACATCCACAACTATCAGTGACCGGTTTGCTACCATCAGCCCCTGCTTCGACCATCAGATAAAGTCAGCACTGGGATGAAGCTACCTTTTCCCCATCCACAGCCATTCCTCTGTTTCAACGCCTTGCACTGAAATTTCTTGAAGATTTTTGCTTGTGCAAAACTGTTAAGAGCATTTCATTTGGTATCAGTGCTTTGATCTCCCCACTTAAATACCACATTAATTCAGAGCTCCCCTGGGTGGATGAGTTCACAGTGTTAGTTAACCTCTTCTGTTGACAGTCTCAAATATGATTTAGAAAGAATTCTGTGCATTGTGACAGAAACAAAATCTCATTCTTAATTAAAAGTATAAATAAAACGGTTTTCGATCCTTAGACTAACCAAAATTCAGACACCAGCTCTCTGAACTGCTTTCTCACTGCATTAAAGCAAAATTTTGAATTCTGCATGATCAGCCTACAAGTCTACTTTTTGGCCAGAAAATAAGGCATTTTCCTGAATACCATAAAGCACCTGTGAGCAATAAGCTAGCCAGATCCTTAAATCATTTCAATTTTGATCATTCTTTTGGGAATAGAAACTTGAGCTTCAAATTTTGGGAACACCCAAATTCCATTACTGCTGTCAACTTGTAAACAGTTTATTGCTATTTTCAACTCCTTTAAGAAGTCATTCAAGGTATTATTAAGTGGATCCACAAAGGGATCAAGCTCAAGTTTTGCAAAGAGCCTCTCAGATGCTACCCATGGATTTCTGACTTCTTACCAAGAACATGCTTGTGGGTGCCTGACCCTGTAAATCCCAGCATTGCAGAGCTGGCTGGAGCATGAGTTTTCCACCTTTCTTCCCAATAGCTGTTAGGTATGCCCCAAGCACAAAAGGGGGTCGATGGTGACTTTACCAACCAGTACAAGAAGGCTTTTTACTGCTGGTGCTGGTGACTTCTATGCAGGACTCCAGTCTATACTTCTTGGCATTTTAGTTTGTGTTTTGTTTTGGGTTTTTTTTAATCTAATTATATTTTTATGTTTTATTCTCAGTTTCCTATCTGCAACCAGTCAATCGAATGCTGCAATCACTAAGGCCTGTGCTTGGTTTCATGCTCGTCCTTCTGCCCCATCATTCTTGCCAGCCTGGTCCTGGGCAGGACCAAGGTTGCTGTGGAGACTGCAGAGTCAGTCCTGCAATCCTCTGGGCCTGTCCATGGGCTGGCAGAGCCCAGAGTCCACATCTTGTTTGGGATGAGTCCTACAGGTGCTGGACCATTGTATGAAAGCAGGGAGCATCACCACTAGCACATACAGCATTGTCCTACCACCATGATGCTAAGGTGGACTGAATCCCCAGTTAATTCCACTACCGAGGTCTCCTTATCATCTCAAGGGAAAAACAAACCCCTCTTTTGAGCGGACAGGGCTGCCACCTGGAGGCACCCCAGTTTTCCTACATAGTGGAGAGAAGGAAGTGTCTGTGGGAGACAGACCGCAGGCTCCAGAGATGTCTGACTGGTCACGCAGGACCTGTATGCAGCCATGTTATGCAGTCAGAGGATGGAAATTTTGGCATCTCAGTTAAGTAGAGGCTTTATGCTAGAGGCCTCTCTGGGGTTAAGGATTTAATCAGGGAGCAGGGTGGATATTTGCTCCCAAACTCAGCTGAAGTACTCACACAGTTTTCTCTCTTAGGCCCAGGTTCAGGCAGGACCCTACTCCCAGCTCCCCACTGATGTAACACTGTTAAATAAATGAGGACTTAAAGCACTTCCATCTTCCCCAGTGATCACAGGCACCTCACAAAACCCCTCATCCTTAACTGACTTTTCCCTGGTCAGTACCAGACGCTGGTTTCTTTTTCAGGACAAGTCTTGCAGAAGTCTCGGCGTTACCCAATGCGCCGGGTTCCCACGAGGACCGGCAATGAGCACGGCAGGGTTGCAACAGGGCTTGTGGCAGCATGGTGCTGCGTCAGAGCCCGCACTGCCCCACGTCAGGTGGTGTGAGCAAGAGGAAGCAGCCTCAAAAACATTAAACTGATGCAGATTTCTTGAGAAGTCAGTGACGAGGCAGAAACGAAAGATGTAACCAAATACCCAGAAATTCACCCCGTCAGCATATAGCTACTACCTTCAGCCCAGCACCCCTCTCCTGCCTGGGGACAGTTAGTTCTGCCATACACAGAGCAGCTCTCTTTGTGCATGATGTTCTGGGCAGCAAAGTAGCAGAACAAGGAGGTAGAGGGGAGCTGTGGTGGGGCTTGCCCCTGCTGCCTCACTGGTGTGGTGGCCGGGGTGTTTTCTCTGCCTCTGTGATTGCAGCTGTGTCCTGGTCCTTTTGCCAGAGCTGGAAGCAAAGTTCAGCAGCAGTTAGGGGAGGGGCAAGGAGAGGAGGGAGCCTCCCAGGGGGAACAAGAAACCCTTCGAATGTTCATATCTCACCAGAAAGTCACCGCCAGCCTCTGCTGTTCAGAGGGCATCACTGGGGGCTGCACCCTGCACAGCTGCCTCTAGCAAAGGGCTGTTCCTACAGAAACGTGGCTCCAGGCTTTATTTTTCTTTCCTAAATAACCCATGTGGTTAAAAGGCAAGCATAACTGTGGGATTTCCAAGGTCTATACAAACACCACCATTTTGGCATCCATTTCTGTGTCATATACAACATAGGGAAGATGGACCCTGATACCTTCACACTTTTTGGGCTGTGCCTTACTCCACAGGTGGCATTTCAGGCACTGTCTGTAAGGAGATGTTCCAAATGCCAGAGGTCTTTCAAGCCATACCTGGAAGAAAAAGAAGCAGCTGCTTCTTTGTTTGCCCAAAGATTTATTCCCCCACATCCAAAATATTGGACGAATAAAAGGTTTCCCTCAAACCTCACCGTTAGCATGCTCGACAGGGACATATTCCCAGAGGAGAGGCTGTTTTAACCCGTCTCCTCCTAGTCTGGCAGTAGAAAACCCTCCCAGTAGGAGGCCTGGGGTAGACCACCATGATGTTAGCAAAAACAGAGGAAAAAAGAGCTTTTTCCCAGCCAGACTTATTTTCATTTTTTAATACAAATTATGAAGGACATTAATTTTTAGGCAGCCATCAAGTAAATTCATTAAACGGTTATGGGACTCAAATCTGACTATTTTACTTGCCTTACCTAGAGGAAACCTTACCTTTCATCTCCCTCGCCCCTTGCCTTGCTGCTAGTTTTCTGTTGGCTCTGGTTTCACCAACCATGGGAAATTTTCCCTCTCCCTGGGTGGGTCTCCTCAGTTCGCCAAGGCTTCTGCTTCTTTGCTCTGCACTTTTGTGCTAAAAAATTAATGTGGATATACAGAGCTGAACTCAAATCAACCAACCTTGTGGAGTGGCTGAGGACTCCAAACCAAAATCTTCATTTGAACATTCACTGCTACATCTCTTCCTGCAGAAACAAGGACCTTCTCAGCCAAAATTGCTTCTTGATGTCCACACTTTGCAAATCACCTGTGGAGGGTCAGAGCAGGGGTCAGTCTGACCCCCGCATGAAATGTGGGAACTTCAGCTGAAGCGGAGGACATCAAATCATAAGGTCAAACCAGATAACAGACTACCTCCATCTCAGTCTTGGCTCAAGGTGACAGCATTTCTCCATCCCCTGGAAATGAAAAGTAGAACGGTATTGCACCACAGAGTACTAAAGAGCATGCTTTGCCCACCAAAATATCCTTTCCAGCTGGTAATTCACTACCATCCTAGCATACATTCCTGTGTGCACAGTTCTGCTGAGCAATAATCTTATATACAGCCTTTAAGGCACAGTTCTAACCGTCTGTCCCAGGATCTATGCAGCATTTCCACTGCTCATACAGCTCTTGCTCAAACACACATCTCTTTCTTGCTCGCCTCAATGCCATCACAGTCCCTCTCACACCACGCAGCTGCGTCTCTATACCCGACAGCAGGCAGAATTTTATCACCTTATGTTCACAGACTGCTAATGTGCAAAAACCATTTTCCCCAGTTTGTATGAAAACATTCAGCAGCAATTTAAAAAAAATAAAAATTATTTAATGTGATTTGTGGCTCATTCCTCACAACTCAGCTCCAGCATCTCACTGGGGCTGGTTCCTCTCCCTCCACTGGTGAGCCCTGTCTTGGTGGCCAGGGTCTTAGTGCTAATGCTAAAGGAGAAGCAGTTTTAAATTCTCTTTCCACCTGTCTTGAAGATGGGAGATTATAGAGATAAAGAAACATAAAGGGTAATACAGTCATCATGCAGGGATTTGAAAAGAAAGTATCAAAAGAAACCCTATTCTGAAATATATTTGCTGAATCCTTGTTTTAAAAGATTTCCCATCCCATAAGAGCTGGCAGCAGTCCTCTAAGGGGAAATCAGAACATAAATGGCAAAATAAATCATATTTCTCTACTCAAAACAGGCCAAAGATAAGAAAGTTATCCTTTATCACATCCATGTGGTAATGGCGGGTGCCCAGCTAGTACAGACTTGTATGTTTAAGGGACAGTTGTGCTGATCTGGAGGTTTGGTCATTTCTCAGCAAATACAGTCACTTCCATAAAATAAAAAACATGAAAAGAAGAAGTGTCATTTTATTCCTGACTCGTGTTGAGGGATGGGTGATGCAATGCTGTCAAAACGTCCCCATGGGGTTTTGTCGAGAGACAGTTTCTTCATCCTTTCAGTGCACTGTGGGTACCCCTGGGGCAATACAGCCAGTCAGGACAGCGCTTCGAGACAAAAACCCTGCTGCTATGCAAACACTCTGTCTGGAGCTGGGGTTTTAACAGGCAGTTTCCCACCATTTTTAGCTTAGCCATATCCACAGGTGTTAGGAAAAACAGTGTGAAACTGTCCTCCATAGGATGCTGCAGACTTAGGCCATATTAATTTCTCTGGCTGTGGAGATGTCCCGCTCACATTGACCTTGCAGAGGGTGGGCTCGCTGCTCCAGGTTTCGAGGAGGAAAAGGGGATACTGTCCCAGATGTGAGTTGGAGATTTGCCTGAGGAAGAGCAGCTGCACTGTCCTTCAAAGACCATTCTTTTTTTAAATAACACATCAAGATTTTTTTTTTCCACCTCTGTCCCCATTTTAAAGAGAAATCCCAGTGTAATTTCCATGCTAATCAGATGAAAGCTTGCAAAATACATTTCATTCAAGATGTAGGGGTATGTATTAAGTTAACTCCGGGTGACCTGCGACTGTCAGTGACACACACCACTTAGATCCATGCAAATGAAAACCTTGCCCACACCACAGGCAAATTCTTTGCTTTTCCCATGCTGCTTGCATGGAGCTAGAAATGTTCCATGAGCGAAGTCTTAGTGGTGCATTTCAGCAATAATTCATATGCTATACATAATTTAGGACCTCGCTGCAGTCCCCCCCCGTAACACACACTGTACAGCGTGTACACAAAGGGCCCAGACGGCAGCTTTAAGGAGGCTCCAGGCATAATCCACAGTAAGAAGCTTGATCCATCTCCAATTTGCACCTGCCAGATCACGCAGGGAGCTAATTGGATTAAAATATTGTAATTATCATTTCATTTACGTGTGGTAAAACCTTAGGGAAACATTTTAAATGGCAGAAAATTTGAGGATGCAGTCTCTGAAGTCTACTTCTTAAAAGTCTAATGCTCTCTCCCTCCTTCATTGCCTGAGAGAGTTTTTATTCCTAGCAAAAGGTGATCTTGATGAGCAATGTGTGTGTGGCTGGCATAGCACACAGACCACAAAACGCTGCTTGGTTTCATCATGGTAATGTTTATCAAGGCTACTTGGATGCCTTTGATATCATCAGTCCATGGTGACTGTTTCCAACTTTCCCTGATGCTCCTACCCAGGCAAAATTAGACCTTTAAGGGACTTGATCCTCGAGTGCAATGGACAGCCAGTTGCAGGGGTGACTGTGAGTCCAGAGGAGTTGTGGAGAGACCCTTTCCTGGGCTATAGTAGCAGCTCCTATTTCTTCTCCACAGGGAAACTGTCTCATATTTTGTGGCCAAGAAGCTGCCCCTGGATGCCCCAAGAAGGGTTAAACCAGGAGCAGCACCCAGCCTCACAGACCTACCTCACCAGTGGGACACACATCCCCAGACAGGGCCGGAAAAGTGACCCATGTGCCAGCGCATCTCCCAGGAGGGTGTTCACCAGGTCCACGGCAGCCCAGCACCACCGTGCCCTCTGAAGCAGTGGGGAACAGGGATGACGTGCTGCATCTGTGCTGATGGCTGCCACCAAAGGCATCAGGGAAACTACATACACATGGTGCCAAGCAATCACTTTCAGGGACTAATGCATCAGAATACAAGAAAGGCCAAACATACACCAAACCCACGTCGCCCTCGCACCTAGTGTGTGCCCTTTAGAGGAGATAACTTTGTGTAAGGCAGAAGATTTGCCTGACAGATTTACAAATCAGACCTGGGCTTTCCTTGCTCCTGCATCAGCTGAATACCGCAGCCTGGACCAGGTATGAAGCCACTCCTCTCAACTGGGTAATGAAAAGTGAGTTCTGTGTCAGAAGACATCTAATTAACTTCTGTGACACTGATCCAGGAATATACAGTCACAGCCATGATGAGAAATAACATACAATGTTGCACTGCTCTTGTGTTCACAACAGCCTTAGGGTCTGCTCTGGCCTCCTGGAGAGCTGACACGGAGCTACTGATCAAGAACAACTTCAAGCCTCAATGAATGGTCAGGCCTAAGTGTGTAGAAATTTTATGTGTTCATCAAGAGCAGAAAGGTGGCAACCGGAGAACAAATATTACCTTTACAAGGGAAAAAAAAATGGAAGAAAACTCTATTTTAGTGAGTGTATTAACTCTTTACATGAGGACACAAGGCTTTGAAAAGTCTGGTTTGTAATTCAGGCCCTGTTCGTGTCAGTGGGAGCACACGAGGGCAGCTTTAGTAGCTGACTCAGCACCTTGCATGACTGTTGGAAGCCTGGAGCCTCCCAGTGACACACTTACCTGATCTCAAGGTTACGGTTTCTTTTTTGGGACAGCCAACTCAATACACAATACATAGATCTGATTTTCAAAGGGCAAGTACCCCACCCAGTCTGGAAACTGGAGACTTTGTAAGACATGTCCCATTAGGCAGAAATCAATGACTGCTTGCTCATTAGTCATTCTGGAAACCTCCGCCTTGGTGAGTCAGCCGAGGCGCCTGGCATACCTGGCAAGCTGGAAGGGAATCCGGTTTGGGGATTATTTCTTTTTCCACCACCCCAAAGTTTCCAACCTGAGCTGCACGGGCAGCAGTCAGCTTCCCTGGGAAACTGCCTCGCAGGGAACACGACACGAAACCCATTTCTGGTCTTATCGTGTCACATCTAACATGTCTAAAGAATATTTGGCTGATGAGTTCCCTCTCTCAAGAAAAAAAAAAAAAACAAGCAAATCTCACCAAAGTAAATTATTTGACAATGTTCTGTTAAATGCACAAACCAAAGGGAAAGGATAAAAACGTCTGAAAAGTAGAATTTGCTGTTACCCATTTTTTGCTGGGATATCTCCAAGAGGGGCAGCACCAAGGTTGGTTGTGCAGAAACACACCAAGCACAGTTGGTTCAGTTGGAGCAGAAACAGCATTGCCATTCATGCAGTTCCTCCAAGCTTTACGTCAGCCATGACGGTTCTAGCCTGGATTTTATTTTCCACCTGGTCATCCCAGAAAATCACCAGGTCTGCCCATTTCCAACAGGCATAGCCTGCTATGGACTGCGATGGAAAGCTCAGCAGTATAGTTCTTGTTACTAGAACCACCACAGCTGCTGCAGACGTATGCAACGTGTAAAGTTGTCTTACAACTGTGACCGCTTACTGTTGAATTTCTTTGCCCTAACTGGACACCATGCAAGAACTTCGGCCTTCCCAGGTTTAAGCCACCAACACACCTCTGTATGCAGCCAGTGCATCTTCCCCAGGGCTGGAGCATCCAACATTGGCAACCATTTTACATCCCCAGTCAAGGGGCTTTTGCCAGTTCTGTGTGTCACTTGTGCTACAAATGTGTGTTTGGTCTTCCAGGTCTCCACACCTGAACAGTGTTGATATAAAACTGACTTTGCTACAAAAGACAAAGCAGGTCAATAGAAAAAAAAAAACTTTCCACATTTAGCTGTCAAATGCGTTCTAATAATGATTTGTAGCTGTTGTATTTCTGTGAACCAAGGGATATGACCTAGGTGCTTTGGAGTGGAGAGCAGCCTGTCAGCACCGCTGTTGCCTTAGTTTCCTTGAGACACAACAGCAAGTGTTGTCCATTTCCATAGTACAGGAGTTTCAGACTGTCCAGCAGTGTTGCTTGGCGTCCAGGTGAGCACCAAAGCATACCAGCAAGCTGACAAAACCCTGAAAGGCAGGGGAGCTCAACACATCAGGGCTCTCCCAGCTCGGCTCAGCATCACTGTGTTGGACGATCCAGTGGCAGAACAGGCTGAGAACCACGATACAGCTGACTTTCCCTCATCGTGGATGGCTCAGGAGCCAAAGCCTGTAAACCTTCCATGCCACATTAATCTAGAGATGCCGGCACCAGTGGTGTTGGTCTCATGACCACTGCACTCTATATTGCGCTGCTGTAAGGCAGCATCTGAGTTTTATGCTATGATAAGGTTTCCACCACTGCTGGCTATGGTGACCTCCACAGCCCTACCACAGTTCCCACCAGAATCAAGGGATCATTGTTTTGCAGATGTGACGATGATGTTCAGGTCAGAGCTTCATTAGCATGTGTTGCTTTGCCTCACCAATGACAAAGGCTTGCCTGCTGTGCTGGCTGCCAAGAAACAGTTGAACAACTCTTTAAATATCATTAAGTCTTTAGCATTGCTCAGAAGCAGCCCAACTCTTTTATTTGTGCTGTAACGTAGCCCAATATATATATATTTTTTTTACAATGCATAGCATTTAGTTGACAATAAGACTTTCCTATCTCCTCTCCTTGGAGGGTAGTGGGGAGATCCCCAGGAGACTGCTTCCCCAGAGAGGTGTATTTATATGGTCACCCGTGAAATGCGCCTTCCCCTCGTGATGGGACAGGGAAAGGAAGTGGCATGCAACTGGGTTGTGAAAAGGATATTCCTTAACATAGGAAGGAAAACAGAGCAGCTAGAACAAGACTTACCTCAGCCTTCTCCTAGGGGTATGCCCAGCTCCAAGCTGCATCAGACTCTTGCTATTTTACAGCAAGAGACCAACAAGAGGATGAAAAAGCCTGGTCAAAGGGACATAGATGGCCAACCCTGATCCTCTGTGCTTCAGAAAGGACACAGACATGATGAGAGTGCCGCTGCCTGCCACCCCACAGAGGAATTTTGCTTGCGATGTGAACTGTCTGCCTGAGCACTGCAGAATGGATCACTCAAGGTTAAATTGGATTAAACAGTTACAGCTTCACTTTCCCACATGTGGTTTAATTTAAAGGCTATAAATTTCATGGTGAGTTATTAAAACCTTCTTGGCAAGGATAATTCATCTCTGAAAGAAAAATTTTTTTCTCCAAGTTTGCAAACCCACGGGGAGGTCTTAATTCAAGTTAACAGTGAGATTTCCAAGTGGAGGGGAAGGAAGAACTGAGGTATTAAATCAGCGGCGTGTGGGAGAGGGAGCCCTGTGGGGCAGCCTGGCTCTGGTCTGCCATGTCAGCTGCTCACCAGGTTTTCATGGTCAGCGCCTTGGTCCCACATGTTGTGCCCAGCAGCACAGATGCTTCCGGAGCAGAAGCCAAGCACCACGCCGTATGGCATATTTGGAGACAGCAGGATGTTCTGGGTTAGACGCGTGGAAACTCTTGTAAATACTTGTCAGCGTAAATTAACAAACAAGTAGTATGAGAGGCCTCGAAATGTCATTCTTGTGAGAAGTCCTGTCCTTACAATTCCTACTGGTATCATCCAGCCATGCAGCGATCTTTGCATGGGGTGGGTGTAAAAAGTCACACCAAGTTTCAGTAGAAGCCATGCAAAGATGGTCACAAGAATGCACAGGGGTGGCTGGTTCTGCATGGCTGCTGCTCCCTGCCGGCCTGGGGAAGCCCTTCGAGAGGAGCGTCTTGCCCTTCTGCTCCCTGAACCTACTAACCAAAAGCCATAAAGCAGACCACTGATGAGTGCAGTAAGAGAAACAAGTGGAGAACTATAAGGAAAAAAGGCTTAAACCAGGCGTTTGTGGCAGAGCAGCAGCAAAGCTGACCTTCCTCCTGCTCCCCGTGCCAGGGGTGGACATTAAAGGCTGGCCCTGGCACGGGCAGCCCAGCAGACGCTTACTTGCTCTGTGCTCTCCAGGCTCTACACTGAGCCTCAGAAAACTGAGCTGCAAAATGTTGAGAGCCGGTTGCTGTTCTCAGCTGTCACAGCTCAGCAGGAGTGGCACTGGCCCAGGCTGTCCCGCTCCACATGCTTCCAAAACCTGCCACACATGTGCTGCTGTTGGAGCAGATGTTCGCAAGCCACTCGGGTATTTTTGGTGGCTGAGTGGTTTTCCGGCCTGAAGCCTCTGACAGGCTCCCACATCAGCCCAGGCAGGCATAGCCATCGCCTTTGAGAAGTGATGTGCAAAGCTCCGGTCCTCGTCCTTACGCAGCCGGCCAGGAGATGAGGCAGCCCCACGTGCCGCTGGCTCTGCCATGGGACCCAAAGTGCAACCCACTTTGGGCACTGGGTCGTGGCTGAACAACCTCAACCGCCGATTGCCATCTCAAAACTTTTTGAGATTAAAAAAACCACTAAACCGCCTCTTACCCCCAGCTGTAATTCCAGGGGGATCTGGAGGCCCAGCTGCTTGTGGGACTCGTTGCTGTTTTGCCTGTTAACCGCCGCAGCTGGGGCAGGGGACAGCAGGTCGAACGGTGCTGGAACCTCGGCCCGTGGTGAGGCCCCCGGGGGCTCCTGGCTCCGTGGGCTCGGGGGCTGTCGGAAGGACCCGGCTGAGGGCTGAGCTCTCAGATCCCGGCACCGGCATCCCTGGGTGACATGAGCCGTGATTACTTAGGGGACATCCAGCCAGGCCTGGGGCCTGCATTCACCTAACAGAAAACGAGAGTTTGGTGTTTGCGGGTTTTTGGGGTGGTTTTTGTTTGTTTGTTTTTTAATAAGGCTGGAGGGTAACTGGACTGCAACGGGCTGAAAGCTGCGTTATTTCGGAAAAGTCACCCTCTGGCCTGTGTCCCCGGGCAGAGCAGCGCCGCTGGCCCGCAGCCGGGCTGCCCCCGCCCCGGCACTGCGCCGGCCGGCCGCACGGTGTCACACCGAGCCTGCGCCTGCCCGGCCCCCGGCCCGGGGCGCTGCGGCGGCGGCGGCAGGGGCTGGGCGGGGAGGACGAACGGCGGCTGCGTTTTGTCTCAGAGGAGTTAGAAATGGAAGTCAGAACTGGTGCCTTTATCCCACCCGGGGAAGCTGCTCCCTCCCCAGAAGGCTCCGGTGGCTTCGTGCTGCAGCTTTATGGTCTCCGATGGGTTCAGGGAGCATTGAAAATCTGACTGAACTTCTCCCGGGAGCAGCGAGGCGGGGCCGCGGCCGAGCCCCGCAGAGCCCCGACGTCCTTCGGTGGCACCACCGGGGAGCGGAGGCCTCCGGGCGCTGGGGCTCCTCCAGAGCCCACAGCCACACCGCTGAGCGCGGCCCACCGCCACGCCGGGAACTGGGGGGTTTAGTCTGGAGAAGAGGCGGCTGAGGGGAGACCTCAATCGCCCTCTACAGCTCCCTGAAAGGAGGGTGCAGAGACCTGGGGATGAGTCTCTTTAACCAAGTACACAAGTGATAGGACAAGAGGGAATGGCCTCAAGTTGTGCCAGGGAAGGTTTAGACTGGATATTAGGAAGCATTTCTTTACAGAAGGGGTTGTTGGGCGCTGGAATGGGCTGCCCAGGGAGGTGGTGGAGTCCCCATCCGTGGAGGGGTTTCAGAGTCGGGTCAACTTAGTGCTGAGGGATCTGGGGTAGTTGGGAACTGTCTATGTTGGGTGGATAGTTGGACTGGATGATCTTCAAGGTCTTTTCCAACCTAGATGATTCTGTGATGCTGTGAGGCCTGGGAAGGGCCCCGAAAGGCTGGCGTGGTCCCTGTTCATGGGCGAGGTGGGAAAGCTTTCTGGACTCAAACTGCTTACTTTTGACCCAAATATCATGCTTTGTGTTGGCATATGGGGGTTTTAAGGCTCCTGCGTGAAAGTTAAGCAGAGGAACAGGACTCGGCACTCACCCCCCCAATGCAATCAGCTTCCACGCAGCTCAAACACTTGACCGAAAAGTATAATTGACTTGGCACAGCCAAACCCTGGTGCTGTGGCGGCAGGTAAAGCAGGTTTCTTCGTGAAAGCACTGCTTTCTCCCTGCCCTGAGCTACTGGGCCATTAAAGGAAGAGAAATTTTGATTTGGCTGGAAGACTTGGAAAGAATAGCTTTGTTGCTTTTAAAATATGAAATGGGGTTTTTTTGTTGGAAGATGACTTTGGGATGCCAGGCAAGGGCTTAAAAACATGCAAAGGCCCCAGTGGAGAAACCACAAAAGAAAAAGAAATAAACCTGATAGCTGTTAGATGCAATGCAAGAGCAGCAGGTCATGCCTCAGCAGAATGGGGGCTACAGGGGGCTATCGGTGGAGGTGGAAGAGAGGGGAAACATTTTAGCACGTGGCAGACTTGGAAGGGCTCGTGCAGATTGGTCAGGGCAGTGCAGAGCCTCCACACACCCGAAACACCGTGAGGAGCCGTGGTGGGAATCACACACAACAAAAATACGCTGACTCGGCAGCACGACTGCCCACTCCTGTGGGTACCGCGTCACCTGAGCACGGTGCTGTGTCAGCACCTCTGGTGCCTGGGCGTCCCCAGGAGGAGCCCGTGCTGGCACAGGCACCTCTCTGCTGTGAATCAGTGCGGATAACATTTAGCACTGAGGGCTGGTGAAACGAGGAGATAAAACGTGTTTGGAAAGAACAAAACAAGCCAACAAGGGAGCTGGGAAAGCTGAGCAGCCCAGACAGCTCACATGTGCTTACATAGCCCAGGATCCTCAGGGCTAGCTCTAAGATGCTGCCCTGAATAGCTGGGCAGAGCCAGCCGTTACCAAGTGCAATTAACTGCTTCATTACCACCTAAGCAAAACAAACCAACCAATCCCTGCTGTGTTTATCCAGAGACTGATGTTGAGACACAAACATCTTCCTCCAGACAGCAGCTGTGACCCACACCCTCTGGCCTGGCGTGGTGGCCCTGCTCCCCAGTCAGTCCCTGGGAGCAGCTTTTAGATGTCCTCCACAGTTTCAGATATGCTGACACCACACCAGCGAGCCAGCCCTCAGCACCCTCATGAGCCCAGTCACCCCACAATGCCGATAAATACCTGCCAACATAGAGCTGTAGACCCAGAGGGGTACGATGGAGAGAGCAGAATTTAGCCTTCAGAGGTCCACCTTGACCACCAGCGCCTGTGCTTGACGTGTCCAGCAGGTCTGGGAAATTTCAACAAGCCAAATGAAGGCCAGAGACTGCTTTTAGGATGCAAGCGGCCTGCCAAAGGGAAAGAGAACCTATGGCAGACCCGTCACTTTCAGAGGACCAGGAGAAGCTGCAGTTTTCAAGCTGGAGCCCAAAGTCAGCACAGGCCTCAGTTTACATGGCACAACATCCTTCTTTTACAGCAGCATAGAGGTCTCCCACAAGCTCTCTTCTTCCCAGCAGACACATCTCTAGATAAGGGTCCAGGTGACAGGCAGAGAGCAAAATGTCCCCTGTCATGCAGGAGGAACAGGGAGGATTGACTCTGAGATCCAAGGTTAAGCTTCAAAGGGCCACTAAAACATCAGAGTCTGGAGACTTCAGCATCTCTAAGACCTTCAGTCTACTGAGAAGATTAAGGTCTGAGTAAAGAAAACCGCACTTACCTCTGTGATGAGGTGCAAGTGATTTATGAAAGGGATTATTCACAGTTGTTTGAGATAGCAGGACAAGACAATCCGATCTTGTGTTCCCAAGTCTTTTAATAAACTCTTCTGTAGGATGGAGATAACATACCTACAGCAGTGACATAAGTAGGACCCACACGATGCCACATTAGTATGCTGGTATTGTAGTTAGCAGGGAAAGATAAAGGGCACTGTGCGTTATGCAGGGTTGAGGAAGGAATTACTATACAATAACCTACAGACTCCACTACGGCACAGCACTGCAACACTTCCACTGTGGGGATGCCCAAACAAATGCTCACAACAGGCCCTTTGGCCTGAAGGTCTCCAAAGGGAAGTGCCTACAGGCTGGGACGGGGGCTCGGCAGAAGCGGGGGCCAGCAGCCCGCTCTCCACGCTCGGGCAGGAGAAAGGCATGGCTCTCCCCTCCAGTCCTTCAGGGCTGATGTGCTCTGCTGGGCAAGGATACAAATAAATCCCTTTGGTGTATGGTATTTACTTACGGGCTCTGTTGTACCTCACCACAGCGTCTGTGCAGCATTGGCTGCTGCGATCCACGCCTGGTTCCTCAGGCAAACAAGCATCCTCCCTGCTCTGTGGTGGGGAAACTGAGGCACAGGAAGGATTTTGGAGTCTGATGCAGCATGCCCAGAAATGGCTGCAAAGGCTCTGCCTGAATCCCAGTTCCCAGAGCAGGGACACAACTCCCAGCTCCCCAAATCCCAGCTCACTGCTCCCATCGCCCAGGGCCCAGCTACAAGGGCTGGCTCAGCTGAGCAGCAGTCACAGCCAGCAGTTGAAGGAAAACAAAGCAAAAGGATCATTTCTTCTTTAGCTGCAGGCTGGGTTTGGGAAGGCAGTGATTACACACACCCAGCCCTGCTCGGGTCCTCTGTGTGGCACGCTGATGGTACCCACAGCCCAGCTCGGTCATTTGCAGGAGTGATGCTTTCAGCCCGATGCCAGTACTGATGATCGCTGTGGGAAATGACAGCCAGCTTGCAGGACAGCACAACTACTGTTGGCAAACTAGGAAACAGTTCCTCTAGCCGATTAGGAATTGCACGTAAGGAAGTTTCTGTGGTCAGGGATTTTCCTTCCCCTCCTTTAGACACTGAGCTCCCCAATGGCAGTGTATTTTTCCCTGCTTCCTTCTTTCTTGCATTTATCCATTACCTCTCTTCCTCTAATCGTTACAATGGTCCAATGCCCTTGTGACTCCAGCCCCAGCACAGGATTAACTCCAGGGTGAAACAGGGAAATTGGGGAGCATTGAGTGGCTTTGCCTGTGCTACTGCATCCCTCCCACATGTCAGCCTTGCAGAGAAATCCCTCTTCTTGGTAATTCCTGAATTGATATATAAACTTGAGACCACCATGACCAGCACCTCCCCTGCCCTCCGGCCCGGAGCAGTACCCCTGAGTGTTCATTTCTGCCTCAGTCCCAGTACAGGTGGCCACAGCGCTGCGGCTGTAGGAAGCCCCTGCTGTTGTGTTAAAAATGATAGCGATCGTAAGTAGGGAGTTTACCACCACTATTAGTTCATTCTTCCAACAGTTATTATCCACACGAGAATTAGCCTCTTCTTTCTCATGTGGATTTCTTCAAGCTGGCTCAACCTTTGGCTGTTGGTTCCCATTAGACACGCACCAGCTAGGCAGAGGAGCCCTGCTTATCAGATTTGTGCACCCTGTGTAGGCATTTACAGGGTAGTCGATTGTGTGTGCAATTAGTCTTCTCTTTGATACATTCAATAGATTGCAAGCCTGAAGATTTCCAATCCCCTAGTCATTCCCATGGCTTTTTCCCTCAAAGCAAAACACACCAGAAATGCTGTTTTTAGCCGTACGCTAGCTCAACACCTTCCCCCACTCAGCTACATCTTCCTCCTTGCCAGATGCTTAAGTCATTTTATAAAATATCACAAATGAAAGCAACCCTGCAGAGGCTCACAGAGCCATCGGTGCTAAACCCCAGCAGCACGCAGAGCAGCAATGAAGATACGATTTGGCAAGAACCGATTTCCTCTGGCAGCTAACGCCCCGACAACATCTGAACCATAGGAGGGCACTGGCAAGGCTCCAGGAGCAGCACGCCAGGCAGAGAGGGTTTTATCACACCGCACTGGTATTCGCAATGGCTTCTGAGCTGCTTGTACTCAGATGAAGCGCTTCTGTAATCGTCTGATTTGGGGTTAATGATTTTTCTGTTTAAACCCCAACAAATACTATTTAATGATTGGTATTCACTTGCACTATGCAATTGGATCTTATTATGAGAATTATGTGTTGCACAAACAGGAATTTGAAACTTTAAAAAAGTGAACACTTATTTTTTTGTCTTTTCTTACTGCAGCAAGCAAGCAAAAAAAAGAATTAAAAAACATAATAAGCAAATAAAAAGAGAACAACCGCTCTCTGTCCCTCTCCACCTGCCAAGAAATAGCATTTCTGTTAACACTGGGTGGGAATCTGGAAGTAGCACACCTAATGCACTTCAGTGGATTTTTCTCCAAGCTGCTTGAAAATACCTCCAGTGCAGTAGGTAAGACAACACCTCCAATTCCTCCTGGGATTTAATTTTACCAAAACAATGGAAAAAAAAAAATCCCCTTGAGCTGGCCTCTCCTCCCCTGCTCCCTTGAGCCTGGCCAAGTCCTGGGTCCCCAGCCCAGGGCTGCATCACCTGCAGGCTCCTGCCCTTCGATGGCTGAGGCTGGCTCCCTACTTAGGTATTTTTAGTAAGCACCTTGCAGAATCTCTTTCTAAGAAGCCCTTAAGCCTTCACACTTTACACCAGCCTGATTTTGGTTCCTTTTCTGCAGTAACTACTTTGCTCTTGGTCCAGTGTAAGACAAAAGTTGCATGGAGGCAGCATCTGAATGGAAGCTCACATTCAAAACCTCAGCTTTCCACAATGTAAGTTTTTGAGATAAGACACTAGTCACCGAGAAGCAGACATGTTTCAAATGTTGCCTACGGGATGCAAATACAGAAGCATTTTCCCTGAGACTCTGTTTAGAGTCTAAGTCCAATATTATTCCTTTAAAAAAAAAAAAAAAGAAAAAAGGCAAAAAGCAGAATGTGAGGTGGAAACATGATGGAGAAAACCTTTCGGGAGTACAGATGGGCAAGGTTTTCCTACTTTGTTCTTCAAGCAAGGCTGATGTCCTGTCCTGAAACAAACTCTCAAAAGTGTGACAATTGGAGGCTATAAAATTGGTCACTGAATGATTTTGTGGCAGCTTTATATTCGGTTGCAACACACTTGGACTTTGAATCTTCTTGTTTGAATGGAGCTTCTTTACATGGAAAGTATAGCAATTTCCTTCATTATTTAAAAAAATTAGGGAAGAGTTATTTCTGGACAAGTTACAATCACAGTCTCAAACCTGTCATTCTTGTTCCCCAATAGAGACCATTTCCCCCAGAGATCATCCAGCCACATTACCTCTTCCAGTAGCTACAAGGAGTCCTAGACAAAACCAGACACTTCAGAGACTGACATTCAGACTTTTGAACTACTTAAGGTTCATTTCTTTCTGTACCATCTCTCAGTGTTTGAGAGGCGAGGGATCATAGGGTCATTCTCTTCTAAACATATTTATGGACTTGCAGAAGTGATTATTTTTCCATTTATATCAATTATTAATTTCCAGCTTTTTGCAGATAAGCCAAAGAAAGTGAAATCAATTTAAAAAAACAAACCAAAACAACCCCAAACCAGCAGGCTTTACTGCTGCATAATCAACTGAAAAGCTGCTAAAGAAGAAACAATCACAAATGGTCTTCGCCAGAAAAAATTATTATCAACTGCCTCAAAATCTGATCGCAGTCCCCCCAAGCACAAAGGAAGATGGCATGGTACAAGTCCTTTGCTAGTAAAGCCAGCACAGTCTCACTGCTCTTAACGTTCCTGACAGGCGAGTTCTCACAACCAAGGATCTCCATCTGGGACAGCCCAAGGTGGAGCCACTGTCCCAGCCCCTGAAGGTTGAGGGATGTCTTTCTCCAGACCGTCCAAAAAGGCAGAGGAACTTCAGCATAATTTTCAGACACCTTTTAAGATAGATAGGTATTTTCAGCATGTTTTACAGGACATCAGAGAGGTTATCAGCACGAATGCTATTCAAGGCTAATTCTCAGCATTTTCCCCCTGTACTGATAACTCCCACAGCCTAATTCCAGGTAAGAAACTGAAAGCTGGCCACTGCTGAAGTATTACCTAGAAAGCAGTCACCTCAAAACCCCTCCTTGCTGCTGTTTTATTTCTTAACTCGGCAAATTAAAAAAAAGTCATGACAGTAGTAACATTTTATTGTCCTGTGAAGAACTATGTAAAACTGCAAAAATATGTAAATAAGACTTTATAGAGTAATACAGGTGTTTAGTACTTGCTTAAGCGATACGAGTGCCTAGCCTGGAGTTATTTCCAAAAAATAAAATCTCTGTAATGTCTGAGGTCGTTGCAGCTAAATATGGACTAGCTCTGCCATTCCCAGGCACGGTGGTCCCTCGTGTCCCAGGCCGTGTCAGACATCTCGCTCTCATGAGAAAGAGCAGATGGCAGCATCGCTCAGCAACTGGGCACGAGCAGCAGCCCCCTTTACAGTAGCCTGGTGGCCACAGGCCCAGCCAGCCCCCCCTCACTGCTGCGCAGGGGTGGCCAGAGCAGGAGGCCGGGATGCCCCGCTGTGGGCTGCATCGCTTTAGATGCAGAATTTTCATTTGTAAACAAGCCCGCTCAGAGCCCTAACAGGATGGTGGTTGCTTGCAAAGAAAAACTGAAAAGACAAAATCAACTTCATACCTTTGAGTGAAACATGAAGGAAAAATCATACTTTACACTTTTGGAGCCTTCAGATTTGGTGAAAAAGGAAGGAGTTGATGTGTCCAGTTCGTTTTATGCATGAGCCCCAGCATTCCTAGCACATGCAGTTACAGTTTGTTTTCAAAGAGACCAATTATTTCATTAAAACATCATCTTCACACTTCCACATTTGCTATAACAAGTCTCCTCTTCATCCTTCTGGCCTGATAGTTTGCCGTTCTTTTTTGGTATAAGAGCAATGAAAAGAGCCAAATGAAAAAAATCAGTCTTTGTAATATCTATAATTTACTAACAGCTAGTAAAATCTGGGATTTAGGATCTATCCTTTCTCCTCCACAAAGTAAAGGAATACTGCAGGACTTCAGACCCATGGCAGATCAGGCAGCCAGGAAGGATCTGTGTGGCAGGATGCTCTTGCAGGTAACAAGGACATCAAATAAGAATTTGAAACAAGCCTGTGCCTGGGAACTTGAAGGCTAAGATGAGGAAGCAACAGGAGCAAAAGCTCCTTGAACTGTCTAATACTGCCTCTAATGTTTCACTATCTGTAAGACACCCAAGGAAGCTACATAAGATGTCTAGTTTATACACAGCAGAAACTGAAAGCTGGCTGATGGGGTGGGGTAATGGGAGAAATAGTGGAAGGGAACATAGCTGAACAACACTCAAAAGTAGTCAAAATAATGACTACAAGGTTTTCTTCCAGACAAGAAACATAAATGAAGTGTAATTCAGCAAAATGGTATAATCAGAAAATAGAGTTCAGGGTAAGCATCTCTGCAGCGTAAATCTTTGATACAAATAAAGATGTTTGAGCAATCACAATCCCTGTGACGAAGCAGAAGGCAGAAGCCTCGGTGCCTGCCTGTGCAGGAATGGAGTGCTGCAGTCTTGGCACTTGGTGGAGAGATGCTATCGGGGATTGCCATGGAAACTGGAGGATGCAGACCCAGCAGCTTTGACTTTGCATATACTGACAGTGAGTTCAGCTGGAGACGAGACACCGAGAGCACTGGTGGTTTCCTGCAGCTCCCAGGCAGGACTGAGATGGGGCTGTATGTGGAGCTTTCCTCCAGTCAAGCCTCCTGCCTCCACAGCCCACCTTCCGTGTGCTCCCACCTGTGTACCGGCAGAACTGCCCATGCATGCACCCCACTTTCCTCCTCCTTCCTTGCAGGTTAGACAATACACTCATTTTCCCATCCTGTTGCTTCCATCCAGGTTCCTCCTCACTGAGCTGCCATGTGACAGCTTTTAAGTAGTTTTGAGTTTTCTGGACAGGGGTATTCTCTAGAAGCAGAGCCAGTTTCTAATTGAAGTTCCTTTCACGGCAGACGGAGCCCTGATATCCCATCTCCCTTTACAGCCTGGAGAGAGCAAGAAATCAGATTTGTACAGATCTGGAAAGAATCACTTTAAGAGTTAGCTGTAATTTTTTTTTTTTTTTTTTTAAATGAAAACAGCCTTGATTCAGAGGGAACAGGTCATACAGAAGAGCCCACCACCAGGTGAATTGCTGACACCTTTGACAACATTGCTCTTACCTTGTTATTCCATCTGCTTTGGAACACATTGTTGTGGATTGGAGAAGAAATCTTTTTCCCCTCAAAACCCTGAAGCAATGTAAATTTAATTAGAAGTGTCCCTTTAGGATAAGTTTCTACTTATTCACTTATTTATACACAAGGCAGCACTATTTGCCCGTAAATGTGATGCATATTAATACAAATGCAATCTTAAACTTGTGTGCAGGTTTCCTGTAAAATTTTCCTGTCATTGGACCACCAAAGCTGAGATCCTAATGTCACAGAGCTATGACATAGTTTTCCTTCAGTGAAATGGCATTCCAAAGCCCTGCATTAGGTCCTCCAGAAAAATAAAATTAATTTTCATAAAACCTACAATAGTTGTATCTCATACAAGGAGCAGAACAAATCAGCACTGGGCATGTATGCTGCATAATAACAACTGTGCAGGCAGATCCCAGCAGCATTATTTTCACTGCAGGTTTGTATTCCGCCCCTCGCCTCCCCCAAAGAAAAAAGATTATTAGATGTGACACAGGCAGACCAAATATGCCTAATATGTGAAGTGACCACCGACACATGATATTTCTGGAAGTAAGAGTTTTAGCAGGTGGTAAGGGATAGCACAAGGTGATGTTAAGTGACAGGCTAGTACTCCCACTTTGATTTACCACCCCTTCTCTGTACAGGTGACTTCATTTTCAAATTTAAACTCATTTCTTTCATGTTATTTGAAAAGTGAGAAAGACTTAAGGCCAGTTTGTTTGACAGGATGGCAGCTGTCACTCCATGTAAGCAGACCCCCGAAATGAAAGAGCAATCCAGCACATGGAAATAGAAAGTCCTGACACTTTAATTATCTGAAGAGATTACAAGATGAAAGTCTTCCTTGAGGCAAATGTATATTAGTATTGATATAGTCATTGTGCTTTTCAGTAAGAGAAATAGGAGTCTGTATTTACATAAGAAACTATAGTGTCTGAGATCTTTAAATATATTTATGGAAATGATTCTGAATTACAGCATTTACAAAATAAAAACAAGCTTGAATAAATATTCAGTCCATTAAATAAGTTTTTTTTCACAGAAGCAACTTTTTGTGCATATTCATTTCACAACTGAAGTTTGTTGTATCTTTATCCTATAAAAGAAGCATTAAATTTGTTGGTTTCTTTTCTAAAAATAAAACTGCAATAATCATTGCAATGTGAAGCCTGAGATTTAAGCCTGAATAAGTATCATTGCTTGCACCACGTTACCCACCTCCCACCAATCGCCCAACCCCATGCCTTTCCAAACTCTGGTGATTCCATGGGAAGGATTTCAGGGAAATCATAATAATAAAAAAATATAAATAAGGTGAGGATAACACATCATAGCTGACATTGTCTACAAACAGCATCATAAGGCTTGTGCATTACACATAAACTAAGTGAAGCTGTTTCATCTGATTCAAAACAACAGTAGTGCCAAACTGTTCTACCCTTATATGGCTCATTAACACTGAATATTAAACCATTTAAAGAGAGTGCCCTCCCTCTCCAATAAATTAAAAAAAAAAAACCAACACTGGCCAATTTTGCTTTGCAATTTTGAATTACGACCTTTCTTGAGCATGGTACTGCAAACAACTTCCTCATCCTTTTTTCTATTTATCACTGTGAAACCCAGTGTGTAACACTGAGTCAGGAAAGGGGATACAGCAAAGAGCTCTTGATCTTGTTTCCTCTGTAACCACAGCACTCACTGTCTTGCTTTTCATGTGGCTAACTCAAAGCATGTCCAAATGCCTTTGAAACCTCAGTGCTCAGGGAGCTCTTACTACAAATAGTTTGTGCAAGATCAGAGCATGAATCCATGTGAGACTTACTTCTTTCCAAGTGGAGATAAAAATTAATCCCTGGTGTTTCAAATAAATACAAACATTTTCTGAATTGTTAGCACAAGTGAAGTAACAGTATGCAATATTTTACACAGTTACTCTGCCAAATGTGGACAACAAGTACTTCTCTGGTTGACCATTCTGTAGGACCTTTTGAATATACCATTACATATCTGTCATTTTAAAAACTCAGTATGGGAGAAATACCTTGTCACATCTAAATTTTGCTGCTAAACTCTTTAAAAAATATGCATTTTAGTAGTAATTCATTTGGTAACCATTTCCTCTGAAGTTTAAGTTTTAAATGCTGATATAGAAACCAAAGCTCTGTGTTATACCTTTATTAACACAACATAGCATAAATGATGAAGATTATAAATACTTCCAAAACTCCAAAATACGGAACTGGAAGCTGTAAAACTTAATTTTTAGAAGACAACTTGGAGTTATTGCTTTGCTTGGGAAATGAAAGGCAACGGAAATATACTGCTTGAGGACCTTCAGTGCTTCCTATGTGATTCACAGAACATTTTACCTATGTAAATACAAATATGGATTTGAAATAGTTTTGCTTCAATTAATCCTAGCATAGGTAGCAAAAACCTAGTAATGGGAAAGTTAAAACCGCAGCAGGAGGGAGAGCTCTGACATCCACAGCCATGATGGTATTCTAGTGAGCACAGAAGTGTCCGAGCTTTGGGACTAATTCGCTGGGATGGACTAGTTAACCGGCTACTCTGTTCCTAGCACGTAAGATAAGCAGCAATGCTTGTTCAATTCTCTGAGCCCTATTTCCTTCCACACAGTGCATTTGCTCTGCATATGGCATCGTAACATTAATGTTATAAATTTATGGAAGACTGTACTGTAGCCTTAGAGCTACAGACGCTTCATACTTCCCTTTAGCAGCTTAGTAAAATGCAATAAAAACTGTCTGTACAAAATTTATAATAATGGATGTCAAAGCCTACATGCCCTCACGAGGTCCCTCTTTCAAGTTAATTCTTGGCTTAGGTCAAATATATCAGTCCATGTAAGACTCCAGAAGACACACCAGTAGTTTAATATGTCAGATACCAGCTTTGTCACTATAGAAAGGAGTGACATGGAACATGTAACAGTGAGTGCAAACACGGACAGGCTTCATCTGACCATAACGAGGTAATGGAGCAGAGTGGGAGGAACAGCGGGAACAGAAGATCTGAAAAACAAGAGGGAGATTTCACCTTAGTTCCTCTGAAGAACTGAATGGAACAAAACTGATTTTAAAAGAGGGGAGAGAAGATCGTACCAGCTGGGTTTTTGTGTATTGGCAACACCACCCTCCTGGGCATAGCAAGTGAAAGCAGGCAATTCACAGCCTGCCCACCGATTAACCTGACTGTGCTGAGCCTCCCTGACATGGGTGCCCAAGCACTGACATTAGCCAAGGCAGCTCCACCAGAGATGAAAAGCTGCCTCTCTCTCCATCGGTTTTAAAGAAAGATTCAGGGAATATCTGTTAATATTTCCGAAGTTCCTACTTCTGCAAGTCCACTACAAAGTTAACAAAACCAGCTAGCTTCTCTACACTCTTTAACTTGTACAGCAGCAAGCAAGCGAAATGGGATTGCAGATTTCTGGCTTCCATAGGCACATGACTGCTTTATTCTCCCTCGCTCCCTCTTCCTCCCCCACAAACTTGCAAAGCAGCAGCCCTACACACCGCAGTTATCCTGCAAAGGTTTAGAAAGAAAGGAAGGGACATGCTGTCCCTGCAGCTGAGCTGTGCATCACGCCTCACAGTGCAGGCTGCTGCAGCTCGTTAAAGCTTAGAGCAGTAGTCCACAGTGAGTCTCGATTTGGGGCATTCGTTCCAGGATCTCAGCAGGGAGCTCTGCTTTTTAGCAGACAAATGCTTATTGCCGCATAAATGTCACCAGCCCCCCCCCTCCACTTTCTAAACATAAGCTCAGCAGTTGATAGCCAAGACATACTAAAACACTTGTGACTTGAAAACCCTGGCCAAGCACACACATTTTGCTGTGCAGCTGAGTTTCTGTGGTACACATAGATTTTCTGTTCCCTTTGGAGGATAGTTTCTCACATGTTTGACTGAGTCATTACCTTGCCACAGCTCCGACAGTGGTGTTTCCTGCGAATGACTGTGAAAGGAGCCTTGCACGCAGTGCAGAAGCTGCAGACTTCATCTGGAACCCAGTCAGGAGGATCTGTCAAACACAGCAACAAAAGGGAACATAAATCAAAAGAGAATAAACACAAACATGTGATTTCCAGCTCCTCAAGAGAGTATGGAGAATAAAATGTAACAGCAGCTGCTGAGTTTCTCCAGGGGCTTTTCAAACAGGCAGCTAGGTGAGTTTGGGATGCCCAGGAGGTCTCGACTCCCCAGTTCCTCTGCCAGGTGCCCACCTTTGGGCAGAGCACAGCAGGCACTGAAACAGCACACAGCAGCTTTGGACTCGAAATGAAATATATCCTGTTCAAATGAAAGTGACAGAGAAGACAGTGAGCAAAATAAAGTATGAAGACAAGAGACTGTTAAAGCAGAGCTGGAACACAGGTGTTTGTCAGCACAACCAGCCATCAAAACAAGCTTAGAGCTGAGATCATTTCCAGCCTCTTCAGCCCTCCCTACAGAAAGGCTGGCAGCTTCTCTGCATTTAGGCAAGCAACTGTACAGATAATAAACTTGAAGCCTGATTACTGTCTGCTAAACTATTAGGACTCTTACTGGAAGTCACTAGTAACTACAGCAAAACCACAAAATCAAGCGTATAAGATGTAATAAAGGAAGATTTCGACCATTATCCTGAACAGCATGTTTCAGTTGTTTATTTCTTCTGTGAGCTCTCTAACCTCTCATAAAAGCCAAGCAGGGAAATGATTTGGTTTTGGCAAAGCAGAAGGTATTAGGCTTACTTCTGTTGAGCTGCTAGTGACAGGCTGACATGACCTCAGTGAGTCTAAAAATACAAGTGTAGAAATGATATAGCTGATCGCTTAATTAAGTTGTTAAAAATCTAATGAAGGGCAAAGCAAGTTCTATCCAGAAGGAATCCATGGACACAGCAAACAACTGCTGGATGTATTTACCCAAGTTCTCTGTAAGGATCTTCTCTCCGAGTATTATTTACAGTGTGCAACCCATACAATTGCTGATTTATAAACCTGACAAGTAAGGTCCCTGCCTCAAGGAGCATATTATCAAACAACAAAATATGGTGCAGTTAATGCAGAGGTCAAGAGGGCTACAGGTACACACAGAAAGATAATGAAAATAAAAATCCACTGTATTGTTCAAACATAACCATGACCAGTTTTCATGTGTCAGTCACATTGCAACATTTGTTAAATTGGTTAAGTAAAAAGAATACAGCATTCAATGCAGTAAATGCTCAAAAAGCAGATTAATAAAAACAAAGAGAACTTTGAACCTTGACATCTTTTACAAGCTTCTCTCAACTATTTTGGAAGACGAGAGAGTTTAAGGAAGAAGTCTTTCACTTCATGAACAAACTAGTCTGATAAAGGTCACAACTATAGGGACAGCAATCAAACCCAAAGTGTGTGTGCAGAGAAATGACCAATGTGGAAAAAAGGAGACTGCACATAGCAGTCTTCACCTCAGGCCTGGGAACAGTTCACCAGAAAATGTTCTGTGGGGGCACAAGGCTACAAATTCCTACTTCAAAGGCAGGATTCCCTTCAGCAGCAGAGGTGCAGGACTGCCAGCTTAAGCTGAGGCATTAACACCAGTGAAACCAACAGATTTTCCTTCCCAATTCTTTTTGTTCTCTGCAACCTCCCCACCTACTACATGTTACTTGCCCAGTGAAACTTACTCCTGTTATTAGTTTATGATGTCAATTTTGAAAACTCCCTATCAATTTCAGAAGAATCGCTGATCAAAAACCATGGCAAGCCTGATGACCTTGGAGCAGCTCCATGTTCCCCATCCAGGAGGTCTCTTGGGTTATCACTTATATTTGGAACAAAGCCAAAACCAATATTCCTGTTTAAAACTTGCCATTAGACTACAAAGCCTGTATTACATTTTCAGTCACTTAACTATCCCACTGATCCTCACTAATTTTAAAGACAGCAAAATTTAGGAAGTTATTCAAGCTCTGTGCAACAAGGTCTCCTTCCCAAATGAACACAGAGCTGGTGGAAGCAAGTTTGGTGAGATGCCTATTTCACTACCAATGCTTTATCTGCTGCATTATAATGTGGGTTACCATGTTCAGCTAGTTACTAATTTTAATATTCACAGAAAAACCACAAAACACAAAGGCCCTTTTTGTATAAACTGCAGCATGCCAATACGAACTGCAACTTTCGCAGCAGCTAGTACCATAATCACTCCTTTCCTTAGATCGTGATTAGTCCAGACACATTATGAGCTAGCACAGCCTCACCACAAAGACTCTGGAGCTCATCAACAGAAAACAGCTTTCTTATCAGGTGTTTACGATTTGCTTGGGGATTTTTTCCGCCCTGTTGTTGACCTTGGAGTGCAATGTTGAAAAAGCTGTTTTTTAACTGACCATGTATGAATTTAATTTTCTCCAGTGATAAATAAAAAGAAAAATTGCACCACCCCCCCACCCCCCCCAAGAAACAGCAAATTTATTTTGGAAACAACCTTATAAACTCCTAACAGTCATATATCCATAGTTCCTGGTAACAGCATTACTGGACTGCCAGATGAATTAACCTGCAAACTTTGTTTTTATAACTGCATTTAAAAAAAAAAAAAAATCACATCTTAGTGGTACTCAGTGTATAGAAACAGTATAACCCTCTCTACAGAATGTTCTCCCACATTAGAGGGACTGTCTTTACCTCCACATTGGCGTCACGGTCATCTGATTCATCAAATTAACACATCAGTAGATTGAGCTGAAGGGCACATTATCCCCCCGAAGTGACTCAATAACAGTAAGGCCCTCTGACGGAGGCTACATGGCCAGCCCCATGTCCTGTTGCTTCTGGATTTTAGTGCCCTCCTAACATCCCAATTGCTCACACCAAGATCTGCTGCACTGCAGCACACTCCCAAATAGTAACACTTAGTTATGTAACAGCTTTTAACATTCAAAATGCTGTACAAACATTAATTGCTTTAATCCTCATTACCCAGCTAGAGTCAGTAAGCATGTGGGGAGAAATCAGGAGTGAAACATCTTGCCCAGAATCATACAGTAGTGCTATTAAAATAACATTTGAAATCAGAAACTTTGGGCCATTAGCCCTATGCCTTTGCTTCCAGTTGTGGTTGAGAAAGTCCTTACACTGAATACAAACACAGCAGCTTCACTTTGAGTATGCCCTTAGAAATTAAATGCAATGCTGGATGGGAGCCGCAGTGCTCACACTGGCAGGAAGGATGAAGCCCTGAATGACTCAGTCTCTCTGAGCCCATGCAAGCCCCAGTGGCAGTGGGATCACACCCCCAGGTCCCCTTCACAAGCCTCATCTCGCTCAACCTTGGGAGCAGCCTTTCTGACTTACATATATTAATGATTGAGTCATCAGGCTTTTTATAGAAGAGGTTTTTGAAATATTCTCTGAAGAGCAGTCTCATGAGGGGATAAAGCTTCAATATGAGGAGCAGAGTGAGTTACACAAATTAAACCCCTAGCATTAGCCTGAAGACGTGCGGGAAGCAGGGCAGCAACACTGCACCCATAGGCTTTTTATGTTATAGTCCTTCTCCAGGCTATGCTGCTCGATTAGCTCTGCATGCAGCAGCAAATGGAAACATCCAGCCTCTAAAGCACTATCTGCCTGTGCTTCAGGGATTTGTACAAGGAATGGAAGGAAAACCTTGTTCGTGATATAATTGGCCCACTGATTTATCATGCAACAAGAGCTAAGAGAAGTCTGTTGGGAAGCAGATGAAGAACACAGCACAAACATCAAAGAGGAAGAGAAAGGAAGGGAAGGGATGGGATTAACGAGACAGAAGAACTACAGAAATAACTTTTAGAAAACATTAAAAGCATGTACAGAAAAATAGGCAGAGAAAAGAAAAAGAAGCAAAGAAAAAGAAACAAGTACTGAAATGAATAAGAAACAGGTTTAGGGAAAGGATAAGGCACAAGATAAAATCAAATAGTGTGAAGACTGAAAAAGACATTTAGAAAGGAAAAACAGTATTCCCAACTCTTAACTAATCAAAAATCTTGCACTACAGTATCTTTTAAATAATGAAATTTTATGGTCTTTGTAGTCGTTTTATGCTGTTGCTTTTAAAATTCACTTTTGCATGTCTATGCAGCCTCATTAGCTAAAAAAGTTTTCTGCTTTTAAAAAAGTCTCACATAAATCCAAGATGCTGCAGCTTTGAGAAAACCCTAACCATGATAAAAAAAATCATAGACATTGTAAACTGTCAAAAAGCACATGTAAATTAATTTTGCTTAAATATGTGCAACAGACCTACTGCAGTTCCATCTAATCTTAGAAAATCAAGGAGAACATCTGTGTCCCAGAACACAAGAGGAAGAGAGTCTGGACCTGGACCCATGAACAGTGTTAACTGAAACAACATCAGACCAGAAAGGTTAAGCTCATTTGGTGATGCTGAGACACAAGAGACTGGGGCGGGGAGGGAAACAATCCCAAAGTTGTTGGCACTTGCAGAAGGTCTAGTCTTAACAAATCTATACTCTGGTAGAAAACAAAATCAGGAAACATGCATACCACAACTCCCTATTGAAGAGCAACTACTAAATCCTAAGCTTGTGGTGGTTGCATTACAGCCAGGCAATGCAGAGAACAGACCCTTTCTGCATCTTTTGTTTTTATCAAAGATTCCTAATGCAGAACTCAAACTGGAAGTTCCTCCTGCATCAATGTGTATTAGATTTTAGAGCACATTACGCATAACCCTGATTATATTTCACCAAACTGACATTAAGAGGGCTGTTCCTACAGCAGCCCATGGAACTTACACCGCTGCAGCCGTCAAAGCGCATTACCCTCGCGGCTGCAAAAAAAGGTCAGATGGGCTTGCTACAGCTCTTCTGATGAAAGCAGGAATTGTACATTCTCACAGTTTTAAGTATGGAAAGTAGAGAACTAAGGCAACTTGACTTCACCCCTCACTTCAACTGCCATGGTAAGATGAGTCTTTTCGTCCCTTATCACAGATGGATTTTCTGCATGTCATTCTGAGCAATCTCTAACTTTTATATAAGAGTCCTAGGAGGAAATCTTACTAAAGTAATCTTTACCTTTGCTCAGTAGATTCGGTGTTGATTACAGCTGGCTTGACATTTTTCAATAAAAATAAATTTTCTGCTTCAACAATACTGTTTGATTAAAATTTCAGGGGTGAAGGAGAACACAGAGGTACAGACTTATTAGGTTCAAGTATAGGTCTTGTCAAACAGCTTTCTTAAGATGGAGTTTCCATGCAAATCTAGAAAGCTTTCACCAAAGCAGGGAGCTCTGCAGACTGGGGCTCAAGCCTCTGCTCTGCCTGACTCAACATGACCTTGAACAATGACATCCTGTGTCTACTCTGTACAGGTACATGATCAGCAGCTCATTCTTTGGCAAAATAATTATTTACATAAAATGGAAAACTCTGGTAGAAAACAACTGACTTCCACTGGGATCTATCTCAAAATTTAGTTTAAATCAGATGGACCAGAGACTTGGATCTTCTGTTTAACTGTTACTACATACCAGAAAAACACTCACCACATGTATTTTTAGGCCAAAAAAAATTCAAACCTAATCAAAATCACAGCTGTGTCACTGTGGACCTGAATAAGCCTGTGCTTTACAGTACCTTACAGGATATTTTCTCCTCCTGCAATGAAGTCTCAACAAGTTCCACGCAGTGCTGACAGAGAGGGATAGTCTTTGAAAAGGGAAAAGGCTCTCAGCAAGTTCTTAAAATGTAAGTCAGATCAAATTATTGCAATACAACCTAAAACCTGTACAAAATCCTGTAATTTTACATGCATGATTAAATGTGTTCAGTTGATTATAAAACATTGCCTCAATATGGAAAGCTTGATGCTAATTATTCCCTCTCAGCGTAAGCAGAGTTGCTGAATAAGGAAAAAGCGAAAAGTTATGTGGATAGAATATGTTTGGCCACTGAACTGTGCAACAATTTAACTTCTTTCATTTAGAAAGTGTTGCTGGTCATCATTATAGTGTAGCCATAGGCCTGTAGAGGACAAAGGAAAAATTGAAGCATTCAGCTAGGGTTGACAGCTAATTCTGGACTCACGGTGATTAGATTCTGCACACACAGTAGCATGGGTGGGTTTTCTTGACCTTGTGACTTCTTATTGCAACAAGAACAAGAGCCCGAGCCTTGGGACCATAAATTACTGAACTTGCTCGTGCTGCTGGTTGGAGAGCAGGGAGGACTTGTGGCTAAACAAGAGCGGGTGGGCTGGAATATTACAAGATGGAAAGGGACCAAGGAGAAGTAGCATGCTGTTCACAGCAAACAGATGCTAACACCATTTGGCACAGACAGATATTTGTACTGGCAGCCACAGCAAATACATTATGGCTGGAGTTATAACTAGGTGGTAGCAAGCAAGGCAATTCTGTATGGATGCTAGAGGGATAGGGAGTGAAAATGAACGTACGGTTGCAGAGAGAGGTGTGATGCTATGGCAAATACTTTCATGGAACACAGCTTCATAATACTTTGTTTTCCCTTGAAAAAATCTTCTGATTTCTAGATGTCTCATGCTTATTTCCCAGACAAAAAGTGTAACTCACTTTTCGTAGCCAGCCTGCAGCTTCTTGACATTGACAATTACAAATTTCACCTTCCCTCAATCACAAGAGATGAATCTTCTTAAGGAATAAATTACCAAAAATTACATGTATGGTCAAAATTCAGATTTGCTAAAGTTCATTCTTAAAATCATCAAGTCCACAAAGATAAACACAATGCTCCCAAATAGGGTGAGCAGGGACTTATGCTTGATCACATTTACAGATTCATAAAGAAATGCATACATAAAAATGCTTATCAAGACAAAAAAGAAGTTACTCTGTGTGTGTATATCTATGTATATATATGGGAACTCATTGGCAAATACAGAGCCTTTTTTGTGTTGGGGCTGGAAATACCGTCCCAGACATCTAAATGTCAGCAAGTCATCAAACTTCTACTTCGCTGATGTTTGGGTTTTTTTTTAAAGCTGTAATACATATTAAGAACACAACAACTCTGTCCCAGCAGGGATACATTTACACTAGGTTACCAAAGAGCAATTTTTTTACATTTTCAAATGTGGAGGTTTCCTTTAATATGTGTGTGATCCATACTACTCACTCTCAGCCCTGTGCAAACTTCTTGGCCAGCCTAACATGCAAGAGTGGTTTGTCCCAAACTTGAGCTCAGGAACTCTCCAATAACCTTCTCCCCGTGCTGCCTTGTAGCTCACCAGGACACAGGGAGAAAGGCATTACCACAAAAGGTCCTGGAACACAGGCCCCTTCCACTGTTACTGCAATTCAGAGCAAGCACCACTGGTAGCAAAGAGCCCAACCTGCTTTTTTATGAGCAGCTGCCACTAAAATTTTCTCTGAGTTTATACACAGAATTTTGTCCCCACTGGCCACCATCTCCATCATAGAACCAGGGCATGAAATTTTACTACATTTAAAACTTATTTATGGAATATTGTATAAATTCATCTTAGATTCTAGGAAAACGTACATGTATTTGCTTTACATTCTCTCCCTATCAAAACATAGCACTTCTTATACTCAATGAAGTATAAATATATATGCTTCCTTGGAGAAAAAGTCCTAGACCATTAAGACAGCAAAGACAAACATACAGACCATAGCCTCATCTGTACTTTCAAAAATGCTTTTGTTTTGGCATGCCAATTAATCTGTAGTTTACTGTATTTCAACCTTCTGAGGGTCACAGGATTTAACTCTTACATCCTTTCCAATGTCAGTTTGTTCATAATAAACACTCATATTTGTTTTACAACCAAGACCAGCTGGTGGGTTTTATATACAGCAAGAATGAGAAATCTGACAAAAGTGATTTATCTTCATAATCTGAGTAGAGGCTAGAACCTTCAGTAGAATCTTAAAACTACTCATTTATTTGTTCAGGTTGCTGGGCTTGCTTTCTTTTTTTTATTACCATTGATTGGATGCAATCTTAGACATTTGGTACTTTCAGTAAGAGGGATTTATTTGATAAATGGAAAAAGGTTTCCTGGCAGGTAGCTTGCTGGACGTTCTCAATTTGATACATGCTCATGTTCTGCCACAACGGCAGAAGGGAGGAGCTACTGATGTGCTCATTTGCTTTAAATTGTTTTCACTTTTGGTTGAAATCATTAAGAGTGACACAAAGTACAGAAATGACGTACAAAAAAGGATGCAATTAATTTTGGTGCAATGCTGTCAGATTGGTGCAACGTCCTCAGACATCGTATTGAACACATTTACAGATATAACTGTGGTGTACTCCAGTTGGTGGCCTGTGGCTCAGATTTGGCCTGGAGGACAAACCCATCAGGCTTGCTGCAAGAAATAAAGCACAGTGTTCATGCAGTAAAGGTTGCCTTAACCACCATACATCTTCCACCTGCACCCAAACATCACCCAAAGCCAGAGGCTGTTGATTCCATAGTGGCCAGCAAAAATGAGGCAGGTAGGAAGGGGTTATAAGTGAGAAAAGGCACATGGCTGCTGATGTTTAAAATATTGCTGTAAGTTTATGTCTCATGTTGGATGCCTTAGGGCTAGCAAAACCATGTATCCCCTTAACTATCACTGCATACCTCAGGAGAAGAAAAATCTGTACAGCATTGCCAGCAATGACAACTTGTGACCTGAAGATGACCTAAAGGGACAGGGGCCTGAAATGTATTGGAGATGAGGGTACAGAATGGATGTTTCTACAGTTCCCACTGATTCAACAACTGACCCACTTAGATGCCCCTTTTGGTAGACCTTTTGTGGTTTGTTCTGGTTTGAAGGTAGAGCTCATCTCCATGCTCCCCAGCACTCTGTGATACAGAAAAATCCTTGCAAATGTGAAGGCTAAGTAACAGCAGACTACGCTTGTTAGTTCACATAGTCAGAGGAGCTGTGCTGACATGTACAAGTAGGTATTTACAGCATAACCACTTACAAGGCAAGTAAGACTCCCAGGGAGAGTCTGCAAGGAGATTGATTCTGACATGGCCAAGCGTTCCCTGTAAGCAAGCATCGGTATCAAAAGCAGAGCACCTGCAGGAGCACTGGCTAACTGGCTGTTCAGAGGATGGGAAAACATTGTGCCAAGGCAGCCAAGTTGATTCTGGCTTCCAAGTCTACTTATTCAAAAGGGACCTGGTTATTGCATAAGGCTCTGCAGGCATATGTGAAGCACCTGCTATTTTGGAACAAAGGTGCAGGCAAGAGAGATGTTTTTGCTCTAGTTATCTGCATATGCTATTAATTCTACAGATTGGGTTTTACCATTCAGTTATGGCATGGACACAACTGATTCACACTGCCCGGGTGCTGCAGGGGCCTCCATAACTCCAAATATTCCCCTTTACCGCACTCCTATTCAGCAGTTACATCACCTAAGCACCTACACTGTTGTCTCCTATTTCAGTAAATAACGTCCCAAGCCATAGGCTGCACTTCTCCAAACAGAAACCTTCCCTGTGCCAACAGAAGATGCCATGAAAAACCGAAGAACCTTAAAAGCCGAGTAACGTGCCAGGAAAGAGAAGTGACTTTGCCGTGACAAAATGTACATCCACTGTGAGAAGGTTATTCAGCATCCTGCAGTTCAGAATAGCCTGTTTTCAAGTTTGTAAGTCAAATTCACTGACAGTATCAGGCATTGATTCAAAACAAAAGAATACGAACTGAAATGGTAGAGAATGAATAATCTCTCGTGTTCTTTTCCAATACAGACCATACATGGTAAGGATTTAGCTTCAAGATTTGTTCTTTACTGCACCTTCTGTGACATTCTGAATTATGGCACAATAGAAAAATCAATTAAAATGACTACTAAATAGTTCCTTATCTGCCACCAAATCACCTTCCTCCAGAAAAGATAATATTTCTGCAGTGCATTATACATGAATTAGCCTTGCTGTTCTAAATAGATTTGAAATCCTTTAGCCAGCAGCTTCAAAAGAAGGGTGAGCAAGCAAACTACGGGTTTTATATAAGCACAAAATAACTTATAAATATGTAGCATTACTCTAAAACCTAATCTTTTAAGAGGTTTTCCCTCCCTCTGTGATGTCTGATCTTTATTACAAATGACATGAACCAACATTACTTTTCTGTTGGTTACCCCCCTCTGCATACAAGCAGAGATGTACACTGCTTATCACTCACTTCTCAGTCATCCTGCATTCAAAAGCTCTCACTGGAAGAACAGCTTTGTACTGGACAAATAGAAATCATAAATCAAAGTTTTAAAGCACAGGGAAATTACTGCACACTTGAATTTCTGGGAAGCTCAGATACAGTTTCACAGTTGACATGTATTTCTCACTTGACCACAGAGATACCACCGCTCTGATAATTGGGCTCCTGGTGTGCTGAAACCACCACTTAGCCCTGAAGATCAAAGCTGATTGCCTTCTTGTTTGCTCCATCTCATACATTTATTTTCTCTTTTCTTATTCTCTGATTGCAAGTGCTCCAATATCTTTTAATCCATTTTTTATATAACATTTACCATACCAGGGAAATAGTCCAGAACTGAGTCCTAAGCACTCATGCAGCAGCTCAGATTAAAAACCCAAAAACTTCTGAGTTCTCAGAATGCTCGAGTCCTGATCAAAACTTTGAGACTTACATACGCACTTTCCTTCACTCTTACTATGTATTCTGTGAGATTTGAGTAACCTCAGCAGACTTACCTAAAACTTTTTCTTTGAAGTAATATGGTGAAGAATATGAAAATAACCACAAAATTTTTTTGATCAAAGACGAAAATGAAGAAAATACAAAAGGTACTTCTACCATGGGAAGAAGTAGCACCTCCACATACAGCAAATGACATAAAAGATCTCTTTAGATTTAGCTGAGACAACCTTACTTAAGGCTTTGCATCTTACACAGCCCTCTGAAACTTGTCAGATGTAATGTCATACACCATATTAAAGCCTTTACTATACAGAACCCGACTCCACTGATACAAAGGAATTCATACTGATACAACAATTTGTAGACCAGTGCTTCATGAGGCTGTTAGAAAAAAAAGCTGCAAGAAATGCTCAGTTTATCACCTGACTTTGCCTCTAAACAACATTTTATATGACAACATTTTATAGTCACTTGCCAGAGCCAAATTTCAAGTTTTCATTTTAATGATTACTTATTTATACATCAGTGTTGTCTCATTTTACTTCTCAAAAAAAAGAAAGTACCTTCAAAGTCCCCATCTCTGGCTTTTGCTGCAAGTTCTGAGGATGATATACTTTCTTGACATAAAGCACAGTCTTCCAATGCTGCATTCCTTAAACCCTGATTAACTGTAAAACAAACCAAAAAGTACTCACAGTAATATTTCTCCAATTTGCACTTAAAATATTCATGTTTGGATTTCTGGGAGTAGATCAGCAGCATCTATATGTACCTTTTAGACTTCCTGCTTTTTCTTTGCCCTGACACAAACCGTTTTAAAAGTCTCCTCTACTCTTTGGAGTGACAACAGAAATGGAGGATGCTGCTATTACAGGACATACAGTCCTCTTCTAGCAGTTTAGTTGCATCCTATCTTTTATTTCCCAATTCTTAACTTAGATCCTTTACAAAGAAGTAGATTATGAGAACAACCAGAGATTCCCATGGTAAATCACACACATCAAATCAAGATATCAGAGAGCCTTCATCCCAAAAGTCTTTTATTTGCTCATTTTGTTTATACTTAGTCAACACCTTTCAAAATGTAATAGTTCATCCATAAGAAATTATTCCAACCAAGTACTGTTGACTAACATATCACATTCCTAGTGATAATTCATTATATGATCAATATATATAAAAAAATATATGTGATATATATCAATATATCAATCAGTTTCTTTATTACTCTTATTTGAATGTTCAGGAGCTCTCTGATCCTCTCTTCAGCAAGTCTAACTCCATTTTTTTTTTCCAGTTAAAAAAACAGTCTCAACATTATGACATCCTGCCACCTTAAAAATTTTGTGGAACTTTCAACCGCAAGCAACAGAAGACAAATGCCTGTAGTGCAGAGTTGGGTTGGAGTTTTTTCTAACTTCAACCACTTTTTAACTTCGTGTTTCATATAAAATCTTCAATGCTTTTAAATGACACTGGGAGAAAGGTAAAGTGAAAGTTTTCAACCATGAGGAAAGAGAGAGAAAGAGCTCTGATCACCTTCAGATGCTGATAGTTCTAATCATAACGAAGGACAAAGGTAATTGCAATCTTGCTGGGATGACATGGTTATTTTTAGGTAAGTTAGAAGACTTGCCTCTTTGAAAAAAGAAATAATCAAAATGGTGACAGAAAAAAATGTCTTGCATTAGCTCACGATCTAGCTCTGGTTTCATTATCTTATTTATCTAGAATTCAAAAGCAAATATTTTTCTATTTTGAAGTCAAATTCATCATTCTGCAATTTCTTCAGGATAGGCCAGATTTCAGCATCTTACTGAGCATTCTCATCTTATTATCGCCTCTTTTTACACAGCTATGTAAACTTCAGAATCAAAAGACAGACATCTTGGAAAATTAAAACATGTCCAGTGTGAAACAATACCAGGGGGTGTGTGTGTGTAAATCTGTGGAGTCCAAACGCTGCATACATTATGTTATGACTGTATGTGCTACAAACACTGCTCTGTTATACATAAGCACATGGAAATGAGCAGATGCACTCTGAAGCCTTTAACTTTTTCAACATTTGCCTCAAGACGTACTCCTGTGTACCTATACTTCCAGTGACTTCAACCTGTTTAGAGTCTGTTTCCATGACTATTTTTTAGAACTTAGGTCAAATCACTATATAGTGAGTCCTGTCAAAAAGTTAACAAAATGTTAAGGAAATTCTTGTCAAACAGTTCATGGATCCCCATGAGGCTACCAGCAGAAATACAGAACTATACAGAACAAATGTTCACAACTGTTTACCTTTCTTTTGTTTTTCCTTGTCTTCTGTTTCAGGTTTGGTTGCCATAACTTCAAACAAGGTCTTTAAGATACTTCTCAGATCACTAGCATAGTTTGTCTGCAGCTGGTCAGCAACGCCTAGGAATTTAAGAAAATGGGTAAACCATTACTAGACTATTGCACTGCCCTTAAAAAGTATTTACATTTGCCCATTGCTACCAGTAATGGCCTCATATTTATTTCTGAGGGGATCACTTGCTGCCTGTGTTAGGAACAAAAAAAAACCACATTTAAACTAATTTTCTATAATGGCCAAGTTACATTCTCACCCTTATGCTACCTGCTATTTCATACATATCTTCCTTGTTCTTTGGCAGGAAACAGAAATTCCTTTTGCATCAAAATACAACTGCTGCAACAAATTTCTTCCCTTGAGCACATAAGGGCATCACCAAGAAGAAAGAAGCACTTTGAAATCAAACCTGTTGCATGCCCAATCTCTTCATCACTATAGGTTTAAGATGTCTGCATCTCTGACGCTGTAAGTTCCCATCAGGTAACAGGTCTTCTAGACCAGTCTGCAGCTTAGGCCCCAAAACACAGCCTTCCTGCAACTTCATCTCGAGTTTGTTCTACCATAACTTTATGCGCACCAAAACAAAAGGATAAATAGTTTTTCTTTTCAAAACAAAAGGCTACTCTCCTACCTGAAATACAGACAAAAAGGCGGTGAATAAGATCATTACTGCCATGAAATCTGGATCTGATCTTTTCTCGTGTCGCAATTTTAGCAGCCTGCAAAGCGAGTTGGATTTCTTCCTGATCGATGTCATCAGATGAGCAAGAACTTGTCATTAAACTGCTGTCAGACAAAAAAGAAAAAGTAATGTAAATCTTCACTCATTTGCTCAGGATGTTCAGCAAATCCTAAAGGATTTGTGACTCAGGCAAGACACTATAGCAAACCGGAACTAATTGCTGTAAATTCTTGTTGAAGTCAATCAACATGCATTTAATCACCATCACATTTGATTTTCCCTCTGTGGCATAGCTGCAAAAAACTTTTAGGCAGAAAATAATTTGTCTGTATTTTACTGCATTTTCCTTAGCTATCACAAAGTGCTATGCCATTTTTCACATTAACTTCTTCTAGAAGTTCAGTCCTGAGAGCATAACTCCACCAAAAATCTGAAAGGGGATTATCAACCGGAAAATGAGAAGGTCAGTTCTGAAGTCAACTTAGAAATTTATTATTGTGGAACTTAATTTAAAAAAAAGAATTTCTGAATTATGTTACCTTAAAATAGTGAGAATAGAATCTAATTATAAACTTACATAAGAAAATGGAAAGAAGAGTGATAAAATATAATTTACACAGTAGAAAAGTAGATTAGTCCCCTTATATACTTAACTGTAGAAATTACTGAAATGTCAAACTACTGTAAAAGAATGGCTCATCAACTCAAGAGATTAAAATGCATCACCAAATGTCCACTAGAGATTTAAATTTTCTTTTAAAAACCGGATGCTCAATTGCCAGCATGTCCACCACCTCACACCCCTCCCACTGCCTTTATGGAGAGGAAGCTTGAAAACCTGAGACTGCAGGGACGCTTTGCTGGAAATCCTGCTTCAAATATCAGGAATTAAGTAACCTAAATCTAGCTGTATTTCGGGGGGGGGGGGAACACGGGACGGGACGGGGGGGCGAGAAAGTAAGTACTTGGGAAAGAAGTAGCCCTTTGCCAATGGAAAAACACTTAACTGGGAGTAGAACGTAGGATGTAATTACATTGAAATCCTAAGGATTCACTGTGTTGACTGAAGATGTGCCTTCTTACTCAGCTACATTTAGAGACAGAAACACTAAACCATTTTCACCACATATTGGAAAGAAATTAATTTCGCCAATGATACAAAAATTAGAATATTTTACTTATAATCATACTTTGGCTGTCTAGAACTCCAGCACTTTCTACTATGCAGACAACTACTATGTTAAAAAAAGTTACTGACTGCATAAATAGCATGCATAATGAAGTAGTTTCTAACATATTCTGAGTTTAATCTGCTTTCATTAGGTGCTGAAACATTCACCACCTTGCAGATCCCATCCCTATGGCAGTATGCATGAACAGTTATTGCAGGTTAAGACACATAGATAATATGTATAATTATTTATAACAAAATTTTAAAGGATAGAGTTTTGAAATTCTTCCTGTAGACTATACAGATAATCCTTTAAAATGTAAACATGAATTTATTTGGCCATACAATCTTAAACCCCCTAGTAAAAACAGAACTGGGAATAAATAAATACATACTGGAGATTAATTATTGATAGAAGTATCAATGGAAAATGTGTAGCATGAGTACTTTAACCGGCTCCCCATTCTTTCCAAGACTGAGCAGAGAGCAGGCTTGCAGGACATGAATTTTGTTCATGTTATTTATTGCTATTACAAAAGCAAATTCTTGTAAAAAGATGTTAGTTCTATGTTTACAGTTCCATCCGCACCACAAGTAAGAAGGTTTATTAAGATACTGAGAACCAAGTGAGAATTATCTGTCTCAATTTTTCCTTTGCTTTTCCATAGGGAATATAAAATATATATATAATAGCAAGCCTGTGTGCAGTGTGGAAAGGTCTGTGTTCAAGACAATGAAAAGGTCATGTAAGAATGCGGTTTATGAAGCAGTAAACTGAAAGGTAGTAAGAGCCAGGAAGCAATTCCTGATTGGCAATGGTATGCAGTTAGACGATTGTCTGTTCACACAAATGCTCACATACACAGATAAAGGAGTTGGTCTGCCTTGTAACATGGCTAAATGAGGTCTACATTTTTTTTAAAAAAAAAAATTATCCTATAGTGCAAATGTGTGTATCACTGTAAATTGATCTCCAAGGCAAGCATGGACCTCATGACAGATACATGTGCAGTCTGTGTGTGTAATTATGTAACCCCAATACAACAGTCTCTGAAACTCCCAGTAAACAAAAACCTCAGTGCAGGGGAAAGCAGGGGTGCTGATTCAAGGATGACTCTTCCCTTCAAATCACAGTTGAAGAAATATTCCAAAGTAAGGTGTTAAGTGGGCAGAGAGCTATGAAGAGTGCTTTTCAAGAATATAAACTCTTTGGTCCTTACCTGTTTTGCAGAAAGGAAGAAAGGCTCATGCCACAATTCTGACCAAGCTCTGACCAATTTTAATAACAGCATTTGTCTTTCCAAGTCTCCTCCAACAGGGAGGAATACAGTTTTTACCTATTTGCTAATTCCTCCAAGGAACGTGGTTTGACCTACTTCTGTTCCAGGCTATTCTGTGTTAGGTTTCGTGGTGTGTCATTACGACTGGTCATGCCACACCACAAGACTGACTGGAACTTTTCTGTCCTAAAAATCCCTAGCACAAAACACATACAAATTGCTTCAGCACCGTGGAATGGAAGGTCAGCATGTATGCACACTCACATTTATAACATACTTTCATATGTAGTCACGTCAAGTACAATATCCACATAAAAGAGGTTCAGATTAGAAGATATGTTGCATTTGGGATTGCTTGTGCCACAGCAAAGAGAAAAGTGAATGTACCAGAATAATTTAAAACTGGACCTAAGAAATACTACAGAGTTAGAAACACTCTGCCTTTACCATCAGGACCAAGTTAGATTTAGACAAAAATAATTTTCAGAAAATGACTAATGACCATCTGTTTCTTACTTTAAAATACATCTTATTGTTAGAGATCATAGCCAGAAAATTAGTATTGTAGAGGCAGTCAGAAATACTGTAAGAACAGAAACATCACAATTATTTCAGATAAACAGGAAAAGAGACAGCTTTTCTTGTAATAAGGTATCTCAAACAGCAGCAATTGCATCTATGCAAATATTGAAGATACTAATGATTTTTAAAAACAGAAACTACAGAAAATAAACCTGAATTTTTATCTACAGAGTTCAGCTTGCTTGTTCTCCAAATTATTCTTTCAAATAAACTATTTTTTAGTTCAATAAGGAATACCTTTCCTACTTGGCTTATCTAACATGTATAATTTGGCTCAAAATTCTCAGCTGATACCAAATGTGTAGGAAGCATTTCATTAATATCAGACTACACTCACATCTGGAATGTTTAACTGCTGATATGTACAGAATCAAGCATCACTGCAGAATACAAATAGCCATACTAAGAAGCTAGAGACAAGTCCTCATTTTCTCAACTACTTGGTTGAAGGGAACCCTGCATTACGCAAGAAATTAGGTTAAGAAGAGATAAGACCACAATAAGCATAGAACTCCCCTCGCAAAATATTTATCATATAAACAATGCTGACGTGTTTATTTTTCAGACCGTAAAAACATTGCAAAGATAATATGTCTGAAGGCGAATATCAAGAAGTAAGATGTTATGTCAAAGCTGGATTCCAAACACTAAACCTGCTTATACATGATAAAGGGATACCCTTTGGCAGATACAATTAATTAGCTTTTTACCTAACTTGGCTAGCATTTATCTAGCAATTATAAAACTACTCTCCATTTGTCATGTTAGAAAAGTAGCAAGACTCAACACTTCAAAGATGTATTTCTAGAACAGTTACTGGTCTCAAGGTTTGACTGTAAAATTAGTCAAATCTGTAAAAGCAAACAAAACCCAATAAAGTAATTGTACATAATGTCCTCTTTTACCTGTAAAAAATATCTTCACAGCTTGTGAGCCAGGTTAAGCAGCAGTATCCATGCATAATGGAAAACAGGGCAGGAACAAGGTTATGGCTGACAGTTTCAGAAGTGGCCAGCCATTTTAGGTAACCATCTGTGATACTGTAGGCTTTGTGTTGTATTGTTGGTCATTGACACTCATCCAAAAACAGTAAAAGCAGCAAAGGCTAAAACTGAACAAAGTCAATTGATACAAAGTTGGTCCAAATTTAGGTATTTTACATTTGTGCTCAAAAAAATAGTCAACAGCGGTAGAAATCCATGACCACTCATAGATGTTTCCTTCCAAATTTGTCTGGAAGTCTTTGTTTCATTAAACCTGAATTCTGCTCTGAACTGAATGCAGAATGTATGAGATTCTCTGAAAGAATTTCTCATTATTCACACGCCCTCAGAATATCTGAAGTATGCATTAAATATACAGCAGCGGAAGATTAAAAAAATGTAAAAGCTCACTATATCCCACATAATGAATACAAAGAAATCAACTGAATTATCATGTTTTCGGTAGAATAACGGAAAGCTTTTTAAAAAGTGGTTTGGTTTTGTTTCTTTGTCTTTAGAAATCCTGTATCAAAAGCAGGAGGTGGTCACTACTTGCAAAGGAGAAAACCCAACACACCTATTCTCCTATATATGATGCAGTTATGGCACCGAATTTAAAAGGAACTTAAGACCACCCTCTAAGTCTATGAATTCAGGCAATGTTTTTGATTACAACTATTTTTCAGGTATAGCTCTCAGGAGATTGTCAGTGGTGCCTTTAAACTCAGAGGGTTCAAGTTCCAGCAAGACAAACTCATCCCAGCTAAGTCTAACAACACAGTTAGAAGTTCAATGAACAACTATGTTTACTAGAAAAGCGTTAACACGTAATTCAGTGACCATCCTTACACCATTAGTATTACACAAATACCTGTGACATCAGTGATTCCTATTCACTTGCTCTAGAAATCTCCAAACTACACAAGCATAGACAGAAGTAGGACACAACTATTTGCAACAAAACAGGTAACACCTTCCTGCTGTAGTGTGGATTCAAAGCTTGTGAATCCACTTCACAGTGAATTAAAAATCCATGCATTAAATGGTACCATTCTGATGCAGGTGTTTACCCACTTTGCAAAACCACAGGGATGCATCTTGAGACAAAAGTTGCTCTTACAGTAGCAGGTGAGACCCTCTTCTGTAATAGGGAAATGCGAAAACTTTGCAAAAGGATTTCTATGATTTCATACATTCCTACTGACATAGAAGGTTACTGCAATTATAAACTATGCTGAAAGTTTTTACAAAGTGACAGTAGTCCAATTCTTAAATTATGAATTATAGTTCATTTAAAAAAATTGATGAGAGACGGCCCACAAATTATAAAACAGTGTGGTTCATTGGACTCAAATGACATAAAGTTGGCCTTAATGAATCTCTCATGTCCATTACTTAACATGTCACACATTTTGAATAACTAAAATATATACCTGTATAGCTATATCATGTACATGAATATCCCTATATATACACACATTATATTTTGAATATTCTAGTTCTTACAATATTTCTCAAAAAATTTTATCATGAGCTCCCTGGCTTTAATTTTTTTTCATACAGAGTTTAGCCAATGGCCACCTTATGCTCTGTGTACAGTATCAATAACATACACTTTTTATCCAACCTACAATATTTAAGTTTTTCTTTCCCATTTGAATTTTTTCATATTTTAAGTAAATAAAAATGTCTAAAACAACTTCAGTAATGGATACATTCATCCCACTGATATTTGTGTAGGCTGTAACTGGAAATCCCACCACTACCTGTAAACCTATTTTTCCCAAGTTGTTACTCTTACTTTTAGACTTCATAAGGCTGTAGTCAACTCTGAGTTCCAATTTGAAAAAAAAAAAAAAAAGAAATGACTGCTCCAAAATCCATCTAAAACTTCAGACAACAGTTAGGAAAAGAGAAAGGTTGTATATATGAGGAATGACAAAAGGAAAGTGATAGGGATTTGGTAAGAGAAGTATGTCTCCATGGCAGTAAAAAAAAAAGTCACTACCTCCCATTCTGCTTTTTGTATACCTCTGGCATTTCTTTTTGGATAATCTCACAAGAAACACACTAAACAACAGGTTAAAACCCTTTGGTTTCTAACATGTACTAATTCCGATACAGTTCAGAGGAAAATGGTGAGATTAGTGGTTTCTTGCAGTTACTTTAAATCAAGGAGGTGGCTATACACTCTATTTTAGAGTCATTTAAACCAAATCCAGAATATGTCTTATTATTTCAGTAACAGCATATAGTTATTTAACTAAGGACTATATTTTAAGGAATGAACCCAGAAGCTACATTTAAAGCAGACTAAGAAAAGTGGTTTTTTAATTCAGAACTTTATTTCTTGACTTTTTAATCCTAATGTTTTAAGTCAAGAGGGTTTTTTAAATGCAATCTCTTAGGTATTTTCTCCCTATTTTAAGAGAAAAGGCTACACAGGGGAAAAAAAAAAACAAAACCAAGCCCTGAAGTGTTCACAAGGCTTCAGAACTTTGTCTTAAGAAATAAATAATACAACTGCATGCAAATCTCTCTACCAGGCTAGGCGCCACACCAGGAGTGAACTTGAGTAGCATTATCACATGTATTAGTGATGCCCAGCGCCATACATGGCAGGACATATGCTAAAAGCCCCATCTGCTGTCAGTCTTCTGAATTCCACAGTAAATTATTTTTTATACACTGCAAGATTTGCAGTAGCCCCTTCTTAGACTCTTTTGTTCCAGTACAGGTGGTCAATCTGAGGTCAGCTGATTGAAGTAATTCGGCTAAGGGGATTAGCCATGTGTCCTAAATGATACTTGCCATCAGGAAAAATTCCTGAGCATTGAAGTCTACTGAATTTGAAATCAACAGCAACAACCTCTGCTCTGCACCCTGGCAGCTTTTGCAGCTGCCTACTCGGTTAAAAGAACATCTTGAATCCTTCCTCAGCTCTTCAAACCTCAAACTGCAGAGCACTCTCACTGTACTTACCATGTTGGACTTCGCAAAACACACAGCTGTGGAAGCAGCATCTTGCTAAAGAGATCCACCATAAGAAACTAGACAACTGGTTTATTCAAACTCATTACCACTCTGGCCCTAGTTTTCAGAAGAATGCAAAGATACTGTATTTCAGATGGGAATTAAAATAAACAACATTGCCAGTGCAATGTTTATCAACTTTAACAGTGCTCTCTCACAAATAGCTTTTTTGGTCATCATAGGTAAAACTTCTGTAAGAGTTCATATGAACAAATAGAGCATTATCAACAGGGCTGCTTTTTAACCACCAAACTGGATGCCAAATCCTTGCAAGTACTTCATTTACTGTTTTTCTTAAAACCCAAACCAAAAGGGATAAATCTTGCAAGATACAAGTATTGTAAAAGTCAATAAAAGTCAGAACTGATAATATAAAGTAGAATATTGCTTAGATTCTACTAAGATTTTCTCAACTCCACCATGACTTTTTTCTCTTAACACTTCCTTGTAATCAAACACTCATTTAAAGCTCTCAAACGTTCACTCACAGTGCAAAAGGACAAATAGTATGAGATTAGAGCACAGAAATACTTAAACTTCAAAAATAATCCTGAACTGGAAGAATTGAAAGTGAAAACCAGAAATTGTACAGCACTTATGAGGAAATGGTATGTAGTACCAGCTTTGGTATCTGATACAGGGATAGAAATGCACCAGTCCCAGCTTCTACACCTTATCCAGAACTTGACACAGAACAAAGAGAACCTGGATACAAATACTTCCAAGGGTAAAGAGTTTAATTTAATTTCATATAGCTCTTCAGCCATGTCCTCCAGAATATGCAAGCAACTACTGGCGTAGTAAAAAGTGAATTAATTTAGCATCCAATTCCAGCAGATACTCTCTTGAGCTGCAACTCCTGTGTGGCAGAAAAAGATGGAGAAGCAGCACTGAAAAACATTTTCCAGCAAGAGGAACTCTAAGGGATAAGGAAAGTTATTAGCACAGCATCTTCATATCACCTCGATCAATTCCCTCAAAAAATAATACAGAACAACAGCTGAAGCATTAAAGCATCCTAGGGTCTAGGAGGATCCCACAGGAATGCCATTTCCAGCTGTGGGAGTCAAAGCTAATTAAAGTATTATGTAGAGTCTTAAAATTTTAATTAGAATAGAAAGTTTTCTCTTCATTTTTCACCTTCAAGTATGAGGAAATTGTCTCTTTTTTCCTTCAACTGTGGTTTTACGACATATCTTGGTTTTAGGCATTGCAAAAGCTCTGCAAAAACTGAGGTTACTATAGTGATTTTAGTTAATTACACATAATCTCAAAACTCCCAAACATGCTATTCTAAGGGTTCTTCTGGGGGGAAAAAAACCAATCTGTAAAATAAAATCTAATTTCTGAAAGCTAGTAATTTTTGTTCTATTAGTAGCATAGGGAACACCAAGTGACATTCAGCAACAGATTTTTACACATCATTAAAATGAACATGATTGTAAATGTGTTCAAATTACTATAAGTGAAAATTACAAGTGAACTATGTAGAAACAAGAACACAAACCTATTATTAACACTTTTGTCAGTCTCCAGGCAGATGATATGCCACCTGGAATACAGCCCCCAAATGGCAAATTTTGGGGTGTCTATCAATTTTGCTAGAACAGACTTTTTTCCTCTGTCACTGATGCTAGTCAGCTTGAAATATTGCCCTATTTCTTGATTTACACAGAGAGAAACCTACTTTATATTTATTTTACTTCCACCATATTGGAAATTTTAACACTGCTAAAATATCAAGTTAACCATTTTAACAGAGAAAGATCAAAAAACTTCAAACAACTGAATTTTCACCTTTCAACTGTAATCAGCGCTTGTTAACAAGCGGTTCACACAAGCTCCCTGAGCTATTCCTTGAGAAAAAAAAATCTGCATCAGTTACTTGTTACTGAAGACAAAGATATGCATACAATATACCCCAAAATACCTTCTGGAATTTCCTAAAAGGGAACACAATAGCAGAGAAAATGCTGCACCATTTGGAGATCTGATTTTTGTGTCTTGCAGGGCGAAGAAGAGAGGCATGAAACATATCAAGAAGAATCCTGGTGGTGAAAAACTAGAGACATTCACATACGTCTCACTCACTAAAATCATAAGCAAAAGATGACAGACTTCATCAATGACGACTGTTTTCTGGTACTGCTCTGTGGTTATTGGGGCAAGTCATTTAGCAAGAAAGCAGGAAGACCATACACAGCAGCCTGTTTATGACTGTATTAATAAGCATATTAATTTCCCTCACACTGCATGAGTGACACGGCTATACAAAACAGCACAGACTTACAGGGCCTAAAACATACACAGTTAGTTTGCAGTTCAACATCATTAGGCAGGAACAGCATCCATTCTAGAAGTCATTCTGATTTGCTTAGGGTATAAACCCCTTTCTCTTCCCACAACTCTTCTCACTGAGCTCTTAATTTCTATGATTCCAGCACAGTACATGTAAAGCCATTACCACCAGCCTTTTTCTGGTTATGAACAGTTTTTTCATAAAGAATTCCACAGAAAAAAGGGGAAAGAAAACCTACAGTAATGCATTGCTCAAAACAAAAATGCCAGTACCGAACATTAATGCAGAACTAATCTGTCATTTTATGATACACGGCTTAAATATAACCTGTCCAAGTTAACAATGGTAAAACTGCAAGACAGGAGAATGGGAGACACAGCTGATCAGGTAGACTTTGACACATCAGTTAAAGCACATTGTTAAGGTATTTGTTGTCCTCCACCCTATCATCTACAGGATCCCCAGAGTGGTTGTGATCTCTTTATTAAAAATGTAGCTCTGATAGCACAGCTCTGGACCATGAGATGAAAGAACTGAATTCTCTTAGTATGCACATTCACAGTCCCGGTGAATGACCAAGTTATTATTCTTTCTTACTCCTCTTTGAGGCACTGAATTCTGCCAATGAAAAAGCACAGTATAAAAATCTGGTTTTCTAAGAAACTGTCCACCCACCAGAATGTAACTTGGCCTGCAAGATGTGCAAGAAACTGGTTCATAGGTCACACTCAGTGCTGATCCCTGGATTTTACTCAGGCTGGCAGCCTGTCACAGGTGAGGTCCTCCAGGGATTGATACCGGGCCTCACGCTATTCAACATCATCACAAACTATCTTGATGATAGGACTGAGAGCACCATCAAGTTTGCTGATGACACCACACTGGGTGGTGAGGTGGATGCGTCTGAAGGCAAAGCCATCTTACAGAGAGACCGGGACGGGCTGGAAGAGCGAGCTGGCAAGAACAGTATGGAGTTTAACAGACAAGTGCAAGGTCCTGCAGCTGGGATGACACAACCAAAGAGCCCGGTACAGGCTGGGGTCTGTGTGGCTGGGGAGCTGCCGTGCCGAAAGGGACCCGGGGACCTGGTGGACAGCAAGCTGAACAGGAGTCGGCAGCAACAGGCCACTGCAGCAATGAAGGCAAATCGAGTCCTGGGCTGCATCCACAGGGGCATCACTAGCAAAGAGAGAGACATGATCATCCCAATGTACCAAGCACTTGTCAGGCCACACCTGGAGTACTACTGTGTGCAGTTCTGTTCTCCACAAATTTGGGAAAGACACAGACTGGACAGGGTCCAAAGGAGGGCCATGAAGATGACTGAGAACCTGTCCTACAAGGAGAGACTGAAGGAGTTAGGACGGACCTCATCACAGTATTCTGGTATGCAGAGTGACTACGAAGAGGACAAAGGCTCTCTCTTCACAAGGAGCCACAGGGAGAGGACAAGTTACACCAGGAGAGGTTTCATCTTGATATAAGAAAGAAATTTTTTACACTGAGAAAAATCAATCACTGGTACAACCTCCCCAGGGATGTGATAAGATTCCCCATTGCTGGAGGTTTTCAAGCTGCAACTGGACAGGGTGCTAGAAAATTTAGGCTCCCCTTCCCATGACAGGTTGGACCAAATGATCTTTTGAGGTCCCTTCCAACCTATGACTGCTCTGACTGCTAAGGTAGCTTCCAACTGTCTCCTGCAGAACACTATTTCTGAAGCAGGTAATCAAAATTTCATCTCATTTATATACTAAGATAACCTTCCCTGCCTTATTTCACAAATGTGTTTATGCTAACAGGGATATACTCTAAATGTGTAATAAAGTATGCAATATCCTTCAGCTATATCCAGCAAGCCAACGACCTTGGGCTCTGCTTACATGTATGTGAATACAGATACAGCTATATAAAATGTCCCACTAATTGGTGGCAGAGTCTTGCTGTTCTGGCATAGACTTGAGTCACAATACATTGCAGATACCTCCTTTTGCAGACTGTAAATTACAAACTTCACCACCCATTTTATAAATGGCTAAAACAGCTGAAAAATATACCACAAAACACCAATATTTAAGCCATAATGACATATCTAAAAAAAAGTGAGTGCTGACCAGAGAAGGCATCTACTGTATCATTAAGGTTAGTTTTAAAACTTATTATTAATATGTAAAGTTACCATTTATTGGCTTATCATAACATTTAAATGGAGAAGTTGAATTTACCATGTACTCTAGGTAGACAAACACTTGAATACATATTCATCAGCATTTTTTCCTCCCATGCCCTGTCTTTACACCAAAAACTCCAATGAAGCTTGAAATCATTTAATTATAAATAGCTTGTTCTTCAGTTGTCTGGCTTTCCCGCATCATTCCGAAAACACCACTTTTCTTCCATATTCTAGCTCCAGTCTTTCAAAGAACTTAGGTTCATGCCTGGCTTTAAGCATATCAAGTCATCTCATTCTATAAGCTTACGAACAGCCTTCGCTTAGGTTTCCACTCAATGGCTATATCAGGATTTCGCTCAATAATTCAAGTGCATGTTGAAAGCTGACAAAGTCCTGCAGTTTAGTTTTTTAAAACTACTGAATTTAGTACTTCCAACACTGAAATGGATAAGATTCCAGCACTGTATTTTATCAGCTGCCTATTTACAATTCACTAAGTTATAGTTATATTAAAAATTGTTCTAAAAATTACATATATGAAAAGAAACCATTAAAAAGAAAAAATCGGATGCATTGTTTCCTGGAGCTAATATAAATAATGGACCAACTGCCACTTCCCTGCTGTAGTTAAACATCTCATTTTCACTCAAGTCAACAGCATTATTCCACACACTGATCTAACAGAAAACTTCTGCATGCTCTTGCGAGTCTGCATAAAATCAGTTTCTCAGAAACCTTCTGAAATACATGGAATATCTTTATTCTTTGCTGAGAAAGCTGACTACTGATATGGACATCTCAAGTCTGGATACTGCTTAATGAATGTTTTGCAAAAAAACATTTTCTGAACTGGGCTGAACATTCAACTTCTTGATCATCAGACCTGAGACTCAAAGGAGGAACCTTCTACACAGATCAGGTACCAATGAAATAATAAACCTTTCCTTAATAAAATCATGAGAAGCATTTCTGTACCTTTTTATTTCAATTTGTGCTCTAGAAACCTTGAGCAAGGTTTTAAAATGTTTTTCAAATTACTGCATGAGCACAGTCAGTAATCAAAGCATGCAATCACAGTTCTCATTTAAGACTGAAAAATCTTTGGCCCAGATAGATTTCAACAAATTACACGCTTAACCGAGGTTTCCGCTTTTCTCCATTGACTACACAGGAAACCTTCAGCAACAAGACTTCTAATTTAGGTATATCAGTTTGGTGCCTAAAATTAGGTGGGATGAATATAGCTCAAAAAATTACACAGCACTGGTTGATGATGCAAAAAGTCTAAGGCAGTAAATCACAGGCTGATTTGAAGCAGCCTCCTTTAACGGGTCCCAAATGGTTCCTACAGTGCTAGCAGCTTTTTCCTCCCAATAAAAACCACAATGGCAAACAATGATGCATAGGTTGAACCCACAGGTGTTCTGGGACCCAAAGAGTGGGAATTTTCTCCCTGATACATCATTTGAAAACAATAAATGTATACCCATATAGAATTCCATATATACAATACTTTATTGTTTCAAATCCATTCAGTCTACGCTATTTAATACACTAGTAGTTCAGTTCAACACACTCTGATACTCTGGCTAAGTTGGTTCTGCTACCAGACCCAAATTGTTTGAAGGCACTTGGGTATTTCCAAAACATGCTGTGATCTGACAACACAACTGTGAGCCTCGGTATTGATTATTTAACAGCACAAAGGAATTGTTTATGATTCCCAGGAGGTTGAAGGGCCAAATAACTGCATTTCAAGAACTCTGCATTTAGCTAATTATTTTTCAGATAAAATCGCTAATGTTACATTTAAATTTCTAATTGTTGTTAAATGCAAACAGCAAGAAATTAAGTACATTAGAACAGCACATTTCAGAGGAAAAAGAAACAATAAAAAAATCAATTTAGGTATTATTTTGGATACGCACATGACATCAGGGAGAACTTTGTCATTTCAGAAAAGCACATTTTGTAGAGGTTGTCTTTGCAAGGAACATGCTTGTTGTAGTAAACAAATGATACAAATCTAGACAAGTTCTTTAATAGCCAAATAACACTCAACAGGGGAGCCCCTTAAAAATAATATATGATATAATACAAATAGATGTACTGAATATTACATTTCTATGCACACAGATCTAGGAGCATACTACTGTGAAGCAATCAGACTCCTGAGCTATTTTTTTTTTCTGAAGTCACTGAAAGGAGTTTAAACTTTTTTTAAACTAAGTATGTCAAAAGAGGAAGTGCATATCAGTATAGTCAAGTGGGCACTGAGCTTTTTTTTTTTTTAATTGGATCATAAACTACAACAGCTACATCTCTAGTAATATCAATCAGATACAGAAAAATCGGCAACATATTTCTTGCATGACACCCAAGGATGATATAATGCTGCAGTTCAGTGGACAAGACCACAAATGCGTATGTACAATTATTGCCTTATAAATCAAACAAGCAAAACAAAATTTGAAAAAAGGGAAAAGAGAGATCTTATTTACCTAACCATCGATACAGTGGCAACTACAATACTAACATACAAAGGCAGTCAAGTAAGGCCTTGAAAAGAGGAGATGCACCTAAGGAATACTGATTCTCACTGCTCCAATTATCCCTGAAGAATAACTGAGGTTAGTTCTATTGTCCACTCAGACAGCCCTGTGTGAAATACCCTTTGATCTATATAGTATTTAGAAGAGGGCAACTTTTGCATGCAGGTAAATTGGGTTTTTTTGGAAGAACAGTCAAAATGAAATGTATTTCAAAATTAAAACCACAAGAAAAAGTTTTAGTTGCATCTCTCTGCCTTTATTTTAAAAATATTAAGCTCTAAAAAAAAAAAAAAACGAGCCTGAAAATGGATACATCCTAAAAAAAATAAGGTTATTATATGTACTATTTCCTCTATCACTATTAGAAAATAAATTTTACCCCCTTTCTCTACCCCCAAATCTAGACAAAATATGGAATTCCCAAAGTTCAAATGAAGTGATGGGTAGAGATAAGCAGATGAAAATGGGAGGACAAGAAGCAGTGGAAGATGATCTACCTTGACTGAAATAGTGGTGTTTCAATCTGCCCGTACCAGATTAAAAATGTTACTGCATACAAAGTATGCAATACATCACATACATGTACGTTATGCAAATGCCAAAGAAAGCAAAAACCCTCATCTGTCTGCTTTAGTTACATTCTTCTGCCTTAAACTTCATTCCTCTATTATTCTCATTAAGTGCTCTGAACAAAACTAACAAGTTAAAACTCTCATGCAGTTTCAGAATATGAGAATACAAACTAGTATTCTTACCAGTTTTGGCCAACAACACTGTGGAAGTTAAGTTATTATCAAGGGGAACTGTCCCCTCATTTTACTTAGTGAAACAAAGTGGAAAAAACATGTTTTCTAGAAAGCCAAGACCTAGCTAAGACAAACATTAGGTACTTTTCAAGGTAAAACCTGAAATCTCTCAAGAAATGCTAAATGGACAAATAAAAGGGAGATCACGGACATACATAATTCATTGCTGTATGGATTAAAACTTTTCTGTAAATAGTTGCCTTTCAATTGCCACAGCACTGAAGAAAACTGCTAGGGGAAAAAAAAGCACATGCTGTTCAAAAGGAAAAATACTCAGAAGTGTTGCTGTCACTTGATTATTAATTCAATGAAAATCTTTAACCAAGCATAACCCAATACCGTTTGTCAAATCTGACTGTGAAGTGATGTTATTACCTCAGAGCGTATATGCTGGAGAGACTACATGTAGTGACAGAAACACTCTCATAGTCACTGCTGGAGATGGAGCTGAGGGGGGAATCACATAAGCCATCCTGAGAACTGAAAAAACATGGAAACAAAATGAACTGCTGAAGCGAACAAAGGTAAAAAAAACAGAGCACTGCGATTAACTCATGGCTTGTCATGGATTATACAGAAATAAGAGTAAAATGGCAGTTGTAATGGTCTTTGGAAAATGATACAAACCTATTCTGTTTTCTTCCCAAAAAGGACAGGCAATTTTGCAAAGTCAGCAGGCACACATATTATAAAAAACTTCAATTTAATTCATGCTATACAGTTAAACCATTCAGGAAAGAACCAAGGAGCTTACATTTTCATAGGGTATAGGCTATGGAATAGCATGCCTATGCTTCCACGCGTCATTTAACATCATAACACAGACATAACAAAACCGAGAGTTCATAAAGTCACTGCATGTTTAAGGCCAAAACATCTTAAACACGGAGCTTCAAAAACTTCTGAAATACTGTGTCAAGTTTGATCTATGTTTCCTTCCAACCGGAAAGAAAAAGTCTGTGAGAAAGCAGAAAGCTGCCTCTTCAGAGAAGGACATGAAAATAATACACCTACCCCTAAATTTAGTCAGTCCCCATGAACTGCCATATATGTACTTCAATTTTTGTCCTGGAAGGAGCAGTCCCATGGTAAACCACTAACACTTCATTATAGGAAATTCACTAGCTTCTGAGTAAAATGATATGAATAATTTAAATGAATGGTACACAACTTTTCGCTGATGTCCCTGGGCTAATGAAAAGCTTTTAAATAGTATGTAATTTTAGATCTTGCATCATGTTATCAACATATACTAGGATTAGAAGATTAGAGTAGTTCCGTAGTGCTTATAAAACTATCTCGGAAAGACCAGGTTTTTGTTTCAGTAACAATTTACTGCTCAGCTACTGGAAATACCACAAGCTGAAAAAATTAAATTACACTAGCAAAGAAAATGTGGTCCTGAGCAGAAGTATCAAAGCTGTATTGGCTCTGGGCAGTGTAGAAGAATCATTCGTGCCTGCTGAACGCAAATGTTCAGTTAACAGAAATCTTTGGACAGCGCAGAAAAAAACCTAAGAAATATCTTTAGTTAAAAGAGATGTAATTATATAGGTCAGGATTATTTTACCTCAATTCTTCACAACTACTAACAGGGGGTTTTTTATGCTCTTTTGATCTGTAGGCGTATGCGGGGTACCTATTCAAGCCAGCTACGTTCCAAAATCTTTTCTTCAATTAAATTTACTATTGTAGCTATTTTTTGCAGCTAGAAGTCTGGAAGAAGGCTTAAGGGGAAAGCAGTGTACGGAAGGTACGTGCTCTAATCCCACTAAGAAATAATAGGATTTGTTTGCATACCTCCCACTAATCGCTTGGAAAATGTACCCCTTCATGTTCCTCATTTCTGATTGCCAATTTGAAAATAAATCCCAAGTGTACTACACTTTAGTTGAAAGGAAAGCAGTCACAACTGGAAAATAATTTTATCAGACTTGAACAAAAATCTATTTAACTTTCATTCGCTTTATATAATTTCCCTTGCTAATTCTGCTCATTATGAAGAGATAGAGGCATTTAAACAAAGGCTTACTTTTTTATAGCTCATCACCTTTACCCATCCAATCTGACAATATGGTCATGCTACTAAAATGTCCTTTTACTATCTGTTTTATGGCAGCTAAATGATATTAAAAAGCCATTAGCATGTGATTTCACAGCATGATTGAGCAGGAGAACCTGTCTTACAAAGATCAAATACACTGTTATACATTTTTCCTAAGAACTGAACGTTCTCATACTACTTTGGGGAGTTAAATGCTATGCTAAAACATAAACCAAACCAATCACCACCCTAAGTACTATCTCTCTATTAGAAGCAGATTTTATTTATTGTCAGCATTGTCCTCAGTCATGAAATGATCTTCTATCCTGAGCTAACTTTGTGGAGTGGACAGTCCAAGCCAGAAGGCAAAACAATAAAGGCAGCACAAAGCGCTAGACCTTGATGGTAAGTAAACCTGATGAGTAACCTCTGAACATAATTGCCCACAACCAGCTTACATAATCAACCATCTCAATGCTATCTTTCATTTTAATCTTCACAGATGTTCTCTGACCAGCTTACAAGCTTCACCTCAGAGCTCTTCTCCATACTTCTTATCCCCTCATTTGAATCCTCTCCCACACCTAACCAGTTACTATCAGCATAACTTCTCATCAGCTCCGCTATCTCATCTCTTTTTAAGCCTTGTCATAGCACCATTTACCATTCTAAACTGCTTCATAAATGTCTTCATTTTCCACTACTCCGTCTTTTAATCTGTGCACAAACCTGGCCATGCTGAGCCATCCACTGATTTCAGGATTAGATATCCATCTGGTCAGTCATCCTTTGGCAATGCAAACTATTTGGACACACTTGACACAAATAACGCTCACAGAGGTTAGGTTTGTTGTAATAAAGGATGTGTAGCTTAGACTATTACCACGTGTAAACATTTTTCTCACTCCTGTGTACCAATACAGACTGAATTTTTGTACCAGAAATAATATTTGCTATTTACAAAGCTTATTTCTGGTTCATAATCAGCCCGTAACTCTTCAGGTAAGAAATTCTGTGTTTATTTAGTACCAAAAAATGGGACTCCAATAATAACTCTGTTTTAGACCTTCTCAGTGTTATACTAAATAACTTTTTTTTAAAGAAAACAACCAAAAAAAGAGACTCCTGACATACTCACTGCATTCCTCCTCAGTACACAGACTTAGGATACCTCTTTGCAGAATATTCTTCTCATTAGTGCCTGCCTGAAGATTTGCTCAGCTTTTCTAAGATGCTGGTAGATCCTGAGGTGAATTGACCTGATTTTCCCAACTCATGATTCCTGTTAACAGGTGATGGCAGCTTGGCTCATGTGTTCATCAGCACAATTGTAAGAGAAGGTATGTGCACACAGACACATTTTGTAGCTCATAGCAGCTAACCTTTTCTCCCCACGCCAGCCCACAGGCAACCTGAACTTCACCACACCTCATGCTCATTTGAAATTAATGCCATGTTAAATTGGGATTCAGAAGACTGTTTAAACTGAGTAAGGTGGCACAAGTTTGTTTCATTTGTGAGGTCTTAAATGCCTACAGTGCTATTTTAAAGATTACATTCTAGCACAGGATAAGACAAGCATCCACACTCAAAACAGCACTTCCAATAAGAAAACAGAATAAAGATTGGAGGCAACGGAACAGTGACATGGGGTGATGTGGCTGCCTCTTTTCATGGAATACTGGCAAAAAGAACTAACAAACCATTTATTTAAAACTGTTGGACATTTTTTATAACTATTCTAGGTATAAAACAAACTGAAAGCCAATTTTATCCTGGTTTGTGCACTTTTCTACTGGAATGTGTTTCCAGCCTCTTACATTAAATTAAATCTCTGGCTGTTGCAGGGGAAGGTTTCTTCATGAATGTTATTACTTGAGTTACAGTCACATTCCATGTTACTTTAGTTAATTGGCACAGATCTACCCTATCTCACACCACATGAAAGCTGACTCTAAAGCTTCATGTATCACCTATATACCAAATCCACTCTAAAGTGGCTCTTAAAACTCTGTTTTACCCCCTATACTCATTTCAGGAACCCACATTGACAGTTAATACAGTTCACTGTTGCTGCGTTTGATATATGGACCTAGTAAAAGGGAGCTGGTACAAAACACTGACACCTTTTATTTGCATGCTAAAGCTTCATAACAGTAGTCATATCAGATACTGCACAAAATCAGCATTCAACAGACAAGGTCAAACACCACCACTGTTGAGATGTGTATCCTTAAAAATAAGGGGAGGAGGTATTGAAAAAATTATACTGAATCTGAATTTGGCCAATTGCACAAAGAAATGAAACAGAATACTAGAAGGGGAACAGAGGAATTTCAGTCAAGAGCCAAAAGGATTGCTTAAGGGAAATTCTTTGATTGAAAGGCTGATATTTTTTTCCAAATAAACTATTACTTCCTTCCTGCTGATTAGAAATTTTCTTATACCTGAATAGCTAAAGACTAATCAATACAAGACACTAAGCAGATATGTTTTTATTTATGTGAATATGCACAGCTGTCCATTAAATTTTATGGAAAAGGTCACTTGGTCATGTCAAGACACACACAACTTCAAGTCTTACTGTGATAGGAATATTATAGGGAAAGCATGAATTTAAAGACATTTAATCAAGTTTGCACTGCAATATCAATTAATCTAGTTTTGATAAAGAAGCACTTATAGAATCAAATGCTATAAACTGAAAAGCAATCTAGAAAGATAGTTTGTGGTGTTTTGGGTTTTTTTAAATGTAAATGCTAGCCATCCCAAAAATATAAATGCTTCTTTTCCATGCATTTATAAAGGTGGAATGACTGAAAACATGCACATGTCACATGTTGCTAAGGAGTGAACAAAATAAAATACAGACAAAAAACAAAATTAGAAGCCAACTACATAAAACAGGTGGTCATCATCTTTACAAAGTCATTCTAATATCTTGAGGAAGTAAAATTTTAAATATATTACAATATAGACTACTGTATTATGTATTACAATATATACAATTTTAGACTACAGATTTGCAACACTAAGAAATAGGACAACTTGAGTACCAAGCTGGACAAGAAGAAATGATTCATTTTATTCTAGAACTGCAATAGAGATCAGCAAACAGCAAAACATGCTTTTCCAAGGATGCCTCATTCCTCCTCCTTACACTGCAAAAGCATATGGCAAAATAATCTATTTTTTAAGCCCCCACAAATAAATGCAAACAGCACCAGCACTGCTCAGCCAGTGGACACAGCTAGAGCTTGCAGAAAGTGTGAAGATAAGTTTTCCTAGCTACCAATTTCAGCTTGACTTGACAATTCTCAGGTGTAATGTAAAAGACTTCAAGACTACACTTGCCAAATAGATCAAGGAAGATAACGGAAAAAGGGTATAATTTAAACTACACATAATAGACTGCAGCAGGAAAGAGACAAACTATGTTTAAGAAGCCTTTTTTATATCAGAACTGTTTTAAGGTCTGTATGTAGATAAACAAGCATGCAACAGAACCAGGTATTTAAAATTAAAGCATCAAAACACTAGCATTGTGTGACAATATGAAACAAGCTGCCAAATTTCATAAAACATGCAGAAGAATGAGCAGTTTTACATTTTACAATGACTCTTCAAGTCTCAAAAGAACAGAAAGCCACGTATTTCCAAAACACCAAAAAACCCATGATCTTCACTCTCTAATTTTTTTTCCCCCCTTGGAAAAAGCAGGCAGAATACTATGACAGAATGAGCACTTCAAAAATCGGCATAGCTTGCTTCCAGTTGGAAAAAAAGGAATACTAGTTGCAGATCTAAAGATTGGTTTAGGGGTTAACTTATTACCCCAAAACACCAAATGCTGCTTTGTCATAGGTTTATGATCTTCTGTACTATTCTTACATTATTTCACCCATTTAACAGTTTGTTTTGCCATATAACAGCCTTTACTTATCACGTTGACCCTTCAGCAGATCAGATACTGTCTCGTATTTGCATCTCATTAATGCTGCTGCCCAAGACTCTTGGTGTCCTTTGTGTTTATGTCTTTGAGATACTGAGAGGCGAATAATGCAGAACAATACAACATCAGCTATGACTTAAAAACTGAAGTAGCAGACATGTCAATACCCATATTTTAAGTAGAATAGCATTTAATCTGTATTTTAAACCGCACTGAATATTGAGGCTAGATAGAGAAGCCTGAAATACCAAGTATTTTAGGTTTAAGGATTACAGTAAGCCTGACTGGACCATGGAAATTATACCTACAATGTCATATTGCATAGTATATGAACTGATTTACTAAAAGAAACAGTTTGTGTCAGAACATACACACTTGACAGCTGTTTGAGTCAGACAAGGGAAAGAAAATTTTCTTCTCCTAGTTGGTGACTTACAGTAACTAGAAAATAAATACATTTATCAATTTGATGAATGAGCATATCCTGCAGCTATTTCATATATATTAGATTGCTTATTGTTCTAGCTAATGGGTCCATCATTCTGAAAATAATCTACCGTCTCCAACATTTCCTCTATGGTTAAGTTGGTATTCACAAGCATGTAATAGGGAGCAATTGCAGAACCCTAATGTGATCTTCCAATTTAAAAATACCATTGAAAAGCAGTGATTAGTCACTGCGCAGGCAGCATGAGTAAGAAAAGGTCCAGAAAGTTCTGTTTTGTAACTGAATTATCTCTTTTACTGATGACATGACTAGTGATTCAGAGACAAGAACCAAACCTATATATAGATATATATGAGAAAACTAAGGATCTACACATGTATAATTTTTAATCTAGTCCTCAGTAGATCACCAGCATCTGTGTCTCACAGAATATACTGAAAGAGTTAATATTAAAACATTTCTAAATAAAGGAGCAACAATCTAGTAACAAAATACCTCCATCCCTATTTCTCCATTTCTGTGAAGATGGAATTAGTAACAGATGTACTGTAGTCTAATAACAAATAGACAGAATTAGATGTCAACAAAGTAGCAGTGGAAGAAAGATGCAATGGTGAAAACAGACAAAACTCACTAACTTGTTAGAAAATATTCACTCAAGAGTTTTAGAACTCAAGAGTTAATCGGATGAATTAAGTTCTCATTTAAAACTTTGTTGATGCATGGAGTTTAAAGGTGGCATCTCTAAAAATTAAAAGGACTCCAAGGGGATACAAACAACTCTAGTTCTGTGAGCTGAAGTTCGTACCAAGCAACTTAGCAGAATATATCAAAAGCATAAATAGGTAGGCAATAATGAGGAAGTCTGCCTGGAAAGAAGTAACATGGCTTCTGCAGCAGGAACCTCTTGGGAGCATTCTTAAGGGGTCAAGAAGCTTGTGAAGAACTGTGATTCAGCTGGTAGCCTCTGGATTTCCAAAAAGATTCTGTCAAAATACCTCACTAAGGAGCTATAGCATAAGAGAAAGGGGCCCAAAATGGATAAATAATTCTTAACTATAAATAGGGAGGAGCTGTTACATGACCACTTCTCAGAAGAGCAAGATGTCACAAATGAAGTTCGTTTGGGGGTTTGTTTTCACATACAATCTGCAAAAATTGAGATACCAATGAGGTCTGAAAGGTTCCTACAGATGCAAAATTATTCAGGGCAATAACAACAAGAGCAGACTGAAAAATTGCACAGGATCTTAAAGTCTGAGTAACAGGTAATACAGCAAGGTGATATTCAACTGGTAAACACAGGGAGAACAACTTTAGCATCAGATACAGAATGACAGCCTGAGCTCACAAGCAGGATCTTGGGGCTTTGCAAACAACTTGAGAAAACCCATCAGCTCACCACCTGGCAAAATATCTTAAGCCAAATATTGGGAGCCATTGTAAAAACAAGAGAAAATAATTATGGCACTGTGCAAGTCCATGGTTTGCTCATACCCTGAGTAAGCGTAGTTCCGATTCACTTATTGCTAAGAGGAAATAGTATAATTGAAAAAGGTTTAGAGCAAGACAAAAGGAATGATCAAAGCTACGGACAACTTCTGATCAAGTAGGCTGTGACTTTTCCAACCGGAAAAAGTAACCACATAGGTGAAGTGTGACTGGAGTCTACAAAATCACAACTGGCACGGAGAAGCCAAACAGGAACTAGGAGTCATTCAACGAAGCTGTAACAAGCCAGGTCTGGAACAAAAGGACACAGAGGAACACAAACCTACAGAACTCTCTGCAAAAGAACAATTATCATACAAAGTTTTTATATAACATTAATGGAGGCTGGACAAGTACATGAAGAAATAGTTACTACATCCATAAACCATGGGAGACTGAAAAAGAAGCTTATATATGTAATTTTATTTTAAAGACTTGGTCTCACAAATTTCAAGTAATATGCTATTCAAGGCAAAAATTAGTAAACAAACTGCATTTATAAACGACGTATAATTTATTAGGACACTAATTAAGCATACAGTAATTACTTTTAAGCAATATTCCACTTTAAGTGTTGCAAAAGCTTTAAATGTCAAACGGATTTGTGAACTGCTTCTTAAAGTGAAGTCCATTCAGAAACCGTGTTGCAAGGCCTTGAATATGATAAGACTTGCAAGCCCAAGATAGCAAATACACAGAATAATGAGAAAGATACAACTACTTTCTCAAAAGTCGTGTTTTGTGCATGTTAAATTATGTTTTGCCTGTAAGAGGAATTAACTCCAGTGCCAAAAATTCTAGATTTTATTTCCACTACCAGTAAAATGTTTTATAATTCAATTGGTATGTTCCTAAAAAAATGTTTATTTCTTTATATTGTAGTAATGCTTCACAGTTCAAGCTGTCCCCACTGCATTATCCTAAACTCTATACACATGTAACAGAGAACCTGCACCAAACCATCTCCACAGTACTGACACAGTGAGGCACAACGGAAGCAAGCTGTCACAGAAATACAGAGAACAACAGTAAGTTCTATTTAATTTCTTCTCTCGGCTTTATGATATTAATACTTCAGGTAAACCGAGGACATTATTCACTACAAAACAAGTTCTCACCTAAACAGTAAACCAAAATGAAGTCTGGTTTCCTACTAACGCGTGTAGGATCCCCAATGTCTAATCAAAGTTGACTTGAAGCATGGCATTTTCTTTAACACAACTATTGTTATTGTCTCTCTCTGTTATCTGGTTCCTTATTGTCATTAAATATGTAGAACTGTAATTCATGACCTCTATTGTTCTATCGGCTTTGGTTGAAATGATTCAATAGGTTTAAAAGATGTTTCTGCACTGTTAAGCTCTATTCAGCACAGAAACATTCACAAATACCCTCATGCCCACAAATAACATATCAACCCCATTCTCTCAGAAGAAGATAAGGTAAAATGTGTTTAGATCCCAATTTAATCCCATGCATTGATGGAAGTTAACTTTGTAGTATCTCAGACACACTCTTCCTGCAAAACAGCAGAGTACAACAGAGCTAATGACCCAGATGATGTTTAGCAGCAATGCACTGTTACATTGAACTAGTAAGATTAGTGCACTTGATTTCAATGATATAGAGACATCATTACAACTCATGTGTTCTCCAAATGTTTTCCAAAAAAGCTGATGAAGTCCAACAAAAAGCTACTCAAAAAAATGTACACTGAAAAACTCCTTAATCCTGCAAAACACTATTTTCTTTAAAAGCAACATTAATTATACACCAATAGCTAAAGGATGTAAGAACTTAGATGCAAATTACTGCCAAAACTTCAAGTTGCTCTTACCTTGAACTAGATCTTGACTTCACATCTTCCTTTGTTGTCCTTTCACTACTAGCATCTTCACTGTTGTCCAGTTTTTTCTCACATAGTTGTTTTCTCTTCTCCCACTTCTGCTGATTTGAGATGCTTTCTGCTTCTTGTGTTTCATTTTCTGCTCCTACCTGTGAACCTGAGGAATGTGCCAGGCACTTAGAGGAGATTGGCAGTTTTTGCTCTTCTCTGCCAAAGTCTCTTTCTGCTAACAAAGCAGAAGTTTCAGGTTTTAATGTTTCCTGTGCAGGGACTGAATTGTCCGAGTTCTCTACATGGTCCATTTCCTTAGACTTTACTAATGCATATGAAGCATTTACAACACCTCCTGCAGAATGTTTAGTCTTTAAACCTTCAACACTGTCCTCCCTGCTGTCTTCACAGCTGCCACAACACACACAGGAATTAATTAGACAGTTTGTGGCAGCTATACTGAGTTTATTGGACTCATCCTCCTCCTCATTTGCTAATGGATTAGCAGATCCAGGAACACAACTAATAGCTGCTTCTGGAGTTGTTACTGGGGATTCTGAGCTAGAGGGAGATTTAGGATTGAATATTACGGTAGCAGATATTTTCATTCCCCCTGTCCTGTGAGCTATCACTTCTGCCATTTCTGCATCGTCAGCATATGCATCCCAGCCATTGAGGTATAACTGTGAGTCCGGACCTTCTAGACAGCTGCATGAATTCTGAACTGAAATGCCAGACATCTGTTTGCTGTCTTCAATATTGTTATTATTGCTTAAGTCACTTGCAGCGTCTTTTAAAAGCAAAGTTTCCTCTGTCTGATGGCTGTTCTCTGACAGCAAAGCATCTCTATATTGCAGGTTCTGTTTTGAATCATGGCAAGGGTGATTCACCCAAGCAAAAGTATCACTTACTGAATCCAACCCAGCAAGAGCTTCTCCTGCTCCATCTAGGTCATCCATAAAAAACACTCTGTCCTCTTCATCAGTTAAATTGTCAAGATGGTGTCTTGTTGGTGAAGCTTCTGTGCTAGAACTATTTCTTAGGCTAGGTCTGTGAGCTGGAGACTGACAGATGCTTGGAGGGGAAAGCAGAGAAGACATTTCATCTCCAACTCTGTGTACCATCCTATTCAGCTGTTCTAGCTCCTGTTCATCATACTGCATAGAACAAGCCAGCTCAGCCTCTGTATTTTCTGCTTTTGCTGAAAGCTCCTTAGCAGGCAAAGTTGCAGTTATGCCCGTTGTAATGACAGAGGGTACTTCAGGATTCGCTCTGACAGGAAAATCCACATCTTGAGAGATGCAAAGGTTACGTTCCAGTGTGTGCAGTTCATCCTCAGTTAATGTCTGAAGTAGATCCCTGAAAATTAAGAAATACACGTCACCTGGCGTTTCCAGTCATCAGAGGCACCGATGTTACAGGTTTTAAAAGCAGCTTTTACTGTTAGTACAGAAATCCAGAACTTGGGGGCACAGAGTACTTTCAGCTGTGTAACTCAAGGTGCATTTGGTATTCATATTCAGAACACAATAGCTGATGCCTGAATCTGAGATTACTCATGCAAATACAGGGTACCAACTTACTTCCTTGCAATGAAGCTCCAAAATAAATCAAAACACACCCAAAAATGGATCTTTCCCCCTCCCCATTACTTATAGTGAAAGTTTTACCCACAATTAGATATAGTGTCATTTTTTTCATTCACAAATTTGACTTTGACTAACAAACTAATTTGCCATCCTTCATACTAGATTCTGAAAATTCTTCTGCAAAAAAGTACTGCAGAAGTTTCACACCATTATATTGTCAGATAAAAAGAATTCATTAAAAATAGTAATATTGCTTATGCAACACTGGCATCTTGGAAGCCTGTTCACTGAAATAGGGATTTAAAGTGAGCTCTCCCACCTCAAACATGTAACTCAGTCATTAGGGAGTTAAGCTTCTGCATGATGTTAAGAACCAGGCAGGCCTAAAAGCAAACGTTTAGGTATTTACTAAACTATGTTTTCTTGAGACATGCAGCATCTCCAGCGCTACCAAGTGTCATCAGTATTGCAATTCAGGACTACAAGCACCTAAAAACAAAGTGTTATTTGAGGCTGTTTAAGTGCTATACAACTTTAAAACAAAGCCATAGACACAGCAGCACTTAAAATTAAGTCTGATTTTTATTTTAACTGTGCTTCTCAACTAGAAACCGCATATAAAAACATCCTCTCTGTCAAGAACGTTGTTAACATTTTTGAAGGCCAGCAAGTATACTCTGGCATAAATGAATGGATGGGAAAAGCAAGATCCTCTACTTAAACAGAGGCTGGGAGTCCATTATTCCTCATGTGGTTAGAAATCACTAGCTAGCAAGTGACATAGCGCTGGCATATTAATAAGCCCATAGTAAAAGAATTCCCTTAAAGCAGTAACTTCAGTCTAAACAAGAGGATCAAAAAAATCCCCAAAAGAAACATTCAACACATCTCATCTTATTTTCCAGTCAATGGCTTGCATTCTTAACTTGTTAACTCAAAGATCCAATATTTTTCAAAGTACTATCACTAAAAGATCAAATTGCCCCAAAAATATATCACTAGTATCTGACTTGTGTATCAGCTACTGAGCAATTTTTAATAAGATAACAGTTTAAATAAGCATGCTAAAGTCAAAGTAAGTATAGAACACATTTTTATGGTTATATGCATTCCATACAATTAGCATCTTTTTTTTTTTTTTTTTAAAAAATACACTTTATATAGGAGTTATATAGCCCTGAAAAAATTTCCAGTACCTTATAAGATCAATTGCACCATTCTATCCTCCTCTTTTCACTTGTTCCCATAGTCTCTAATAGAGAAGTCAGTATTTATTTAAATCATTCCATATGCATCTTTGTGAAAAAATTGTTAAATGTACACAACCATAAATAAGTAAGAAAGGGAAATAGGCAATCTGTTAGGCCCACTTACCTAATAAAGCTATAAACCAGTATTGCTATCTGGCACACTCTAACGTTTTAAAATACCTGCACATTCCTTTCTTTTGTCTAAACAGTATATGATGATACCATTTCATTACTCAGATTTTTTTATCTAAACAGTAATCAGTGTCTGTAAGAGATTAAGCATTTTAACATCACCATAAAAACAAACTGACAGAGAATGGTTTATGTTTTAATGTCAACATAAAAAAGCTGTTTTCTTGTTTATTTTTGAAAGAATGATACCAATATAATCAATAGAAATATGGAATAACATGATTTTTGCCATGAGGCTTTGTCTTACAAATTTTCAGTTTGTCAGTTTTTACAGAAATGCTGTGATATGTTTATATAAGCAGAAACAAATTAATGTGGGGATTTTAGAAACAGTTGGGGTTTTAAACTTAAAAATCCACAACAGAGTAAGCACACAAACACAACAGTGGAGGGTTTAAGCTTGTCCCTCCCCTATGAAAAGATATTAAAAAGCTATTTCTGGGTCAGGCCAATGTCCATAAAGTAGAGAAGCCTTTCTCTGATAACAGATTCTAAGGAAGAGTGTAAGAATGGGACAAGTACACAGTGACCTCTGGTATGTGCACCCTAACAGGATTCCAGCAGCCTGTAGATTAGGGATTTCTGAACTAAGGTGGCATCCTTGCACAGAAAAAACGTGAGTGTCAAAGTGATCAGAAGTCAACTGCTTAATCATCATCTATGCTTGTCCATACACCACAGTCATACACTCTTATCAAAACAGAAGATAAGAATTACTGACTTCTACAAATATAGACTACATTAGCGACGTTCAAAGGAATTAGCTTTCCATCCAAGCTCATTAGCATAACTGGGAGTGAAATGGGCCCATTTAAAAATCTAAGACTGAATCTTCTGACCTTCAGCATCTAGTCTGGGGTTTTATTCAGTTTCCAGAACACTGCATGGCAGCACCCAGGATTCCTGAATGAGTCTGGGTGCTCAAAACTGCTCTGATTCCTTTCTGAAGACAGAGCGCCTGACTGCTCAGACCTATCGGATACAGGTTTCACACATTCACTGTAATATAAGGACTGGAAAATACACATTTGCTTTATGCTGGCTACCTTCACTGACTTGAGTAATGAATTCTTTGTTTCTGCCAATGACAGTACCTCAAAATTTAAAAACAATTCTGTGCAGTTTTGAGGATAACTAAATAAAGCTGATAAAAAAATTTAAGAAGTCAATCAAATCAGCTGACAGTTCTCGTGTCTTTCTAGGTGAGTCAGATCCATGCTGCCTTGCAAGAGTTGCTATACATAATCAGTTGGATTACATGTGGTAGTCCACCAGCCCTGTTATTTCAGTAGAGAAATAATCCTACTTTAAATTCCAGAGAAATATGCTCTTTTTTCCCAAATCAAACACCAGAAATCCTGCTGTTAACAAATACAGCTTGTTCTAAAATAGGTGCGGACAATTATCTTCAGTTCTTTGCATAAAACCCCCTAGACTTACTGGACTATTCTAAATACAAGTTTCCTTGCAAGATGACAAATGTTTGTTCAACAGTTATCTTTTGAAACACTGTATATTAGATGATACAGGATTCATTGTCAACATTAGGAACATTGGCATGTTTTAAAATGCCTATGTAGACATTGAGAATAAAAATTAACGTCAACCAGTATATAGAAACAAATGTTAAATCTCACTACTGAAGGTTTAAAACTAAACATCAGGCATCATTACTGAACCATAAGATTTAATTATGCTGTAGCTACTTCCACAGTTCATGTCCTTTCTGCTGAAGCATCTGTAACTCATCATCAGATCCAAGCAAGTGCTGTGGTCATATGGAAAAAATAATTTCTCCATCTGCTTTCATTATTTAGAAGCCGCAGGTAAAGAGAGCTTCTGCAATCCACCCTGACAGCAGCAGTGTGCTTTCTTCTCACAGAGGCTTTAGATAAAAAAGCATGTTGAGGTTTCACCTACTTTTACTCTTTTTTGGCATAACAACACAGGAAGGCAATCTAGCCTTTAAAATATGAAGAACATTTTTCTTCCAGTGGCTACAGCCACTGGCAGAAAACAAGGCAAGTTCTTGATATGTACTCTGCTTGTTACAAGCAGTAGTAGAAATTTACACTCCCTATTGCAAAACCAATAAACATATTTTATTCTACTGCCAATATTGAGGGTGCAGAAATTACTTATTCTAAGATCTGAGGCCAGAAGTCCATTTAAAGACAAATTTGGCTAAATAGATGACTGGGCCACAAAAACCCAAGTGCACTGATCTCACACATTCTCCAAGTCTGCTTCATTAACTTTGTTCCTATTCTAACTAGAATTTTAAATTGTCTGTTTCCAGAGAACAGCATCATAGTTATTGCCAGCCTGTGCTTCAGTTCATGTTCTGAATGGAGCGTAAACAGCTGTCTATGGAGCTGCCATCGTAAGAACACGATGCAGGTACAGGAATGCAATTTGCATCCTCCTGCTTCCACAGGGCTGAGCACATGAAAGTCTATAGATCTCTTCTGATACAGCAACATTAAGAAATCAACACTGACAAATATCACTGGTACTCCTTTACTGCAAAACTTCTAAAACCAACTCAAAGTTTTAAACACAGACATCTTGGAAAAACTAACCAGTTTCCCCACAACCTGTGCACACATTAAAAGCATATGAGTTTGATCGCCCCCTGCCCCCCCACCCCCCCAACATGCTTGAACACACTGACAACAAGTATACTGCGTTTGATTTCCAGACTATGATATAGAAGGGTTCCAGTATACTTAAAATGGTACAATCCTCTGATTCTGCACAACTTGATCTGCAATCTGCTTGATTCTGCACCCCCAAAATCCACAGGGACCCTGACATCAATTGTAACGGTCCAGAAACAAGCACCAGGCAAGCAGAGGGCTTTGAAAAAAGGGCAGAATGGGAAGTACTGCAAAATCCCAGGTTTGCTTGCCTCTGAAAATCTCCATATAATAGTCTCAAATGTACATAGAGCACAGGTATTTTTTATCACAAGAATGTTTAGTGTCACAGGGATCTAAATTAAATATCTATGCATATACCAGATGACATGTTTTTTATACTTACTAGGCAGATTACAGTTATTTGGCAGAAAGGGTTCAAATGGCTTAGTTTAAAAGAAACAGAGATAACACTACTATATTATTATTATTATGCATTGGTAGATATATAAAATACCAATATTTATGTTTCGCATCCAAAAGAACAACCAACACAAGCACCTGCTTAGATACTAAAACATTAAAAGTCATCATTTGCTGCTCAACCTTACCAAAACCTACACAAGAACCCATACTACTTCTACTCAGAGAGTCTCTAGAGCCTCTATTGTTTCCAGACACTAACTGCCAGACACCAATAGGACACCAAATGTTTTCCTAGCCAATTGATATTTTTCTCTGCTAGTTCTGATTTATTTATGTGGGTTCATATTAATACAGTACTTATTATTGCCTTTAACAGGAGGGATGTTTAAGGATAGTACAGCTTGCAAATTACCTGTCATCCTACAAAGGAAGCTGCGTATTTGCTGTTAATCCATAAATTAAAATATTTAGTTGGCTAAAAAGTTACAGAACTTCAGAGAAATTAACTGGGAATAGATAGTATTCTGCAATAACATATTGTTCTATATTCTTACAACAGGCACACAACTACAACACAAGATGTGACTACTGTAACAGAAGACTACTTGAATCTATTTTCATGCCTTAACTACTGGTGAGGGAGACTGAAGACTCCTGGAAAAAATGCTCCCCTTTTGCTGGAGAACAGAAATATCAAGTATCTCAAGTATCTCATTCCATCATCCCTTACAGATTTCTGTGAACATTCTTACTGAGTTGGAATTGCAACCTGATGAGTTAGAAAAAAAAATATATCTGTGATAACAAAACCCAAAAAATAAATCTAGACAGCTTAGGTACTTCAGAAATAATTTAATTACCCTACAGAACCACACAGTTATTAGTAACTCACTGCTATTTTCATTAAATGTATTTATATTCAAGAATATTACTAAATGATCTTTTTGAGCCCAGTTCTTTTAAACATTCAAGTTCCTTGACATTCCTTCAATTCAGAGATCTCACTGCCAGACAAAATTTCACATTGTCTTAACTTGCTTTAATTTTTGCTCTGATCGATGTTATCTCACCAAGAACACTTCGCAAACTTTGTCTCCTAGACATGTGAAATCACATTTCTTAATACTTATTTAACGGAATAAACATAAGTCTAAAGTTTATCAGAACTTTTTCCAAAAACAAATCTCTTATTTTTTAAAGTCTGCATTGAAAATTGTAGTTACTGAACAAACAAGCATTTTACTAATGTATTTTCAACCCAAGCATTAAGTTCAGAGTAACTGAAAATTAAATGGACTAAGCAATAAACTGACTTCATCGATTTTCATTTTCTGTGTTGTGAAATGTAAGGAGTAAGCAGAAAGAACAGATTATAAGAAGTATATTAGTTTTTAAGTATTCTTTTTGCTTTAGACGGCCATTGGAATGCTGATGAAAACTTCCATTATAACCATATTTTGAGTAAGATATTTTAATGTAAATTTCATTAACTTTTAAAGCTTCAGTACCATTAAAGGGTTTTTTTTTCCCCCCTCTAACTTAAGGTTTGCTCCTCAATTCATGTTGTTCTTTAATCACTGTTTTATAAAACCCCAATCACTCAAAAAAAACCCAAACATGTTGACTTGTCTGAGATGAATTCTGAGATTTCAATACAAGTACCACTGATACAACTAAAAAAAAAAAACGGTATTCCTTAAAGATTTCTTAATATTTCTGTCTTGAAGGCACACAAAAGGATGTGGTTTGGCTATTCATAATATCTGACTTCAGAAACAGGCTCCTCTCTGAACCATCCCTGACAGATTGCTTTCTCCCCCAGGAGATGCCTCCCCTCTAACAGGTGAGAGGAAATTAATCGGGGTAAACTTATGCACATCAAAACTGTCCTTACATCAAACTGTCATAACAACATACAGGGAAGGTGATAAAGAGGTGAAAATTTGATACAGTAAAGAAAAACTTCTGTCAAATTATCTCTAGAGATTCCTAGGAAAAAATTTGAAGTTGGCTTATAAATTTGAATTCTAAGGAATAACAGGTCTCACGGATTTAGAAAACAGTTTTTGTTTTAAAACTCAGATAAAGTATCTTAAGGGTGAACATAAAAAAGCCTGAATATAAAGATCCTTTAAGGATACAGCTTCATTTCTCCAAAGTAACAGATCAGTCTTCAAAAGACCTCAAGTACAAAAAAATATTTTAATTCTCTTTATAGTTGAGCCGAAGCCTACATATCTCCAATGGTTACCAAGACTGAAGCACTGTGAAAACAGGTATATATAAAATGATCCATCCTGTAAAAACAGATCCACAACATGAAAAACCAAGAGTAACTTCTATTAAATTAAGAATCATCTGAGTACTGCATCACAATGTAATGAGAAAATGTCATAAGCATGGCTAAACAGAAACATTGATGCTAATTAGAAACAGGATCTCCAAAAATAAACTGCAACTTCAGTATTTCAGGCATCATCCAACCATAAGGAAAATCTGAAATGTAATAAAATGGTATTCAGAAAAAAATAAAACTATCAGAGATGAAAAGTTCAGAAAACTCCCATAAAATGAAATCTACATTTAGTTATTTCATGGGTATATCAGGCAGATGAGAGGAAAATAGAGTTTATGGTTAACATAGCAAACAAACACTTTTCTAGGCATTTATGATTTCTTTTTTAAGCCTCTGATTTTCACTTCAGAAGAGAAGCACTTACAACTATCTTTTATTACTTGCCTTATTTTTCTTAGCAAAGTGTGAAAAGGTCTGAAGAGCTCAGACATATCTTCTGGTTTATGGTCCAAATTTAATGGTCCCTCGGAGTAGACAACAAGGCCACTGTAATTCAAAACACATGCATGAACACACACAAAAATGAAAATTTCATTATACAGAGCAACTACTAAGGAGTCAGAAAAGTAACTGTACATAAACATTAGAACTACACTCAAATTACATATTGTTATCTTGTTTTTGTCATATTCACCCACAAGTAGAATTAAATGCTATTTAAAGCAACAGGGAAAAAATCCCCTTCCATCTGTCCACCCTCCCTTAAATATGGAAGAAAAAGCAATGAGAGCATAAGGGGAGAAACATATTTAATTTCTTGCTGCAGCTGACCCATTAAAAAAAACCAACAAAAAACCAAAAGAAACTGATTATCAAGGAAGTTGTGGAAAGTCCACTGACTTGAGAGATTATAAATGGCTTTTTCTTTCCAGTATAAATAATTTCTAGGTAAGATAGTTGACTGTTGTGCTCCTATTTTCTACCTCGTAAGATAAATACAACCTGGCATTAAGATGTGGTAAAAAAAAGAGCACACATTTTCTAAATCACATAACACACATTTTGATAATACCATGCTCCTAAAACAATGCAGGACTTGTAGAAATTTCCTGGAAACAGGTTAGTTCATGATCCTGAAACTTCCATGTCCTTCTCTGTAGATATCTCAATAGTTCCTCCTGACCAGATCACTACTGCCCAAGCCTGTTTGTGAGTTAAGGATTAAACAAAATTCACCTTCTTCACCATATCCGCTGCATCGTACTGCACTGTCTGAGAAAGTGGATTCTACCCATACCAGGCACCACTGTGCTTAAAACTATTTAATCCTCTGCCCCCTGCAAAAACAATGTATGTTTCTCAAAGGCAAATCCATCACGTGTTCTCACACTCGAGATAACACAGATTTTAATTTTCCCAGGCCATTTTTCCCTTCTTGCCCTTACAGTCAGTGCTCAGCTACCTACAGTAGTTCAAACGTATGCTCATTTTCTTACACTCAGATGTTGCTTCGGAGAGCTTTCTAGCCACTTCACATCCAAATCATCCAGAGCAACGGGGACTAACAAGATTGTTCTTATTTTTTGTTCGCTGGCTGTTTGCTAGCAAGCACCCTGCATGACCACTGAAGGCTCTCTGAGACATAGTGGCAAAGCTGATGTCACAAATTACACAAATCCCACCGAAGTATTAAAAAAAAAAAAAAGGACCCCTTACACTCTGTTTATCATCTGGGAAATACTGCTCTCTTTCTTTGGTTTATAACCCCAGAGGCTGGTTTATGCTCTGGTAGCAGTATAGTACCATGGTCTCCCATCAGGCTGGAAGATGGCCATCAGAAAGGTCAAAATTGTCAAGGTAACAGAGGGTCCAAGAAATTTGACCCCTAAACTTGACCAACACTGCTTTGGGGACTAGGGTTTTCAGGGCAGGACCAGGGAAAAAGGAGAAGAAAGAAAAGTTGCTTTTATTTTTTTATGGCTTAAGAGAAATTATCCTGTTACCACGGACACATAACTTCGATTTTTTTTTTTTTTTTTCCCCCCCTAAGCTTTCTGAGCTTCAACAGGCTACCACAAAGCAAAGTAGTTACTGCTGACTCATGTGCTATGATCTGCCCAAATAAATGTTACTTCTTTGTTTGGAAGCTTGAGGCTGCTCTCACTGAAATTCTAATTGATACAAAATCACCATTCCTTTGGTTTTCAGGTACAATTTGCTTTCCATAGGGTTTAACTCTCAGAAGAAATAAAAGTGGGCTGAAGTACTACAAAAAACCCTTATGAAATGCTTGAATATAGTTGTAACACAGAAAGAACTAAAAATTGGAGAAAACTTCTTAATATTTCCTACTAGGTTCCAAGTTCACTAACACTTGTTAACAT